>NC_067235.1:28430000-29800000 GCF_019924925.1 Ctenopharyngodon idella | reverse complement strand
GCAAGGGGAGTGTGTGTCCGACTGTCCGTGAGACAGGATCGGCATGCATGTGGACATAAGCACACACGCACACAAAAATACACACAAATTCCCAGACAAACATTTATATGTCCACCAAATTACACACACAAACCTCACCACACAGTAAAAGGCAAACAAAATCTGTGCTGAAGCTCTCAGTGCCATGTTGGTCATCATAATGATTTTGCAGCCAACATGCAGCTACAAGATAAACAAAATCTCTACAAATTCAATAGAATTATTCTTCAGCTCTTAAAATCTGAATCATTTGCGAACAGGGACATGCTACTGGCTCAATGCACCTGACATAATAAAAGTGGCAGGGAAAATACAGCAGAACAAAACAAACACAGCGTGTGAACGTCTGCCAAGCACATGAGCAAACACAGAACTGACAGAGACGCATCATTAAAAACTATGGGACAGTTCAAAACCAGGGCACTTTACAAACACAAACTTCTCTTGCTGAAATCAGAGCGGCTTTGGAATATGGAATATGATCAGTTCTATGAGTTTTTATATATTTTATTACAATTGTTTATTATTAATTGAATTGAATTGAAATCAAATGACTTTATAAATGAATTGATATTAAAGTCACCATGCAATCAAAACCGACAATTCTTGCTTTATGTATGGAATACTGCAGTGTTTATTATAAATGATTTATCCGTGCACATCATTATTCTTTTTTAATTCACGTGGCCTTGTAATCGTCAATCAAAATAACTTCCCCTCTCTCTCTCTCAGTGACATCTCTTCTCTTCTCTGATGATATTTACTGGCGTGAGGGCGGGGCAACCTGTCACTCACATGAGATCCACCAATAGCAAACCACAACCATCCAACGATCCCATCAATTCCCAATGGACAAAATCAAGTCCCGCCCTGCATTTTTTTCTTGTTTGAGAAGCCATTTCACTTGGCTATACATCATAATAGGGAAGAAAATACTATTGCAACTTCCGTTTCATGCAGACTTTAAGCATTTCCTAATCATCAGATTAAAGGATGTTATAAGGTAAGGCCCAGACGTTTTTTAACCAACCACATTTGGGTGATTTAAACATTTTAAGACATGTTAAATGAATGTTAAAATAATGTTTCCTTTTGGAACCTTGCAGTTGCACCTTTTCCAATCATCTTTTGATGCCCACCTGAGCTTCATCTATAGAGATGCTTTCTTTCACACACTAATTGTATTTTTCTGTGCTGACTGTGCTGAACGTCCATCTGAGGTAATTCTGTCTACTCAGCAGCTTCCCTGATCCCCGAGTTGTACGTGCAGCTCATACTCAACTCGCTCGTTTTATCTTATCTTATCTTGTCAGAAACAGGATTATTGATTTTCTTCTTTTCAAAGTCACATCGGAATTCGATTTAGATACAGCTGGAGATTCTGCGCACAGACTGGAACTGCTGAGAATTTGGTGTTTGTTGTAGCATACAGTACAGCGATGCACCATTTATGAGAAATCAAAGCATAAAAAGAAGCGAGGGATGACACATGGATAGAAACATGAAGCATTTTGACATCCCTACTGAAAGTACTAATGCTTAACTAAATATTTCTCCACTCGAGGTAAGGCAACACTGAGCAAATAATGCTCCAAAAATGCGATTATTATGCAAAAAGTATTTTTGGATCTATCTCATTGAAAAAAAAATGTCTATAATACCTCAAAAGTAGCATTAAGAATAAACGGAGAGCAAAAGGAGACTGCTGTTTCTCATAAGAAAAGACACCAATTATCAAAAGAGAGTTTCAGAAGAGATCTCATAAATGTCTCAAACTGTGCTCAGATTTGTCAAGATATCAAAACAAATAGATATCTGCTTTCAAATCTAAGAGATCTCAATATTATAACTCAAACATTTCTCATCAAGAGCAAATGATCTGAGCTATCTACATTCATTTATAGCTTTATATTCTTTAGGTGTGATTCTCAATGTTGTCTCAACAGTTTCTGTTTGTTTTTCTTTGTAATTTAGCTGAACCATCTTAATAATTAATAATAAATGAAACAATAATAATAATACAAAACTCTGTTCAATATCTTGAATATTTTTATTATTATATTTTCCCCCTTGAAATACCTTTTAATGTACACTACTGTTCAAAAGTTTGGGGTCAGTAAGATTTTTTAAAAAGAAATTAATAATCTTATTCCGCAAATATGCATTAAACTGATCAAAAGTGACAGTAAAGACATTCATAATGTTATAAAAAGATTTCAATTTCAAATAAATGCTGTTCTTTTGAACTTTCTCTTCGTGAAAGGAAAAAATGATCACGGTTTCAACAAAAATATTGATAATAAGAAATGTTTCATATTAGAATGATTTCTGAAGGATCATGTGACCCTGAAGACTGGAGTAATGATGCTAAAAATTCTTTTGCATCACAGGAAGATATTACATTTTAAAATATATTAAAACAGAAAACAGTTATTTTAAGTTTTGTAATATTATTTCACAATATTACCGTTTTTACTTTATTTTTGATCAAATAAATGCAAAAGAGACTTCATTCAAAAACATCTTTTTATAGTGTATATTAATATAAGAGTCGTTGGTGGTTAAATGTTAAAATTTTGGGTTTATGACATGATTACCATGTGTTTTCATAGAACAATAAACTCTCATATCAAAAGATCAAGGAAAAGTTGATACTTTAAGTTTCCTGAGCTTAGAAAAAGATCAACATCTGAGCAATAAAACATTCCTACAATCCAGTGTTTAGCATCAGGATGCTTCCTTCAGTGCTGCTCTTCCTCAAGTGGATCAAATCTGTGAGGGCTGAACTACTGAAAATAATACGGCAGTCCTGTAAAGCGTTCAGACAGGCATAGCAAACAAGCAAAGACACATTCCAGCGTGGACGCAGATGGACAGACACGGACAGAACGGTCCAGGAGACATTCACAGAGGAAAAAAAATAAGAAGACAGACCTGGTCTGCGAATATCCTGGGTTTGTGCTCAGGCACCACCCCTACCCTCAGCTCGTCTTCCACAGCCATGAGTCTTCACGAAAAACAAGGAAGCGAGGGAGAAAGAAAGGGTGAAAGAGGGAGACATTATTAGTTACAAAGCACACAGACATTATTGAGATCAGACAATCAATAATAAGTGTTCATCTGCCACAAATATCTAAATGCTTTGATTGTGGTATAAACAGTAGTAGTTTGCTTTGCAATGGCTCCAATCTGGAAAGCATACAGTGATCAGAAACATGCCATATTATGTCATTATGACATATTTCCATCATCCCATGGGAATAAGTGAGCTGATAAATGAAAATGGGCCACGTTGTATGGCTTCTAACGACGGCTGCCGCTTTCACTGGCAGCTTATTTCAGCAATTACACGCCATTGAAATGGCCGCCAGCGTGCATCAAAGTGACGTTCGGTTTCATACACAAAAACAGGGATGTTTTCATATCTCCACGTGAATATTTCCTCTTTGGAAATCACATCAGATGCTGTTTTTAGGCAGCAAAACGAAGCACTTTAATGAGCCAGATATTGGTGTGATTTTAAAGTGAATGATGGCTTTCTAGGGAATGATGTGTTTGGTTTGATTTATGTTGACAAGACGACATGAGCACATGACGGTACATGGGAAAACACGTGATATTACATGTGTGCATCTGGGTTGAATATGAAAGGTTTCATTGGATGGGTATCATTGAGCCAGTTTGGAGACAGATTTGACATTGTTTTGATATGATATGAAATAGTCATGAATGATACATTTATTTATTGCAGAAAAAGGCCCGTTCACACCAAGGACGATAACGATAAAGATATAGCTTTAAAAAAACATTCTAAATGAAAAAGAATAGCACAGAGAAACTATATAGTTGAAATCACTTTCAGAACGATTTTTATCCAGTTGCTGAACGATAAAAACATTGACAACCAATCAGAATCCATCCTGCTTAAAAGAGCTTGAGCTTTTAAAGCGACAGACGACAAAACTGCAGAATGTGCTTATAATCGTGCATTTATGTGGACGCTAACATAGTTATCTTTCTTGGTGTGAACAGGCCTTAACTTATTCTAGTCTTTAGCATTTATCCTAGTAAATAATGAATTCCACAGTTTAGGTTTTAAAACAATACGATTGGATATTTTATTCCATTGATAAATGTACATGTTTTATATTGCTTGTACAAAATTCAAATGCAAAAATAAAAAATAAAACAAAGACAAATTTAGTGCTTCAAGACTTCTAAAACAGACAGAAGCATCCAATTTATTCCAGATATGCTCAGGCCTGTTTTATATGCAACAATGTGATTGTTTATTAACAAAGGTCAGACAAAAGGTCATGGGGTCAGACACATTTCACAAGCAGAGGTCAGAGAGGGAATCATTAATAAACCTTCATTGTGCTATTTTTCATCGCTACAGTTATTTATTGCACACAGTTTGGCTACAAGAGTTAAATATATATCATTTCGTATACAGAATATATATGATTCTATGCTCTATATATATGAATAAATAGCTTTTAAAAGAATTTATAGGGAAGCAATGTCTTTTCTAACAGTATAGATTATTTAATACACTCATTTTTATACATCAATTCAATATATGAAAGACTAACAATGGAAAAAAGAAAGGCTAAAAAGGCTTATTTCAGTGCAAACATTCCATATTCTCCAAAATTATTATTTATATCAACATCACATTACAAAAGAGATTTTCTAAGAATTTATTTCAGTCCTAAATTAATTCACTCTTTATGTTTCTTGATCTATAATTCATATCTCTATGTTTATTTCACAAACAGCACCACACAAAATAAGATATTCATAAGCATGACAACTCACTTACCTCATGTTTAATATTTTATACTGTATCGTCTTGCCATTGTACATTGAACAAAATACCAAAACACACTCAACGCAACACTGATTTGTTGTGTTAATATTTATCTATGAGGGTGAAAACAAACCCAGGTCAAATTTCACCCTGAAATCAAAAGAAAAAAAAAAAATATTTTGCATAAAGATAATTAAGCTTATTTTGTATTTTGCATTATGACTTTTAAAAATAAATTAAAACCAAATTAATAATTTTCTATTGATTTTAGAATGAAACATAACCTGGACCATGTTTTGTGAGATTCAGTCATGAGTTTGAATATTAGGAATCATATGTGGCTTGTATTTGAATACAAGCAAACACAAGCCTCTTTCTGAAGCTTGGAAATATCTGCTTTTATTGCATATTTCAAAACGAATGCTCTTGACACTGAGACTGATATTCCCGCAACGCCTGAACAACTGAAATCCAAATGTGATGAGGAGTGGTTGACACATGAGATCGCTGTTCTTGTGATAGCACATAGAGATATGGAAAACATGAACATTTGAAATATGATCTATTCTGATGTGTAAGACACTCATCACACAGTATGTTCCAGAACACAGTGAAGAGAGAAGTGCAGCAGAGAACTTGAACAGGTAGTTCAGGAAGAGACGATTCTGTGTATTTTCAATGGGCCTGTTTACACCTGATCACTTCATGTGTTTTTATTGATTGGATAGCTATCTGATTTATCAAAACGATCCCATTTACACTTGGCCACATAAATGTGTCTCCGCAAAACGGATATAAATGTGAATGAATGCAGATTTAATGGAGTTCACGTCACCGAAAGCAACAAATATGAGCTGCATTTTATTGATCATCAGCTAATTTTAAAATCAAAATCTGCAATAGGAGAGAGTGCGGCAGCAGCACTGGTAATATCATTTAGTCTCATTACTTTTAATGAAGATGGTTGTGTTTTGAGTGCCTGCGATTTACTTTCAGTTTGATTTGCGGCAGTTTACGTGTCGGCTTGCTGAAGAGATACTCAGCTGGTCATGTGCGGCGATGCGTGATGCAGTAGCACTGTCACATCTGGCTATAACATGTTATTTAGCCTATGACACACGGTTATTTTTTTTTAGCATTTTAGGGTTTTTATGTGGTTTTATCAACCAGATGCATTTAGACTTGTTTAGTTTTGACTGGAATGCGTCCCAGACCACCTGCTGAAGTGGTTTGAGCGATCGGATTTAAAGTCCCCCTGAAATCAAAATTTACGTTTTTTAGATTTTAGTATGAATATGTTAGCCTTAAGGTTATGAATAAGCTGGTGTGCTCCAAAACAAAGACAAAATTCTGCCGCAGCACACACAGTCTGCTCCGATCCAGAGACATGATAGCACAGAGCGGATCATATGCACGAGTCGGTGCAGACCACAAAACGCATCGGACCCATTTGAATTCTGCACAGAATGCTGTATTTTAAAGCGATATGGAGGAGAAATGGTTAGAGATTAGAAGGAAACTGAGGCTTTACCAAGCTCAACAGCTCTGGCCGAGCTGTGATATAAACAAAATGCTATTGGCTATTTTAAAAAAAGGGAGGAGCTGTTCGATATGTCCCGCCCTGTCTTCCTGTTTCAGTTGAAATTACGTCAACACACTGAATAATGCTGCGCGTTCCAAGGCACTTCAGTGGGCCTTTAAATTCGTCTCGAATGCGTTTCGGAGGGCATTTAGACCAGGTCTTTTCACGATCGGATAGCTATCGATCAGAGAAAACGCATGAAGTGATGAGATGTAAACAGGTCCATTATGTTCTGCTACAATTACTGATGGCTAATTGGAAGAGAAATCCCCAGCACCATTTCTGTTTCAAGACAAATATGTAGAAGCCAAATAAAGGCTTGCCTAAATACTTTATTATTACAGCTACACATATTTTCACTCATTAAAGGATCAAATCACCCCAATGAATGAAAATTTCATCATCATTTACACACCCTCATCTCACTCTTAAACCCGCATGACTGTCTTTTTTTCTATTGAACACAAAAGTTGACGGTGCTTTTATGGTGTTTTTATCCTTATTGGAGCTTGAGAAGTAAAAAAGCTGTGTAAAGATTTAAAAAAATCCCCTTTTGTGTTTCATTGAAATATTAACAGTAAACAGGTTTGCAAACACATGAGGGTGACTAAATAATCACAAAATTTCTATTAATGGATGAATCCTTGTAAGAGCTTTTAAAAATGGCCTTTTTTCTTTCTTAACAAGTTCTTTAAACATTAGCAATTCATAAAGCAATTTCTTTTCAGCTTAAGCACAATTCATGACACTGTCCATGTCAAACTTGTTTCCTCAGACGGCAGTGCTTAAAATGACAAATACATTATCAATACTGCAAACATATGACTGCCTCAATTACAAACACATCCTGTTCGTCCTGAGATCATTCCAGAAAGGCATTGCACTAACACACTTCAAGGAAGGAAGATGATGATTTATATTTTTATGGCCTTTTGGGAGTAAGAACCCAGGTCTCCCTTCACCATCTGAGTGTCTTCACTCCATGTCTTCATTCCTAGAATTGGATTGAAATAGCAATATACTATGTGACACAAAATATGCAGTAAATGCTGCATTACAGGAAGTTACATCATCATTTCATCAACCAATGGGTAGGGTGATGTCATTTATAACAGTGAAGCAAAATATTGGAAGATGTGTCTCTGTAGATTCACAAAGCCGCAAAGAATCCAAATAACAGAATAATAAAAATGATGAAAAGAAACAAAAACAACAACAGAAAGGAAATAAACCCAGTTCATCAATTAAAAAGTAGCTTTGTGATGACACACATCACGACAATTACAAGACTGAGTCCATGTGTAAAGATGTGGTGAAACTATTATACATAAATGGCAGACAAACCCCTTATAAAATGTATAAAACATATATACAGTGACCTTAAAAAGTATTTGGAAATTTGCGTCATTCTTAAAAATGTCTTGAATGTCAAACAAAATATCAGAGCATGCATCTGCAAACAAACAAGTACCTTCACTTTCTAAACAACCCCCCAAAAATGTTGTCTTCATTTTGAACAGTATAAACTACCATTGAAAAGTTTGGGGTCAGTAAGATTTTTGAAAGACATTAATACTTTTATTCAACAAGGATGCTTTAAATTGATAAAAAAGTGACAGTAAAGACTTTTATAATGTTACATAAGATTTCTATTTCAAATAAATGCTGTTCTTTTGAACTTTCTTTTCATAAAAGAAGCCTGAAAAAATGTATCACGATTTCTTCAAAAAAATGAAGCAACATAATTGTTTTTTTAACATTGATAATAATCAGAAATGTTTCTTGAGCAGCAAATCAGCATATTAGAATGATTTCTGAAGGATCATGTGACATCTGGAAAACTGGAGTAATGATGCTGAAAATTCAGCTTTGATCACAGGAATGAACTATTTTAAAATATACTGGTAACACTTTAGTTAATATGAACTAAGAATGAACAATATGTCTACAGCGTTTATTACTATTTACTAGTATATATTTAAAAACAAAAATTGTATTTGTTATTATTAGTTAATGCACTGTGAACTAACATGAACAAACTAATGTTAACAAAGATTAATAAATACTGTAACAAATGTATTGCTCATTGTTAGTTAATGTTAATTAATACATTAAAGGTCCAGTGTGTAATATTTAGTAGGATCTATTAACAGAATAGAATGCAATATAATATACATAACTGTTTTCATTGGTGTACAAAGACCTTACATAATGAACCGTTATGTTTTTATTACCTTAGAATGAGCCATTTCTATCTACGTACCCTGCGGGTCCCCTTACATGGAAGTCGCCATTTTGCGCCACCATGTTTCTACAGTAGCCCTAAATGGACAAACTGCTCATTGCTTGACTGGCTACTCTTTGCTGTCTCAGACAACGACATTTTTGTCCTGTGTCGGCCACCGTAGCTTCTCTATGTGCTTCGAAAGGGAGGGGTGAGTGGTGGACTGAGCCATTGGTTGCAATTCACAACCTCACCACTAGATGCCACTAAAATTTACACACTGAACCTTTAACTAATGTTAATAAATAAGACCTTATTGTAAAGTGTTACCAATATATTCATAAAATATATTTTGATCAAATAAATGCAGTCTTAGTGAGACTTCTGTCAAAAACATTAAAAATCTTACTAACCCCAAACTTTTAATGTTTTATCACTTGGAACTTATGCTTTGCTTGAAAAGAGTACTTGTGCTATATTTCTTTTAATTAATGTCACTTGAATGTCACATTTTGATATTTTGTTATCTAATGCAATGACATTCAGACATTTTTAAGTTTGGCTTAAATGTCCAAATGCTTTTTGGGGCCACTATTTCTATACAGAATTACTTAAGGGGTCATCGTCAAATGAGCTTGGAAGGAACCGCAAGTAAGTACACAGCGACTGTGATCACATGACCACTGCTGTTTCTCCAGCCTCTTTTTTTCATTTTACCTGTCAATAATTCCTTTAATTTGGTTGTCTTTCTCCATCTGCTGCTGTCTCAGTCTCCTCTCGCTGTCCTCCAGTCGGCTCTGATACTGCAGCAGGATTTTATTGGTCTGCTGCTCCTGAGTTAACAGCCTCCTCTCGTACTCCTCCAGCTTACGGTGTGACATTATCAGACGCTCCTTCAAAGAGTTGATCTCCTCCTCGTATTCACGCACCTGCGTCCAGACAAGAGATGAGGACAGTGGGCATGTTATCACAGCAGATGTTACCCTCATCTTGATGGTTTTGTTGAGACAGTAAGGTAACTAAGCTACTCCTAGTGTCCTGTGTTGGTGAGTGGCTAACTAAAAGTATTAAAAAATATTTAAAAAATAAAAGTAAAAAATAAAATTAAATAAAAAATTATAAAAATAAAATTAAGTAAAATCAAAAAATGAAAGTGTTAAAAATTAACTGAATAATTTGTGAAATTTATAATTAAGTTATTATCCATTAAATGGCTTTAATAAACCTTCAAAAACTACTAAAAAGTATTAAATAAATGTAAAAATAAAAATGTAATTAAAAATGTAATAATAAAAATATTAAAAAATAAACTGAATGATTTGTGAAAATTAAAATTAACAAGATATTATCCATTAAATGGCTTCAATAAACTTTCAAAATATTATTAAAATCTACAAAAAAATGCAAAACAAATGCAGTATTAAATAAATGTAAAAATAAAAATTAAACAAAAAATAAAATTAAATAAAAGTATGAATGAAAGTATTAAAAATTAACTAAATAATTTATGAAATTTATAATTTGCAAGATATTATCCATTAAATGGCCTTAATAAACTTTCAAAATATTAAAATCTATAAAAAAAATATAAAAAAATTAAAGTATTAAATATATGTAAAAATGAAATAAAAAATGTTAAATAAAAATAAAATTAAATGGTAACACTTTATTTTAGGGTATTTTAACTAGTTGCTTATTAGCATGCATATTACTAGAATATTAGCTGCTTATTAGTAATTAATAAGAACATATTAATGCCTTATTCTGCATGACCTTATTCTACATTCTTAATCCTACCCAATACCTAAACTTAACAACTAACTTACTAACTATTAATAAGCAGTAAATTAGGAGTTTATTGAGGGAAAAGTCGTAGTTAATAGTGAATACATGTTCCCTATACTAAAGTGTTACCAATTAAATAAAAGTAAAAAAATAAAAGTATTAAAAAAGTAAACAATTTGTGAAAATTATAATTAACAAGATATTATCCATTAAATAGCTTTAATAAACTTTCAAAATATTATTAGACATGATATATGAGGACAGTGGGCATGTTATCACGGCAGACGTTATAAATATTATTAGTAAAGCTGGGCGTACATGGTACGATTTTTGTTGCTGTATAAGCTCCAGACGATATTTTCTCTCGGGAGAAATCGATTGGAAATTGTTTATGCTCGTATGGTTGTGGCTTGCATTGTGTTAGAGGAATTACGAGTCGAGCTGAGTATGTTACGACCACCACCTGATAATTTTTAAACGTGTTTTAAAAATTTGGTGAGTCAGCCCGATTTTGACCAGCGTATAGGCTGTTCCCTAATGGCAAATCATACACAACCACGTCACATAGGCTAGATCTATAAATATTACTATACCTCAGTGGCTCAACACACTCAGATACACTCTCAAATTATTTTTGTTAAATGGCTGTTTTGTTCTCTGCAAACTCAACTTTTTATTTTCTTTCTTTTTTCTATCCGAAGCTATAGCAGCAACATTGAAAGCTCCAGTCTCCGTGTTCAGTACGAAAGCTCACGAGATTGTCACTGGTACAGTCCTGCCGTGTACCAGCTGCTTTGACACAATTATCAGGTTAACTGAATCGTAACGTGTGGCTCACGACCTCCCGAGTGTCCACCCGTTCGCCTGAAGGTTATAAAGCTACTCCTAGTCCAGCATTGGTGATTGACTAACTATAAAAGTGGTGATGCTATGAAAATTCTGGCATCATTTACTTACTCTCATGACGTTCCAAATCTTTTCTTTCTTCTATAGAAAAAAAAAGGTAAGTTTTGAAAGGATATCCAGGGCAGGATATTCTTCAAAAATTCATCTTTTGTGCGAAGAAAGAAAGTCATGCGGGTTTCAAACGACATCAGGGTTAGTAAATAATGACTGTTTTTATAATTTTGTAGCTCAGCCATTTTCAGAACAGTGTGTTTTTTCCAGTAATGAGCAACTTTCAGATTTTGGCCAAAATTCTGCAACTTATAAGGAAGCATGATTTTGTTCCCTACAGCTTTTCCGCAAGGAATGTGTCATTCGTGCATGAAAATGTTGCCTATGTGGGCAACTACAGTCAGTGCAAATGAACAAAAAACCACATGGGAATGAGAAAATGTACAAAAAGATGCTGATTCATAACTGATTTTAATGGCAGATTTTGAAGATAAAACTGTCCTTTAATAGGCACACTGAGAAGCAATGAAACAAGGTTGTGTGTCACCTCTACACAAACGTCCAGACGGGGGAACGGAGGGTAAAAAGCAACCAGGACGTACTGATTGAAAGCTCATGCTGCTCTCTCCTGTAGTCTGTTAACAGCAAAAGGCTGTTCATTCTCATTTGATATTTAAATAATGCATAAATCAGGCACCATCTGTTGCCAAGGTGAAAGACATGATATGCATTTCCTTGACACTTGTGTGCTGAGACACAGCTGCACTCAGACAACTTAGTGTCTTGGGACCCCTTGGTATATGGAGACGGGCTCATTTGCACGAGGACAGAGTTGGAATCAAGTTCGAGTTTAGAACAAGAACAAATTAGAAGTAATTCTAATTCAAAGCTCACAACATTTACATCACAACAGCCTTCTAGCATTGCAATATATTTTGGTTTAATTAAAATAAACCCAAAGCACATAGCTAGTATAGCTGGTTGAGAAACAGAAAAACACACCCTGTCCAAACGTGACTCGTCCATGCTCTTGGAATACTCCTTTAGCTTGAATTCTTCTCTGTCGATGCGGGAACTCTCTATGTCAGCAGAAAGATGGGGCATGTTGGACACCCAGGCGACCGTTCGCTCAGAGGCAGGGGTCGAGGGGTTGAGAGTGGTTGGAGATTGGGAAGAGCCCTGAGGAAAAGAACAAAACATCATGTAAGTGTGGAAACAGGCATTTGGGTTGCAATATTTTCACTACACAGTTTGGGG
Source organism: Ctenopharyngodon idella (assembly GCF_019924925.1). NCBI lineage: Eukaryota > Metazoa > Chordata > Actinopteri > Cypriniformes > Xenocyprididae > Ctenopharyngodon > Ctenopharyngodon idella. Next base: position 29,787,403 of record NC_067235.1, on the reverse strand, counting down.
TTGGTGAGATTTTGTATGTTTTTGAAAATAGTGTCTTATGCTCACCAAGGGTGCATTTATTTGATCAAAAATGAAAAATTAAATAGTATTACAATTAAAAAAAATGTGTTCTATTTGAATACATTTTAAAATGTAATTTATTCATGTGATGCAATGCTGAATTTTCAGCATCATTACTCCAGTCTTAAATCATTGGATTTACTTAAAAAAGCAGCGTCAATTGGTTCCACGCAACAATATTGAGTAATCTGTACAAATAACAATTTAGTTGTATGAAGAAAAGAAATTCAAGTAAAGCTGACAAAATTTCTTTGGTACTCATTTGAATTTGTCACTGTTTACTTTTGTCACTGTTTACGTTTATTACGTAAGTTGAAGACATTTATTGACTTAATTTATCTTATTAAATTTACTATTAGCTCTACAAAATTACTCACTGAGCAAACTTAATTTAATTGAGAGCAGGAATTCCATCCTAAACATGCATCTATGAGTGCTCACAGCCTAAACACAGGTGCCAGTCTTCTGCATAATGGAAACCACAAAATTCAAAAACATTACAGAAACTCTTCTAAATGTCCAACATAACTAAACATTAAACACTAACATAAACTAACATTTTTCCGTTTACTGAACAACACATAAAATAACACTTTAATCCCTAAATTTACTCTCCTAATGCAGTCAATAGTTAGTTATGTCAATATTAATTTGTGCGTTTCACTCAGCAATGTTAAGTTGACTGAACAAACAGTAAGTAAAGTTGACAATACTCAATTTTAGTAGAAACAACTCAGTTAAATTAAGTTCATGTAGTTACATGAGTTTTTAAGTAATGTGAACAAGGATGGTATGAGTGAAACTAACTATGAAAGTTATTTTTTTTTTGAGTGCATGATCTTTCAGATATCATTCTAATATGCTGATTTTCTACTCAAGAAACATTTTTTTCTTATAATTACAAATGTACAATTGCAAATCAATTTATTCTGGATTCTTTGATGTATACAAAGTAAAAATAAACAGCAATATAAATATTTTCTAACATTATAAAAGTCTTTACTGCCACTTTTGATCCATTTCACAGAATTCTGCAGATTTTTCTTTACTATCTGCACAAAAATGTGAAAAAGTTTTGTGTGTGATAAATATTCCTGAATATCGCTGATTTTTTAAAACAAATAAATGTAATAATTTGTGAAAAGTATAATTAACAAGATATTATAACATTTAAATATTATTAAAATCTGCAAAAAATGTGAAAAACAATTTTTTTTGGGCATTTTATAGTGAAATAAATATTTATTTAAAATAACCACATTTATCACTACGTTTTCCATTCAGATAGATAAATTGTGGTGTGATAAATATTGCTGATTTTTTATAAAAAATTGTTAAAATGACAATCAAAATATTGCCAATTTTTTGAACTGGTTCCACACTTTTTCCATGCCTTTCCATCACAAATGACTGGAAAAAGATTTTTAAAAATAATTTTAAATAGATCACACACAAAAAGAAATATCTAGCTAAAGAAATACTAAACACATGTTTGATAACAGGTATAGTAGGAATGGTTTCTGATCCGAACACCTGTTTGCTCATGGTAGGCTTCAGCAGATGCTGTTGCTGGACCTGTTGCCGTTCCTGATGTGATTTCGATTGCTGTGTGGACTGCGGCGTTCCGCCCTGAGAGCCCTGGGATCCCTGGCTCTCCCTGGTGGAGCTCTGCTGATGCGGCAGGCCAGGGGGGGTGCTGTCTTTGACGGACAGTTGCTGCCGAGGACCCTGCTGCCGGCCCCCAAAGCCAGACTCCGGGGACTGAAGCAGGTTTCCGCTCTGTGGCCTGGTCTTTGCTGCAGGAGCGGCAGCAGAACTCACGGAAAGCTGATGTGAGGGTTGCGATTTCATGCGCTGTGTGGGAGGAGCCATGGAGGTTTGACGGACAGGCTGAACGGTGGAAGGAGGCGTGGCTAGTGATGAATGAGATGTGCCGGTCTGCGATGCCATGCCTGCCATCTGCTGCTGCTCCTGGTCATGAGACACATGCTTAAATAACAACTACCATTTCTGACACTCATTTATAAATCAATTAGATGTAAACAATAGATAATATAACAATATTTTACAGATTTAATGCTTTTAGGAACAAAAAGTGCTACTGGTTGTTTTTCAATGGATGCTTGTCTTTAATGGATGGATTGGATTCATCTCACGATCCCTGTTTTATAATGAAGGTATAAAGTCTTGTTTTGAATCTGCATGTTTTCATTTGTATTTCTAACACAAATTACTATATTACTGTTGCTGAAGCATGTCTATCATAAAACCGAGACCAGATACTGATGCTACATCCATAGACAAATGATGTATAATTTGTTAACTTCTGTAACATTCGTGGACAGTTGCCTCTATAGTGGAGGCAAAAAGTGACGTTGGGCCCATCAGCGGGGATCAGTTGTGCCAACAGGTTAAAGGGGTCATGACACAAGAAATACATTTTTCCTTTATCTTTTCACATATAAGAGGTCTTTTACCATCTTTTACCAGAGGTACCATTAAAACATCCTGCAAGATTCATAGCTTAAAACGTCGGATGTAGGACGGTAAGAGCTATGCATGTAAACCTCACTCCCTGATCTCAAGAGGCGCTCTAGCAACTGATGCTAAAGACTGCGTTCTTTAGCCTCCTTGTTAGACCGTCCGACTCCCATGCCGACGGACCCGGGTCCGAGTCCCGCTTAGAGTGGGCGGTTCGAACAAGAGGGGTTACATTGGTGCCGTGACCAGGATGGGAGTGAGGTTTAGGGGGGTGAGTGTAACGAACGTAGGCTGGTAAGAGAAACGTCACTCCCCTGATTTCAAGAGGTGCTCTAGCAACTGATGCTAGATACTGCGGTCTTTAGCCTCCTTGTTAGAGCGTCGACTCCAATGCTGGATGAAAGTGAGGTTTAGCCAGACTCCGGGGACTGAAACCTCACTCCCATCCTGGACACGGCACCAATGTAACCCCTCTTTTTCGAACCGCCCACTCTAAGCGGGACTCGAACCCATGTCCGTCGGCATGGGAGTCGGACGGTCTAACAAGGAGGCTAAAGAACGCAGTCTTTAGCATCAGTTGCTTTTAGCATCAGTTGCTAGAGCGAACGTAGGCCGGTAAGAGAAACCTCACTCCCCTGATTTCAAGAGGTGGTCTTTAGCCTTCTTGTTAGAACGTCGACTCCAATGCTGGATGGGAGTGAGGTTTAGGGGGTGAGTGTAACGAACGTAGGCCGGTAAGAGAAACGTCACTCCCCTGATTTCAAGAGGTGCTCTAGCAACTGACGCTAGATACTGCAGTCTTTAGCCTCCTTGTTAGAGTGTCGACTCCAATGCTGGCAGACCCGGGTTTGAGTCCCACTTAGAGCGGGCGGTTCGAACAGGAGGGGTTAAATTGGTGCCATGACCCAGATGGGAGTGAGGTTTAGGGGGGTGAGTGTAACGAATGTAGGCCGGTAAGAGCTGTGTGTGTAAACCTCACTCCCCTGATCTCAAGAGGCGCTCTAGCAACTGACGCTAGAGACTGTTCTTTAGCCTCCTTGTTAAAGTGCCAGACTCCCATGCCGGCGAACCTGGGTTTGAGTCCCGCTTAGAGCAGGCGGTTCGAACAGGAGGGGTTACACTGACACCTGTCTACACCAGACACAAGCATCATGTCAAAAGCAAACCCATTATAATCACTGATGCTGTCTATGCTTGGTACAATATACAGATGCCTGCTCAATTTCTGATGTACTCTACATGCTTGAGTCTGCTGACAACAGGACAAATGGAAGAGTAAAAGAATTTTCGTTTTGACGGATCCAGATTAAATAGCTTGTTTGTGTCTCTGTACAGACTTCAGAAGGATCCCTGTATTAGGAACAAGGGGATAGTTTATTTTTAATGTTGTCCCGATCACGTCGGACAATTATATGTTTGTTAAGAGCACTTCTCTAATGTGTTTACTATCTTTCTTTAGTGTGAAATGTTGCTGTTTGTGCATGAAAAAGTTCTGCAAAGTTATAATGCACAAACTCACTCCAAAGGGAGTTATTCTCTATATCAGTAAGCGCTGTTTCTGAACTCCCTGAAACGCCTTGATTGGAGTCTTTAGTTTTCTTCTGGGAACGTACACGTCACAATATTCCTCGTTTAAATAATTCCCGTCCAAGGCATACACAAAAAAAGGGCGCAATGCCTGGTTGAGTTGAAGACTTTGTAAAAGGGCATAATAGGTCCTTTTTAAAATCAAAATGATGGTCAAGAAAATACCTGCATGTGCATCGAGAGCTGGCGTCCCCTGTAGTCACTCTGGTTATGGCGGCTGTAGTCGTCACTGTAGCTGTGGGAGTGAATAATGCTCGGCTGACCCAGATGAGGGCCGGGTCTGAGGGTGGAGAGGTCTTCGCTTCGGGAGAAACCACCATGGGCGAACTGCGGGATGTATGTTGGGTGAGAGGCATCTGGCTCAGGGGCCAGCAGGAGAGGAGGAGGAGGTTGGGCTCGACTGTGCTGGTGGTGAAGCTGAGGCCCATCAGCAGCGAGGTGGAACAGAGGGTTCTGGAAGGAGAGGGGGTAGCGGAGGGCGGCGGCTTGCTGCTGTTGCTGTTGGGACAGCGAGTCGGTGGTGGCTCCCATCTGGCTCAGTTGGCTCAACCTCAGACCCCCGGACATACTGGAACCACCGGATCCGGCTGACATACGCCCTCCGGCACGCAGCTGACCTCCGAGGCCTCCTCCCAAGGCCGCGAGCCCACCGTAGCTGCCGAGGCCAGCAATCGAGGCCTGGGAAGAGTTGAGCATGTCCCCCATAGACTGCAGGTTAGAGACGCTGTTCATTCTTGAGTCCTGGAGGTCCATCATAGAAATGTTTTCATTAACACCTAGAACCATGGGCGAGAGCGCTGCAGCTACCTGCCGGGCGCAGCAGTTGTGGGCGGTTTATGCATGTGGCTTGACTGCATGTGAGTACACAGTGATGTGTGTATTAACTTGAGGGTAACAATTCACCCAAAAATGAAATTTCTGTCATTATCTACTCACTGTCATTTGCAGTTCTTTTTTCAGTGGAATATAAAAGCATAATTTTTATGCATTTTTTTTTCATACAGTTTGTCAAATAAAATAATAGCCATAAAAAACAATAGCCAGGTTGTCCTGGTAATAATGTTAAGATAAATTATATTTAATTATTTAAATATTATATATAGATAACAGTAATAAATAATTATAATTTGCTTTTACATAAGGATAATTCATTTAACTGAATTCAAAATGTTCATTAAAAGCACCATAATTTTTTATAATATGTTCATTTATATGTCATTGTAACATTGTTTAATGTTTGTGTAAAAAATTTACATAAAAAAAAAAAATGCTTAACTTATTGATTATAGTCTATACAGAAGTAAGGTTTTGTTTTTTGTTTTTTAGATTATATTTACAGCATCTTCAAAAAAAAAAAAAAAAAAAAAAAAAAAAAAAAAACAGAAGACAAGCTGTCCTGGTAATGATGTTCTATATTCTATACAATATAATACTTAAATAATGGTAAATAATAAAATATATTATATAATAATAAGCAATATAACAATAAATAATTACCATCAGCTTTTATAGGAGAAACAAATTATTAACTAAACTTAAAAATTTTGTAATTTAAAAAACTTTTTTTTTTTTTGGAGACTGACATGCAATATTCTGAGATTTTGAAGCCAAAGTATTAATATTATTATTAATATTATTTTAAATTATTTTATAATATATAATTATTTTAAATTCTGAAAACTTATCACTATAAACACTGCACATGAAAGTGCAGGATATAATAAATCACAAAATTTTAATTTTTGGGTGAAATATTAATTTTTGTACTGTATGTCAGGACCCGGAATCCCAAATGGTGATGGAAGATTAACATAAAGAATCTCTTGATGTATTGACTGCACCCACATCATGTCGTAGCCCTCTTTCCATGCTTGGATGGTATTTGACCATGCAGTAAGCAGGTCAGTGGCGCTTCCTTCTCCGACAGGAACAAAGCGAACCCTCAGAAAAGCTGGTGAAACGTGTGCTAGGGAGTGAGCTGTTATTCAAATGAGAATTTGGACCAGACAGCACTGACCATTGTCATGAAAGAATTCTAAATGAAAGGGAGTATTATTTAATCAGAACCCCCCACCCTATCAGAACCACTTCCCTTTGGGACTTACCTTTGGGTCTGGATCAGTAATATCAGAGCTGCTAGTACAGTACGCTGGACTGGAGCGGGCCAATGGGGGACGGGCAACATAGAAAACTTCTTTAGATGAGGCTCGGTGAGGATGATCGCGATCCACAAAACCCCCCATTCCAGGCCGGGTTGGAGGGGCTCCGCCACTGGACATGGCAGAGGTTGGAGAGGGCAGGCGAGTGATCTCGATTGAACTGTATGAGATATGAGAAAGTTAACAGTTGTAATAGTTGTAAAATAATTAAGAAATACAATTCTGTAAATGGTTTTTTTGCATCTCCACTCCAGTTTGTAAACCTCTGGCTTAGATGCCTAAAAATATAGGTGCTGCAAAAGTGTCACAAACAACGCACGCATATAAAGACACCAGACGCTACCTGTTGAGGTCTCTCATCATGAGGTTCTGGAACTCAGATGAGATGCCCCTGTTGAAGCTGGGCCTGGAGAGCAGCCTATCTGTCTGTCTCTCTGGAGGCTGTCTGTCTGTCTGATGACTGGGCTGTCTCTGGAGGTGCGGGTTACGGAGGGCCATGCTGATGTCATTTAGAAGGCGCGGCAATGGTCCAAGTTTGATGATAGCATCCTTAGGCACAATAAAAACAGACAGAGAACAGGAGAACAACCTGATGATTGATCACAAACGTAAGTAGACAATTGCAATCATCTTCATCTAGATTATCAAACAGCATCTACCTTGCTTAGTTGTGCCATGACTTCCCACAGAAGACTGTGCAGGATCGACAGCTCCCTTCCCAAATCGATGTAGCCCTCAAATGCAACTGCGTTGCTCACGGTATCGAGATTGGAGATCTCGTAGAGGAATTGCTGCATGGAGCCCCACTCCATCTCTAAAAACTCATTCATAAAGCACATGTACTCCTCCTTACTGCCAAACCTGTAATACAGTGAAGAATCGGTGAGGTCAGAGGGTGGATATGGTCAGTAGGAGCACTGAATGTTGCATCAATGATAAAAATGATAATGCTCATCATCATCAGTAACAGCTGCACAGTTTGTTATAGCTTAATGGATAATGATCTGGGCTGACAGCCCAAACTTCATAATGTAACTCATAATACTGGAGTGCTAAAGAGATCCCCATCACCATTGTGTCCTTGATCAAAGACACTAACCCAAAGTTAAAATGAATGTCCCAGATCAATTATTTTAAATGCTGAAAAAGTGATTTTAGGCATCATAACATTATAAAGTACAATAAAGTTCAATATTTGCTACATATTATAATATACAGTGTTATTGAAGTTTTAGTGATTAATTTTAAGTGAGCTTTAGATGACACAAAAAATAAAATCTACATGTAAAAATAAGGAAAATAAGAATGCACAAATATCCAATGTGAATAAAATTTGTACTGACTTTGAGAAGTTTGCAAGGTTCTGCACAACTTTGGCTATGAGGGTAAGTGTGCGCGAAGTCTGTTCATCTGGGTATTCCTGTGTGAGATTGAATAAGGATGGCGACATGACGGCTGGACACAGGAAGCGCAGGAAGAGGGAACCACTGATCAGTCGATCTGCAATGTCCTCTCTTCCTCTCTCAGCGCATCGAACGCGCCAGGACGCAAAGACCTCTTTCAGTTCTCTTGGAAACGCACTGGGAAAAACAAAAAATATCGATTATTTCCATTCAAATTAAAGCAGTTTGTATGATATCATGTTTTCACTGTCCCTTCATTTAAAAGATATTAAAGTATATAAGCCTGGAAATTCATGATGAAGGATAATGTGCATCATCATAAAATCTTCACCATGCAATCTTAAGAAAGATTTTTAAAAAGATCTGCAATCATAACTACTGTATCATTAAAAAGTTGTTTTGCCACTTAAACTGCTTTAAAGAGTCACAATTGTAAAAACAACACCATTAAATGTATCATTTTACTGTCCTGTGGTGTGGTGCACATACTGCATACTGCATTAGAACAACACCAGGGTGAGTAAATGATGACTTAAAGAACTATCCTTTTAAGATGCCGTGTCCATTTAAAAACAACTCAAGACTGTTCAAAAACAGCTTTGTAACTAACCAATGAGAGTTGACGATTTTGCAGAGTGCAAGCTCACAGCACATCCGGAGGTTGGCTTGATGTTCGGGCAGTACAGAAGGTGGAGTTCTCATTGGGTCGACTTCACAGTTCTCTTCTGACTCATACAGCGCTCGGATAAAATCACCTAAATTCAAATGAAACCTTTGATGTGTGAGCGCACAGCAACAGAAACAACGACAACTCTCAAAACAATCTCAAAATCTGAGGAACTCTCACCTAAAACGTCTTTGAGGTACTTATGTCCAATGAGTTTGAGGTACTCTTCTATGGCTTTGGTGGCCAGGGTGTTCTCTCTGAAGATAAGGTGCTCTCGGTCAATAAATCGGTCCACCTCGCACATTGCCATGTCTGAAAGGAAATCCTTGTGCAGAGCAAAAGAAGAAACATCTGTAATCACTTCACAATTACCTTACATTTAAAAATCAAGATAGAACCAAATAAGTGACTGATTTGGAGTGCCCTAGACAGGCAGCAACTCTGTGGGCCATTGTTGTTATTGTTAACTAAAGCTAAAACTAATAAAAACTGTTTCCGGTAATTGAAATAAAGCTAAAATAAAATTTATGAAAATATGAAAAACTTAAACTTCAACTGAAATAAAAAGTACTAAAATTACTAAAACTAAAAGTGAAATAAAAATAAAATAAATACATTAAAGCTTATATATATATATATATATATATATATATATATATATAGTTTGATGTTAGCATGTTGCTAATTAATGTTTCGATTCTCCAAATATGTATAAAAAATATACAACATACACAAATATTAGGCAAAATAGTCCATTTTAATTAGATTAAACTATTTTTTTTCCCAATAATTTTCAGTATTAAATTAAATATTAGAAGGTCCTAGATTTAAACATGGTAAAATTAGTTAAATGGAGCTGAAAACATTTGATTGTTAGCTGAAAATAATTTTTCAAAAGTATATTTATAATCAACTGTAACTTGAGCTTGTTACAATTTGCCTTTGTCATAAAGTATATATGCTATGGTAACTTAAAATATTGCCAAAATCTTACCTAGACAAGCTTTTGCGTTAGGAGTTTGCATACAATGTCTTAAAATTCTGTCTAGGTAGGTTTTTGAGCATACTTACAAACATACATTATTCAAATAAAGTGCTACCTTTGCCTTCCCTGTGCTCTGCAGGATGTGCACCAGAGCACAGGCCACTTCCTCTTTGCTCTTGACACTCAGCAGTGGCTCCAGAACCGCGCACAGAGTTCGGTAGTTGTTGGTGACATACTCGGCAAACTCTTTATACAGCTCCATTGGCAGGATGCTCATGGTCTGAAAGCGCGACTTGAGCCGCAGGGAAGCGTTGATGATTTTGCCCCCTCCCACACCACCACCCTTGGCCAGGACGCTGGGCTGAATGACGGGGTACCATTGCTCCACAAACTGACGACCAGTGATGCTGGAAATGGGGATGCTGACCAAGCCCAGGTATGTGCTCTTCTCCTGTTATGATGAAGGAAATTGACAGTCACCTTAAAATAGCAGGATGCACCCATTCTTAGCTAATGAGGAGCTAATAAAAAGCTAGTGTCATTTAGCTACAAAAAAAAATTAAAAATTGCGCCAATGTTAGAAACCTTAGAATTGCTTGTCAAGTGCAGTTTTGTATTTTGTATTTTTTAATATAGTTTTCTATTACCTGTTAAACCAGGAAATTGGTACGGGACATATTAAAGGCTCATCTTTTTTTAATTTTTAATTTAATTAAATACTTTTACAAATACACTAGCCTAGACGGTCTAAAGTATGAACAAAAAGCCACAAAACTCCTGTCTTTAAGTATTCAATTAGAGTTTAATCTCTAGCAAAAGAGCATGAGGTGATCTTTTACCTTGCGTCTTTTTTTGTCCGTCTCTTTGTAAAGATGAAGGCGGAGGTTGCGGACAGCTGGCAGGTTGTTGAACTCAAAGTGCTCACCCCAGAACACAGTATCGGTTCGGGGTTTGCTGGTGGTGCGGGCATAAAGCATGTCATCCAAACACAGTTCACAATAATATCGCTTTTTGGGTGGGAGTTCACGGGCCTCGATGATCCACAGCTTCAGAACATTGTCGACACGTCGACTGTTGTCCTGAGTGTGGGAAACACATAATCAGATTTGCATCATACATAAACTATAGGTGAGGGTGGTGAGAGGGTTAGCAGAACTTTAAATATGCCATCAAGCATGCAGACAGACAGGAGAGATTGCAAGTTTGCAGGTGGCAGTGCTTTAGAAAGGATAATGATCTGAATTACTGTTAGTCTAACACCTACTGCGTGTCTAAAGTGCTGGAGTGGTCGTAGAGAATGATGTTTCAGAGAAAGATGAGTCATTTAGACCCATCAAAATGGAACTGGAACATTCGTTTTCTACTGGCATTTTTTAGATCCACTAAATACACCCTTAAAAATGGATTTCTAAAGCTTTTATTAAAAATACAGTAACGTTAATATGCTAACAGTGATGGTCTCAGGTGGTAATACTGTGGTATATATATATATATATATATATATATATATACACACCATGTTACTGAATGATTACCATATTCATATTATACCATGGTACTCTAAGGTTCTTCAAAGATAGTATTACATAACCAGAGTGACATAAAGCAACCAATCACAATTTGTTCTGTTTTCACATGCATTCACATGCATTCGTTGTGTTCTGTCTTCCAGTTTGTATTTCTACAGCATTAAGGTAAGATCTTACAGATTAATGAATTAATGAACCACTCGTTTTAAAATCTTCCCACGCTACTGACATTTACAATAAGTAAATCCACTTCACCAGCTAATTACTCTTCGATAGCGATGCCATAGAAATATAAAAGCTTTAAATTAAAACTTTGAATATCTTGTCTTAAAACTTTGAATATCTTTCAAAGCATGTGTGTACACATGGCAATGATTTCACACAAAGCACATATTGTACCTTGTAAACACTACTTTGTTTTCAGGTGGACTGGTAAAAACTGTGCAACCCAAAATCCCGGAAGTTATGTATTAATTCTGATTAGAGCTTTCGAGTTTTGACGGTCAGTGAACAGACTGTGACTCCATCTGTGACTATGTCAAAGAAACTATGGTACATGTAAAAAAAAACAAAAACAAAACACAGTATTCCCATGGTAAATGTCCAAAATCATGGTATTATCAAGGTACCATATGTTCAGATCATGTTTTTGTCAGTGAGAGCTTCATTTGTTTGCTATGAACTAATCAGTGACGTACATCTGTGGCTTTTTCTATCACTTCGGAAACTTCTTCAGTTAGTCAGCTAATAAACCAAACTGATGAACACCCTTGGTCTGTCCTCATTTATTGTAATATTGACAACGCATCTGCTGCAAGACTGAGCGGGCTGATCATTTTTGGATGCCAGTGTCATGTTCTCCACGCAACACGATTCAGCCCAAACTCCTGCTGCCTGAACATCTGGACAAGTAAATTTCACCAAGACACTTTTTAAAGCCTATCTATTCAAAACCCTCAGAACAGACACAGCCAACCGGAGAGATAATAGATGTCTGAAGGAGAATCCAGTATTCTGCATTGGTGTTTTAATACATCTAAGCATACCAGATTAAAAAAGCAAGCATTTGAGTATGGAGTTTGTTTCATTATGTTTCAGGACAGCACATGGAAGCAGTTTGAAGCTCATTCGAGAATCCTACAAATACCAGTAGAGGGTAAAAAGAGTGTAAAGACGGAAATGACAGAAGAGGTTGTTACTGAAGTAGATTGATGCAGTCATGGAGGAAAAGAAAGAGAAATAGAGAGTTCCTCCCTTTCTTTTTCTTCTTTATACTCACTTTGTTTGGTTTGACAGCTCTCTGTAGATTCTCTATCCATTTGTCTCGCTCCGCAGCTGACCGACAGGCAAAACACTTTGTTCCTGAAGCAGTTGTCACCTAAGGAAAGGAATAATGAGTTTCACTATTTTAACCATCAGTGTAATTGTAATAATAAGAAAAAGCAAAATGCCACAGGGCACTGGAGCCAATACAGTCATGAATTAAACGTGATTTCTATGCCACTAGTGGCAACAAACAGAATTGCACAAAATCATACATACAGGGTTATGTACCATTCAGAACTGAGTTGATAATGCCTTTTAAATTCTATTTTAATCCCTGAATTTGAAATGAATTTGAATTCCGGTAGCAAACAGGATGCAGAATTGTTAGTTAGAACGATAGAATGAACGACAGAATGAACGATAGATAGAACGATAGAACGAATGAACGATAGATAAAACGATAGATAGATAGAACAATAGATAGATAGAACGAAAGAACGAACAATAGATGATAGATAGACAGATAGATAGATAGATAGATAGAATGATAGATAGAATGATAGAACGAACGATAAATAGATAGATAGAACGCTAGATAGAATGATAAATAGAACGAACAAATGAACCATAGCTAGAACGATAGAATGAACGATAGAATGAACGAACGATCGATAGAAAGATAGAACGATAGATAGATAGAACGACAGAACGAATGATAGAATGAACGAACGATCGATAGATAGAACGATATAGATAGAACGAATGATAGAAAGAACAATAGATAGAACGATAGATAGAACTAACGAAAGAGCGAACAATAGATAGATAGAACGATAGATATATAGATAGATAGAGCGATAGAACGAATGATAGAATGAACGAACGATCGATTGATAAATAAAACGATAGCTAGGGCGATATAACGAACGATAGAATGAACGAACAATCGATCGATAGAATGAACGATAGATAGATAAATAGATAGATAGATAGATAGAATGATAGAATGAACAATAGATAGATAGATTTTGTAAAGAACATGCAACTGATGAGTCTGAAGTGTTTTCTATAGATCACCTCAAAACAGTACTCCTGTCCCAGTATACTGGAGTGAACTGGCTTGATGATCGCATCTTCATCAAGTGTCAAATCCAAGGCCTCGGCTGCGCTGCTGGGAGACAGCAAAGACTCATGGGAGTGCGATTCTTTGAAGCTCTGCATCAGACGAGTCCTGTGAGGGAGCAATATCAGCATGTCTGAGAGAGAAGACGCTCACAGGTTGGGTTTACATCACACACCTACATGACGAGGTCAGTATTTCATTTGATATTACAGAAGTCGGGTTTCTTTGGAAGTCCTTTCTCTGTGGTTTATGGAGAACGACATCAGACTTTATCATCAATCGTGAGATAAATCATGAGCGCTTCCAACACTTGGGGAGAATTTACTGAGAATGAATAATGTTGAACGCAATTTGCACATCATGATTTTCGATCTTGAAAATACTGAAAGCGCGCTCAAAGACTATAGATATAGAAAGATGGTTCATTCCTATTACTTGTGAATGGGAGAAACTGCAACACGCAAAATGGCGAAATACGTCCTGCCTTCTATTGATAAAGTCATTGCGTCACTGCAGCTGCCGTTAGAAGCTCCGGTTCCCATAGAAACCTGAGACTCCCGTGACTGCACATGCTCATTGGCTTGTCTAGCCAGTAAAAGAAGCTTTTTTTAATGCTATTTGAGCATAAGAAACAACATTTATGGGACAGTTCATGTAAGATTTTGTTGCTGATTTGAAATATATTATTTAATTGTGAGTTCATCGAGCAGTTTTTGAGTTTTCAGGATTTCCCCATTCAAATAAATAGGATTTAGTCTTGAATGCCTGAAATAGCTGCCCGGAGGCATTGCAAATATGGCCGCCGAGTGAACAGACTTTCCTTGAAAGGGACTTTGGCGCACTCAACTTAACTGTGCGCCAAATATATTCAGATATATGAAAAAATGCTACTTTGATTAATAAAAAATGTTCACAATCATCACTTTTCAATACAACCCGAATTCCGGAAATGTTGGGACATTTTTTAAATTTGAATAAAATTAAAACTAAAAGACTTTCAAATCACATGAGCCAATATTTTTTTCACAATAGAACATAGATAACATAACAAATGTTTAAACAGAGAAATTTGACACTTTTATCCACTAAATGAGTTCATTTCAAATTTGATGCCTGCTACAGGTCTCAAAAAAGTTGGCACAGATGCAACAAATGGATGAAAAAGCAAGAATTTTTGAAAAGATTCAGCTGGGAGAACATCTAGCAACTAATTAAGTTAATTGATATCAGGTCTGTAACATGATGAGCTATAAAAGGCAGAGTCTCTCAGAAGTAAAGATAAGCTGTGAAAGAGTGCGTAAAAAGATTGTGGAATACTTTAAAAACAATGTTCCTCAACGTCAAATTGCAAAGGCTTTGCAAATCTCATCATCTACAGTGCATAAAATCATCAAAAGATTCAGAGAAGCTGGAGAAATCTCTGTGCGTAAGGGACAAGGCCGAAGACCTTTATTGGATGCCCGTGGTCTTCGGGCCCTCAGACGACACTGCATCACTCATCGGCATGATTGTGTCAATGACGTTACTAAATGGTACCAGGAATACTTCCAGAAACCACTGTCGGTAAACACAATCCGCTGTGCCATCTGCAGATGCCAACTAAAGCTCTATCATGCAAAAAGGAAGCCATATGTGAACATGGTCCAGAAGCGCCATTGTGTCCTGTGGGCCAAGGCTCATTTAAAATGGACTGTTTCAAAGTGGGAAAGTGTTCTATGGTCAGACGAGTCCAAATTTGACATTCTTGTTGGAAATCACGGACACCGTGTCCTCCGGGCTAAAGAGGAGGGAGACCTTCCAGTGTGTTATCAGCGTTCAGTTTAAAAGCCAGCATCTCTGTTGGTATGGGGGTGCATATGTGGATACGGTATGGGCAGCTTGCATGTTTTGGAAGGCACTATGAATGCTGAAAGGTATATAAAAGTTTTAGAGCAACATATGCTCCCCTCCAGACGACGTCTATTTCAGGGAAAGCCTTGTGTATTTCAGCAGGACAATGCAAAACCACATACTGCAGCTATTACAACAGCATGGCTTCGTCGTAGAAGAGTCCCGGTGCTGAATTGGCCTGCCTGCAGTCCTGATCTTTCACCTATAGAGAAAAATACGTCAAAGACGACCACAAACTCTTCAGCAGCTGGAAACCTATATCAGGCAAGAATGGGACCAAATTTCAACACCAAAACTCCAGAAACTCATAACCTCGATGTCCAGACGTCTTCAAACTGTTTTGAAAAGAAGAGGAGATGCTACACCATGGTAAACATGCCCCCATCCCAACTATTTTGAGACCTGTAGCAGGCATCAAATTTGAAATGAGCTCATTTTGTGCATAAAATTGTAAAATTTCTCTGTTTAAACATTTGTTATGTTATCTATGTTCTACTGTGAATAAAATATTGGCTCATATGATTTGAAAGTCTTTTAGTTTTCATTTTATTCAAATTTAAAAAAACGTCCCAACATTTCCGGAATTCGGGTTGTAAAATTCTGTTTCCGCCTGCTTTCCGTAGTTCAACGTTCAAAGTTAAACATTAAAAATAACCTTTTTTTCATAATACAGTAGTACAATCATCTAAAATTAGCCTAATTTACAAAAATTACGCTGTTTGTGCTGAAAAGAAAAAAAATAAATTCTAAAAGTTTTGATTTCAGTGCATTTTGCACTTGGTTAAACTGGATTGTTATTATTATTATTGTGGGTAATTAGCAAATAACATGAGTGAACATGCCATTTAGTGTATAGTTTAGTGAGTTTGCCTCTTAATATGATCTTAAAAGTGCAAAAGGTAAAAGATTTTCTTGCATACATGTAAAATGCACAAATATGAATATAAAATTTAATAATAATAATAATAAGCTTAAATTATCCTGTTTATAAATAAATATACATATCCTTAATTCACTCAAAAAAAAATAACTTTTTTAAGATTTTTACACAATTTAATTAAAAGTAAAATTCCATTGAATAATCCTTACATATTTTAATGGAATAACTGATTAAGGATTGTTCAATTATTCAATTATAATACATAAGGATTATTCAATTCAATTTGATGGAATTTTACTATTAATTAAATTGCATAAATCTTAAAAAGGGCTTAATTTTTTTCTGAGTGATTGTTCACCAACACACTTTTTAAAGCCTACCCATTCAAAACCCTCATGATAGACACAGCTAATATGAGTTATAATAATAATAATAATAATAATAATGTTCACAATCATCACTTTAAAATAAAATTCTGTTTCCGTTCTACTTTCCATAGTAGAAAGAGTTCAACGTTAAAAATAACAATTTTTTATTAAAAAAAGTACTAAAATCATCTATAATTAGCCTAATTTACAAAAAGAAAAGACTTAAAAAAACTTAAATTCTCACGGTGGATTTGATTTCACTGGTTAAACTGGATTGTGGGTAATTAGCGAATAGGAGGAAAGTTTTTGCACTGAAATAACATAAGTTTTGTGAATTCGAGAATTCTTAAAAGTGAAAAAGTCAAAATGTATACTTGCATACGTTTCTAATCAGTCTCAGCACACATATACGAGAACATTTACACTGCGTAACAACATACACCTTTACCCCACTGTACCTGCAAACACCCACACACACTCACTTCGCAGTTTAGAGCCAAAACCCTTTTAAGAGCTGAATAGAAGATTGACAAGCTTATCGAGAAGTACGATTATATAAATATCAAGAGAAAAAGTAAGATACATTGTTAGATCCCTACTAGTGATGTATCGCTTCTCCTGCGTCTTCTGAGAATCACTGTATATGTATACATTCAGCCTCACAGCGTTAAGTGCATACAGTGTGGGAGAGAGAGAGAGACCGAGCGAAAGAGATGGAAGGTATAAAAATAGACCCAAAGGAGTGAGTCAGAATGAAAGAAATGATAGAGCGAGTGGAGGAGGGATAGAGAGAGAGAGGGAGACATTGAGAGTAGTGAGACAGAGAGAGACTTCTCAGAGGAAATCAAAATGTTACGTAAAACATAGGAGCTGAAAGGAATAAGACAAAGACAAACAGACAGAATGAAGGACAGAAATGCAGCAGTAACAAGAGGACAACAGAACAAAGATGAAAAATCATCATTTACTCGTTGGAGATGTTTAGCAGGATCTCCAAGCAGCTTTGTCCATACAACAAAAGGGACTGTCGAGCTCCAAAAAAACATTAAAGCACCATAAAAGTCTCATAAAAGTAGTTAATATGATACATCATACACTATATATCATTGTGACGAGCAGGGCGGGCGAGAGCCGTGAGGGAACGGCGCGAGGCCGGTGACGCGAGGGTTAACGAGCTCCACCTGTGAGGCGCACCGGCCTCGAGTCTCTCACGGAGGAGCTCCGGAAGCATAAAAGGAGGAGCGACGATAGTGAAGGACGAGAGAGGACCAGGCCTGGACTTTATTTTGTTTTATTATGTTTGTGTGGCCGGCAGACGTCCGCGAGGGTCTGCCGGCATTACTTTCGTTTTGTTCTTTGTTTATTTTATTAAAGTTTATTGTTTGAACGTTCGCCGGTTCCCGCCTCCTTCTTCCCCCATCATACGAACTGTGTTACAATCATGTTTAGAGACTTGCAGCTCTTGAACCTCACCAGGTTTGATGTCAATGGTGTCAAACATCTAACAGTCTGGGACCAAAGCCAACCATTCACAAGCTACAAATACAAACTACTGCCTGCTGCATTATGTAATTAATATATATATATAATCTTTCAAAAGTTTGAGGTCAGTAAGATTTTTTTTTTTTGAAAGAAATTGAGGACGCATTCAATTGATCAAAAGTGACAGTAAAGACGTGTGATGTTACAGAACATTTTGATATTAAATAAATCATGGGTTTCACAAAAATATTAAGCAGCAAAACTGTTTGAACAACATTGATAAGAAGAAGAAATGTTTCTTGAGCAGCAAATCGGCATATTAGAATGATTTCTGAAGGATCATGTGGCACTGAAGACTGGAGTAATGATGGGTTTTTGGAGAGTTACCATCATGGTGACAAGTGGTGGCATGCTGCTTGGTTTGAGAGCAGGTAAGTTACCTGTTTCAAGTTGCTGTACTCATTCAGTAAGTGCTATACCATGTTATTTTTAACATGTTAGCAAATTATCAAGTTGGCATTTACTGAATTAGTTGGTTATAGCTAGCAAAATATTTACATTGAGATAACCTGATAATTTTAAGTTGCATGTATAAATTAGTGTACTCAAATATTTCAAGTTAAGTAAAATGTAAAAATAAAGTAAATTAAAAATGTAAAGTAAAAAATAAAAATCTTAAACTTTGAGTTTTTTAACTTAAAAAACTCATTCAACTTTTCTGAGTTGTGACAACTTATTAGGGTTTACAGTGAAGTAAATAACTCATTTGATTTACAAGAACTCGATATAAATAAATATTAAATAAATTAAATAAAACTTTTATGTTAATTGCTATCAAAATGTATGAGTTAGCTAACTCAGTACTTCAAATTAGAAGCAATTAACATGCATGAGTATTACAAACTCAAAACTTGATAGTTCTGCTTACTTAAAATTGGGAAAATCATAACTAATAACTGATTACCCAATTTATTTGGGTTTACAGTGTGTGTGTATATAGTATTGTGTGTGTGTGTGTGTGTGTATATATATATATATATATATATATATATATATATATATATATAGATAGATAGTATTTTTTAAACATTCAAAAAATAGCCCAAATACACTGTAAAATAAGTAAACATCAAAAGTATTAAACATTAAAGTGATCAAAACAACTTTGCAATAAAATCTCAAACTAATTTGTGTTTGATTTTACATGTTTTAACTTGCACTGTACATTTTATTTTTATTTTTTTACATAACATCCATCCTCCATTAGGTTTGGTTTTTGAGCAGGTGAGAAGACTCATGTGCATGAAGCTAGAAGGAAAAGTGATATTATTATTTTATGAAAAGAGAGCTGTTATGTATTTAGTAACTGAGACGAACAAAGACTTAAATCTTAGTCTGTTCATCGCATAAAGCTATCATACGAGTCAGTTTTATGGAGCTTTTATTGAGCCTGACAGGATAAATCAAGATAAACTTTAGTTTTTATGGAAAAGAACTGCTTGGACATTTCCAAAGACCCTCATTTTGGGTTTGGAACGACATGAGGGTAAGGACATTATGACAGAATTTGAACGAAGTATGCCACAGTCAGTCAAATCCAAAAGATAAGTGAGGTTTGTACACAAAATTCCAATGCATTGCTGGCATATTGGATTTGTGGATTTAAATTATCCTGACAATCAGTTCTATTTGAGATCAGGTGGATTATATCACAGTTACATCCCAAAATTAAACGCAGCAGAAGAAACTATGCCTTTCCATGAGATACCGCACCCCACACTGTCACTCCAGCTGTTAGACTCCATTTGTGCGTCACACAACAATCCAGCTCACAACGGATCCAGTTAAGGGCTGAATCAAACGATTATATGAAAGTGGAGTTGTCTGTTTGAATTACTCAAAACGGCAGCACGGCCTTCATTTCAAAGCTACAACACAGCGGAAACTTCCTCTTTGAAAAGAGAACGTCACCAGAGCTCTTCCCTGTCCAAACTGTGCAAGAACTTCAAAAACCACGACCTGCCTTTTTCTCAAAGACCACAGGCTGACCGTGGGTGAGCTTAGAGCTCGGAGCATGAATAAATGAATGAATAAACCATTAAAAGAGCACCTCAGCACCTGTCTGGATACTTGAAGAATAATAATAAGGAACCAGAGGATGTTTCAGATTGAGAGATATTAAATTGGAGTTTAACGCAGCAATTCATCCAAAAAAAAGAAAAAAAGATTTTCTGACCTCTATTTTATAACTAAATTATATTATTTTCATTCTTTTCTGAAACACAAAAGGACTCTTGCACTATATATGAATAATGACTTAAATTTCAAATCACGAATTATAGTGCACTAGTCATTTGATTGGTTTTTATGATGCTTTTATGGTGCGTTTTTGGAGTTTGACAGTATAATTCACCACCAAACCACTGGAAAAGTGCAGCTTTGATCTCATTTTGTGTTTCACAGAGGAAAGAAAATCATACAGAGTGATTGTCATTTTTGAGTGAACTATCCCTTTGTACAACACTCATTCACAACAAAGAAGCTTTGAATTGGAATATCATGACACAGCACTGTTTCAGCATGCGTTTATGGAGGGAAGAGTTAGGACGGTACCGTTCCTGGTCAGCGCTGCGGAAACGAGGGAGGATCATGTGGCGGAAGCTGCTGGTTCGGTCCAGTTTGGGCTGACTCTTGGCCCGTTTGATGGACCCCTTTAGTCTTCTACTGAGGAAACTCTAAGAAAAAGAAACAGACTCAGAATTAATATGCATGACCACGGACAACAAACCTAAGGAATGGATCATTTAGACTGCATAGTCTGACGCTTAAAACATTAATCATAGGCAATGTTTGCTTGCATCAAGTGATTTGTAAGGGCATTTTTCTTTTTTTCTTTTTTTTTTACCTTTATGAGGGATACAGAAAAAAACATCTATCCATATAAATAACACACAGTATGCAGCCATTTATACTTTACACGCAAAGAATTTTTAACATTGAAAAAATAAGTTTCATCTTTACCAAGCCTGTGTGGAAATGACAAAAATAACAAGTATAAAAATGTTCATAATTTATCATTTAAAAAATGTATATATTTATTATAATTATTATTTATAAATTATATATTTTTTTAAAAACATTATTTATTATGTGTATTGTTTTATTAAAAGTGAAAAATGCTGTGTATGGATTTTTTAAATATATATTTCTTATAATTATTATGTATGCATAATATATATATATATATATATATGTAATTTATTTTGTTATTATTATTTTATAAATGATTTATCACATTAATTAGATTAGCATATATACATATATGCATACACACACACACACACACACATTTATATATATATATATATATATATATATATATATATATATAAAACAATTCTTTATTCTTATATTTATTATATGAAAAGGACAAAAAATTATTAAGTTGTTTATATTACAAAAATCAAAAATCACAAATTCTTATTATTAATAATATAAATTAGTATAACATTAATTAGATGAGCAGATGTAAAATTGTGGTGCAACTGACTGAAATGAGATTCCCTTGCCCGTGGCAAAACACTCTAGCAATGTTGCACTATCCACAGTCAACCAATAGTGGGAAGTGTTGCTTCATAAATATGTCCCAACGCCTACAGTAAGAACAGACTGGCAACAGCAGGCAAGAGGTTTCACGCCACAGCAGAGTAAAAATGTCAAATCTCACTGTGTACGTAATGCATTCCTAAGACGTGCAATCTCAGATACAACCTGAAAAGACAACTCATCAACAGAAGAATGTTTAGACACAGCAGATGAAGCTGTGAAAGCTCATTTGCTCAGTGATAATTCCAGTGTTTGCAAGGCAGCAGTGTATTGATATTCCTCAGACATTCTGGCTAGTGGTTTATTATGATCTACTAACCCTTAGTATTAAACTTATGCAATTCATTCAGCCCAAACTGCTCAACCATCTAAAAATTTTATTCAACATTTTTTTCATACTCAGGTGTGCCATCTACTTTTTTATTTTTTTTATTTTTTTTATAAATTTTATATTTACAAAGAATAATTACATTTTGAAAATCTTCCATTTAGAAAGTGGCATTTCATTTATTCGCAACCAGTAAGCAACCAGTGTTGGAAATTAACTTTTTTTTATTAAAGGTGCAGTAAGCAATTTCTGAGAAACACTGTTGATATTTGAAATCAACCCAAACAAACACAGCCCTCGCTTCATTGCTCCACCCCCAAAATAATGAACGTGCAATCAAAGAGTGGATGTCTCTTTATCATAGCAGAAGCAAAATAATGCTTTGTGAAAAATAAAGCAAAGATGACGGACAAATGACAAGGAAGAACAACAGAGAACATACCCTACACAAGAACATATGCAAGCAAGAGTTGGTTGTTAGTCGCCAGCAGCATACCAGCTCCAGACAAACAATCACACTCAAAACTGTCCTGTTACTATAGCTAACATTACAACAACAGCATACTTTGATTCTGTAAAACAATGTTACTCATGTATGGGGCAGAAACATTTTCAAGTCTTCCTGCTTAGGTCTCTCCAGCACTTGAAAGCTTTTCTAATATTAACGCGGGTTCTAAAGCTCTTGCCTGATCATAGCTCTTCTTTTTCTAGTGATATTCCTCTGACCTTTTCTCTTTTGTAATGTCTCTCAGCCATCTCTCTTTCTACAGTCTTTCTTCAAATCTCCCTCTTGCTCACTCTCTCTCCTCCCCCATCATGAGTGGACACGCCCCCTACTGCTGATTGGCTACAAGTGTGTTGTGCTGCTTGGTCCGATCCACTTTCAACAGCATTTCTCAGAAATTGCTTACTGCACTTTTAAGGGACAATACTTGGAATTGATTTGTAGGTGCTTCTTTATTAAGAAAAAACATTATAATTACCTCTATTTTTCAAACCGTTGAGAAATACACAGTGAGCCATTAATTATGGCAAATACGCCAACTAAATCATTTACAGAAAAAAACCCCTGAGGAATTCACTACAGGAGAACAGTGTTGGGGGTGAGGCATTACAAGTAACTTGAATTACGTAATCAGATTACTTTTTCAAGTAAATAGTAAAGTAACACATTTTCACATTTATTGACTGACAGCTCTCCTGTCCCCATGTTGAGATAAATAAAGTGCAGAGGTGTTGTGTGTGCTGTGTAAACATGATGGCTATTGTAGTTCTAGACTAAATGTGAACATGCATTTACTCATCTCAACTGCACGAAAACATTCAGTATTACTCAAAATGAATAAAAACAGTGAAATGCAATCTCAGAATTTTACGCAAACCTGTAATAATTAACTATATTAAATGACAAAAAAAATACTTTATGTATTTAATCTCACTTTATTAAGCAATGTCTTTGCTGCTGACCTTCAATGATCTAATTCAACCATACTAATAAGCAAAAATTACTTTAGATTAGATTTAGAAATAAGAGCGTTGAACTTCCTTCTTCTGTATCCTATTCTTCTTGAATTCAGAATGGCAGCACAGCTGAAAGGTTTTTTTGAGCTGCGCCCTCTACTGTACAGGCGTAAATATGATTTTCCTTCATCTGGGGCTTATTCATTTTACTTTTGGTGTGAAAGGGCCTTTTCATGTGCCAAAAATTTAACTTTTTTTGTTATTAATAACCAAACAAGCATGCCCAGCCCAGGTGAGGAAAAGTAACGCAAAAGTAATGTTACACATTACTTTTCAAAAAAAGTAACTAAGTAACACAATAAGTTACTTTATTAGGGAGTAACGCAATATTGTAATGCATTACTTTCAAAAGTAACTTTCCCCAACACTGCAGGAGAATACATTCTAAATATCTTGGGCATTTTTTGTCACTTTCAATGAAAACACCTTCCCACTATCTCCGACATTCAAGTAAGATTGTCGCATTTTGTCCCCCTAGTGGCAGTTTCACAGAACTTTCAGATTGGTCGTGAAGCAGGAGTGACCCTTCACTTCTTCACCATGGTATAATGAATGAATATTAAATGTATGACTGTATACACACAAAACAAATCATCATCAGTATATCTGAAAGAAAAGCATGGTGCATTTTCTAGGACTCATCAATGTAAATAATTGTGTACAGATTCTAAAATTATTTAGATTATTTTATTAATCCGTTATTTAACCCTATGTGAGCAAAATTCACAGAAGAGCACCAGAGGGACAAAAAGGTCAACACTACTTTGTCACAAAGAGTAACAATATTATATTGTATTTTGACACAATCAGTAGTTGCAGTGGAACATTTTAATTTTTTCAGTTTTAAGTATTTTCCATGCTTCTCAAGCATTTAAATTGAAATGGGACACTAAACAAAAGTCTTCACGCTCATCATATTATTAAACAGACAAAAAGGTCTAAATTAGTTTATCGCAAAGAAATTGTCTGTTATATCTGGTGAACTCTGAAGATATAATGACTCAATCATTGGCTAAAGAACAGATGAACATGATTGCTTCCTGCGTGACTAACTGTTTGTCTAACACCTCCGAGTCGCACACCGGCCGCTTGAAACCACAGGAGAAGCTGTGTCGGAGAGAGCTCAGCTGTTAGATAACGTACCTCAAGAGAGGGTTGTGCCGCCAAACTGGGTCCAGTCCCTGGATTAGAACCCACAACCTTCCACTCACCAGCAGCCCAATGAGAGAGCGGGACAGAGGGAGGGAGAGTCAGAGAGACGGTCGGGGAGAGAGGGAGGGAACGAGGGAGCGGAGGGGTGCTCACTCTCTTTTGTGACTGTGAACAGGACAGGGCGGTGGAGAGAGATGGGGAGAGAGAGGGCGACAGGGGTAGAGGTGCAAACGGGAGTGAGAGCGAGAGAGAGGGAGACAGGGATCGGGGACGGAACGGTGGGGTACTCACGGATTGTCGGAAGGGTTGTGGGGGGGCAGTGGGTGGGATCTCCATGCTTGGCTGCTTCCCGGTGGCGATGCTCTTCCGCCGGAGCCGAGCGTTTTCTGAAAGAGAGAGAGCGATAAAAGTATCAGAACCAACATTGGCTAATGTAACTAAAGGTTGGAAAACAATACACGACTTTTGCACAGATTTTTGCCCCGATAAGCCGTTTGGACAGGTCAATGCAAGTTGCCAAATATCTTCCAGTCTGCAGGTTTTGGCAGTCGGAGCTGACAGATTTCACAGAAAATCGCGTAGTGTATGAAGGGCACAGACTCTGATTTTTTAGCTTCAGACTATGATTCCATCCAGTCATCAAACATTAAATCGTTGAATCACGAATCGAGAAATTATTCTGGATCGATTCTGAGATTTTCCAAATCTATTCTGTTTAGTTTTTAACAGCAGATGGCATTGCGCCCTTTAGAAACAGCCATACTCTGCTTCCTTCCAATTTCTTACACACACCACTTAAGCTTTCTATAAAATAATCATTAATAATGTTTGAAAAGTTTGAAGCGAATTACAAGGGCTGTGGCAATGGGCTGTTTACATTAATCTCGCTTCATAAAAGCATGACTTAGCCGAATGCACGAGCGCTTTTCTTTGTGAGCATTTGAGCGTGTGGTTAAAAACTAGCCTAGAGCGCCATTTGCTGTTAAAAACTAAGCTCAGAATCATTTCAAGAGAGAATCTCGATGTATTCTAAAAATCCCAGAATCGATCCATGACTTGAGATTAATCTATTTATTGTCGCAGCCCTATCAAACATGTTTGATATTTTGAGCCAATTTTAGAACACATACATTTCCAAAATAGAATACTTTCCTACTATATAGTATGCAAAAAACAGTATGCCAAAAGAGCAGTATGTCCGAATACATAGTATTTGAAACACAGTAGGCGAAAAATTAAGTTCCTGGATGACCTACTACTTCCACTGAGATTCTGAAGTGCGCATTCGCTGGGCACTTTACTATCCCATGAGGCCATGGGAGGGGATTTACGAATGGCAGTAAAGCCACGCAACTAAAGTTGGTAGGTCACATGACAGTAACAACATGGCGGATGTAGTATGTTCGAATTTCATTCATACTACCCATATTCACACTATACATAATATACTTTTTTTAACGGTTGCAAAGTAAATTCAAATGTAGTTTTCATTAACTGAAATAAAGCTGAAATAGAATAAAATATAAATTTTGGACTTCAACTTAAAAGAGCTGAAATGAAAATTAGAAATGTTGCATTGCCAACTAACTGAAATTAAAAAAAGTTTAATTTGAAGCGCTAAAACGACTGAAACTAAAACTGAAATAAAAATAAAGGTAAACAGAAATATATAAAAAATAATCACCCAATAATGAAAATTAATAATTAATTTTACTGAATAAATGAATAATAATTTTGTCCCACTTTTTAAAGCTAAAAGAAATCATATTTTGACAAACATTTATCAAAAGTCCAAAAGTTGTTTTGTTTTACATAAGAATGGTCATCATGTTGACACTATTTGCTTTATATTTTCAGATATGGATTAAATAAATCATGGGTGAGAAATACAATATACCTGTGAATAGGGTATTTCTAAAAATGCATCAGTAATTGAAGATACTCTTTCAATGCCAGCAGGTATCAGTACGAAATTCAAAACCACCTTCACATCAGCAGCAAAAACAGCTTAGAGACAAAAAAATAATCGTCAAATTAAGTAAAAATTGGCTGAGTTACTTGTCAATTTGCAATATGCAAATGCATATTAGATCACAATATAAAGCCAAAAGACTGACACTCACTGTCAGTGACATCTGTCGTGAATCACACAACTTTTATACAATTTTTAGCGGAAAATGTATTATGGAAAGACATATTTATGTATATTTATATAATGTTCATCACATTAAACCACCAAAACAACAATATGTGTAATAAAATCAATGTGGCTTTTCTTTACGTTGTTGTGCCAGGTTGCGTTTCACTGAGAGACAGAGTCTGGCTCATCTCGTATATGATGCTGCGACTGACACTATGGCTCTGTCCCAAAACCAAGTGGACTGCCAATGTAGGCAGCATTCCCAATGCAAAGGCTGTTCCAAAAGGTAAGATACCTTCTTTTAGCTGTTGTGATGAAGACAATCACATAATGCATTTCAACAAGAATAATTCCATTTAAAATGGTCCAATTAAACAAAAGAAATGTCAATAACTATAAACATAATTAATTTAATTACAACAAATATCATTAATTAATAAAATGCAATCCATTTAAGAATATTTATTGATTATGTGTGCTATGTAAAGAATTGTTATGTATTTTACTATTCCAAATCACTTACAGTATGAGGTTCAATTTAGAACAGAGCCATTGATCTGTGGCCAAGAAATAGGCAATGCGGATAATGTTACCTATTAGATTGTGCTACCAACACTATATTTGCATTGTCCCCCTGTAGTCAATAATTTTATCCCTTAAAACTCACCTTTGATCACCAAAATGACATATTTAAACATTTTTTCATCCCTTAAAATAGCTTGAATGTAACTCTACACCCTTGCTTCATTTAGTATACGTGGATCTATGAATATGCTAATTAGCCCCGCCTCCACTCAATCCACTTAAGCTCAGAGATCCACTCTGTCAACTTACTGAGGTAAATGCTGCACAATGGTATCGCTTTTTACAAAGTCGGACACATAACGGTAATTGATATTATCAGCCTTTGGCTTCACTACATTATCAAACAGCTAATAATGTTACACAAACCATGTTCCTGTTCCCCATCTCAGTATCCTTACAAACACTTTGAACAACTCAGAACGTCAGTGGAGAAAGGCATATAGTTCATCGTAACATTGTAATATACATCATACACTCGCTGTACTGCTAAATCTACCCAATTTTTCATATCAACAGAAAAATATACCGGGATAACCTGGTGTGACGAGCAGGGCAGGGCGAGAGCCGTGAGGGAACGGCGTGAGGCCGGTGATAACAAGCGTCAGCTGCGCGTTGCACCAGTCTCGTATCTCTCACAGAGGAGCTCCGGAAGCATAAAAGGAGGAGCAACAACAGTGAAGGACGAGAGAGGACCAGGCCTGGACTTTATGTTATGTTTTATTATGTTTGTGTGGCCGGCAGTTGGCCGTGAGGGACTGCCGGCATTTTACTTTTGTTTTATTGTTTGTTTATTTGATAATTATATTAAAGTTGTGTTTAACGTTCGCCAGTTCCCGCCTCCTTCTTCCCGTATCAACTAACCATACTACACCTGGCTTCTCTTGAGACTCCCCTACTTCAGAGCAGTCATAGTTAATGATATGCTAAAGCCACTGATGTTATTGTTTACAAGGTAGTTTGTGACGTAAGAAACACCAGCGATTTCAAACCCGCGTCTTTAGTTCACTGCAGTTTTAAAGAGATAATACTCAGCAATGGTGTCGGCTGATGAATTTGCACATGGCTTGTCTTAAAGCATATTAAAAACACCACATAGACATACTGTATAAACAACATTAAAAACTTAATTTTCACCACAGGGGGACTTTAAGGGTAAGGATGTTAATAAAGCCTCAAACCACATGAATATGAAGCTGGTAGCACAATCTGATAGGTAGCATTTTTCGCTGTTGGACTGGTGTCACAAATCGTCAAGCGATTAATCAGTTTTAATGCATCCTTGCTGAATAAAAGTATTTATTTCTTTCCAACAAAAATAAAAATAACATACAATACAATTTCATGGCCAGCAAGCAATATTTTTGGCCAGTACATTTTCTTAATTCAACCGCTATTGGCAGACGTGGTAAAAGTTAATTTTAGACCAAAGCAGAGTAAAGAAAACGGCAAAACAATGAGATATAAAACAGTCTAACTGCAGGCACAAGAGACAGACACTTGCAAACAAAGTGCTTATTGACTGGCGTCCTTGAGTGAGTAGCGGATACAGAAACGCAGTCATTGGCAGAGCTGTAGACACGACTATTGCTCAGGAACGTGAAGTCATTAAAATAAGACCAACAGAAACAAATGAATGGGCGGCTTAATGAACGCAGAGGTGCTGGGACTGAAAGAAGCAGTCCTCCACCATCAAACCATCAGTCTCTCCTGCTCGATGCTGTGATAACCCTCCAATAAATCTGAGTGTAAATACCCACTGTCTCTCCAGCCAATGCAATCTGTCTCTCTCTCTCAATCTCTGAAGCTCACAGCTCACACACTAACACAGCCATACAGTTCTCTCGCCTTGCACCCACGCAACTCTTTTACATAAATCAAACAGTGTATTTATCCATCTCTCTGCCTCTCTCTTTTTTTATGAGAGCATTTTCCTTCTCCGCACCTCTCACATCCTTTCCCATTCTATTCTCTGCACTTTCAATCTCATCAGTTTTTCGGTCTCTTTGCAATCCTGAACGTCAGATCCTGACCTAAAATCTCAAAATCGCTCCTCCTGATCTGTCTCCTGGTGCACAGCCTCAACTGAGCTGATTTTGGAGTTCTTATTATGTAATATGTCCGTTAAAGTCAAGTATATTTTACGTATCGATTCATCTGAGGCCTCAGATGATGGTCATACTGTCTCTTGACTATGTTTGGCAATCTTATTCAGAACCGGTTCTATATATATATATATATTTTTTTTTTTTTTTACAAAAATACTGGAACCGAATCATTTTCATTACTTTTGGCTCCACTAACAGTTTTATTTTTCATGCCAATGGGGATAGAAGACCATAAAGAAACACAGAAGCATCAGAGCTGTTGTCATGACAATCAGCAAGATTCTCTTTTTCTATTACTGAGAATAACCGATCAGCTTTCGAGTGTGATTCTTGTTCAGTATAAGGAAATAGGATCACTTCTGAACTGAACAGAACATAAATCAGAAAGAAGTCTCTTATGTGTTTATTTGATCAAAAATACAGTAAAAACAGTAATATTGTGAAATATTAATACCATTTAAAATACCTGTTTTCTATTTTAATGTATTTTAAAATGTAATTTATTCCTGTGATGTCAAAGATTTTTTAGCATCATTACTCCAGTCTTCAGTGTCACATGATCCTTCAGAAATCATTCTAAAATACTGATTTTCTACTCAAGAAACATTTTAAAAACAGTTGTGCTGCTTAATATTTTGTGGAAACTGCAAAACATTTTTTTCTGGATTCTTTGATGAATAGAAAGTTCAAATGAACAGCATGTATTTGAAATAGGAATCTTCTGTAACATTATTAATGTCTTTGCTGAATAAAAGTATGATTTTTTTTTTTTTTTTTACAGTATTAATAAAAAAATCTTACTGACCCCAAACTTTTTAACAGTAGACTAAATATATATACACATAGGCACAGATATATATTTCTGTTTATAAAGTTTATTTAATCAACTTATAGAAGCACACAAGCACTAAAACCCACAAAACTGCATAGTTTACTGGGTCTTTAAATGGGACCTATTATGCCCCATTTTACAAGATGTAAAATAAGTCTCTGATGTCCCCAGAGTGTGTATGTGAAGTTTTAGCTCAAAATACCCCACAGATAATTTTTTATAGCATGTTAAAATTGCCACTTGTAGTGGTTGAGCAAAAACGCGCCGTCTTAGTGTGGCCCCTTTAAATGCAAATGAGCTGCTGTGCTCGGCCTAAGAGCTTCAAGAGCTCGTTCTCCCCTGTCAGGATTCAGTCACGACGTACTATAATGTCAGAAACTGCGAATATATGCTGCATGGAGATAGAACAGGTATAGTTTAGTTAAATTACGGTTATAACTTATATTGTCTTCTTGTTTTTATCCACTATATTACTACAAGCCTGTTGTATCGTCCGAATGATGGCCAAAACTATACAGATATACAGAGTTTTATGATGTTTATTGTACTTTACGCAAAAGATGAAGCGTCCGTTTTCACACTAGAGCTTAATAAAACACAGTGCAAGTGTGCATTAAAATATTATCCATAAACTCTCTCTTTCCCTTGTATTATCACCAACATACATAGCGAAGTACACAGAAACACTCGCTACAACTAACAGTAAACAAATATATGAAGACCTTATGCCTTTTCGGGTGGTGCTTAATAAACTGGTACACTTTATATCCGTAAATCAACTCCGATGAACTGTAATAAAGTGCCCTCACCTTCATTACTGCTGTATCCAGTATCACTCTGGAGGCTGCAAGCTGGATCACGAAGAGTTTGTACTTGTATATCCTTGAGTAGCACATTTTTAGTACAGTCTCTGTTTTGTATTGTCCCTTTGTATTGATATTCGTTCACTAAGCAGTCCGGTGTGAAATGATTCGCGCAGACATAAACGAATTTCGGCAGAACTGAGGGAGCATTTTCCTGGAAAACCAAGTTAATCCACCTCGTTTTCAGAGGCTCAGATTTAGGGAGTAAATGGAGAGAACTAACGTTATGTGGATTAAACCATCCAGCTACAGAACACCTAAAACGCTTGGGAGACGTTCTCGTCAGTGCAGCAATGGAGGACTGTACAACCGGCTGTGAATTCGCTCAGGGCGGTTCTATATTCAAACGGCAGTGTCTGTCAACATTCGTGGGCGGGGCCTATGGCTAATGTGACGTCACATTGCCAGGGATCTGGAAACAGCTTGTTCGGAGACACTGATTATGATTTATGGGGATTAAAAAAAAGGAGTGGGTGGATTTTTATCACTATAGGGTGGTTGTGTAACACACTGCCAACACACATTTATGTCCAAACACCATACAAAAGTGAATTTTGCACAATAGGTCCCCTTTAAAGGGATAGTTATAAATTATCCCATGATTTACTCTCCCTCAAGCTATCCTAGGTGTATATGACTATCTTCTTTCAGACGAACACAATCAGAGATATACTATTATAAAATATCCTGCTCTTCCAAGCTTTATAATGGTAATGAATGGCGCTCCTGATTTTGAAGTCCAAAAAAAGTGCATCCATCCATCATAAAAGTAATCCATACGACTACACAAGGTTAATAAAGGCATTCTGAAGTGAAGCAATGTGTTTTTGTAAGAAAATAATCAATAATTAAGACTTTATAAACTAAAATAACTATCTTCTCGCAGATTACGCATTACGCCAAAAGAGTAATCTCTGACCTCACGCATGACGTAATGATGAACGTGGAACCGCAGAGGAAACAAAACAACGGACATGAATTAGGAGTCTAAAACGAGAATTTTTAAAGAGAAATATCAGAGGATTTCAATATATTGAGTTTGTTGCCCAGCCCTATTTGTTTTAACCGCGAGAGGCATCTAAGCTTAAGCTACTCCTACATCCTACATCGCGTCAGGGGTTACTCTTGTGGCACAAGTCGATATTTTTAAATATATCTCTGATTGTGTTTGTCTGAAAGAAGAGTAATATACACCTAGGATGGCTTGAGTGTGAGTAAATCATGGGATAATTTTTTTTTTTTTTAGGTGAACTACAGTCAAACCAAAATGTATTCAGACACCTTCAACATTTCATTCATTATTACAGTTTATTCACTATAGTTTAAAAAAATGGTAATAAAATATGACAAAATCTCAGAGTTAAACTGTGTCAGAAAATTTCATCTTAATTATGTCAGATAACACTTAAGCAAAACATGGTCAGGTCAAAATGTCAGAATAAATTTTGGTTCCAAATTTTTATCAATTTTACTGCTAGTCCACTGTATGAAGAATTTTTGGGTATAATATATCACAGTTTACTTTATTTTGCTATCCTCACTTACATAAATGAACTATAGTGTCCTCCACCCACTAGTAAAAATATACCAAAAATATCAAAAATAATAATTTTTGGTTTGACTGTATTCCTTTAACACCTCACACCCACACTGCATGAAAGAGGCTTTTTGTTTAAAAGGGTTGTGCTGCTTAATATTTTTGTGAAAACGGATAAATTTTTTTTCGGGATCCTTTGATGAATAAAACGTTAGAAAGAACAGCATCGGTTTTAAATATAAATCTTTTTATAAAACATTATACATGTCTTTACTGTCACTTTTGATCAATTGAATGCATATTTGATGAATAAATGTTAGTTTCTAAAAAAAAAAAAAACTTAGTGTCCTAAAACTTTTGAATGGTTGCATATATGAATATATTAGTCATTCAGTACCATGGTATAGTACGGTACCATCACAGTACTGTTCTGAAAGGATATAAAACAATCGATGCAATACTGTGACTGAGTGCAATATATCAGAGCAAGACAATTATAACAAATGATTCAGCAAATACATTCAGTTAATAGCAAATCAATTTCCAGTTTTTAATATGAATCATCACATGGTACGAAAATAAACTATAACTCACTTTAATGTGTCTGGGACGGAGAAAGCATTAAAAACACAAATTAATGTTCACCCTTATAAACGCCCTTCAAGAACCACAGAACTTAATGGACTGAACCTGATCGCAGGCCAGAGGTCACTATTCCTTTTAATTATGCCAAACTGAAAGCCAAAGTAAAGCGTGCTCGATACGTCCATTTATTTCAATTTCTCCCTCTGTCCGTTTTGATCCAAATCCAGGCTCTTTATTTGGTTGCCATGGCAACATTTTCTAGTACCTTACATTTGACTAACATGATGAAACGCTGAAGTGACGGAACACAGACTTACATGCAAGTGAACATGTATGTACAAGGCGGACGGACGGATGAGAAACGGCAAGTTGCATTTCGATCAAGTTCAAATGGGGACCGTCTGTTATCAAACACAATGATCACTAAAATAAGCCTGTGTTCTGCATCTTGAGAATAAGAGGAGATATTTTCTATCACACAATAATGATGGAAAAGGGAAAAAGCTGGACTTTAATATTCCTCCCAACATAGGTGTATACAAGTATGTGCCTGTGTGGGTGGGTGTGTGTGTGTGTGCACTTTTTATTCTCAATGTAAATCTGATGTCAAGCTGAAAGCCGGAGCTGAAGTGTGTGGGTGGAAACAGCTTCAAGCTTCAGTCCCTTTGAGAGAGACAGAACGGAAGAGAGAGAGAGAGACAGCGAGAGGAGGGGGAGCAAACATGATAAAAAGTGAAACTAATGAAAAAAAATAATGCTCAGCTTTTGATTGATATGCGTGGGGTTGCTAGTGGATCGATTTTTACACCTAAATTGGATTTGTAACGGTGCACGGGGCTTGAACAAAACAAAGAAGAAATGAAAACAATATTATTTGAAATTAAGCCTTATTGAGTATTGTTCGTAAAAGTGAAGTTTATAATCTTTCTCCTATCCCAGCTCAACATGCATAGACAATTATAAGTAGGTCTGAGCTGTAAATGTCACATGACTAATTCTATTAGGAATAGCTGTCAATGAAGATGGTGTACACTGTAAAAAGTGACTTTTGTCAAATCAACTTAGATAATTAATGTGGTTCAGATAACATAATATTTTGAGTTTCTGTTGATTAAACCATTCGCCTTCATTGTGTTAACTCAAATTTTTAATTTCAGTGAACTCAAAATTTTTAAGGCAACCAGGTAACTTACTTTTTTAAGTTAAACCAACAATTCTTTTTTACGGTGTAGTTACAGCATCTACCAGGAGGGGGCTAAAGGAGCCAGTGTGATAAAATAACACTGGCTCAACCAATAGTGCGAGTTTGGGGCGGAATTATCTGTTTGTGTGGGAGTGTTTGGGAAATCTGTGCGACAGATTATTTGTCCAATTCGTTTGGAACCTCTATAGTGGCACAGACATTACACACTTCAGCTTTATTAAAAAAGATTTCTAAGAAGATCTTTTAGTGAAGCTGCAAAAGAAAAAGAAAGACATAAAGTGAATCCTGGAGACAAATTACCAAAGGACTTCTGTGCAGTGCTTTGTTTAATTGTCATTTTCAAGGACTTTTTCTCCTGCAGCAGTGGGTGTTTTTATAGCTTTTTTCATAAAAGCATCACGAAACAACCTTCCAAACAGTTCCACGGACTAGAAATACATTTTGAAGACTGAAATATAGTAGATACGCATCAATCAAATGACTAGATCTATGCAGCATTACATATAATCAAAATGAATAAAAAGATTTGTATATTTCAGGAACACAAAAAGGATGAGGACTGATTTATGATGCAATTCATTTTAAATATCTAAACATTTTGAATGCATTTTTCTAATTTTTGCAAAAGCAATAACAATTACATATAAATAAAGTCAGCTTTTTAAAGAACTAGTCACGGCGTACATGTTTAAAGGGTTAGTTCACCCAAAAATGAAAATAATGTCATTAATTACTCACTCTCATGTCGTTCTAAACCCGTAAGACCTTTGTTAATCTTCAGAACACAAATGAAGATCTTTTTAACAAAATCTGAGCGATTCTGTCCCTCCATAGACAGCTTCGCAACTACCAATTTGATGCTTCTAAAAGTTCATAAAGAGATAGTAAAACTAATCCATATGAATTAAGAGTTTTAGTCCAAATTTTCTGAAGAGATTAGATCACTTTATATGATGAACAGATTTGATTTAGGCATTTATTCACATATAAACATTCATCAACTCACACATCAGTTGTGGTAAATAGAAGCTCAAGCATGTTCGCTTGACGTGCGAGAACCAATGATCATTTCATTCTCATGTTATGCAGCACATTTGAGCTTTCACAAGAACCAATGAGGTTTTTTCTCACGCATCAAGCCGGTTCAGTTGAGCTTTTTGTTTATGTTCACTGAGCAATCTTTATATGTGAATAAAAGCCTAAATTTAATCTGTTCATCATATAAAGCAATCAAATCTCTTGAGAAAATCTGGACTAAACCACTCAATTCATATGGATTAGTTTGACAATCTCTTTATGAACTTTTTGAAGTGTCAAAGTGGTAGTTATGTAGCTGTCTATGGAGAGTACAGAAGTGGCTCAGATTGTGTTCCGAGGATGAACTAAAGTGTTACGTGTTTGGAACGACTTGAGGGTGAGTAAATGATGACAGAATTTTCATTTTTGGGTGAACTATTCCTTTAAATTCATTCAAAAGACCAGTTAAATGACATGGATCCTGTGTTTTCCCAGTTGTTAACAAAATGAGAGAACCAATTTAGATACTGAATCAAATGACTGTAATGTGCATATTATTCCTACCTGCTGCAGAAATGCAACTGTAATGGGTGATACAATCCTTTATTCCTCCTTAATTATTCCCGTCTAGGATCCAGAAGTAATCTCAAGCCACCAAGAAAGACAAGTTGTCCAAATTGTCCTTATTCCAATTGTCATTTTCCAGTCTCGGTTTCTTTTAAGTCACTTGCTTCTGTTTAACTTGAGAATGATTGCTTTCCCTTAGCAGGTCAAGTGTTCCTCTAAAGGTCAACAGAAGGGTGGATGCCCACACCATGTTTGGTTGTAATCATGTGTCTATATGGACTCTACTCTCAAATCTGGCATCAGTGACGTTTTGACCACTAAAGAAATCCAGAAAAACTTCCATTCTTGCTTTCCCTAAGTAATCCTGTACGCATTAATGAACAACTCTGCATGTCGTATTCACTTATGAAGTTCAACATTGCCATAATACTCATCTTTAAATGTAAATCTAACTAAAAACAGCCATTTATGCATTAACTTGAATTATTGCAATTAAATGTAAGCTAAATATAATAGTAATTTGCTTAGTTTAATACATGTATTTCACTAATACTATATTTAAGACTTCTATTTTGATATCTACCTAAGAATAGTAAGAATTCTTATGCAGTAAATTATTAAAAATTGAAATATTTACAATCAAGAATTTGCACTCTATATGTATAAAAGGATAAATCCCGAGTGTTAGAATTGTTGGGTCTCATTCCTCCACCTCGTCTCAGTCACTCTCTCCAGCCCTGACAGCGGCTGTTCCTCAACAGAGCACCAGATAGAGAGCTCCGGGTCCCGGCGACGCTCACCAGTGCCTTCACGCACGACCCTGAACCGACGAGCCGCTTCCCTTCTGCCTTTACTGCGGTTACCAACACCAGATCTGCGGCGAAACTCTCTCATGTTTTACTTTAGCTATATTTATAGGCGTCGTTTAGCGTTGCAATCGAGCTATCAACGTTTAAAACGCTCTATGCGAGAACTTTTCAGAGCATGCGTGCACATGACTAAGGCGTTTATTCTAAGCTTACACTTCCATAGACAGTAAAACATTGGCATCTGATGCAAACTTGTGTGTGTGTGTGTGTGTATGTGATGGAGCCAGAATTCTCCGTAGCTCCGTGCCAGTGACACTGATGCGTAAATCCTCCGAGCGCACGAAGTTCAGACGTTTTTTCTTGCACAAAACCGACGCATTTAGCGATGAATCAAAGCTCGGATCATGAAGATTCAGATGGATGGGTCATTTGCATGAGGACTTCCAAAAGCAATTCCAAAACGACATCGGAAATCCTTTGCACGAGGAAAGGCTTGCTGTATTCCAGAATATGTTTGCTTGTTTCCAGTCACACACTGAGGAATACCAGCAGCAAGGCGATGCATCCTTTCCTGCGGTTGTCCTTTTCTTTACTGCGCTCTCACTCACTCGAGGAGGCGAGAGGAGAGAAGAGGGGCTGAGCTGGACAGGGGGGTGGGGGAGAGATGGGATTTGATGGAGAGAACTTCATGTAAAAGCCTGGGGCAAACTCTCTCTCTCTTTCTCTCTGTCTCTTTCACTCTCTCTCTCTCTATCTCACACACACACAGCTCTGGTGAGTGTGTGTGTGTGTGTGTGTGGATGTGATGCTTGCAGGCAGCCGGTGAGTGGAGAGGCTTCTGTAGAGGCAGGTTATGTGGGAGGAATGTGTGTAATTACACAACTACACAAACTGAAGAAAAATGACAATGTAGATTAAACTCGTACAGTACAGAGAGACGCTGGGAGCTGCATGTTAGCTTTCACTGTATCTTTGCTATTAATTCTATTGTATAACTACTAGCATAGATTTTTTACATACGATTTACGCCATTTATCCGTGGTTGCCAGGGCATTATGTGTTTGCTAATGTGTTCTGAGTAGTTTTTGGTGTGATGCTATGCGGTTGCTAGGGTGTTCTGACTGGTTGCTAGGAGGTTCCTTACTGGTCAAAAGAGCACAGCCTCAAGTTTCTATGATATTCTGGCAGTCTGATTGCTTAAAGAGTGATAGTACAGCAATCATTAAAGGGATAGTTCACCCAAAAAAAGAAGAAGAAAAAAAAAAAAGAAATTTCTGTCATCACTAAACAGCAAGTGAACATTTTGTCCTCAAAGCTGATGTGTTAGAAACAGGAAAAATAGGCAAGCGTAAGGATTTGAGCGAGTTTGACAAGGGCCAAATTTTGATGGCTTGATGACTGGGTCAGAGCATCCCCAAAACTGCAGCTGTTGTGGGGTGTTCCCGGTCTGCAGTGGTCAGTATCTATCAAAAGTGGTCTAAGGAAGGAACGGTGGTGAACCGGCGACAGGGTCATGGGCGGCCAAGGCTCATTGATGCACGTGGGGTGCGAAGGCTGGCCCGTGTGGTCCGATCCAACAGATGAGCTACTGTAGCTCAAATTGCTCAAGAAGTTAATGCTGGTTCTGATAGAAAGGTGTCAGAATACACAGTGCATCGCAGTTTGTTGCGTATGGGGCTGCATAGCCACTGACCAGTCAGGGTGCCCATGCTGACCCCTGTCCACCGCCAAAAGCACCAACAGTGGGCACGTGAGCATCAGAACTGGACCAAGGAGCAATGGAAGAAGGTGGCCTGGTCTGATGAATCACGTTTTCTTTTACATCACGTGGATGGCCGGGGACGTGTGCGTCGCTTACCTGGGGAACACATGGCATCAGGATGCACAATGGGAAGAAGGCAAGCCGGCGGAGGCAGTGGGATGCTTTGGGCAATGTTCTGCTGGGAAACCTTGAGTTATGCCATCCATGTGGATGTTACTTTGACACGTACCACATACCTAAGCATTGTTGCAGACCATGTACACCCTTTCATGGAAACGGTATTCCCTGGTGGCTGTGGCCTCTTTCAGCGGGATAATGCGTCCTGTCACAAAGCAAAAATGGTTCAGGAATGGTTTGAGGAGCACAACAACCAGTTTGAGGTGTTGACTTGGCCTACAAATTTTCCAGATCTCAATCCAATCGAGCATTTGTGGGATGTGCTGTACAAACAAGTCCGATCCATGGAGGCCCCACCTCGCAACTTGCAGGACTTAAAGGATCTGCTGCTAACATCTTGGTGCCAGATACCACAGCACACCTTCAGGGGTCTAATGGAGTCCATGCCTCGACGGGTCAGGACTGTTTTGGCAGCAAAAGGGAGACCAACACAATATTAGGAAGGTGGTCATAATGTTATGCCTGATCGGTGTATATATATTAAAAATTAAGTTTTTTATCAAAATATATACACTGCACAAAAACAATTAAAGGAACACTTTTTAATCAGAGAATAGC
This sequence comes from Ctenopharyngodon idella, assembly GCF_019924925.1. NCBI lineage: Eukaryota > Metazoa > Chordata > Actinopteri > Cypriniformes > Xenocyprididae > Ctenopharyngodon > Ctenopharyngodon idella. The sequence goes on along the minus strand of NC_067235.1, from coordinate 29,748,175 downwards.
ATCAAGTCAGTTAAACTCCTGGGATATTGATCTGGTCAGTTAAGTAGCAGAGGGGGTTGTTAATCAGTTTCAGCTGCTTTGGTGTTAATGAAATTAACAACAGGTGCTCTAGATGGGCAACAATGAGACGACCCCCAAAACAGGAATGGTTTTACAGGTGGAGGCCACTGACATTTTTTCCCTACTCATCTTTTCGGACTGTTTTTCACTAGTTTTGCATTTGGCTAGGGTCTGTGTCACTACTGGTAGCATGAGGCGATACCTGGACCTGGATACCAGAAGGTTTGCTGTGTCTCCCAGCATAGTCTCAAGAGCATGGAGGAAATTTTCCAGGAGACAGGCAGTTACTCTAGAAGAGCTGGACAGGACCGTAGAAGGTCCTTAACCCATCAGCAGGACCAGTATCTGCTACTTTGTGCAAGGAGGAACAGGATGAGCACTGCAAGAGCCCTACAAAATTACCTCCAGCAGGCCACTGGTGTGAATGTCTCTGACCAAACAATCAGAAACAGACTTCATGAGGGTGGCCTGAGGGCCCAACGTCCTCTAGTGGGCCCTGTGCTCACTGCCCAGCACCGTGGAGCTCGATTGGCATTTGCCATTGAACACCAGAACTGGCAGGTCCGCCACTGGTGCCCTGTGCTTTTCACAGATGAGAGCAGGTTCACTCTGAGCACATGTGACAGACGTGAAAGGGTCTGGAGAAGCCGTGGAGAACGCTATGCTGCCTGTAACATCGTTCAGCATGACCGGTTTGGTGGTGGGTCAGTGATGGTCTGGGGAGGCATATCCATGGAGGGACGCACAGACCTCTACAGGCTAGACAATGGCACCCTGACTGCCATTAGGTATCGGGATGAAATCCTTGGACCCATTGTCAGACCCTACGCTGGTGCAGTGGGTCCTGACTTCCTCCTGGTGCACGACAATCCCCGGCCTCATATGGTGAGAGTATGCAGGCAGTTCCTGGAGGATGAAGGAATTGATACCATTGAATGGCCCCCACGTTCGCCTGAATTAAATCCAATAGAACACCTCTGGGACATTATGTTTCGGTCCATCCAACGCCGCCAGGTTGCACCTCAGACTGTCCAGGGGCTCAGTGATGCCCTGGTCCAGATCTGTGAGAAAATACCCCAGGACACCATCCGTCATGCATACAAGCACGTGGAGGCCATACAAACTACTGAGTACCATTTTGAGTTGCTGCAATGAAATTTCATCAAAATGGACTAGCCTGCTGCATCATTTTTTTCACTTTGATTTTTAGGGTATCTTTGAATTCAGTCCTCTGTAGGTTGATAATTTTCATTTCCATCAAAAGATTTGGCATCCTTTCGTTCCCAACACATTACCCAGTCCATATCAGTATAGATATCCAGCATGATATTTTCCCCATTGAGATCTGATGTGTTTTCAAAGTGTTCCTTTCATTTTTTTGAGCAGTGTATGTACAGTATCTCACAGAAGTGAGTACACCCCTCACATTTTTGTAAATATTTTATTATATCTTTTCATGTGACAACACTGAAGAAATGACACTTTGCTACAATGTAAAGTAGTGAGTGTACAGCTTGTATAACAGTGTAAATTTGCTGTCCCCTCAAAATAACTCAACACACAGCCATTAATGTCTAAACCGCTGGCCACAAAAGCGAGTACACCTCTAAGTAAAAATGTCCAAATTGGGCCCAAAGTGTCAATATTTTGTGTGGCCACCATTATTTTCCAGCACTGCCCTAACCCTCTTGGGCATGGAGTTCACCACCAGAGCTTCACAGGTTGCCACTGGAGTCCTCTTCCACTCCTCCATGACGACATCACGGAGCTGGTGTATGTTAGAGACCTTGCGCTCCTCCACCTTCTGTTTGGGGATGTCCCACAGATGCTCAATAGGGTTTAGGTCTGGAGACATGCTTGGCCTGTCCATCACCTTTATCCTCAGCTTCTTTAGCAAGGTAGTGGTGGTCTTGGAGGTGTGTTTGGGGTCGTTATCATGTTGGAATACTGCCCTGCAGCCCAGTCTCCGAAGGGAGGGGATCATACTCTGCTCATTCATGGTTCCTTCAATGAACTGTAGCTCCCCAGTGCCGGCAGCACTCATGCAGCCCCAGACCATGACACTCCCACCACCATGTTTGACTGTAGGCAAGACACACTTGTCTTTGTACTCCTCACCTGGATGCCGCCACACACGTTTGACACCATCCGAACCAAATAAGTTTATCTTGGTCTCATCAGACCACAGGACATGGTTCCAGAAATCCGTGTCCTTAGTCTACTTGTCTTCAGCAAACTGTTTGCGGGCTTTCTTGTGCATCATCTTTAAAAGAGGCTTCCTTCTGGGACGACAGCCACGCAGACCAATTTGATGCAGTGTGCGGCGTATGATCTGAGCACTGACAGGCTGACCCCCCACCCCTTCAACCTCTGCAGCAATGCTGGCAGCACTCATACATCTATTTCCCAAACACAACCTCTGGATATGACGCTGAGCACGTGCACTCAACTTCTTTGGTCGACCATGGCAAGGCCTGTTCTGAGTGGAACCTGTCCTGTTAAACCGCTGTATGGTCTTGGCCACCGTGCTGCAGCTCAGTTTCAGGGTCTTGGCAATCTTCTTATAGCCTACGCCATCTTTATGTAGAGCAACAATTCTTTTTTTCAGATCCTCAGAGAGTTCTTTGCCATGAGGTGCCATGTTGAACTTCCAGTGACCAGTATGAGAGAGTGAGAGCGATAACACCAAATTTAACACACCTGCTCCCCATTCACACCTGAGACCTTGAAACACTAACGAGTCACATGACACCAGGGAGAGAAAATGGCTAATTGGGCCCAATTTGGACATTTTTAATTAGGGGTGTACTCACTTTTGTGGCCAGTGGTTTAGACATTAATGGCTGTGTGTTGAGTTATTTTGAAGGGACAGCAAATTTACACTGTTATACTACTTTACATTGTAGCAAAGTGTCATTTCTTCAGTGTTGTCACATGAAAAGATAAAATAAAATATTTACAAAAATGTGAGGGGTGTACTCACTTCTGTGAGATACTGTATATCCCATTCAAAAGTTTGGTGTTGCCATTTTTTAATTTTTTAATTTACTCAATTTATTTGGTCAAAAATACAGTAAAAACAGAAATATTGTGAAATATTGTTACAATTTAAAGTAAGTTTCTATTTGAATATATTTTAAAATGTAATTTATTCCTGTGATGCAAAGCTGAATTTTCAGCATCATTACTCCAGTCTTTAGTGTCACATGATTCCTCAGAAATTAATATCAATGTTGAAAACAGATGTGCTGCTTAATATTTCTGTGGAAACTGTGATACATTGTTTCAGAGTTCTTTGATGAATAGAAAGTAAAAGAAAAGTATTGGAATATAAATCTTTTGTAACATTACAAATTTATTGTGCAATTTTGAGCAATTTAATGCATTCTTGCTGAATAAAAGTATACATTTCTTTCCAGAAAAAAATCTTACTGACCCCAAACTTTTGAATGGTAGTGTATATATAGTATAGTTTTTTACTTTTCTTTTAGGAGCTTTCTAGCACTAAAATCCATAAGACTGCATTGTTAATGGGTTGTTTAACACATCACACCCACATTGCATCAAAAAGGCTTTTTGACGGATTTAATCAAGAACGGTCATTTTCAGACGAAGTGCTGTGTAAATGATCAGCTGTTATAGAGATGTGAGTTTCCATGACGACTGCGAGCCCAAACCCGGCCTGCAAGACTGAGACAGCAAGCACTAAAGTTGAACCACTGAGACAAGGCCAAGCTGGACACATTTCCAGTGGAGAGGCGTCTTAATGCACACAAAGACAGCTGACGCACACATCATACCACCTGATGATTGGACATCCACTTCAAGAATGGTGCAATTGATCCAGACCACAAGGGAATGGACACAGCTAATGTATATCTTTCATTCAAGAGCCTGACCATATGTACATTTAATTAAAAGAACACCATAAGTGATCAAAGCCAAATTAAAATCCATCTGCCTAGTGCCGAGTTTTATTAAAACTTAGAAACCAAGATTCACAATCCAAAGATGCACTCTTCTTTCTCTCCCTCTTCTAATTCCTCCCCTCTCTCTTTCATTTTTCCTTTCTCTCCAGCAGTCTGTCTGCTCTATAATTATTTCCATGGTTACCATCAGCGATCTTAGGCTAAGCTCAATGTACAAATGTCTCTTTTCTCTTTCACATTTTCTTTCAGCTCCTCAATTTGCCTGACTGTGTTCGTTAGCATACAATTACTCCCTTCTGAGACGTTTCCTCTTTTAAAGAACCAGCCCATGCCCAAGAAAAATCAAGGAAGGCGATCTCACCAGTCTCTTTATTGTTTGCCTGAGACAGTGATGAGATTAAACAGAGAACAAATGGAGACTTTTTCTGAGTCTGTCTACTTTGGCATCTTGGCATACTTGAGCACAGATTGAGAGGTTAATTACTGGGGTCTTTTTCTAAAGAGAAAAATTTAAAAAGCTAGAGACAACAATAAGATTAAACAAAGAACAAGTGAAGACATTTGCTGTGATTGCCGTGTCTCTTCTAAAGTTTCAAAAGAGATCTCAACAGTGTCTCAAACTGTGCTCCAATTCACAAGAATCCCAAAGTCTCTTATGGATCAAACATCACAGATCTCAATAAGAACTCAACTATTTTGGTAACACTTTGGATTAGGGAACACATATTCACTAACTAGAAGTTTTCCCTAAATAAATTCCTAATTACTGCTTATTATTCATTCATTTTTTCCATAGGGAAATTGATTTTGAATCAACTTATAACTTCTAATCCTTTAAAGACAGACCTAATATTGTAAAATACAGAGATTTTTGATCTTAGTGAGACTAAAATAAAGGTCAAATATTAGTTTTACATCATTATACTCTTACTAAATGTCTCTAAATGTCTAATGTTTCTAGGATTTTAAGAAGAAATTAAATACATTTAAAGAAAATATCTGAGACCAAGTGGATTCATAACTGATGACTTAATTAAGTCTGCTGAGCTTTGAAAGAGCAAATTCTGAGCAATACAAAGTATTTTTTCTTTTGCATCAGGTTTTGTGCATGTAATGCAATCATGATGTTTATAATTACCAGTGTTTTTACAGGTTTGATGTGAGATCATTTCTTATATTGGTGGAATCCTGGTAACCAGCAGTGAAGAGAGTGTAACAGAGAACTCAACATCTCTACAGAATACAGAATGAATAATGGTTCCACCCACCTCCCACAGATTTACCACCTACTGGGATCAACACCAAACAGCAGCCGGGCAAGACTAACAAACACTGACACACATCAAACAAACACTTACAGCTATGTGTGTCTCACTCCCTGAGAATGAACAATTACACCCAGAGGTTCAAACTGTATTGCTCATAGATTGCTCTTACATATCTCAGGAAACGTAATGTTCACAGTTGAGTTCAAAGTTATATTAAGTACCAACTTTGCATAAGTTGTTTCTTCTTAAAGGGACAGTACACCCAAAAATAAAAATTTTGTCATCATTCTGAAGATGTTTGGACCACATCATATTGTCATCTCACCCTCATGTTGTTCCAAACTTGTATGACTTTCTTTCTCCTGCAGAACACATAAGAAGATACTTTGGAGCTTATTCAGTTCCATTGTATGGACAAAAAAACAAAAACAAAAAAAACAACAAAAAAAAAACACCGAGACATTTTAAAAGACACTTAATATTCAGTAATGTTATTGATTTGACGAATTTTGCAAAATTAACACTGTTATTGAACTGAATCAACATTGAACTGACTCGAGCTGAATAACGACACTATTGTCTTTTGTAGAGCTGCTTTCCAGCTAACAAAAATATGTTCTAAGCATGTTTTTCTAACGTTCCTATTAAGTTATGAAAAGTTGACATGTAGTTGCAAAGTTACTTGTAGTCAGTAGAAAGTCTGTTGCTTCAAAATAAGGAGGCTCGTCCTCGTGCCTCAATAATAACAAAGTCCAACAGAAGAGGGTGGGAAGGGCTTAGATGGGGAAGCAGAGCAGGAACATGGGACAGGCAGGGTCAGGGCAGAGATGAAGGTGGGAGGAGCCAGGGTGGAGATGAAGGTGGGAGGAGCCAGAAGGGCCAGGATGCAGGCCCATGGCGGAGTCGAGGGAGGAAGGAGCCATGGTGGAGGCTTGGCAGCTAGAAACCACATGTCCCGAGTGACTGAGACAAAGCTGGCAGTGGAGACCCAGGTGGAGCTGCGGGACTGCAAGGACCGGGCGATGATGCAGGTTCTGGAGGGCAGGGCGGAGCCAGAGCGACAAGCATCCAAGGTGGAGCCAGGGTGCCAGAGGACTTAGGTGAAGGCGACGCGACCGAGGACCAAGGTGGAGCTGGAGGGAAGGAGAAGCCCGACGGAGCCGAAGGGGTGGAGGGACGAGGTGCAGGTGAAGGACTGGAAGTCCGTGGTGCAGGCAGAGCGACAACTGACCAAGGTGGAGCCGGAGGGACAAGGAAGCCCGGTGGAGCCGAAGCGGTGGAGGGATGAGGTGCAGGTGAAGGACTGGAAGTCCGTGGTGCAGGCAGAGCGACAACTGACCAAGGTGGAGCCGGAGGGACAAGGAAGCCCGGTGGAGCCGAAGCGGTGGAGGGATGAGGTGCAGGTGAAGGAACAGAAGTCCGTGGCACAGGAAGAGCGACGACTGACCAAGGTGTAGCCGGAGGGTGAGAAAGCCCGGTGGAGTCGAAGGGGTGGAGGGATGAGGCGCAGGTGAAGGAACAGAAGTCCGTGGCACAGGCAGAGCAACGACTTACCAAGGTGGAGCCGGAGGGACAAGGAAGCACGGTGTAGCCAAGAGGGTGACAGTCCCAGGTGGAGTGGTGGGCACAGAGGTCCTAGGTGGTGCTACTGGTTCGAACATCATGGGCTGAGCTGCCAAATACTCTGACCGAGGCAAACTAATGATGTCCAGAGAGGGAGCCAAAGGGCTGAAGAGAGGCAGTGCAGGCAGGGCTGGAGGACTGGGCAGTGCAGGTGGGGGTGAACAGACAGGCTTAACAGGGTCAAATGGGACAGGCATAAAATTCAGGAATGGATCTCTAGACTGACACGGAACAGGCAGACTTAAAACAGGCAGTGGAGGTGGGAGCGGGAGACAGGGTGGAAATTCAAATTCTAAAATTTCAGTACTGATAACGGAGACAGGCTTGGTGCTGGAAACACAAATTTGTCAGGATGCACCACTCTCAAAGTCTATAAGCAGCTGCTGTCAGGGGTTGGGCTCCATGACATCCCCTCAAACTCCACCAGTAATCCCAGGGGCACAGGCGATGTTGCTGGCTCACACACCTGGTCAGACATTTCTTCGGGCTCGGGTTCCGGGACTATCCTTGGCTCAGTCTCCTTTGTTATTGGTGCTGGTATCATGGCGGGCTCTGGTTCCGCATCTGCTGTGGGCTCAGGGTTCGCCATTGCTGGGTTGGTGGCAGTGGCTGGCACGCTAATCTCCTGCTTGCTCTTGCAGATCGTGAAGGGGGAACCATTTTAGAGGAACCCACTTCACATACTCCATAAAAGCCCCAAGAGGCTTGTTTCCGAGCAAGTGTGCTCTCGTCTCGATGTTGAGGATTGTCCGGAAAAGCACAGTCCGGCAGTCGTCACCATAATGGACACAGTGGCAAAGGTCCAGAAATGCCTGTGTGTGCCTCTCTAGGGGCTGGTTCACCTGTAGCAGAAGGATTCTTTTCATTGCCGCTAGATCCATTTTAGGTCCATTATTCTGTCACGGTTAGGTTGATGGATCTAATCGCAGCAGCTTAACTTTATTTACAAGAACTCAGGAATAAGTTCTTAGACATGGACCGAACAACCTAGCAAAAAGCGACAACAATGGACAATGAACAGAACGAAACACAGGGCTTAAATGGACCTAAATAATGAAAGGAACCACAGATGTAACTGAATCAGTAACCAAGGCAACAAACACGGTAATTAACACAGGTGGGAAAACTAGAACAAAGGAAACATGCATCAAACATAGGAAAACTGAACATAACCCTGACATTACCATGCCATGTGACATCAGATAACCATGAATAATTAGTGAAATATTAACTTAAAATCTCAAGGGGTTACTACCGTTCAAAAGTTTTAATACTTTTATTCAGCAAGGATGCATTCAATTGATAAAAAATGTGATTGAGGACAAAAGACTTCTATTTTAAATAAATGCTGGTTTTTTTTTTGCTTCGTATTCATTAAAGAATTCTGAAAAAATGCATCATGGTTTCCACAAAAATATTAATCAGCACAACTGTTTTCAACATTGATAATAATAAGAAATGTTTCTTGAGCAGCAAATCAGCATATTAGAATGATTTCTGAAGGATCTTGTAATACTGTATTCCATAATGCATTGCAGCAAGCTCAAAACAATTGCCTACCAAGCAAGAGAAATCTCATTAAAAATAGCATCAACAAAAGTATCAACAAAATAGTTGTATTAACTAATTAAAGCTGCAGACCGTAAGTTTTGCCTCTTTGTCGCCATCTGTGTTTGAAACCTGCAATTGCACTTATTTGCAGAATTATCATCTTTACGTGGGTTGTGCATCGGTATGGCTCCTTAGCGCGGATGAATCAAATGTTTTGAGGAGAATGTGTGGCCATCAGTCACCGCACCGGTGGATACTGTACTTCGAAACAGAGATGACCAAAATAAGAATTTTCACCGGAAAATGTCATCTGAAAAAGTAAGTAACAAATCTGCCACTTTGTTCTAAGTTAAATAAAATTCTTTATTTAAAAAAAAAAAGCATTAAAATAAATCGAGCTACCAATGGTGATTAAATCTAACGATCGCTTAGCTCATATCACATCAACCCGTGCAAATTATTATTATTGTTATACTTTGTTCTCAAATTGTTAATGTTAACAACATATCTGTAGATTTCAGTTTCTGTACAGTCTAATCTCTAACGTTAATTTGTCATACCATACACGCCGCCATCAAAATAAGTTTAATTATTCCAGCTGCTGTGAGAAAAGGCTATAAATGATCCGTGACGCAAAGACGAACGGTGGCATGCCCGAATTTCCTGCGGAAACCTACCAGTACCACTTGAATTAGAAAACATTATTACAAGCTTAGCGTTATGAATCAGGCTAAGGTAAGGAGATAGTTTTGAACACTGGCTGGTTAAATACTTGCTCAAAAATTTATTTTGGATCATTTTTAACCAAAAAAGTTACGGACTGCAGCTTTAAAATGGACAACTTACTCACTAGCTAAGAGCTGCCTTGCTGTCCACTAACAAATCTGAGCACAGTTTGAGATGTTAAGAGATTTCTGAGGTCCCAAAACCTGAAAAGCTACAGACTTAAGCAAAGTCTCCATTTTCTCCTATTTCTGTGTAAGAGAAACAATTAAGATGTTAAAGAGAACTCTTTTTTTCCCCATTCTCTTTCACATGTACACACGCTAAATGCTGCTCAAGTTTATTAGCATCAACAGCTCCTTCAACTGTGAATGCTAATGCATAAAATCCCCCCCCCCACACACAGTTCATATGGAAACTACATTCATAGATCAAACATTATGTGTTCTTTCTTCCTCCACCCTGTCATGGTTGCGACACTAATGTAATCTCTTTCTCTGTGAAAAGGTGCATTGCTGGATTATGTAACAAGCCTTTTTCCCCCCCTGCTAATCAGACATGACTGCATTTGGTACTTATTTTGAATCCTAGAAAAACAAGCTCTGCAAAATGCCGAAGGGACAACATGCAACTAAACACCTCACCAGCACAGGTTTTAAAGGCCACTTTTTTGTGTCAGTTCAGCCCTCATGCATTCTCGGTCTTGAATCGAGATCCCTACTGATGCCTTCGCTCCGAGGGAGAAGGAATCGGTTGCTTGCATGACCAAACTGAATTCCGGCGTGAATGTCTGGCCAATAAGAGACCAGATCTTGACCTTTGCTATGCCACACGGAGAGGACATTATTACTCCTGACATTTGCACACATTTCTTTGTGGTTTTTATGTCTGCGACTGTGACCGTCATTTGAAATCAGTTCGAGACAGACAAAATGATAATGAAGAAGATGACAGGCATTATGGCTGCTAAAATCTAACACAATCGACAACCGATTGGAGGCAACTGCAAGTGACAGGTATATTAAAAGTGATGAACTCGTCAGTACCTCTGAAAAGTCTACTTCAGCCCCAGGTTGAATTTCAATTATGGCCAATAACCAGATAAATAGATATTTAAGTTATTAGATATTCAGACCAGCAGCATGATTGCGAGTGCCTTTGTTTAGAATTTTTTAAAAGCATATGGAAAAACGAACCATTGCACATCTTAGAGTAACACACATAGTAGTGGTGTTACTGAATAAATCAGTGCTTTTAATTTGTTAAAGAGTTCATGAATCACTCACAAAGTCAGTTAGGGCTTAATTCAGGATAATTGGGACATTTTTCCCTAGTCATCTCAATGGCAGAAAAGTGTCCCAATTTACCTGAATTCACCCCTACTTGTTTTTTCGGTAACACTTTAGTATAGGGAACACATATTCACTATTAACTACAACTTTTGCCTCAATTAACTCCTAATTTACTGCTTAGTTTATTAATAGTTAGTAAGGTAGTTGTTAAGTTTAGGTATTAATTAAGGGATGTAGAATATGGTCATGCAGAAATCAAACTGCCAAAGTCACGTGATTTCAGTAAACTAGGCTTCGTTACGTCATAAGTGTTTCGAAATAGAAATGCACCGATGTAACGGCTAACAATCGGTATCGGCCGATAAAAGCTATTATTATCACTATCGGCCATCGGCCGATTGTTTAAAAACTGCCGATGGTCAGGGCTGATTATATCCTGTCAATCAAAAGGGTGCGGAAAGACGTGTTCAGACTGCAACTCATACATACTGTGTGTGAAGAAAATCACTCTTGTGTTGAATTTTAACACATTAACAGTTTAAAAATAGTGACGTTAAAGCAGGCTCTTTTTGACCCTATGAATCACCCGTAGTTCAAGCCAGGGTTGCCAGGTCTGCATTCTTTTTCATACATCAAATATTATTTGTAGCGCCTCCCATCCAATAATCGCAAAAAGATTTGTGCTTTATTACTTCTGATAAGAATTAAAGTTTCAGTTTTCAAATTCTGTCTATTTTATCATGAAATTCAAACAATAAATGGCGTTTTGACGCTCTTAAATGTGACGTGTCAGATCGCTGTAATGCGATTCAGGCGGCAGCTCGGAGCGTGAGTCTTTTCTTTCTCTTCAATACAAGTTATATCTCTAAAAACATGAATGAACATCAAAGGTATGTTGAAAATATTGTACTACTTACCAGAATGTATCATGTCTCATGTAATCACTTTATTTGTGTTTCAATCGTGGAAAGACGTCAATAACAATATGTGAACAATATGTCACATCATGTCACTTTTACCTCAGGAATGTTTTCCAATGTTCACAGTTCCTTAGCTATCTACATATAAAAAAACACTAGAGAGGAGCTTATTTACTGTTAATTATATGTTTGTGCAAATTTGCCATGAAGACAAGTGCTTATGAAAACTACCTTATGTGATACTAAGTTTTATACATTTCAGTTTTTATTTGAGTGTAATTATTATATCTGAAAATAAACAGCAGCTGAATATAATACCTCTGCTGTCAATTGTAACCTCTAATATTGTAGTGTACCAAATGAGAGGGTTCCCTGTATAGTTTGCAACATTATTTGGGAGAAACTTTTTTTTTCCTTAAGAAAAACCAAACTATTGGTATCGGTATCGGCCGATATCATTCTGAATAATCGGCTATCGGTGTCGGCAGAGAAATTTAGTATCGGTGCATCTCTATTTCGAAACGTTTCGAAATTTCAATGGTTCACGTGACTTTGGAAGTTTGATCATGCTCTGAACCACTGATTCAAATCAAAAGATTAGTAAAGCTTCGAAGCTTCATGAAGCAGTGTTTTGAAATCGCCCATCACTAGAAATTGTTGAATAAAGTCGTTATTTTGTTTTTTTGACGCACAAAAAATATTCTCGTCGCTTCATAACATTAAGGTTGAACTGTTTTAAATATGTCTTTTAGTAGCTTTCTGGGCATCTAAAAGTGTTAATTATCTTGCTGTCAATGGAGGCCTCACTGAGCCATCGGATTTTATCAAAAATATCTTAATTTGTGTTCCAAAGATGAACTAACCCTTTAATATGTGCTTTATAAGTACTAATAAACAACTAATATACTTGTAATATGCAAGCTAATAAACAACTAGTTAAAAGTGAGAACTGAACCCTAAAATAAAGTGTTACTGTTTTTTTCCTAAATAAATCAGTGTTTTTGAACAAATCAGACAAATAAATGATTTCATGAACCACTCATAAAAGAATGTCTCTCAATGAATCTGTTTTTTCAGATGAGTAAATGAGTTAATGAATCACTTGTTTTAATCCTGAATGAATCAGTGTTTTTGAACAAATCAGATGAGTCGATTATTAAATCAATTACTCATAAATGAATGTTCCTCAATTATTCTGTTTTTGAATAAATTATTTAATAAATCACTCACAAAAAACTCAAATCAATCATTTTAATGATTCTCCCCCTCATGTGTATCTCTCTCTACTAATTTAATATAGCAACATGTTCAAAAAGAAAATACTTGACACTGTAATTTTTTTTGTCTCTTTTCTCTACAGTTTTGTTTTATGTAAATTGACATTGTACTTTATTGCAGAATATATATAATTCATTGTGTAAATGTTTCTCCTTCAAATAAAAACAAATTAATCATTTTAAATGCTACAAGTGAATTTTGGCTTCACAACATTATAATGTAAAGTATGAAAAATGAATATATATTTAGGGATTTGCTAAAGATTACAACACTTTACAATAAGGGGTTGTTTGTTAAAATTAGTTTAATGCATTAAATAACATGAACTAATGATGAGCAATATATTTTTTGCAGCATTTATTAACCTTTGTTAATGTTAGTTAATAAAAGTGTTCATGTTAGTTCACAGTGCATGTTAACAGATACAACTTTTGATCTTAAAAAAATGTATTAGTAAATGTTGAGATTAACTAAGATTAATAAATGCTGAAATAGTATTGTTCATTCTTAGTTCAAAGTGTTATTAAATGATTAGTGTTTTTAAAGATTAACTTTGAGTGCATTAAAAGATGACAAAATATGTACTGTACAGTGTAAAATGAGCATGCACAATTAAAAATTCCAATATTATATTGTTATATGAACAATATCGTCCAACAACCAATACCAATATATTGTGCAATCCTTAATTTTGATGAATTGTGCACAAAAAAATGGGAGCATTCATATATGAAAGTAAACAGGGTTAACTTTGATTTCATGTTGACATTTAGCAAAAAAAGGTGACAAGCTGGAAGCAGGCTTTATGTGACAGCCGAGATAAGACAGGATAAACAGACCAGCAGAAAACTGGCGTCAGTGTGAGCAAGAGGAATGATGCTGAAATGAGGACGCACTTGAAGCGTGCACAGTGCCACCTGGATAGGCCCTGTGCCAAGACTGTTGTGTAAACTGGCAGTGCCATGCATATGCACGTGTGAACACACAAATGCACGCATGCACATTTTGGGAACGTTATCTTGCAGTTGCCTTCTACTTGCACACTTAATGATCACACACAAATGCACGCAACTGATGCAAAACAGCGTCATCATAGCTTAAATGCACACATGCACACACATAATTACTGTCACACGCATTAATCTGTTTTGGCATGTCGCTCGACACCCGCAGTGACAGAGTGTGAGAGCGATTCTCGTGCAGCCTTTTGCACAGTGATTCTGAAGAAAGGAGATATCAGCGGCAAGCTGTACCCTGACAGCCTTTCCATTCCCCACCCTCTCGGAAAGGATCTGCACTAGCGGGGCCGCAGTGCTGCGAGCACATCATCATTTAGAGCAGTAATGGCTCTAGTCTCCATGATGGAGGAAGGCAGCTGGAGAGACTGCAGGCTGCGGCCCAATTCACCTACTTATACTATGCACTAAAAGTATGTACTTTTTGGTGACGTGAAAATGCATCATTTTGAGTGTGCAGTAAGAGCGTTAAAGTACTGGACAGGTACTGTAGTACTGGGACAAAAAAAAAAAAAAAACTTAACACAGACCCCTTTGGCACATATTTATGTGTCCTGCCACCATAAACCAGTATTGTCCAAGATCCAAGATTCAAGGGTTTGTTACGCCTGATTGGAAATGTTTGTCATGTCTTCCTGTTGTAGCTGATCATGTAAATACACTAAAGTTTTTCAAAAATATAATTAAGAAATTATTAATTAATACACCAATTCTCACTATTAACTAACTATTAACTATGGCTTTTGTCTCAATAAACTCCTAATTACTGCTTATTAATAGTTAGTAAGGTAGTTGTTAAGTTTAGGTGTTGATTTAGGGATGTAGAATATGGTCATGCACATTAAGGCATTAATATGTACTTTATAAGTACTAATAAATAGCCAATATCCTAGTAATATGCATGCTAATAAGCAACTAGTTAATAATGAGAAGTGAACCCTAAACTAAAGTATTTTAAGTTCTTTAAATATTAATTAATTATAATGAACCCTGTAAAGACTACTGTATCATATTCAGAACTTGGTATGTGTATTTTTGCTGTGAAATCTTTGCTGATTATTAATGTAAGAATAACTTTTATATTGTTAGTAATATTTCAAGATGAACACTTAATGGACTGAAGCAACTTAAGGTTACTTGATTATCCATATTATCCATCAATTATCCATTTTTTTTTTTTATTTATTTTTTTTTTTTAGAAAAATCATATTAAAATGTTGGTACCATATATGATACATCATGCTTTTGAGGAACATTTATTTGTTCACAGTTGTGTTTTCAGTTGCCTCAAAATAGCAACACGCCAACAATGCACCTGAACACACTTCATTTTCAGACCATGGGCGAACAGATGGGTGCGAGTGCATTTGCTATTTAAACAATGTGGGCACTGGACCTGAAAATAATAACTGCGTTGGACTGAAACTAGCAAAAAAACACTTGTGTTGCGCCTGGCATCGCATTGCGCCGGGTGTATAATAGGGCCCATAGAGTGACAGTTATTTATTACAGATATTGATATGTATGTAAAGGCCCCGATATACTTCAAACGAAGTTCTTTTTCGTTCTTCGTTTAGGAGTAAAACGAAGTTCGAAATGCGTGAGCAGCAATATACTGTAATGATACTTTACAGTATCAAACATGAAAAACATTGTCAGTGCCTGAAGCACAACTTCATTTTGTACTATAAGGCGGCTGTCCAGTGTGTTCATGTTTTCACCCGCGGAGCTCTTACCTCAACATACTCTACAGACGAAATGAGTCAGAGATTAGTTCCACGCGAATGAAGGCGGAGCCTCTGCGCACACCTCCTATTACGTTATCATCATGGACTAATGGTAGTACGAAGATGTTTTGCAGCTGGAGCAAACTTTTCCTGAAAGTCGTTTTGAACTTCCAAAAAGAGCACAAAACGAACTTCGTTTTGGCCTGATTTTGTTCGAAATGACGTCACATCAGTTCGTTCTTCGATTTCGTTTGAAGTATATCGGGGCCTTAAGTGTTACATCCACCAGCTGGAGTGCCCTTGATTTCCACCAGAGGGCACTGATTCCATCTTGGTTATCTCACCATGGACTACTTTTTTCACAACCCATTGTCTCATAATTTTGTTAACCCTGCTATTTAAACCCTTTGTGTTCATTCTCTCATTGCGAAGTCTTGTATGTGTCACTACTGCATTTCTAAGAGATATCCAGGTTCCCTGTGTCTTGGTTTTTATTTTCTGCTTGTCTCTCTGGATTTCCCTGTTTGCCTTTGTCTTGGACCTTGTTTTATGTTTGGACTGTTTGCCTGTGGTTTTGACCTTATGTCTTTTTAGGCCTCTGAATGAAATTTAGGTGTTTCTCCTCCTGGATTGCGAGCTACATATTATCCCATTTTATATGAGCCATAAAATCCTTAAGTATTAAATATGATACTGAAGAAAAAACACATACAGTATGCAAAGTTTTTGACTATTATTTCAGTGTCTGACTATTATTTAATATATTATTTCACTTTACACAGTTAAAAGTATTGTACTACATATCATTATATTAAATTATGTTAGCATTAAAATAATCAATTTGATTTTTTTATACTTTTTGTATGTATATTTATTTTGTAATTTTTGGTCCATGAACTGATATTTTAGGTGATGTCAACAAACAAGACCGCATGCTCTCGTCCATTGAAAAGTTTGGCTAAGTGCCTGCACTGAGACCGCTGCTGTGTCCCAAATCACTCACTGATATAAATAAGAAATGTTAAAATGATATCACTTCCAATTCAGTCTTTCATTTATTCAGGTTAGGTTGAGTGCATTACATTGTAGGACACAGTAACCAATACAGCATGCTCTATTGTATACTGCTTATTTTGATAAATGTAGTAGGTCATACAGGTATTTTATGTGTAATGAAATGTGCAGTATGCATACTATATATTGCAGAAATACTAAGACTAGTAGGTTAGTATGCTAGTAAGTATACTTACTGCACAGTAGCTAAAATAATCGGTTTATAATCAGATTGATGGCTTAATTGGATTGAAAATCCTTTAAAGGGATAGTTCACCCAAAAATGAAAATTCTGTCATTTACTCACCCTCAAGTTGTTCAAAACCTAAATAAATTCCTTTTTTCTGCTGATCACAAAAGAAGATATTTGGAAGAATGTTTGTAACCAAGCAGATCTCGCCCCCCATTGACTACCATAGTAGGAAAAAAAACTATTTGCAGATACTATTTGCAGTGTATTGTAGAACTATATTATAAAACAGTATGAATGAGTAACAACATTCAGTGTATATGATTATTATATTTATTAAAATAATAAATGGATGCTTCTTTCCCCTATCCCTAAAGCCCTACCCCTAACCCTACCCATTAAACACTTTATTCCTACTATTAAATACAATTTATTTCCACTTTTTTTGACTGTTTTCTTAATTTTTATTTAAAATAAACGCCTCTCCCAGCTGTTTTGCGATGGGTAAAGGGAGAGGAATGTGTTCGCAAATTTGGGGTCAGTCACGTTAAAAGATACGCCTTAAGCCCAAAGTATAGTTCACTTTTTACGCGTACGAGAGGGTCAGCGTACAGTTTCTTCATCAGAAGAGTATGCGCATACTATACGCGCACCATCAGATTTTTATAACCGTGCGTACTTGTACACACAGCTCGCACATGTGCATTTAATTGGTTTATCCACAAGGTGGCAACCGTGCCCTGGGGGCGTTGATTCACAAGGTAGTCAAAGAAAAACTGCATAAACAGAACAGACGGGAACGCATGCAAGCTACAACAACAACGGAGGCCAACATAGATGTGAGATTTTGCGAAGAGGTTAGAAAGTACCCTCATTTGTACAACTCTAGCATGAAAGAATACAAAGATATTTACATGGGTTGTAACTAGTGGTAAGAGATTGCTCAAAACTGCTTCGAACGCCCCTGTATGCGTATGAGTCAAATGAAGTATACTTTCCAAGGCTGTGTGTTCAACTGTGCGTGAACACTAGTGCATGTGTAAAAAAACGAAGTATTCCCAGGGCTTTACTCTTCACACCACTGATTCTGTTATCAGCAAGGATTTCTTTTGTAATTTTATCTGGCTCAATCAGAGAATAGTGGATGGAGTTAGTGTAAACAGTTAGCATCACGCTGGTTCCATTGACAAAAACCCAAAAGGATTTTCCCATAGGCTTTAGGATTATCGCAAAAAATAAGCTCTGTGATCAACAAAAATTTATGATACTTACACGTTTCATCCATCAAGATAATTTTCACAGATGAACACAACTTTAATTCATTTTTAAGCCTAAATGCAGTCACCAGAAGCAAAAAGCCAAAGGAAGGCTATAAGCAAACTACACCACAGTCGCACAATTTCAACGTCACCAACACTAAGCTTCCGACAAGTCTTTCAGTCTTTATCTAAAAACATTTTCCATAAAAGTTGAAATTAGAATAGTTTTTAAGAGCACAGTTATAAGCATAACTAGGCTGTAAAAGCAGACTGAGCTTACTTGTTCGGCGTGATAGCGAGAGCCTCCGATTTAGTCACTTGTTAGCAACTGTCATTTTCAAGACATGTAACAGCTTAAAAAAATCATGGGTATGTTAATACTGATGTATTTTTTGTCATAGAATAAAACATGAAAGTGTTAACCATAGATGTTATTTCAGCTATTTAACCAAAAACCCATTCAAAAAACCCTTTGACTTTGGGACGTGGAACCAGAAGGGCTAAAATGTTAACTCGCTTCTGGTTTTTGGCCAATAAAAATGCGTCATAGTTCCAACGCTCTATAGCCTCTGCCAACAAGGTGGGCTTTTTGCACTTGGTGACACTCCGATAAAGAAACTATTAAATCTGGCAAAGTAAGTCTCTCGTGGGCAATATGATGATGCTTGTCAGCAAGTTAAAATCAATTCACTGCATCAATTAAGTCATGACATCAAGCCTTCACAGAGCACTGAGTGGATATTTTAAGAGATGCCCTTAAGCTCTTTTAGCATAACAACCTTTAATTGAACACTGGTAACTATTAAACAAAACAGACCACTTGAAGAACTTCATTCCTCAATATGACGGTCATAAAACAGCAAAGCTACAGCAGCAGCCATGAGCCATCAGAAAAGTCATCAAGACGATTCAGCACTTCCTACTCATGACAACTAGTGAATCTAAGAGACAAGTACATCCTCTAGAAGTACAGCATCAGCCTTCAGACACACACACAGTCGTTGTGGGTTTCTCATATATCCCATCATTACAAATTTAACAGACAACGAAAATTGTGCAACTTGATTATCAAATATAAATATTATTTGGAAGTTGCATTCAAAATCTAAAGGAGGATTCATGATGCATCTATGTGTGATCACTTTCTGATGATCTTACAATGCATCTACATTGTCAAAATCAGTGTGATCATTCCTAGAAATCAATACCAGTCAGTGTTATTATTTTTTTGTGGTAGATCTCTAGATACCAGTGCTTTGGCCTCTGGACACACTGGCACCATGATATGCCTGTTGCATATTTCATATGACAGAACATATGAGGCAACAGCACTGAAGTAGAACCGCAAAAACAACAGCACTGAAAATGAATTGCGTGGCCTTGCATGACCTCTGCCTTTGGGGGAGCCGCAGATGTCAGGGATTATTTCAGCCCATAGTTTTGTATAATCAATATATGGTGCATCTGTAATCAGACATACAGAAAGGTTTTTATATAAAAAAAAAAAAAAAAAAAAAAAACAATTCAAAGAAGGTCTAAAATGTCCAAGGGGGAGCGTGCAAACAGAAAGGGAGTCTGGCGTCCTCTTTGTGCCAGAGAAATGAAGGTCGGGCCGTGCACAGGGGCGTTAAATTCAGAGATGCAGAGCCAGGCGGTCATTATCTTAGCAGAAAATTCAGAACTGAAGAATCGACTCCCTTGTCTGTCTGTCTGTCTATCTGTCTGTCTGTCTGTCTGTCTGTCTGCCCCCCCAGTGGTGAACCATTGAAATTTCGAAACAATTATGAGGTAGCGAAGCCTCGTTTACTGAAATCACGTGACTTTGGCAGTTTGATATGCGCTCCGAACCACTGATTCGAAACAAAAGATTCGTAAAGCTTTGAAGCTTCATGAAGCAGTGTTTTGAAATCGCTTGAATTGTTGAATAAAGTCGTTATTTTGTGTTATTTGGCACACAAAAAGTATTCTCGTCGCTTCATAACATTAAGGTTGAACTACTGTACTCACATGAACTGTTTTAAATATGTCTTTAGTAGCTTTCTGGGCATTGAAAGTGTTAATTGTCTTACTGTCAATGGAGGCCTCACTGAGCCATCAGATTTTAAAAAAAATATCTTAATTTGTGTTGCGAAGATGAATGAAGGTCTTACGGGTGTGGAACGACATGAGGGTGAGTAATTAATGACAGAATTTTCTTTTTTGGGTGAACTAACCCTTTAATCCTTTGTCTATGGTAGACATTAATGATGTATTTTTATTGTTACTGTACTAAAATACATATATCTGTACTGTATCAGAATAGTTTAGAATCTTTTACTTTTGACTCCACGACATTCCAGAAAAATATGCCATTCCTTGTTAAAATCAAAGTGAAGAAATTACAGTTCATTGGTACTTTTCTCAGATTACAACTGAAATTCTCAAAACTACTCTAAAACTAGTCACTTGTGCACATCATAAAAGCAATTACTCATTCTTTTGAAAAAACTGCAAATGCTTTACTACATTCAAGCAACATTATCAATTGCTTATGTCATGTTGATCAAAATATATTAGGTTCTGTGTTGAATAGTCTTACCCCTCAAAACATCTAGGCATTAGTTCCTTGCATAAGTCATTAAATGCAAAATGGTTGAACTAGTTGTCATAAACTGTCAAGCATATTTTCCATACATCTCTATCAGACTTTTTTTGTAAATGTGCCCTGAATTGATGAATTGCACAGGTGAATCTTGAATTTCATAAATGAAGGGAAATGTAAAGCATTGGATCATCCAATGATCAACCAGTTCTCTAAATTAGTTTAGAGGTGCATCTCATGAAGCTTGGCAGGCATATATAGACAGAGTGCAACACAGTTTAACAAATTCTGACCAGTGTTGGGGGTAACTCATTACAAGTAACTTAAGTTATGTAATCAGATTACTTTTTCAAGTAACTAGTAAAGTATCGCATTACTTTTTCAATTTACAACAAAATATCTAAGTTACTTTTTCAAATAAGTAAGGCAAGTGACTTTTTCAAATTTATTGACTGACAGCTCTCTTGTCCCCATGTTGAGAGAAATAAAGTGCAGAGGTGTTGTGTGCGCTGTGTGAACATGATGGTTATTGTAGTTCTAGACTAAATGTGAACATGCATTTACTCATCTCACTTGCACGAAAACATTCAGTATTACTCAAAATGAATAAAAACAGTAAAATGCAATCTCAGAATTTTATGCAAAGCTGTAATAATTAAGTATATTAAATTACACAAATATACTTTATGTATTTAATCTCACTTTATTAAGCAATGTCTTTGCTGCTGATCTAATTCAACCATACTAATAAGCAAAAATTACTTTAGATTAGATTTAGAAATAAGAGCGTTAAACTTTCTTTTCCTGTGTCCTATTCTTCTTCAATCCAGAAGAGCAGCACAGCTGAAAGGTTTGTTTGAGCTGCGCCCTCTACTGTACAGGCATAAATATGCATTTCCTTCAGCCTGAGGCTTATTCATTTCACTTTTGGTGTGAAAGGGCCTCAAAATTTGCCAAAAAAATAACACAATGTAACACATTACTTTTCATAAAGAGTAACTAAGTAACACAATTAGTTACTTTTTAGGGAGTAACACAATATCATAATGCATTACTTTTAAAAGAAACTTTCCCCAACACTGATTCTGACAATGGAAGAACAACAAGGAAACAAACAAGGTCAACAGCTGGGAAGAAGAAGAAGAGTAAGGATGCGTAATGGGTAGGGCAGGGAGGCAAAACAGACAAAGCGGCAGAAGAGGGCCACTATTGTGGACCATGTTCTCAATCGTGACTTTACAATGGACGAGGTGGGTTGAAAGGTTCAGCCGAATGCTGGGAGAACAACAGTGTCCTCAATCATTCAAATGTTTGTATACAGAACAGGTGTAATCAAACAACTGTAAAACTGTATACTTACTGTAATGCTTCATATTACAGTAGTCCACTTGCATTTTACATTATACAGTAAGTGTATTTTAAAGAGACATACTGTAACACCCAAACACACACACAAATATCTTGTCCTGTCTCTTGCAATCAATATCCCACATTGGGTAATGTGTAAATTTGTACTGTTGAGGCCTGTGCATTTTCAATCAATGTCATGAAAACCCTATAGCCACAGTTTACATCAGAAAATACTGACAGACTACACTGCTATATTGACAACATGGATAAGCATTTTGACTATCTTGTCTGAGAACAATGACACAAGGACTTTTCATTCTGATGGCACTGACATGTTCTTTGAACTAAATGCTTATTTTGAGAGATGAACTAAGGATTTTGAGGTAATCCATTGTGTGGTGCTGTTTGTACAAATTGTTTTGAGAAATTCACTTATTGGTTTGCAAATGTTAAAGGATTAGTTCACTTCTGAATGAAAATTTCCTGATAATTTACTCACCCCCATGTCATCCAAGATGTTCATGTCTTTCTTTCTTCAGTTGAAAAGAAATGAAGGTTTTTGAGGAAAACTTGCAGGATTCTTCTCCATATAGTGGACTTCACACGGGTTGAAGATCCAAATTTCAGTTTCAGTGCAGCTTCAAAGAGCTCTACACGATCTTATCTAGCGAAACAATCGGCCATTTTCTAAAAAAAAATAAAAATGTATATATATACCACAAAACTTTTTTAACCACTTTTTTAACCACAAATGCTCATCTTGCACTAGCTCTGCGATCCGCACGCATTACGTAATCATGTTACAAAGGTTATTCATGACATAGGTGGAAGTACCAATCCATTGTCTACAAAGCGAACATGCAAAGATTAAGCCAAACGGTAAAACAACGATATCGGATGATTTTGAAGTTGGAGGAGAAAATGAGATTAAGTTTTTCGCCCTACCTTACGTCACACGTGTCCTTCCAAATGCAATGCATGGTGCATCACAGAGCAGTGCAAGACAAGCATTTGTGGTTAAGAAGTATATACATTTTTATTTTTTTTAGAAAATGACCGATCATTTCGCTATATTAGACCCTGAAACTGCAATTTGGACCTTCAACCCGGTGTACCCCTCTGAAGTCCACTATATGGAGAAAAATCCCGGAATGTTTTCCTCAAAAACCTTCATTTCATTTCGACTGAAGAAAGAAAGACATGAACATCTTGGATTACATGGGGGTGAGTAAATTATCAGGAAATTTTCATTCAGAAGTGAACTAATCCTTTAAGGATGATTCGAGAAATGTTCCAAAGCGACTGAGAAAAACTGTATTAACTTTGAATAAAAAATATGCCAATCAGTATCTGTGGTAAAAGTCTCAGTAACTCATTTTTGCCATAAAATTTTTAATATTTCAGGCTGAAACACTGGTGCAACTGTGAATATAAAAATGCACTTTTTTTTTTCTTTATTTTCAAAAACGACTTTCCTTCTCTTCTGTTGTTCACATATTCTCTCCTCAGGAAGTTTACTTTCTGTCAGCGGCTTTGCCAGACGTGGCTTGGGTCATGAATATTAATGCCGCTTTGAGATGTTGGCCCTAAATGATTTGCTGAAAGGCGGACGTTGGTAGGTGAGAATGCTAGCCGCGTGGGATTACAGTTTTGTGTGTTTGTTCAGCCCACTGTCAAAGCAACGGCTGGCAGAAGCTTCTGATCGACATTTTAAGCAGCAAGCTGCATTTTTTTTCCCTTCGCACCGTGACAAAGCAAAATAAACCTCTTTAAAATATATAATTATTGTCTCTCAAATAGTGTGTGTATAATCACAGTTAGTGGTTGTTTTGCCATTGTAATGTGAACAAGAGGATGAAGCTAATCAAATTGCCCCATGCAGCAAAAAAATATATATATTTCAATTATTTGCAAAATATGTTGTAAACACCACAGCTTAAGGTAATATAGTTTTCAAAATTAAAATATTTTAAATGCCAAAATATATTACAAAACATACTTAAAGTCAGGATTATTATAGTTAAGTAAAACGAAAATTAAAACAAAATTAAAAAAATTAAAATTAAAAACACTTTCGTTACTTGAAATAAAATAAACGTTAACTGAAATAAAATAAAATAAAATAACAAACTTATTTTATTTCAGCTATTTGCCAATGAAAAATTTATCATTTTCATTTAGATTAACTTGATGTACTAAAATAACTAAAATTGAAATAAAAATGAATAAAAAATATATTGACATTTAAAGCAAAAAAAAAAAAAAACACAACAAAGTTACTAAAAAATTACTGAAAAAAGGAAAATATAAAAATATAAATTCCAAATATTAATAAACACTATAATAGTGTTTAAATGATACTAAAATAGGAGCAAAAAATATAAATATAAATATGTATATTTATAATATAAATATAATAAAAATATATTTAAATTGCAAATATATTTAAAAAATATATAACGACAACATACTGAAAATATATAAAAAAAAATTATGTATTTTTGTAATTAAAATATATAATAATGTGAATATTTAATAATAAATATTTAGTATTTTTAATAGTATTTAATATACTTTTAAATTTAGTATTAGTTTAGTATTTAATAGTAAGTATATAGCAATATATGTATTGTCATTTTCTTGTATATTTAGATATATATTATAAATATATATATTTTTTCCATAAACTATAGTCTTAATAATTCAGCACTTTTACTTGATATTCAAGCATATTCAAAAATGCATTCTTTTGTACTTTTACTCAAGTAGAAAGTAAAGTAATGCTATAATATTCCATTAGGGTACCTGTACTTCATCCACCACTGCTCACGTCACAGAGAATGAAATGTATTTTGGTCGCACAGGCCTGTCAGCTCATAAACTGGATTAATAATTAGTATTCTTCATGAACAAACTATTAAAACATATTATGACCCCTGCAAATTTGCTCCCACAATGACTCTGTGAAACGAACTCAGAAAGTCAAAGCTTACAGAAAATCCCACACGACATTGTGGTGGCGTTCATGTGCGTTCATCATGTAAATACGATCATTCCGACGTGACATGAAGGCACATGAAGAGGTGGACCCTCTGCCACAGGGAATACAGACGAGCGCAGCATTTATTAAGCATTACAACCCAACGACCGCGCAGAAATTCCTCATGGCACTGCGAAGACACCGCATGATGTTCTTTCTGTCGGAGGAAAAACTGCCCATGTTCTGAATCAATAATTCATATTGTTTCATGTGCGTGAAGAACAGGGGAAGAAAGGGTGAACAAAAGAGAACAGGCCTGACTAAACTCTAGTCTCGCCTTTGGCATCCTGCAGGTACAAAGAAGTGTTTCCATTAAATGAAATATTGGAAAATGAAATGAAGTCTCTGTAGAAACAGGAAGAGAGACAGAAAGCTAATCAATGGGAGAATCTCGACAAATGTAAGTGTAGACGTTTCTGACAAGATATCGCACTATGTAGCACTACTTTTTTTAACTAAAGCCATACCCCTGAGCGCATATAACTCATATCGGCAGTAAGATTATGGCTGTGAGCTCAGCATAAAGAAACAGAAAGGCAATCTGATTCAAAAACAAGCACAGAATGTACTTGTTATGATGTTGCCCTGCTGAAAACAGCTCAAGCAAAGACTATTTAATATTGCACCTTCATACTTAGTGTGTAATGAAGACAAAAATGCCAAAAAGTACATTCTCATTATTTAAACTGGTGCGCAAAAATTTGGGGACAGTAAGATTTTTTTGATGTTTTTGAAAGAAGTCTCTTATGCTTACCAAGGCTAAATTTATTTGATCAAAAATACAATAAAAACAACATTATGAAACATCATTAAAAAAATTTAATAACTGTTTTCTATTTTTTTATATATTTTAAAATATAATTTATTCTTGTGATCAAAGCTGAATTTTCAGCATCATTACTCCAGTCTTCAGTGTCACATGATCCTTCAGAAATCATTCTAATATGCTGATTTGTTGCTCATTTCTTCTTCTTCTTATTATTATTATTATCAATGTTAAATCAGTTGTGCTGCTTAATTTATTTATGTGCAGCATTTATTTAAAATCTTTTGTAACATTATATATGTCTTTATTGTCACTTTTAATTAATTTAATGCATCCATGCTAAATTACATTTTTAATTTCTTTAAAAAAAATCAATAGTGTACTCTCAAATAGTGTTGTCAAAAGTACCACTTCGATACTAAGTCGGTACTGAATTTTTAAAAATGTGATGCTTTGAGCACTGTTAAATGTGGATTCGTTAACACCTCTGATTGGCCATTGTGTTCACGCGCTCATCAGATATGTCTGTGATTGGCTACAATGATCAACACTTCAAAAACACTTCAAAACACTCAATATCTCGAACACCAAACCAGCACAAACATTTGTTTTTGCGGCACAAATCAGCACAAATGTAGCACAAACGAAAGGCATAGTTTTGGGGATTATTTCGTTTTATGGGGTGCCAACTTCACGGAGGTATATTTGTGCTGGTTTTGTGTTCGAGATACTGAGCATTATTTTTTTAGTCGTGTGACGTCATTCTCCACCCCATGTTGTTCAAATCGCTCCAAACCGGTGCCATTCGTTTGTGCTCGATTTGTGCTGGTTTGTGGGTTTTTTCATTATTTTTTAAAAAAGGTAATCACTTACAGGGTTTCTTTTAACAGCACAAACCGGCACAAAACGAGCACAAACGAACGATACCAGTTTGGAGCAATTTGGACGGCATGGGGTGGAGAATGACGTCACACGACCAAAAAAATAATGCTCAATATCTTGAACACTAAACCAGCACATACGTTCGTTTTTGCGGCACAAATAAGCACAAACGTAGCACAAACGAATGGCATAGTTTTGGGGATTATTTAGTTTTATGGGGTGCCAACTTCACGGAGGTTGTGTACCTGTGTAAGCGATTGGTGAAGAGCGTCATTGATGTCTATTTACAACATGTTTTTGAAGCGTTGATCATTGTAGCCAATCACAAACATATATGTTGAGTGCGTGAACACAATGGCCAATCAGAGGTGTTTACGAATCCGCTCAACAGTGCATCACATTTTTAACATTTCAGTACCGACTTGGTATCAAAGTCGGTACTTTTGACAACACTACTCTCAAAATAGTGTATAAATTGTATACCTTTTATTTTATTTTTTTGTCCCTTTGGAATTTGATAGTTGTTCATTGAACATTGTTGTATAGAAAAAAAAATTGTGTATAGATTTTTCGAAATTACAGCATACAAGTTTGGAACAACATGAGGATGAGTAAATAATGACAGAACTGTCATTTTTGGATGCACTATCCCTTTAAAAGTGTACTCCTTTAGTACACTCTGCATAATCTGCATAATACACTAACTAATGCCTTGATTCAAAATCTTTGCCCAGTCACACGCTGTTAGTTAGCTAGCTGAGAGCAATATGCTCTGCCATCCCAAATAAAGGGAATTTTATTCATTAATGTGACTCATTTTCTCATGTGACTATATATCTCGCCACATCACAGTAATTTGTTTAGCCTAGAACTATTTTCATAGCCAGTGCTGGGTATTGTCAAGTTGGGTTTTTGTCAAGAAGAAATTTCTTACAGTATGTGCTATGAAATTTAATTGAACTATGAACAGTATTATTTATTTAAGGCTGAAAATGAACATTTTGTCATCATTTACTCATTCTCAAGTAGTTCCAAAACCGTATTAAATTCTTCTTGGCCATCGAAAAAAAGATGTTTGAAATGTCTGAGCTGCTTTTTACAACATAATTAAAGTAGGGACTTATACCATAAAATACCATAACAGCGCCACAAATGCAGTCCATAAAAGTCATATGAACTCATATGTTAGATTTGTGTGAAGAATAGATCATAATTAAAGTGGTAAAGACAAAATCTTGTGTAATATGTCTCCATTTTGACATTTTGAATTACACACAAGCACAAATGAGATTAAAAAGTTGCAGTGGAAAGAAAATCTCTGGTTTTACAGAAGAAAGAAATAATACATGAGGGTGAGTATATCATTTTTGGGTGAATTATTCTTTTAATTATCTAAAAGGCTCCATTTTAGATCCATTCTGACAAACATTTACACATAACACACAAAATTTTTAGATGTCACATAGCAGATAATATTTTCTACTGTTCATACATAAATACTACCTTGAGGACAATTTTATGGCCTGGATCTGGACAAACCTTGGATTTCGCCACACAAGGAACCACATGGGATTTGCTTACAAATGCAAATTGCAATTAACAACTAACATTAACCCAAAGCTTTAAGTGCTTGTTTATTACTTAGTCTTCAATTAATTCTGACGCCCAAGGCAGCACAAAAATTGACTGCATCAGTGAAAGTACTCTACATCCAAAGACAACTTCAACCACGCGGACAGATGCTTTCAGAATTTCCTTTTCAATGATTTCTTTTGAGGGCATCTTAGCTAATAGCTTCTGACAATATTTAGATGCTTAAAGCCAAATAATTCTTAAAGGAGAAGTCTGTAATTTTTTGATGTTAAAACACTTTCTATATCACTTTAATGTGCAGACACAACTATAAGTAAAGCATGTGTTGGATGGTTTTTCTCTGCGGTGGTTTCACAATGTTGCTCAGTTTGTGCTTTGTCATGTCAATTTCTGGCTCGATCAATTATCTATTTGCTTCGGGCAAATGAAATGTGTTTGAAAATTATATTTGCAATATTGTTTAGTGCCACTAGGGGCACCAGAATTACACACTTCACATTTAACTTAAAACATTTTTATCAAAAATATCTTAATTTGTGTTCTGAAGATGAATGAAGGTCTTACGGGTGTGGAATGACATGAGGGTGAGTAATTAATGACATAATTTTCATTTTTGGGTGAATTAACCCTTTAATTAATCTACTGTTGCACTACAAAAAATTACTTAATTTTTTTTTTTTTTTTTCTAGTAAAAATATCTAAACATCCATAAAGCAAGATACATATACTTTGAAAAGAAAAATTATAAGACATTCAGAAAAAATATATCATAAATTAAGTTAATTAAAATGTGTTATATTTTGTAGTTTTTTAATGTTGTTTTAAGGATGTTTTTTTGCAGTGTTCAGACAGCAGACAGCGAGGAAACTCACTAAAGTTTGGAACAGAGCTAAATAGTCTCATCCTCAAAGTCTACACATGTGCAAACTAAGCAGGAACCACACTGAGACAAAGACACTTCAAAATAGGTCACTGTGTCATTATGCAATGAAGAATGAATCTATACTTCACTGAATCTTACCCCAACCCACCCCCCAAATAGCACGCCTTGTCAGCTAATTAACACCGTTCTCCTGAGATCAGTTCCATTCAATGTTTCGTCTTCCTTACAGTCTCTTGTTCTGGAAAGCATATGGTGGTATAGAGCCCCTGTGTCGCTCAGAGCGTAGCTTACATTCATCAGAACGTACACTATAGCTGTGGGCAGCCTTCTCTGAAGCCGTGCAACTCCCAAATCGTTGTCACGGAAACTGCAGAAGGAGTCTCGGATGATCAGCAGAGGGCCACCTCGTTCAACACCTTGCATGGATGTGCTATTCACCAGGAGTCAGCATGCTATACTCTTAAAAATAAAGCTTCCAAAAGGGGGTTTTCAAAGTGATGCCATAGAAGAACCATTTTTCTCCAAAGTACCATTTTTTTTCTTAGTGTGAAGAACATTTTAAGGCTAGATACTGTTGGAAAAAAACATATATTTAAAACAGTTCATGTGACTACAGTGGTTCAACCTTCATGTTATGAAGCGACGAGAATACGTTTTGTGCACCAAAAAAAACAAAATAACAACTTTATTCAACAATATCTAGTCATGGACGATTTCAAAACACTGCTTCATGAAGCTTCGAAGCTTTACGAATCTTTTGTTTCGAATCAGTGGTTCAGAGTGTGGAAGTCACGTGATTTCAGTAAACGAGGCTTTGTTATGTCATAAGTGTTTCGAAATTTGGTTCACGTGACTTTGGCAGTTTAATACACGCTCCGAACCACTGATTCGAAACAAAAGATTCGTAAAGCTTTGAAGCTTCATGAAGGAGTGTTTTGAAATCGCCCATCACTAGATATTGATGAATAAAGTCGTTATTTTGTTTTTTTTTTGCTGCACAAAAAGTATTCTCGTCACTTCATAACATTAAGGTTGAACCACTATAGTCACATGAACTGTTTTAAAGATGTCTTTAGCAGCTTTCTGAGGGTTTGAAAGTGTAATTAACTTGCTGTCAATGCAGGCCTCACTGAGCCATCGCATTTTATCAAAAATATCTTAATTTGTGTTCCGAAGATGAACGAAGGTCTTACAGGTGTAGAACGACATGAGGGTGAGTAATTAATGACTTTTACAATTTTATTTCTGTCTATATTCTGAAGGTTTTTACAGAGGGGTTTGTTCATATATAATTTAATTATTTTTCTAGCTGTTGACAGATTGATTTATGGAGTGATAAAAGAGATATTCAAAAATCACTTATGTAAAAACCTTTGACTCTAACAACAACAAACATCAACATGAAACAAGAATTTTGAACCTGGCTTTATCCAATGTTCAGATTTCTGTTCTGGAAATGAATGCAAATTAGTGCATATTTAAAAGGGTACTCCACCGCTGGCAAAATAGGCTTTCAATAAAACTTGGCTGTCTATACAGTAGAAAATTGAAATCTGTGCTAACTGACTAGAGAAAACAGATAAAAAGGCTGTTGTCTTCCCTTTTGCCAAATAGGTAGGAAAACTTCAACACCCATAATGCACTGGGCATGTTGTCACTCCCACCAGTCTGCTATGGATACGCCTAGTCAAATCCAACCTTGCTTTAGTAGGAAATACTTCTTAGCAAACTTTTAGTCATAATGGTGTCGACTCTGTTTGTTGTCACCATTTCAAACTGGATGACCCTGAACACAGTGTTTTAGTGCAACCGGAGGAAAAAGAAAGCTGAAAGAAACTGCTGTTCTGTCAGTTCCACCTGAAGCAAAATGCCGGTAAGAAAGCTGTTGCCATAGTGTTCCATTTTAACCATAATGCTGTTTGAAGAGTAGACATAGTATGATACAATTTTCAGTGATAAACGTACCCTTACACTAACTGTTTTGTTAATAACCCTCTGTCGATCCGACCGTCCGTGGGCGGGGATACATAAATGTGGAAGTATAATCTGTAGTTTCCACAAAAACCCTGGAGCTGTCAAGTCAAATGCGTCATCTGGCAAACTTTTGCTGACAAATAAACGTGAATTTCTCAGTCCAGGTAACACGGAGAATAAGTAAACATTGTTAATTCACATGTACTACTGATATTGTAACAATACAGTTCGGGTTGAAAATCTGCAGTTACACTTTAATTAGATAATTCAATTTGCATATTTAAACAACGTTTCAGAAAAATTGTAACACAAAAAATATCTGTAATTCTTAATGTAATCAATCAACTGGGGAAATATGGTGATATCTATTAGCTAAATGTTTAACCCTATTCACCTGATGTCTTGCCTTAAAGGAACACTCCACTATTTTTGAAAATGGGCTCTTAGAACACAATGTAACTACAGAACAGTCAAGTTTTAAATAGGAAAAATATCGAAACTCTTTGGTCATTTTTGAGCGAGATGCTAACGGTCTAATCAGATTCAATGATCTATGCTAAGCTATGCTAAAAGTGCTACCGCCAGACCCGGAGATTGGCTGAATGGATTCGAAAATGGTAAAACTCAACTGTTTAACTCTAGGGGAGTTGGAAAATGAGCCTATTTTCAAAAATAGTGGTTCCTTTAAGGCCCAGATATACTTCAAAAGAAATCGAAGTTCGTTTTGGGAGTTCGAAATGGTTTGCCAAAGCAAACTCTCAGGAAAAGTTCGCTCCAGCTGCAAAACACCTTTGTACTACCATTGGTTTGTGACAATAACAGTATATCCCTGCTCACGTATTTCGAACTTCGATTTACCCCTAAACGGAGAACAAAAACGAACTTTGCCGTGACTAAATAAATAAAATAACTTGTTTTAACTATAAAAACCTTTTGTGCAATGGAAAGGTTTCATGGATTTTAAAGGTCCTTCAATGAGCTAATAAAGAACCTTTATTTTTAATAGTGTAGGTGCTTTGTTAGAGGTGTCAACGTATCAGACCGAGTGGAAGCAGGACGGCACGTGTTCGACTCACCCATTTCAGGATGGTGCCTCCCCTCCACAGGCACGCTGACCGTCCGTCGCAGCAGCTTGTTCCTGTGCGACTCGGAGCGCCGCTCGCGCATCAACAAAGGGTGAACCTGCGGGAGAGGAGAGATAAAAGGTCAGTGCAAAGAGTGCGAGGTCAATACGGCAAGCTGAGTCAAATGTGCAGGGCTCTGCGCTAAACCAGTCAGAAACCTCCACTATTAAAACAACAAGTCCCATAGAGATTCCTTGAAATAATAAAGCAATGGTGTGTGTTTGGGGTGAGTGGGGAAAATAATTGCAAACTTGTGTGTGTAATGTGTTTATTTAAGCCTCCGTATGGGGCTGCATCTCACGGGAATTCATCTTAATGGGGAGAGCGCTCACTCATCTCCGTGAGCTCGGCGTCCGCAAACATCTCAGCGCAGGTTTGCCTTCAAATTGCACAGGGGTTGTTTAGCGGCGTGGGCGTCTCTCCTGTGTTCGCCGGCACTATCCGGAGGGAGATACAATCGGGATATCGAGAGCAAGGCTGTGAAGCAGGCGATTACCTACAGTCTGGTGTGATAAATGAGTGGGGCAAGAGAGGATCAGACACTGAGCCCTATGGGAAGCAGCTAAAATGTTTCAGGGGTGGCCTTGTCATTCGGACCCAGCTGCATTATGGGACACTCTTTCCATTTTTATGCACAGCTCAGCTTTTCACACACAGAGAAAAATGCAGATTTATTAGAATAGGACGTCTGAAGGGATTGACACAGCTGACTGTAAGATAATGGTGCACACTCTGCCTGACGGTGCATTCGTGCAGTTTATCTTCATAGTTTTAAAAATGAAGGAGTCTACATTATGCTTATGCATTTCTGGTAGGAAAAAGCAAACTAAATATTATGTTTCAATCATGTCTTTTAAAATGGATCTACAGCCAGCTGCCATGAAATTACAGGAAGGATAGCCTCATAAAAAATGCACAACATGCAATAAATCCTTCATGACTTACTAGAAAGCATGCAAGATCGCTGTTTATTAATGTACATGCCCTTTTATGTGAACAATTATCTACTATGCAGGCAGTGCAGATTTATTTTAAGGATAAACTCAGTGCACACCATTAACAACGTGTCAGTTTGCATACTGTGTGATGCAGTTGTTTTAAGACTAGTTTTGGCTTTGGGTAAACTGAAATTATTAGGCTTACAGTAATATCAGAGTATTGTCTGCTAAAGACAAATGGCACTATATCTACAAAACCAAAAGAAACATGTCTGACACAAATTAACTGTCACTTTAAAGTATGAACAAAACTGCATTGGAGAACAAAGGGAATGTAGGTACCAGGTTCAGATAAAGGACCCTTTTGACTCATAATTCACTGAGGTCTCATCTACTCATTGGAAATAATCTAATATACACTTGGACATATTAAGGAAGCAAAGAGAACGTGGTCTGTCGCAATCATGCTAACTTCAAGAAACTGAACCGTTAGACCCACATCTACAGTATGTTTCAGTAACTGTGGGACCCAGGTGAGTAGAATGATTTCAGCTGGGCGACTGTTGGCTTGGCAGCAATTACCTGATTCAGTGTTATCTGGCACACATCACAGAGAGTAACTGTGGACAAAACACAGAGAGTCAGAGACCAGGTGGAGATGGACCCGCTACGGATCGACAATCACCTTCTCTAAGGAGAGAATCCTCAATTTTCCTGCCCAAGAGACGAGAAATCACTGGAAATAGAGTGCAACAGTGCCCGCCCACTTTTTCAACTGCCTTGGTTCTGGAAGTATTTTTCCCATAGGATTTTATAAAAGTCTTAATCAAAGAGTTACAAGACATTAACCAAACAAACTGGACATTTCCGATCTTTCGATCTAATGGACGAAATAAACTTGCACAATTTACATATAAGCGCGAAAGGAGACGACGGAAAAGCATATGGAGAGTAGCAGCATTCGTTTCTCTGAGAGCCACAAGACTAAAGTGAAAACATTGTGCTTGGCATGTTTTTCGTCTTCAAACCCATCTTGGGTCTTTAGCTGTCAAAGTTTAAATCCCGTCTGGCTAGAGCGCTTCCTATAATGTTTACGAGTTAGGTCAGTAGGCGGAGAGTAGGTGGTCTTTTGTGGCTGTTCAAAAGCATTTGACCACATGTGCGTCTACCCCACAAAAGCAACCCGCAAATGTGTTTTCGACTACCTCTGGACAGTAGGGGACGAAGTAAACAAATCAAGTACTTGAGTAAAAGTATAGATACGTGTTATAAAATATTACTCAAGTGAAAGTATTTAGTGCTCTTTTTCAATTTTACTTGAGTGAAAGTACAAAAGTACTTGATTTTTAATGTACTTAAGTAAAAAAGTACTGATTGATGAATGTTTATTTTGTAATTTTATATAGGCCACTTATATAATTTAATTTTATATTGTGTATTTTATATAATCCTATTGCTCAAAATAATTATGTCAAATATACAAAAAATATAGGGCTAAATACATAACATTTTAAGAAATTGCTACAGCAGAGGGGAAGATGAACGTGCATGTGTTATTTTAATTTGTGTTAGAGTTGCACGATTCTGGATAAAATGAGAATCAAGATTTTTTTTTGTTTCTTTCAAATAGAAATCATGATTGCTTTAGAGAAGAGGAAGAGTTATTGTAGTAGAGTGTTGTTGCCATGCCATCATTTTACTAGATTTTTACTTCGGGAACCTGACTGTTGCACTCTATAAGAGATACACAGTTTGTCTAACCAATAGCAGATAGGGGGCGTGTTAGAAGGAAAAGTTGGATTATGTGATGGTGATTCTAATTTCACCTTTAGAACACAGAAGTTCAGCTTTGAGACGTGTCTCGAGACTTCTTTGTTTAATGTCTGGCTGTTTTGAACCTAAGAACACTTTCTGTGTGTATTCCACCTAAATCTGGAGTGGGCTCAGGCTTGGCAAACGCATCCATGCTGCGCTGTAGGGGGGTATGCCATATGTCAGTGCATTCTAAACCAGCCCAGCTGTGTGATGGGGCAGGTGAGGGAGGAAACAGGGAGGAGAGCAGCAGGTGTGCAGTCCGTTCTGTCCTAATGGTGCGCTAATAGATCACAGCCCAACCTGACAGCACCCTGCCGGCAGCCCGACCGACCCCGAACCTCAACTGACTTCGCTGGCATCCTGCTCCATTCCGGAATGCCACGATATCACAGCAGAACGGCAAAGGTAAAGAGAAGAAGGATGAGATCTGTCTGCTTCTATCAACATCACATCACTGTCAGGTTCCAGCTGCTCTGGTAATAAATGACACAGGATTATTTTCACTTGTTTGTATCGTGATCCTGAGAATGTCGTACCAGAGATATATTATCTTCTGCTTCATTTCTACTGTGCAATCATTGAATTATGGATTGAAAATACAGTTGCAATCAGTCAAATGTGGCAGTTGAAAGATATGGATAGATGGATGTACAGCTTTCTCACCACAAATCTATGGAAATTAATTCTCCACCTACATCAAAATGGCAGCAAAAACTGTCCGATCTGTTAACAAAACCTGTCTTGTTGCAGCTCTACTTTACTTTTTACATTTTTTTTTGGAATAGTGATAAATGAAATAAAACAGACATCTTTAGACCTTTGTTAGTGTTTCAAGTCACTTCTATTTAATAGTTTAAAGAGGTTAAAATTAGTATTTGCTTTTTATTTTTGAGACAGCCTACGCAACTGAAACTTTGACGCTTCAAAAAGTTCTTAAAGAGATCGCAAAACTAATCCTTATGAATTGAATGGTTTAATCTAAATTTTCTGAAGAGACACGATCACTTTATATGATGAACAGATTTCATTTAGTCTTTTATTCACATATAATCATTGATCAGCGAACATAAATAGAAGCTCAACCGAAACTGCTTGTCGCGTGAGAACAAACCTCTTGTGGAAGTTCAAACGTGCTGCGTAACACGAGAATGAAGCTCATTGGTTATCACACATCAATGCAAACATGCTTGAGCTTCTGTTTACCACAACTGATGTGTGAGTTAATGAATGTTTATATGTGAATAAAAGCCTACATTCAGTCTGTTCAACATATAAAGCGATCAAATATTTTCAGAAAATTTGGACAAAACCGCTCCATTCATATGGATTAGTTTTACGATCTCTTTATGAACTTTTTGAAATGTCAAAGTTTCAGTTGCGTTGGCTGTCAATGGAGGGGTCAAAAAGCGCTCGGATTTCATCAAAAAGATTTTCATTTGTATTCCGAAGATGAACGAAAGTCTTATGGGTTCAACGACATGAGGGTGAGTAATTAATTACATTATTTTCATTTTTGGGTGAACTATCCCTTTAAGCCAGACAAAATTGGTAACACTTCAGGAGTTTCAAAGTCATTATCTGATTGGTGGAATTCTACAGGGTTTCCAGGAGACCTGTGTGGCGCGTTCTTTAACTGTCCACCTGGAAACAAAATCGCTGTGAAGCCAAACCCCCTCATGGAAGAAGAAAGCCGTTGTTTACAAATGTGACAGTGAGCTTTTATCAGGATCAAATAAACGCTGGATTTTCAAAAGTATGTGAAGTTTGCGGCACCATTGTTGCTGTAAACTTACACAACGTTCTTAAAATAATAATTTATTAGATGCACGCCGGTCTGTTATTGTAGCAACTTTACATTTTCACGTCCCTAAACATGACGCAGAAAAAAAATGAACTGTGATTGGTTGCTTTACATGTTAGTCAGACAGCTTCTGGGTGGTCCTTGGCCAATGAAAGCTGTGATGGAGTCTAGACCTTCTGCCCTCATTCTGAAGGTCTAGTTACGCGAGACTAGGTAGTTAGTAACTGAATATCAGTAACCTGGATTACTTTCTTAGATTCCAAAATTTTATATTACAATTATATGGAAAATTGACCACACAAAATAAACGAATACAATATTTAATCGTTTTCAGTAAGTGTTTTATTTTGACTATTATTGTTATTTTGTTGTGATTCACCTCATAGCTGCTTGGTTTGGTTAATAGCATATATTAACATCAAGACTTTATTAAAGTCCCTTTGGGGATAATGAATGGGAAAAATAGCTCCAGAACCAAGGCTGTTGAAAAAGTGGACAGGCACTGTTGCACTCTATGGGAAAGAACATTCTGCTTGTCAAACCATTTCATGAGCTCTTTCATATTTTCACGTGACACATCCCAGGAATCCATTACATAATCTTTTCCTCCAGTTCAAACAGACTCCCACAATGCTAACGGCTCTTCTCAAAGACTTGTCATGTTCTGTCACACCGTCAGCTGCGATCAAAGCCTCTCTGTTGACTGTGTCCATACTAATTAATATATTTACTGTGACATCTTGGAATACCGCACTGAAACAATATGCAAGCAGCCAGAGAAAGCGATTTGGTTAGTGCATGATTCCATAGCCTGAATCCTGGGGCAGCTACAAGAATGGCTGCCGCCCACTCACAGCGAGAGAAACCTTGCTCTGGGTCTACTTGCGTAACGCAGTGTCACGGTTGCGCGGATCCACACGAGGACCATTCATCTGAGGGCTGGTGCACAGAGAGTGTGAAGTCGGACGTGGGCCACTGTCACCAAACATCAATTAGGATCTAATGACATGGTGGCAAATACTCCTGACTCTCTCGCTCCCTCTAAAGGCTGTTTCTGAGCATAGCAACAAGTCACTGCATTTCTATCAGCCATGTTACCTACCCTGAATTTGATTCTCTTTGTATATGACTTTATGTGACGACTCAAATTAGCTGTAAATCAGACAATTAAAAGTATTTAAAGCACACAGTAAAATGTATTAATGTCACTGCATTAAATATATACAAATTATTTAAATGGTGCAAATAAAATATATAACTTTAAAAAAAAAAGAATAAATTAATTAAAAAAAAATCAACAGAAGTAGTTTTTTTAGGTTTTTTAGGTGACAAAATGTATTTCGACAAATATATAATAAATAAATAATAGTAATACTAATAGTAAATATATATTAAACATTTATTTATTATTTATTATTTATTTTTAAAGAAAGTCCTACACATTTTATAATGACATATATCTTTATTATATATACAGTATATATATATATACAATATATATATATATATTACATTTATACATATTTATGACTATTTATATACTATAAATAATAGGCTATTACACATACACACATATTTATAAATTATATATAAATATATATATATATAATAGGATAGGACAACTTCAGTAGAAATTAAAAATTGAAACTATTAAAAATATTTTTGTTAATTTAAATAAAGCTGAAACAAAACTAAATATAAATATTAACTTAAAAATCTTGAATGAAATTTAGAAATATTGCCTTTGCAACTAACTGAAATAAAATTTGAAGTTTAAGTACTAAAATTAAAAGTAAAATAGAAATGTAAAATTGACGAAAACTAAAAATGATGAAAGCACATAAAAAATGTACTAAAACAAATTAAATTAAATAAAAATAAAAATAATCTGAAAATATAAAAATAAAAACGAACTCAAAATATTATTAAATAATATAATAGTATATAAATAATTCTAAAATAACTGCATAAAACAAACATCCAGTGTGTATATAACACACTAGTGAAATTATTAATTTATGATACTCAATTTTGCTGTTAAGTGAGAACAGCCTAAATTGATTGGAAAGGACTTTACTCGCCTCACTCATCAACACCTGCTGAAAACAATCAGAGAAAAGAATGTCCTCCTGCGGACTCCCAGAGTGCAAATGTCTTCATGGAGGAGATGATTGTCATTCACTACAGGACCTGAATGAAGACCCTCACACACACAAACAGGGCTGCAACTGTCCCCTGCAGCAGATGAGTGACAACCATGAATATTTCATGGTGCTCATCTTCACAGAGGTGACAGCCATTAGCCTGTCACGACCGATTCACATCTATTCAAAGTGTGGCCTTATCGGAACATGCAACAAAACGGGTGCAATTAGTCAGGACGGTGCTGCTGATTAATGAGCCTCTCAGCGCTCTCCTACACTAGAGACCTGATCCACATCACTACCTGCTTTACAGGTTAGCCAGTGTGTCCATTAGAACCACACAGGCACTGACTTCTTCAAGGTACGGTCAGACTAGACTTTAAGAATGCAAAAAAATAAGGAACTTGGGACTTCTGTAAGATGTGCTGTAGAGAAAGTTTTTATTTAACATGCAAGGCAACTTGCGTTCACATCCCAACCTAATATATCTTTGTTTTATTACTTAAACAAGCAAACTGCATCTGAACTCTTCCACCAATGATAATATGGATAAGAAACTGTCTGTTTTTAAAATTTTAAATGCAGTTTTTATTCATTTTGAGTAATTACTGTCTGTTTAACTGCAGAAATTTTGTGTACATTTAATTTACTAAATAAAAATTTGATAATATATATTTTTTAAACATTTATATAGATTTTGATTGAATTATATTTAAATAACAAATAATATATACAATATATATCATAATATTATAGAATAATGTTATCATAATAATACAATATTATATTATTAAAACACTGATACTGTAATATAATATTATAATAACATTCAATCAATCAATCATTTATTTATAAAGCACTTAAAAAAACATAAAAGCATATCAAAGTGCTGTACAAGAAAATCATTTCGAACACAAAAAATGAAAAATTAACTGTTAAAAAATAATAGCAATTAATTAAAATAAATAAATAAATACCAATAAAACTACACATCAAACGCCTGTGAGTACAAATAGGTTTTAAGATGTGATTTGAGGTCCAAATAGCACAATTTCAGTCTTTTTAACATTTAACATTAAAAAAGTTAATCCAGCATTTCACCTCCTCAAGGCAATTCAGCAAAGAATTTTCAGCTGCATTATTTCTTGCTTTGAAAGGCAGGTACAACTGCGTGTCATCAGCATAACTATGATATATGAAATGCCAAATTTATTAAATAAAGAGCCCAGTGGAATCATGTATAGAGAAAAAAGCAACGGCCCTAAAATAGAGCCCTGAGGTACCCCGTAACTAGGGCTGGATGATTAATCGAAAAGAAATCGAAACCTAAATTCAGAACCTCTAACTGACGTAATTTTCCCATGTCGGTTATTTCGTTTTTTTAATCTGTAAATACTTTCCCCTTAAAAACATACTACTGCATGTGTAGTCATGTGACTCCGCCCCGTCCAGTCAGCAGCATGGGAGCAACACAAGGTGAACTCAAACGCAGAGTCAACACA
The DNA here is from genome assembly GCF_019924925.1 of Ctenopharyngodon idella. Lineage (NCBI taxonomy): Eukaryota > Metazoa > Chordata > Actinopteri > Cypriniformes > Xenocyprididae > Ctenopharyngodon > Ctenopharyngodon idella. Next base: position 29,707,893 of record NC_067235.1, on the reverse strand, counting down.
CACAGACAGCGCACGAGCGGCGAGCCCCGAAGTGAGATCACTTTCACTTGCGTCTTCACTAAACTTTGTCAATTTGTTTTACGACTTGCCAGTTTTGACATTCAAGCAATTTTAGACCATCGGATTTTAGGTCATATCGCCCAACCCTACCCGTAACTTACAGGAGCAGCAGATGAACAATTATTCCCAATCTTTACAGTGAAAGTTCTACCCTCCAGGTAAGAATGGAACGAACGTAAAGCCACCCCAATTACCCCAACACACCGCTCAAAGGTGCTCTAACAAAATGGACAAACATTGATACCGTAATATAATATATCACATATGATTTATCAGATAATTACAACAATATATATACTACTGTATATAATATATTTTTATTTACATACACTAATTTACATATACTATTATATTATAACATAATACTGTATACTGTAGTTATATTACAACATGATACTGTATTATAACATATTATTCATCACATATATTACAACAATATTAATTATTCAGAAAAATAAAACCTGATATTATCTTCTTCTAATATCGATGTAATCAGATCAGACTACCGATAATTAACAAACTGCTAATAATGACTCATATTCGCACCAATATATCATTTCATACCACACTTAATTCTTATATGAGTTACACAATAACACTCACATCACTCGCAGATTGTACATGCAAGTCAACTAAAGAATATAGAGACAGAAAATATGTGTTTTGAGCTGTGGCATGTCTCAAATAAAGACCCTCATGTGAACTGGCAGTAAAATTACCACCCGGCACACAAACTCTGTAAAGGAACAGGCTGTAAGGGAAGTGCTAGAGGAAGTGCATGATTATATGTGATTGGGCTGCCAGTACCTCCTCCTGGTCCAACATGTAGAGCTGATTTCCACTGATCACACACAGACGAGGATTCCAGTCGGGTTGCTCGTAGGAGGGAGCAGCAGCGAAGGAGGGCTGGTGTCGGTAGGAGGGGGGGACAGCATACCTCGCATCTGGGAGAGGAGGAGGAGGAGGAGGAGGAGAGGAGAACGGGTAAGGGACTGCATGTTAATAATAAAAATTCAAGACAGAACTATGCTTTTATTTCAATTAGTTCAAAGTCTATGAGCAGATTTAACCTGAACATACAACATTTGACCAGTATGTGGTGCTGTTACCAAACATTCATCTGCAAATTCATCCAGTAAGTTTAAATAATATATACCTCGAATGCAGCGCAAGTCGCTTTCAATAAATGTGCCTTCCAAAATGGACACTCTAAGTTAAATTGGATTTAGCAAAAGCTTTGACAAATTACAATAACAATAAAATTGCTGCCTGGCACTGTCATGATAAAATTAATTCATGCATTACAGGAAAATTTTAAATATCTTTTACATTTTGACCAGCATTGTCTCAAATTTAGGACAAAAAATGCTGTAGGATGACCTTGAAAAACAATGTAAAATGGTGGATGGGCAATCTGGCTGAACTAAAGATATATATTGTATGAATATCGATGAATTATCATACTTCAGTTTGCTTAATAGGACTAGCTGTTACAATCCCTAACGATTCAGCACAGCACCGGCCTTGACTGCATTGAAGAAGTCTTCTTAGGTGGGTTGACTTGTAGCCACATTCCTGGAAAACCACAACAATCCAATATTTCGCAGCACAAATGCCACGGAACTAAAGGAAGCACCAAAACCAGAAAAAAACATACACCTTAGTCATGAATTTAGGCCAACGATTTCAAGAGGCTGCTTACTGCAGAGCCAACGGGTCCAGCTCCCTCTCTCTGGATGTTAGGGGTGAAGATTTCTAGAGTTCTGAGAAGTGATTTTCTAACCAATAAGTGGCACTAAAACTGCTAAAATATATAGGTTAGAATTAGTCAAGACATCACAATAACAACATTTGATTAGTCATTACTGCCTGGGTCCTAACGGAGGCCAGATTCCTGGGGGGACTCAATTTCTCATGACACCGTACTGATACTAAAATGTGACACTGCAGATCACTGATTGGTCAGAGAGAATCGTCACTGGATGGTCTCATTGGATTTGAGACACGAGACACCAAACCAAACGGCAGTAGAGGTGGCGCAACTATAATGATAAGTCTATAATCCCACCCACTTTGAAAGCAGCACTAAACTGTAGTTGAAAAGCGAACCGAGCCGAGCTGTACCAAGTGCCAATAGACAGTCCTTTGACTTGTGGCATAAAGTCTAGTCCACTAAAAAACACCCACTTAGACAGCGAGGGATCATCATACAATGACTAGTACAGCAACCAACCACAATTAATTTTAATTTTATATGCAATTGAAGGCTAGATAAATCTTAAAAATAGATTATTTTACAAGAATTGACAGGCACAGCAAAAAAGTATTTCAAAATATGGTGCAACACTCTCCTTTCTGAGAGCCTACTCTGCTCTGATTGGTCAGATGGCCCAGTCTGTTGTGATAGGCCTACCGCTCACAGTACATGTTGGAAACCAAACACCCATTACTATATCTGAATTTCAGCTCCAGAGGCTTCCTCAGCACGTGATACACAGTGATGCGAACAGTGACGATGGCGTAGATTTTACTGTATCAATTCTAGCCCGAATCCTCATCTTTTGGGTAGCGCATGTAAAGTGGATTTGCTTTCGCAATGCAGAAAACAGTGTCTTCTCAACACGTTGCAACACTAACCAAACTCTTCCAGGCCTCAGCTTCGTTCACGGGCAGCCAATGAAAGGCTGGCATTATGCAAGTATGTAACAAACCTACCTAGGTGAGACTGGAGTAACTGAAGACTCATTTCGGCAGTTCAGAATTTTTTTCTTTTTGCTTTTAGGAGACAATAACTTGTTGTGCACTTTAATCTTTAAAACTTTGCAGACCATTTACATTCACAAACAACTATATTACACACTGCATTAAAGCCAGGTAATATTTGAAAAAGCATAAGAGGGGCACTTAAAAAAAAAAAAACTGGCCCCATACAGTAGTGTATTTCAGGCAAAGTTTGGCAAACCCAGTACTCAACTCTTCTTCACAAGTGCTCATAATACCATCCAACATAACATCAGAAAGTTAATAGACTGTTGGTGGGCCAAAACTAAAATCAGGGTCAAATCAGTTGGTCAAATTCAAATTCAGACCGTTCCCAATCAGTGTGGCAAATTTGGCAACTTTTTACCATATGGTTCTATGGGCTGTCATAGACTCCAAGCCAAAAACAGCAAGAAAAAACCCAACAGACACAATATGTACCTAAGAGCCTTTGGTGCTTGGCTCCTCATAAACATAGCAAACACAGCTTTTTTCAAACATAAACAGCACAATACATATAAGCTTCTACATTTTTTGCCAGCATTGTACCTTACAGACACCAGGGTGTCTTTTCCCTCAGACTGTGAACGTATAACTCATGTGCAGACTTTGATATTGATGGCCCTGTACAGCTCTAAGGTTTCATCAGGTTTAAAATCGAGCTGTAAAGCTGTCACACGTTCAGCTCTGGCCCTGTCAGCCAAGGCGAGAGCAATATAGCCATTACTTTGGCCTTTGACTTTTTTACTTCATCCCTGTTCTTCTATAAAACTTACAGCTGGACGTGTCTCCCACACTTTCGCTCCAAATACAGCTCAGATATTCTGCCCTGGTGTCCTCTCGTTCCATGAGTCCCTACCCTCGGAACCTCCAGCCAATCAGAAACAGCCTTGACAGATGGTGGCGGCATCAGAGGGATGCTGGACCAGCACAGGACGCTTCTGTCCAGACTCGCACACACATTTGTCAGATTTCCTCCAAGCACTCGAGAACAACAGGGAAAGGCACTCACAAAACAGATCGCTGGACTTAAGCAGCCTTATGTTTGCTAGAATTGATGCATAGAGAAATGGGCTTTTCTTTTTTCAGCTTTTTATTCATTGGAGCTATTGGAAAAACATCTTCAGCATTTGGAAAAGAACGTCTATTGAACACTGAACTTTTTACTGATTGATTTAACACAAGGTACAATATGTTAATGTTTATCCAAGGCCCTGTTCACACCTGGTATTAAGATGCATTTTGGTTGATTAGATCACAAGTGGACGACACTAAACACAGGTGTAAATGGGGTCTAAAACGTTTGAGCTTGTCCACTTTCAACCATTTCCAGAGGTAGTCAAAAACGCATTCGACCGGATTGCTTTCATAGTGGAAATGCTCATGTGGTCGAATATGTTCGAACAGCCACTAAAAGACCACCTACTCTCCGCCTACTGACCTAACACATAAACATTATGGGAAACGCTCTAGCCAGATGGGATTTAAACTTTGTCGGCTGAAGACTTTGTCGATCTGAAGATGAAACACGTACAAAGCACAATGTTCTCTCACCATTCCTGAATTTAAACACACACTCACCGCTTTCGGCGTGGTCTTGTGGCTTTCAGAGAAACAAAAGCTGCTGCGCTGAATGTTTTTACATTGTCTCTGGTCGCATTCATATGTAAATTGCATGAGCTTATTTCATCCATTATAGATCGAAAAATCCTGGAAAAAGCCCATACATTTACCCACCCATAGACCCTCCCCTCAAAGAAATCAAGACAGAAGTGGTTAAAAGTGGACAAAAGAGATGGATTAAAACACCAGGTGTAAACGGGTATTCGTCTACTTGTGATCCGATCGACCAAAATGCATTTTGAAAAATGCATTTCTTTTGAACTTTTACCAAAGAATTCTAAAAAATGTATTATGGTTTCCACAAAAATATGAAGCAGCACAGCTGTTTTCAGCATTGATAATAAGAAGAAATGTTTCTTGAGCAGCAAATCAGCATATTAGAATGATTTCTGAAGGATCATGTGACACTTGAGACTGGAGTAATGGCTTTGCCATCACAGGAATAAATTACGTAAAATATATTAAAATAGAAGAGTTATTTTAAATTGTGATAATATACTGTAATTTTACTGTATTTTTGATCAAATAAATGCAGCCTTGGTGAGCATAAGATAACTTTACAATGAACTTAAAAAAATATGTCTGATCCAACAAGCACCATAAAAGAACCACAAAAGTAGTTGATATGATTCGACATATGAGACTTAGTAAATAATGACAGAAATTTAATTTTAATGTGAACTATTTCTTTAACATGACAGCAGGCCATGAAGTGACTCCAACAAACAGAGCAAACACATTACTGCGCCGCTGCTCTGAGCCGTAGCCCCACCGCTGGGCCATGCAACACGCTCACTACTGCGCGCTGGGCTCTCCACTTGACAGTAAGCCAGCAGAAATCTTTTCTGCCATGGAAATAGCCTGTCACATCCAGCTCCGTCCTGACAAGAAGTCCTGGTGAGCTGGAAGAGCTGCCCAGCGCTGCTCTGTTCAACAGCACTCTCCGCCATGAAAGAAACTGCTTATTACAATAACTAAGACTTCATAGGGAAAGAATATGAAATGATTTAGGTGCAAGAAATATATGAAGTGACTTTATGCCAGCATAAAACAAGGTACTATGTTAGTGTTTATCCAAGGCAATAAAGCTAAAGGAACATACGCTACAGCTCAAAAGAATAAGAATACTTAATACTTTTATTCAGCAAGGATTTATTAAATTGATCAAAATTGACAGTAAAGACAATGTTTATGCTGTTACAAAAGATTTCCATTTCAAATAAATGCTGTTATTTTGAACTTTCTACTCATCAAAAGTGTGTATGTGAAGTTTTAGCACAAAATACTCACAGATCATTTTTTATAGCATGTTAAAATTGCCACTTTTGGGGGGTGAGCAAAAACGCACCGTTTTTGTGTGTCCCTTTAAATGCAAATGAGCTGGTGCTCCCGGCCTCCTTTCAAGAAGAGGGCGGAGCTTCAAGAGCCCATGCTCCGGCATACCAACAGCAACAAAACAGGACAATCTCACACACTGAAAATGTCAGAAACTGTCAGTAGCGGTGTTCAGTTCGAGCCGGAGTCGGACAATGATGCCTAGAGAGCCAGAGAATCTATGCTGCATGGAGATAGAACAGGTATAGTTTTGTTTAAATACAGTTATAACTTATGTTGTCATCATCTTGCATTTATACACTATTAGTACAATCCTGCTGTAGCGGACCTCGTCCGAATGATGGCTAAAACTTTACTGATGAGTTTTATGAAATTTATTGTACTTCACACAAAAGATGAAGCATCTGTTTTCACTCCAGAAAATCACCGTAAGAGCTGAATAAACACAGTACAAGAAGTGAATTTTGCATAATAGGTCCCCTTTAAGCAGCACAACTGTTTTCAACATTGATAATAATAATAATAAGATTTTTTTTTCTTGAGCAGCAAATAAGCACATTAGAATGATTTCTGATGGATCATGTGACACTGAAGACTGGAGTAATGATGCTGAAAATTCAGCTTTTTAACCAAGGGAATAAAGTGCATTTTAAAATACATGTAAATCATGAGAGGCGTCTGTATGTTAATGTTTTCATGGCCTCGATTGTAGTCTTGAGATTTCTTCTGTCATAACATTCCTCATTTAAATAATTCCCGCCCAAGGCCTACGCAAAATAAAGGGGACGAGGCCTGGTTGAGTTGAGTTAGTAGTGTGTTGAAACTCGCAGTTATGGTAAGGGGCGTGACATTTCCCAAACACGCTCTAAGCGGTTGACCAATCACAACACAGTGGTCCAGCTGACCAATCAGAGCACACTTTTCAGAAGGATGAAAAGTGCTTCATAAGGCTTTAATAAAGACTGGAAACAGAGCGCTACTGACAGACTGGGAAGAGAGGTGCTGCAACAATGTCAAATATGTGAAAAAAGAATGTATTTTTTGAACATTCAAGCATAAAAACCTATTCTAGTAGACCTCAAAAACAAAACCAAGACTTTGCAAAAGGGCATAATATGACCTCTATAAAGTATTTCTAGAGTACAGTAATTGTTTTTGTAACATTTGCTTTGTTAAATGAAAAGCTGTTCTTCATATGCATCTGTTTTAGCACATTTGCAACAGATCAGTAAACGAACGCACCAGTTAGCATCCTAAGCACCCTCTAACATCAGACACAAACGCTGCAGGCGCCTCTTCATGTTCTCCATCAAAAATGCTGGGTGTCATTGGCTTGCACACTTCTGAGAGGGTGTTACTATTCTTTGGCGGGCTGTGGGTGATGATGTGTGCCATGCACATGAGGAAAAGGCCATGGATGGGTCAGTCTCACATTGTCATTACACAGCCCAACAGGAGAAACACTGATTATTCACATCGCTGCACTCAAAACAGTGCTAAAAATAATCACACAGTATCTCCAGATGCCCCAGGCAGGTAGTGCACAGAAAAGAGAGTAGATGCAAGTTTCATAATCATATCTGTGTTGTATTAGCCAATGTCAAAAGTCTGTTTTACAGTAGGCTTGAGCACACTGAAAGGCCGTGCTTTGATGCATGCACAAAAGCATTTCTGCGTTCATGCACCGTGATGGACATGTGACCTTACATCGTAATGGACTTTAAAAGGCAGGAATGTGTCATCCAGCAGTAGCAGGAACAAAATGTTATTGCTCAGAGGATGCCCTTATATAGCTCAAGAGATTTAAGTATCAGCTTTGTCTCAGATGTTTCTCCTAAACTCATTTGGAGAAATAAAAATAGATACAAATAGACAATATTTGACATACACACTGAGATAAGAAGCTGCTAAAAGTTAAAGGGATTTTATCAAACACAGCTCCAAAGACATCTCAGCCAATCAAATGCCAGCAAACATGAATATGCAATATGATTGACAGGTTGAGGATGTTTTTGAGTGGCTAGTTTTCAGAATGGCTAAAATAATACATCTTTTGTTGTTTACAGAGCCCAAGGTTCTCACCAAGAGGTCAAGGTTTAGCTGGTAAACATGGGTCATATATATATATATATATATATATATATATATATATATATGGATCATTGACAAATAAGGTTTTTAAAAGTGTAAAAAAAACAAAACATAATGAAGATATAAATAATTTTGAAGTTTTATTAAGTGTTAACAATGAGATTATATGGTTTTTATAATAAATTAACACTGCTTTTGTCATTTTTTACAAGATGGACAAAATTTGTCACCAAAAAAGTCATTCGGTTTAACCAAAAATTTTGGTTTTACCGAATGACGATATTTTCAAACAATGCTAACAGGCTGATATCTAGCTAGCTAGCTAGCAAAAGGACAATCAAACATTTTATATTTAGTACAAGTTTTTAAAATATTACAACATTTTCCATGTTTTATAGCAGTTGTACCGAATGACCTGATGTTTCGGGACATGCGTATGAGCAAGTGAAAACATGAATTTTTCAAATAGTTAAACGAGAGTTAGTTACTTTGCTTCATGACCATGTGGTCCTTTGCAGGTGTCTGAATGATGTCACATCCTGTCACATAATATTGACCGCATGACTTGATCCAGAATGGTCCCTTTATATTGGTTACTCCGAATGAAATTAATGAAATTCATTTTTACGGACATTCTTTCTCATAACAAAAATTCATCACTTTCTCATTTGTGATGAATTTTTTTCAGTTTAATGCATTAAAAATATTTAACGCAATTAACACAGCTCTTTTTTGTCCATCTTCCAGCTAGCGTTAGATTATATGATCATGTTCTTATTCATGCAAATGCTTATAAACCATTCAAGCATGACAAGACACAAAAGAGAATGCTGTGTGCACAGAAAGCCGCTTCAGACAGCGTGCTTTTGCACTTGAACGGACAAAAACACATGCCAAAATGCCCGTTTTGTACAGTATCCTCATAAGCACAGTTTTAAATGAGTCAAATAAGTCTTAAATGAACGTTATTGTTGTGAGAAAATAGGATGCAGATCCGTGTCATGTGCGGCAGGTCTTAAAGTGACAGCAGCCTAATAAACCTGCAACAGTCATTTATGTTAATCAAAGAACAAAAGACAAAGAAAATCACTCACTGCTCTTAATTGAATAACTTTTGTAGCTTTAATAAAAATGAATAAAAATGAATCTATATTTTAATCTAAATTATGCAGTGAAGACTGTGAAGTGTTTGATAACTGCTTTGATTCTGTATATTTCCTACCTGTTATATCAAATATTTAAAATATACTGTCTTTATGTTGTTTCTACATTAATTTGGAGATTAAATGTGAAATTATTATAATATAAAATAAAAACTGTAATGTTTGGTGCGATTTATTTTTACAGAAAAATGTGTGATTAATTAGTTCATTTTTTAAAATAGATTGACAGCACTAATATTATAATAATAATAATAATACTTATTAATAATTATTTTTATAAGGTTATCTGAAAATAATGCGATGGACATTGTGGTGATGTGTGGCAAATTCAAATTCATTCAATTCAAATTCACACTCAAAACGTGTGGTAAGCCAAAATCTTAAACTGAATTTTGCCATGATTTGTCATATATACAGGCTAGAGCTGAAAGTTTAATCGGATAATTAATCGGGATTACGATTTCTACAATGGCATTGGTAACTGCTGATGTGTCTCAGTATGAGCAAAAGATAAGACACTTAATTCAGGCAAATTTTAGAATTACCTAAAAGTCTCAAATCTACAATTTTGATTTTCAAAGATGTTTTTTGAGCAAAAGCCTCCATTTACAAATCTCATTGCTCTCTAGGAGAAACGACTGAGGTATTAAAGAGATTAAAGAGTGATTTTCCATTGCTAATCCTCCCGAGCATTTCCACTGCACACTTATGGAAAGAAAGGCTGTACTCCTGCAGTACTGATCAATAGCTGGAAGCTCCCGAAACAGCGTTTACATCTACCTGCTCGTCTCCTCGCCGCATCCTCCACACGGCGTCACTGTAGCTGCACTTTACAGCTCCCGCCCCCCAAATCTACATACAGGAAACAAGGTTACTGCCCAAGAGATGTCACTTCCGAAACACCCACTCTCTCTATCTCTCTCGCGTTCCCTCGCTCGTTCTCACCCACACACCCCCAGCTTATTGCCATGACAACCGGGAAAAGAATAGAATATAAGTGAGTGTTAAAGAGACAGATGATCAGAGAGAGAGGGGGAACGAGAGAGGTATGGAAGACAAGGATAGAACGGGACGAAAAGAGAGAGGGAGGCAGAGAGAAAGAGTGCTAAAATGTGTGGGAGAGGGAAAAAAGCGAGAGACGGAAAGGAGAGAGAAAAAACAGAAGGGAGAGAGATGGAAAAGAGAGCGAAAAGAGAAAGAGGGAGGAAAAATGAGGGGTTCTGAGAGAAACAGAGGGAACGAGGACACTTTTTTGGGAAAAGAGAGACCATTTCTTGTTCCCATAGCAACCTAGCCATCCATGAAATACTCTATTTCTCTCTCTCTCTCCTGTCATTTGCTCTCTCTGTTCGCTATGTATAGCTCATAGTATGTGTGTATGACACCAGAGATGTGATGAGTGAATGAGATGATGTGGAGATCTGAAGATGAATTAGTGGTGATGATTGTTATATTATCTCAGTTTGATGGAAACTGCCGGCCATGTGCAGAATAAGCAAGTAAAGTTATTCGTAAATCAGGGCCATTCAGAACTGAATTAAAGTGGCACACAATACAGAACTGTACCTGTAAGGAAACGCAATTAAAATTGAATAAATAAGAAAGTATATATATATATATGTCTGTGAGTGTGTGTGTGTGTGTGTATATATATATATGTGTGTATATATATATATGTGTGTATATATATATATATATATATATATATATATATATATATACACACACACTCTCTTTTATACTCTTTAATATTAATATACAATAGTATATATATATTTACACACCATTTGAAATCACTTGAAAGCATGAAAACATTTGAAACCATGGTTTCAAATTATTTTGTAATTATAATTTTAAATAATGAAAACTTATTAAATGTGTGTATGCATGTATATATATATACACACACACACACACACACACACACATTTAATAAATACTTTTCATTATTTATTTTTTAATAAGCTTATCTAAAAACAATGATGGTCATATTGTGGTGATGTGTGGCAAAATGGAAATTGTTTTGACAAAAATATGTCTAATCACTTGAAAAAGAAATGTATTCCACAAATCGGAATAAACGGGCATAATTACTCAAAATTAATGATGTAATTATAGTGCAAAATGTGTTGGACTAATAAAATTGCCCTGATGTGTGACTGGGTTGAAATTCTGTTAAATGCCTTAATTGAAATTCAATACAGTCCTCTTCCTGTCATTCAGATTCAAATTTATTTTAACATCCTGTTGCATTTAATAAAAAAAATTAAAAAAAAACATTCAAAAAGTGTGGTAAGCCAAATCTTAAACTCTTAAATATTTTGCCATATTTTGTCATATATATCAAGCGAGAGCAGCATGATTAATCAGAAAAATAATCAGGATTTTAATTTCTACAATGACATTGGTAACTTAAAATTTTTGCTGTTAAAAAAACTTTACCTTACATTTTTAAGTACAATCAACTTAGCTGTTTAAGTCATTTCAACTTAATATTAAACTGACTTTAAAAAATAGTTTAATCATGTAGGCTATAACTTAAAAAAGAAAGTTGAAAATTGCTGAACTTATTTTGATGAGTTAAAGTAATGTAAAAACATGACTTATTGATCATATAATTTTTTAAGTGTCTGTGATGGTACAGTACATTCACGCTGCTAAGTATCAGTAAATAAGCACAAGATGACAGACATATCGACGAGTGAAACATATAAAACATCAATGAGTGCACATTTAATATAAATTCTATTAATTGAAATTAATAATTATAATTACTGTAAATCAACAATTATGAGTACTGTCATAATCGTGCAGCCCTTCAAACAAAAAAGGATGAAATGAGATCCAACCTTCCAACAAACTCACTGGCAACCTCCTTTCGTGTGTGTTCCTCTAGCAGCCCCCCTCCACCTTTAATCCATCTGTCTCCCGGCCTCCCCTCACACTCTCTGGCTGCGTCCGAAATCACATACTCTCTTGAGTAGGTACTTATTTTAAATAAGTAATGACTTCGCGATCGATAAAAAGTAGGTTCTATATAGTATGAATGTGCGTAGTATGAATGTAATTCGGATGTACTACATTCGTCATGTTGTCATTATCATGTGAACTACCAGCATCAGTTCACAAATCCTCACCTGTGGCCTCATGGCCTCACACTTCAGAATCTCAGCCGGAAGTAGTAGATCATCCGGATACCTTTTGCCTACTCTTTTATATTAGAGAAGTATGTGATTTCAGATGCAGCCTCTGTGTCTCTCTTTCTCTCTCATTTGGAAGCTCATAAATATTTAAAGTGAGACAGCATTCACAAACAGTGAGACAAATCATATTTGATACTATGAAACACTTAAAAGAAAAATTATGCTGGTGCTCATGCCTGTGGGGAAAAAACCCTCTTTTTTCTTAATGACAGAACAGCAGAGCATAATAGCATACTACCATACTACTCTTACTATTTCTGCAGTATGTAGTCTGTACACAGAGTATGCAAATTTTATGTACACCACCGTTCAAAAGTTTGGGGTCAGTTCATTGTTTAAAAAATGTTTTTGAAAGAAGTCTCTGCTGCTCATCCAAATGCTGCATTTATTTGATCAAGAATAGTTAAAACAGTAATATTGTGAAATATTTTTACAATTTAAAATAACTGTTTCTATTTGAATATGTTCGAAAATGTAATTTATTTCTGTGATCAAAGCTGAATTTTCAGCATCATTACTCCAGTCTTCAGTGTCACATGATCCTTCAGAAATCATTCTGATATGCTGATTTGCTGCTCAAGAAACATTTCATGACAAATTTTCTTGTTTTAAATTTAAACTCACCTAATTTTGATACATTTGTCAGAAATTACTAATACATTATCTTTTTCTCTCCATTTTGGCCTTCCGTCCATACTGAGACAGTGTTTTTGTCAAGGAAAAGGAGCTTTTTGAAAACGCTCTCAAAAGTGGGTAAATTTGAAAACGCTGTTTTCACATTGAAGTGTGGATGTTGAAAACGTGTTCGTCTGAAAGAAGATTGTCATATAAACCTAGCATGGCTTGAGGGTGAGTAAATCATGGGATAATTTTCATTTTTGGGTGAACTATCCCTTTAAGAAATTTTTACACAAATTTAGATAAAAATATTTATTTTCAAGATAACAACTGAATACCACCCGCTGAATTATAGACCTTATGTAGCCCCGCCCCTTTGTATTTCCACAGCATGAAGGTAAGATCTTACGGATTTATGAATGAACCGCTTGTTTTAAAATCTTCCCGGTCTAACTGACATTTGTTATGACATCCGCTTCAAACATTACAATGCTCATCGTGATAACATTCGTTAACTCTACAATAAGTAAATCCACTTCACCAGCTAATTCCTCCTCGACAGCGATGCCATAGAAATATACAGAGCTTCCACAAAAATGGAAGTTCAAACACAAAATTCTAAAGATACATGCAGCAAGATGAGGTCATGAGACAACGATGCAGCATACAAACATCTGAAAAGTTTATCATTGCAATTTTTTATATATCTGGCAGTATACTGTGTATTCAGTAAGCTAGCGTTCCATTCGCAACATAGCCGTCCTGTCCTCCGGCATCTATTTTACATTTAACGCCAGAGAAACTGTCAAAACAAGTACGAGGTGCAGCAGTGCCTCAATGAAGTTTGCATATTTGCATTGTACCGTATTTTCCGTTCACTGGAATATTCCACATGCTGAATAAATCACTGACAGTCTGGGGCTACAATATTTCCCATCCGTGTCTGCATAAACACATGACACAGCCATCATTCGTTGCTTCAGCACAGAGGTGTGTGTGTGTGTGCTCTCTTGCATTGCTCCTTAGTGCATTCCTTCATATGTCTTCATGCGTGTGGGTCGCTCCGCTGAGAGAAAACGGGTCGTGATTTGAGTCCTGAGAGATAAAGCGTAATTATAGTGATCCGTCCTCAATCCAGAGATAGACTAAGAACTGTGTCATTGTATTATTACCCTGAGGCCCGTCGCTAACATTCATACCTGCGCTAACATCACAGCGCAGACACACAAAACACTTTTGGCTATAACAGATGGACAGAATTTTTTGAGAAGCCACAGAAGGAAGAACTTAAGTCTTAAAATATGAATACACTACTGTTTAAAACTTTGGGGTCGGTAAGGTTTGTTTTTATGTTTTTGAAAGTCTCTTCTGCTCAAGGCTGCATTTTTTTGATCAAAAATACAGTAAAAACAGCTGAATTTTCAGCATCATTACTCCAGTCTTCAGTGTCACATGATCCTTCAGAAATCATTCTAATATGCTGATTTGCTGCTCAAGAAACATTTCTTACTTTTATCAATGTTGAAAACAGTTGTGCTGCTTAATATTTTTGTGGAAAACGTGATATATTTTTTCAGGATTCCTTGATAAAAGTTCAAATGAACAGAATTTATTTGAAACAAATCTTTTGTAACATTATAAATGTCTTGACTGCCACTTTTGATCAATTTGATGTATCCTTGCTGAATAAAAGTATTACTTTTATACAGCATAAAAAAGACTGTTGGAAGGTAGTGTAAGTAACACTAACTTTTCTGAAAATTGCTCCAAAGATAAATTCTTTTCTCAAACAGTTTCAGCAAACTGTAACAACTCAAATCCATCTTACTCTTCAACTCCTCTCCCCCAATCACCTGATCCCATTCCAATATGTAACACCTACTTTTCACTAGCCAAACAATTCACAGTGAATAAAATTAAGTCCCACATTAATGTTTTTCTTGATGAATATCTGATATTAGTCTAAAATGTTTTATGTTTCATAAAAGGGCAAAGGGCCATTCACACAGTCAGCAATTTGTAGGGACAAAGCAACAGGAAATCAGTAATGAGCAACAGGAAATGCAACAAAGTTTATCACAGTTAAGCATAAATCATTTCAATGATATAGAATGCAGTAAATATCTAACATCTAACATGGTTAATTAAAAAAAAGACCAACAAGGGCAAAAATAATGGTACCACAACATTTTACCACCAGCAATGAACAATATGTCAAAAAAGCATTTATAATGCAACAATGAACTACCTATATTTTGTTTAGCTCAGCAGATATTTCAACATCACTTGGCCAAATATATATCAGCATTAAAATGGCTATGAGCTGCTCTCTAGATATCAGAATCAGCCATTAAAAATAGAAACATTTATTACTATTATCTATGTTGAAAACAGTGCTGCCTTTTATTTTTGTGGACATTTATTTGAAACTCTTTTATAACATTATAATGTCTTTACTATTACTTTTGATCAATTTAATGCATCCTTGCTGAATAGAAGTATTAATTTCATTCTTTCAAATAAGTAAATAAATAAATAAATAAAAATCTCACTGACTCCAAAATTTTAAGCAGTATCATATCTAAGAATGAATGGTAAAAAAGGAGCAGCATAAACATTGTGCTGAACATCTCTTTTTGTGTTTGACAGAAGAAATAAAGTCACACGGGTTTGGAACGGCATGAGGGTGAGATTCATTTTTGGACTACTCCAAAAAATGTACCCAGAATATAACTTTAATTTGCAAATAACACTACTAATAATAGAATTATTCTCTGTATTCTCTAATAATAGTTCTCTGTGATTACTACCCTAAAACTGGAAAATCATTTTCTTACACAGATTTCTAAACTAACCTGTGTACCCTTTAAAAGAAAAGATTTTTCGAAGTTGTGAATAGCTATGTTTCTATCCAAAGTTGTGAATTTAACTTGTGCACAAATTTGGAATATCGCATAAAACATTTGCGAATAAAGCATAGATGGATGATAGCTAATGAAAAAAGATCACTGGAGAATATTTTAGTCTTTCTTCTTTAGAATTTCATGTTTAATCCAATGTGTACTAATGGATGCTTGTTTCCGTCACTGAGTAAAAAAATAAAAAAGGTAATTGTGACTTTTTATCTCACAATTCAGACTTTTGTGAGCTTACATTTCTCAATTCTGACTTTTTTTCTCAGAATTGTGAGACAAAGTCACAATAAAGCAAGTTATAAAGTCAGAATTGCGAGATATAAACTCACAATTCTGAGAAATAAAGTTGCACTTCTGAGAAATGGTCATAACTTGATGAGATATAAACTTGCAAAAATTCAGAATTGTGGGATATATACTTGCAATTCTGACATTTTTTCTCACAATAATAAGTTTATATCTCGCAATTCTGACTTTTTTTTACTTGCAATTGCAACATTTTTCTCAGAATTGGACTTTATAACTTGCAATTGTGAGTTTTATATCTCGCAATTCTGAGAAAAGAAGTCAGAATTGCGGGATATAAACTCGCAATTCTGACATTTTTTCTTGCAGTTTTGACTATGCCTCAGAATTGCAAGGTTATATCTCACAATTCTGACTTTTTTAGAGATAAAAAGTCGCAATTACCTTTTGTATTTTTTATTCCGTGGCAGAAACAAGTTTCCATAGTTACTTGCCATTTCTTTGTAACTATTTGTGAATTTCTGAGCCCAAATTGTTTCAAAGTAAATCCTACACCAATTTTTTTCAGCGTATTGAAGAAACAGTGGAGGTCCAGTGAGGACACTATACAGCAGAGACACAGGCACGTGCTGGCCCACTTTTCACGCAACACAGCGTGTGTTTACCTGCCCGATCTGTGTGTCCCAGTGTGTGCCAGCCCGTCCCGGTCACACCTTCGGTCCCAGACAGAGATGAGCAGGTGGCCTATACAGCAGAAGCCTGGATGCTCACTGATCTACAGGCCGAGGACATTGAGTGCAGCAGATTATGAGCATAAAATGTGGTCCGAGAGCGTGAAACGCAGTTAAACCGAGTGTGAGGGGCAGAGAAGGGGAAAAAAAGAGGGTTTAATAGGGACAGCGTGTGTGTGTGGAGCATGTTATTGCATATAAGTAACGTAATGCAGATATCCTCTCCGGCTAAACCTAGGTCATCCTGCAAAAGGGCTGTAAGCCAGCGTGAAAATGAACCCTGAGTCGTGCAGAAGACAGCTTACAGCTACACGACTCTAATGCGCTGTCAGTGGGGAGCGAACACAGGCTGATATTAAAATTCACACAACAGACTCTTTCATCAAACTCATTTCTTAAGCTCACCTTCAAGAGCTGCATTCCAGCTTTATCCCACAAAGACTTCACAGTCTTATAGACAAAACATTAAAAAAAATAAAAAAAATCTCATAAATGGATTTGCAGGCACTTACAAAAGGGCAAAGAAGCAACACCTGTTTTGAACTCATAACCTTATGCTGACTGCACTGTGTATTGGATGTGCAAAACTACATATTTTCGTAATTGACTAGTCTGTGGGTTGCCTGAATGACTAGTTAACTAATCTGTCTCATAAAGCTCTGTATAATTAGACTGGTTTCTGGTTTACCCCAATCAGATACGTTTCTTATAGGGATCGATCACATAAAAAGTGTTCAGGAGTTTGAAAATAGCTGGATGGGCTTCAGAATGCACAGTCTCAAGACTCATTTTGAAAATTAACCTATTTTTAACATGCCATGGTGACTTAAAAACACAATGCTCATGGCAGAAGAGGGTCAAAAAAAGACATGATGTAATGGCAAAATGGATAAAGACACAACAACTTAAATTGTCTAACAGTTCTAATACAAAAACTATAAATAAATAAATAAACATTTTTTTAAATGTAATATATATATATTTATTTATAAATATTATTATATTATAATAATATTATATTATATATATATTATATATATACATTAATATATATTATATATATATATATATATATATATATATATAATATTATATATATTATATATATACATTAATATATTATAAACTATATAAATTAGTAAAAATATTTAAAAATCATATATATATATATTTTTTTTTTTTACCAATTAATATAGTTTACACTATTATATATTATAGCTATAACATGGGCATTGTGTTTTTAAGATACCATGGCAAGTTAAAAATGAGAAACACACGCATATTACACACACATACACACAGTATACCAATTTAGATTGAATTGAACATTATTTCCCTCTGATTTTATACATAACTTATGGTTTACTTCTAACAGTACAGCACATATTTCACAATATTATTAAAAAACAGAATGAAAATTTTTGCTTTTATGACAAAATTTCAATTATTTAGTATTTAAACCTTGTCTTTATAATATGAAACTTACTATTTTTTCTCACACAGTATCCACCTTATTCCTATGCCCCATGACGCTTTGCGCGGATTATGGGTGTAACTCGTTAAGCTATAAACAATCAGTGAAAGGCTCGCTCTATGAACGCAATAATACATTTTTTTGTTAAACTGGGTACAATGAGATGACATTATTCTACTTACCATTCGACCATCAAACATTAAAAGGACATTTAAAAGTGTAAAAGCATCAAGGTACTTTGAACAGATCATGAATAACCCCAAAAGTGCAATTCTTTCCACAGCAATAATGGACGGGTTAAATATCACTAGAACTATATATCTGTATTATGTAACATACGTTGCCTTAATCAAAAATGTTCATTAACTTCAGCATTGCGTGATATTATTTCAAAGTGATTTCTGTCATTTTGACAGATAATAAATTGTATTTACCTGGAAAAACAAACCTGGAAAAAGACGCAAGGATTTGAGGAGAAAAACGAGAGATTCTGCGTGCATTCCAGTGAATTATTATTGGGATATATTGTAAATTAAATTGGGAAAACAGACCACAAATGTGCAGTATATGTTGTCCTTTTTCATACTATTACACAGGAATGTAAAGGGGAAAAAAAGAAAATAATCATGAGGAAAAGAATGCAGCGACTGAAAAGAGTGTTTCAGTGTAAGTGTTACGTTATTCTCATGATGTCTGAAAATAAAACATGAAAGAAAATTGACAGCTCATTCAGTCAAACAGACGGATAAGCTTTATTTGCAACCTTATGATTTGAAATGATTCGTTTCAGTCTTTTTGAATGGGAGTTCCCCGAACCGGAAGTGCCACCCTTAATTCAAAACGCAGTAGGCTTGTCAGGAATAAGGTGGATAAATGGGTCTTAAAATATATAGCTACTTTTATATATTATGAAGGCGGTCCTTTAAAAGGCAATCATTTTATTCAGTGGACCTTGACATCCGAACAGTCTGAAAATCCCTGGACTAGTCAACTAGTTTGTGAATGCAGCTTCACACAGTGTAGCTTCCACTCGAGGGAGGGATGTCATCGTGTTACATGATAAGCAAGAACATAAGCACAACCTCAAGGGTTACTGCCATGTTGAGTTGCAGTAACTGGAATAGACACATGCCCTCCACTGTATCTCGCTTCAATCTCAAACCCAGAGCTTTTGAGAGAAGGCCACTAAACAGTCATAAGCACTGCTGCCACAAGTTGTTACTTCATGCCATCATCTCAAACAAACTTTGATGTCAAAACATTTGAACGTCAGTGAATAATTGCTTAAATTTTGGCCTGATATTGTATGGCTTCGGAAGACTTGAAATATAGCCTATACAGACAACTTTAATTCGGTCTGAATGCAATGACATGATGTCCTACCTGCCTGTCAACAGAAGTATTTCCATACCTCCATGCACCCTGCTTGCTCAGACATCACACGTCATCAGCGCGTTCCGTAAAACCATGTCCTAACTACACGCGACACCACGCCACGCGATAAAAGGTATCTTTTCCATGTTAATCTGAGTTTTTGTCCTAACCAGTCTATTTTAGAAACGGTTTCTATTTTTATGGCTGGAACAACAACACAACGTATGATAATGATAATCTCAGGTACTGTTTATGTGCTTTATTTAATGTTAAAAGTGTCTAATGTGAGTTTGAATATCATTCTGTGTTCCTAGCATTTTATCTGTGACGAAAACAACATAGCTAATTCACCTCAGATCTTGAAAATAAATAAATGGTAACAAGATCGTTTAAACTGTCAACTCATTGTGAACAAACAAGTGTATTCTATGACAAAGATTGTTTCAGTCACTCTGTATGTACTTTAAATAATGTTTAAATGGTGTAATATTTATGAATTTTACTATGTACTTACCAATTTCATTGTGTCTGCTGTGCTCTTACCAAGAGAGCCCGCCCTCACACTCTTCTGATTGGCTGTGGTTTTTGATTGATTTTATCACTTCTCATTGTCGTGTCGCGTCTAGTGTGAACAGTCAAATTGCTTGTCGCTAGAATCTTATCGTATTGCGTGTAGTTAGGACACGGTGTAAGGCTACGCACAGTTTAAGAAAGACAGTCATTGAGCACTGCAAACAGCAGCCGCCTTTTACAGTTCCTCCTGAACCAAAACACCAAGCTTATGCTGTGTCGTGTCAGTATCGCTTATCATGTCGTAACCGTAATTACAAGATGGCAACCCGTGACGTTCTACCCGGAGCTGTTCACGTCCTCAGACTCGGATTTATGCATTTCTCTGCCAACACTATCAACGCCGAAATGAATCTGCATCAGTTAGGTGGTACAAGTTGCTTATGTTTTATTATTATTGTAAAGTTATGTACTTTGAGACATGAGGTGATTTAACACCATCTCTTGTGACGCTTTGCAGACTCTGCTCTGGCTGAGTGCGTTCATGTGTTTTGAAGGAGGCGTGGCTTTGGAGACGCTCTGAAGAGAGGGTGGGATCTAATGATTTCAAAGCTAGCTTGCTATTGCTAGCCTCTCCAAAATTGCCTACCCTACCTATAAATTACATGCTTTAAAGAAATGTTAGCCAATACAAAACTCAAAGTGCTGTCATTTCACCAAAAGCCAGGGTATGGCAGACCCTGATGACATCATCCAATCTTACTCCCTCAACGTGAAAGTCCCACTTTCTTCACACAACTTTTTCCAGCACTTCAAAGCTCAAAAGTCTGAATATTATCAAAGACTATAGAATAACACAAGATGCATCCCTCATATTGTTTTGAATGGGAGAAAGTGCAACGCGCAATATGGCGGAACAAGTCCAGCTTTCTAAATAAGAGCCAATCGATTGGTAAAGTCATCGCGTCACTGCAGCGGCCGTTAGAAGCTCCGGTTCCTATAGAAACAGTCATGAGACACAAGACATTTAGGATTGCGCATACGCATTAGCTTTATCCAGCCTGAAAAATACTGTTTTTTGTCATGATTCGAGCATTTAGAAACAAAATGTATGAGACAGTTGTTGTCAGATTTCATTGGTGCTTTCAAATATGAAATTTAATCGAAAGCTTGGCAAACAGCTTTGGAGAATTTGATGTTTCCCCATTCAAAGAGATAGGAGCTGCACTTGAATGCCCGAGAGGCATTTCAAAGATGGCCGCCGAGTAAAATGACTTAAAGGGACTTTGATATTATCCAATTTAAGTGTTATTTTTAATATGATTACCAAAAACATTTTTGTTCATCCTACAAAGATTGTCCTCGTTTGTAAAACTAAGTCAATCAATCAAAAACCACAGCCAATCAGAACACAGTGTGGGCGGGCTCTCGCAGCATTTGCAAGGCACCAGAGATTGGAAAACCAGGAAATGGATAAATACATAATCAAATTTACAAATATTATCCACCTTATTCCTACGCCCCATGACGCTTTGCGTGAATTATGGGTGTAACTTCCGCTAAGCTGTAAACAGAAAGGCTGCTCTATGAACGCAATAATACGTTTTATTTTTAAACTGGGTACAATGAGATGACATTATTCTACTCACTCTTCAACCAACGAACATTAAAAGGACATTTAAAAGTGTAAAAGCATCAACAAGGTACTTTCAACAGGCCATGAAAAAGTGTGATTCTTTCCACAGCAATAACGGATGGGTTAAATATAACTATAGTGATATATATCTGTATTATAATATACGTTGCCTTAATAAAAAATGTTCATGAACTTCAGCATTGCGTGATACTATTTCAAAGTGATTTCCATCATTTTTACAGATAATAAATTGTATTTACCTGTGAAAACAAACCTGGAAAGAGACGTGAGGCTTTGAGGAGAAAAAAATCTTGTTATAACATGTTACATTAAAATACCAAGCGTTATGTTATTCTCATGATGTCTGAAAATAAAACATGAAAGAAAAATTGACAGCTCATTCAGTCAAAATGACGGATAAGCTTTATTTGTAGGGCAACCTTATGATTTAAAACTATTTGTTTCAGTATTTTTTAAATGGAAGTTCCCCAAACCGGAAGTGCCACCCATAATTCGAAACGCAGTAGGCTAGTCAGGAATAAGGTGGATACAGTTTAAACATTAATAAAAATACATACTGAGATACCAAAACAATCTTTGTCATAGAATATGCACGTTTGTTCACAGTTTGAATGTTCTTACTTCCATTTGTGTAATTTCAAGATCTGAGGTGAATTATCTTTTACTACGGCTACAAAGCTGGGAACACAAAATGATATTCAAAGTCACGTTACACGCTTTTAACATTAATTAAAGCACATAAACATTAGCTCAGATTAACATTGCCATACTTTGTGTTGTTGTTCCAGCCGCAGCAAAAAATAGAAACCATTTCTAAAATAGAATCATCTCGTGTCACCAACTTAAACACCTTTGATTGGTCATTATTTTCAACAGAAATACCTGTGATTGGCTACAATACTCAACGCTGCAAAATCACGTTGTGAATAGACACATTGGCAGCGCCATTGATCTTACATGACACGAATATAACTACCAGATCGCTTTAATTTACTTACTTTTCTGTTTTATTTAAAAATACAAATTATATGAACCATATAGTAATATAAATCCGTTAATGCAATGAATAAAATTATATAAGTTGCATTGACTTGACCAGGCAGCCAAGAAGCCCCTGAAAACCCATGTAATTTATCAATTTCTTTCTCTTCTTTTCTTTTTTTTTTTTCAAGCCCCATGAGCAAGAATGTCACATCTGGAGAAAAGCATGCCGGGTGGAAACGAAGAACAAAGTGCTATGTGAACCGTCACCGATCTGTGTTGTTCTAGTGTATCGGAGAAACAACAGAAAGCTGAAAACATGAATGAAAATCATACATGAAAGTGTGAGGAGAGAAACCTCAATATCAAACCATCTTTACATGCAGAGCTGCAGACGTGCAAAAGAACAGTCTGTGCAAAGAGCCCCGGTGCTTTACTGATGGATCTTACACGCTTATTATCTTTCCTAAACTCATTTAAAGGATTCACATTAGTCATTTTAAACAGAACCTCATGCATGCATTATTTAAAGGAGCAGTTGTACGGAAACAAACTCAAACTTACTAAATTGTGGTTGAAATGCAAATAAACAATGCAGTATAAATTATTAGAATATTACAGGAATAGAATTCACAGTAATACTGACAAAAACATGTTTGACTGAATTGTCATTTCAAATAGAGTCTGTAAAAACCCTTAAGGCTACAGATTTGATTAATTTCTTAAGATAATATTCAAAGGATAATGAATGTTTCTAATATCTTTCCACTCCCAAAGCACCTGAGTGTTTTGATGAAAATATGGAAATTTGACATGAATTAGAGCCATAAGAGTCTATAAAAGAAATTCACCTCTGTGGATACAGCGCTCGATCACCACACTAATGTATCCCTGCAATATTAATGTGTAATTCCCATAAGCTTTATTTATTCAGAGCCTTTAAAAGCACATGATTTTAGTCTTCAAGATTAAAAGCATCACTATTATAATCGAATAAACGTAGGGTTAGTGATTTTGAACAAACCCTTAGTAAACTTTAGTAACTTGTTTACACAAGAGCCATAAATGATACCTCAATAAATTATAATAAATTAAAAATATATATAAAAATAATTATATATTTCTTAATAAACTTAATAAATATTTCTTATTTACTTCTAAGTGCTGTACAAATAAATATTAGTGGACATGAAAATGTTTCTCTTCAGGTTTATACATCTAACAATACATCCAATTTTCTTAATAATAATTTAATAACTTCCTTTGGCTTTAGTAAAATAACTACATAAATGCTAATTATTGTATGTTATTCACATCAAACTTTTTTTCATTCTGTTGTGAGCCATATTTTTAACAAATGAAACAAATATGCATAGTTTTGTGAAAAATATTATATCATTTTATAATAAATATTTCTTAATATCTTAAGTGTGTATATATATATATATATATATATATATATACAGTCAAAGCAAAAATTATTTAGACGTTTTTGATATTTTTTATATATTTTTACTAGTGGGTGCAGGACACTATAGTTCATTTATGTAAGTGAGGATAGCAAAATAAAGTAAACTGTGACATATTATACTCAAAAATTCTTCATACAGTGGACTACTAGTAAATTAATAAAAATTTGGAACCAAAAATTATTCAGACTTTGACCTGACCATGTTTTGCTTAAGTGTTATCTGACATAATTAAGATGAATGTTTTCTGACACAGTTTAACTCTGAGATCTTGTCATATTTTATTACCATTTTTTTTTTTTAAATATAGTGAATAAACTGTATTAATGAATGAATTCAAGGTGTCTGAATACATTTTGGTTTGACTGTATATATATATATATATTAAAATGTTTTTAAAATGTGGAAATTAAAATGTTTTTATACATATAACCGTACATAAATATAATATAATATATAATATATATATATATATATATATATATGGAAATGAAAATCTTTCTCCTCAGGATTATACATATAACCATAAAATGTTTCTAATAATTATTTAATAATTTCCTTTGGATTTAGTACAATCGCAACATAAATTCCAATTATTTCATGTTATTTACATGCCTTTATAACATCAAATGTCTTTTTCATTCTGTTGTGAGCCATAGTTTTAACAGTATAAATTAAACAAAAATGCATAGTTTTGTGAAAAATATTATAATAAAGAGCATAATAAATATTTCTTAATATCTTAATAAATATTTCTTATTTATTTCTAAGCACTGTACAAATAAATTTGAATGGAAATTCAAATGTTTCTCTTCAGGTTTATATAGAAAATATTTTCCAGGTAATATTTTAATAATTTATTTTGACTTTAGTAACATTAATACCAGTTATTTAAGATTTAAATATGTTGTCTTAATAACATTTTTCCAACACAGTATAAGTAGGTCTTAAAATATGCATATTGATATTTTATGAAGTAGATCCTAACTATTAATGTGTTGTTTTACATATTCAAAACACTGCAAACAGCATCATAGCATGCTATATTATGAAGGAATGCGCACACATTAAACAGTTTCATAACCAGTCTCATAAACGTGCTGCGATGAAATGCCAGTATGGTGGGCTTCTGTGGCAGGGTCCATTGGCTCTATATTGCCCTGGCTGTGTGTATGTGTAGAGTTGATTACAGTCAATTACAGTAAGCTTCATTCTTTATCACTGCATCAGTAAGTGAGAGCGTGAGCCGTGAAGTCCTGAAACAGGCAGTCTGCCACACTCCACCTACCTACTGCATCTGTCATCTGTCTCTGTGTGCTAATGCTCTTCATCACTGGAGCTAAGACTGCGAAAAATGAATGATTTACACAGTATCTGCTGTTTTGAATTCCTTCCGATGCAAAAAAAAAAAAAAAAAAAAAAATTTTGGACACCTAAACCACACTTATAATGTCTGAATGTCATTGCATTATATATACACCAAGTGGCATCTGCAAACAAATGATGTATGAGCTTTTGTTTGCAATAATTTGCATTATATAGCATAGCTAGTAGCGTTTGCATTCACTTACTTGCATGGTGTATATTTTAGTCAAGGAAGCAAGAGCAAAACATCCGAAAAAGTCTAAAACTTAAGTCTGAGAAGCTACAGTAAATAGTGAAATGCTAAAATCTGTTTTTTTCATGTTTTGTATCTGAAGAATTGAGAGCGGATGGTCCGTTCCTCTTCCCCAAAGATTCACAAAAAGTTGCTGAGGCACAGCTGTAGTTTAACAGTGTCAGCTGGCCGATGCTCTCAGTATAAGAGCTTTAAATATAACTCTCACTCACTGATGGCCGTCTCGAGTGAAAACTAACGGATGGACTCGTATCTGCTGGCTTCACGTGGCACGGATAGCTCCTCTGTGTAAGGTGCCACTGTGTAGGTTTCATATTACTCTGTATTAATTTCTATGCAATTATATCATAAGCTGCTACATCAGCATGTAATTTGACACAGAGGAAAAGTTCAAATCCCTCGCAGGCTAGTTAATGGAAAAAAGTTCAAGGTATTAGTCATATAGCAGGCCTACATTATGTAAAGAACAGTGTGAAGAACTATAAAAGTAGTGATGCTATGTACATTTGTCAGTAGCGTGACACCATACACTCATGCATAAAAATAAAGGCTCTTTATTGGCATTGAAGGTTCCATGAAGAACATTTAATATCCACGGAAACTTTCCATTCCACAAAAGGTTCTTTATACTGGAAAAAGATTATTAAAATATAAAAATTGGCTCTTTTAAGAACTGTTTACTGAAAGGTTCTTTAGAGAACCCAAAATGGTTCATCTATGGCATTTCTACATAAATCTCCTTTTGGAGCCTTTATTTTTAAGAATGTAGCTCATCTGTTTTCATAATAGTCTAGCTTTTCCAGACACAACTTATGTCATTTGCAGCATTAAGAAATCTGATACATTTTAGTGAATCTGTTCATTTCAGATGGTTCACCTAAATAGATGATTCACTGATCAAAACTCCTGCATCTTCTCTTGAAATATGAAATAAGTGAAATATTTATTTAAATGATAGTGTTTGTCACCGCAGTATGTGTTTGTCTCAGTTACGTAAATGCCTGTATTCTAATTTTAGTTACACTCTTAAAAATTCTTTCTTGGCATCTATGGTTCCATTAAGAACCTTTAACATCCATAGAACATTCCATTGCATGAAAGGTTTTTTTGTAGTGGAAAAGTTCCTTAGACTATTAAAATGTTCTTAAAACCCTTATTTGGAACCTTTATTTTTAAGAGTGTACATTGTAAAATTAAGTTCAATTTAATGTGGTTATCCTAAATTATAAATGTAGATGTTTTTGTGCCAGATAAAATTCTTTAATTGCTGAATTAAACAATATTATAGGTTTAATAGTTGTCTACTTTGATAACAACATGTAGTGTAGCCAACTAATAAAAATAAATAAATAAATAAAAAAAAGTGAGTTGACTGTACTAAACTATAAACTAGCTTGTAGCTTGGCATGCTACTGTACAGTTTCAAAATAGCTTGCTTAACGCTGGTAAAGAGGGGGAAGTATGGAAGCTTGTTTCTGCCATGAAATAAAAAATAAAAAAGGTAATTGTGAGTTTTTATCTCACAATTCTGACTTTTTTTCTCACAATTGTGAGTTTTTATCTTACAATTCTGATATTTTTTCTTAGAATTGTGTGATATAAAGTCATACTTGCAAGTTATAAAGTCATAATTACGTGATATAAAGTCATAATTGCGTGATATAAAGTCATAATTGCGAGTTATAAAGTCAGAATTGCGTGATATAAAGTCATAATTGCGAGTTATAAAGTCAGAATCGCGTGATATAAAGTCAGAATTGCGAGTTATAAAGTCAGAATTGCGTGATATAAAGTCATAATTGCGAGTTATAAAGTCAGAATTGCGAGTTATAAAGTCAGAATTGCGTGATATAAAGTCAGAATTGTGAGATAAAAAGTTGCAATTACCTTTTTAATTTTTTTATTTAGTGGCAGAAACAAGCTTTCATAGGAAAGAGTCATAACAGGTTAAAACAACACGACGCATGTAGCCTAATGCAATGACATCTGATTCATTGAGAAACATTGTTGCAGGGGGTTTACAAAAAAAAAGCATCTGGATACAGTTTCATGCTTAACTATGATGAGACAACATTATAGTTGAGTGGTGCTTTCCCATGCAAAAGTCACAGCACAATGCTAGGCTGTTGTGGATGTTTTCATGTCACTGCTATGCAGTAACTTGTTCTGAGTGTTTTTTAGCATGTTACTATATGGTTGCACCCCCTTTATGATATTCTAGGTTCCTAGATATGAAATACTCAGGACGAGTTACACGCCAAAGTTTAATAAGGTTAGGGGTTTGTTCAAATCCTTTGAGTATGAGCAACAATAAAAATAATGCTTGTCTTAGCAAAAAACACTAATTAGCATGTTCTGCTTGCAGCTTAAAATATGAATTTATCACAAACTGAAGCTGCTGTTTATATGCATATACCGTTCAAAAGTTTGGGGTCGGAAAGATTTTTTAAAAATATTTTTGAAAGCAGTCTCTAATGCTCACCAAGGTTGTATTTATTTGATCAAAAATACAGTTACAAATTTTAAAGTACATTTTAATATATATTTTAAAATGTAATTTATTCCTGTGATCAAAGCTGAATTACTCCAGTCTTCAAGGTCACATGATCCTTCATAAATCATTCTAATATGCTGATTTAGTGCTCAAGAAATTTATTATTATTATTATTATTATTGTTGAAATCAATTTGAAAATGAATCAAAGTTGAAATCAATCAAACTGTGATACGTTTTTTCAGGATAGAATTAGAAAGTTAAAAAAAGCATTTATTTGAAATATAAATCTTTTGTAGCATAATAATTGTCTTTATTGATCAATTAAACGCATCCTTGCTGAATAAAAACTTTTCTTTCAAAAAAAAAAATCTTACTCATCCCCAAACTTTTGAATGGTAGTGTACGTTTATAAACCCTTATGAAAAGTTTTACTACTGAAATGACTGATGGATGTAATATCTGTTAAGAACACCTTATTCTGACTTGGGACTGAATCAGTCTTTAGGTTTTCTGGCCCTAAATGACCTTCTGGCAACATGAATAGTTAAAACCAATCAAAATGGGGAGATCATCTTTTCTACAGAAGCCTGTTAAGTCAAGCTGTAGGCTAAACATTTGAGAATAATTGAATTACTATAAGGCTGACTTTATAATAAGGGAACATTTGCCTGAGTCTTGCAGGCCTCTTATGTGGTCTTGGTGTGAATATTAAAACCCCAGAGTACAGTGATTTATTCCGCACTGCTGCGGTCAAAGTGAGTCAGAACCTCTCTTCTAAAACCTGGGGAACTACCTAGCCAGCATTTAAAGGTACAATCTCAATATATATATTGATATTTATATAATACTACTTCATTCAATACTGAAGAATAATACAGAATCGAACTGAAATTGACTATTTAAATCATTATTTTTATTATATTGCTTGTGTAGTACGCCGATTCTACTGAAATCAATTTGATCCGAGTCTCCCATGTGCTTTGTGTGGCACGTGGAGTCGCTGCCTTTGTGTAGCACATCAAATCAGTCATTTATGAAGTTCTATTGCAGTTAAGGTCACATTAGACTTTTTGTTTCCTCGTTCATATGCATGCGATGTGTGTGACAGGAAACACAAACTCAAGCAAATAAGTTTTGCATTTCGCTGCATTCCAAAGTTCAAGTTTGGTGAACTCTGACTTGCGAATTCGTATCATGTAACGATGTGACCAATGTGACTATGACACGCCATAGTGTGACCTTTTAGCTGAATTAAAAGAACGCAAACTTTGCATTGCAGTACAATGAAGTAAATTGCATATTTTTACATTGTTCATACAGTATGCTGAATTATGTTTTTAAAAAAATATGCTGCAGAATGTGACGTCATTTTGCGACCATTGCAGTGTCCGAAGAAATTTGTGTGCTCAAAGTCTAGTGTGACCGCAGCTTTAAGATGATGCCTTTTCTTTGTAAAGTATAGCTGAACAGTCCTGAAGGAGGGATCAAAGAGTGTGAAGTGTCAATAATGACAAAATTGCATAATAAGCTCTACATCTGATGTGTTTATTCATGAGGTCTCTGCCCAGTATCGTGACTATGCTAATGAGAATGCAAATACACAAATAAAGGCAGATGAACTTTGACTAGTCCCACTCAGAGGCCGTTAACTCAATGCCTGATGCATATCGCACAAAAAGAACTTCCTCAATCTGGCAAACTCTAACCATTAGTTATAGATAAAAAGGTTTTTTAACAATCCGCCTGGAAATAAAGCACATTTTCCACTATTTTTTCTGTACTTCCGTTTGCAAAGTCTACAACACCATTATTTGAGAATTACTTTTTTTTAACACATCTGTGTTATAATCTATTTCTGATATCACTTCAAAAGCACATTAAAAAAACGAATTGGGCAGATGGTCAAATGTCTAACTAGATAAGACTAAACTGACCACACTTAAAGGGGTCTTATTACACCCCTTTTCACAAGATAAGTCTTTGGTGTCCCCAGAATGTGTCTGTGAAGTTTCAGCTCAAAATACCCCACAGATAATTTATTATAGCTTGTCAAATTTGCCCCTATTTGGTTGTGAGCAAAAACATGCCGTTTTTGTGTGTGTCCCTTTAAATGCAAATGAGCTGCTGCTCCCAGCCCCCTTTTCAGAAGAGGGCGGAGCTTTAACAGCTTGCGCTTCGGTTGCTCAATAACAACAAAATTGGAGAATCTCACGCAGCCAAAATGAGGATTGTCAGTAACGGTGTTCAGCCTTACATTGTTCAAACCGGAGTCGGACACTGATGGAGAGACTCAGGAAGAAGTTACAACTTTAAGAATGCAACTGAATGGTTAGTGGATCAATTTATGTAGTTGCTGTGAAGTTGATTCAACTCACTGACTAGCATGTGCCATCATTTTAATCTTTTGTGCAAATTTAACGTTGAATTGACCCTCGTTTGTGAAGCAGTCCGCCATAAAATGACATCACATTAGTAGTCTAAGATGTTTTGTGGGTGAATCATATGTAACACCGAAACATTTCTGTCAAACACAACTTATCTTTGTGCTAGCATAAAGTAATAGAGCGTATGGACGCTAAGGGAAAGCACATGGAGCTGCCTCAACTGAAGAAATACATTGCATTACTTTAAAATACTTCATCTGCAGCTTTGCCTCGCTTGCAAAAACAAAATGGCGGCACCGTAGGTGGAAATGTGCAGATTAAGGGGTGGTAATATTATAATAAGATCCCCTTCCTACGTCACTAGGGGAGCGAAATCTGAGCGTTTAGTTTTTTCACATGCTTGCAGAGAGAGGCTTACCAAAACAAAGTTATTGGGTTGTCCTTTTTTACGTTTTCTGGGTTGGTAGATGCACCGGGGACCGGATTATAGCACTTAAACACGGAAAAAGTCAGATTTTCATGATTAGTTTGGTGTTCCTTCTTCACTGATAGTTCTCCTTTAAAAGAGTCCATGATGATCTTTACAACAATCTATACATTGTCCATATTGTGAACATGCAGTGATGCACTGAAATATGCCTAGACATTAACAACAGGCAGCAAAAGTCTTGAAATTGGCATTATAGTATTACTTTCACATTATGAGACTGTTAGGACAGTTAGATTATTATGATAAATTTCTTTAGATGCTGGCCATAGTCGACTTTCACTGTTGAATGTGTTCCAAAACTCCAAAACAATTATTCTCCCTAATGGAACAAACATTAGAAGAAAATTCCCATTAGAAAAGCCTCTTTGCTAAACAAACTGGAAACAGCCGAGGTGGAACTCAGGCGCATTATATTCTCAAAAATCAGTTTCCACGCTTTGACTTTGAACCGACAGAGGTCAGTCATTGGGCAAGTTACTTCTCAACCCAGTCATCTTTCCTTTTTCATCATACAGTATAAAAGCAACCATTTATGCTGTCCACAAAAACATTATACAATGACATAACCTGCTGCGCTCAAATACAAGAGCTGAACTGACATAATTTTAAATTCAGCAAAAGACAAAACAGCAAATTATAAGTCTATCTGATGAAGTTCTCTCCTCACAAGAGATCAAAAAGTAAAGCCACTGAAGTGACTAATATTACAAGCACAAATAATATGAATGAATAATCAGTGATCTTCACTCAACATCAATACACTATTTAAAAACTATTAAGTGACTCTTAAAGTATTGATGCCTCTGTTATTGGGGATTAGTCACAGATGCACCATTGCAAAAGGAAGGCAATAAGCTCATTTCCCAACAAAGCAGTGACATCTCCAGTCAGCTACTTCACAAAACTCAGAGTACAGACACAAAAAGTATCCAAATGAAATGATATTTCAGTACAATACTCGTACTGACCATCTGAGCCATTTCATAAACACAATTCAAGAAAATTCCTCTCACCAGTGAGCTTCCATGCATTGGGATGCACTTACAATAGAGACCCTGTACTGTTTGCAGGTACTTAAACCTATTTTAAAACGTCGTAAAGGGCAGAGTGGTCTCTATCCCTCACGAACACAGAGAAACTGCCTGACTTGGAGTGATAAAATGACAGCAGTCCTCCACCTGCATCACTGAGAGCATCAGCAGCAGCAGCATCAGTGGTACTCTAGCGCAGGAGGACGCTGAGGGAGGAACACGGGAGATATGCAGCAGAAATCTAACGAGTCCTCTTACCTTGAAAGGGAACATATGACATGTTCCAACGGCATTGAACGTGCTCTCAGTGTCTCATCAGTCTTTTGACATGCGAAAATATCCTTCAGCAGTCAAAGGAAGCGAAATACCCCTTGTGCTCATGGACTGCGTCGACGCTGGAGCGATATTCCCGTAATGCGAATGGAAAAATCGAAACAAAATCATCGTCCATGCTCGACAGGAGCCATTGGAATGATTACAGCCCGTATATCGCATCACATATCACACACGCGCAAAACAAGAGTGATGAAGAAGAGGAGAACGAAGGGAGAGAGAGATAGAGAGAGAAGGGGGCGGTGAAGAGAGAGCGCGCGCGCGTGTATGTGTGTGCGCGATTACCAGTGTAGATCGATCTAAATGCACTGTGTGTATGTCTGTAAATTGGATGTAATATAATCCCATTTAGATTCACATGACAATTAACCATATAAATGCCATCGAATATTAAAATGGTAATCATAATAAATTAGAATACTATAGGTATTTCTATCTGATGCCATCGCTGTGGGTTCTAAAGTTAAACGATGAGTGAACCTCGATTTAAAATCTTACAGAATTTAACCTATAATAATAACTTTAACCATACTCAATCTACAGACTAGTTAAATATAATACTATCACTTTCAAAGTGCTTTCCTTATAGGCTATGTTAAAAATATGCTCGGTTGTTTCAACCCATGTTTGGGTCAAATATGGACAAAAGTCCTAAAAAGTCCTAGGTAACAGAACTATATCAGAATATTTCAGAGACATAAGGATGGGATCTTTTGACTTGGGTCAGCAAGCAACCACCTAGTAACGCCCTAGCAACCACCAAGAACACTTTAGCAACCAGAAAGCAATGCACATGAAACCACCTAGTGTTGGATGTTTTTATGGAAAGGCATAAATCACAATTTCTTCAGAAAATCTCAAATCCCTTGCACAACCGTTAGGGTTAGAGAGAAGTCAGTCATTTTCACTGGAAGATCCAGTTTTATTTTATGATGTCAATTATATATATATATATATATATATATACACACACACACACACACATGGATGAATTGTTTAGAATAAGGTATAACATTTCGATGGGGAACTGGAACTGAATTTTCATTTCAAGTTCACATACTGTATTGGTCACATACACAATCATACACAGTACGAGCTGTAGTGAATACAACAAACCATCATGCTTACTTTTTGTATACTTTGTACTTTGTATAAGATTTAGGATTAAACTTTGAAAATCTCCCAGTGACTAACGGTGATGACATCTTTATAATATTTGCACAATGCAATTGGTCTTCTTTTATGCATTTGAATACTAAACTGTGATTGGTCCCTTCTTTCTTGTATTTATAGAGCCGTTCAGTCATGGCATCAACTTATTCATTCAGGATTTTTCTGTTTTTAGACTTCAATTTATAAAATTAATAATAATTTATGTTTTTCTTTAAAACATCAATTACACAGTCTTTAAAAAAATGTTCGTAGATAAGTTGCAATAAGGACTACAAAGCTGTCCTATTCTAGTTATTAAAGGATTAGTTCACTTTAAAATGAAAATGACCTCATGATTTACTCAACCTCAAGCCATCCTAGGTGTATATGACTTTCTTCTTTCAGACGAATACAATCGGAGTTATATTAATAATCACCCTGATGCTCCTGAGCTTTATAATGGCAGTGCACAAAGTGAAGCTCAAGAAAGCGTATTCATCCATCATAAACGGCTCCAGGGGGTTAATAAAGGTCTTCTGAAATGAAGCGATGCGTTTGTGTAAGAAAAATATCCATATTAAACAAGTTATGAAGTAAAATAACTAGCTTCTGCCAGACCACTTTCCGTATTCAACTTACGAAGATAGTGTAACTTTTTGTAAGTTGAATACGGAAGGCGATTGTCACAATCACCAGTGAGAATGCCCGTCATTGCCACCAGAGGGCACTCCACCCTGGACTACACACATTATTTGGACTCCATTTCCCATCTACCCTCATACCTTGGACAGATCACCCTGCACCTGCTACCCATTATACAATCACTCACTCACACATAAAAGACACTTGCAACCACACCTCCATGCGAAGTCTTGTTTAGCACCGTCTGGCATTTCTGAGTGTTTCTCCTGGATTCTGTATTCTTGTGTTTGACCTTGGACTGTTACTCATTTCTGATTCTCTGCTGCCTGCCTTGACCCTTGCCTGTTCCTGGATTGTGTATGTTTGCTGCCTACCCAGATCACTGCCTGTCACTG
This sequence comes from Ctenopharyngodon idella, assembly GCF_019924925.1. Lineage (NCBI taxonomy): Eukaryota > Metazoa > Chordata > Actinopteri > Cypriniformes > Xenocyprididae > Ctenopharyngodon > Ctenopharyngodon idella. Next base: position 29,673,142 of record NC_067235.1, on the reverse strand, counting down.
TTTCTGCCACTGGCTCTGCCACTGGCTCATCCTTGCTGTTATTGTGTCTGTGAACTTGACTTCAATAAAAGCTGCAGATGGATCTTCACTCCGTTGACCCAATCCTTACAGAAGACTTCGACACACAAGGATCCAGCGGCTTCTCCAAGGAACATAGGCCAGGTATGAACACCGCGATTCTGCTGCTCGCGCTCAAGCAGGGCACACGATCACTCGAGGGTTACATTGGGGAATATTTGGCTTTGGCTAATGGCTCAGAACTACCGGACTGTATATCAATAGACTTTTTCTGTGATGGCCTTAATCAGCCTTTAAAATCAAGAGTAATTCATGAGGGTCCTCGTACATCATTGGGTAGCTTTTTGGATTATGTTTTGTGGACTGATGGTTCAGCGCTCACTGTGGGTGTCACGGAGGAATGCGATCCTGCACTCACTCATATGATAGCAGCCACGCTAGAACACACTCACAAAATGGTGGCCACAACAACACTAAATCAAGTCACCGTTGATCTTCGTGAGCCAAGTCAAGTATAGTTGATCTTCGTGAGTCAAGTCACAGTTGATCTTCGTGAGTCAAGTCACCGTTGATCTTCGTGAGTCAAGTCACCGTTGATCTTCGTGAGTCAAGTCACCGTTGATCTTCGTGAGTCAAGTCACCGTTGATCTTCGTGAGTCAAGTCACCGTTGATCTTCGTGAGTCAAGTCACCGTTGATCTTCGTGAGTCAAGTCACCGTTGATCTTCGTGAGTCAAGTCACCGTTGATCTTCGTGAGTCAAGTCACCGTTGATCTTCGTGAGTCAAGTCACCGTTGATCTTCGTGAGTCAAGTCACCGTTGATCTTTGTGAGCCAAGTCACGTCACAGTTGATCGTGCAGAGTTACGTCACGTCTCCGCTGATCGTCCAGAGCCACGTCACGTCTCCGCTGATCGTCCAGAGCCTCGTCACGCCTCCGCGGATCTTCCAGAGCCTCGTCACGTCTCAGCGGATCTTCCAGAGCCTCGTCACGTCTCAGCGGATATTTCAGAGCCTCACCACATTATGTCTGACACCCCAGAGTTTCGTCTTGTTGCGGTTGTTGTACCACAACCCTCCTCTGTTCTGTCAGGGGAAGCCGTCATCAAGCATCAGAGGTTGGCATCCAGCGTGGAGGTGTCAGTACGTACAACTGGTTTCCCCAAACCAATTAATTTTAGCCCTCCTGCTCCTGAACTGATTCCCCTGTCTGCAACGCTCCCCATAATGGCCAAGTCAAGTCATAGTTGAGCCAAGTCAAGTCATAGTTGATCTTCGTGAGTCAAGTCACAGTTGATCTTTGTGAGCCAAGTCAAGTCACAGTTGATCTTTGTGAGCCAAGTCAAGTCACAGTTGATCTTTGTGAGCCAAGTCAAGTCACAGTTGATCTTTGTGAGCCAAGTCAAGTCACAGTTGATCTTTGTGAGCCAAGCCAAGTCACAGTTGATCTTTGTGAGCCAAGCCAAGTCACAGTTGATCTTTGTGAGCCAAGCCAAGTCAAGTCACAGTTGATCTTCGTGAGCCAAGTCAAGTCACAGTTGATCTTCGTGAGCCAAGTCAAGTCACAGTTGATCTTCGTGAGCCAAGTCAAGTCACAGTTGATCTTCGTGAGCCAAGTCAAGTCACAGTTGATCTTCGTGAGCCAAGTCAAGTCACAGTTGATCTTCGTGAGCCAAGTCAAGTCACAGTTGATCTTCGTGAGCCAAGTCAAGTCACAGTTGATCTTCGTGAGCCAAGTCAAGTCACAGTTGATCTTCGTGAGCCAAGTCAAGTCACAGTTGATCTTCGTGAGCCAAGTCAAGTCACAGTTGATCTTCGTGAGCCAAGTCAAGTCACAGTTGATCTTCGTGAGCCAAGTCAAGTCACAGTTGATCTTCGTGAGCCAAGTCAAGTCACAGTTGATCTTCGTGAGCCAAGTCAAGTCACAGTTGATCGTGCAGAGTTACGTCACGTCTCTGCTGATCGTCCAGAGCCACGTCACGTCTCAGCGGATATTTCAGAGCCTCGTCACGTCTCAGCGGATATTTCAGAGCCTCGCCACATTATGTCTGACACCCCAGAGTTTCGTCTTGTTGCGGTTGTTGTACCACAACCCTCCTCTGTTCTGTCAGGGGAAGCCGTCATCAAGCATCAGAGGTTGGCATCCAGCGTGGAGGTGTCAGTACGTACAACTGGTTTCCCCAAACCAATTAATTTTAGCCCTCCTGCTCCTGAACTGATTCCCCTGTCTGCAACGCTCCCCATCATGGGGGTCGCCTTATGGTGTATCTGGGCCACATACATCATCGCTGAATCTCCAGAGGTGGCAGCTTATGCTGCAGAAATTCTGGAGGTAGTTACTCCCGCTGCGATTTCCCTAGAGGTGGCAGCATATGCTTCAGAACCTCACGAAGCGGCGGTGCTTGTTTCAGCTACTTGCACGGTGGTGGCGTCCAGAGACACACTCTCATCCTGTCCTGAATCAGCCACGGAATCCGTTGATGAACTCTTGTCCTGTCTCGACCAAGCCGCAGAGGCTGTCTGTGAACTTTTGTCTTGCCCAGAATCAGCCACGGAGGCCATTTATGATTCCTCCCCGTTTTCTGATGGTACCACTGTAGAACCTCCAGAGGTGGCGGCATCTTAGCTACTTAGTACTTAGCTATGAACTTTCGCCTTGTCCTGTCACAGCTAAGGAGTCCGTCTATGAACTTTCGCCCAGTCCTGTCATGGCTAAGGTGGTTATCTGTGAGCCCTCAGCCAAGATGGCTGCGCACACATCGGATCCAGTCTATGAATCCACTCCAGGGCCCGCTCCAGTCCATGAATCTGCTCCAGGGCCCGTTCCAGTCCATGAATCTGCTCCAGGGCCCGTTCCAGTCCATGAATCTGCTCCAGGGCCCGCTCCAGTCCATGACTCCACTTCTGAGTCCACATTTGTCCATGAGTCCACTCCCGAGTTTGCCCCGGTTCCAGGGCTTAGCCTTGTAAGCTATGAACTTCCTGTTTGTCCTGATACGACCACAGAGGTCATCCATGAGTTCCTTGTCTGCCCAGAAACGACCATGGAGGTTGTCCCCGAGTTTCCTGTCTGCCTCGACAATACCGTAAAGGTCATACCAGAACTGCCTGTTTGCCTTGACAGGGCCACAGAGGTCGTTCCTGAACTGTCTGCCTGCCGCAACATGACCAGAGAGGACATTCTAGTCAGATCCTTGGAGAGCGTTCCTGAGCTCCCTGTCCGTCGTCTTACGGCCCTTGGGGCCAAAACTAACCTCTCTGAGCTGTGTTTCAGATTCACCTGAACAGCCGTATTGGTTCCCAGTGTTACCAGATCTGCTGTGGTGGTCGTCTGCTCCACCGTGGGGGTCTTCAAACCTGTCTGCACTGCCGTGGTGGTCATCCGCTCCGCCGTGGGGGTCTTCAAGCCTGTCTGCACTGCCGTGGTGGTCATCCGCTCCGCCGTGGGGGTCTTCAAGCCTGTCTGCACTGCCGTGGTGGTCATCCGCTCCGTCGTGGGGGTCTTTAAGCCTGTCTGCACTGCCGTGGTGGTCCTCTGCTCCGCCGTGGGGATCTTCAAGCCTGTCTGCATTGCCGTGGTGGTCATCTGCTCCGCCCGGGCCGTCTGTCCAGCCTGCTCCGCCCGGGCCGTCTGTCCAGCCTGCTCCGCCCGGGCCGTCTGTCCAGCCTGCTCCGCCCGGGCCGTCTGTCCAGCCTACTCCGCCCGGGCCGTCTGTCCAGCCTTCTCCGCCCTGGACTACACACATCATTTGGACTCCATTTCCCATCTACCCTCATACCTTGGACTGATCACCCTGCACCTGCTACCCATTATAAAATCACTCACTCACACATAAAAGACACTTGCACGCACACCTCCATGCGAAGTCTTGTTTAGCACCATCTGACTTTTCTGAGCGTTTCCCCTGGATTCCGTATTCTTGTTTGACCTTGGACTGTTTTATTATAACAATAGCAACATTACAAAAAAATTAATATTAAAGAACATGAAACTCACCGCAATAACATTGCTAGGTCAAATATTTCATCTCAAACCCCAGAGAAACGCTTCATAGACCTTGCTGCTTAAAAGTGGCAGATGTAAAAGTTTTTTTTTTTATGAATTTACGTAAATATATTATATTCATGATTTCTTGATGTTGCTGATTTCTGTGCACAATTCCACACCCCTCACCGCCGGAAAAACTTGAAGAATCACGAACGTATATAAGCAGCAGGTTTATTATGAAAAAATATAAACGTTAAAAAATGAAAAATCAGGAGAATCAATGAATTATGAACAACTTACTGCCATTGTGTAAATAATATGTAATCATGTAATCCATAAAAAAAGTAACTGTAGTCTGATTACGAGTATTTTAAAAAGTAGTTTACTCTAATTTCAAGTACTTGATTTTTGGAATCCAGTCTATGAATCCAGATTACATGTAATCCCTTACTACCCAGCTCTGTCTGTGTATTATTTATATATTTATATTATATATATATAATTATATATATATATATATATAATAAATGTATTATTTATTTTAAAAACAGAGAAAATTCCAGAGGGAAACCATTTAGCTCAAAAATGAAACCTCTCTTCCAGGTTTTTGGACTACAAACTGAACATGTTAAATGTTAAACATAATTACATTTTCTCTTATAGTCTCTTTACTGACAGTTTATCTCTTATTAGACTCTTTAATTACATTGCCAAACTATTAATAAGCATAGAGTAACATGGGGGAGGATGCCCCTCTTAAGAACAATGTGTATTTACTTTTAAATTGTAACATATTTAGATATAAGTTTAGCATGTACAGGATGATGATGCATCAGCCAATATGTTACATAGAAAATAAATAGAAACATTTGCTAATTTAGTTGTTATAGCACAAAATGTAAAATAATAAAAGAGGGGCATGTATTTCATGGAAATACTGAATAATAACCCCATTAATTACAATAATTATTAAATTTAAAAATAACAACATGCCTCTTTGGGGCCTTCTGTGCCAATTCTTACCCAAGGGTCTAATTTTAAATTTTACTTCAAAATAACTTTTACTCCACAATTCTAAAAACATTAATGTGCCCACAAATAAATCCCTCATTAACATATAGACACAAACTTTGATATTCAACATAATACAATGTCATAGATCACTATTTTCCAGAAGCACAACATTAGATCAATTAACCTCAAAACTGTTTTGACTGACTAAATCTCACAAATGTTGATATTCAGATGAAATTGCAAAATTTAATTTTGGTCAGGAGAAAAATTTAGGTGGGGGGTCATCTTGCCCCAGGGGACATCTCTTACCCTAACCTACCCTACACAAAAATCCCTTCTCTTTACCAGCCAAACACATGCAGACTTCACATGTACTGTACATGGGAAGTCAAGTCAGTATTTTGACATTCGCATACTCAAAACAGAAACAACATACAGAAGAACAAATACAAATGCATCACTTTTACACTGACTATGGTTTACATGCATGGTAGGCTATTAAAAAGAAAAAAAGTAGCAAACCTTCACTTTACATTAGTTGACGATTAGCTGTTTTATATATATATATATATATATATATATATATATATATATATATAGCAAATCAGTAGTGTTGAAATAAAGTGGTAAAACTTAAATTTGCAAAACCATTCACTGCCTTCTTACGCAGTTATTTCCCGCCATTTTTCATGTGGATACGCCCCCTTTGAAGTCATAACTAGTTTTTTTTTTCACTCGTAAGCACTACTAGACTTGGTTAATCATGTGCACGTAAATCCTAATTACTATATTTCAGAGTTCACTTGTACTGTATTAATGCATATATTTCTCTGAAGATTCTCCTCAGAGCCAGAAACTGAGGCCTGCTGTCAAGGCAACCGGAGCCAAAATGTCGTTCGACGCATACACACAAACTCCAAACTAACTACAACATGCCAGCTGTCTGCTGTTATTATTTCTCAAAATATCTAATAATCCTTATAAAAAAAAAAAAAATAAAATAAAAAAAAAAGCACACACACAATACGACACACTTGAACCTCTGAGAAGCATTATAACGAAATTCCTGGAGTGTCATTTGAGTGCGCTCACCTGTTAGAGGAAGGTGGGCGCTCAATGGTCGTACACGGCTGCCACCTGGTGGTCGCAAAAATAAACGCACACATACACATTATAAAGAATCTCTCTCTCTCTCGCTCTCACTCACACACTCACACACACACACAATTTGAATCTACATTAGAGGAATTTAACTTTTTTTTTTTTTTTTTTTTTTTAATTGTGGGCATTTTTATCCATATAAACAGAGAAAGTCGACAAGTGCAACTTTTATACAACATAATTGTATCTTTTTATTGTTTGTTTACATTTTAGGTCTCAACCTAGAGTACATAAACATAATCTGACAAAACGTCAAAGAATACATCAAATTAAACTTGACTATAAAAAAAAGACTACAGTCTGCTAATTCTTGTCACCCTGACATGAAATTAGTCCATCTATGACCTAACAAGTACATACCATGGATTAAAAAAAGACCACACACAATACATTCATTATCATTCACTGATGAAATGAGCTTCACATAAGGACTAACTGCCTCACTTTTATTCAGGTAGAATGATCTGCATGTAATCTGTACTGGACCTGATAAATGTTCAGGGACTCAATCTCCTCAGTTTCTGTCGTCTTTAAATATAGGCCCTATTTCTGCTGCTAATTCAAGTCATTAGAGTTACAATAGAAGCCTATTTATCACGTAAGAAAAAAAAAACATGCTTTGGTAAATCAAAATTACATAAAAAGTCATAATTATGACATACTAAATCATATTTATGATGAAAAGTCATAATTATTACGTATTTCATAATTTCAATTTATGTAAACTTCAAATTATGTCATAATTATGAGTTCATGATCTCATAAATGTCTTTTTATGTCAATTTTAGTCACAATTATGACAAAAAAATTTTTGAAAGTTAATTGATTTTTTTTTTTTTTTTTAACTTTTGATAATTATTTAATTATGACTTTGTGTCACAATTATGATTTTTCCATCTTAAAAGCCAATTTCTTTTCCCTATGTGGCAGAAATAGGCTTCCATATAAGTTACAGTGATTTTAACAGGGTTAAAGTTTTTAGAACAGTCTTATATTCATTTAAATCCACTCTCTCAATAGCATATGTTGACAAATTGCTATAATTTGTCATTAATCGTTAAAAATGATCTCTTAATGTTTTTTTAAAAAAAAGGATTATCTGCATTTTTTATGTTTTATTTGCCGTCCATCATGAAACATTTGAATGATATGCTTGCTGTAAAAGGAGTATTCCAAGGTTCAGTACAAGATAAGGTCAATCGACCGCATTTGTGGCATAAAAATCGAGACTACGGTGAAGCATTTACAATGGAAGTAACGGTCAATTTTTGGAGGATTTAAAAGCAGAAATGCGAATCGTATCATTTTGAGCTGTAAAGTGTATAAATCATTCAAAAGAATTGTTGGTTTAACTTGAAAAAGTAAGGTACCTGGTTGCCTTAAAATTTTGAGTTCATTGAAATTAAAAATTTGAGTTAATACAATGAAGGCGATTGGTTTAATCAAAAGAAACTCAAGATATTATCTGAACCACATTAATTATCTAAGTTGATTTGACAAAAGAAAAAATGTTGTGATAACAAATCATGAAAATATTTTTTTTACAGTGCAGTTGTTTAAGTTATATAGCTATACTATTGAAATAGTTAAAATAGTTTAACACTTGACAAGTGGAAATTAATGTTTGTGATAATCAACATTATGCCATAATTGCTGTCGGTTGAGTTTAACTTGTACTGAACCTGGAATTTTTCTTTAATGACTATTTTCAGAGGAGCACTCATTTCCCTGTCATTAAAATATTACAATTATTGATGTGACCGCATGAAAAAGCTTTCCTGAAATTGTACATTTTAACCGTTATGTGTACATGAACAACATGTGATGAATAGCTTATACATTACAAATCATGATAATAAAGTTCAAGGCATTCTAAAGGCGTTTTCTAACAGTATTCAAAATATAGGAGACACTGTAAAAGAAACTGTAGTAGATTTAACAGTATAATCTCAGAGTGAAGCTGCTATTTAGCTCAACCTGGATTTGCTCGATGTGGTTTTCTTCTCCCGCTGCTCTTGAGACGACCGCAGAACACCCACCTGCTCATTGATGCTTTCACACCTCTGCTCGTAACCATGCAAACCCTAATGATGCATCTTGATGTCTCTAGCCCTTTCTCTCTATCACACACATTCTCAGTACACACTCACATTTCCCCATTCAACTAGGTACTGGACTTTTCCGTCCGCCGTTACGCGTCTGGCCAGGATCCGGACGGCGTCGCCTCCCCCCCATCCCATGGCCGTGGGCCCCCCCATGCCGACTGTACTGGAGTAGGGTGGCACGTCACGCAGGAAGAGAGAAGGGCAGTTTTCATATCGCTGTCCGGGTGGGTGACCCGAGGACAGAGAAAATGGAAGGCAGGGGGCTGGAAGTCGACAAGGGTCCTCTGCACTGAAGAGAACAATTACACAGACATGCAAAAAGTACTCAATTTGAAAGAACAATTCAGCCAAATTCAAAATTATATTTTAATTATAAAGAGAATTTGGAAAGAATCCTTATATAGATCTTTTTTATACAACAACAGTTTACAGCAAAAAAATAATTGTCTTACTTTGTAGTTTTGTCTTATTTTCCAGTAAAAAAATCTAATACGTCATTATGCGACAGGACGCTTGTGCTCTAGACTGTCATAAACACACTCATGACCGTTTGCCGAGGCTGTGGATTACAGGTAATAATGTTGTAAATAATGTTCAGTTTCTTGCACAGACTTATCATTTCACTTCATAAGACCTTAAAGGGTTAGTTCACCCAAAAATGAAAATTTCTGTCATTAATTACTCACCCTCATGTCGTTCCACACCCGTAAGACCTTCATTCAGCTTCAGAACACAAATTAAGATATTTTTGATAAAATACGATGGCTCAGTGAGGCCTACATTGCCAGCAAGATAATTAACACTTTCAATGCCCAGAAAGCTACTAAAGACATATTTAAAACAGTTCATGTGAGTACAGTGGTTCAACCTTAATGTTATTATGAAGAAACGAGAATACTTTTTGTGCGTCAAAAAAACAAAATAACTTTATTCAACAATATCTAGTGATGGGCGATTTCAAAACACTGCTTCATGAAGCTTCGAAGCTTTACGAATCTTTTGTTTCGAATCAGTGGTTCGGAGCGTGTATCAAACTGCCAAAGTCACGTGAACCACTGAAATTTCAAAACGTTTCGAAACACTTATGATGTAACGAAGCTTCGTTTACTGAAATCACTTGTCTTTTGGCAGTTTGATACACGCTCCGAACCACTGATTCGAAATCGCCCATCACTAGATATTGTTGAATAAAGTCGTTATTTTGTTTTAACGACACAAAAAGTATTCTCGTCGCTTCATAACATTAAGGTTGAACCACTGTAGTCATATGAACTGATTTAAATAAAACGTCGTTAGTAGCTTTCTGGGTATTGAAAGTGTTAATTATCTTGCTGTCAATGGAGGCCTCACTGAGCCATCACATTTTATCAAAAATATCTTAATTTGTGTTCCGCAGATGAACGAAGGTCTTATGGTGCGTTCACACCAGACGCGAATGAAGCGTTAAGCGCGAGTGATTTACATGTTAAGTCAATGCAAAGATGCAACTGACATCCTGTGGTGTGATTCGCGCCAATAAGGTGGCGCAAATTGAGCGTTTCAGGCATTTGACGTGTGATTCGCGTGAATCATGTGAGTTGAAAAATCTGAACTTTGGCGAATATTCGGCCCGCGTTAACCAATCAGGAGCTTGCTCTAGTAGTGACGTGATTACGACGTAGCGAGCGGAGGCAGAAATCCGAAACAACGATGGAGGACAAAATAATTGTCACTGTATGTGGATACCCGGAGCTGTACGATACATCTTCGTACTTTTATAGAAACAGGAATAAAAAGGATCTTGCTTGGAAGAAAGTGAGTGAGGAGGTCGGACAATCTGGTAAGTTGTAAAAAACGCTCTTTACTCGATTTGAGCTATATATATACATATATATATATATATATATATATATATATATATATATATATATATACATATTGAGACTACAAGCTAGCTAAAGCCGGCAAATTGAGCTTATTCGTCGTATTTTACAACAACTTTCCTCTCCCATGACGCAAATTCACGTCTGTTGTGAAGTGAATTTCACGCGCGAATGAAGCGAGTAAACTCAAAATGTTCAAGTGTCCAACTACACGTGAATAGCGCGATTTATTCGCGCAAGCTGCGTCTGGTGTGAACCCACAATTACAGGTTTTGGATGACATGAGGGTGAGTAATTAATGACAGAATTTTCATTTTTAGGTAAATGTATCTTGATTTAAGATATTTGTAATGGAAAACAAGACAAAAATACTAAGTAAGAAGTAAAAACACTGCTGCTGTGTTTTTAAGGTGGTCCTTTTTGGAGGTTGATACCTGTAGTAACTATTTAGTTGTATGGAAAAAAAGCCTACAGCACACTGGTTTGAAATGTCATGAGCTGAGTAAATAATATCAGAATTTTCATTTTTAGAATGACAGTAGCATTAAATTCATCTCTAATTGACTTCAGTGCATACTTTCTTTACAGACCTGTAATGATGCAGAGTTCTAGACAGGTCCTGAGATCCATTGTATGAAGGGTGATAGAGCGCAAACATTCTCTTGGGAGGTGAGCTGTAATACATAAAGACTTTTTTTAATGAATAAAACAGTGATTATGGCTCATAGTATGAAAGCTTGTTTCCGCCATGGAATAAAAATGGTAATTGCGACTTTTTTTATCTCACAATTCAGACTTTTACCTTGCAATTCTGAGAAATATGTGAGGTATAAACCTGTATGTCTCAATTGCAAATTAATAACTCTCAATTGTGAGGAAATAAGTCTGAATTGTGAGATAAATAGTCGCAATTAGCCTTCCTATTATATATTTTTTTCTTCCGTGGCGGAGACAAGCTTCCATATCATACTGTGAATATCATTATACAGTTAAAAGTTGAAATTGAAAATGTTATGTTTTTCAGCTGTTTTTCATTTTAACATGCTACTAACCCCAAACTCATCTCTTCCTCTGGTTTTCTGGGGTTGTACAGGCTTGTTCCATCAACATAACCGTGGCAACATGGCACTAGGTCAATAGCGTTGGTCGCAACTCCTGGTGGACAAGTCTAAAAAGACATGGGAGTTTAAAGGGCATATTCACCAGGCATATTCACCAGGACATTCTTCAAAAATTCACTTTTTGTGTTCTAAGGAATAAACCAAATAGGTTTGGAACAACATGAGGGTGAATAAATAATGACAGAATTTTCATTTTTCAACATTAAGTACTATAGTTGCTGTGAATAACAAATGACAAAATAATTAAGATAAAAAATACAGCTGAAAATATTTGACTTTGATATTATTTTATAACTGAGGTTCATTCTCACTTCAACTAAGACTGTAAATGTCATAAACGCAGAAATACATTTATTCATGTCGCCTGTATGCCTGTGGCTTCTTCACAATTATTAAAAAATTGAGACGCCTCTCCAACAGAATGGTTTCTTGTTCGTAAGTGCTGAAAAGCACAAAGGAAAATTAGACTTTCAAATGATTTTAGGTGATTTCTGCCCATAGTCTTAAGATTCATGGCTGTGTTAGCTGTGTAATACAGCACACAGTGGGAGAGAAGCGATGATGCCGTGTGACACCAGTGTGAGGAAGAACTCATACTGAATCTAAATGACTGCATTATTCTGTGGCACATATCATACCAAAGTCAATTGACAATAGTAGTTTGATACAGCAGTTCAAAATTAGAGATAGCATTATTGCCCGATCATTTGGAAATTATGGTAATGAATGATCACATTAACTGCGTAAGGTTTGACTAGTTAGCTATGGCTGTTAGCCCCTACTGGTAGATGTCATAACTACAACAATCTGCATGCAAAAAGCATTATTCTCCATTGAGAACCATTTAAAAATAACTGTGTATTATGACAAAATACATTTCTTGCAAGCAACATATAAAAAAGGTGCTTACCACACTAAAGGAAACTGTGGTCAATAAAATAAAATAATTGCAAAACAATAACAATAAAAAACAATAAAAATATATAAAACAGAACAAAACAAAATAAAACAAAAAAATTTAAAATTAAAATGCAATTGTAAAATAATAACAAATGGTATTTAAAAAAAATATTTTATTTAATATGAGGGAAAAAAAGCTCAACAACAAAAGCTAAACAAAAAAATAAAATAAAATAATAAAAAAACAATAAAAATAAATAAAAACAGAACAAAAAAAATAAAAAAGCAATTGTAAAATAATAACAAATGGCATTTAAAAAATATATTTTATTTAATATGGATGAGGGAAAAAAGCTAAACAACAACAAAAGCTAAACAAAAAAAAAATAAATAAATAAAATAAAAGCATTTGCAAAACAATAACAATAAAAAACAATAAAAATATATAAAAACAGAACAAAACAAAATAAAACAAAAAAATAAAAAATAAAAAAGCAATTGTAAAATAATAACAAATGGTATTTAAAACAATTATTTTATTTAATATGGATGAGGGAAAAAAGCTAAACAACAACAAAAGCTAAACAAAATAAATAAATAAATAAAATAAAAGCAATTGCAAAACAATAACAATAAAAAACAATATATAAAAACAGAACAAAACAAAATAAAAATAAAAAATAAAAAAGCAACTGTAAAATAATAACAAATGGTATTTAAAACAATTATTTCATTTAATATGGATGAGGGAAAAAAGCTCAACAACAACAAAAGCTAAACAAAAAAATAAATAAATAAATAAAAAAAATAAAATAAAATAATTAAATTAAATTAAATTAAAAAATAAATAATATGACCCCTACTCAAAACTTAAACCCCCTTATAAAAACATAACATAAAAATATTTACTTGGTGGAATAAGAAAAGTTGTTGTCCTACTGTACAAGAAAATGTAGTATTTTTTTTTTTTTATATATATAACTTTGCATCTTGTGTAGGCATTATTCATGTTGACATGCTTTTCTGGTGCCGTGACCTTTTAAATCCAAATATTGATGCTGGACCGCTAACATGCCACTTGGACTCTTCTCAAAATGGACGCATGCAATCATTGTGTCTTTATGCACATGTATTTTATGGCTACTTGCAAGGGTAGACAGATCTTGTTGACTCTTGTTGCATGTTGCAAAATATAAGTCAAATGAATATGAAGAGAATAACAAACCCAAAAGGTGATGCTGGGTGTCTTACATGAGTGAGAGAGTCTCATTACTGATGCAGAGGGGCTTGGCCTCTGCCAGCCATCTTTTGATTGCTGCTGTTAAAGGCAGACGCACTGACCTGTGTCTCAGTGACCCGACGCTTTGATTTACGGGCCTCCGGACCCACCGCTCTCCGCTGGCAGGGCAGTGACGTGGGGCTGGAGCAGAGACAACAACTCACTTCAACATCAAATCCAATTCAATTAATTTTTTACTTTTTAAAAACTATTTCAAATATTAAATATTATATTAAAATTATATTATTAAAAAATATATAAATCAGTAGAAAATGTTTCATACTGGTGGTGTTTTTGTGTCCTGTTTTTGAGCTTGGCAAACATGGTCACACAAAACAGTCAATAAATATTTAAAACATTAAAATTATATTAAAATTATATTATTAAAAATATGAATTATTAAAAAATATTCCACACTTGTAATGTTTTTGTGTCCTGTTTTTGAGCTTGGCAAACACGATCACAAAAAAAAAAAAAAAAAAAAAAAAAAAACAGTAATTATTTGAAATATTAAATATTATATTAAAATTATATTAGTTTAATATAAATTATTTAAAACATATATTCTGGTTTATATTAGTGGTGTTTTTGTGTTCCTGTCTTTCAGCTTGGCAAACATGGACACAAAAAACAGTCAATAATTATTTAAAATAATAAAATTATATAATTAAAAATATTAATTATTAAAAAATATTTCATACTGGCGATGTTTTTGTGTCCTGTTTTTGAGCTTGGCAAACATGGTCACAAAAAAACAAACAGTAATTATTTAAAATATGAAATATATTAAAATTATTCATAAAAAATATGAATTATTAGAAATATATCATACTGGCGATGTTTTTTGTGTCCTGTTTTTAAGCTTGGCAAACATGGTCACAAAAAACAGTCAATAATTATTTAAAATATTAAAATTATATGATTAAAAATATTAATTATTAAAAAATATTTCATACTGATGGTGTTTTTGTGTTCTGTTGTTGACCTTGGCAAACATGGTCACAAAAACAGACAGTAATTATTTAAAATATTAAATATTATATTAAAATTATATTATTAAAAATATGAATTATTAAAAATATATATCATACTGGTTCATGTGGTTTTAAGCTTGGCAAACATGGTCACAAAAACATGGTCCTAAAGTTAATTTTTAATTCTGTTAATTCTGCCTTGTGTTAAAGTCAACCTGAAATAACTAAAGACCATATTTATTATCTTGATACAGGTTTTTATTCTTACTATTTTGTGAAGTCTCCATAATCTTTGAACTAAAATTTAAAGAGACATTTTGTTTCCAGCTTATATCATTAATCCCTCTTACCTTTTCAACCCTTCCCGTCTTATTAAATTGTGTTCATTCTGGTACAGTATGTGATTTATCCAAAAGATAAAATAAATTCCTTTCCTACATTTCTATCTTACTGATATCCTGTTTTACTCAGAAATACATCAGATTACAGAAATAGGTTGTGAACTGCATTTAAAAGAGCTTGAAGTGCTCCTGCCTCTGACCTTCTCCTGTGGGTGATGTTGATTGGCTGTTCGGCGATGAAAGGAGATTGGTCTGATGACAGAGGGGGAGGAGCCCGAACTTGGAGACCGAAGAGACACTTCTTCTTCTTTATTTCCTTCCCCGAGACAAACCTTTACGACAGATCAAAATCAGATTTAATTGGTATTCAACTGCTGTTCTTCAGGGCTCACTGACAGATTTTTATTTGTTCCTGGGCGTCTCACGCTTGCCAACTAAAACATCTGATTCAGTTATTTAAGTGCTAGCATATGAGCGGCATCATCCACAAACCTTGACAGAAGGAAAATGGAAATGGACTTTAAATTATTTATTTTGAAAGACAGAACCACCTTCAGCTATCAAAACACTATTTGTAGAGAGTGAAATAGCACACGCAGAGTCACTTATAATGTAAAGCAATTACAGTAATGGTTTTGCAGATATTATTGCAAATATGTGCTATACCCCTATGGGCTGCCACATGGAAATCAAGCAGAACGGCAGTTTTCAGAGTATAATCCGTGTCTCACCTGTCTTTGTGGGAATTTAAAGCATTGAGCAGGTTTTGGCAACGGTCTTGCCTCGGTGTGTCTGACAGCTGAGAGACCAAAATATAGAGTCGAATGAAAGGCAGTGTGTAACAAATGCATTTGAAAGGTAAGAGCTCACATTGACCAGAAACTGCAAGAGAGAGTATTCAAAACTACATTCACAGTGAATACATTCAAGTCAACATGAAATCAAAATTGACCCTATTTACTTCCTTAAAACCTTGCGAAACAGCTCTGCGAGTGCAGTTTTCTTTCCTGTGTTGATGTATTTCTTATTGAAAAGTCGGACCAGGACATATTGAAATCTGTAATATCAGTCAATTTCCTTTACAACAAAGCCATGAATCATGATGGACAGGTGGCATTTACAATTTATGGAGGAAAAATCATTATTGGAGAAAACGGCATTTGCATTATTTGCATAATAAAATTATTGTTAATAATATTCTGAATTATTTTTTTTTTTACATTTCAATTTTCATTTCAGTTTGAGTCATTTTTTTTTTCATTTTTTGTTGTTTTTAATATTTCTATTTAGCTTTCATTTATATTTATTTCAATTTATAAATTATATATAAAATTATAAATAAAAATGAATAACAGTTTTCACTTAGTCTTTAGTGCAAACAATAAGTGCAACCATAATCAAAGTACTCTCTCAATATTCAAAGTGCAAATAGAGATCAAATTTTTCTTCAAGCATGATACAGAGCTAAGAGATGGTTACAACTACACAGCCCAGCCTAAGATAGCTTTCATATCGGGAGATATTTGCATGTATCAGGGAGCTGCTTTCAAAATGCGCTGTATTGAAATCGCATTTGAATGTGCGCTCGCGTTTTACTTTCGCTTTCGATTTTGCAATCGCACATACTCCGTAAATAGGGAGTGGTGGTGTTGAGCGCATTCTACAAAATAAGACATTTGTCTGACATATATGCTCTGTTGTGCAACGAATCCTCCGCCATGGTCTTGTCAGTCATCTCGTCACTTACTCTCGTCACGTGGTCAGTAAACTTTGATTCCTGCTGCACTGCGTACAGGGCTGCAGCTCATGTTGAATGAGCTGTATAGGATTGAAGCGATCCTTATCCAACTGAATTAAATGGTTTTTATTTCTATAAACAGCAAAACGACAGTGGAGGCGTAATGTAAATGTAGTGGTGGCATATTTTATCCTAATTTCAGAAAATTTAACAATGCAACTTTCATGAAGTAAAATCTTACTAAAAGCCTTCCTTTCGCTGGAAAAAATAGTCCCTGACTGTGAACAGCAACAGAAGTTACATTATTACGCCATTAGATGGTGGCAAAGACTGTCTTTATGAGTGTATCAGTCAGTAGCGAAGACTTTTACATTGAAAAGACTGAATTGTTGTGAACACGGAACAAGACGCAACTGGCAAATGCTTTGACTAGTAACTGTCAGTCATGGGAAAACCCCTGAAATGTTAAAAGGACAAGATAATACATCAGACATTTAAACAGATTTTTTATTATGAACATAGGACTGACCTGAAGGAAAATGCTAAATCTGAATGCAGGTAATAAACTCGCTCACCCGATCTCTTTCTCACAATACTCTTCTACATAATACAGTAAGCTTCAATGAACAATATCAATTGAGAACAAACAGTTTAAGTTGCTAAGAGTGGTTGCTGACCTCTGACCCGATGTATGACGTAGACTTAGTGTAAGCCCAGGTGAGAATTGATGAACGCAGAAACACAGAGGACAGAGCAAAACAAAACGCCGGTCACAAATTAGATGTCTAAAACGAGAAGTTTTCAAGAAAAATGTTGGAGGATTTCGACATAAGAGAAAAGGAGCTACGTCCTACATCCTATGTATTAACAACAACAATAACAATACTGATATATCCTCAGGTCCTGCCCAACATTTTTTCTTATTAAATATCCTGTTTCTTTCATAAATATGCCAGAAAGCAAAAGTAAAATGGGTTGCATTTGGTGTTTCATGTTGACTTTAAATTGAGCTGTGTCTTTGCTATTGATTAGGATATTTCCCTACCGTGCCAAGAAGCAAAGATTCCCAGTTTTCATTTGCAAAAGACATGATTTCATGATCGAAATCAAAATACTTCCTCTTGCAGCACAGGGAGAGGTGATACAACACCAAATGGGCCAAATCTACCCTGCAATCCAACAGAATGAGGATCATCAGAAATTATATTCAACTCTTCAGATCAGTTCTGCATTCGGTCTTGATTCTGCAAACAGTACAGATGAAGTGAACTTACCAGGTCATTGGAAGCCTCTGGATGGTCTCTGGACCATTTGTGCACGCTGAGCACTGGAATTGATAAAAGCTGAAAGGTGAAGCGGAGACACAGATGAAAAGCTTTAGACAGAATTAGCTTAGCAACAGCATGTGCTTAACAACAGCATCAGCCTCACCGGTCTCCATAGAGAAGAGGTTTGGTCAGGCACTGAGTGCAAGCTTCATGAAACCACTGCCCACAACTCCCACACTGCAACATCTTCAGATTCCACCTGACAAAACAACATGCTTTAGTTTAGATATACACATACTCCTGAAACTAAAATGAACTCACTCTGAACTTGCTTCAATTGTTGGTTGTGCAAATCCCTTTTAAAGAATTTACTTCATACATTTTCTGCATTGCGCCCCAAAATATTTATACACTTAAAGGGTTAGTTCACCCAAAAATGAAATTTCTGTCATTAAGTACTCACCCTCATGTCGTTCCAAACCCGTAAAACCTTCGTTTATCTTTGGAACACAAATTAAGATATATTTTTGATGAAATACATGAGGTTTTTTATCTCCCATAGAAAGCAACGAAACGACCACATTCAAAGTCCAGAAAAGTAGTAAAGACATCGTTACAATAGTCAACGTGACTACAGTGTTATGAAGCGACAGGAATACGTATTGTGCGCAAAAACAAAACAAAAATAATGACTTTATTCAACAATTTCTTCTCTTCCCTATCAGTCTCATACACAGTTGGCGCAGTGAACACAGTGCAGAGCTTCCGTGTTTACGTCCAAATGCCGACTCTTTATTGGCTGGCTCCTGCATCAGCATCACACGCATGCGTTGTGCTGCTCAAGTGAACAGCGTCGGCCAATACTGAGTCAGCGTTCGGACGTAAACACAGAAGCTCTGCACTGCGTTCACTGCGCCGCACATTGACTATTTTAACGATGTCTTTACTACTTCTCTGGACCTTGAATGTGGTAATTTCGTTGCTTTCTATGGGAGATAAAAAAAACCTCTCGGATTTTATCAAAAATATCTTAATATCTTTTTTAATCCTACTTTATGTATTTAAAGGAACACTCCACTTTTTCTGAAAATAAGCTCATTTTCCAACTCCCCTAGAGTTAAACAGTTGAGTTTTACCGTTTTCGAATCCATTCAGCCGATCTCCGGGTCTGGCGGTACCACTTTTAGCATAGCTTAGGATAATCAATAATAATCAAGGATCTTTGCTGCCGTACCATGGCTGCAGCAGGCGCAATGATATTACGCAGCGCCTGTGACCCCCTGCTTGCACAGGGAGCTTGCCTTGCAACAATGGAGACATTTGTGAGAGACGTTGCGCAATATCATTGCGCCTGCTGCAGCCATGGTACGGCAGCAAAGTTCCTTGATTATTAAGCCGGAATGAGAGTATAGTTCTTAGCCATATCGGCCTAGAAAATCGCAACTTTTCACTTTCTGTCGGTCTTAGTACACGATGTAACTACAGAAGAGTCAAGTTTTAAATAGGAAAAATATCTAAACTCTTTGGTCATTTTTGAGCGAGATGCTAACGGTCTAATCAGATTCAATGAACTATGCTAAGCTATGCTAAAAGTGCTACCACCAGACCCAGAGATCGGCTGAATGGATTCAAAAACGGTAAAACTCAACTGTTTAACTCTAGGGGAGTTGGAAAATGAGCCTATTTTCAAAAAAAGTGGAGTGTTCCTTTAATCTCACTTTATTAAGCAATTTCTTTGCTGCTGGCCTTCAATGATACAATTCAACCATATTAATAAGCAAAAAGGAATTTAGATCCTATTCTTCTTTAATCCAGAATGGCAGCACAGCTGAAAGATTTGTTTGAGCTGCGCCCTCTACTGTACAGGTGTGAATATGCATTTCCATCAGCCTGAGGTTTATTCATTTCACCTTTGGTGTGAAAGCGCCTTTACATGTGCCAAAAATATAACTTTTTTTGTTATTAATAAGCAAACAAGCAAGCACAGCCCAGATGAGAAAAAGTAACACAAAACACACTAATTACTAGTTACTTTTTTAGGAAGTAACACAATATTGTAACATATTACTTTTAAAAGTAACTTTCCCCAGCACTGTAAATATTCTTATATATAAATATTTACTTACAAAATATCTTATATATACACAAAATATATTGTATATAAAACACTTCTGGAATGATATATTGCTTGCTGTTTCTGAAAGTAAGTCGTATGCATTATGTATTCAGTACAGATATCCGAATGGCCTACTATATTTACAAAAATGTCCAGTATAAGACATTTTAACACAAAACTTAACTTTTAAAAATGTCTTGCATACTGTTTCACACACAACTTTTCAAAATATTCAATACACTAAACCTAGGCAGTATATACAGTCACAGTACACTAATATTCCATTCTAAACATTGTCATAGTCATGTGAGAATGTTATAAGTTGGACTCACTCTCCTGGTCCAGCACAATAGCAGTAACACTGCTGCTGGTTGGTCAAGTGCTGCGGGTCCCAGTCTAGAGATGACAGCTGATAGGGCAGCCGCACTTTCATGATCTGCATGAGCCGCGCGAAGCGTCCTCTTTTTAACGCTCCCCCTCTCTAGGACAGAACACAGCTCGTCATTACAATGTATCTCACCTCTCTGTGACAAGCGCTCTCCTGTCATGTAAGCACATTTAACAGCGATTTCATCTGAAGATTGAATTTGGAGAAGACACGCTGAAGGAAGTCATTAATATTTCCTGCTGCGGGGGGGTTGGTGAATATGATTTTATCTTCAAATCAGCATGTAAGGCCTGTGAAACGAGCGCGCTGACAGACGGATTAAAGCACAGGCCCATTTAACGCGGCTCTACCACCGCCATCACCTGCAGAGTGCTGCAATGTAATAAATACGCAGTCAAGTGCAGTAAGCCATGGATACCCTTTACATCTCAGAGCAAGATTAAAGCCTTGTGTTAGAATGTGTGTCATTGGAATTAGACCTTGAATGCCAACGTTGTCCATGTTTCTAAATATTCATTTCGGGATTTAAGCAAAGTACAACCTTTGTTGCGACTGCAAAGACACATTGGCGACATATCCAGCTGTTGGGGTCAACTTCAGGTTCAATGGGCGGGGTGTGGCACTCTGGATGATAACCTGGGGAAACAACGGATCAAGAAAACAAATGGAACATAAGTAACATACACTGCCCGACCAAAAAAGAAAAAGAAAAAGAAAAAAAAGCCACTGTTTGTTTCTTAAACAACCATGTAGGGAAGATGTATCATGGCCATTCCAGGATGACAATGTCAAGATTCATCAGGCTCAAATTGTGAAAGAATGGTTGTGAGGGAGCATGAAGAATCATTTTCACACCTCTGAGTCCTGACCTAACTCAGTGAAAGTCATTGGGATGTGCTGGAGTAGACTTTACAGAGTGCTCACCTCTTGCATTGTCAATACAAGATCTTGACCAAAAATGGATGCGCCTTTTGATGGAAATAGATGTTGTGATGTTATTTCCATCAAGAAGTGTGTGAGTTTTTGGTGCAAGAGGTGAGCACTCTGTAAAGTCTTCTCCAGCACATCCCAAAGACTTTCACTGAGGTTAAGGTCTGGACTCAGAGGTGCCAATTCATGTGTGAAAATGATTCTTCATGCTCGCTCCCAACCATTCTTTCACAATTTGAGCTTGATTAATCTTGACATTGTCATCCTGGAATATGGCCATGATACATCTTCCTACATGGTTGTTTAAGAAATGAAAAGCTCACTTCATCAATTAGGGTTAAAAGAACTGTTCCCAAACATATAACATGCTAGAAACATAATAATCATATCAATAATGATCCAGTAATAGACTCTTAAGTAGTTGCCTATTTAAATCCAAACAGCAACTTTTTTTTGGCCAGGCAGTGTATTACTGTATACATAAAGCCTAAAAATAAATAAGAGAAATAAAATGATGTAAATCTACAGTTCTGCATAATCTACATAAACAGTTTTTCGGATTACCGTGGCGACATTTGAGGCAGTTTACGAGAGGTTCTTTAAGAGGCGGAGCATCACAGATACAGCACACCTCCTCTCCTCCTGAAGAGACTGAACACAAGAAACAAAAAACATGGTCATTCACTGGAAAGACGACAACTAGATGTTATCTAGCACACACTAACATTTCATTATTTTGATCTTTATTTCAGATTTATAATTAACAAAAAGGTCCCACTTTATATTAGGTGTCTTTAACTACTATGTAGTTACAACAAAAAATAAGTACAATGTACTTATTGTGTTCATTTTTGCTGCTATTGAGGTGGGACACGGTTAAGGTTAGAGACGGGTTTGGTGTTATAGGTAGGTTTAAGGGTGGGTTAATGCGTAAGGGAAAGGTCAACAGTGTAATTATAGATATTAATTACAGATGTATTTACATTAATGTTTTTTTTAAATATGAGTACACAATGTGCATTGTATCAAATGATTAATTTAAATGTTAGTTTAAACACACTTAATTTAAAGTGGGACCAACAAAAAATATACAAATGAAAAATAGGCCTATATATTAATGCACTGCACATTTCTCAAGTAATATATAATGTATAAGGTGATGTGTGCCATTTTTTAGATGTTAAAAAAGCATCCCAATGAGCCTGAGACAGCAACACTGGCTCAACCAATAGTGTGAGTTTGGGGCGGGACTATCTGTTTGATCAACCAATTGCAGAGAGGAGTAGTTTTAGGGAAACCTTCTTGAAAACAGTTTATTTTTATATTTGTTTTATAATTCTATTTGGGGACATCAGTGATGCAACAGAAAAAATATATAAAAATTTTTAGAATAAAAATTAAAGTTAAAATAAACTTTAATGCTTTGTTTTATTAGTATTTTTTTTATTAGTATGTTGTTCATAAGGCGTAATTCTGATGCTAAATCCTGGGTTTATCTTGATCTGGTTCATATTTCACTCCCAAACAAAAAGTAAGACTTAAGAAATCATATTTTTCTTATAAAACAAAAAGCCTATTTTTACCATGTTTTATTTTTATAGCACATTTTGCATTCAAAATCTCATTATTGTAAAGCAAAAATAACTCTCATTTCTATAGTAATAAAAAATATGTAAATTATATATTACAGTATTTTAAGTGTTGTATTAATTTGTTTATTTGTCTTTAATTTGTTGATTTAAAAAAAAATAAATAAAGTAAAAAGTAATGAGTAAAGAATCACCACTGAAACAAATTTAGAAAATTACAAAAAAATTCATTTCATGAAAATAACGTCACAATGACAATGAAAAAAATTAAACAAAACTTAACAGTCCTAAAACGGGCTTCATGTTCTTTATGCAAAAACTAAATTCCTATTTATTTATTTATTTATTTTTAACTTGGTTTTT
Source organism: Ctenopharyngodon idella (assembly GCF_019924925.1). Lineage (NCBI taxonomy): Eukaryota > Metazoa > Chordata > Actinopteri > Cypriniformes > Xenocyprididae > Ctenopharyngodon > Ctenopharyngodon idella. The sequence continues at coordinate 29,649,989 of NC_067235.1, read as the reverse complement.
GGATGTATTACTTGTTGAGTTAGAATTTAAAGTTTTTCCACTTACATGAGTGGATGTCTTTCCTGAGGACCCAGAATTCAGAGTTATCCTCAAATCTGACCAAACAGCACTGCTTGACACTGTCCACCTGCAAATAAATACAGTTAAACAGCAGCACAGCAAGTCACTTAGTTTAAAACTTGCTCTTTCCCTCTGCTATAGTGTCTCTTTCTCTCTTCCAAACAAACTTAGAGCAAACTTACTCGTTTGACATTGCCAAGGTACAAAAGTCCATCGCTCCACCTGGCTAAAACATCCTCTCCTTCACTGACTCCCCCCATCCTGAAGAGCGCGGGAAAGAAGAGTGCAAAAAAGATCCAGAGACATGAAATTGTGTTTCCACACAAGCAAACAGCAGCAGCCTAAAGGGTTAAACTCTGTGCATAGCGACAGTATACAGTACAGTAGGATAAATGATGAAGAGTCAATGCACATTGCAGTGCCACACATGATCAAAAACACTGGCTGCCATATGCAGCGGACCATAATATATGCAGATGCCACAACAATGCATGAAAGAGCGCGCAATTGATTGCATGCAAAACGCATGGCCAGATGTGCCTAATCAATGCACAAAACTCATCAGAGCAGACACATATGATGGCACGCGCATGCACATATCAATTAACACGCATGACAGATCATACGTGGACGGGATGTACCTGTGTTAAGTGTTCTGCTCTGCTGGGGTCACAGAGACGGGGAAGAGATGTCAGTCTCACATGAAATGCCTGATGCCCGGTGTTGTTCTGCGTCTCAATCACTGTCCCGAATAATCGGCGGGTTTGGAGAGTCGCGGTGGATCAAACGCGCGTCACTCAAGCCGTCAGTGCGCAACCGTCTGTCCGTCCGTCTTTCTCTCTGTCTGTCTTCCCTTCATGTTCCCAACCTTCCTCTGTCTCTCCGTTGATGCTATCAAGCGTGTTTGTCAGGGAAGCGGCATGAGAATCAGCCCGAGAGAGACGCCATCATCATCTCTGCCTCTCTCTCCTTCGACTTGTTGTGACGCAGACATAAAACACAGGGAGATGGAGAGGGAGGGAGATCCTGAGAACACCTTCACATCTGTACGACTGACCGACATCCCACCGGATTGAAAGCCGGCACGACCACCTGCGCCCGACCCCACAGGCGCTCGGCCAATGCCGCACACTCACAGCGGCTCATTAGGGAAAGTTTGGGGCTGCAATTAGTCCAGCAGAGCCGCGCCGCGGACTTTTTGGAGAAAGTTTGAAAATGCCCTTGGGTGCCGGCAAAAATGTGGCAACGCTGTTACGCGCTGCCTTTCGTGAAAAAAGAAACAGAAAAAAGGATTTTCTCGGAAAATGTTTGACCCTGCGTCACAGAAAAACACCATGTTAACCGATATGAGGGCTGAGTGGGAATATAATGATGATACATTATAAACTAATCAGTGAGTAATAATTAAAAATACAAGAATGAAACGCTTATTTTACGCAATATTTATTTAAAATAAAATGTTAGGCTATATGATAAAATGTTTTGCATTAATATTATGCATTTCTTAAACAAAATTGTGTATTTATTTAAATAGATGAAGATGAAACACACTTGTTGTGTACAATATTTACACAAAATAAAAACATTTAAGTACAATATATTATTATCAACAAATTATATATACATACACGTATATATATATAATTATTTTTTTGAAGAGCAAAAAAATCAGAATATATATATATTAATGTAAATATAAATATATTTATATACTATTATTATTATTAGTTATATATATACATTTTATATACATTCATATACATATTATATATTTTACAGTAAAATAATATAACTATAATAATTACTATATATATACACATACATACATACACAGTTAATGTAAATATATATATATATTATTTATTTATTTTTATATTTACTATATATATATATATATATATATATTATATTACATTCTATATTTACATTACCTATATATATATTAGTGTTATTTTACATATACAAGCAGAATTATATGAATTTTGTTTTACACTTTTATCCTCTTGAAGACGACATTTTTTTCATGTCACAACACATATCCTACTGATAACACAAGTAAATGAGGTAGATCAAACAAAACAAAATCATGATATATCAAACACTCTTATTGTGATGACAGTAGTGCAGGAATGTTCAAAATGGCCTCTGGCGTGTCTTTTGTAAAGCAGTTCTCTGAGAGTCCAGCAGAGGGCGCAAACACAAAAGATGCAAAGATGCAAGATAGAGACTGGCTTCATTCCTGTGCCAAATCACAGATAATCTGCATTTAGCAGCTTTTAGATTCTTTCTAACTTAGTGATCAAACATGAAAGTGTTGTGGGTAACACACTTTGTATAATAAGTCGCCGTGTCATTTAGAGAGCAGGCCTAAAGAGCTTGATAGGAGTGATAAATTATTCATAAGCACCAAACCACTATTTTAATTAGTCCACTCCAACAAATTGAATGCATAGCTCACATTACCAATGCTTTTATTCACCATAACAACCTTTTAATAAACACAGAAATCTCCCTAAGATGCTGAGGTCTTGCATAACACGCACAGCTTCTAACTCCATAACAGATGGATAGTGTCCTGACAAACTGAGGGTCACAACATGTTTCTTGTGCATGTACAGTAGCTTTGTTTTAAAATGGAAAATTATGAGCATATTCACAAACGCATAATTTAGTACCTTTTGCAATTGCCAGACATTTATTGTTAGAATAAACAAAACATGCAAGAAGTGCTTAAACAAACACATTAGGTAATTCTAGTGTTTCCAAATCCCCTTGGGCTGCTAATTTATGCCATATGTGGAGCGCTATAACTGGAAATAAATGATAATAGACTGTTATATCATGTTTATTTGGCGGCTAAAGAAATTGATTATTTTCCATTGCACAGTTGCATGCTATTTTTTGTTCTTATTTTTGTTGTTAAAGGTCTTCTTGTCTTCAAGGCCCTGCCATAAAAATATTGCAAGGTCAGAGTGGAGTCCACAGCTGGCACTTCTGCTCAAGGATTAGCTTTAAATAATCACCCTGCTAGGAACTGTCCAGCCATTCAAAAGCATAAATCATTTACATCAAAAACTTCAACACCGCCGGCCACTTAAAATTCAGGCCGCGAAACAACACCAGGCAATAAAATACAACCTTGACAATGTGTGAGGGTACACACACACACAGACACACACACACACACACACACACACAGCTAAATGGGACTTCCTATTGACATATTCTTCATAAATAAAGATAATATTTATAATGGGGTTGGGTAGTTGACACATAACATCAAAATCAAGACATTAGGTTAAAATTTATATGTATGTAAGAGCATTTTTGCTGCATTTCCTTTTTCTTTTTTTTTTAGAATCTTTAATCACTCTTGTCCAGTTCACTTGAATAGTCCTACTGTATGGCAAATTAATTATGAAAATACTAAATGAAATATACAGAGTCTATTTAGACACTCAGTATTAGGTCATAGAACCATAATTGTGTAATAATTATATAAGAGACAAATGAGACAATTAGTTATTAGACAGATAGTTACAGGAATTGTTACAGAAAAATAAAATAATTTGCAAAAACACATAAATGATATTTAAAAAATAAAACAATTTTATTTCAGATGAATGGGGGAAATAAAGTGGCTCGAGTAGCAGAAAAATAAAATAAAATAATAAAAATTATTGCAAAAAACAACAAATGATAATGAAAAATAAAATATTTTTATTCAAATGGTTGAGAGGACAAAAATGGATAGAGTAGCAGTGCAACAAAATGAAATAATAAAATAAAAGTAATTGCAAAAAATAACATTATATTTTAAAAATATAATTATTTTATTTCAGATTAATGAGGGATATAAAGTGACTGAAGTGAAGCAGCAAAATATGAATAAAATAAAAAATAAAATAATAATAATAATAATAATAAAAAATAAAATTAATTGCAAAAAATAACATGATATTTTAAAAAATAAAATTATTTTATTTCAGATTAATGAGGGAAATAAAGTGGCTGGAGTAGCAGCAAAATAAAACAAAATAAAATAAACAATATTGCAAAAAAACAAATATTTAAAAATAAAAATGTTTAGATGGTTGAGGGGCAAAAGTGGATATAGAGTTGTAGTGCAACATAAAATTAAAATAAAGTGGCTGGAGCAATAAAATAAAATAAAATAAAATAAAATAAATTGCAAAAAAATAACATGATATTTAAAAAAATAAAATTATTTATTTTTATTTATAAAATAAAAATGTTTAGATAGGGGTAAAAGTGGATATAGAGGAGCAGTGCAACATAAAATTAAGTAATAAAAAATACAAATGATAATTAAAAAATAAAATTATTTATTTCAGATGAATGAGAAATAGAAAATAAAGTGGCTGGAGCAGCAGCAAAAAAGAAATAATTAAATAAATAAAATAAAGTAACAAATGATATTTTATATATATATATATATATATATATATATATATATATATATATAAAATTAAATATTTTTTATTCAAATAGAATAGTACTTGAGAGAAAAAAATGGATAAAGTAGCAGTGCAACATAAAATGAAATTGCAAAAAATAAATGATATTTGAAAAATAAAACGATTTATTTCAGATGAATGAGGGATATAAAGTGACTGGAGTAAAGCAGAAAAATAATAAAAAATAATAATAATAAAATTGTAATTGCAAAATAATAATAGTAATAATTTTATTTTTTAAAATAACATTTATTTCAGATTAATGAGGGAAATAAAGTTGTTTAGAGTAGCAGCAACATAAAATAAAATTAAATATTTGGTTGTTACTTGTTCTGTCGCGACGCGTCCGGTGTGCAGACACTGCGTTATTGCCAGCGACGCTGCTGGCTGCTCTGAATTTACCGGGTACCGCTCCTCATCAGTGCGTCCAGCCAATGACCACACGCGCTGGAGTAACAGCAGGAACTGCGTCCAACGCGCCGCTCGCGCGTCACCAGAGCAGACCTCACCAACACGCTCAGCTCGCCACCTTCATCGGGCCGATAAGCGTTGACAGGCGAAGCAGGAGGGGAGAGATATGGAGGGACAGAAACTCTGACTTCCGAAGAATCTACACGCAGGGGCGGATGGACGTGATATTAATCTCCTAACAGGTATTTTTGCGCTTCGGTCTGGTTGTGATCGCGCAGAGGTGTTTTGTGCTTACGAATGTTTGTGAGAGGATGTACTGTCCAGTATGAGGTATTCTGCGAACTGTAAGTTCACGTGAGAAAAGTCCTGTGCGAGACGTACTTTGACAATGCTGACATTAAATGACATTATATGAAATGTTGTTCTTAGGTACTTCCCTGTTAGATTCAGTAAACAGAAAATAACGCAGTTAAGCTGAGTGCTTTACGCATGGTTGGGGTCAGATGAAAGAAAGCTTTATTTTCCTGTTAGGTTTGACCTAATTTAGTCTTGTTTTGCACACTAATACATGTTTATCCCTGACTAGTGAATGGATGCATTCAGAAGAGCAGTTACTCATTTAAAAATGTGTCATGTTTGTGAACTTGCACTTGTTTAAAAGATTTTAAAGATTTTTGTTTATTGCTGTTTGTGACAATTGCACTGAGTTTTGAGCTGCGCTCTTTCCATCCTTCTCTTCCTGAAAGAGATCTCTATCTGCAGGCTAATATAAATACCAGTGAGGGAAAGGAGACAAGGCAAGGGAGGGGCCTGAATTCAAATTTGAAGTTGTCTCTTGGCAAAGGGAAATGTAAATGATGAAAACAAATGATCTACCAGGGCGAATGACTCCCTGTTGAGCTGCTTGTTCCTCTCCAAATGACCTGGGTTTTTGTTTTTGGGCCAGCGGCACCATCATGCTCCCCCGTAGTATGAAAACATCTGGAGTCGAGCTGCCAGGAGTGGGTCCGAGAGAAGTGCCCCTCATTGGATATCGACCCCTACAGCCAGAGGTCGACGGACCTCCAGATCAGCTGTGGAAGGAGAATGAAAACAGGGAGGCAGATCACACACAGGTAAGATAACAGTAATGTCATGATTCACTCCTATCATCATTAATATGTTTTATTAATATAATGAGGGATCTGGAGGAGACACCATTGGTAGGATCTGTAGATCAATATAAAAAATAATGTGTTGGTTCAACAAAAAAAAAAATGCGACAGTTTGCATCAATTTTTTTGAGTTATGACAACTTTGAGTGAATTTACGTTCAACCAACAAGCTACACTGAGTTAGAGGAACTTGATAATTTGTAGCATAAACACAAATTTTTAAGCTGATTACTCAAACAAATTAAGTCGTTGTAACTACAAATCTACAGCTATCACAGCACATGCTAAATGTAACTTATTTAACATGTATATTTAATGAACAAGTAAGATATTACTTATCACTGGCTTATTGCTTATAGAGTGAATAGTGTTTACCTTCATGTATCTACTCTTCAGCATAACAGTAACCACAAAAACTTCAACATTACAGAAACTCTTTTAAATGTCAAACATAACAGCATTAAACACTATAACAGGTCTTTCCCTTCACTAAAACAAATAAATTAACACTTAATTTCAACATTTATTCTCCTTATCCAGTCCTAATTTAAAACATGCTGGGAACTAGAAGTCTACTGCCTAACTTCTAAAGTTATCAACACAATTTAATTAAGTTACTACAACCTTTTTTTTTTTTTTTTAAAAGCCAATTAATGCAGAAATTTGAGTTTAAATTACAGACAATATTAAGTTGATATAGTGCATCAGCATTATTATGCCAGCAGAACTCAACAAAATAATGTTTTAACTTAAAAGGTTTAATTAAAACAATAAATTAGAATTTTTAACTTGAAACCATGTATTTAAGTTGTGGTAACAGGTCCTCTGAATTACTTTTTAGAGTGTGTGAATATGTAAAAATTGACAAAAAGTTGTGCTGTGTCTATAGCCTACAGTCAGAATGTAAAATCAATGCTTAATAAGAGGCAAAATGTGCTTATGAATGAAAAAAAGTCTAAAAAGTTTGGAGTCGGTAATATTTTTGAAGAAATTAATACTTTTATTCAGCAAGGATGTGACAGTTAAAACTTTTATAATGTTAACAAAAAATCTTTTAAGCTTTTTATTCATCAAAGAATCATGTAAAAATGTATTATTACGGTTTCCACAAAAATATTAAAGGTAAGGTAGGCAATGTTTTTCATTTTTTTAAAAACTATCGCTGCATCTGAATCAGGGCCGTAACCACCATAGACATTGAATAAACATTGAATAAACCCCCTCCCCCCCTCTTTCGTGTTTACTTGCGCTTGAACGGACACATACACACAAAATTATGTCAAAATACCTGTCTCGGCAAGTATTCTCTCGGTTATGTTATAAGTCAACAGTTGAGAAAGAAACCGGATGTGTGTCAGTATATTCAGCCCGTGCTTTCCTTCTTAAAATGACAGCAGCCTACTATTCTTGCTGTTGTCTGTGTCATTAATGTTAGTATACCATGTTTGAGAGAAAAGAAGATAGTGAAGAAAGTGATGAGGACAGCTTTTAGAATAAGTGCGTCGCGTAAAGTGTGAGTACCAAGCAACATCTTCAGGTGCTCCCTTGAGAACCAGACCAAAAAAAGTTATGTGCACCCCTGTATATAATATAAAAAGAATATATATATATATATATATATTATATTTTTATTTTCAGAATTGTGAGATATAAACTCTGAATTGCAAGAAATAAACTCAAAATTACCTTTTTTATTCTGTTATTCCGTGGATTCCATAGACTGCTACTGCAGAACTGTTATTTTCTGCCACCAGGTAGGCTCCGCCCACAAAGCACATCATCACTGTTTGCAAAATGCTATATCTTTATCGTTACAGTTATCATCCTTGGTGTGAAGGGGCCTTTAGAGTGCATTTTAAATAACTGGTATTTTTTGCACCCACATTTACACAAAAGGGCCATTTTTGCCACCTTCTAGGGCATTTTTGCATTTTAAAGTTCTGGTTAATTTTTAACCTGGGTTGCAGCACATGAATACTACTAACAACAACATAATTTATACCAAAGTGAGAACAAATATTTCTTGGACCAGGTCTTCCTCATTGGGTTTCCTTGCTTACCCTTATAATGCGTTTCTATGGCTAAGAGAAGGGCACACATTTATCATACAGTACATACGTTTTGTCTTAGTGAATGTGTTGGTGTTTCGTGTTAGATCAGCTTTCACTTGTGGATTAAAAACTTGAAACAGGATATTCAGCTGAGTTGTGACCCTTTCACTTGAAGTGCTGAAGGCCTCGTCCTCTTGAGACATATAATCATAAGGAAACTGAAGCGACAGTTGTTTGGTTCTTAGAAAAGCTGCTTTTGGTTTGACTGAAGGAGACAGTAAAAAGCTGCAAATGTTCATTTGAAGGGGATCTATTACATAACTAACCGTGGTGATATAAAGAGGCCAGGCTGAAAGTTCATAAAATTCAAATACGTTCATCTGTTGCTCTCCGATTGACCTGCTTTGTGTTTGTTTTAACTTGAACTGTTTTGTTTTAGAAGTACTACGGGGTGCTGAGTTTCTTATCAGCCTGAGGCAAAAGCCCTCGTGCACTGCTGATTGTGACCCCACCTGGTATTCTCTCATGCTCTGTTTATATACCGTCAGCTGCTGCAGGCGGGTTTGAGGTTACGTCAAGTAGCTTACATTCATATCAAGTGTTTCCTTAAAATCAAAAGAGCTTTCAAATGAGCCATGACCACTTATTATACTCTTTATTAAAGGGGTCATGAATTGAGAAATCTTGAGAAATTTTCCTTGGTCTTTTGTTATATAAGATGTCATTGTACTTTAAAAATACCCTTCCTCGTTAATCCAAAAACAGCTTTTATTGAAACCAAGCTTAGAAAATGACTCGTTTTGGATTTTGTCGCATTATGTCATAGTGCAATGAAACACCGCCTCTGCAGAAGAAGATAAACGCCTACTTCTGCATAATTGCCTCTTTAACCCCGCCCACTGATTTGCGCATGTCATGTAGTAGTAAATACAAGACAGACACAAACACAGGAATATTCCAGCAACAAAATGATAGAGATGCCTCTGAGGATTACAAGATGTTTTAAAGTGGCAAGTTATGGAAAAACAGAGTCTTTGCATTGCCATCCTTGAGATCCTAACATCAAGAAAGCATGGATGAACTTTATTTTTAAGTTCCGCATCAGTAAGACACTGTTCCTTTCATTTTACTACGGATTAGTTTTTAAACGAGACACAGTTTGACTCTGGCTTTTCAGAGAGACTGAAAATAAAAGATAATGCAGTGCCAACTACATTGGATCCGATAGTAACGTTGCAACACACAAGTGTGAGTAAGTGTTTTTATCATGTGTCACTATTGCTTTGTCTGTTACAGATCGTTTAATATGTACTGAGTATTTATAATGTAGCGCCGCAGTCAAACTGAATAGTTTTGATTTGCTCTTCTTTTCTTTGCTTCTGTATTCATGGAGTTAATGCGATGGAATATCAGATACGGAAGAAAGCACATAGAGAATGCTGCTTTTGTTATTGTTTTGAAGCCATTCACTGTAATCCTGAATAAAAGCTTCAGTGAGCAAGATCTAATATAATATTTAAAACACGACACTGCAAATGACAATGTATAAGTTTTTCATTTTCATCTATGAATAGCCTATAAGAATGACAAATGATGGTACATTCATTCATAATTCCGTTTACACGAAACACCGTAAGTCCTCCTTTGTCAAATATAACTGTGGTAACTCAAAGTTCTTACTTATTTTAATATGCAAAACTGTTGTGTTTGAAAGAGACGGTTAAAACAGGATAGGAAATAGCTTATTACTTCTAAATTAGGATGTTTTTGATGTAAAAATCTTGATAACATTATAAGTGGACCTTAGAGAACATTATAAAATGTAAAAAAACAAAAAAATAAAAAATGCAGTTCATGACCCATTTAATTTAATTAATTTATATATATATATATATATATATATATATATATATATTTATTTATTATATAATAATAAATAAATATAATATACACAGAAAATATATATATATATATATATATATATATATATATATATATATATATAACACAGTCAAACCAAAAATTATCCAGACGCTAGATATAATTTTTATTTTATTTTTTTACTAGGGGGTGCAGGACACTATAGTTCATTTATGTAAGTGAGGATAGCAAAATAAAGTAAACTGTGACATATTGTACCCAAAAATTCATCATACAGTGGACTACCAGTAAAATTGATAAAAATGTGGGGCCAAAAATGATTCAGACACTTTCACCTGACCATGTTTTGCTCAGGTGTTATCTGACAAAATTAAGATTAATTTTTTCTGACACAGTTTAACTCTGAGATCTTGTCATATTTTATTACCATTTTTTTAAACTATAGTGAATAAACTGTAATAATGAATGAAATGTTCAAGGTGTCTGAATACATTTTGGTTTGACTGTATATATAAATTAACCACGTGTTGCTTAAAGCACACACACACATATATATATATATATATATATATATATATATATATATATATATATATATATATATATATAATCTCAAATAAACAAATGCCATGTAGCATTTTTGTAGCGTCAGAGTAGAAAAAAAACCAGTGCTTTTTCGTTCATCTAACCGAATAAACGTATATAATTGTAGTATTGACTTATATTGGGAAGAGCAAAATTGAGCAAGTCAAGAATCTGTCATTGAAAACCCCATATTGATCAACCACTAATCTGAATATTGAGCATGTGTCCGTGTCTATGCCAGTCAAGGCCCTGGTCTTCTTTCTTGTCACAACATCCTGAGTATTGACTAGAAATTGCTACACCAAGGTTAGACTCATTCAACACTTGGGTTCCCCGGTCTAAAAACAGAAGCCCTGCTGGCTCATACAGACAGTTTACTGTAGTAACTTCCCTCCTGTTAAGGTCACATGACCAGCTCACAGCTCTTTGGTAAATAATGCAAAAGTCCACTATGAAACACACTGGCTCTTTTGTAGGGACTTGCTCGGATGACACAAAAGCAAGGCCAGAGAAGACTCAACAGGATGAAACTAGATCCGGCCCTCTCTTGATTCTTTAATGACTGTGGCAGGATGCATATGTGTAGGTCAAAATGTGTTTGCAGTCATCACCGTGCAACTTCCTTGTGTGTGTATCTGGGTGTAACGTAAAAACAGAGAGAGACAGAGAGAGAGAGGGAGGGAGATATGTTGAGGGTGGAGAGCTTGGAAGGCTAGATAATTGTTTAGCTAAAAACAACCATCTGACCCAGTTTGTCTACAGAGCACTTATTATGTCCCCAGAATGGTGCACCGTGGGCCACATGCAGCACCGTGTGTCACGCAGAAACGGCTGCGGGAAAATGCCAGCACTGCATCGACCAAACCTCTCAACAACAGGGCAGGAATGATTGACTGATTTCCATTTAGCTGCATTGTGATTGTCAGTGGCGAGTGCTCTGAGGCGGTCACGGTGTGATTTCGATTAGCAGAGAAAGAGGAAAAGTTGGTCGATGCAGTAATAGATGAGAACACAAGAAGAGGGGAGATAAAAGAGAGAGCGAGACGAGGTATTCATGGAGGAGCCAGAAACAATAGATCTCTGTAAATAGCTCCCCTGTGATGTATTTACGATGTGTTTCAGTGAGAACGCAGCCGGCGGGGACATATAAGGTTTTTAATGTGTGTGAGGTCGTCGTATTAGCAGGGGAGAACAGGGGAGTTTTATTTTTATTTTTTAACATTTTCCTTCATAACTCACAGACTACTCCAACTATACCTGTCATAAGGATGGCCATGATTGCTTTATACTAATTAATATTTATTCTTTTTTTTCACCTTTTATAAGGCATTCTTCAGTTGTTAGGAATAATATGTTTTTAAAGCGAAAATCTTTAAAGGGATCGTTCACCCAAAAATTGGTAATCAAACAGCTGACGGTAGCCATTGACTTCCATAATAGGAAAAAGAAATACTATGGAAGTCAGTGGCTACCGTCAACTGTCTGGTTATCAACATTCTTCAAAATATCTTCTTTTGTGTTCAACAGAAGAAACTTGAGGGTGAGTAAATGATGACAGAATTTTCATTTTTGGGTGAACTATCCCTTTAAGCAGCACCAACGTTGTAATGATTTGAAAACTAAATCCTTTTAACTAAAATGTACTGACTAGCTAATAAGTCAAGTTCAGTCTTTAACTAGATATTTGAATGAAATAATGTTTTAAGCATATTGCAAAGAATCAAAAGTCATATTTATTTCACAAATATAATAATTGACCCTGACCTCTCATTCATGATTAAAGGTACAGTAAGTGATTTCTGAGAAATGCTGTTGAAAGCGGATCGGACCAAGCACCAAAACACACTTGTAGCCAATCAGCAGTAGGGGGCGTGTCCACTCATTAGGGGGGAGGTGCCTGTGCTGCAAAGCGTGTTTGTGAATTTGGGGGTGGAGCTATCAAGATAGGGGTGTGAACCTTTCGGGTAGGGGCGTGTTTGTTTTGGTGAATTCAAATATCAACAGAGTTTCTCAGAAATTGCTTACTGCACCTTTAAAACCTGTATTTATATATTAATCCACATCATATTCTGACTAAGGCTGCGTTCACACTGCAAGTTTTTGGGATTGGCAGACGCATTTCATTACAGGTGTGAGTCTCAAAAAGTCCCGTTCAAACAGCAACTTACAGTAGAGTCTCGAATACTGTCTGTATGAACGTGCAACAGGAGTCAAGCCCATATTCTCTAGCGACAGTGACCGAAGTAATATTCAAGATGGTGATGTCCATAAAACTGAAAAGTCTTATCACTTTTATACAAGAAGAGTCCAATCGAGCTGCGAGTTCATCCGTCAAATCTTCATTAAATGACAGCAGCTTTTATATCTGGATGGAGAGCGGAGCATTTCAGTCAAAATAAGCTTGCGCAATTTATGAACATCGCCAGAGACGATGGAAAAACACATGGAGAGCATCAGCTTTCATTTCTGATCTGATAACCGTAAGATCACGCCGAACGCGGTGAGTGCGTGTTAGAAATCAGGAATGGTTAGAGAACATTGTGCTTGGTATGTTTTTCGTCTTCAAACCAAACTTGGGTCTTCAGCCGACAAAATTTAAAATACCATCTAGCTAGCTCGCTTCCCATAATATTTACACATTAGGTCAGTTGGCAGTCTTTTGTGGCTGTTCGAACACATTCGACCACATGAGCGTCTACACTACAAAAGCAATCTGGTCTAATGCGTTTTAGACTACCTCTGGAAGTGGTCGAAAGTGGACAAGCTCAAAACGTTTTACACCCCATTTACACCTGTATTTAGTGTTGTCCACTTGTGATCCGATCGACCAAAATGCATCTTAATACCAGGTGTAAACAGGGCCGTAGTTGTCCAGTCCAGTTCCGTTCACACAGCGCGGGTTTTCTGAGAATGCAGTTGTGAGTCCTGAAAATAACCGTACTGTGTGTGAACATAAACGTTTTAAGGACTCAAATATAGTACTGACAACTGTATTCTGCTGCTGTGTGAATGTGGCTAACCTGTTTGTTACTCAAAATAATGTGTTTGTTTACTATTGTCTTCTGTCACAATTGGCCTCAATCTCCCCTACTAAGGAGCAGAGAGGATAGTAAACACAGAGCAGCTGATATTGTCTTGGGAAATTCTATAGAGTTTTTTTTGTGCACCCTCCCCCGAGGCTAATGCTTGTGAATACAGAGACTAAAAGCGTTTGACTGAGAGAGTAACGTGTGGGGGGAGGAAGGGCAGCATGACATGACAGCATGTCCTGTTTCCTGTGTTTGTCCATAGTTATTATGCACTTCCTGCTGGCTGAGAAAAGACATGGAAACTCTCAGCTGGTTTAACCTAAAGGCAAACCTCAAAGTTTCCAAACGTACCCAAGAGTGCGGATTTCGCAACATGATATTAACAGCTACTGTAAATGTGTCTGTGTTAATGACCTGATGAGGTTAATTCCAAACCTGACTCAGAGAGGATTGGTAAGCAGTATCGAAAATGAAGAAGTTTTGCACTTTGTGTTGCATCAAAGAAGGACTCAGCATAACAATGCATTTTGTAGATAGTTAAGTTGGCAGTATTTTCTAAGGCAAGTATCGCTATTATCATTGCTCATAACTCGGGATTACAGATGTTCCAAAACTTCTAAACCTAAGTAAATAAATTTGACACGCAGCTCGTTCCATTTGTGCTACAAACATGAATGATAATAACTAAAATTATGCTTCTACACTCAGAAACTAGTGCTGTCAAATAGGGCTGCACAATATTGGAAAAAAACTGACATTGCGATATTTTGTTTTTCTGTTATATATATTGCGATATGAAAACAATTTCACCAAATGACTTGAATAGCTCTATTTAAAAAGAATTAATCATTCTACAGTGATTGGGGTGATTTTGTAGGGGAGTAAGTCTGCATAGAAAATAATAAACAAATTACAAGCAATGATGAATACAATAGAATAAAGATACAAATGAAATAAATAGTGCTTTATGTATTTCAGGTAATTCTAACAGTATTTAGGTACAGAAATTGAATAATCAAATGTAAAAGAAAACTGCATAGTATAAATGTATATGTATAAATTAAATATAATTAATCCTTGTTAAAGCTACAAAAGAGATTTTCTCTTTGTCTTTTGTTGTTTGATTAACATTCAAGACACAGACAGCAGTAGGAATATTAGGCTGCTGTCACTTTAAGACAGAATGCACAGATCCAATATAACAATACTCAACCGTTTTCTTTCTCAATTATTTAACGTTCACGTAAGCCATAAGCGACTTTGTTTATGAGGATACTCACAGAGACGGGCATTTTGACATAATTTTGCATGTATGCGCACATCGCGATATCGATGCTAAAACGATATATCTTGCAGCCCTACTGTCAAATTGATTAATCGCAATTTGATCGCATCTAACAAAGTTTGTAAATATATAATATGTATGTGTGTGTGTGTGTGTGTGTGTCTATGTCTATATATATATATATATATATATATATATATATACACATATACATACACACACACAAACTTTTGTTACATGTGATTAATCACGATTAATTGATTTGACAGCACTATCAGTTTAGAAATGTGCAACAAGAAAACCCACAAAAACAACGTCCTAGTAACGACAAAATCTGTTAAATGTCTTAGAACACACTTAAACTATTTAAAACACCCTAGAAACTGCATAGCAATGTCTTGACAATCACCCAGATTCTGGATGGTTTCTAGCATGTTGCTTTGAAGACTGCTATACATTCTGGGTAGTTGCCAAGGTGTTGCTATGCTACAAACTGCAAAGCAGCACCTTGGCAACCACCCAGAATGCATAGTAATCCGCATAGCAACATGCTGGAAACCACACAGAACACTCTAGCAACTGCATAGCAACACACTAAAACTATTTGAAAAACCTTAGAAACTGCATAGCAATGCCTTAGCAACCACCCAGATTTTGAGTGGTTTCTAACAGGTTGCTATGCAGATTGCTATATTTCTGGATGGTTGTCAAGGTGTTGATATGCTACAAAATTCAGAGAAACACCTAGAAACTGCAAAGTAAAACCACTCATAAAACCCTAATTGCATAGCAACACCCTGGCAACCACACAACACCATTAACATTGTGGCAGGGAGCTTTGCATGGGTTAGCATCACTCTTTCTTTAGAAATGTAAAAAAATCTTGTCTTTATTACGTTTATTTTAGAATGAGATGAATCTTCAAGTGCATATGTATTAAGCACCTCTTCAGTCAAACACCCATACACAACAATTGCAGAAAAGAAAAGACAAAATAAATAAATAAATAAATAAAAAGCTAGATTACCCAGAAAGAAAGGCAGATCTCAAGGGATTTGTTTCAGCCAAGTTTCAGTTCAGCTTAGACTAATATAAATTTATGTCTGTGGTTCACCTGTGTCAGTGGCTCACAGTGTCAGCTATTTTTACTTTCTAAAACATGGAAGTCATCTGTTTCATTACATATAAACAACACTACAATGTTGCAAATAGGTTGTAATCAGCGAGGTTAACACACATCGCTCTCAGGACTGCATAAAGTGTGACCAAAGCCATTTTACCTGCACAGCATGTCACCATCTTTATGTCAATATGTGCTTTTGCTCGAGTATCCCTTCTAGATAAACAGGTGTTGCCCTGTGTTTTATTAGCAGGCATTTGTCATGTCACGCATTGCTTTTTAAAGAAGAACTCTTTTAAGATCGAGCATAAAATGATGGCTGTTTTACATACAAACTTGTTGAGCAATAGTTTTGACACAAAGGTTGCCATTCTTGAAATCTGAAGCCAATACAGTCGTGTGTATTTATTTACTCCTGCTTCATTCATTACTTTAAACTTCGCCAAACAGGTTGATCAGCATTTGTCTACATGTTTAAAGCGTATGAGAACTGTTAAAGTCATATTTTCCCCTAAAATCAAAATAAGTACTTATATTTGCATTAAGAGGAAGACTCTTTTTAGGACCATTTCGTTTTTTTGCATTGACATTATTTGCATGACAAAAGGACATTACATGATATAAATAATGTATTATAAATAAAAATATAATATGAAAAAATATAATACATTATTTATATCATGTAATGTCCTTTTGTCATGCAAATAGTGTCAATGCAAAAAATCTAAATGGTCCCAAAAAGAGCCTTCCTTTTCTTTATGCAAATATAAGTTCTTATTTTTATTTGGGGGGAAAAATAAATATTAAAAATATATTAAAAAATAGTATAAATAAAAAGATAATATAATGAAGATTTTTTTTTTTAGAATTTTTGCATTGACGTTATTTTCATAATCATTTAAAAAAAAAAATTTTTTTGCATTTTTTTTTTCTTTCTTTTTTTCCATTTACTTGCTCTTTTCCATACAATGGATGTGAGACTTGGAATATAGTGCATGATTTACATTGACTCTTATTATGCTTTTATGGTGCTTTTTGGCCTTGACCACTTCTGGTCTCCATCAACTTTTACTGTATGGAAGAAAACAGTGTGAATATTATCTAAAATATCTACTTTTGCTTTCCATAAAAGAAATAATATCATATAATGTCAACAAAACAGTAGTATCACAATGCAAACATACTTAATGGTCCTAAAATATCTTTAAAGGGATAGTTCATCCAAAAATGAATTTGTCATCATTTACTCACCCTTAGGTTGTTCCAAACCTGTATGAGTTTCTTTCTTCTGTTGAACACAAAAGAAAATATTTTAAAGAATGTTGGTATCTAGAGAGTTGATGGCATCCATTGGCTTCCATAGTAGGAAAAAAAAAAAATATGGAAGTCAATTGGTGCCGTCAACTTTCTAGTTACCAACATTCTTTAAAATATTTTCTTTTGTGTTCAACAGAAGAAAGAAACTCATACAGGTTTGGAACAAAATGATGACAACATTTTTGGGTGAATTATCCCTTTAAGTTAAGGAAAATATACATTTTGATTTTGGGGTGAAATGTGACCCAAAGGTTTTGTGTGATTCACCCTTAAATGAATGGAGGAGGAAGAGAGATATTGTGGTGTGAGTCTGTAACAGGAGTGCCCTTGTGACGTGTGCATGTGTTGTGTATGTGTGTGTAGAGGGGGTTGGCCTAGCGACAAGCTCAGGTGTGTTTGAACGGCTCCATAACAGAGAGAGTGAGATTTGAGCGGGGAAGACAGATAGACTAAGAATCTCACCGAATGAAATCAACACCCCTCTAAGAGCAGCAGCAAGAAAAACAGATTAAATCGAACAGATGAAAAGGCCTGAAGGAGATTCAGTTTTCCGGCAAACTCTAAGGTTTTCCAGGAAGTTGGCAAATCTCTGCCTGTCTGGACTCGCTGAGTTGAAGGTAGCATTTTTCCTTGTTGTTTTTCAATTTGCGGCACACGCAACACTGAATGATTTTGAGCAAGTGAACTGCAACTGCGGTAATGTTTGAACGTTTGGTTTGCTTAGTGTTATGGCTTTTCTTCTAGTATCTTTTGTGCTTTGAAACAAATTAGCATTTATTGCGCAGGCAAAATAGCTGTTTTTGAGTAAAAGTATCTTAAATTTGTGTTCAAATTGGACATTGATCTTAGAAAGTCATTAATGTGTGTCAGTCTTCCGGAAGGCATGTGGACGTTTCAGACACTTACTCATAACCTTGTCACTGGGTTTGTTTTTGGCTGTTGTCTCATGCATTTTTCATGTCGGAAAATCTCTGTCAGATGAGTTGAATAAATCAAAAGCATTCGAATACGTCAGTTTAAGAGCTGTATGTTGAGGCAAAAGTTTGCATGAAGTGATTTCACTCATACATTAAGTTTTTGTTAGAGATAACATGTAAATGTGGTGCCTTAGAGCATTTAGGGTTTAAATGTCAAACCTGACACATCTGCCATTGTACATGCTCACCTTGCTTTAAATGCAGCCGTTGTTAGGATAGAAAGTGGAGCTTTGGCTGTAGCCAATAGCACTGCTGAATAACTGGGCTGATACTTAGCTATTTTGAGATGAGGATGAGTGCATCCTGACCAGCTTAACCAATGGCGTAAGTTTGGGGTGGGACAATCCGTTTTTCCAACCAATGAGAGATGTGGGAAGTGTTCAGGAAACCTGTTGGAAAACAGTCAGTTTTCACACTTGTAATTTATGTAATTGTTTAATCTCAATTATTAAAGGGTTAGTTCACCCAAAAATTATATTTCTGTCATTAATCACTCACCCTCATGTCGTTTCAAACCCGTAAGACCTTCGTTCATCTTCGGAACACAAATTAAGATATTTTGATGAAATCCAAGAGGTATCTGAACCACACATACAGTGCTCAGCGTAAATGAGTACACCCCCTTTGAAAAGTAACATTCTAAACAATATCTCAATGAACACAAAAACAATTTCCAAAATGTTGACAAGACTAAGTTTTATGTAACATCTGTTTAACTTATAACATGAAAGTAAGGTTAATAATATAACTTAGAGAACAAATTTTCAGTTTTACTCAAATTAGGGTGATGCAAACATGAGTACACCCACTGAAAGTCTCTGGAGCAAAGCAAAATTTTAGACTACAAATGTCTAATTTACCAAGAATTCAACCACAGGCGAGTCTAATTATTCATTACACAGGTGTCCAGCAGACAGCTGACTATAAAAGGGTGTTAAAACCCCTTCCCATTTCATGCTGTCAGCAATGGCACCACATGGAAGAGAAATGTCAGAAGACCTGAGAAAGAAAATAATTTCTTTACACCAGAAAAGGTGAAGGCTACAAGAAGATCAGCAAAGCTTTACTTATCAGTCAGAATACTGTAGCAAAAGTGGTACAAAAATTTAAAAAAGATGGAACTGCAACCATCTCACAGAGACGTCCAGGTCGTCCACGGAAGTTAACACCTCTACAAGAGCGTCTTCTGATGAGAAGGGTTGAAGAAAATCGCATGCAAGTTCACTGCAGTTATCTAAAGAAGTAGAAAGCCAAACTGGGGTGACTATTTCCCGTGACACAATACGGCGTATACTGCAGAGGAATGGCATGCATGGGTGCCATCCACGAAAGAAGCCTTTCCTAAAGCCCAGGCACAAAAAAGCATGCCTAGAGTTTTCCAGGGCCCATGCTGACAAAGATGAAGACTAATGGGACTTTATACTCTGGATTGATGAGACCAAGATAAATAGAACTGATGGCTTCAAAACTGTATGGCGTCGCAAAGGTGAGGAATACAAAGAAAAATGCATGGTGCCTACAGTGAAACATGGTGGTGGCAGTGTCCTTATGTGGGGCTGCATTTCATTGATGGCATCATGAATTCACAGATGTACTGCTCTATACTGAAAGAGAAGATGCTACCATCACTCCGTGCCCTTGGTCGTCGTGCACTTTTCCAACATGACAATGATCCTAAACCCACATCTAAGGCCACTGTTGGATTTCTGAAGAAGAACAGGGTGAAAGTGATTCAGTGGCTCCTGATCTGAACCCAATCGAACACCTAGGGGGAATTCTGAAGAGGCAAGTTGAGCATCACTCTCCATCCAGCATCCAGTCTCTAAAAGAGGTCATTCTTGAAGAATGGAAAAAAATAGATGTTGCAAAATGTTTTCAACTTGTTCATTCCATGCCTAGAAGACTTGGTGCTGTCTAGATGTAGTACTAGATGTAGTAGTTTTTGTTGTGGGGTGTACTCATGTTTGCATCACCCTAATTTGAGTAAAACTAAAAAAATGTGTAATCTAAGTTATATTATTAACCTTTCTTTCATGTTATAAGTCTTGTCAACATTTTGGAAATTGTTTTTGTGTTCATTGAGATATTGTTTAAAATGTTACTTTTCAAAGGGGGTGTACTCATTTACACTGAGCACTGTAGGCAGCAACGTCACTGTACATTTTAAGGTCCAGAAATGTAGCATCGTTAAAATAGTCCACGTGACTACAGTGGTTCAACCTTAATGTTATGAAGCGACAAGAATACTTTTTGTGCGCAAAAACAAAACAAAAATTACTACTTTATTCAACAATTTCTTCTCTTCCTTGTCATTCTCCTACGCTGTTGACGTTGTATATACAGTGCAGCTATTCTGGGTTCTACGTCAGAACGCGACTCATTATTGGCCGACGCTCTACACGTGAGCAGCACAACGTATGCATGTGATGCTGACGCAGGAGCCGGCCAATAATGAGACGGCATTCTTACGTAGAACACAGAAGCCTGCACTGTCTATACAACATAAACAGCTTAGGAGACTGACGGGGAGAGACATTAAGGTAACATTAAGGTTGAACCACTGTAGTCATATGGACTATTTAACAATGTCTTTGCTACCTTTCTGGGCCTTGAAAAGTGCAATGACGTTGCTGTCTATGTGTGGTTCAGATACCTCTCGGATTTCATCAAAATATCTTAATTTGTGTTCTGAAGATGAATGAAGGTCTTACGGGTGTGGAACGACATGAGGGTAAGTAATTAATGACAGAAATTTCATTTTTGGGTGAACTAACCCTTTAATTTTGCTACATGTTTGCATTTCCAGTCTAAACCGTTTACATTCAAAATATATGATGCACTTACATATTCTGTCTGTGTTCTATTAGGGGGATCCATCCCCAATGAAGACCACATGGTACTGTCCACTCGACCTGGTAAGACTAGATCATTTTCTGCCGACATAAATGCTTTCTTTTAACAGTCTGGGTCAGCTGCAGCATAAAGTAATTCACGTTATGTATGTGGTGTAGTAGTAGAAAAAATTTAAATTCAATGACCGTATAGTCTCAGCCTCTCAGTATGGCCACAGTATGTTCACTTTACCTGCTGATGCATATTGCACACAAAACATAACATATTTTGAAAAATGGTGAGTAAAATATTTCATTTGAGCTGTAGAACTGTATATTCCACTTGGTTTCACTACCGTTCTAAAGTTTGGGGTCAGTAACACAAAATAGCCTAAGATGTTTTAAAAAATTAAATTAATACTTTTATTTAGCAAAGATGCATTAAATTGATTGAAAGTGACAGCAAAACATCTATTTAAAAATGCTGTTTTTTAAACTTTCTATTCATCAAAGAATCCTGAAAAGAAAAATCTCAGTTTCCACAAAATTATGAAGCAGCACAACTGTTTTCGACATTGATAATAATAAGAAATGTTTCTTGAGCAGCAAATCAGCATATTAGAATGATTTCTGAAGGATCATGTGACGCTGAAGACTGGAGTAATGATGCTGAAAATTCAGCTTTGCATCACAGGAATAAATTACATTTGAAAATGTATTAAAATAGAAAACAGCTAAATCGTAATAATATTTCACAATATGAGTATAAGAGACTTCTTTCCAAAACAATAAAAAAATCTTACCAACTTTTGACTGATAGTGTATGTCTGTGCAATAATAATAATTTATTACTTTAGGATGAACAGAAAATCAAAGTCTACACACAGTTGTTCATTCGTTTAACTGTTTTTGTCCCCACGCCAGTATATTAACATTTTGTATTAACTTATTGCAGATTAAAATGCCCCTAAAAGGCAAGCAAAAACTAAACAAATTGTGATTAATCACCATAAAGTGGACAGGTCTTGGCCAAAATAAACTGCCAACTGGAGCAGACTTTAATCTAAATTTTGGCTATACAAGACAAATATTTCTCGCAAGGAGCAAGCAATGAGTTTTTATCAGTCTGACCCAGAGTAAGGCTCTTAACCCCAAGATCTTGTAATAAGTGTACTGGAAGTAGCTTTGAATAAAATTATCATCAAAATGACTGCTTACTTACTCTGATCTCTCTCTGGTTCAGTCCACTGTGTCTGAAATGAAGGAAGACGGTATCATCTACACTGTGGTGGTGAAACAAGGGCACGATTCCCCCACCGTCCCACGGGTAAGTCCCATCTTCCTGAGTAAGGCTCAATGCTGTGTGTTCCAGAAGTTCTGTCCTGACGTCTTTACCCCTCTCTTCCCAGTCCACAGCATCCCGTTCTCAGCACGTCAAAGCAGGGACAGAGGAAAAGCTGGTCCTCCATCTTCTTCATTCCTTCTCCATGGGTGACTCCTCCTTCATCTCCATCTTCCTCTCCACCTATCGCACCTTCACCTCCACACAGAGAGTGCTGGACATCCTGATTGACAGGTATGGTGCCTGTAAAGTTGGAGTAATAGCTATAAAGTCATTGTCTTTCATATATCAAATACTGATGATACATTTGCATTGACAATTGGTGATATCAAATTCAGCAATACATAAAGTAAACATAACAATACAGGGTTAGTTCCCCCAAAAATGAATATTTTTTTCATCATTTACACACCCTCATGTTGTTCCAAACCTGTATGTGTTTCTTTCTTCTGTTAAACACAAAAGAAGATATTTTAAAGAGTGTTGGTTACCCACATTCTTTAAAATATCTTCTTTTGTGTTCAACAGAAGAAAGAAACACATACAGGTTTGGAACCACTTGAGGGTGAGTAAATAATGACAACATTTTTATTTTTGTGGGTAAACTATACCTTTAAGATCAGTTGCATGATCCTTTCTTGACTGTACATTAACTCTTAATTTCCATATGAACTATTTTCTAGGTTGGGAAATCCACCTGGTGAGAGCAAAAGTAACACTCATCAGATGTTCAATAAGTATGTACTACTAAAAACACATCAAGCTATAAACAGAATTGAATAATAGCCGCTTATGCCTTTTAAACTGTATTGTGATAGTAAAGTTACAGTATTTATCGGCATTTGCTGTGTTCAGGGCGGTGTGTACGGTGTTCAGCACATGGCTGAGTGACTATCCTGAGGATTTCCGCTCTCTGAGCGATCCCTCCTGCCTGCTGCGGATTGCCCCCCTGCTTCCAACAGACACCTCAGGGGCGGAAATCAAAGGCAGACTGCTGAGGATCGCTGAGGAGCTGAGTGAGAAAACACTGCTGTCTGGCTCACTCTCAGGTCAGGATGTTTGTCTCTTTGACAAAGGCAATCCTTCAGTTTTTTTTTCTTTGTACGTTTGTGACAGACAGTGCAGGTTATTGTGTGACTTGAAGCATCACAAGCTTGCCAGTCACTCTGTAAAACCACCTGATGCTACCTGTCACAAGAACATTTGTGCCTCATATTTTTATTTTGGTGGCAGGAATGTATTACTACATGAAGGTCTGGAGTTTTAAAATGAGGGGGAAAATACAAAATTTTAAAGTAACAGCTGTTAGTTGACGTCAACACTGAGCTTTTTCTTAGTATATAATTTTTAGATTTGATTGACTTAGTTGCGTGTGCCACAATAAAATAAAATGTTTGCATTCAGGGTTCAAACATTCATGGAAAACCTGGATAATCATTTTAAAATTGTAACTGAAAAGTCATGGAAAGTAATACAATCCTACAAATTCAGGGAAATTTCTATAGTCAATTTCAAGCTAATATTCTTCACTGGATAGAAGTTGTTCAATAAAAGGATTTTTAAAAAAAGCTTTATTCCTGTCCATAAAGGAAAGAAAATGTTATGGAAATTCATTGGTCTGTACATTGCAGTTTTAAACAGTGCATTTTGTAAGCTCTTAAAACAGTTGCCAAAAGTTTAGGCTGGTAAGATAAATGTTTTCTCTTATGCCAACCAAGGCTGCATTTATTTGATTAATAATACAGTAAAAATGTAATATTGTGAAATATTACTACATTTTAAAATGAACTGTTTTCTATTTTAATATGTGTAAAATGTAATTTATTCCTGTGATGGCAAAGCTGAAATGTCTGTCACACGATCCTTCAGAAATCATTCTAACATGCTGATTTGCTGTTCAAGAAACATTTCTTATTATTAATGCTGAAAACAGTTGTGCTGCTAAATATTTTGTGGCAACTGTGATACATTTTTTCAGGATTCTTTGATGAAAGTTCAGAAGAACAGCATTTATTTGAAAAATAAATCTTTTATGACAAAAATGTCTTTACTGTCACTTTTGACTAATTTAAAGCATCATTGCTGAATAAAAATGTTAATTTCATTAAAAAAAAAATCTTACCCCAAGCTTTTTACTTTTTTTCATTTGTAAGCACATTTGCCTCTTAGCAAGCATTAATTTTTAACTCTGACTGCATGTTAGACAGATACAGCAGTACTTATTGTCCACTTTTTCATATTCCTGTATTGATCTTCTACAGATCCTACCAAAGGCGTGACATCTCCTCCTGATCCCTCGGAGTTTGATGCCACCAGCATCCTGGGGTTTCCATCCAGTGTGATCGCAGAACAGCTGACCAGGATTGAGACAGTGAGTCTGATCATACCACTCAAAAATCTGTGGAAAAGACCAGTGATTAGTTTGAAACTAGAAAAAATTAATTTAAAGTATAATGTGCCACAGCTTACCCCACTTTTTGAGGGCTTTGAACATCTGTAATATCCTTTTGTTTTTCCTTAAGGATCTATTTTTGAAACTGGTGCCCTATCACTGTCTGGGGTCTCTATGGTCTCAGAGAGATAAGAAGGGCCAGGAAGGAGCGTGCTGGTCGGTCAGAGCCACTATCAAGCAGTTTAATCGCTTAACTAACGCCGTCACAGCCTCGTGTTTGTGGAACACGGGTCTGAAGAGCCAACAGAGGGCAAGACTGCTGGAGAAATGGATCAGTGTTGCAGAAGTCAGAGCAGTTTAACTGTAAACTCAGACACAGACACAGATGATGTCATCAGCCAGGATAAATGACTCACATGAGTGTGTGGTTTGTTTCCCAAACAGGCCTGCAGAACCAGGAAAAACTTCTCCTCACTGTACGCCATTCTATCAGCATTGCAGAGTAACCCAATCCACAGACTGAGAAAGACCTGGCAGGAGACAGACAGGTCTGTGATTACTTGGAAAACCGCTGGTTGATGCATGAAAATTTATTTAATCTGGAGAATTCCTTTAATCTGTAAAGTCATGGTTACAGTTATAATTGCAATTTGCATTGAAATGTACGACATGATGCGTGGTACATAAGAATGTTGCATACTTTTTAACAATAGCAGCGCAGAATAACCTAAAGTCTGTTCCTCTATGCTGACAGGGAAGCTGTGGGGAGATACAAGGAACTTTCTGACATCTTCTCAGAGAAAGACAACTACTCCCAGAGCCGTGAGCTACTCAAAGAGGTCAGTCACACCACGACACAAAGCAGCCAATTCAAACGGCGTTCTCGCTAATGTTATTAGAGAGCATGTTGATTCATTGATGGGGAAATATCAGGCCAATCGATGTTCTGTGCTACATCGCCGTAGAGAACTGCATCAATTGAGCATGGCCTGAAGGGAGGAACTGATGGCATGAATAAAATGAGTAATCTCAGATTCAGTCATGCAAAAAAACAACCTCACACTGTAAACTTGTGTAATTCAACAACATGCCTGATTTAAATGCATCATGCAGAGACATTTTGCAAACATAGGAACCCAACTCAATCAGATTAACTGAATTATTTATGCCTCCATAACACATGCACAACAACAAGTTTCACTTTCATTCTACAGGAGGGGACTTCCAAATTTGCAAACCATGACACTAAAATCAACAACAGGAGATTTACAGGGGTAAGCATCCTTAAATATATATACAGTATATACACACATTTGGGATCAGTAACATTTTTTAAAGAAATTAAAGGTAGGATCAGTAGATTTTGAAAAATACTGTTGGACATTGTTGATATTTGAAATCAACCCAAACCCCTCTCTTCATTGCTCCGCCTCCAAAAGTCACAATCCAAGGCATCCTCCGTGTCTGTTTTAATGTTGTCCCGCTTAGCTCGCTCCAGCGCTGGAAAGCTTTTCTATTATAAACGTTGGTCCTAAAGTGCTTGCCCAGTCATAACCCTTCATTCCAGTGATATTCTTTTGAGCTCTTTTGTATTGTGTCCCATCTCTCGTTTTGCATTTTTTTCTTCTTCGTTTTTCAAATGTCCCTCTTGCTCGTTCTGTCTCCTTGACTGTCATACGCCCCCTGGTGTCGGCCCGACTAACTTCCAAACAGTTTTTCAAAATCTACTGAGTCCACCTTTAATACAGCTTTTATACAGCAAGGACACATTAAATTGATCAAAAGTGACTTTAAAGACATTTATAATGTTACAAAAGATTTCTATTTCTTTTTATTATAATTTTGTAATGTTGGTAATAGCTACAAATAATCCCATCCCCACAGAACAACTTTCCACTTTACATAACAGATAATAGACATAAAATAAGAATAATGATAAAGATAATGATGGTAAATATAATAATTGTAAAAATAATACAAAAATACTAATAAAAAGAGGGTCCATTATATATGTTTGGCTCCTTTTCATTTATATATATATATATATATATATATATATATATATATATATATATATATAAAAATTATGGTTTTAATACCTGTTAAAGTATATAATATGGGAGCTTGTTTCCGCCATTAAATATAAAATAAAAAAAGGTAATTGCGAATTTTATCTCCTAATTCTGACTTTTTTTTCTCTGAATTGTGAGATTTAAACTCACAATTGCGTGTTATAAAGTTTATATCGTTTAGAGTTGATATTTCCCAATTCTGACTTTATAACATACAATTGCGAGTTATAAAATCAGAATTGTGAGATATAAACTCTAAATTCTGAGAAAAAACGCAAGTCTTTTTTCCCTCACAATTGGACATTATAAACGCACAATTGCGAGTTTATATCTCACAATTCTGATTTTATAATTTGAAATTCTGACTTTATATAATGCAATTCTGACTTTATAACTCGCAATTTTGAGTTTATATCGCAATTCTGAGAAAAAATGTCAGAATTGGTAGATATAAACTTGCCATTGCGAGAAAAAGTCAGAATTGTGAGATAAAAAGTCGCAATTACCTTTTTAATTTATTTCATAGTGGAAACAAGCTTCCATAATATAGTATGTATTAATACAGGGTAATAACAAAAGCTTATCAAGACATCATAAACTTGGGATCCATTTTTCTTAAAGATTTCCATTTCAAATAAATGCTGTTCTTTTGAACATTCTATTCAATTAAAGAATCCAAAAAATGTATCACAGTTTCCATAAGCAGCACAACTGTTTACAACATTGATAATGAATGTTTCTTGAGCAACAAATTAGAATGATTTCTGAAGGATCATGTGATACTAAAGACTGGAGTAATGATGCTGAAAATTCAGCTTTACATCCCAGGAATAAATTACATTATAAAATATGTTAATATAAAAAATAGTTATTTTAAATTTATAATAATATTTCACAGTTTTTATTGTATTTTTTGATCAAATACATGCAGCCTTGGTGAGCATAAGAGAAGAGACTTCTGTCAAAAACATTAAAAACAACCCCAAACTTTGGTAGTGTATATATAATGCAAACTATGCATATGTATGTAATATTATAACAGTGTGAAGTACTGTTTATAATCTTTGATGTATACCGAAACAAACCCGATCCTGAATGCTGTATTTCTTTTGTAGTCGTGCGCTCAGGGCACTGTGCCATACCTGGGCATCTTCCTCAGAGATCTCACCATGCTGGACACTGCAGTCAAAGACAGATTGGAGGTGATGTATAGTTTCCAGCCCATCATGAAAATATAAATTAGACCGTATCAGCAGCACATCCAGCTGTGAAGTATAAAAATAGCTGTGGTTTCGCAAGTTTTATCAAAACTCATATGACAGAATCGAGAAGTGTCAAAACAAAACGTCAACAAAAAAAGTCAACGTTGCATTAGCTAAAGCAGGTCATAATGTAAACCTAAATTTACCGTCTCTTACAGAATGGCTTCATTAACTTCGACAAAAGACGACGGGTAAGTTGATGGAGATTATATACTTGACTGTCATTCATTTGGTGTTTAAAAAAGTTAAAAAAGTTATTAACATCACATTCTCTTGATTTTAGGAGTTTGAAGTCATTGCTCAAATTCGCCTCCTTCAGTCCTCATGTAAAAACAGCATTTTCAGAACGGATGAGACGTTTGTTCAGTGGTATCACAGCGTACCCACTCTACGTGAAGAGGAAAGGTGAGTGATACTATTGTAACTATGCTAAACGTCTCAGATACACACTGATTGGCTATATGATAAGTTGTCCATGTGTTTTTTTTAAATAGCTACAAGCTGTCCAATCGGATTGAAGCACCGGGCGAGCCGAGTCCTGGCCGTGGCCTGAACCCTACAGTGATAATCACACAGTGTCCAGAGTAAGAACATCATGTTCAGTCAACAGATTTCCTACATTATCAACCACACAGCATTATTTTGTTACTGCAGAGTCCAAAATTTGTGTTTTCAAATCAAAGTGCTGTACAGTTACAAGACAAAAAAAAAAATTGTATAAAAATAATTAAATTTTCTTTTTATACAATATTTTATCTTCTTGTGTGTGTGTGTGTGTGTGTGTATGTGTATATATATGTATGTATAATATTATTTTTATTATTATTACATTTTCTAAAAATTCTAAATATGACTGAATAAGACAAAGTTTCATGCCAGGTAATAAATATAAGTAAAAAAAAAAAATAAATAAATAAAATCTGGTAAATTTTCACTTGATGTGCAAAATTAATAATAAGCATTATTGAAAAATGTATTTGTAGTGTTTATTTATTATTAATTTTTATTTCATTTTCTTGTATTTCCTTCTATATATATATATATATATATATATATATATATATATATATATATATATATATCTGTTATATAATTTTAATATATATATATATATATATGTACATTATCAATAAAATCACTTGATTGAAAATTTACCAGTTATATTTCTACCTGCCATGAACCTTTGTCTTATTTAGTCATATGTAGAATTTTTAGAAGAAAAAAAACAATAATAATAAAAAAATTTAATAAAAAAACAAACTTATCTAGCCAAATGTATATCAAATTGTACAGCATTTTGAAAAAAACACTGCTTAAAAAAAACCCATTCATTTCCTATAAGGACAGCAAACCTGTCAATGTTAGCATCTGTTAGCTTCTAACAAGTGACAAATGCATTTGCACAAAAATACAGAATGGAGAAACAAACATCGCTAAAGAAATGGGGAAAAATTTAGGTTACTCTACACAATTATCTTTACGGTAGTTGCATATTATTATTTGCATATTATTATTTGCATTCAGCATTGTTTTTACTCTGCTGAACATTCAGTATATGCAACAGTTTTTTTAGGTCATTTTTAGTAAACACTACTATATTCAGCAGTATGATATGCATTTCTCTTATTTTGCAAAGTAAATCCTGGTCTCATTTTTTCTTATAACTATTCAAATGACAATCTTCCTGTAGGCTATTCTGAGTATCAAGCTCAGTCCCTGACATACGCACACAGATGTTTCTTTCATGAGCTCTTAAGCACCGTGATGCTACTTGAGTTGAATGAAATGCAGTTTTAAAGCAGGACAAAGACACACTTATAGTCTGCAGTTAGCGTGTGACTTCAAAGCTACTGCTGATTTTGAGTTTTGTATTTATACTCTAGGTTAGAGTCTATTCAGAAAGAATCAATGTCATAAGCAGCACATGGTAAAGAGCCTCCTGACAGAATACAGTTTTTGACAAGATCGTTCTGTTCTCCCGTTACAGCTCTCTGTCAGCTGTGGCAAATACAACAATGGATGCTGATGGCATATTTGACTTCCCGTCTCCCGTCAATCACCTGCTCTCCAAGCTTTGCAAGGTAAGTGCAAATAAAGAGCTTTATTTTGATTACTTCGCAGTAATAGGGCTTTAAAAGCCCGGCTTCCAAAGTGTTATCAGCAACTTTGAGATATTTATTATTTGAGAGCCCACAGAGGCTCTTTATAGCATTTTAAAATTGCTTTTTCAAATTGATCCAGGATAAACTTTTATTCTGTGCACTTTACATGATTGTTATAAAAAAATTCACACTACCATTCAACCATTCAAAAGGTTGGACAGTTTTTACCTGAATTTATGTTTCTCATGATCCAAAAACCTTTTAATCTGAAAGGTTATGCTTAGATGAGTTTTGTTACCTTTTTCTTCAAATCCTTTCCTGAAAAATTTTATTGTATAATTTTTGAGCTAACAAGCTTTCATTAGTGTTATTTCATCAATTTGATGACTTTTATTCTAAAATGTGGAAAATATTTCTGATAAATACGGAGCCCCGCACATGACATGCTGGAATTTTTACTAAATTGTGCGCACAATTTACTATTTTGTTCCCTCGATTTGCTAAATCATGCGCATGATTTAGCAAATCGAGGGAACGAATTAGTAAGTCGTGTGCACGATTTATAAATCGAGGGAACGAAATAGTAAATCGAGGGAACGGATTAGTAAATCTTGTGCACGATTTATAAATTGAGGGAACGACTTAGTAAAGCGTGCGCATGATTTAGCCTACTTTTTTTTTTTTTTCCTGCATGTCACATGCGGGACTCCGTAGATAAACAATCTTTAGGTGTGTCTGACTTTTTGACTGGTTGTGTATAACAAAAAATGTTTTAATATGGCTCTTTTTTATATCTCAAACTCACCTTTTAAGACCAATGTTCTAGCTTTTGACATCAGAAAGAGTTTGTCTAAAAATAAAAATTCTGTCATCATCATGAGCGCAGCTCCAAACCCATAAGTCTTTCTTTCCTCTGTGAAACAGAAAAACATATGTTTAGCAGACATGAGATTTAACAAAACAGATGAAATAACCCACAGACATAAGCACCTTTCACACAAACTGCTAAATTTAAAAAACGTTAACTTAAAAATGTTGTCAAATTGAACAGATAGTGAAACAAAAGCGCTTCCCCTTAATGTGCGAAAATGAAGACAATGGTGCAGAGTTTAAAGATCATTTCTGATGACTGACATCACAGAATTTACCAGTATTTTGGTGCTGATGTGTGAACGGTCTCTTAATCGTAAAAAGCCAGAACGCCTTTGCTTGTGTGAACAGCATATTTGTATATTTACAGGTAAAGTTATTCTGGTAATTTTACGGTAATTTACTGGGATTACTGTATAAACTGAAATAAAGGGACCAGAAAGAGACTTGGACTTGGGCTATTTTGATTTAAAGTACCCCTATTGTGCTATTTTAAAGGTTCCTAATTTTGTTTTGGAGGTCTCCTACAATAGGTTTACATGCGTCTGAGGTCAAAAAACACTTTAATTTTATCATAATGTACATTACAGCATCACCTCTTTTCTCACATTGTCTGAAACAGTCTCTCTGAACGCCTCCTTTCCAAGAGCCTACTCTGCTCTGATTGGTCAGATGGCCCAGTTTTTTGTGATTGGTCGACCGCTCACAGCGCGTGTCGGAAACAAAACTCCCATTACCATATCTGAATTTCAGTTTCCTCAGCACTTAATACACAGCGATACGAACAGTAACAATAGCGTATCAATTTGAGCCTGAATCCTCTTTCTTTGCATAGTGGATTTGCTTTCGCAGCACAGAAAACAATGTGTCGACAACACGTACCAAACACTTCCAGGCCTCAGCTGCAACTACAGTGATTGAGGACGGGTCAAAGTAGACGTTGTTTGCAGTCAGCCAATGAAGACCATAGGCTGGCATTATGCAAATTTGTTTCAAACCTACATAGGTTCGAGTATGAAGTAAGACTGGGCAACTCGTTTTGGCTGTTCAGTGACTCCATTTATCATGCACTTTGATCTTACACATTCACAAACAGCTATACAACACACTGCATGAAAGATAATATCTGAAAAAGCATAATAGGGGCATTTTAAGACTTAGCAACACTCTGGTAAACCCCACAGACACGTGCAAAAATCTAGTTTGTTCTTTTTTTTAGTTTGACGGCTTGTGGTCACTCTACTGTATTCTTTCAATGAATAGAAAAGAGACACTTAATTTTGCTAAATATTATATTTGGAATGACATGAGGGTGAGCAAATGATGATTTCATTTTTATTTTTAGGTAAACTATTCCTAAGAATATTGTCATCATTTTTAATAACTCTATTTCAGCATGTGAAATCCCCATCTGTTTCCTGTCTGGATGTTGAATCGTCACCACCGCCCAATGATGCCACGCCCTCTGTCCTGACCACACCCACTACAGCTGTCAAATCACATCGCCGGTCTGTCTCCTGTGGCAACAATCCCACCAACAAAAAACCAGAGGCGGGGCCTGATATGAGAATCGTCAGGATACGGATGGATTTACACGACGGCAACTTATACAGAAGCATTCTGGTAGTCTAACAAACAAAAGTCAAATGAAAGTGAAAAAGTAAAAAATGTACCCACACTTTTGGACTTGTATTTCACAGCAGCAGTCCAGTGTTACATCAGACCATCTTTGGCATCTCATGTCAGCTCCTGTTTAATATGGATGCTGTCGCTCTTTGTTCTAATGTATACTTTCTTTTCTGTGCTGCCTCAGGTCACTAGTAATGATAAAACACCCACTGTAATCAGTTCTGCATTAGAGAAGCACAACCAGAACACTCAAGAAGCCTCCAAATACGAGCTGATCCAACTGCTGCCGGAGGGGAAAGGTGATGTCACATTTTTCATGTCATATGGTGCTGTTTTTTTTTTTTCGAATCGCATCCTAAAATGAGTAAACATTATTCTGGGCATAATGATTTGACAGTGACATTATGAACATTATATTAAATAAAGTCAACTGTCAATCAAATAAAATATTTAAATCAAATATAAATTAATATATACACTACTGTTCAAATTTTTGAGGGTAAATACAATTTAAAAAAAAAAAAAATTCATACTTTTACACATTAAATGTGACAGAATGTATTATCACAAACGATTTCTATATCATATAAATGATATAAGTCATATTAGAATGATTTATGAAGGATCATGTGACACTGAAGACTGGAGTAATGATGCTGAAAATTCAGCTTTGATCACAGGAATAAATTATATTTTAGAATATATTCAAATAGAAAACAGTTATTTTAAATTGTAATAATATTTCACAATATTACTGTTTTTATGGTATTTTTGATCAAATGCAGCCTCTGTGAGCATAAGAGACTTCTTTCAAAAACATTTTTAAAATCTTACTGACCACCAAACTTGGTAGTGTATATATATTTATTTAATATTAATATTTAATTGTATTTTAATTTGATATTGTTTAATCTAAATTATTTAAAAAAACAAAAATATATTTAAAAAACGTAAACATTTTAACAAAATTATTATTATTATTTTTTATCTATTTTATCTTTCATTTCTTCCTCCACAGAGTTAATAATACCTCCCACAGGAAACGCCTTCTATGCCATGTCTTCAGCTAGCGTGGACTTCCTGTTAAGGAGAAGAGGAGGAAACACACCAACAGGGTCTCCGTCTCTTGGCAACGAAACCAGCGCAACCTTCCCACGAATCAGAGCCAAGGGCAGACAACTAGTCCGGACACTATTTTAACAGAAAAACAGGATATTCATGTCCAAGTACTTTCAAAAGAAAAGACACAAAATATTTCATTCAGAGCTCTGTGACGTCTGTGTAGAATGGACTCAAAAATAGTTTTCTTAAGTCCTTATAGTAGTAATTCGAGTGAAAGCTTGGTTGAAATGGCTCTAAGATTTTAGTTACTGCTAAACATTGCACTATTTTTGCATTTCATAAATCCATAATGAATTTCAAGACAGAATCATGTACCTTTTGCTGATGCCAGCATTTTCAGTACTCCCTCCCCCCAGTCTACCTCTAAAGCCCATTGGTTACAGTATATTAGTCAAGAAACCCCATTATTAATGAACATCAAACTGAGAGAGCAGCTAAAAGATCCCAACATGATAAA
Source organism: Ctenopharyngodon idella (assembly GCF_019924925.1). NCBI lineage: Eukaryota > Metazoa > Chordata > Actinopteri > Cypriniformes > Xenocyprididae > Ctenopharyngodon > Ctenopharyngodon idella. Next base: position 29,615,562 of record NC_067235.1, on the reverse strand, counting down.
ATAAACACTTACAGAAGGTACTTACACCTGACTAAACATTTCAAACACTGAGCTGTTCTGTGTGGGCAAAAAGCTACTGAAAAACACCCACCTACCTGAAGATGAGTCGCAAAAACACTGCCGCTCTTGAATGTCCTCACCAAGTATGCAAACGGATATGCTTACTGTGCGCTTTCTCTTTAAATATTTAAACAGAATGAATTATAGTTATGGTAATATTGAAGCTCTGTTCCAAAACCTAGTAAAAAGTTTGTGTAAAACTAAGGCAGCATTCTAACTGAAACAAATCCTCGTAATGACCAATTTGCAACAGTCTACATTGGCAGTAATGAGCATGGGAGACTTTACAATTGATTTCAATATAGTTTGGTGTTAGCTTGTTCCTAAGTAAACAGCACAATAATCTAGCAATAATAATAATAATAATACACCGCTGTTCAAAAGTCTGGGATCAGTAAGATTTTTTCTAAAAAAGTAATTAATACTTTTATTCAGCAAGGGCACGTTAAACTGATTAAAAATTGACAGTAAAAACTTTAACATTGTAACAAAAGATTTCCATTTCAAATACATGCTGTTCATTTGAACTTTCTATTCATTAAAGAATTCTGGAAAAAAAGAAGCATGTTTTCCACAAAAATATGAATCAGAACAACGGTTTTCAACATTAATAATAAAAAGAAATGTTTCTTAAGGGAAAAAAACAGCATATTAGAATGATATCTGAAGGATCATGTGACACTGAAGACTGGAGTCATCACAGGAACAAATTACGCTTTAAAATACTGTATATTACAATAGAAATTTTAAATTGTAATATTTTAAAATATTACTGTTTTTACTGTATTTTTGATAATAAATGCAGCCATCGTGAGCATAAGAGACATTAAAACATTAAAAACTCTTATTGACCCCCAACATTTGAACATTAGTGTATATACAGTAGCACAAAAATTCAGTAAAATAGTCAATTTATAGTCTATTTTTCAGTATTGAACAATTTTGTTTTGTAATTGTTTCCACATTCTCAGATTGCCCTCTCCACAAAGAATACATCCATTTAATTAGACAAAAAGAAAGTATATTACGGGCAGTTTACACGACACCACTTTCAACTAAAAACGTAAAACCTTTTATGCGATTTGGCCATTCATTTACATGACAACAGCGTTTTGGGGGCCTGAAAACATGTGTTTTAAAAAACGGGTTTCAAAGTAAACATTTTTGAAAATTATACCATTATCATCTCCGTGTAAACTACAAAAACACGAATTTGTGAAAACAGTGACGTCATGCGTATTACGTGTTAAGTCCGTGGGCCCTATTTTAACGATTTAAGCGCATGGTCTAAAGCGCACACCGCAAGTGCACTTGAATCCACTTTTGCTAGTTTAACGACGGGGAAAAATGGTCTACACGCCCGGCGCATGGTCTAAAAGTGTTGTCCCTATTCTTTTAATGAGTCATGGGTGTGTTTTGGGCATAATGTGTAATAAACCAATCAGAGTCTCGTCTCCCATTCCCTTTAAAAGCCAGTTGCACTCGCGCCATGGCGGATTCGCTATTTGTGGAATTTGCTATTCATGGTGGAATTTGCAAGCGGAAAAACTGAGGTTAAAGTGCGCAAGCAGACCATCAACAGGAAAAGCCGGATTCCTCCAAAGCATTTTTATCTTTATGCACACAATAATCTGTTACATTGTAATCCTTTTATTTTTAATATTTGGCATGTTTGTGTGCTGCTGCACGTCCCTGTGTTTGTAATAAGCAGAGTGTATGCACATTGTGCGCTCGCATATAGGCGCATATTACTAATGCGCTCTTTAAATAAAACAAATATTGCGCCATTGACTTTAGACCAGGTTTCAGTTAGTCAGTGGCGCTGTCATTTTCAGTTGGATCAAAATAGCAACATGCCAACAATGCGCCTGAACACACCTCGTTTTCAGACCAGCACGCACATGGGCGCACAAATGGCTGCAAATGCGTTTGCTATTTAAACAACGTGGCGCAGGACATGAAAATGATAACTGCGTCGGGCTGAAACTAGCAAAAAACACTTGCGTCGCGCTTGGTGCTACATTGAGCCAGGTGTATGATAGGGCCCTACAGGCACAAAGTGTTTCTTTACAAAGTGACATCACCAACTACTGGCCTGGCAGCAGAATACAGCGTTTTTAGTTGTTTTCGCGGATCTGTGTCAACGGGGATAATTTTGACAACGGTGTCGTCTGTCTGCAAAAAAATGCAGAGGAAAAATGCCATTCCATTTTTAGTACATGGTTTTCGTGTAAACGTACCCTTAGAAGGTGGCATAATCATGCAGCCTACACTAAAACATGCTGGGTTGTTTCAACTCAAATTTGGGTCAAATATGGACAAACCCAACTGTTGGGTTAAAAATTTAATTTAAAAATTTAACCCAACGGCTGAGTTTGTCCATATTTGACTCAAATTTGGGTTGAAACAACCCAGCATTTTTTAGAGTGCACAATTTGAAACAAGCTTTGCGTGCCTTAAAGTGCTGTCTATGTAGGCAGCGCACTAGTTTTTGGGACAGAGCCAATAGTGTGTTGAATTGCAGGTCTCCAGTTCTGGCTGTTCTATGAAACCAAATCGATTCCTTTAAAAAAATGCAACAAAGCTGTGCCTATGACATTATTTTTGTACTGAAAAATGCATAATGCTACGATCATCAAGAATAGAAAAAAAACCAACACTTTTGTTTGTACCCTGATGAACCTTGCGCTCTCTGACTCGTATGCTGTTGACGTCTCTGTGGGAATGGAGGCATGCGAGAGCTCGCAGTAAGGAAGAGGGGTCTCCATTTATTTTCAGCCTTTGGTTATGTTCGGAATAGCATACTACCATACTACACTTACTACTGCTGCACTCTAGTATAGAGTTTTTATTTTACAAGACAACAAGTGTCTGTTGAATTAAACATACAGTACAGTGTGATGATGACAGCAATGTAGCATATTCCTGTTTGAGAGCTTATCTTGGAAAAATGGCAACCATTTCTAATGCTCTTTCAAAAAAAATAGTGGGAAGTATCCAGCGAGTAAGTTGTAAGCTAGTATTCATTTCCAATCATAGCCTTTTTTTTGTTTGTTAAGTGCCTTATTATCAGGTGCTCTTGTGTGAATGTTGTTCCAGTGTGTTGCACAGTGAAAAGCATGTTGCAGCTTCAGTCTTGTACCGTCAGATCTGTATTCTGACACGTTTATGCACTACATACCTCCTATTCTTGTAATAAACTTTAATTTTGATACAACTGACAGCTTTCAGACCTGATTAATGCATTCAAAATGTCATTACATTTACGTGTGAAAACCAATTATAAACTAGATGTTGCATGTTGTTTCAGCAACACTGGATAAGGACTGTTAAAAATAATTTTACAGAGACTGCTCTCACAAGCACAAATAGAAACTTTTATAAACTGACTATAAAAAAAAATGTCACAGAAATACCATTTTCTTTACATGAACCATGACTTGTTAGATTTATCACTAGAGAAAGAGAGCTATGTGTTTGCAGTCAGAGAAATTATCACTTTATGAGTCTCCTGCTCCATTTTTTGATCTTCTGCAGTTATAAAGTATATATGATATAATAATAATAAAAAATGTACAATGATATTGTATATTATTATTATTATTATTAATAATAAAAATATAGCTGCAAGCAGCAATTAACAGGGTTCAATTACTTTAAGGTCTTTAACCACATACATAAAAAGGCATTGTTTTACTTATCAAGCCTGTAACCATCTAGATCAGAGACAAAAAATTGCCATATAAATGGCAAAATGGAAAAATCTTCTAACGTTTTGGCATCTCGTCATGAACGTGAATGGAAATTTAGACTTTTTTTCCAGTAATTATTGACAATCAGACTATCAGAGAATCTGTATTGGTTTGGTTCTGATCGGGCGAAAAACCTAGGACTAGTTTGTAAAAGTTTTTTCAAAAACAAAATCCCAAAATGTGTTTTGTTCGTCATGAGCCAAGGATTCTGATGATATAAGACACTTGAGTCTGTGACTAACAGATTAGGAGTTATGAGCAACTTCGTACTTTTGATCACTGTAGTGCCACCGTCAGGCCGGTTGGGGTGAGCCTTGGTGATGGGGTGGGTACTACCATCCCTCAAAGTTTCAAGTCTCTACGATTTAAGGTTTGGTCTGCCTGATCACTTTTAGTGCAGAATGGTAATCTTTGCAAATCTTAGTTACACACTTGAAACCCTAATAATACTACACACAAACACTACCTTTCAAAAGTTTGTTTTTTTATTCTTAATTCAGCAAGTATTCATTAAATTGTAATATGTAAAGACAGTAAAGACATTAAAAACACATAAAATTGTACCGTATTAAAATAAAATTTATAGCTGGTTTAGCTAAAGTTCTGAGACATACATTTAAGGATTTAATTATAAATTTACAGTCCTTTTGCATTTAATTACCCTGCATATTGCTACATGCAATAGAAAAAGCATTTGACCTCAGAATCATACCTGTTTTAACACCTACACCTGCAGTTGTTCTGCATTACCCTGATTTTGATGTTCTTTCTGCCATCCAGCTGCATTAGCGATACTGTGCGGCTTTTTCACATGTCTGCACTTCTCCACTGCAGGCCTCGCACTGCAAGGCAGCCGAGCGATAGGCCTTCCACACCGCAGCATCTTGGCGGCACACCGTACCCCCACCTCTCTTTTCCTCCGCCTCGTCACGGTTGATGTCTCCTACGCAGACCCAGCCGCCCGATGTCCCACTTCCAGTGCGGCTGCTGCCGGTACTGACCGCCCACTTCGAGTGATCCTCTGTAGCCTTGAACGTGATGCTTTGGCTTGGGGAAATGAGATCTATGTTGAGGACTTTCCAGCTTGGAGAGCAGTCAGAGGGCAGGAGGCCAGTGGAGCGACGCCAGAACTGAACCAGCAGGTCGGACTGTAGCGTAGGCGCCACCCAAGAGTGATACAGGTCTGGTTATGAATGAAACAGTGAAAAAGCAATGCTTATTTTTTATAATATGCATACACTGTAGAAAAAGATTACTGGAGTATGTTTTACTCTTTCAGTTTTTGTACTTCTGTTACTCGCCATTTCTTTGTAATTATTTGTTAAAGGAACAATATGTAATATTTCACCGCTAGAGGTCACTTATTAAAAAAAACAAAGGCGTAGCTTGATGAAGGCTTGATTTCGGGGACAATGGGAGGTGTTGTCTTAGTCTATAGCCGTGGGAAAAGAATCCGAAGGGGCTCTGGTAGAAATCATATTCATGGATGAGCTAATGTATTACAGATTTATTAACATTACTATAGTATGAAGCAGGGTGTGGCTGAAAGCCATTGGAGTGGAACGAGGCCACTGGAGTGATTGCTAATGAGAGACAAGAGTGACACAACACAGCTTGAGAGCAGCGGAACATTTATTGTGCTGCAGACGACCACTTCCGCTTCTTCCAGTCATGAGTATGTGGGGTAACGCAGCGCTGTGTCATCATATTAGATACATTTGTGTGTTCAAAGTAGTTATAATGTTGCACTGTAAGTTTGCTCGATGGCTACTATGAGACACTTGTTGCACACTGCAGTAAGCTAGATCGATATTAGGCATGGTAATACATGGTACTCGCTGTAAATCAAGAAAACAAGATTCAAACAATAAGACTGTGTTGAGCTATATAACATGATTAGTTTTCTGTCGATAAATGTATCCAAACAGTTGCTCACCTGTCTAATAAAACACATAATATATTAAAGCGTCTTTGGTGTTTCCGTGGTTTTTAAAAAATAAAACCGGAAACTGAGGGTAACACGGGTATGATGTCATTGATAGGCGACGTACGGACACGGTCCGTGTCCTGGGTAAAATTGCTTATTTTTCTGGATTTGAACATTCTTGGAAACGTTTGGGATAATGTAAGTACACAAGTCAACAAAATATATAACATTGTTCTAGTGGTTTTTGGATATTTGAATCCAAAAATCTTACATATTGTGCCTTTAATTTACGAGTGATAACTTTTAAGTAAGTCCTACACTGCCACCTTTTATCAGTGCGATTTACTCAAAGCAATGTGTATAAGTTGAACTTCTTTTTAACTTGGCACGTGTTTTATGGAACAAAATTCTGTAAAACAGCAATTTGCATCACAACAGTCAAGGATGTCAATCTAGTACATATTTGCATAGAATAGCTATTTTTAAAAAATAAAAACTCCAAACCGATGCAAGAACATCCTCAACATGACCAGAACAAATTTGTTTAACAAACAGAGCTAAATGTTGAACTCGTGATCAACACACATTTGACTGGCTGGCATTAAATTGTCACTTACACCATTACATCAGTATTAAAAATGAGTCTTACCATTGGCAAATGATGCACCTTTTGCGAAGCTAATGAACTCCGTTCCAGCCAATGAGAGGAGTGATATACTGCGATTGGATGGGGAGGAGGAAGTGTTGTCCCATCTGCCCAGTGTGCGTTTACAGAGCTGAGCCATAGCAGGAACAGCAGCGGCCAGAGAACCAGGGATGCTGCAGTCATATATGTGAGGCTGATTGATTTTTAACTGCTCACCTAGGAAAAATGTATTACAGGGAAATAAAATACATAATAAGAAAATATTTTACATTACCACAAGAGAGACAAACCACACAGGATAATAAAATAAATGTAAAAATGTAAATAAATAAAAAAATTAAATAGCAATTATATACATGTATGTACAGTATATATGTATATACTGTATGTATATATGTATATATTACTGCCAATATAGTTCATCAGTCTAACTGTGGGCTGGTGTCTATTGCCATATTGCTCCCTGATTTATGGAGGAAATAAACCACTTGAGGCCATGTATGTCCAAAATGTACAGCCTTGACTGGATTATTTTCTCAACCTTGTTCCTGTAGCACATCAACACCACACATTTTGGATCTCTCCCTTATCTGACCTATCCATGTCAAGCCTTGGACTGTGCAATAACAAGCTAATGCATTGAATCTGGTGTGTTTGGATAGGAATAGTTTGAAAAGTGTACTGTTGATGTGCCTCCAGGAACAGGATTGGGAAACACTGGCTTATTGCTTTATTACTATTATTGGAAAGTGATAATACTGTGATCTACAAACACAAGACTGAATGGACCTAAAGAGCAACACAGTGAGAGGTGTTGTCACTATGGTTACTGTGTCAGGAGGATTACTCTAATAGTCACTATGGCAACTGCATCCCATAAATGTTTTGTCTTCAGAAATTGCACATGAAAAGGTTAGTTGAGAAGAATTTCAAGCAGCGTTTCTAACATCAGACTCACTATAAAACAAGCATATGAACATTTAAAAAATGCATAAAGATCATACTATTCTTGCGAATTTTAACACACCTCATTCATACTTGCAGTCATATACTGTGGCATTAAAGTCCCCCACCCCCCAAAAAAATAAATTGAAAATAAATTAAATGAAGAATGTTGGTAACCAGTTTCAGTTCCCAATGACTTCCATTGCATTTATTTTTGGGTGGACTATCCCTTTAAAAAGTGTGTTTAGACTCAAATACAGTGGGTACGGAAAGTATTCAGACCCCCTTAAATTTTTCACTCTTTGTTATATTGCAGCCATTTGCTAAAATCATTTAAGTTCATTTTTTTCCTCATTAATGTACACACAGCACCCCATATTGACAGAAAAACACAGAATTGTTGACATTTTTGCAGATTTATTAAAAAAGAAAAACTGAAATATCACATGGTCCTAAGTATTCAGACCCTTTGCTCAGTATTTAGTAGAAGCACCCTTTTGATCTAATACAGCCATGAGTCTTTTTGGGAAAGATGCAACAAGTTTTTCACACCTGGATTTGGGGATCCTCTGCCATTCCTCCTTGCAGATCCTCTCCAGTTCTGTCAGGTTGGATGGTAAACGTTGGTGGACAGCCATTTTTAGGTCTCTCCAGAGATGCTCAATTGGGTTTAAGTCAGGGCTCTGGCTGGGCCATTCAAGAACAGTCACGGAGTTGTTGTGAAGCCACTCCTTCGTTATTTTAGCTGTGTGCTTAGGGTCATTGTCTTGTTGGAAGGTAAACCTTCGGCCCAGTCTGAGGTTTTCGTCCAGGATATCCCTGTACTTGGCCGCATTCATCTTTCCCTCGATTGCAACCAGTCGTCCTGCCCCTGCAGCTGAAAAACACCCCCACAGCATGATGCTGCCACCACCATGCTTCACTGTTGGGACTGTATTGGACAGGTGAGGAGCAGTGCCTGGTTTTCTCCACACATACCGCTTAGAATTAAGGCCAAAAAGTTCTATCTTGGTCTCATCAGACCAGAGAATCTTATTTCTCACCATCTTAGCAAACTCCATGCGGGCTTTCATGTGTCTTGCACTGAGGAGAGGCTTCCGTCGGGCCATTCTGCCATAAAGCCCCGACTGGTGGAGGGCTGCAGTGATGGTTGACTTTCTACAACTTTCTCCCATCTCCCATCTCTGGAGCTCAGCCACAGTGATCTTTGGGTTCTTCTTTACCTCTCTCACCAAGGCTCTTCTCCCCCGATAGCTCAGTTTGGCCGGACGGCCAGCTCTAGGAAGGGTTCTGGTCGTCCCAAACGTCTTCCATTTAAGGATTATGGAGGCCACTGTGCTCTTAGGAACCTTAAGTGCAGCAGAAATTTTTTTGTAACCTTGGCCAGATCTGTGCCTTGCCACAATTCTGTCTCTGAGCTCTTCAGGCAGTTCCTTTGACCTCATGATTCTCATTTGCTCTGACATGCACTGTGAGCTGTAAGGTCTTATATAGACAGGTGTGTGGCTTTCCTAATCAAGTCCAATCAGTATAATCAAACACAGCAGGACTCAAATGAAGGTGTAGAACCATCTCAAGGATGATCAGAAGAAATGGACAGCACCTGAGTTAAATATATGAGTGTCACAGCAAAGGGTCTGAATACTTAGGTATTGTGATATTTCAGTTTTTCTTTTTCAATAAATCTGCAAAAATGTCAACAATTCTGTGTTTTTCTGTCAATATGGGGTGCTGTGTGTACATTAATGAGGAAAAAAAAATGAACTTAAATGATTTTAGCAAATGGCTACAATATAACAAAGAGTGAAAAATTTAAGGGGGTCTGAATACTTTCCGTACCCACTGTACTTAATGCAAAATATGTTGTTATCCTTTCAAAATATGTGCAAAAACTGCAAACACATTTATTGATTTAGGACAATATATAAAATAGTCAATTTTAAGCCATTACAATTTTGATAAAGAGGCCATTTTATGCCCTTTTGCATTTTTGGGGATCACTACAATAGGTTTTCATGCTTGAATGTTCAAATAACACATTATTTTTTCACATATTTTAAATTGTTGCAGCACCTCTCTTCCCAGTCTGTCAGTAACACTCTGTTTAGTTTCTGTCTCTATGAAGCCCCACCTTCCGAAAAGCGCAACGTGCTGTGATTGGTCGGCTGGACCAGTGTGTTGTGATTGGTCAACTGCTTCGAGCGCGTTTCGGAAATGTCACGCTCCTTATCTTTTTTTCTGTATCGCTTGAGAGGGAATTATTTCAACGAGGAATATTGATTTGTGTTTGTTCCCGAAAGAAAACTCAAGACTACAATGGAGGCTTTTCAGGGAGTTCAGAAACAGTGCGCACTGATATAGAGAATGACACCCTTTGAAGTGACTTTGTAACTTTCCAGACCTTTTTCATGCTCAAACAGCAAAATCACAAACTAAAAAAAGATGAAAATGTAAAAAAAACATAATAAGCCCTCTTTAAATGCATTGGAGACTTACCTATGGTCTGAAAGCGCTCAAAAGGATATGTGACACAGATGAAGTTCTGTCCATTATTTATGCCAGAACTGGGATATGAAAACGTGCCCGCTGATTTAGGAGGGGGGAAATGAGGTGTGCTGTGGACCAACCAGAAGCCCTGCTGCTTATCAAAGACAACAACTCCTGAAACAAAGAAATACAGTATATATCAACATGATCCACAACATGCGTGTTTGTGTGCCATTAATAGCTTTTTAGGCAGTTAACTGCAGTAAAACTGCACCTTTGGTATGGCCACAAGTCCTGCTTGCACCTTCAAAATGTTTCTGTTGTGGTGGCTGGTCATTATACAAGATGTATCCAACATCACCACCCTGAAAGAAAGTTAAAATTCAAAGCTTCTTCATAATAAACATGACCTTATTAGATAGTGGATAAAAAGCCCTTGTGAGGACCATGTGATCTAAAGTATGACTTCCTCTTTTATTATGAAACAGTTATGTGCACATAAAGCCATAAATACATGTTTGAGTTTCTTGAGTGCATGTTTGTTTGCATGTGTGTACATATGAAATTACAAAACACTTATCCCACTTTTAAATGTTTTTTAATGATAGTATAACTAAAAAGAATAGATTTTAAATGCATTTATAATTAAACCTGTAATGTAATGTAATTGCCAATGCAGTGTTTTAACACTTCTGCAAAACAGGCAAAATGTGCAGACTACAGAACAGGATAAGCTGAGTAAGCTTCTCTAAAATCAGCCAGAAAATTACTGATAATGAAAAAGTATTTTCTGGAAAGAAGAAAAAAAGTTGGTTTAAGCAAAACTGGAAATTTCATTTTTTTTTTTCTTTTTCTTCATTTAGCAAATTTAAATTTTATGATAAAGTCATGTTGTGCTGTCATAATTGCATAATTGTAGGGTGATCTGTACCTCATATAAAGGCCCTACTGTTTGACCAACAGCACTTTGACTGTCATTAACTAAAGTCTTCCCATCTATCCATCCCTCACTCTCTCCATCCATGAAAAGGTACTTCAGCCCCTCCTCCACAGGATCATGATGCAGGTGTGGGAGTTTGTACAAGTAAAACCTGCAAGGAGAGACAGAAAAGAGGAAAATTTGACCCCATCACGTTGAGGACATTTTACTTGAACTAGATTTATGTAGATATGTAAATGAACAAAAAAATAAATAAAATAAATAAATCTATCTCTGCTTATAAATTAACTTAAAATTCACCTATAATAAAACTATTTTATCATTTTTACTATGAAAAAATAGAGTATTTTTTTATAAATATAAGTACTATTATATTAATTAATCAATTTACTTAAATTGTTACATTGTGAATAAGTTGTGTAATTAATATGAGGCCAATGAAACTGCCTACATAATCAGACAATAACTGAATTTATTAAAATGCTTTTTTTTTTTTTTGTACCATTATAAATGTCTTTACTGTCACTGAGCCCTTTTGAACAGGGTAAACGGGACACTGCTTGACATGCCATGTCAACTATCAACATTTGATGTCACATAAAAGCCCAGGATGTCCTCTTTAAGATATGCAGTACTAGGACTTAAAACTGTGGCATGTATATGAAAAAGAATGAATAAAACATATATCCACTACAATGGACAAAGATAAATTGTGCCTCAGTAGACTAGGAGTATGATTCAAGATGATGCATGTTATGCGTTTCTAGGCCAATTAAAAATATACAAACCAGTCAACAGGTTTCCCCTGATCATCATAACATGAGATGGAGGAAGAAGCTCCTCCTGATGCGTGAAGGAGGAGCAGAACATGAAGCAACATGATGCAAATGAAAAACCTGAAACAGTACAACAGCTTAATTTGTCTGTCAGGGTAAATGTACAAATACAATAACAAACCTTCTGAAAGCCACTTTTGCACTGTTACAAACAGTCTGAATATTAACGGTTATAATGGTTTATTTCAGTCAGTTTTTAGTTTTAATGTACGCGTTATATTTTCTTATGGTTTAATAACAACTGTATGACTGAACTCCAATTGAAGTATTGACATAAACCTTATCTTTACCTTAACGAAGGCAGACGTTCTGCTGAGACAGAAATGTAAGTGGATCACATCAGTCCATCCGACAGCGAAACTTTCAAATCCTCATGTTGTCACATGTAGCAGGTTCATCAGTTTTGTAGACGTAGAATTTTAAAAGGGTAGAATCGCATTTAGCGTGACCCAAATGGGCGGAGATTGGTGGCCATTATGTTTTCTTTATTGTTCGGATAATTATTTTCTTATTTGAACCACTGTATATTTTCAATTCAGTGTCTATTACTGTTTCTCAGTGTCGTTATTCATGTGTTTATTATTATTCACAGCGCTGCTAAAACAGGAAGAATTGTCACGTTGTAACTGTTACTTTTCTCAGCGCCGTCAGGAAGAACCAATCTCAGTCGTTTGTGATGACAGGAGTAGGTTTTTTATTTTTTTTTATTTATAATTTTATAGCGATCGCTGGGGCGGATTTCCATTTGTATGCCAGATGCCAATCCTTGTTATTAATGTATTAAAATGTGCACTTTTTTTGACAGTACATTTGTCTCTAAAAAAAAAAAAACATCCTGAGACTGGAATGACGCTCAATGGAGTATTCTGAGCCCCAGTGCGCCTCCTAAAGGAACAACTTTTTTGTTATTTACATCCGTATCTGAACACTGGTGTTGTGCAAGCAAAGACTTTTGCAAGTCAAAATTCGGCACAACACCGTCAAACCTACCTATTTGAATGGCCGACTTATGATTATTAATTAAGATACTGAACTAATGGTTACTTACGAAGCAAGTGTAATTGGTCTAATTAATATTCATAAGTAGGCTATATGAAATCTACACTTAAAACATGAAAACCACAAAGCAATACAATATTAAATAACATGTGCACCAACATATAGATTTGTCGCAAATAAACAATTATTGACATTTTTGTTTATTTTTAATCATACTAATGAAACAATATTGAAACGTTGAAGTGCTTAAAATCCAAAAAGTCCCTAGTAAAAATCGTTTCTGTGCATCTGTATGAGGTTACGAAATATTTAATCATGTCATATGGCAGCTGAAACCACTGTATTCTGCAGTTAATTCAACCAAGTAAGTATTTCTTGAATTTCTTTCTTCTCAACTTCCCCTTGAGGGTTCTGTTTTTGTTTACTGGAGGCAGAGACTAAAAAATTGCCTAATTTTAAGAGAAGAATTATCATTTCCTACATCTGTGAAAAAAACATTTCTCTCTTAGCCTTTATTGCAACTGTTTTTAGCAATGAATCACATTGCTTTTTTGCCTCTATCACGTTTCTGCGAATGTAGTTAAAATAATGTCAACATAGGCCTATAGGCCTAAATCTCAGAAAGTTATTAGAAAAAAAATGTGCATATTATTTGGTGTTGCAGACATGTCAGTGATACGCCAGTGTCACCAGAAAGATTTACAGTCACATTAATTTATTTAAGCTGTCAATGGTTGGTTTACATGGTTGTTTATGTAAAATGTTGTCAGCAATCAGATGATGTAAATAAGATGTCTAAAAGCTTTTGCTTTACTATGAATAACTGATTTTGAGCTAATGCAAAACTGAAAGCTCAGTAAATTCTGGATTCACTAAATTAATGTTACTCTTTTAGAAATTTTATTTGAATTAATTTTCTACTGCATCTCCTTCTTCATGCCACAAGAGGTCGCTATGGTCTACTTTTAAACACGTCTGCTACGCCTGTCTTCATGCCAGCTACAAAGGCTAGAGTATTTTCCGAGAAGGGTATTACTTGAGGTTTCTGTGATTTAACAACAACTACAACTACTTAAACTTTTGTTCCTGTGGTAAAACCATAGCTATTCACCATAAATGTGAGTTTTACTTGTGATTACTATAATTTCACATTAAATACCACAGTTAAACTCTTGTTTCTGTTGTAAACCATAGTAAATTTCCATTAAAGATGGTCTTACTTGTGGTTACTACGATTTTACAAGAAATACTCTTGTTCCTGTAGTAAAATTAAATTTTAGTTAAGGGCCGTGGCTGGTTTATTGCAAATACATTGCACTACAATTGCTGTGGTAAACCCATGGCTAGTCTTGATCAAAGTAACGATAACACTTTAAGAAACACAGCAAGGTCTCATTTGTTAACAGTGTTTAATGCATAAACTAACAATGAGCAATATATTTTTACAGCATTATTAAACTTTGTTAGTGTTAGTTAATAAAATGTTCATGTTAGTTCTCAATGCATTAACTAATGTAATCATATCAACTTTTGATCTTATATATATATATGTATAATAATGTTAACAAATAAAACCTTATTGTAAAATGTTACCAAAATAACTGTGGTTTTACTACAAATACTAGAAATGCAATATTTCAAATTATATGTTTTCATGACACCTCCAAAAGAGATTCTTTGACTTTATAATCGAACAAATGATTAATAATTTGATGCAAAAATTACAGTACATATGTTCCCTGTGTCATAGTCATGTGTCATAAAACTATAAGCAACTTACTTGAAAATTATAAGGCTAATTATAAGGCTTTAGTAAGTTAATTTGATTAAAGGTGTAATATGTAGGATTTTCTGCTAGAGGCCTATTCAAAACAAAGGTGTAGCTTGATGACGGCAAGTTTGAGCATGGAATCTTGGGACATGTGGTCTTCACATCACATCCGGTGGAAAAGAACCGGGATAGGACTCGGGAAGAAATCATGTTCATGGATGCGATTATTAACGTTACTGTAGTATGAAGCAGAGTGGGACCGAGTGTTGTGGGAGCTGAACGAGGCCGCTGGAGCGATTGCAACACGCAATTTATTATGCCACAGTCGCCGGCACTGCTTCCGCTTTTCCAGTCATGAGTATGAGGTAACACAGCTCTGTTTAACATATTAGATACATTTGAGTGTGTATATAACGTTAGTCTGTGTGGTCGCTCGGTGGCTGCTATGAGACACTTGTTGCACACTTCAGTAAGCTAGATCGTTTTTAGAATATCATATTAATAAATGCTGGATGGCAAAAAATCAAGAAAATTAGATTTAAACAATAAGACTAAACGTGTTGAGCTATATAACAATAATTAGTTTTCTGTCTATAAATATATCAAAACAGTTGTTCCCTTGTCTATTAAAACATGTAACATATTAAAGCATCTTTGGTGTTTCCATGGTTTCTACAAAATAAAACCGGAAACTGAGGGTTAACGTGGGTATAATGCAATTGACAGGCGACTCCTCACACGACCCGGAGCCTTGGTTAAAATTGCAATTTTCTCACGATTTACAAATAGTTGGAAACATTTGGGATATTGTAAGTACTCAAGTGAACAAAATATATAACACTGGCCTAGTGGTTTTTGCATATTTTACTGCAAAATTCTTACATATTGCAACTTTAAAAAATGCATCAAAGTAAATGTGTTATTAAAAGTGCTTCCTGATACCTCTGTTCCCCTAAACATGTTTTCTGTGTGTGTGAGCAGGAGGGATGTGGATGTCAGCAACTTGTGGTTATTGCCCTGTGCACCTTGCTGAAGGTGGAGTAGAGTTTCACTGGAGACAGAGACTGAGTGTAGAGGCTCAGAGAGAGAGATGGGAGGTGAGACAGGGGATGGCCAGCCTATCACATCCTTCAACTTCTGCTTTCTCCGGCTCAGCGTCCTACGCCGTGCCACTCGGATCTCCCTCTTCAACAAATGTGCATTCATGTGTCCACAGACGGCTGGAAGCGTTTGCTGAAGAACATCAGAACCAGGTACTGTTACATCAGAAACAGGTACTAATTTCTTGATTATTTTTGAAGTTACTTATGGTCTTTGCTGCTTTTACACACAGGGCTGAGATGTGGGTACGCATAATTCTGACCTTCATTTACTCTACACTTCTTCTGTCAGGTAATTTTAGACAGGTATCTTGTGTTTTTATAAAGATATGAATGTGATTGCTTTATGCAGATGCTCTGAGTCTAATCTGTGCTCTTATGTTACCTGAGTGCCCTTGGTGCACAGGTTATTTATATTGTATTGATCTGTGTTTTTTCCTGTTTTTATCCCTGGCGTCAAAAGCGCACACCTTACTGAGGTCAATGCCGGCCTCTGATTACTCTTCTGTTGCTTTATAGGAGTCAGGGCCAGTAAATGGCTGGTGTATTTCTCCAGGACGGACATCTGCGTTTGGGCTGGGACCACAGTAACGCTGCCGTGCCGCTACGATTACCCCTCGCCCTACAGCTCCACGCGGTTCATGTGGTTCCACATCTCTGTGGAGGGCCGGCGGGAAATTGCCTACCATACTGACGGGAATCTGTTGAGCCTCTCGTACAGGGACAGGGTCAAATACATGGGGGGCCACAAAAGATGCAGTTTGCAGATCTCAAACGTGAAGCTGAGCGATGCAGGAATGTACCATTTCAGATTCGAGACCAACAACCAGCAGGAGCGATGGACGTCTCCTGATGCAATCACACTCTCCGTCACAGGTAAGGCCCCATAAGTGTATCTTTTTTAATGTTAAAATATTGTAATACCCAGTTTAATATGTAGATATAACTGTACAGTACTGTTTAAAAGTTTGGGGCAGTACGATTTACAATGCTTTATCCAGCAAGGATGCATTAAGTTAATCAAAAGTGACAGTAAAGACATTTATAATGTTATTAAAGATTTCTATTTAAAAAAAAAAAATTGTTCTTTTGAACTTTCTATTCATCAAAGGATCCTGAAAAAATGTATTGCTGTTTTCACAAAAATGTTAAGTAGCACTAACTGTGTTTTCAACTTATGATAATAAGAAATGTTTCTTGAGCAGCAAATCAGCATATTAGGAAGATTTCTGAAGGATCATGTGACACTAAAGACTGGAGTAATGATGCTGACAATTCAGCTTTGCATCACAGGAATAAATTACATTTTAAAATTAAATATTGCTATTTTTACTGTATTTTTATCAAATAAATGCAGCCTTAATGAACATAAGAGACCTCTTTTAAAATCGTCTTACTGAACTCAAACATTTGAATGGTAGTGTAAGTAAGACAATAATATTTTTGGGGTGGGACTACCTATTTATTCGAACAATGGCTGTCAGCAGGCGGGGGGAATATTTTATAGACAGTTAAATACACAAGCACCTAGAAACGCCCAAGCAACCACATAGCAATGGCCTGGCAACTTCCTAGAATTGTGGCAGCAAGTTTTGCACTCACATTTTATTCAAAAAATCTATTCATTTGAGAAATTAAAACATTTTTTTGTGTGTGTGTATTTGCATATTACTGTGGAGAAAACACATCTAGCTGCTCCTAAAATTGCATGTACTAGTATGGACCAAATATAGTGAAATGCTGTCCTGGTTCCAGAGCTTCAGGTTCACGTACATCCACCGAGAATTGGCAACATGTTTGCTGCCGGCGAGACGGTCTTCCTGAGCTGTGTGGCACGAGGATGTGCCGGACCCGGCAGGAACTTTGCACTTTATCGGAATGGGATCAACTTGGGACAGTCCAGCAAGCTGTCAACCATCTATAACTTTGACAGCCAGCATGCAGGTACCTACACCTGCCGCCCAATACCCCCTCAAAATGTTCAATCACCGGGAGTCACCCTGGCTCTTGGATGTGAGTATAAAATATTTATTGTGCTTATGGACAAAAGTTCTGTGTGTGTGTGTGTTTGTGTGTATATACATAGTTTTGTCATGAAACTCTAGAAGGCACAGGCTGATGGGTCTTATTTTGTAAATATTAAATTAATACTAAATTAACTGATTGTATGTATGTATTATTTAGAGACAGGTTTTTGTCATCATTTACTCACCCTCCAGTTGTTCCAAACCTGTAAGAGTTTCTTTCTTCTGTTGAACACAAAAGAAGATATTTTTAAGAATGTTGGTAACCAGACAGTTGATGGTAACCATTAACTAACATAGTGGGAAAAAAATACAATGGAAGTCAATGGCTATCGTCACTTGTCTGGTTACCAACATTCTTAAAAATATCTTCTTTTGTGTTCAACAGAAACAACTTGAAGGTGAGTAAATGCTGACAAAATTAAAATTTTTGGGTGAACTATCCTTTTAAGAATAAAGCTCCTCAAGGAAACTGCATTTTCTGCAAATGCATAAAACTAGTACATACAGTGATTAAAGCAGGTGTCTGAGTGTGTGCAGTTGAATTCTACTGTCTATTTCATCTCTCTCTTTCTGTGTCTCTTAGATGCTCCTCGCTACACCATGGTACAGATCACCCCTCGAGAGGCAGTCAGAGAGGGCGATTCAGTGACTTTGACCTGCAGTAGTGATGGAGCTCCGCCAGCAGAAAGTTTTGCCTGGTTTAAGGAAGGAGAGAGTGGCAGCTTGCCAGACAGCTTTAAACCTGAGCTGAGATTGTGGAGTTTGGACTACAGGGACCATGGAAAGTACTTCTGTGTGGCCCGCAACCCGCTCGGCACAGACCGGTCCAGGCTGCTTTTACTGAATGTTACCTGTAGGTTACCTCTATTTTTATGTATCTATTATCTATTTATGCATTACTAGTTTATTTGCATGAATTTCTACATATTGCAGCTTTTTAACTACAGGATGTGCAGTTTATCTGTGAATAGGTCAAAATGACCACCTTGTTTGTTTTTTTTTGTTTTTTGGAAATGTCACCAGATATTTCAACTTTTCACTTTCCTTAATTAGACACATGTTTCCAATGTTGCTGAGCTGATGTCTTTGTGAGTTTTTTCCAGTTGCTGGTTCTTGTGTAATAACTTTAATTTTGGCAGGACATTATGTCACACTGTCACACATTGTCTGCCAACCTCCAATAGATCAAAGTTCAAATCAAGTGTACAAATTTAGGGCAAATCGGGAAGCCACATGATGCTCAGCCATGAAAGGAAAATTTATTTCCTGTTTTCACTTGCTAAGTCAAACATCACTACTACCATTGGTCATACTTAGGGTCAGGGGTTAGTATTAAACTGTGGTACGTGACTCATCCCACATTGTTTACGCCATAGGCATGACTGATACCTCGGATTGTGCAGTTTACGTAGGACAAGTGTGCTACTGCTTTTCAAAATTTTGAATTATCACCTGCCGAATAATAAAACATAAGCCGATTACGAAACTTTTACCCAAACTTTTGAATGGTAGTGTATTTGGAATCAACAACAGTGCTTTTATGTATTGCATAATATATCATGCATGTTTCCAGACTCCCCAAAGAACACAAGAATCCTCATCAGTCCTAAAGGAGACATTATGGAAGGGTTTGCTGTCAATCTGACCTGCAGCAGCAACGCCAACCCTCCTGTGGAGAAATACTTCTGGTACAAACTGAACGGTGGGCAGCCCTGGACCAAAGGCACTGTGCAAAATCTCACCTTCCTTAGCGTGCGTTCCCATCATGCCGGACAGTACTACTGCACCGCATGGAATGTGTTAGGCATGGAGACATCGGCCACTATTTCTCTTTCAGTGCTTTGTAAGTTTATACTTATAATATTATATTATAAAGTTTCTATATACCTGTGTGAACTACTTATTTTATTGGATTTGTATTGAAATATATTAAAAGGGGACCTATAATGCCCCTTTTACAAGATGTAATATACGTCTCTGGTGTCCCCAGAATGTGTCTGTGAAGTTTCAGCTCAAAATACCCCATAGATCATTATTATAGCTTGTCAAATTTGCCCCTATTTGGATGTGAGAAGTTTAGAATGAAACTGGACGTTTCTGAAAGGTTAGTCGATACATTTATGTAGTTGCTGTGGAGTTGATTCAACTCATCGACTAGCATGTGCTGTCAAGTTTTGTGCAAATCCAGCGTTGAACTGATCCTCGTTTATGAAGCAGTCCGGCGTAAAATGACAGCATGGCAACAACAATATACTACAACAACTCTTTATCTTCTCTAAAGCAGCCCAACATGGCCTCAGCCCCTTTTTTGTGTGTTCTCGGGGGCAGGGTTTATGTAAATTTTGGGGTTTGTGATGTTACCAACCCGGGAAGAAGCTCGTTGTAGTCCCTACCAGCCGTTTGTTGTAGTCCTTAAAAAGCGATTTCTGTAAAAGAAAATATCTCCCTTTGCATTGAACTTTGAGCGTCGTAACTTTGCAGATGTTGTTTATGCTCAAACAGCAACATTACACACTAACTAAAGTTGAAAAACTGAAATCATAATCAAGGATCCTTTAACAATTAATAGTGAGGCCTGTATGCAATGCACAAATACTGTAGTTTCAGTTTTCTCTTATGAAATTTGCAGTCACTTCATGGTGACCTCAATCCTCCTGTTGTCTTTAGATCTCCATCTGTTTCTTTCTTTATTTCTTTTAACATCTCCCTTTCTCTCTCTCTTTCTCTGTTTCAGATGCCCCCAAAAACACCTCTGTGTTGGCTCAGCCTTCCACTGTGATCGAAGCGGGCAGCTCGTTGACGCTGACCTGCAGCAGTCAGGCCAATCCGGCGGTGGAGAACTACACCTGGCACCGGATCAATGCGGCTGACGCCTGGGAAACTCGATCGGGTCCCAGCTACACCATTGCTGAGGTCAGCCCTCGAGCCAGTGGCCAGTACTACTGCGAGGCCCGCAACCGCATCGGAGCTCACAGCTCGCCGGTTCTGACGGTGAAAGTTCGAGGTCAGTACATTACATTATTACTGTGTTCAACAATGTGTTTATTGTTTATTAGTATTAATAAATGTCATGTTTTAATGTAATGTTTCTTGAACATTGATGTTTTTTATGGAAGCTTGTTAACGCCACTAAATAAAAAATAAAAAAGGTAGTTGCAACTTTTCATCTCGCAATTCCGACTTCTTTTCTCGAATTGCGAGAAATAAAGTCAGAATTGCGAGTTATAAATTCACAATTGTGGGATATAAACTCACAATTGCTAGAAGTAAAGTCAGAATTGTGAGACATAGCTAAAGATATACAGATATAGATATAGAAAGATATAGTTTATATCTCGCACTTCTGATTTATTTTTTCAGAGTTTGTGAGATATAAACTCGTAACTGCGAGTTATAAAGTCCAATTCTGAGGAAAAAAATGACTTTTTTCTCAGAATTGCGAGTTTATATCTCACCATTCTGACTTTATAACTCGCAATTGCATGCTATAAAGTCGGAATTGCGAGATATACTCACAATGCTGAGGAAAAAAGTCAGAATAACTCGCAATTCTGACTTTATAACTCACAATTGCGAGTTTGTACCACACAGTTCTGACTTTATAACTCACAATTGCGAGTTTGTACCACACAGTTCTGACTTTATAACTCACAATTGTGACTTTATATCTTTTTTTAGTTGTAAAAACACTTCAAAACAGTGAAAGAGCTAGAACTAGAGATCGACCGATATATCGATTTATTTTCCCCGATATTTAAGCATTTTACCATAATCGGATATCTGTTTTATAATATCGGATTTACCGATAAACGCCGCCATCTTGTGGGTGTTTTGAGAATTGCACACAGGATCACCATTACAGCGCATCTGAGGGGAGATGAGGCAACGGCGTGCACAGGTAAAGTATACTTACCTGCTTTGCTGTAATTAGTAAACTTTATTTAACATAACAGCCATTAATGCACAAATTAGATGTGTTACATAAATGCCTGAAATGTATCTAGTTTATGCAGCTTGACTCTAAGAAATAGAGACAAGCTCACGGAGTCACATAAGATAATCCGTCAAGTCTTGTCCCAATAAAGATGTAACTTTGCAAGTATTAAATAATACAGCCATGAATGAGCACATTTTGGAAATAAAAGCGCTGAATTTAATTCTCTCTCTGTTGTCTATATAAACATTTACTATATAACCATTAATTCGCTAATAAACATCCAAGTAAACACAACTCTATGGAAATTAATTGTATACTGGTCATTTAACATTATCCAGCGAATTGTTCTTCACTCTTTAGCCTAAACAGCTTATAAATCTACTAAAATTGTAGTTTAAAATGAAGCATTACATTTCTGCAAAGTTGATATGACTCCTGTCTTTAATTCATTTTCTCCATTTGAAAACATTAGATATTCTACATTTATTTTGCTTATTGTTAACATTAGTGTTGTTGCTGTTGATGCTTTTTATGAATAAAATTATTTTTGTAATATGAAGATTAAAATTAACTAAATTTATTGGTGTATAAATAAGATTTGTTTTCTATGCAAGGAGGGAGTGATTGTTATAAATAAAATGGTTTGTTCAGTTCAGTGGTGTTGTAAACGTGTCAAAAACAGAAGTATAACAGTAAATAAATATCGGTTCTGCATATCGGTTATCGGGCACATAAACACAAATTATTTATACGGTATTGGTATCGGTTCTAAAAAATCAATATCGGTCGATCACTAATATAAACTAAAAAATGTATTAGCATAAGGTAAACCCAGTTTGCATGAGCTAATTACAAGATAATTAGTGTCAAAGAGGTAAATCCCTTTGCTCAACTAAAATGCATGTATATGTAACCAGTTTTGCTATGAGAGAGAGGAACCTAAAATGGACAAATATATTTACCCCTGTTAGATGTTAGTCTTAATCAGATGAATGATGTGCATGATTGAGTTGGTGTGGTTTGTATGTCCAGGCCGACTGAAGGTGATCGCACTGGCGTCTGCAGTGGGCGTGTCTATCGGATTGATCTCATTGACCGTGGTCGTCATGATCAGGTGATTGTATGTTTGCTGGCTCAAATGGTGAATATCTGATCTTCTCATATGATCTTACGCACATCATTTCACGTTTCTTTTGCAGTAAAAACATGCATCGTGTCGACACTGAAAATCTTGAGGAAGAAAAACAGGTAATTAAGTTTTTTATATATTTTATCCTGTCATCAAATCATTTGAATCTAACCAAAATTATCCTGTTAATCGAATGGCTTTGTGCTCTTTAAAAACAGCGTTCACCAGTAGTTGATTTACCAGTGGACGATACTCTGTTCAGTGAATCAACTTCAGAGATGTTTCTCCTCAAGAGCACAAAAATGTCAGACATTCCAGTAAGTTTTCTTTGCTCAGATCTTTGTCCACTAAACAGTCTCTGTAGTATAAATATGCGAATTGGGACACAGCCTAGATCAGGGGTGTCCAACCCTGCTCCAGGAGTTGGGGTTGGAACTGAAGTCTGCAGAACGGTAGCTCTCCAGGAGCAGGGTTGGACAGCCCTGGCCTAGATGTTCCCTATCTGGACTGTGTCTCAATTCACATATTTATACTACACTCTAAAAGTATGCATGCTGGTGAAAGGTTGTTTTTGTAAGATATCATCATAAAATAATACCACTGACATTATCATTAGCTAAATTTCCTATCTCAAAATTCATCATTATGACTTTTAGGGTTATACATTTAAAAACTTAAAGGTGCAACATGTAAGAATTTTGCAGTAAAATATGCAAAAACCACTAGGCCAGTGTTATATATTTTGTTCACTTGAGTACTTACAATATCCCAAGTGTTTGCAACTATTTGTAAATCGTGAGAAAATTGTAATTTTAACCAAGGCTCCGGGACGTGTGAGGAGTCGCCTGTCAATTGCGTCATGCCCGCGTTACCCTCAGTTTCCAGTTTTATTTTGTAGAAACCATGAAAACACCAAAGATGCTTTAATATGTCACGTTTTAATAGACAAGGGAACAACTGTTTTGATATATTTATAGACAGAAAACTAATTATTGTTATATAGCTCAACACGTTTAGTCTTCTTGTTTAAATCTAATTTTCTTGATTTTTTTTTTTTTTTGCGAGTACCATGCTTTACCTCAGAGAAAAACACTATTTTGTCAAGTAGCTAACATAGCATAATAAGATGCAGCTTTATTTTTAGTAACAGTAATACAGCATTTTCTCCATCATACATTACGTTTTAAAATTATTTGCATGCCATTTATCAACACAAGCCATCCAGCATTTAATATGATATTCTAAAATCGATCTAGCTTACTGCAGTGTGCAACAAGTGTCTCACAGCAGCCGCCGAGCGAATGCACAGAGTAACGTTATAACATTTTCAACACACTCAAATGTATCTAATATGATAAACAGAGCTGTAGTACCTCATTCTCATGACCGGAAAAGCGGAAGCGGCGCCGGCAACTGTGACATAATAAAAGTTCCGCTGCTCGTGAGGCATGTGTTCGCTCCAGCAGCCTCGTTCAGCTCCCACAACACTCGGTCCTGCTCTGCTTCATACTACAGTAACGTTAATAATCTCATCCATGAACATGATTTCTTCCCGAGTCCTATCCCAATTCTTTTCCACCGGCTGTGAGGTGAAGACCACTTGTCCCAAGATTCCACGCTCAAACTTGCCGTCATCAAGCTACGCCTTTGTTTTGAATAGGCCTCTAGCGACCTCTAGCGGACAGAAAATATTACATATTGCACCTTTAAGAAAACAGTGTTAACCTCATCTTATTTTTCAGTTGTATCAAAATATTTTTATATTTTTCAAAATGTATCAATATTAGCACAAAAATATTTTGACTTTGTCATCATTATGACAAAAAAAGTCAAAATTATGACATAAACCATAATTATGACATATACTAAGTCATACTTATGTGATAAAAAGTTGAAATTGAGATAAAAATTTGAAATTAGGACATAAATCGAAATTGACATACTAAGTCATAATTATGAGCTTAAAAAGTTAAAATTATGAAAGTCAAAATTATGACTTTCTTAATATGACATTATTATGGCAGTACGATAATTTTGAAAAAAACTTTGGAAATCAACCTGAAATAGTATACCAACACAGATACAATACTTTTTATAATGCACAGT
This sequence comes from Ctenopharyngodon idella, assembly GCF_019924925.1. Lineage (NCBI taxonomy): Eukaryota > Metazoa > Chordata > Actinopteri > Cypriniformes > Xenocyprididae > Ctenopharyngodon > Ctenopharyngodon idella. The sequence goes on along the minus strand of NC_067235.1, from coordinate 29,590,900 downwards.
GATTTGTGATGCACTAATTGTAGTCTTGATATTAAGAATGGATAGTAATCTATATGAATTGGGTCATACTGTACAAACTCATGTTTTATTTTGTGTCTGTTTCAGGAGGAGCCAGAGGAGATGTATGAAAGCAGCCACCCATCCATCGTACCCCTGAAAGAAGCTACTCGGAGCGCTGAGGAAAAGGCAAAAATCAACTACATTACGGTGCATTATTCTCGCATGCCCAGGTTAAACACAATTACACAGTCCATGTGTGCTGGTTTGCGGCAATCTCTGTCATATTAAGACAAGAAATGTTGTGTTTTTCATCTTTATATTTACAGTCCGGACCAGGCGACGGTCACAAACATTCCTCTACATGGAGGGAAAAAGCTCAAAGATGGTCCTAATGTTGTTCTCACCAAGCAACCGAGAGAGGGGGTGGAAGAGTCTGCAATCTAAAGCAGTCAACTGATGAAACATCACAACAAATGCTAGAAGAAATTGTGAAACCACACAGGGATTTTTTTTTTAAACTACATGTACTTATAGAGCATGTGTGGACCACTTGATGTAGCCTGAAAGTCAGTGATCAAAGCTGAATTTTCAGCATATTACTCCAGTCTTCAGTGTCACATGATCATTCTAATATGCCAATTTCTTATTATTATCAGTGTTGAAAACAGTTAAAAACTGAAATCTTTGTTAAATCAAAAGTTCAAAAGAACAGCATTTATTTGAAACAGAAATCTTTTGTAACATTATAAATGTCTAAATCTTACTGTCCCCATACTTTTGAATGGTAGGGCAAATATGCTTGAGTGCAACCTTCTTGTTCTATAGATTTGATTAAACTCATCGTAAAAATATCCCACTTAAATATTACATTTAATTGACATGGTGTAATGGTGGTTCCTGACAGCCAGGAAGCTCCAAATAAAAAATAATTTCTTACAATGCCAACGTAGAGTCTGTTTTCTTATACATTCCGGCAATAATGCACGGTTTATTTCAATCACTAAAAATTTTATTAAAATGCTAAGTATTAGATCTATTTCTATTCAAGATAAATAAAAAAAGAAAAATAATGTATACACAGAGGGCTCCAAAATTCTGAAGTCTGAGATCACATGGGAAATATGGGTATTATTAATATTATTATTATTATTATTTATTTCCTGGAAATACACCAACCATAACCCTTGAGGAGAAAAAGGCTGTGTGAATATTTGTCAATAATTTGCAGGTGAGTAAAAAAACAACAGACTGACATGCAGTAATTGTGAACTATTCCTTCAATGAATGCTATTATATTATAAACAGTACCAAGTGCTTTGTTAATTAAATTATGTGCCAGAAAACATACAAGAGGCAGTTTTCTATGATTCACCATGTAAGAATTCACAATATCTTTGCTGACGTCTTAAATTCATTACTTTCTAGATAACTGTTCTTTATTCTCTTTTATTTCAGACTCTTGAAGAACACAAGTGTTGATCATTTCCTCTAGTTCAGTGGCAGAGAGGTTTACCATGATTTTGCCAAATAAGACATGTTCCTGGATCAGCCTTTTGTTGATCCTGGAACAACATTCCTGTCCAAAAACATAGTCCTCCTATTCCTACCCCTAAACCTACCCTTACCCATAACTTACCCCTAAATCAGATGGAAATGACAGGTGAATAACAATGATGTAGAAGCCCTTAACCCTGCAGCTGTAAGCCTAAACTTGACATTTGAAACTGTAAACGTATCCCTCAAATCTGATTGGTTGATTGGAATGTTGTTCCTGGATCAACAAAGATGTTGATCCATCAGGAACATGTTCTACTTAGTAAAATCACATTCGCTGTTGGTCAGCAACATGCAACAGCAGTGATATGCAAAACGTAAGACACAGTATGATATACAGTACACTGTAAAAAAAAAAAAATATATATATATATATATGGTAGCAACATTTTATGTTTTACAGATTTTACTTAAATTTACAGTAAAATACTGTATTTCATTAACTGATATAATGTTAATATACCAATGAAGAACTAATATTTACTTTTATAAAACACTGACAACCACCAAACACAGTGGTGATGAGAGTCACATGATGAATCAAAGTTCATCACAAGCAGCTTTTCCACAAGCTGAGAAAGACAATACTAATATATAGAAGGTGCACATTCACACAAACACTAAACACTATCATAGTAACACACATGACATTAAAAAAATGCAGTTAACATTAATTTAACAACAATAGATGTAACATAAAACCATAATGTACATAACGGATTAGAAAAAAAAAGAGGAAGATATTAGGGAATTCTGGGAAAGTCAAATTACGTTTTTTTTTTACTGTAAATTATACAAGGACTTGTTCTTTTTCACTTCCAAAAACTGTAAATTTAATGGTATTATACTGTAAAATTACATTAAATGTACAGTTAGATCTCTTACAGTTATTCACCGGATATAGTACGGAAGCTTTCTGTTAACCAATTGTCAGTTTTTCACTGTAGCATCTTTTACCGTTAAAACCACGGTTGTTTTTTACAGTGTAGACTACAAAAAGTGAATGGAACATTATGCTGTTTGATGTGCAAAACATAATAAATAGATAATTAATAAACTCTATTACTGATGCAAAAATGCTGTAAAAGTAGCATAGAAAGAAAAAAGCAGAACCATAGATTTCCATCTCTGTTTTTATTACAGTCACTAGTTGTTTTGCTCATCCTGTGTGGTAATAAGACGTCGATTGCTTGTTTAAAGTGGTCTTGACCTCTCTCTCCTGAATGACAAAGCCATATTTCATTAGTTTCTATAAAACCAGGAACGATGGCAAACAAGACATTTACTGAGTAAGTGCTTTGCTTACCGGGATTTGCGTCTGATGAACATCACAATACCTGCTATTGCCACAATGATGACAATAACTCCAAACACGATGACAACAGTGGATGAAGATGCACTTCTTGCTGTAAGGAATTTAGGACAATGTAACTCTTCCAGATATTAATATTTATTTTTTCATATATCACTTTGATACAGCTAAGCACAATTCTAGCACTGGCAAATCAGACCACAATATTATTATCACAATGTGGCTGACAAATTCATTTATCTGTGCTAATAATGTCATGTTGACTGGTCACTGTTTAAAACTGTTTTTGAAATAAAACCTCCAGCATCAGGGTCATGAAATCTAGACATTTTTCTGAGGAAGTGTTTTTTTTTTGTTTGAGGAAATGTGGTTTTGAACATCTTCTTGTGAACAACTGACATTTGCTGTTGCTAAATAACGGAAGTTTTACTTTTACTTTATGAGTGGACAGTGGAAAACAGTCAATATCCTAGTAATATGCATGCTAATAAGCAACTAGTTAATAGTGAGAATTGGACCCTGAATTAAAGTGTTACTGTTTTATTTTACCTCCTAAAATTATTTTTAAATCATTCAGTACTGTCAAATGACTGAAAACGTTGGAAATTCAGTTATCAAAATGTGCAACTTAAGTGCACTTCTCAGCATGAGATGAAATATTGCACATCCAGGGCATAACTGTTCTTACTTTGTATCTGATGTGTAACCTGTAGATTCACCCCTCTCTGTCCTGGTAGCTTGGCCTTCAGGTGGTCGGTGATGAACCGGAACACGTACATGCCGCTGTCTGCTGACCTCAAATCAGATATCATCAGAGAGCAGTTTTTGCTCCCCGTCTGCCCAAAGTACTTGACGCGGCCCTGGTATGAGAGCTCAGGGAATATCCCTGCACTGTGGTACACGTATCTCGGAGTGATGCAGTGGCTTTGATTCAGACACCACATCTCTGACAGCACTTTGTGCCGTATTCCCTGGTCTGACTCCTCAGGGAAGTCATAGGTGCACTGCAGAACTACAGAAGACCCAAGAGGAGCATAGACTGGATCAACAGGAACATGCACTATCCAATCAACAGCAAGAACACCTGAAGTGGAAGCATGTAAGAAATCTTATCAGAAACAGCTGGCTGGAAACAAAGTGAAGTCTAAACAGCATTACTATCTATGCCTGCTAAAGCAACTTGTATATTCTCAGAGAACTCTTCTGAAGTCTCACCTGACAGAATTAAAGACGTCAGGGTCCATATGCCTGCAAGGAGATTCACAATCATTTTTGCTGCCTCAAGTACTTCCTGTGCAAAACTAATGTGAAAACATCACCTTTGTCTGGTTTTAGTTCCTCCTCCTCCTTTGTCGTCATTTATGATGTCTTTCATTACTTCCTGCATGTTCCCAGTTACATTTTTGTTTGTTTGTTTGGGCATAGAACATATATGGCATATATGGCACATCTAAATCTATCTATCTATCTATCTATCTATATATATATATATATATATATATATATATATATAGTCAAACCAAAAATTATTCATACATTTTTGATATTTTTGATATTTTTTTACTAGTGGGTGCAGGACACTAGTTTATTTATGTAAGTGAGGATAGTAAAATAAAGTAAACTGTTTATACCCAAAAATTCTTCATACAGTGGACTACCAGTAAAATTGATAAAAATTTGGAACCAAAAATTATTCAGACTTTGACCTGACCATGTTTTGCTTAAGTGTTATCTGACATAATTAAGATACATTTTTTATGACACAGTTTAACTCTGAGATCTTGTCATATTTTATTACCATTTTTTTAAACTTACTAAAAAAATTTTATAATCAAGATACACATACAGTATTTACCATATCGTCCCCTTGGAATTATAAGGTTTTATCTGACATTTTTGTCAAAATTGTGTTATTCACATATTCTTATTCTGTGACAGCTTATTTACATTATATGATTTTTCTTTTTTTAATGTTGTGTACATTTTGTGACCTTTTATTTAGAAAACAAAAAGGTTCTATCTACAAAGTCGAATGGAATGCAAAAACTTTGAAGTTTAATGTGTCAAAACTGCTCAGAATGCAGATAGAACCTTATAATTCCAAGGGGACGATATGGCATCAAATATATAGTTGTATTAGTTTTGCTTTATGTTAGTGGCAGTAGTATCCCTCCTTGAGGTGCTTCGTTAGATGAGCTGCTCCTGAAATTGAGATGCGCGCACACAGATTCACCTGTCTAGCGCGCGCGCGCGCACCTGCACACACACACACACACACACACACACACACACACCTGCGCTCCGCTGAGACTCTCTACTGACCGGAAGAGGGAGGTTTCCACTCCAGCGAACAGCACAGAAAGAGCAGAGAGAGTGAGAAGAAGAGCTGTTCTGACTGGCGGAGAATAGCTTCATTTAACACACAATAAAAGAGCGAAGGACTCCGGGGAAAGTGAAATGTCAGCGCGGATATTTGGAGGAAACAACAGATTTATCGCTTCATCTCTTTGTTTCTAATTCAAAAGTTTATCCAAGGATCTGCAGTAAAGAGGTAAAGCTGAAAACGTTTTTTTTTTTTTTTTTTTTTTTTTTTTTACGATTATGAGAATTAGTGACAACTAGAAATAAAAGACATAAAACATATCTTCTCAAAATGTTCATTTAAATCCAAAAATGATAATAATCATCATCTCCAGAGATATTTTCCTCCTTATGTAACGGACCATCAAGGCAAAATTCCTCTACTGTATGTTAAATTAGCTTTTTTTTTTTTTTTTTAACTTTTAATTTACATTTGAAAAATGTCTATGGATTCATGTGCTGAGAAAACAAATGTGAATACTTGGAAACATTACAGACAAAAAGTAAAAAAGTAAGTTTTTCAACACTAAAAACATTCAAGCACAAAATTTAAAACTTGAGTTTAATTGGCTTAAATTAAACAAAATTAAGATTACAATCTGCAGTGGTGAATTCATTACACTTCAATCAGTTTGAATTTAATTATTAATGAAAAAATTAAAAAGTGAGTAGAAATGATTGCCACAAGGTAAATTTTGGGAAACAATGTTTTTTAATAGCATTATGTTGAAAACATTTTTACAGTGATTGTTAATAACAGCACTGACTGTAACCTTTTTTCTCAGTTTGCACTTTGGTTTATTTAACTTGCTTAACCCATCTTTGTCCATGACAGCAGTTAAATGATGTTTTCTAAGCTTTTCGAAACATTTCCAGGTCTGAAAGAAGCAGCAAATCGAAGTTTTGAGGAGGAATCACTGGAATCCATTCCAAGCTTATTTTTCAGTTTTCTGTTGGATAAAGATGCCAGAGAAGAAGATCGGTGAGTGCTGAGCTGTTTCTCTCTTTTTTTGACATCAGACGACTGGTTTGTTAAAGATTAACTGAGCTGGCAGGTGATAGGTCATGTACTCGATTTGTTTTGGTCAGTTTGGGTCTGTGTATTACTTTGACAGAAGGCCAAAAGGTGTCCAGACGTGACATGACGTGATTTGTCCATACAGCTGTTTTCGTGCACATAAATCTAAATGGATAAAAAAAAAAAATCAGGGTTAAATTAGGGTTAACTGAAAACATATCCACTCTTGGGTAACTGAACCTTTATATATAAAAAATGCTAGGTTAAAAACAACCCAAGTTGGGTTGAAAATGGACAAACCCAGGGATTGGGTTGTTTTAACCCAGCGGTTGGGTTAAATGTTTTCCCAACGTGCTGGGCAGTTTCATTTAACCCAACTATTGTTTAAAAAGGACTAAATGGCTGGCTTAAAATGAAACCAAAATAGGTTGGAAATTAAAAATCAGACACATAATTACTAGAGGAAACAATAATAATCAAAAGGTGAACATTTATTAATAAGTAATTTAATAAATGTTTATTGTTTCATTATTATTCATTAAACTTATTAATAAATGTTCATTTATTAAACATATTATTAAATTGTAATTTTCAACATATTTTGGGTTAATTTTAAGCAAGCAATACAGTAATTTTTAAACAATACTTGAGTTAAATAAATCTACCCAGCAGGTTGGGCAAACATTTAACCCAACTACTGGGTTAAAACAACCCAATCACTGGGTTTGTCCATTTTCAACCCAAATTAGGTTGTTTTTAACCTAGCATTTTTTTAGAGTGTAGTTTTTCCGTTACATGCTGCTCATTTGATTAACCGTTTAGCATTCTCATGTAGATTGGGATCTGGCTGCTCTATTTGGCCTATACTGTAGGACGGACTACAGAATGAGAGAATGTTCTGGAGTAAAACATTCCTTTATAGTGGATACATTTCCAGACTAGAACATTTTAGAGCTGACACAACAGTTTTGTTTCTGGTTTCTGTATTCTGCTTAATGTTAATTTTGAACCCCCTTTAAAAGGGGTTGTGATGTTTTAATTTGGCCGCAAAACTTGAATCATCCAGGTATGATGGTCTTGAGCAAGAGAGAGAGAGAGAGAGAGGGCAGTGTACCATGAAGAAGCTCTGTCTCACCCCACTCAGACAAAAGTACTACTTGTTCTCCGGTCAAATGGGTCATGGCAGGTGCTGTAGAAACAGTCTGAGGCAGTGGGGAAATCCTCAGGAATGAAACGAGAGACAGCAAACAGGAAAACATCACACTGTTTCAGTTTTGTTCTGACCTCTAATGTAGCTATTGAAAGCTGGGCTTGGACAAAACGTCACTGGTCAGTTGAGAGTCAAAGTGAGATATGGATGGTCAGATTTCACCTTTTCTTTATACGCTGATTTGTTTCATGGGCATTTTTTATTAACAGCTTGTATCACAACTACAATTACAACAGTTCTCATATAGATTCAGTCCAACATCTAATGTAGATACAACATTTTTTTTATTAGAAATTATTATTAGATGCTCTTTGAAATACTTGATTCTAATTGGTCAATAATGGCATTTAAAGGGACAGTTCACCCCCAAAAATAAAAAATTCTATCACCATTTACTCACCCTCATGTTGTTCCAAACCTGTATGAGTTTCTTTCTTCTGCTGAACACAAAATCATATATTTTGAAGAATGTCAGTAACCAAACAGTTGCTGTTTTTTTTCCATACTATGGAAGTTAATGGGGCTGATTAACTTTTTGGTTACCCATATTCTTCAAAATATCTTCTTTTGTGTTCAGCAGAAGAAGAAACTGGTTTGGAACAACTTGAGGCTGAGTAAACGATGACAGAATTTTCATTTTTGGGTGAACTGTCACTTTAAGAATGCTAAACTGCATAATTCATGTAGATGACTGATTTTCTACATACACTACCATTCAAAAGTATGTGGTCAGTACATTTTTTTTCTTATTAACACTTATGCTTACCAAGACTGCATTTATTTAATCAAAAAACAGTAAAAACAGTAATATTGTGAAATATTAAAATAACTGTTTTCTATTTGAATATGATTTAAAGTTTAATTTATTCTTGTGATGGCAAAGCTGAATTTTCAGCATCATTACTCCAGTCTTCAGTGTCACATGATCCTTCAGAAATCATTCTAATATGCTGATTTGCTGCTTAAGAAACATTTCTTATTATTATCAACAGTTGTGCTGATTAATATTCTTGTGTAAACAGCAGTACATTGTTTTCAGGATTCTTATCATTCATTTTAAATATATTTACTCTCAATTTTGATTAATTTAACGTGTCCCTGAAGAATAAAAATATTAATTTCTTGGTAACACTTTACAATAAGGTTCATAAGTTAACAATAGAAATTCTTAATGCCTTAAAATAGCTTGAATGTAACTCTACACCCATGTCTCATTTAATATACATGGATCTATGAATATAATAATTAGCTCCGCCTCCACTCACTCGCACAAGCTCAGACGAGATCCACTCGGTCAACTTACTGAGGTAAATGCTGCACAATGGTATCGCTTTTTACAATGTCAGGCACATAATGGTAATTAATATGATTAGCGTTTTGCTAATTTGTTTACATTCATGAGTCAACTCATGAACAACTCAGAACGTCAGTGGAGAAAGGCATATAGTTCATCATAACATCGTAATATGCAGCATATACCCGCCATATTACTAAATCTACCCAATTTTTCATCTCAACAGAAAAATATACACTGTAAAAAGTAATACGCTCTATCTACTCAATAAAATTGTAGCAACAGATTACAAGCAATATTATTAATTAAATTCAACATATAAAAAATGAGTTAGAATTAATCAAATTAATTTCTTAAAAGTCAACCATTTAAAATGTGTAAAATTAGCAAACACCATTACAAAAACCCACAAACTGACATAAAAAGCAAAGAGTCAAACTGTCCAACTAAACGAAACACTGATCACCATAATAGTGACCAAAAAAATTCAATAAAATCAACATCAACATTTAACTTCTGTTTATTCTTGTGTTTCTCTTTCCTTCGGTGATTCTGCTTGTTATCATCAGGTGTCTTCAATGTTGGCAATAAAAAACAAAGAGTTCTTAATTCATCTTTGAAGTCTGTTATTCAGATATTTTTGTTTAAATTTTACTCGTTTTAAATGGTTGACATCTTAGGAATTCATTTGATTAATTCTAACTCAATTTTACTTGTTGAATTTAATTAATAATATTGCTTGTATTCTGTTGCCAAAATTTTATGGGGTAGATATAGCGTATTACTTTTTACAGTGTACCGGGATAACCTTCTTTTGAGACTCTGCGCGGTCAGTTAATGATATGCTAAAGCCCGCCGGCACGTTGACGTGATTGGTTACAAGGTAGTTTGTGACGTCATAAACACCAGTGATTTCAAACCGCGGGTTTGAGACGGTCTTTGGTTTACTGCAGTTTTAAAGAGAAAATACTCAGCAATGGTGTTGACTGATGAATTTGCACATGGTTTGTCTTAAAGCATATTAAAAACACCACATAGACATATAAACAACATTAAAAACTTTCACCACAGGGGGACTTTAACTACATTAGTTAACATGAACTAATAATTCATGTTTAGTTCATGTTTATTAATCTTTGTTAATGTTAGTTTTAACATTTACTAATACATTATTAAAATCTTGTTAACATTAAAGCACTGTGAACTAACATGAGCAAACAATGAACAACTGTATTTTTATTAACTAACGTTAACGACGATTAGTAAATACAGTAACAAATGTATTGCTCATGGTTAGTTCATGTTAGTTAATGCATTAACTAATGTTTAACTAATGAACCTTATTGAAAAGTAAAATAAAATATTACTGACCCCAAACATTTGAACGAAAGTGTAGATGTTCTAGTTATATAGAAATAATGTTAGTGAATATAGGATTCTTATCTCAGCTCTTGGTCTCAGAAATTACATTTCAATGAAAGGAAAAGTAGCTGCCCATTCACCAACATTTTTCTCATCATGTGAGAAACGTCAGTCTAATATATCACTTTCCATCTGTGACCATGACCTGTGATTCACCCAGAACTACTGAGAGTGTGAATCATCAATCTCCAGCATTAACACGTTTCCCAGCAAACACATTACACATCAAGTTTTTTTTTCTTATACAATTTTACACCTTCAGGTATTCACAGATTTTTCTCTGATGTGCTTGTTTGCACCATTATTATAATAGAAGCCTTAAAATACTATAAAGAATGTTTCTACGTAATGCGTCCCTGTGACCCAAAGGGTTGTGCGTTCGGCCCTGATGCAGAGCTGCGGCAACCTGTTTTGTGTGTTTGTTTGCTCTGAGCTTATCAGACAGCACGGTCTCTGCAGTGATCTGATGTCGCATGGGTCTACTGTTAATCATCACACCAGAGCTTCTGTCTGAAGATCGTGCACAAGTTCCTCACAGTCAGGAAATCACATGTTTTGTGATGGTGATAAGCAATCCCACAGGGAATCTGCATGTGCAGAAACACAGAACCTGAAACTCATCATTCACAAAATACACATGCCTCTTTATTTTGTTTATTAAAGGGGACCTATAATGCTCATTTTTAAAGTCTTGGTTTAGGTCTTGTCTCTATGAAGCCCCTCCTCCTGAAAAGCGCAATGTGCTCTGATTGGTCGGCTGGACCACTGTGTTGTGATTGGTCAACTGCTTCGAGCATGTTTGGGAAATGTCACGAACCTTACCATAACCATGAGTTTCAACACTACTAACTCAACTCAACCGGGCCTTTTCTCCATTTTTTGAGATTTGAGCGGGAGTTATTTAAATGAGGAATATTGTGACGTGTTCGTTCCCAAAAGAAAACTCAAGACTCCAATCAAGGCATTTCAGGGAGTTCAGAAACAGTGCTGATATTGAGAGTAACTCCCTTTTGGAGTGGACTTTGTGCTTTATGTAACTTTGTAGACCTTTTTCAACATAACAATACACACTAAAGAAAGAAGAAAATGTAAAAAAAAAAAAAAAAAAAAGTAGTAGGACCCCTTTAAATATTAATAAAAAGCCCACAGAATATAGTCCTGGTGATCCCTGTTTATTTTAGGTGGAGCATGTTGAGTCTTGTCTATGAATGTAGTTTATTTTGGTTGGAGCCATGGCACATTGGTACAGTAAGGCATGTGCTTGAAATGGAGGTTTGATTCTGGCTTGTATTGTTTCCTGATCTCTTTCCCAGTACTCCCAATGGAAGATTTATTGGTTGCTATTTTATAGCTCACGAGATCTAATACTGTACATTATTTCCTTAAAAATATATGATTTTGTCCCAGTTACAGTATTTTACACATTTACCATCAGGCACTTGCAGGAAAGCCAGCTATTATGATTTTTCTCTTTATATTTTCATATCATTGGCTTTTAATAGAAATATATAAACTATAAATAATAAATATATAATAGATATATATATATAAACAAAAATTATATAAAACAAACATTCTGAAATAATAATATAAATAATATGTCTTTAGAAAGCAATGTAAAATGTTAAATATTAATATAATATAAAAATATATACTTTATACTTTTAATATAATATAGACATTTTGATTTTTTGAAAAGAAAAATTATTCTTTTTTTCTTTCCTTCTCTTTATTTTTACTGTTGATTCTTTCACGTTAAGAAAAGAATTAATTAAAGGAGAAACAAACAACAAAAAAAATATAAAAAAATAAGACAGTAGCCATAAAAGAGTAGCTATTAATATATAATTTTATTTCTATTTTATTAATGGTTTGAACACCTATTTCAGAAATGTACGAGGCCATGTTGAAATCTTTAACTTTTGATTCCAGACTTTGCTATCTTGGCAAATCTGAGCAAAGTGTATGCATGGCATTGTTGAGATCCCCTTTGAAACTCTATAGGAGACACATGTGAAATTATTAGGGTATTTTTCTCAGGATAAAAATCTGAGAAGCAGGATATATAAGTCATTTGTATTTCAAAGTCATATTTATATTCAGTGTATGTTTTATTTAGGATAATGGTTATGGATTGATCAATATAATCATAGTAGAATAAAGTAGTGCTTGTAAACAGTAGCATTGGTGAACTCTCAGTACATGCAGGTCTGTTTTTTTGGCATTGGTCACTGACATGGTTACATCTGTATGATTTTGTCTAGGAACATGCTGACACTGTTCTGTGTGTGTGTGTGTGGAGAGAGAGAGAGAGCTGAACATGACACTGAGATTCAGTCCCACGTTTACTTTAGCAGAGAGGAATTGATGACTTTGGACTATTGATTTTGTTCATGGTTCTGTTCTTTTCATCAGCTCTGTCATGGTTTATGTGTTTGCTCACAGGCATGTATTTTTACAAAAGCCCACATTACTGCATTAAATAAATACTGTGTCCTGTACTGAAAGCGTCGTTGGTTTCTATCCTTCAGGAAGTCCAGGGATGACCATCTTCAGTCCGTATCGGGTGGTCGCTGCAGTAGCCGTGATCTTGATCATACTGGGGGGTCTGGGAGCCGCCATCTGGGCCCTTGGTAAGACTTTCGGCTCGGCTTTCTGGGAAATCCGGTTTGCCTATAGCAACTGCTGATTCAACAGAATACTGAAGTCACTCCAGAGACTTACTACACTTGTTTTTTTTTGTATTTTCAGTCACGTATCTTAGAACAACAGAAGATACTGGATTATTTGATGGTAAGCATTGTTCATTTTTAATTACATTTAAATATAATCATATTATATATTATTATTTTATATATAGGTTTTTGTGTTTTTGAAAGAAGTCTCTTATGCTCACCAAGTCTCTATTTATTTTGATAAATATATTTGAAATTGTTTTAATATATTTTAAAATGTAATTCATTGCTGAGTTGGCAAATTTTTCAGCAGCCATTATTCAGTTTTTCAGTGAATTATTTTAATTTGGTGCTTACTTATTAAAAAAGTTGTCACTTTTTATCTTTTTAATGCCTCCTTAATGAATAAAAGTATTAATTTCTTAAAAAAAAAACAAAAAACAAAAAAACTTACTGACCCCAAATTCTTTAAATGGTCATGTGTAGCCTATATATTAACATTCTGACCAGTCACAGGTAAAGCGAATATTGTTGATCATCTCCTAACAAGGCTACATATTAAGACCTGGGTGGATTAGATGGTAAGCAAACAATCAGTTCTCGTAATCAACGTGTTCATCAAGTGACTTTGACAAGGTCCAAATTGTTATGGCAAGGCGACTGGGTCAGAATATCTCTGAAACAGCGAGGCTTGTGGGTTGGTCTCGGTCAGCAGTGGTGAATCTACCATCAGAGATCTGTGGATGGACAAACCACAAACTGGTGACGGTGTTGGGTGCACAAGGCTCATCGATGCACGAGGGCTGTGAAGGCTATCCCGTCTGGTCCAAGCCAACAGAAGGTCTACTGTGGCACGAGTCCCATCAAATTTTAACGATACAGGAATGTGTCACAACCAAGCGGCAACCTCCCTCAGTTTCTAATGAAGCCAATACAGAAGTGACTTAAACTCAGTGATACAATTCATCGATTGGCCGCTAGGGACAGGCTCCAAAAGAGAGCAGAATTTCATTGACCCCCATGTTAAAATGACCAACTTTACAGCAGAAAAAATACATGTTTACAGTTGGTACAAATTGTGGTTTTGGTCTATACTGCTAATTTAGCCCTTCATGACAACTCTGAGGGGGGTGAATTTTTTTATAACTCATCCGTTTAAGTTATATTAAGTCTTAAAGTTCTGCATAATTAAGGGCGTGGTCACTTGAGTGACAGGTGAATTGCGCTATTGTCTGTGAGCCATCAAGTCACCTCAGCTAATTCCAGCCGCTGAATTTGGCATCTCTGCCGTATTTGTGCTTTATTTCTGGATTATTTTATACAATTATAAAATAATATGGCTTGCTGCATTAATGGTCGTGATTTGAGACAGATATGGGTCTGTGTAGATGTGCACACATGCAGAAGATAAACAGAACACACGTTGTTGGATCGTGGCATTGGCTTAAAGTTTTGTTTGTGAGATTTACTACAATGACAATGGCGGGAGAATATTAAACTCCGACAGCACTGCTTGGATATTGTAACTAAAACTGCTGCACTATTTTGAAAAATTATACCAGGATGCACCAGGATGCACTGTGGGGATTGACGATAAGCCGGTGGAGGGAGTGTGATGCCTTGAGCAATGTTCTGTTGGGAAACCCTGAGTCCCGCCATTCATGTGGATGTAAATTTGACACATGCCACCTGCCTATACATTGTTGCAGACCAGGTACACCCCCTCAAGACAATGGTGTTCTCTGGTGGAAGTGGCCTCTTTTAGCAAAATATGCCACACTGCACACAGGAATGTTCAGGAATGGTTTGAGGAACATGATGAATAGATCAAGGTGTTTCCCTGGCCTCCAAATTCCCCAGATCTCAATCCAAATGAGCATCTTTGGGATGTGCTGGACCAACAAGTTCGATCCACGGCGGCTCCACCTCGAAACCTACAGGACTTAAAGGATCTGCTGCTAAAGTCTTGGTGCCAGATACTACAGGATGCCTTCAGGGGTCTAGTAGAGTCCGTGCTTCGGCAAGTCGGTGCTGCTTTGGCAGCAAGCAGAGGACCAACAGCATATTAGGCAGGTGGTCATAATGTTTTGGCTCATCTGTGTATGCTGCATGTATAATTCCGAAAGTGGCATCCAGTTATAATCTCATAAATATAATCATTATTTTGCGTTTCACATTTTCTTCACATTGGAAATGGAAGGTCAAGTTGAGCGCATTGCATATGCACTATTCCACACAATGCATTCTGGTCTGCACATTCCCATGTAACATAGAAAATGTCATCTAAAATAGTATGAACATGCTCACTATCTTCATTATGTCCTGCAGTGCAGGTGAGTGCAGCTGACCAGAGGCTGAGAGTGTTCGACTCCACCCAGCGGAGGTGGAGACACGTCTGCTCATCCAGCGTCAACCAGCTCGTCGCCAACATCAGCTGTGAGGAGATGGGCTTCATCAGGTAACAAACAAGCATGCCAGACTCACTGTTTCTCTGGAATTCATCATTGTTTTAGTTATGTCTTGATTTGCAATTTTCTTCCATTCAGAGCAGTAAATTTCTCAGTGACATGTGCTCCTGACAATGGCGGTGACCGAGATTTCTTCTGCGTGAAAGATAGTGAGTTAACATATGGGAAGAAGATAAAAACATCCCTCTATCCTTGGTAAGACATTGCCTTTTCATATGATTAAAAATAAACATATGCACCATGAGCATCACCAAATTGAATTGCAAAAATAAACAGTTCCTCTCATCATTGTTTTGAACAAGGAGGTCTATAAAGCTCTCAGCATCCCCATTAGCAAGCTATACATTTTTGATTTTAAAGAGTCTACCAAAAAACGGTAAAAGTCACTGGTAAAAATCCTCTATAATATAATGAAATATAAAATGTTGCTTGCAAAAACATATTGCATCAGAATAAACAGCTAATTTTGAATGGCCATCAAGGAAGAAAGATGCTTTCTGGATGCCCTCTTGGTCATTGATTACACTACTGGTCAAGATTTTGGAATAATTACGAATGTTTTATGTTTTTAAATAGAAAGGCTGCATTTATTTGGTCAAAAATACAGTAAAACAGAAATATTATTACAATTCAAAATTACTGTTTTCTATTTGAATGTATTTTAAAATGTAATTTATTTCTGTGATGCAAAGCTGAATTTTCAGTATCATTACTCCCGTCTTCAGTGTCACATGATCCAGTGTTACATTATTCTAATATGATGATTTTCTGCTCAGTTATTAATAATGATTCTTACCATTATCCATTTTGAAAACATTTAATAAATATGCTTAATACTTTTGTGGAAACCATGACATTTTTTTCAGGAATCTTTAATTAAACAGGATTTATTTGAAATAGAAATCTTTTGTAATATTACTTAATTACTTACCCCAAATTTTGAATGTCATAGAGTATCATGGATTCACAAAAATATTAAGCAGCAAAAACTATATTCAGCATTGATAATAATATGAACTGTTTCTTGAGCAGCAAATCATCATATTAGAATGATTTATGAAGGATCATGTGACACTGAAGACTGGAGTAATGATGCTGAAAATTCAGCTTTGATCACAGGAATAAATTACATTTTAAAATTCAAATACAAAACAGTTTTTACTGTATTTTTGAGCAAATAAATGCAGCCTTGGTGAGCATAAAACACTTATCCCAAATATATATATATATATATATATATATAAAAACTTTTCACCAGTAGTGTAGTTAGACAAACAGATAATCCTGCCTCAAACTCATTTAATTGGTTAAGCCAATGTTGCTATGACCGGCCCAGTCAACATTTTGCAGTTTCACACAATTCACCTTTAACAGTGATTCAGATCGCATTTTAATTAGGCAAACTAAAATCTAAGAACCGATTGCAATAGTGTTAATCTCTCTAAAACATTCTGATGTTTCATTTCTGTTTCAGTAAATGTGACAAAGGTCAGATACTAGAGGTGATTTGTCAGGGTAAGTGCTACAACTCAATTTGTAGCATTTTGAATATTTCTACACTGCAAATACATGATTTGTTGACTCTCTGTCGCTGTAGACTGTGGTCGTCGTATGCTGCCTGAAGAGCGGATTGTGGGGGGAGTCGACGCTCGCCAGGGTTCGTGGCCGTGGCAGGTCAGCTTACAGTATGATGGAGTTCACCAGTGCGGTGGATCCATCATTTCCGATCGCTGGATTGTCAGTGCTGCACACTGCTTTCCTGAGTGAGTGACACACACATTTTACACCCATATTTTTATTTATTACTATCTGTACTAAAACATGCTAGCAAAATTCTAAATCATTTTAACAACATACTGAAACATGCTAGCAATGTGTTAATACATGTTAAACATTTTTAGAAACAAGCTAAAACATGCTAGCTATAAATGGTATTTTTAATGCTAAAAATGGTAGCAACAACTATCTATCTATCTATCTATCTATCTATCTATCTATCTATCTATCTATCTATCAAACATGCTATCAATTTGTTAAAACATGATAGCAGCATGTTAACAACTTCTAGAAACAAGCCAAAACATGCTAGCTCCATGCTAAAAATGGTTGCAACATTGATCTATCTATCTATCTATCTATCTATCTATCTATCTATCTATCTATCCTTGATTAAAACCATGCTAAAACATGCTATCAATGTGCTAAAAACATGTTAGCAACACGATAACAGCTTCTAGAAACAAGCAAGCTCCATGCTAAAAATGGTAGCAAGTAGCAATGTCTATCTATCTACTGCTTCACATTTTTGTCGAAACAATGACAGATTTTTTTTTCAGGATTCTTTGATGAATATAAAGTTAAAAAAACAGCAATTATTTGAAACAGAAATTCTTTGTAACTTTACAAATGTCTTTACTGTCACTTTTGATCAATTAAATCCATCCTTTATGAATTAAAGTATTAATTTAGGCCTATTTCAAAAACAAAAACTTTTGAATGTTAGTGTACTTGTATGCGAGATCTCACTCTCAGGCTTGTATCCTCAGGAGGTATCGTCATGTGTCACGCTGGCGGGTTCTGATGGGATCGATCTACAACACTCCCATCCGTAAGAACGTTGTGATCGCTGAGGTGAAGACTGTTGTCTACCACAGCAGCTACCTGCCATTCGTCGACGCCAACATTGATGACAACAGTCGTGACATTGCAGTCCTGGCACTGACAAAACCTCTGCAGTTTACTGGTGAGTTTTTAACACTTTATTTTGATGGTCCCCTTTAGACATTCTGTTGACTGTAAGTAACACTGCACCTACATGTCAACTACCACTCATTAGAGTATTAGTAGACTGTCTGCTTAATATCTGCTAACACTTTATTTTGATGGTCCCTCAACAGACAATCTACTGACTATAAATAACATTGCAAGTAAATGTCAACTCATTCTACTAACCCAAACCTAACAGTCTACTAATACTCTAATGAGAGGCATGTAGGTGCATCGTTACTTATAGTCAACAGAATGTCTAAAGGGGATCATCAAAATAAAGTGAAATCCAGGAAAAAAAATCTTGCTCCATATAAAATATATATTAATCATCCGATTTGTTCTGATTGGCTGCCTTTTTGCTCTTGGTGTGGACTGAAAAATGACTGGAAACTTTTGTTTTAACCTTTTAAACATTAAAGTAAATGTCATGTTATTTTTTTGTACGTCATGTTTTCTATTGAAACTGAAGGCATTTTAACACAAAGGTATTTTTCATGAAATAGTTTGTTCATAAAAGAGATGTCTCTGTGTAACAAGGACAAATCTTTACTAGCAGCAGTTTAATTGGAAGTTTGTTTTGAGGTGTTTTTCATTAGGTAGTGGTATGTTACAAGCCTTTCTGGGTGAACACAGCATTATAGTAAAACCTCCCTCTGGTCTCAGGTTGCTCGTCCTGAGAACAAAGCTCCTCTATTTCCACGCGGCCTTGAGTCGAAACAAAAGACAATACCGGCAGACTTTTCCAGAAGGACAAAGCTTTTCCTCATATGCAGTTTTCTGTATAGTTAACCAATGTTGTTAGGAAATATGTTGGCTTTTATTCTGAAAAGATTTTGTTCTCTTAAAAATAAAGGTTCTAAAAGGGGGTGCATTAGAAGAACCATTTTTGGTTCCCCAAAGATTCTTTCAGTAAACAGTTCTTAAAAGAACCCATTTTTTCTTAGAGTGAAGAATATTTAAAAGATCTAAAGAACACTACATGGAACCTTTTGTGGAATGGAATTATCAAAGGTTCTTCATGGAACCATCAATGCCAATAAAGAACCTTTATTTTTAAGAGAATAGACCTTATGCGCCAGAGAAACAAGCACACAGCATCTTTAGAATGTTCTGTTTGAACTTCTGTTTTTGCTGTAGCTCTGTATATTTCTATGGCATCGCCGTCAAAGAGTAATTAGCTGGTAAAGTGGATTTACTTATTGTAGAGTTAACAAATGTTATCATTAGCATGGTAATGTTTGAAGCGGATGTCATAACAAATGTCAGTTAGACCAGGAAGATTTTAAAATGAGTGGTTCATTCATAAATCTGTAAGATCTTACCTTCACGCTGTGGAAATACAAACCGGAAGACAGAACACATTGAGCACAGTGCTGAAAAGGGGCGGGGCTACATAAAGTCAAAGGAAATGGAGCATGAGAATCTGAAAATTGCTCCTTTTTCCCTCTAGTGTTCTGTCATAGAATTGCGAATGACTGTTTTCCTCCCGGTTGACATAATATCTTTTGGTGTTTTAGATTATATCCAGCCAGTGTGTCTTCCTACCTACGGCCAGCGTTTGGCGGATGGGCAGATAGGTACAGTAACCGGCTGGGGTAACATGGAGTATTACGGTTAGTAATGTCTCATTCTGTGTCTTTAATTAAAGGTCACTGTAGTGCAGTATTCCAATGTTTATCATCTTTACCTGTAACCGGAGACTCTGTCTCTGTCTGTCTGTCTCTCTATGACCTTTGTGTCAGTGACCTGTGCTATTACGCTTGAAGTAACCGCTTGTGTGACCTGCTGTCAATTACCAGACAAACATTTCAACTTCCCTCAGTTTGTTTCAGCAGTGGACTTTTTTTTAGTACTTACAAGCACATAAAAGTGCTTAAATTCATTCATTAGTATAAAATACTTTTCATGGTGGGGGAATATCTGGTTATGTGTTTCCAACATAATTCATGCGGGTGGAGTTTGAATCTATCACATCATTCCAGTGCTGTTATCCCTTGTGAAAAGAAGTGTGCTTAAGAGTATTGAATGTGCCGTGCACTTGTAGTGTACTTCAAATCTTAAAAGTATATTTTTAAAAAACTGTACTTGCAGATATGTTAAATGAAATAAAAGACTACTGAAGTGTGCTTAAAGAGTACACTTTCATGAAAAAGTGCACTTTGCAATAATTTCAAATTAAAAGTTTTACATTATAAATCATTATGCTTTAATAATCTTTTGTCAAACTTTATTTATTTACTTTATCACTCATTTTGATGTGTTAACTAACATACCAAAGCACACGTATAATATAATTTTAATATAATTTGTGTTATTTGATGTTTAATATACAAATGTAATAACAAATATATTTAAATACATGACATACTGTACAAGTTAATTAAAGTATATTATAATGATTACATATACTGATGTACTTAAGTCCTACTAAGTATTTTAAGTATATTATTTCCATAATAATACTCTTTTTTTTTTTTTTTTTTTAAGTTTACTAAAGTGCACATCTTTTTCACAAGGAATTATTAAATAAATCTTTGTTAATTGAAATAATACAATAAATAAAGTCAAATATACTGTAAATATTAAATGAAAATATTAAGTTGATAATATGAATAATAACACTGCATCATTCTCATTTTATAGTACATGTAATGTTACAGTACGATGGTTATACTTTTAGAAAAGTTGTATGTATTAAATGTTTATTCATGATGCTGCCCACTTACGTGCTAAGCTTCCATTTACTATAAACACATTTCCTGTTTGTTCATAAACACTGAGGGTCACGTATTAGTAATTGACAGCATGCCAGCCTTCATGTCATGTCAGAATGATCATATTTATGAGATTAATGCACATAAACGCACAGAAACATGCCTGAAACGAATTGGTCTGGATCATAGTAATTAGTTATAAAGATTATAATCGTGAATGTTGTGATACATTGTTTCTTGTATAAATGCATTTGTGCTTACATATGCACATAATGTTCATGCAATATCATATGTGTTTCCATACCTTTTAATTGCAGCATAAATGCATTTACACGGGAATCAAGGGAAACAATGTATCATGACATTCACAATTATAATTTTTATAACTTATATGTCCTTGTCCTATGTCTCAACAACAATGAGAAAAAGTAAAGCAAAAGTTACTTTCCATAAGAAGTGACAATGCAACACGCTGTTATTAACTGTTTTTTATAATGAGTAACGCAATAGTGTCATGCATTACACTTCTTTTAAAAAATGAACATGCCAACATGACTTGAAGGCAACAGTTGACATTAGGTTGAAAACCCTGAATATTCACTGAAGGATTCTAGAGATCAGAACATTTTTGTTTTTGTTTCAATTTGACACCCTCCTTTACGTCTCTTTATTTCTCGCAGGCACTCAAGCCAACGTCCTCCAGGAAGCCAATGTGCCCATCATCAGCGATACTGTGTGCAACGGTCCTGATTACTACGACAACCAGGTCACCACCACCATGTTCTGTGCCGGTTATGAGAAGGGAGGGACCGACTCCTGCCAGGTATCTGCCACTCATTTCTGACATCATCAATCTAGATCAGTGGTGTCCAATCCTGCTCCTGGAGGGCCACTGTCCTGCAGAGTTCAACTCCAACCCTAATTAAACACACCAGAACCAGCCAATCAAGGTCTCACTAGGCACACTAGAAACTTCCAGACAGGTTTGGACACCCCTGGTCTAGATTGACTGAGCAGCACTGCACACGACCACTAGAGGGCAAAATTTTTCACTAATGTGCCAGTGGCCATGTGGCATTGTGGACTGATGTGCAATCACTGATATATGACATCTCTTATATAATGTCAGGGGGACAGTGGTGGTCCTTTTGTAGCAGCGGATGTCCTTTCTAAGACCAGCCGCTACCGTCTGTTGGGGGTGGTAAGCTGGGGCACAGGCTGCGCCATGGCCAAAAAGCCCGGCGTCTACACCCGTGTGTCACGCTTTCTGCCCTGGATTTCTACAGCCATGAGGGTGAGTGATTCAAGATGACCAGCACACTTTATCAGCTTATACATATCATAAAAACAAACTTTACCTCACTTTTCTCTCACATTTACCTCCATAGATGTATGAGAATTCCCCAGGAGTGCACAAAATGGCACGGGCGGTTACACCATAGCCATTTAAAGTGGAAAAATGTTTTATATGAGACTGAAATATTGCCCGTTGAGGTCAGATTTGTTGCTCGGATCTGTGACTGAGATCAGACGTCTGATGTTGATCAGATGTTGTGTGATGATCAACCTGTCTCAAGGACAAATATCTTTCGCAAATATCTGACTCATGGAGGTCAAGAACCATTTCTGATGCTGTACTTTGAGTTTATGAACACATCTGTAGGCAATTACCATAAAATACGGTACGGTAATTATATATATATATATATATATATATATATATAAATAGTTTTTATTGACCCTACAAGTTCGATTAAACCAGCAAAATATGAGGAAAATATTAATTTTTTTTTAAAATATAATGATGAGGGCAGATCAAAACACTTGGTTAAGGTATTTAGCCTTGGACAAAATTATTTGACAAAAAAAGGCAAACTACAGCTACAGGTTTTAATATGCAACAGGATGCAAAGAAAAACAAAAAAAGCTCAAAGTAAGAAACAAACATTGACTACAACATAACCAATTCTTAATATTTCATTGGTTCTCACTTGTTTTTGCATGTGTTCATAATTTCTTTGTATGACAGCCTGGCCAAAAATTATGTCCGCACAATTTTATTGCGTTATCAGAAATAAAACAGTTGACTCCAAACACAACTACGCAATATGCTTACAAAATCTTAATTTTTTATAATATTTGAATGAAGGGTGAAGATGTCAATTTTCCTAGGCTGGACATCAATTTTTATTTATTATTTCATTTATATGTTTGTATATATATATATATATATATATATACACACACACACACACACAAAATAACATATAAATGAAATAATAAATATTTTTGTAAAACATTCAAGGATATTTTTCATCCTACTTTATTGCAGGTTTGTACAGTGTGTTTGGTACCAAGAATTATATATATATATATATGGTAATGTTCAGCTGTAGTCAGATTAAAATTTAAAAAAAAATTTTTTTTTAAATTTCTCTTAATTTAAGTAATAAAATAGTGTACAAACAACATAATATAGACTCCAGACAGCAAGAAAAATACCATTTATCTGATCACAATCCTAAATCTTACAAGGACTTTATCTTAATCTACAGTATTTATCTCAATTTTGTTTACTGGCAGCACAGGTACAGTACAGTATATGCATATGAATAGACATATAAGTCAAATCTTTAATACATGAACTTATGAGTAGGATTTTACTGAATAATACAGGCCTCTGTGAAATGTGCCATGATTAAATATGCACTTAAAGGATTAGTTCACTTTCAAATGAAAATTAGCCCAAGCTTTACTCACCCCCAAGCCATCCTAGGTGTATATGACTCTCTTCTTTCTGATGAAAACAATCGGAGAAATATTAACAAATATCCTGACGCATCCGAGCTTTATAATGGCAGTGAATGGGGGTCACTAGTATGAGCTGAAGAAAGTGCCTCCATCTACATCCATCCATCATAAACATGTACTCCACACAGCTCCGGGGGGTTAATGAAGGCCTTCTGAAGCGAAGCGATGTGTTTGTGTAAAAATGGATGGATGCACTTTCTTCAGCTCATACTAGTGACCCCCATTCACTGCCATTATAAAGCTTGGATGCATCAGGATATTTATTAATATTTCTCTGACTGTTTTCATCAGAAAGAAGAGAGTCATATACACCTAGGATGGCTTGAGGGTGAGTAAAGCTTGGGGTAAATTTCATTTGAAAGTGAACTAATCCTTTAACTAGGTTTTGTAAATTGAAATGGCCAACGCAGTGACATTTGAAAATGTTTCATGAAAACTACACACTTTATGTATTTTACATGTATTTTATTTTATTTTCTCTTTTGTCTTAAAAGATGGGTTAAGCATTGATAATATACAAACCAAAGACTGGTTTAGAGAACAGTATGAATAAACTCATTGCTGTGGCAGTCAGTATTGTTGCATACATTGATGTACATATATGAATAGCTTCTTTACTATGCAATGCACTGTTTAATTCAAGTTTGTCTAATTTGTATGTTAAGCTGCTATATTGTTATCCAGATTTTGTACCATAACCTTCTGAATAACATTTTGTAGTAATTTAGTAAGCCTGTTGAATAGACACTAAAAGTCAAACAAGACAATTTAGCTTTTATTCTATGTATATGCTTATTTTTCTGTTTTTGTTCATGAAAGTAGCTGATATGAATATATGTACAATATAGAAGTTCTGACTTTTGACATACAGTAATCTGACTGCTTTTTCTTTTCAATTCTTTAAGCAAAATCTAAATGTTGCCCTTTAATATATGCATTTTAAATACTGAAATAAAGACATAATTTTTTAATAAAAAACAGTAATAATTTGTGGTTACTTTTGTGCTTTAGGAACAACATAAAAGCATCAGCATTTTTTAAATATATAAATTATATTTATAAATATGCATTGCTGTTCAAGATTTTTTGTTTTTGAACAAAGCTCTTCTGCTCACCAATGCTGCATTTAATACAGTAAAAACAGTAATATTGTGAAATATTATTACAATTTAAAATAACTGTTTTCTATTTTATTATATTTTAAAATGTAATTTATTACTGTGATCAAAGCTGAATTTTCAGCATCATTACTCCAGTCTTCAGTGTCACATGACCCTTCAGAAATCATTCTAATATGCTGATTTGCTGCTCAAGACACAAATATCATTGACCCCAAACGTTTGAACGGTAGAGTATGTAACATTTATTTATAAATATGTGTTAATATGTTCAAGTTAAATGTGTGTTCTTAGCTGTGTATTAATTCTGACACAAAAACATCTTGTGTATTAGAATTTTGCATAATTATGTGTGTGTATGTTATTATTATTAACATTATTATTTCACATGGCTATATCAGATTAAACTGTGTATTTATTCAATGTGTATTATGTGCCTGGGATGGTGCAATCATAACAGCTCTATTTTTCATCTTTCTCATTCTTAATTTCTTACTCTTATTCTTTCATTCTCCTGTTTATTATAAGTTTGTGCAAATGAATGCAACACATATCAAATCTGAATGCATGTAAGATAACTCTTTCATTCATAAAAACTACTTAGCATCCAGTGAACCAATGCTGGGTGGAAAAAATGTGTCTTTCTGGCTGATGTAAATTTACATCTTCACTGTTTTGGCAGTAAAATGCCTTATACTCAAATAGTAGTTCAGTAATGCCAGAAGGAAGGGAAAGCATAAAGAAATCAGTGCTAAGCACACAAGGAAGTGTAAAGAGAACGACACACGCTGCTGTAAAGGTTGGAATAGGGGTATGTCCCAGCCCAGCCTAAAACTTTCTTGAAAGAGTTCCTTGCAAATGAGCATCCTCCATCCTCCACAGTGTTTTTCATCGCAGTATCTACTGAGAACGAGCACAGCTTTCATCCGCTCCACTACTGAGCGATCACTCGAGGAATTGCACCAGCAGAAAGGGCTTTTCGTGGCCCTGTGATGACTGATGAAATGGGAAGGATGAAGATCCAAACCACTGTCCATCTGATGATGCTTCTGATCTTAGTGCTGCAGTTTGCTTCACTTACAAACGGTGTGTTATTTTATTTTATTTTATTTTATTGCTTACAGTTGAAGATAATGACTCATTATGAAAGATGGGATGCTTGGATAGTTCAAGATCCTTGACTTTTTAAATTTGAAAGTTGAAAAGCTGTTAGCTGAAATGGAACAATACAAAAAGCTGTTGGTATAAAGAAGGATTTTTCAAACCTTTGTATTGTTTAATGGCTTGAAATGAGAGTATTTTAACATTTGCCCTTTAATATTTTATATGGATTTTTTTATAATGACTTTACTGGCTATTTTGTGTATACACTCTTAAAAACAACGGTTCCAAAAGGGGGTTTTCACAGTCATGCCATAGAAGAACCATTTTAGTTCCCTAAAGAACCTCTTAGTGAACAGTTCTTAAAAGAACAATTTTTAAAACCACTTAAAAGAACGTTTTGTGGAATGGAAAGGTTCCGTGGATGTCAAAGTTTCTTCATGGAACCAATGATGCCAATGAAGAACCTTTATTTTTAAGAGTGTAGGTGTGGTCATTAGAATAGTCAAAAAGTTTATCATTTCTTAGTCAAATCAGCCTCCAGCTTATGCTGTGATCTGTTGCTTTTCTCCTCTGCATTAGGCCTGTCACCCATTGTACTTCCTCAAAATGTGACCTCGGAGACCGGGAAAACTGTCACCTTTGAATGTGGTTACAGTGGCCTGAACTCGGAAAACATCAGATTTTACATCATGGGTTCGAAGGTCAATGATTCTGTGTCTTGTCCAGGAGACAAAACCAAATACTTACCCGCTCAGGTGAAGAATTGACCTCTCTTTAAATTATTGTGGTACACATTCTGTACACTAGCAAAACACTCCCACTAAATCTTTATATTTTCAACATTTTATAATAATGGTGTCGTAAAATCTAAGACACGATCAACGCTATCTCACGACCAATTCGTACATATTTTACGAGGTTTATTCTAATTTGTGTGAACCCCAGTGATGGATAGGTTTAGGGGTGGGGTTAGGGGTAGGTCATTCATACAAACTCATAAAATAGTACAATAAACATACGAATTCGTACAAATTAGCCACCTCGTAAAATACGAAGGCCATGAGATCAGGTTGGAAACGACACAAATGCAGTGATCAACAATCAAAACTAGCTTTAAAAGTAGCCACTCTTTGCCAAGATTAACCTAGAGCTCCTCTGCACATTCATGTGGTGCATCCTGGGATGCTTTGAAATAGGGCCCAAAACTCTTCTTTTCTACAACAACTTGGATAACAGGTTTAAAGCTTGTTTTCGTCATGGAATAAAAAAAAAAATACAAAAGGTAACTGGCGACTTTTTATCTCACAATTCAGACTTTTTTTCCCTCAGAATTGTGAGATATAAACACAATTGAGAGTTACAAATTCAGAATTGTGAAATATAAACTGACAATTCTGAGAAATAAAGTTGCAATTGAGAGAAAAAAGTCAGAATTGCGAGATACAAACTTGAAGTTGCAAAAACGTTAAAATTGCGCGATATAAACTTGCATTTCCTCAGAATTGCGAGATAGTATAAACTTGCATAGACTTTTTCCACTTTCATTTGCGAGTTTATATCATGAAATTTTGAGAAAAAAAGTCAGAACCACGAGATGTAAACTTTACAGAGACCCTAAGGCAATGGTCAAAGTCAATCAATTCCTGGAGGGCCACAGCTCTGCAGAGTTTTGCTCCAACCCTAATCAAACACACCTGATCCAGCTAATCAAGGTCTTCAGGATTACTAGAAACTTCCAAGCAGGTGTAATTTGGAGCTGGTTGGAGCTAAACTGTGCAGAGCTGTGGCCCTCCAGGAATTGACTTTGAGACCACTGCCCTAAGGGGACATGGTGGTGGATGAGATGGAAGGAAAAATAAGTTGTCAATGCGCTTTCTCTCGCAAATGTTTTGTTCCTGTGAGAAACTTTGCATTCCCTCGCAAAAACAAGCGAACACAAAGTTTCTTGGGGGAATGCAAAACATTTGCAAGAACGTAAAAGCATTGCCAAATTTTTTTTCCCTTCCATCTCATATTTTTTTTTCTTCACCATGTCCCTCTTGGGGCTCCGTATTAACTCACAATTGCGATAAAGTCAAAATTGCGAGATAAAAAGTTTTTATTCAGTGGCGTAAAGCTTACATAGTCCCTAAATGATATTAAATACTACATCTTTCTCCTTTCCTCAGTCAATGAAAGCTTACTGTTATAAAAAATCCAGTGGAGATGTAGCTGCATGGGAAGTCGCAGGAACATCAGAAGACGACAACGGTACTGTTTTTTTGTGCAGGGTCAAAGGTGCTGATGATCACATCGGAAACCTTTATGTATACGGTATGTTACTAGCAATGTTACTAGTGTGTGTGTGTGTGTGTGAATAGACAATAGCCTTCATGTCTCTCTCTGTGTGTCTCTCAGAGAATGATTCTTACTACGCGAAGCTCATCGGATACGTGATTGGAGGATTTTTAGCCTGCCTCATCACCATCATTGCGGCTTATGTCCTGTTGAAAAGATCTGAGAAAGCGCAGCGATGCTTCAGTAAGTTTCTCATTGATCATGTAATTTACACATTATGCTTGAATATATTTACATTGTGAGAT
This sequence comes from Ctenopharyngodon idella, assembly GCF_019924925.1. Classification (NCBI taxonomy): domain Eukaryota; kingdom Metazoa; phylum Chordata; class Actinopteri; order Cypriniformes; family Xenocyprididae; genus Ctenopharyngodon; species Ctenopharyngodon idella. The sequence continues at coordinate 29,562,488 of NC_067235.1, read as the reverse complement.
GTTAAGTTACAGACAGGTTTCTGAACTTTGGTTTCGTTTTTCTGCATTTCTTAGGGTCGGTGGGTGGAATCCAAGATGACGTGCAATCGCCACAAACTAAGCAATATTGAAACCCCTTTCATGCTTTCTATAAACAAATGTGGATTTTAAGGGTTTTTAATAATATATCATTATATAATATATGTAATATAGGCTACAACATACAATACAATTATCTTCTATACTACTGAAAGAAGGGCCTTTCTGCAGGTTTCATTCTTGTCCTGTAGGGGGCGTCTTCGTTACTCTATTCACAACATTAATTTCCTTATAGGACATGTTCCTGGTTCAACATCCTTTTTTTTTTTTTGGTTATGGAGGAACATTCTTATTAAACTGTCATAACTGTGTTCCTATTTCTAACCCTTACTTTCCCCTTTAATCAAAGGGATATTGATCCAGGTATATGTTCTTTTTGGCTAATCAACTTTAAGCATCAAGTAACTCCACCTTTCCATAATGTTTATCTTACACATACAAAGATCAGATTATTTAATCATGGATCTGCTGTTTAATGAACAGTCAAGTACTTTATATCACTGTTTACCTACTGTTTATGATATTAGCTTAGTTGGTTATTTTTTTGTTTTAAACAATGTAAATGACAAGTTTGACTAATATAAGTTAATCACATTCATTTTATACTGCTTTCAGAGGCTAAATGACAACATTTTCAGGACACAAACTGAGCCTTTTGGATTGTACTGAGTAGATCAATAGTAGATGGGTCAATATTGACACAGGTGGTTCGCTGCACCCTGGAACGACTGTGCTTCTATTCTGCTACATTTTCCATTGTAGATATCAGTCCATGAGCATTTTAGTTTAGTTTCTAAAGTTTCTATCAGAAACAACGCATTTGAACCTGTTTTGAAGCTTTGGCTATTTGCATATGTGCTCCAGCACTTGTAAACACACAAGAGGTCACATTACAGCTCACAACAACTCTCTATCTTTATCTTACAGTCAGATTTATATTTAATGTTGTATGATATTTTCAGAATGTGCTCATAACAATTAAACAATGTAAAGATTATTGACATCTGAAATCTCCATTCTGCATTTCTAATCAGATTAGACAGTCAAATATAAAAAAATATATTTTATATATTGTTTTTATCTACATTTTTGTTTGAATTTTAATGCTTTCTGTTCTCTTGAGAATGACTATACATTCTTTTCAGAGAGACTCCAATGCTGTTTGTGTAAAAGTGATGGTAATTTCTAAATTAACCTATTATTTTCTTTTCAGATTTGTGTAATATGTTCCACTGACCTTATCAAAACCCAGTAGACATATTATTGAGGCTTTTACTGTCTGTTTTATCAGAATGCACTTTTCATAAAGGTGATTATCATATATATAGACATTTGTTTGGGGTCAATTCGACCCCTGTGAGAATACATTTTAGAATAATACAATAAAACAAACTGAAATGAACAAGTGGCAGACATGTGTCTAGTGTATTTCTACAGTGTGTACATCAATCAAAAAATTGGCATGTGAGAATTCATTGCATTTACTTGTGTTTCTTAAACCCCCAACAGGTTTATTTTTCAGTGTTTGAAGAAACAATGATCAAATTTAGTTTATAGCGGGTTCTCAAAAAATTAGGAAAAGTCATGAAGAACATTCAACTGCATTAGCTCGTCATTTTGCCAGTCTTGGTTCGTGTGACTTTTTTTTTTCGTGTTAATTTTTTTTTCTTTAACATCATCACAGCACAAGTAATGATGAAAGAGTCACGTAAGCTGTTGATTCACTGAGTTTTTCCATGCAATATGGATGAGAAATCTTTTAGATGACTGCGTATGCTGCTGATGCCCTGGAGAGCAGCTCCTCCCTGACTGACTGTGCATTCTTAAATACTGTGGTTAGGGACATATCATTTCTTCTCTAATGGTGCAGTAGGGCAGATTTTTGTTCTCACTGTGCATGACTGTAATTGGTACAGTAAAAAATCCACCTATCCACCACTTTATCTGAGCTTGTAGTGAGTTTAGATGGAAGACTACATGCTTTTGTTATTCAAAATTTTCTTTGCTAAGACTAAGACGATTCTTCAAGCGCACACCCTAAAAAACTTTGCTTGTAACTACTCATTTGGTTACTTGCCTTGACACATTTCCAGAGATTTTAGCTTGTGAACTTCTGCAAATGTGCTCAATTTTGGCAATGCACAATTATATGACATGTATCAAAATAGAATGCATAATATTATCCAGACTACCAAAATATAATGAGAAAAAAAATTATATACTTAGCAAAAAAAGAAATGTCCTACCACTTTCAACTGCTTTTTTTTTTTCCAGCAAATTTCTTAAGTGTAAATATTATTTGTTTGAACATAAAAAGATTCAACAACTGAGATATAAACATGACAAATTTTAATATCAAAAGTATCAGTCAGTAAGCAGCAGTCAGTATGTTGCGTTTCCAGCAGCTGCTTTAAGTGCTACAGTGGATCTCATCCTCATGGACTGAGAAAGATTTGCCAGCTTTTGCTGTGAGATATTACTCCACTCTTCCACCAAGACACTTTCAAGTTCTCAAACACATCTGGGGGGACATATGGTTTACACATGGTTTGGCACTGCACGGAGTGTCCTTCCTGTTTTAAAGTGCCCCTATTATGGCATTTGAAAGGTTCCTATTTTTGTTTTGGGAGTCCCCAACAACAGGTTTACAAGCATGCAAGGTCAAAAAACACTTTCATTGTCTTATAATATGCATTTATTTTTACCTTACGACTCTCAAACGATTTGCTCAACGATTCATTTTTCCAAACCCCTCCTTTGCAGGACGCTAATCTGCGGCGATTGGTCAGATGACTTCTGCTGGTTAACACGGAGTACAGTATATAGTGCTTGCATCACTTACATTATATTCTAATAATGATGGTGCTCCGCTCTGTTCTAAAAATAAAGATTCAGAGAGGAAATAAGTTGTTTTATGTTTATGTTAGCGAACCTAGCCCACAGCTCGGTGGTAAACACCCAAACAGTCATGGTATATGCGTTAGCCTTACACAGAAACTTACTGATAAAGCACTGCAGTTGTACACCAACGTATTGCTCTATTCTTTATCATAACTCCAAGTAATAACAATGACAAACATCTGACACATTTCTAGACAACTGCGAGCGAACACATATTGCTGTTAGCTGGTTAGCCAGAGACCTACAAGCTGCACGGAGCTTACACAACACACACAAATAAATACATATTGTGCATGCTACAGAGAACATAACAGCAACAATTATTAATCATACACTTACAGGTTGTGAAGAAGCTGGTCCAAATAAACTGGGTACTGACCCATCCTTCAATAACAACTGGCTTGCGAATCCCTCGTTGAACGCATTTAGGTTGAAAAAGCAGTCGTCAGTAAAATGACGGGAACACAGCACAAGGTTCGGGCTATACTGCTGTAGTATCGTTGCAAAGATAAACTTTAACCACTGATTCTTCACGTATTGGCAGTGTTTGAGGGGTTTCAAGTTTTCCCTGGTGGCAATATGCTAACGTTTAGTTTTGACGTCACAACGAAACGGCTTGGAATTTGTTTTACAAACAACTCGTTTAATTGACTCAGAGTCGACTCTTACTTTTGAGAGACAATAACTATATATACGATGCACTTGCAGATTTAAAACTTTGCAGGATGTTTTCATTCAATTAGAGCTATGTTATACACTACATGAAAGGTAATTTTCAAAAATCCATAATAGGGGCACTTTAAGCCCTATTTGCACAGGATTAGTATTATCTGGGGACCTCGTGTGATTTAGAAATGACCCCCCCACATTTACTGACTTATCTCCCCGATATGATATCAAGGCTTTGTGTAACATGTCGTTATAGTTCTAGCTGTATGATATATCATAAACAGAAGAATGTTCCTTATCGCATGCTACTATACATGTCATCCATCTCCATCTAATCATTCTTCTTGTTTTCACTCTTCGGATGGTTTTCAGCTTTCTCTTTCTGCAAGAGTTATTTGTATGGTGTATAGCGATATCACCCAGCACCAAAAATACTGCCAAAACACTCCATTCTTTGCGAAAGATGGATAAAAAGGCACACAGGAAACAAAAACCTTGAAAAATTATATACGACCCCGCCAAATCACTGAGATGCTGATTTGCATGGGACTAATATTATCACAAGACCTCAGTGTTTGCAGGACAATGGCATGTTCACACAGGTGATCAGGAACCCTGGGAATCTTTCTCCTGGTGTTTTCCAAAGCCATTACAAAGGTCTCTTTAAAGTCCTAAGTTATTGGAACTGACATTAAGTTTCTTCCACCTGTAAACTGTTGGTGTCTTAAGGACTGTTCCACAGGTGCATGTGCAAAATTAGAGTTAGAGTTCATTGAACAAGCATGAAACACATTGTTTAAACACTAAAAAAAAATGACGTTTATCCCTCTCTTTTTCATAATTATAATATCAAAATGACTTTTTACAGAATCTCAAATCTCATAAATATATATAATTTCATAATAAACAATGATATATTAGATATAATTACATATATTGCAAAATATTTAGATATTATATATGAATTATATAATTATTAAAAAATATTATTCTTATATTTTTTATTTTTTTGTATACACAATCATATATATATATAATTACATATATTGTAAAAAGTATATTATATATATATATTTTTATTTTTCTATTTAATTTGAGGCTTTTTTCACTATTTGCCAAGGGTGTCACATTACTGTTGACTGTAGGGTAAAGGACATTAGCTTTAATACCTCTAGTAAAGAACGTTTAAAGGACATTGATTTGTCAGTGTACTCATGTTGGCTTACATCTTTTAAGCTGCATGTGTGTAATTCATCAACACACAGGTTATGTTTTGGGCTAAATAGTGGCCATGACATGATGCACACACCCAAAATGCATCAATCTGATATGCTGTGCTTTGTTTATGTGTATACAGTGAGGAGGAGTTATCTTTAAAGGTTATTGAAAAGACAGAAAGGTTGTGAGTTTAGCCTACCTGAGGAGCCTCATCCAACATCTACCGCTCAGAGAGCCATCAGTTCCTCTGCTAAGGTAAGATGACGGTCATTTTATATAATGGATTGTGCTAAATGTGACATGGGAATGATTCAATGAAGAACTATTATTGATTTAGCTTGCAGGCCAGTGAGGATCTTTAGAAAATCTTCATTAATGTTTGATTCGATGCTGTTTGTGATTAAATACATAATCCATGCTCTAAGTTATTAATTAACCTAAAAATGAACAATGATTAGATAAAGATTCTTTCTCAGAATCAGGTCGAAAGCTGAAGGTGACCCCATGGCATTTTAGATATGTGGACCTTTTAAGAATTATTTTACATGAAATTTGTTCAAATATTTCCTGGAACGCTCTTAAATATAAAGGTTCTTTAGCGGGCTGACTGGACAATTCAGTAGGTGATTATAAGAAAACTGAATCAGTCCGATTCAATGATCTGAATCAACTGATTCATAGAAAAGACTCAAAAGAACAATTCGCTCACATATTAAGCATTGTTACTTCTGATATTGCTATGAAGTTGTTCTCTCTCAGAATCAGGTCGAAAGCTGAAGGTGACCCCATGGTATTTTAGATATGTGGACATTTCGAGAATTATTTTACAAGAAATTTAAATATTCTCTGGAACGCTCTTAAAAATAAAGGTTTTTTATTGGCATTGACGGTTCCATGAAGAACCTCCATGGAACTTTTCCACTGCTCAAAGGTTCTTTATAGTGCAAAAAAAAAAAAAAGTGTTAAAGTGTTCTTCACACTAAGATACAAAATTCTTCTTTTAAGAACTGTTCACTGAAAGGTTCTTTAGGAAATTAAAAATGGTTCTTCTATGGCAACCCCCTTTTGGAACCTTAATTTTTAAGAGTGAAGGCTTAATTCAGAGGAATTTTATTTTAAAAGATAATCATAGTCATTTTTTTACCCTATAAGATGCATTAATGCAACAAAAAAAATGTTTCATCCAGACATCGGTCAGGGCACATGTGTGGTCAGTGAGATCAAGAAAGTGCTGATTTACTGATCCAAAGCACTCCAAGATGATTCCAGAACCAGAGGAGGTGGGAGGGCAAATTTTCCAAAACACCTGCAGGCGTTCAAGGGTACACCAGCAGTGTCCTGGAACGCGCTGCGTCCTGACTGCGTTGACCCGCCATTTCTGTTTACTTTTAAAACACGAGCGCTGTTTTCTCTCAGCTGCGTTTACAGCTGGAGTTTCTTAACAAACATTCTTCGTCTCATAGGTCTGCGTCTCACCGCTGACCTGCACATGGGAAAGGAACATATTAGATCTAATTATAAGTGCTGCAAGTAGCCGACGCTGACTTTGTTACCGATGTATACTGAAAAATTATTTAAAATTAAACCTGAAATATTTTATCTTAAGTGTTACCAGTTGTTAATAGTTGTAATTTTGTAATTTATTCACTCTCATGATAATCAAATCTGTAAGACTTGTTTTTTCCATAAACGTTGGCCACTCTTTTCAATATAATGAAGATGAACGGGGACTGAAAAAAAGCATCATAAAGTCCATACATAGGCACTGTCTTCTGAAGTCTTATGAAAGCTTTGTGTAAGAAACGGACCTAAATTTAAGTCGTCATTCACTTATAATCTACCACTCCAGTGGGCTGACTGGACAATTGACTGAATCAGTCCGATTCAAATATCATCTGAATCAAGTGATTCATAGAAATGACTCAAAAGAACAATTCGCTCACATATTAAACAATGTCTGACATCTGACAATGCTATGAAGTCATGACTGCGCCAAAAAGAGAGCTAGTGCAGCTTCAGACTTACACAATTTGTATGGATCATTTTTATGATTCATTTATGGTGCTTTTTTGTCATTTAAGAGCCCCCGTCATCATTTACTGTCATTAAATTGAGTTTAGAATGACATGTGGGGGAGTAAATGACAGAATTTTATTTTATTTTTTTGGGTGGACAATCCCTTTAGGAGAAAAAAAAAAATGTCTCATTTATTGTGTGTGTGTGTGTGTCTTTGATCAGGAGAGGTAAAAATGAAGCAGCTCACAGAACTAGTTCTCCTTACAGGTAAGTCATGACTATTTATGTACACAGTAAAGGTCACAGATCTCTGCCCTTGGGCCTGAAGGTCAAACATTCAAACGAGACTTTCCATCCACATTTATACTTGGACTTAGTGATCTGATGGAAGAAAAATAGCTTTTAGTAAATTATGGTTAACAATACAGTATTTTTATGGTATTAAGTTGTCATTACATTATATATTGTATGATTTTGTTTTTAACTTAAAATTGCTTATTTAAAATGTAGGATTGCAATGATTCAGTGTATAAATTTTTTTCAAGTCCAAAGTTTGCCAAATGTTTGATACTTTATTAGCTTGTTAATGTCAGTAATTATTTCCTTATTTTTGTATATGTGTGTGTGTTTTGACACAAATCTTTATTTTCATATGCAGTCTTCTTGGCACTCTTTGGTCAAGCTGAAGCAAGTAAGGCAGAAATAAGTTTGTTTCTTATATCACTATTCAACTTTTGAGCAGTCTTATGCTATGAGAACATTTCTGGCAGCATTTTTGTCTGTTTTCAGGGGCACTCTAACTTTTCTCCTTTTGCCTTTGCAGATCCTTTTGTTTACAGTAAGTATTCTGAGGCAGATGCTCATGATTTCCTAATAAATAAAACTTAATAAATATAATACATTTTTCATAATTATGAAAGCTATACAGTATTAAACAGTCTTAAAATTGGCAAGCTGCTGACTGGTGCTCTTTTTAGACTATGAGGCACTGAGGATCGGGGGTTTGGTCTTCACAGGCCTGCTTGTAGCAGGAGGGGTTACAGTTTTGTGTTGTAAGTAGCTCTGAATTTTTACACATGCATTTTGTACCTAACAAGAACCTTATGTTTGACATTACATACTCACAGAAAGAGTAACAGATTGTTCTCTTCACAGGGGGGCAGTGCAAACCAAAAAGAAAGTAGGTCACCTGATCTCAGCGCCACATACACATTTACATCTCAGTAAAATGATGTACATTTTGATATTATTAAGAGAAAAAAACTTATTTAAAATGCACCTCATCTCTTTGACATAGGGATGAAGAAGATGCAAGCAAAATCTAAGGATCAGGGACTTCATCTGCTGAAGCTTACAAATTGGAAATTTGATTGAGTAGAAGAAACTGTCTAGAAACTAACTAGCTTCACTTCTCACTTGTACTTTATTTCATTGTAATTTTTCCATTGTTTCAACATTTTTCAACTATTTATTTTATTCATTAATCATAGTTCCTGCCCCCAAAAAACTGAGCTGCTGTTATTTTGAATTTGTAGAATTATTCTATACATTTTCAGCAATCTCTCCCAGTGGCGCTTTAATAAAGATTCTCAACTATGGGCCTGCAAATATGCATTTGGAGTCATTTTTTTATGCCTGAGGTCATTTTGGCTGAGAGATGTTTAAACACTGGCTGGCCTTGAGCAGGATAAAGCTCAAATGTCTTTTTTTGAATAACTTTTATAATACATTGAATCAAATGCTGAAATGCATTATTGAAGCATGGGGGGTACGTTAAAATAATAATAATAGTTGTTAATTTTTATATTTATTTGACCTGTTCTCAACTGTTTCACACTCTTATAAATAAATGCTCTTTAAAGGGATAGTTCACCCAAAAATGAAAATTCTGTCATCATTTACTCACCCCCGGGTTGTTTCAAACCTGTATACATTTTTTTTGTTATGTTGAACACAAAGGGAGATATTTTGAAGAATGTGGGAAACTGAAACTGACTTCCATAGTATTTTTTTTTCCACTATGGAAGTCAATGGTGCCCCAAAGCAGCCTGGTTACAAACTTTCTTCAAAATATCTTTCTTTGTGTTGAACAGAACAAAGAAATTTATACAGGAACAACTTGAGGGTGAGTAAATGATGACAGAATTTTCATTTTTGGGTGAACTATCCCTTTAATTGCATCTATGGTTCCATGAAGAACCATTAACACCAGTGGAACCTTTGCACAAAAGGTTCTTTATGGTGGAAAAAAAATCTTTAAATCATTAAAATGTTCTTTACACTAAGAAAAAAAATGTTCTTTTAAGAACTGGCCACTGAAAAGTTCTTCAGGGAACCAAAAATGGTTCTTCTACGACACTGTTTCAAAAACACACTTTTGGAACATTATTTTAAAGAGTGTACACTGTAAATAATCCATAGAAAGATGGATAATGTCCTGGTGGAAAATTACCAGTCCCTCTTCTGTTATGTTTATGAACATTTCCTTCAACCCTAAAACACAACGCAATTCAATGCATAATTTAAATTTTGAGTAAAACACAGCTGAAAAATCAATGCAGAAAACACTTTTGTAAGAGTCTGTTTGAATCATTGTGTCCACCCACTAGCAGAATCAATTCAGCCTGAACGTGCATAACAAACTAAAAACTATTAGAGCTGCTCTCCCAGAGAAAGGATCTTTCATTCAAAACTCAACCCACTCAGGACTGAGCCAACCTGTTGAGCGGATTGTGTAGGGTGTTGGTTTCTGTCTGTCTAGATCAGATCTTTACATGTGTTAAGGGTGGTTCCTCCACAACCACTTTTCAAACTTCAACGTTTCAGTTTCTTTCTCCTTGATAAAGGTGAGTAATCGGTTCTGGATACCATTTTAATGTTTATATACTGAAACATGTTATGGCTGATGGATTTAATCAAGTTCATTGTATTGAAATATGATAATTAAGCATTCAGAATCCTTTTTAAGTGTTTTTGTGGACATACTTTACTTGGTGTTTAATGTGGAATCTTTGTGTCCTTTGACATACTTTCCAGCTGTTAGTCCGTTTGACATTAATATAAAAGAAAAAAGTATATGTATCTAATAATGCTAATACTAAAAAGTACGTAAAATTTCAAGATGAGAGAAAAAAAAAAAAAAAAAAAAGAGATAATCAGGCATTATTTGAGTAAAGAAAAAAAAAAGAGGAAAAAAAAAAGATAATCAGGCATTATTTGAGTAAAACAGTATGGTCTGTAAATCTGAGACTGAAGCACTACTGAAAATGCACTTGCTTTTGCATTTTTTTAATTTAATACTAATTTAATTTTAAGCATAACAATATAAGTGAAAAGTCAAATTGAAAAATATATGAATTTGGTATTTGGTTCCTCCCTTTTTGCTTTAATGAGAGCAACAGTGGAGCTGCATGAGCAAAATATGATGATCATGTTCTTTAGCATGATTTGAGAATGATGCAAAGAGCATCTTGTGCTTCTATAAAAGCATAAACATCTGACTGTAAAATTTTATGTTATAGCTTTAAAAAAAAAAAAAAAAAAAACTTTTAAAAATTTATTTGGAGGCTTTAATGACAAAACAAAAAATCCAGATTTTCAAGGTGGTCTCAGACTTTTGGACCTCACTGTATGTCCTCCAGTAACTTGGAAACTGGAATGTCATGCAGCTTCACTCTGGACAACAGCTGCGTCCTGGATCACTGCAGCTTTTAAAGATCACAGGCACATGAATTCTTTGCTGAACACCCCAGCCTTTAAATTATATCCCATCACCATTGAATATTATTTGACTTTTGGTGCTTTTATTAAAATTGGTGTAATTATTTTAGTTCTATTGACATCTTTAGTGTTGCTACATTGGACTCATTTAGTTTAGTAAGACATCTTAGCAAATTTATATTTGTGAACATCTGAATAAGGAACATGGAGGCTAAATCATGAGCTGACAAGTCTAACGTGATGTTTAAAGTTGGAGATGCACCATGACAGCCCACCATCTGTCTCAAAACACAAATATTTGTCTATTGTTCGGTTAACCTTTTGTGAAAGGGTTACATTTAGATGCTCATGGCCATATTTTCAGCGTGTTGGCTTTATTGCATGATCTGCTTATGGAAACAGACGTTTGTTAGCTGAAGGGAGCACAAAGAAAGCACTACATTAACTACTGGAAAGGGCGGGATTGTGGTTTTTGGAAGAGTGATTCATTTCAGTAGAATGTCTCGTTTCTTCCTGCGTCACTCTGAACTGCAAAGAGCTTAAAAGCACTGTGAACTTCAATACAAATCTAGTTGATGACTTTTCTGGAGTGTTTTGTCAGTAAAAACACTGTTGAACTACAAGGTTTTACTTCTCCATTTTAAATGCTCTGTGTTACTAAAGGGCATCTGTCAGTGTGTTTGTGCTGGAGTGTATAATCATACAATACTTCAAAGTTCACAGCCTGTTCTCAGGGGTGGAATTTTGTTCCTAATATAGCTGCAGTCTGGATTCCTGTGTACATGGTGTGCATCCTTTGTGTGCCATGTGATTGTGTTAAGTTCTCTTATATGGAGGTGAGGGGTGTTTGGACAAAGTAGGTGAGAACAAATGTGACTTAAAGGGATAGTTCACCAAAAAAAATTAAATTATCCCATGATTTACTCATCCTCAAGCCATCCTAGGTGTATATGACCTTCTTTCAGATGAACACAATCAGAGATATATTAAAAAATGTCCTGGCTCTTCCAAGCTTTATAATGGTAGCGAATGGGGCTCGAGATTTTGAAGCCCAAAAAAAGTGCAATGTACGATGTAGGATGTGCGTAAGCTTAGATGAGAGTAGATGCCTTTCGCAGTTCAAGCAAACAGGACTCAAACTCAAGTTCCTCTTCTCTTATCAAAACACCCCAACATTCCTCTTTAAAAATTCTTGTTTTAGACTTCTAATTCGTGACTGGTGTTTTGTTTTGCTCTATTGTCTGTGCTTCCGCGTTCGTCAACGTGTCGGGTCAGAGGTCACTCTTCCACTGGAACTAGACGGCCATTGCTGGAAGCCAGTTATTATAGTTTATGAAGTTTTAAATATGGATATTTTTCTTACAAAAACCCATCGCTTCACTTCAGTATGGATTACTTTTACGATGGATGGATGCATTTTTTTGGGCTTCAAAATCTCGAGCGCCATTCATTACCATTATAAAGCTTGGAAGAGCCAGGTTTTTTTTTTCCAGATTTTTATATTATATATATATATATATATACACACACACACATATATATAGGGTGACAAAGATGTCACCCTATGAGGAGTCAAATTTTACTCTCTCTCTCTTTTGGCCAAGCCAAAAATGGCAAAATATTTAGTGGTCTTTTAATGGTCTTAACCATTTTAATCACAAATCACTGGTCAGGAAATTAGATAAAGTAGATAGTAACTTACAGTAGCATGGAATAGCCTTCCCCAACTTGCAGACCGCTTTTTACAGGAATAAGAGTCAGTGTTGTTGTTCCACTCAATGTTAATGGCTTCAAACAGTCCGTGAGTAGTTGAAAAATGTCTCCCAGCTAGTTTGAGTTTAATGTGAGACTAAATATTCACTATAGGGTTCAAATCTGGACTCCAGATTTGTCCAGGCCAAAACATGAGCCTGATGGACTTGTTCTCCATCTCTACTTGTTCTCTTCGCTGTGGTAGAGATGCATTTATTATTATATTTCTCAGTAAATTTTCGAAGCCACCGCTCTGGAGCATCACTGTGCAACTCGTGATTCATCACTCCATACACAATTTCCCATTTTCTGCCAAAAACTTCATTATGTCTTTGATGTTTTTCTGAGACAGCAATGGCTTTTTAAGTCGTGATTTGCTTAAATTTTGCTAAATTCCTGACCAATAATTTGTGGTTAAGACAATTAAAAGCTTACTGTTTTGCCATTTTCAGCTTGGCCCATTTTTTTGCCCAGGAGTGTGAATATGTATATACCATGTTTACTGTGGATTAGAAAAAAAAAAAAAGGGAAAAAAAATGACATAAGAATACAAAACAGAGAACAATGTGTTTTATGCTCTGCCTGCCAGCTGCTACTTCAACATAATTCTCTCCTTTCCTCAACACAGAACAGAACATACACCAGCTGTTGCTCGCAATAATTACTAGATTGATCAAATTAGTGCAGAGAAGGAGGCGTGTCCATTAACTCAAGATTGATCAAATCTCCAGCCAATCAAACGGATAGCTTGCTGTTCACGCCAGTATTTATTGGGCAGATACAGTGTTTTTTAACCCAAATTAACCTCAAATTCTTTTTTTTTCTTTTCACAAGGGCAGTTGTGGCCTAATGGTTAGGGAGTCGGACTTGTAACCTGAAGGTTGCGGGTTTGAGTCTCAATACGGTCTCAATACATGTGCAAAACATTAAATAACAGGTCAAGAAACCAGTAGCAGACATGGCCCAAATATAAAAACTGTTAATCAGGAGAGAGAAGTGTAGGACTGATGCTAAGTGTGTGTTTTGGGTTTGCTAGTAAACTATCATCCAAACAGAGCCATTTCTGCACTCTGTTCAACTCACCACCATGATGCTATGGGTTGCCAGGATGTTGCTGTGTGGTTGCAAAGGTGTTTATGGATGATTTTTCGCAGGTTTCCATGTGGTTGCTACATCTCTGGCCTAGGGTGTTCTGGGTGGTTGCTCGGTGGCTACCTGCTGGACAAAGTCAAAAGAGTTAGATCACTAAAGACAGCTCTTTACACTTCAAAAACAATATTCGTTCTACCCCAATGACAGAGAAAATATCTGTTAATGTGGTAAGATATTCTTGTTTTCCCTTTGAAATAAGTTCATTTGTCTTACCCCACTGACAAATATTTGTGTTTTAAGCATAAACACACTTCATTTTGATCTTTTTTTTTTCAGAAATCATGACTTTTTAGCTGAAGTCATTTTGTGTGTAAATGTATCTTGATATAAGATTTTTATATGTAATGGAAAACAAGACAAATACATTTTTTTGCAGTGCACAACAAGTCACACAATTCGAGTAGCACAAACTGTGCAGGGTGAGTTAAACATCAAAATTTAACACTTCATTGGTTAGGGGTTTGTTAAAATAACTAAAATATGACAAATTACATGCAAATGCAATACAGGACATAAGTATTGACTTGCTCAGACACTGAGAGTGAGCAATATTTTTGGCTATCTTGTTTAAATTTCTCATTTCCTGAATGAGGATTTAATGCTGCACATCAGGAGCAAAAAGGGTTGAGAGACAATATTGTTCCTAGAATAAATAAACTATGGCAACTGCAAAAAAGAAAGAAACAAGGCATTACATTGAAAGAGGGAAGGTCGGTTTGCAATGTGAGACGAGGAAGTGATGTTGGTCACAATTCCTCATTCTTTCCCATGACTCACGCACACACTGGCAAGCCAACGTGACCGTACCAGATCACAGGACTTTCATTATTATCTCTGTGCACCCTGGGTGATTCTTCTGGCAGGAGGGTGCCAAAACATCCAGACTGTCCAAGCCTAAAACAAGAACAGTGAGATATAACTCTCTCTCTCATTTTCTCTCAGTTCTTTGTACAGTAACATATGAGCTTTAAGAAGATTGTGAAATACCTAGAAACAGCTTTCCTTGACAGATTCTTGGCAGATTTATCTTTGCACTGCTTGGTACTGATAAAAGAAATATCTGCTGTTACACTTATTAGATGTAGAAGACTTTACAGAAAGTTATGAACATACTGCTAAAGTGGCCTGTGATTTTTTATTTATTTTTTTTTATCTCCAGGAAAAAATAACTTTGAGTAGTTAAAAATGAAAATTCCTTCAGTAATCAGTTTTTATGCATCATTCTCAACATGAATGCCTTATTTTTATGGTAGAACCACTGATCTATATAAAAGTCATTCATATAGATTAGTGGGTAGAACACTTCAAGCAAGTACACTTGAAATCATGCTTAGACAAACGCTATTGCAAGTAATCTTTCTTTTATACAACAGTTAAATAAGAATCATGAGTAACTTACATATGAGACATAATATTGACAGTTACTTTGTCTATTTTTGTCATACCAACGAAACTAGTTTCAAACGAATTCATACAGAGAAAGTGGCTTTACCTGGATGAATCATTGTTTTTGAGTGAATCGCTTGAGAATGATTCAGTGACTCGCTAATAATACTCAACTTACGGTCAAATGTCGCCACCTATTGGTTTAACTACGTAACTTGCAGGAAGAATCAGGAAGAAGACGAGAGAGAGAAAAACAAAAAACAAAAAAAACCTGCCACGAATGCCCAAAATGTCTGTCTCAAATGGACGGACCGGCGAAGAGTGTGATATTGTTCTTATACACCACTTCAATTAACAACAATATTGATTAACTTACATTTTTGACACAACATAGTGTTTAATCTGTTTTTGATTCGCCAAAGGAAATAGGTCCAGACAAAGCAACAACGCAATGTAACTGTTATGTGGTGCATCCTAGCAACAGACAGAGGTGTCATTGAATGACTACTGCATTCCAGACAGCTTGGAATTTAAATTTTCCCACCTCATTCTTGGAAATATCGTCTGAACGCCACTCAAAGTCGGACATTCGACCTGTGAACGGGGTACATCGATCAACCACAACCTCAGCGAGACGCGTCATTTGACGTCACTGCCAAGATGCCAAGATAAAAACAAATTTTAACATTAGACATTAAGCTAATGTAGGCCTAATAATAACCTACGCTGTTTAGGTTATCATATGATTTCAAAGCGATTTTATATTGTTTTTATTCAGTTTTTGCCATAATTGACACAAAAACATGATATGCTCTCGTTGTATCATGGCGACATCATGTGGTCAACATGTAAACGTGAAGTCAGATCAGGGTTGCCAGGTTTTCACAACAAAATCCGCCCAATTGCTCCTCAAAATTAGCCTAAAACTAGCCCAATGGCATTTCAGGGGGGTCCCATGGTAAAAATTGCGTTCCAGGGTGTAAAATTTGCATTTTTCGGCGGGGCTCCCCTGGTAAAATTTGCATTCCAGGGACTAAATATCACATTATTTTGGGTCGATTCAACCCGTGGACACGAAAAACAACTCGCGGCAACAGTGTAAAAGTAGCCTAATTCAGCGGGAAAACCGCGGACTTGGCAACACTGCGTCAAATTGCCTGGAACTCGCTGTGGTCTGAAGTGGGGTATTTAATTTGGGATAGCTATTCCTACATCCAATCTCATCTGGAATGTACAGAGCCCCACACATGGGAAAAAAAAAAAAATTTAAATAGTGCACACGATTTACTAATTCGTTCCTTCGATTTACTAAATCGTGTGCACGATTTACTATTTCGTTCTTTCAATTTATAAATCATGCGCATGATTTAGCCAACTATTTTTTTCCTGCATGTCCGGGGCTCCGTAGGAACGTAGCATAACTAACAATACAAAAAAGGAGTGTCACTTGTCGCCATCTACTGGAGAAACTACGTAACCTGCAGAAAAGGTGACAGAGAATCGACACAAAAAACTCAGACTGACAGTGAAAGTCTCCACATATGCCAAGCAACTAAAAGAACAAAAAAATGACGGAAAAGTAATACAATTTTGCAGTAGAGGTATATTACGAAATAGTCAACATTTAAGATCTGAATTCTCAGTTGTATTTAAATGAGTTAATTATGACAGAATGAGTTCACTATTTCTTTAATAGACACGTGAAATCACCATCAGACTAGCACCTGTTTGCAAATTTCATGTTCTACACAGAAGCTAATTTGACTTGATTTACATAAACAAATTGATCAGGCACCAATGCTTAAGAACATAAAATGAAGTAGGCCTTCTATATAAATTTGAATCCATGACACAATGTGGCATGCTTGTTTACAAGAAGAAGGAAATGAGATAATTCATGTGCAAGACAATAGGGTATAAAAACAGACACAAGGGGGGATTTATTAAACCTCTTTGGAGACTCTCTGAAAAGCTCTAGATTAACTGCTGCTTTGTTCACCGCTCATGCTGGCAAAGGCTTCTCTGATCAAAGGGCTGAAATACTGGACTTTATTTTGTCTCAGCATGTCTCTGGTGAACCCATTATTTTTCCCCTTCTCTGCCACCATGGTTGGAAGCTGAAGGTGAAGGGTGTTACATCATCTTGTGCTGGTATAGGGATGGGCACAGCATTCCCTCTGGTCTCTCGGAGACGAAATGGAAAATCCCAGCTAAGCTCTGGATTGGTGCTCCAGCGTGTTTTCACAGTGTAGATGTAAATATACATTTGTCAGATCACGTAAACCTCTAGCACAGAGGTCGTCTTTTATAAGAAGGGGTTTGGCGTCTTGATGTGTGTTTCCTAGCAGCTGTTTTGTTGGTGATGACTGTTTGGTTGCAGAGATGTTTCAGGCCATTGTTGATATATGATCCAGGTCTGCTTTTGTGTTCTCAAGAGCTGCTATTTGTTGCTCCAGTATGTTTAATCAGATCAGATGCATTGGCAAGGATTGTGATCATTTGATTTAACCCCATTTTTGTTGAAGTGAAGCTGGCAAAGGACAATAATTCAGGCATTAGGTGGATTCATGTTATATTTAGTGCATAAGTGGGTTGCAAATCATGTATGCAGCAGATACATGATCTGCTTTCAAACCCTAATTGTATTATTACACTTGTTTTAATGTGAAAATCTTCAGCTCATACTAACAATCCATTTTACTTCACTGCAATCTGACTCATGACAGAGAGAAAAAGATTTTCATTTTTGGGTAAACTTTCCCTTTAAGAAAGTAAATTAGTGATCATTTTGTGTAGAGCAGATGCATCTATATTACCTTTATGCTTTTTTTTTTTTCCTTTCATTTTTCATGGCAAACCTAATTTTGTGTTGCAGGTTAAAACCACACTATCATGATGAAGACTTTGGCACTAGTTTTCATGACACGTGAGTTTATTTTTATTTGTTTATTTTATTGTTTTATTTGTTTTATATATATATATATACAGACTGACATGAGCTTTTTCTGTAGCCTTTGATTTTAAAAATATTTGCTTGTTGTCATGTATCTTACCATGTTTTAGAGAAATGTAAATTCATTATAGGTGCATTTATCTGTATAGACCACAAGTAACTATTAAAGGTGGGGTAAGTAGATTTTCAAAAACGCTGTTGGACATTGTTGATATTTGAAATCAACCCAAACAAACCCACCCCTCTCTTTATTGCTCCGTCTCCAAAACTCACCCTCCAATCCTAACCACCCTGCTCCGAGTCGGTCTCAAACCCCAGCCCGTTCGCTGCTGGGAGGCGAGGCAAGTGCACTAACAATAACGCTAAACACCGCATTCTCTAGCGGTCGTCAATGCGCAATGGTTTATCTGCACAACTCTCACTATTTGGCCAATGTTACACACGCAATGCGAGAGTGGATGTCTGTTTATCACAGCCGACGCGCAACAAAATAATGCCTCACGAAAAATAAAGCGCAGATGAAGAACGAATGACAAGGAAGCACAAAAAATGAACATACAGTACACAAGAATAAATACAAACGAGAGTTTGTTGTTAGTCGCCAACAGCACAGCAGCTCCAGACAATCAATGACACTCAAACCCAGTGTTACTCATGTGTGAAGCGGAATCAAAGCATCCTCCACGTCTGTTTTCAGGCCTTCCTGCTTAGCTCTCTCCAGAGTTGGAAAGCTTTTCTAATATAAACGCGGGTCCTAAAGTGCTTGCCCAGTCATAAACCTGTTAACCATAAAAACATTCCAGTGATATTCTTTTGAGCTCTTTTGTATTGTGTCCCATCTCACGTTCTTCGTTTTTTTTTTTTTTTTTCAAATCTCCCTCTTGCTCGTTCGGTCTCCTCGACCGTCATGCGTCCCCTAATGGCTACACATTTGTTATTGGTGTCGGCCCGACTAACTTCCAAACAGTGTTTTTGAAAAGCTGCTTACTCCACCTTTAATAATAAACAATCAATCTTTGGATGTTATTTTGCTAATATACTATATTACTTTCATAGTTTTTTCCCTTGTATTGGCGGAAGGTCAGCAGGCATGTAAGAGATTTCACTTTTTAATTCTTTCTGTTATTTCTCTTTTTGTTTCTGTTTTCATCCTTGTGATCAAATATTTTTACACAGTGTTACATACAGTAATTAATGTTTTTCTCTGGTTTGGGTTTTGCAGCAGAGGAAGACCCCTTCTCTTTTGGTTAGTTGCACAGATCTTTTAGTTTGAGCCTATCACCCATAATCTTGCTTAAGGAGTTCTGAAGATCATCTCACATTTTCTTTAATTGTCATTCATTCTGTCTCTCACTAGATTATCACAGACTTCGGGTTGGAGGTTTGATCTTGGCAGCAGTTCTGTGTCTGATTGGCATCACTATTCTCCTAAGTGAGTTTTTCACCAACTCAGTTTTACAGATAACAGATTTTAATTTGTTCAGACAAGATTTAAGATATATACCCCCTTTTTCACAGACAAGGTTTAAGCTTAGTCCCAGGCTAAAATGCATGTTTGAGCTGTTTTAACTGGAAGCAACTTGCACTG
The DNA here is from genome assembly GCF_019924925.1 of Ctenopharyngodon idella. Lineage (NCBI taxonomy): Eukaryota > Metazoa > Chordata > Actinopteri > Cypriniformes > Xenocyprididae > Ctenopharyngodon > Ctenopharyngodon idella. The sequence continues at coordinate 29,543,055 of NC_067235.1, read as the reverse complement.
ACTTATCTTAAAATATGTCACTGTCATTGTTTTGTCTCAAGATGGACACCAGTAATGTTTTTTTTCTAAGGCACGTTTATAAAAGGTACTTAAATGTCCTAATTGAACTAAGGTCTAATCCTGGCTTGGTCTAAGCCCTGTTTGTGAAATTGGACAAACATACATAGTACATAGCCTAGTTAAGATTAGATGTGACAAACAAGGTTGTCAGGTCTGCGCAAAAAAGCTAGCCATATGGCCAATCAAACTAGCCCAGAAAACAGGGGGTGGGGGGTGCAACAATTTAAAAGTTGGCCAATTCCACGGGAAAACCACGGACTTGGCAACACTGTTGCAAAGATGACGCAATATCATTCTTTGGCAGAAAAAAATGATGCAATATCATTCTTTGGCAGAAATAGTAAGAGTATTATGCTAGTACAGTTCTGAATTTAGCATAAGTCATTGAATCATTCACTCAGTTTGTTCAAAAACACCAAATCATTTAGAAACAAAACACCACTATTGTGTGTTGCAGTGGTTCTGTTTTGGCGGTTTTGTTTAGAACTGTATTTTTGTAAAAGTATTTTTATTTTAACTGGCAATACTGTGTCTAAAATGTAAGTTACTCAATATTAACTTCTTGTTTATTGAACTTTATGATATCATATGAAATCACTCATTGGATTTATTTACATAGTCCGCTGAACTGACAATATTCAGACGTCCTGCTGCAGAACCTGATTTTACCAAGTGCAGTATGTTCCTGGATCAACATCTTTGTTTTACAGTTTAGGCTTACAACCAGGATTAGGTGCTTCTACATCAGTGTTATTATTTCCCTCTGATTTTAGGGATAGCTTATGGGTAGGGTTAGGTTTAGGGATATCGTTAGGACTACATTTTCGGACAGGAATGTTGTCCCAGGATCAACTAAATATTTTGACCCAGGAGCATGTCTAACTTGGCAAAATCAGGACGTGCCATGTTGATATACAGTCATAACTCTTGCTCGCTTGCTTTTATTAATTTTTTCCCTTTGTATCTTAACATGAAATGTGACCTGGACATATTTTTGCTTCACTCAGCAACCTGTTTAAAAACATCTTTTGTCATTATTACAGGTGGCCACTGTAGATGCAAATTCAACCAGGACAAAAGGTATAAAATTAATAATATACAGCTAATTTTATTAGTTATACAGTTAATAGTTTCACATTGTGGTGTTTTACTTGTATGTTCATCAAAGTACGTACATTGACTAGCTCTAAAAGTGCAGTTCTCTTTTGACAGGAGGAGGACAGGAAGTAACGCTCAAGCGATGCTCAATGACACAGGTATGACCGCCCTCATCTGCCTGTGCATTCAGTAACATGAAGCCAGTGCTGGTAACCTGGTATAAATCAGCACTCTCCCCCTCAAGTGCCCTTATGAAACACGCCACTTATAAACCTGTGTGGTCTGATGGCCGTGCGTTTCACGCATGAAATCCATCTGCTAATTATTGCTGTGCCAGTGCCCCTGTGATGCCACGAGATACAGTGGGTCTGTGCTCAGTGGTGGGCCCGTATGGCCTGTCTCCACAACACCAGTCACATGGTTTCCAGGATGAGTCATAATATCTCCCTTGGGAGATTTACACTCCATGATCCCTGAGGGTGGGGATGGGGAAACAGGATACAAAGATGTGCTATGTAAATGTTTTATTCAGTATCTCATTGTCTATAGTGAAGAATAAAAGAATTAGAATTTAATTAAAAACTTATGCTAATTTGAGTTAAGTTTAAATTATTTAAAGGGGTCATGAGTGTCAAATTTTCCTTGATCTTTTAAGATTAAAGAGTTCATTGTACAATGAAAACATGCTGTAATTTTAAAACCTCAAAACTTTCCGGTGAAAAAGGAGCTTTTTTTTTTTTAAACTAAGCTGCAAAAAATGTCTTGTCAGACAGATGATTTGGCATGAAAAACTAAATTAGGACATTGTCGACCCAAAGAAACATAAATAATATATATGTGTGTATTATAAGTTGATAAGCTGACCACTTTTCTCAGGCCTCCAGAAAAATTGGTTCCCCATGTGTTCTCAGTGTAAGAGATTGATCTATAGACAAATATCCTGAACATGTAAAATCAGTTTATTAAATATTTAAATGTGACATTCATCTTTAATACTTTTCTATTTTACAGCAAGGGCCAGTGAATGCTAAAAACCTGCTGACCTGACCTGAACCAATCAGAGGAGACGGTCTGCCTTCTTTTATCCCATGTGCTGGTTTATCAGAGGAATTATTTCTCTTTAAGACGAGGAACCTAATACAAAGGTTTTCTGTGTTTTCACTGCTTATCTGCTCCAGATCATAGAGAAGGTGAAAATTCATATACCATTTTTTTTTTTTATGCCAGATGTCTTTGTAATGTCACTTAATATAAATTGATTACCAAAAAATGTATGTAAATTGTTTTTTATCCTGTCAGTAATTGTATTAAATTATGTTGGATATAGGTATGAAAGGGAAGGCTTTCAATGGCAGTGTCCTGATCTCATATGGAAACCTTTAACCAAATATGACTGTAAGCTTTAGTGGATCCATCCAATATTATACTGTTGCATTCTGTGTGAATTAGTTTACTGTTCAGACTTGCTTTGCAATTGAATAAGAAAATCTTGAATAAGAAAAGATCATGCTATCAAGAAAAAACAAACTCCATTATATTTACATTGAGATATTGTCATGTGCTTGATATTGTTTTCATTTCCAGCATATTCATCACAAACATGCTAGTAGTATTGAGAGTTTGTCTGTTTATCAGTTGTGTGAAAACTTGTCAGTATCATTCAAACATAAACACTAAAATAAACTAAAAGAAACTAAAACTAAAAGCACCTGTATCAATGTTTTCTGTTCTCTGTCTCCAGCTGACTGACACCCTACTGTTTCTCAAAGCTTTAGATGAGTATGAGATTTGTGTGGATTAAGACAAGCATTAGACAATTTAGCCTGACCTGTTATTTCTCACATCCTGTTTATGCATGTGAAATGTTTTAAAGAAATTATTCAGTTAAAGCTAGATAAAAATAGTTAAAATTATATGTGATTGGGAGAATAATGGTGGAAATTAACAGCTAAAAGACTTTTGCAATCAGTATGGCTGAAAATTTACTGAACAGCGCCCTCTACTCACTGATATTTGGCATTACATAGGTACTATTATCAGAATACAACTGTCAATCCTGACTGCAGTGTGAAATACAGTTCTACTTCCATTCATTCTGGACCGCCAGATATCCTACCTCATCTAGTGGAGTCTTTCCCTGGTGCTTATATCTTTGCCAAGCAAATATCAAAGTCATCACCCCTGTGCATGATGCTCAGGTGGACAGCCTATCCACCTTACACCCCATGACACTTAGCACGAATTATCGGATTAACTCCCGTTAAACTGTAAACAATCAGCGAATAGTTGACTCTATGAACACAATAAGCATTTTCAAAAACTGGGAACAGTGACATGACATTATTCAACCATCGAATATTAAAAGGAAATTGAAAAGAAATGTAAAAGCATTAACAAACAACTACAACAGACCACGAATAACCTCAAAAGGTCGATAATTTCCACAGCAATATTACAGAAGCTGTGTCTAAGGATAGATTATCTCATTGGGTGACAGAAGTAATCATGCATATTTATTTTAATACAGGTCATGAAGTTCCAGCCTTTGTGAAATGCCATGTTGCCACTTCCATGGTGTGCAGTAGCTCCTCACTGCAGTACACAAGATCCAGGAAGCGAGGTTGGATCCAGATCCAGGGGGTGAAGACGGGTAGGTTTAGGGATCAGTGTTTGGTGTAAGCAATAAGTACTGTGATTGACATGACCAATAAAATCTTAAAGGCTTAGTTCACCCAAAAATTTAAATTAATTACTCAACCTCATGTCGTTCCACACCTTCGTTCATCTTCGGAACACAAATTAAGATTTTTCATAAAATCCGATGGCTCAGTGAGGCCTGCATTGCCAGCAAGACAATTAACACTTTCGATGCCCAGAAAGCTACTAAAGCTACCTCGCCCCCTGGATCTCATGTTCTGCAGTGAGGACCATCTCATGGTGTGCAGCTATCTGACATCTGTGATGTAGCAACGTGGAATACTCCATCTACGTTTGCCAGATTTTACAGGCTTAATGTGGCTACAATGCCTCCAGTGTGCTCTGTGGTTGTCACAAAGGATTTTCAACGTGAATAAAGGTTAATTCAGCATTGACAAAGTGTCTGTTGCATATGTTTCTCAGAGACAATTAAGTATAAATCAAAGATGATCCTTTTAAACTGTTGTTGCAACTGTACTTGATGGGCAGTGGAACCCTCGTGACTGCTTTGGTATGCGGCCTCCACAAGATAAATTAGGATACTCTGACGGTCTGGAATGAAAGAAAGTAGAACGGGGAGTTATGTAACCATGGTTCTATGACTGAGTGGAGAACCACCAGACTTCTGGTCACTCAGGTGGACGAGAATGGCCAGAGAACGTATATTTGACGTAACAATGTGCTTTTCATAGGCTAGTGTCATGGTCATGGGGGTGACAACTTTGATATTTCACAAGTTCACACGTACAAATAAGTCATATTGAATAAATGGTATGTATATTTGGCATGCTGTCCAGGGAGAGGGCTCCGAGTTCGGTATTTGGCCCGAACCCCCGCCCTATTGCAGTTTAGGAAGTAACTAGGTGAGTGTGAGGAGACGGGGTGGTGGAGGGATGCTGAAAACTTTTAAGGAATCATGGGTGAGTTGACTGTGTTTATAAATAGGCCTGCACTCATGCTGATTGGGTAGATATGTTGATTACTGATTGTTGATAGCTGGTTGAGATGACATGATGATTGGATAGATTATTTGACCATGCTCCTCCTGAACTTTGTTAATAAAACATCATTTATACTCGGCAAAGATACGAGCACCAGGGAAAGACTCCACTACATAAGTTAGGATACCTTTCCAAAGAAATTATTCAGCTTTTAGAAGGCAGATTGTTGACTGTGATTTCTGCAGTGGCTAATGGAAACTTTTACTTATGTACTTTCGAACAATGAACAGTTTTTCAGTCAATATAAAATATATTGTAAATGTTCAATGTAAACAGATCCTAAAGCAAAACCATTTACTACTCGGCCTACTGCTATTCAATATGGCCTATAACTAGCACATACTGTACACAAAAAAGAAATTTGTGTTTGTAACAAAGTTTGTCGATAAGGGAAGACAGAGGCGGGAACTGGCGAATGTTCAACATAACTTTAATAATTAAATAAACACAAACAACAAAACAAAAGTAAAGTGGCAGCCCCTCATGGACAACTGCCGCTTAAACTAAAGCCAAACAACAACAACATAAAGTCCCAGGCCTAGTCCTTTCCCGTCCTGCACTGTTGTCACTCCTCCTTTTATTCTTTTCGGAGCTCCTCCATGGGACTTGAGAACGGAGTGTCAAGCAGGTGTTGGTCATTAAAATTAGCTCTGTTCCCACAGCTCTTGGCCCCGCCCTTCTTCATGCCACAGCGTTACTTGCAGATTATATGTAATTATTTGTGAAATTTACTAACAATTTCTGAGTGAAAATTGCTTCTACACCAAATCTTGTTTCAGTGCAGAAAGGACTGTAAACCACTGAAAAAGTGTAAATGTTACTGCCACAGTGTTGGCTTTGAAATAGGTCATTTCAGTTCTTTACCACAACCCATTACCATTCACACTGTTCACCATAAAAGGCCAAGGTACTGAGAAAATACTCAAAATATTCGATCGGAAAAACAAAGAGCTATATCTAAAGAAGAAAGGGGATCAGTCATGGCCCAGGCTTCATCTGAACTATGTCCTCAGGGTGATAATGCTGAAAATCCTCATGCAGTCCATCCTGACAGCATCCAGCTCCATGTCCAGGTCCTGAATCACCACAAAGAGCCTGTGGTCATTGTTCAACCCCCTGCGTACCAGACTCACGCTCCACTGGCTGACCCTGTGCCAGATTACATGTGTTACTCCATATTTACCATGCTATGCTGCTGCATCTGTCTGGGTATGTGTATGTCTTTTTTTACTCCATAGCTGTAAGTATTCATTTATTTACCTTTTGAATGTATTTTTCTTTCCCCCTTTTTTTGCAGGAAGATTTTTCATATTATGCACACATTATGCAAGATTCAAATAAGATATATTAATAGCACTGTTCAAAAGACTTCAGAAGGATCCCAGCATCAGAAACAAGTGGAAGGTTTATTTTATTGGCTTCCCGGATCGTGTTGAAGGATTATGTTTGTTTGGAGCATTTCATTTTGTAAATGAGGCACAGTAATGGAGAGTTCACAAAGAAACTTTTGTTGAAAGATGAAGCAGCTAACTGTATTGGATCTGACAGCAGCTGCATCACAAACAGTTAGTAAATGATTTCATATTGCTTTGTGTATAAATGACGGTTTTATTTGAATAATGTTTTCAAAACACTTAGTCACGTGCAATAGCGAGTGGGTGTTGATACTTTTTCCTATTCAGTGATGTTAGCCAATCATAACAGTGGCCATTTACTGATGAGCCTTAAAAGAAGCCGCCGTTATTTGCCTGGATCATTTTAGACAGAATGTCAGAAAAAATGTTTCCGCATTTTTTGTGCAAAAAAACTTTATTAACATTATAAGTGAACCTCAAGGAACATATAAAAATAATAAAAAATCCATGTCATGTCCCCTTTAAAAGGTGTTTCTGTAGAAGCATTCTCACAGTATATTGTGGTTTGTAGGTTTCATTTCCCAGTAAGCTGTGCTCTCAATGAGTGGTTGACATTTGCGATTTTACCTTTACTTTCACAGACTTGCAAAGCAAGCAGTGCTGCAGATCTGGATCGTTTCATCACTGCATTAAACAATCAATTTTTTTCAATCTTTTTAAATTGCAATAATTTGCTTTAAAAAAACAAGGAAAGTTTCAGCTGACATATTAAATGTATTATCAAGTTACATGTTGTATTTCATTTTTAATGGTTGAAATAAATGCTAAATAAATGCGAAAATGAGAAAAACATTTATAGTGTTTGTTCTTTACAAAGAGCTAGAACAAATTGTTCATCAATGGAATTGACTGAAGGTAATTCTGAATAATGCTAAAGTGTACATTTTAACTCAATAATTAAGCACAGCATTGACTATGGTATTGCGCATTGACTGGAATTTTTGTCTGAAACGTGCTCTTTTTCATGTAAAAAGCATTTTTTAACTATAGGCAATGCCTATAGAATAAGACGTTCTTATTTAGGCCTACCTTGCTTTCTTTAGGTAAATTAGACAGTCCCGCCAGGATTTCGCGATTCTGCGATCGCTGAATTTATCGCAAAATCAAGCAAACTCTGCAATATTCGGAGGAGCTTGCATTTTTTCTTAATTGCCTCAGATTTTCTGCAGATTTTGGGCTTAGATACGTCCCGTGATGTCATCGCAACATGCATAATCAACTGGGGCACGTTCAAGCTCAAACTGGTGCGCAACGTTTTGCTACGGTTTCCCGGTTGAACTAAATGTTTCCTGGAAACAGTGTGCAAGGGTGTGCAACGGGTTTGAGATACGTTTTCTCTTGTTTGGTGGGTGTGTCAAAAATGTCAGCCCAATCAGCAGCAGAATGTATATAAACCACGCGGGATTAAAGAGACAGCTCGCACAATGGGTCCAAGTAAAGTCGTTTACAAATGTGTTCTCTTTTATTCTGGACGGCAAGGGCAGTGACTGCAACATCGAGTGTATTTTGCAGATGTAGGAAAGCAAACACTTGTTTAGAAATAAAAATTACCACTGTAGTAGATGCTGCAGAGGAGCGCTTATTAGCTTATTAGCCATTTCCACACCCTAGTATATATTTTTAATATTTTTAAATAATAAAATAAAAGTTAATATTATTGGCATCTGAACTCAAGCTCAGTGCTTTTCTGTCAGCCCTCACAGCGCTGCCAAATCAGGGGCTGGTGCCACCTTAGAACTTAAAGGGTTAGTTCACCCAAAATTCTGTCATTAATTACTCACCCTCATGTCGTTCCACACCCGTAAGACCTTCGTTAATCTTTGGAACACAAATTAAGATATTTTTTATAAAATCCGATGGCTCAGTGAGGCCTCCATTGCCAGCAAGATAATTAACACTTTCAGATGCCCAGAAAGCTACTAAAGACATACTTAAAACAGTTCATGTGACTACAGTGGTTCAACCTTAATGTTATGAAGTGACGCGAATAGATTTTGTGCACCAAAAAAACAAATTAAGACTTATTCAACAATTTCTAGTGATGGGTGATTTCAAAACACTGCTTTTTGAAGCTTTGCAGCTTTATGAATCTTTTGTTTTGAATCAGTGGTTCGGAGCGTGAATGAAACTGCCAAAGTCACGTGATTTCAGTAAACAAGGATTTGTTACGTCATAAGTGTTTCGAAACATTTCGAAATTTCAAAGGTTCACCACTGGGGGCGATGATCTCTGTGAACCCATGAAAATTTTGAGAAAAGCCGCCACAAATTCAGTCATTTTCAGTTGCAAAAAGTCCTGGAAATACTGATAAGAACTTCTTGCACTGCCTATAGCTAAAAAAAAACACAAAAAAAACACTATTAAAACATAAAACCACCAGAGGGCACTCTACCCCAGACCATTGCCACTCTAATCAACAATAGTCTGTTTGAAGAAGGGGAGAAGGAAAAAGAAGGGGAAGAAAGAAAAAGAGGGAAAAGAGAAGGAAAAAAATGGAAGAAGAAATGAAAGGAAAAGTAACAAATACATTTAATCAAATGAAACCCAGGCAAAGCAGCAGTGCAGTCACATCAATCGCCCCAAAATAAATGACAGGAACCCTTGAGTCACACCAAAGGAGGTTCACCGTGCTGTACTACGCATACTCGCCTTATAAGATTGTAGCCGCTTACTAGACACCACACTGGGAACTATTGCAAGCAGCCAGTGCACACCAGAGAGAAAACCATGCATCAAACACTATCCGCCATTCACAGCGTAGAGTTTACAATGGGCGGGACCCATAGTGATACATACCCAGCCAACAAACCACTCATGTTTTTATACTCCCCAAACCGGGGACTGATAGGCTCACAAAGTTTGCATGACACCAGCCAATAAACAGCAAGGGTTATACATTACCCTGCTACACAAGGTTATAAGGGTTAGTTAAGGGTCTAGGACTGTTCGTATGGTGCCAATCAACCACCAGAATTTATTTTAACAGAGTTAATAATTCTCACTGGCTAGAGTTAAATTAACACTTTTAAGTAAGTTAATTAACATCGCCTCAAGAGATCTTAACTCTGCTGCTTGGTAATCACCAGATACATTACCCAGTCAACATGTGAGATCATGCGATGATCACAGTGGCATCACACGATTCTCATACTGTGTCACAGTGTGAACCCATTGTAAATCCATGCCATCCTTATACTGTGATATTCACAGTGTGAGTAATATGTGAGCTCTTTGTGAATTCAAAATCTTGAGCAGGTTGAGATCAGGCAGTTCAAATGTCGGTCACCGGGGGGCATTATACTTCCTGTTTCTGAACACTGGAAAAACGTACAGCAAGATTTCTTAGCAAACCGTTTGTGCTGTACAGTTGTGTTCTGGACTCAGCATGGAATTGTTACACTGGAGAAATGTTGAGTTGTCTCTTTAATTGCTATTCACATACACTCATATGATATTATAATGTCAATATGCACTGTGGCCTGGCTCTGTGTTAGCAGAGTACTGGCACATCCAAAATACACCTCCTCCGTTACAGACGACATGATCTAGACCACAAACTTGAAGAAAAAAAAAAATAGGTGTACCTAACAATGGTGTTGCTTAAAGGGTTAGTTTACCCAAAAATGAAAATTCTGTCTTTAATTATTCACCCTCATGTCGTTCCACACCCATAAGACTACAGTGGAAGTAAAGGCCACCCTACTTCCATTGGAGACTTTTTGGGATCCATGTTTCTCTTTGATTATGTTTTTTCCTGCACTCCTGAAGGAATAAGAAAGATCTATAGATCTGTTTCTGGTGTGTAGTCAGCTGAAGATCTGTTGTATGTATTAGGTTCCTCTTTTGGTGACTGGTAGTTGTTTTGTGTTGTACTGTAAGGGGAGGAGTGACAAGAATTTTGGCACAGATTTACTGTTTACTGTAGCTTGACTAGAAAATTGCTTTTTCAGTTTTGTATTATATTAGGTTTTGAACTTAAAGGGATAGTTCACCGAAAAATGAAAATTCTGTCATTAATTACTCACCCTTATGTCGTTTCAAACCAGTGAGACTTTCATTCATCTTCAGAACACAAATTAAGATCTTTTTGATGAAATCTGTGAGCTTTCTGTCCATCCATAGACAACTGACACTTTGATGCTTCAAAAAGTTCATAAAGAGATCATAAAACTAATCCACATGAATTGAGTGGTTTAGTCCAAATTTTCCAAAGAGACTTGATCACTTTATATGATGAACAGATTTAATTTAGGCTTTTATTCACATATAAACATTGATCAGCGAACATAAACAGAAGCTCAACTGAACCTGCTTGAATTATTTATATGCGAGAAGAAACCTCTTGCGGAAGCTCATACATGCTGTGTAACACGTGAGAATGAACCTCATTGGTTCTCGCACATCAAGCAAACATGCTTGAGCTTCCGTTTATCACAACTGATGTGTGAGTTGATGAATGTTTAAATGTTAATAAAACATCTCAGGTTACGCATGTAACCATGGTTCCCTGAGAAGGGGAACCCGCGCTGCGTCCCCTAGAGACGGGAATGCCTCCGTCATGACTAGATTACATAAATAGAATACATATTTTAAAATGTAATCTATTTCTGTGATGGCAAATCTGAATTTTCAGCATCATTACTCCATTCTTCAGTGTCACGTGATCCTTCAGCAATCATTCTGATATGCTTATTTGGTGCTCAGGCAACATTTTGTATTATTATCATCAATGCTGAAAAAAGCTGTGCTGCTTAACTAGAGACGTTTTACAAAAACATAAAAAAATTGTAATGTTTCCAAACTTTTGACAGGTACTGTATGTTGAATACAACAATGCAATTTATAATTATGTATTTTTTCTATTTATATAGTGTCTTTTAACAATGTGGACTTTCAGGGAAAATGTATGTCCCTATAAACATGTGTCACATACTGGTGGTTGTAGTAATCGCACGATGCAGGGGAATCCAGTGCCTGACAGAGCTGAAGGGGTGGAGGGACGTCTGACCAAGGTGAAGACGGAAGGATGAGAGAGCCCGTTGGAGCCGTAAGGACGATGGTCCCAGGTGCAGCCAAGCCAGTGTAGCCCCTTCAGTTTGAACCGCCTGCATAAAGTGGGTACTCAAACCTGGGCCCATCCACACGGGAGGCAGGCACTCTAACAAGGAGGCTATAGACAGCAGTCTCTAGCGTCAGTCACTAGAGCGCCTCTTGAGTTCAGGGGAGTGAGATTTACAAGCAAGATTTACTCTTGCAGCCAAGCCGGTGTAGCCCCTTCAGTTCGAACCTCCCACTCTAAGTGGGACTCGAACCTGGGCCCGTCCGCATGGGAGGCGGGCACTCTAACAAGGAGGCTAAAGACAGCAGTCTCTAGTGTCAGTTGCTAGAGCGCCTCTTGAGTTACACCGGAGCCGACAGGTCAATGAGCGGCGATGGAGTGATGGGCTCAGTGGCTGGACTTGGAGCAAGGGCATCCTCTTTCCAAGCTGGAGCTGGTGATCGGCAGATCTGAGGTGCATCCATGCAGCATATTGGAGTAAACAATGAATAAACTGAGGAGCTGTCAGGAACCAGTGGAAGCTGGGCTGATGGACTGGTTAGCTTTGGAAAAGGAGGTGGGTGGCTGGGTGGGATCTCTGGATACACAGGAGACTTCGAGCTGGGAGGGTCCAGTGGGGATGGGAGAGTCAAGAAAATTTCCTCCACGAGCAGTCCCACGGCGATGCACAGTGTTGCCGACTCATGCACCTGGTCAGAATTTCCTTTAAGATCTGGATCTGGGGCGATAGTTGGCTCACTCTTGGTTACTGGCGCTGGCATCGTGGCAGTCTCGGGCTCTTCGTCTGTGGTGGGCTCTGGCTTTAGCTCCATGCAGTGGGTGGTGGCTGGCTGGGCTCTGGTTCTGGAACAGTCCCACGGTTCACCAGCACCAACTCCACAAATTCAAGCTCATTCAAGCTGGTTCTAAAAATACACACAACAAGCAGCGCCAAACACAAACACACCAAGCTTGTTTGAGATGTATGCTCTACAAGTCGTATGCTCGACAAACGCTCCCGCCAATGTCACCCGCCATCGGTCCGTGCTGCTCTGATGCATCTCGAACGAGCCTTCCATCAACAATGGTTGGACGTTTCGCTACTATTGATGCTCATGTCTTTGCAAACCTACATCGGTATCCAAACAGGGCTCGTCATCATTTTTATATAGGCGGAGATTTCAATCAAGCTGCTATTAGCTTGATTAGCTGCTATTTCAAAAATGGCGGTCACAAGTTTCTTGTTGCTCACGGTAACCCCGCCCCCAGCCCCTGATGCAAGCGGTTCTTACTTCTAGACCAGCAATGTTTACGAACCACTTTTCCTGGTTCGGAGCTGGTGCTTTGGGTGTCGAAAGACAAAGAACTGATTTGAAACTAGGCTCTGGCTCCGAAATAGCACTCAAACTGCCTTGGTAGAAAAGGGGTAAGAGAGACAAAATCATTGACAGGTGAACGTAATCAGTAACCAAGGGAACAAACTAGGGACAAATCAGGACTAAACTGAACCACCAGAAACAAATACATGGGAACAAAAAGACAAAGTAAACAAAACATAATCCTGCCAACATGTTTGTATATAATAAAAATGTAAAAAAAAAAAAAAAAAAATGTACATGCATGCCTGTAAATGTAAATATTCTGCACATGCATGTAAAAAAAATAAATAAAAAAAAATAGCAAAGTAAAACAAACATTATAGAAATAAAGAATTATTGAAAATTGATTTTTTTCAGGTTACTCTTACAGTTTGCTATAAAATAAGATGGCGGACTCATCTGCACTAAGAATATATTCATGTTATTAATTACTGAAAATGTAATTCAATAATTAAGAAAATACAAGACAAAGTAATGTTATTTCATGATAAATTTAACTGGCCAGTCAAAGCTTTCAATGTTTTAAACATAATAATAATCATAAACATAGCAATAATAGCAAATGTTATAAGTATAATGATACATTGACCAAATTACAACCAAATCTGTAATCTGCATCTAAACATGACAGCTCTAACAGCTGTTAGATCTCTAAATCTACACAAACTGTAAGATAATAAGCAATACAATGAGGACAAGCCCAATAGCAACGCCGACATGATTCAGGGTGCGTGCCGTTTTGGAGTTCTTTTCTGCTAATACTTGCTGTCCTGAGTAGTTGGCATTTCGAGTCTGTGAAAATAATTATGAAACATAATGTTAACCACTTCTGTTCTCGTTCTGATTTTTTTTGAGCCAATGGCACATGGGGAAATTCTCAAATGAGTGGGCAAACTCCACTTTGTGGATGGGTTTAACATATAATATTTAATTTCCATTTGATGAAAGGTTTCCAGGTTTAAGGCACATTCACACCAAGAACGATAACTATAAAGATAATGATAAAGATATAGTTCTAAAAATCGTTCTGAATATAAAAGAATAGCACTGTCCACACCACAGCTATAAAGATAACAATATAGAGAAACAATATCATTGGGATCACTTTCAGAATTTTTTTTTTCCAGCTGTTGAACGATAATACTGACAGCCAATCAGAATCCATTCTAATTTAAGGGCTTGTGCATTTAAAATAACAGACATGCCTGTTCAAACACATGAACCAACTAATCAAGCTTTAGATAAGCTTGAAAACAGCCCCCCCCCCCCCACAACAGTAAAAATAACTTTTTTTTTTTTTTTTCTCCTTGAAAATTGTTGCTGTTGAGGGGATGCCAGTGTCACACCTCTTTCTCTAGGACTTGAAAGTCATGTACAGGAAGCCAAAAAAACTGGACCAACGACCACACGTAAAATAAGGCCTACTTTATCAGTGGAGCATGGCAGTTTTGTTGCAAGAATGTGCAACATAACTGCCTTGTATTGTTTAAAGTTTAAACAACTTGTATTGTATAAAATGCTTACATATTTGTGTGACCATGAGCTCAAGTTTAACAGGCCTCTCACCTGTTTAGTTGATATAGAGATATGCTGTATACGTCAAAAAATTCATTAACAAAATATCACTGTAGTATTCAAATATACACAATTTTCACTAGAACCATTTGAGCAGTGAACCACTCCTAATGTGTGGGATCAGTGTGGGGGCAAGTTTAAGCTAACAGATCAACCACATTGGAAACATTTTCGATGAGTGGGTAATATTTAAAAACATCCTCAAACAGTCCTGCATTAATATCAGTGATCTACAAAGAAATATTAATATACATATTAATAATATGTATTATTAATATCTGAATATTAACAATATTCATAGTTGCATATATGATTTTTTCCATTTTTTTATGGTTTCAAAAGAGATTTTGATTTCATCTATACACAGAAGTCAGAGCAGAATCTTCCATCTCATACATTCTCCAAACCACAAAGCAGAAAGATGAAAATTTATTTTTTCCCATGAACATCATAAGCATTGATAGAGGCTCATAAAAACACATAATAATCACCACAATAATTATTTTCCCAAATAACCACCCAAATCTTCATACAGTATAAATAATAAATAATATTTTTTCCATATTTTTTTTTCTTTGTGTGTCCGTTAAAGGGATAAATAAATAATTAATGCCAGTCATTATGAACTTGATGATTACCAAACTCCTTGCTCTTTATAGATTTGATATTTTACATTACTAAACACTGAAATGTAAATCATGGTAAACACATGCCTGAATATTTTGACTTCTCTATTGCATGAATGAACCTCATTTTTGTGGATTTTTATGCAATTTTATGTTTAATTATGCTTATAAAGATAAAAGAAGTTAAATAGTTCATAAATAAATGGAAAGTACATGGACGGATACTTACGGAGCCAGAGAAAATCAGTGCAGAGATGCCCAGAGGAAAGCAGCAGCACAGCATGGTAAAGATGGAATAGTAAAGGTATTCTGGCTCTGGATTGTCCAGTGGAGCAGCGGTCACAAAAACTGCAGGCTGCATGGCAACCACGGAGTTCCCTGGATATGGCTTGCTTGGAAAGGAGGGAAGGTATCCAGCAAGATTGTCCTGGTATGGTGTAGACTGCAGCATCCCTGATTTCTCAGATGAATAACAGGCACCTGTGGGCTGATTGCTGGGATCCATTTTTTCTGATTATTGGGTTTTGATTTTGATTGTAATTTCCTTTGCCTTGTGCTCTGCTGAGACATTTGTATTGCTGTATTCTGGTTCAGACACTCATATACTTTGGCGGTGAAGGCAGCAGCAAATGGGATGTGAGTTAGGGGAGTGTCACAATAATAACCAACTGCAGAACTGCAGATCCATACGTCACAGCAATGTGAGGACGGCAGCAATAGGTCAGCAGTCTTAGACCGGTGTTGGGGTGGAGCTTATAGCATTATTAAGGGTAGGTTTAGTGGTGGGGTGGGGTTGGGCATTCGTTAAGGTAGAGCTTATTGGTTAGTGGTTGGAGCGGGATACGCGATAGTCAGCGCCACCCTAACTTCAGTTCTGTTCGCAGACTGCTGTGACGTGTGGTTCTGCAGTTAGATATATCTCACAATGACAAGAACTTTGGCACTGTTTCCATTATACTCTGTGACTACAAGAGCCACCTTGTGGTTACATAGTGACCCTGATGGGAGACATGAAATATCAGGAGGATCAGTTGTATTGTTTCATCACAACTTTTTGACCTTGTGACAGTGACTCATCTTTTTTTAAAAATCAGTTTCCTCATCTCTCCTGTCAGCAGTCCACATCTAGATTCAAAGCAAGGTTATAAACTCAACTTTCCATTGTTTTAGAAGAAAACGCTTGGTTAAAGGCACGATATGTAAGATTTAAATATCCAAAAATCACTAGAACAATGTTATATATTTTGTTGACTTGTGTACATACATTATCTCAAATGTTTCCAAGAATGTTTAAATCCAGAGAAATTAACCAGGACACGGATCTGTGCGTTGCCTATCAATGACATCATACCCGCATTACCATCAATTTCCGTTTTGTAGAAACAATGGAAACACCAAAGACGCTTTAATATATTATGTTTTATTAGACAGGTGAGCAGCTGTTTGGATACAATCATGTACAGAAAACTAATCATGTTATATAGCTCAACACAGTAAGTCTTATTGTTTAAATCTCGTTTTCTTGATTTACCGCGAGTACCATGTTTTACCATGCCTAATATCGATCTAGCTTACTGCAGTGTGCAACAAGTGTCTCACAGTAGCCGCCGAATGAACGAACAGAGTAGCACTATAACAACTTTCAACACACATATGTATCTAATACGATGAAACAACGCTGCTTTACCCCACATACGCATGACCGGAAGAAGCCTGAGGTAGATTTTCAGGACACCGGCATTCCTGCAACTTTTAAACTCAGTATGAAACAGAAGTTCTTTGCTATTGTGACATATATCCGAGTGAAGCGGATTCTCAAACAAGAAAAAAAATGTAGGGAAATGAATGTTCATCGAGAATTGATTGGATGATTTTAGATTGCTATTGTTGTGATCTCATGTGAGTGACAGGTTGTCCCGCCCTCAACGTAAATCAGAGTCATCGGAGAGCTGAAGAGATGTCATTTTAAGAGGGAGGGGGAAGTTATTTACAATATTTACAAGGTTATTTATAATAGCTTGAGGTTTATCTCACAGAAGACCTTTATTGGAAAACACACATAAATCACCTAATAACAACAGAGCATCAGCGTATCTATCATCTACGATGACTGGCAAGGTTTAAGGTCTCTCAAAAGGTGTTGAGGACTTTCTATACTGGAGCTGTGGAGAGTCTACTTACATTAGCATTATTTCCTGATTCAGAGGTACAATGGCCCAGGATGAGAAAGCCATCAGGACCTGACTTCCCTGCATTATAAACATTTATACTTAACAATGCAGGACCAGGGCCAAGAGAATTATTAAAGACTTTTACCATCCTGTGCACAGACTCTTGTCGGTGCTCCCATCAGGGATCCTGAGGACAAATACAGAGAGACTGAGAAGGAGTTTTTATCCTTAGGCAATCTACTTACTAAATGTCTTACATATATGTATCATACATACAGACAAATACATCACACACGCAGACATACACTATTATATATTTATTTAGATTTTTTTAAATTCATGTTATTTTTGATACATAGATTTTTATGTTATATATTTATTATAATGTATTGTTGTTTGTTATTGTTGCACTGTGGGACGAGAAACTGTAGAAGAACATTTCACTACATTACATCACACGTATGTAATATGTATATGACAAATAAAGAACCTTGAACGTTATCGTGTGAAACTGGAGACGAAGTTGAAGCAGAAGTTCAGTTGAGTTTGTCATTGAACAGAGAATAGTGTTGGAGACTGGCTGAGAGCACGAGAGAGTTGCTGGAGCCGTGAGTTTCAAATCAGATAGCAGACTCTCGTGCCAATCCCACACAATGGGACTGGTAGATTTACAAGAAAGATATTCAGTTAATTTGGAACACCTATGGCAGGGCGGAGGTAGACTTATTTGCAAACAGACAGACAACTCACTTTCTAGTTTGAAAAGACTATTCAGCTTTTAGAAGGCAGACTGTTGACTAACTGTGATTTCTGCGGTGGCTAATGGAAACTTTTACTTATGTACTTTCATACAATGAACAGTTTTTCAGTCAATATAAAATACAATGTAAATGTTCAATGTAAACAGGTCCTGAAGCACAACCATTCTGAGAACTACTATTAGGCCTACTTCTATTCAATATGGGCTATGAATAGCACATATTGTACACAAAAAAGGAATTTGTATTTGTAACGAAGTTTGTTGACAAGGGAAGACGGAGACGGGAACTGGAACGTTCAACATAACTTTAATAATAAAATAAACACCAACAACAAAACGAAAGTAAAGAGGCCTAGTTCTTTCTCGTCCTGCACTGTTGTCACTCCTCCTTTTATTCATTTTGGAGCTCTTCCGTGGGACTCGAGAACGGTGTGTCAAGCAGGTGTCGCTCATTAATATAAGCTCTGTTCCCACAGCTCTTGACTTCGCCCTTCTTCATGCCACAGTGTTACTTGCAGATTCTTTGTAATTATTTGTGAAATTTACTAGTAATTTCTGAGTGAAAATTGTTTATACACCAAATTGTGTTTCTGTGCAGAGAGGAATGTAAACCACTGAGAAAGTGTAAATGTTACTGCCACAGTGTTGACTCTGAAATAGACCATTTCAGTTCTTTACCACAACCCATTACCATTCACACTGTTCACCATAAAAGGCCAAGGTACTGAGAAAAACCTCACAATATTTGATTGGAAAAACAAAGAGCTATATCTAGAAAAGAAAGGTGATCAATCATGGCCCAGGTGTCATCTCCACTCTATCCTCTGGGCGGTTTTGCTGAAAATCCTCCTGCAGTCCATCCTGACAGTGTCCAGCTCAATGCGCAGGTCCTGAATCACCACAAAGAGCCTGTGGTCGTTGTTCAACCCCCTGCGTACCAGCGTACTTACGCTCCACTGGCTGA
Organism: Ctenopharyngodon idella; assembly: GCF_019924925.1. Taxonomy (NCBI): domain Eukaryota; kingdom Metazoa; phylum Chordata; class Actinopteri; order Cypriniformes; family Xenocyprididae; genus Ctenopharyngodon; species Ctenopharyngodon idella. The sequence goes on along the minus strand of NC_067235.1, from coordinate 29,524,271 downwards.
CCCTGTGCCGGATTACATGCGTTACTCCAAATTTACTGCGATGTGCTGCTGCATCTGTCTGGGAGGTGCCGCTTATTATTACTCTAGAGCTGTAAGTATTAATTTATTTACCTTTCAATCTATTTTCTTGCCCCCTTTTTTGCAGGAAGATTTTTCATATTATGCAAACATAAATGCAAGATTTAATAAGATATATTCATACCACCGTTCAAAAGTTTGTAAGATTTTAATGTTTTTGAAAGAAGTTTCTTATGCTCACCAAGGCTGCATTTCTTTATGAATACAGTAAATTTCTTATTATCATCAGTATTACAGTTTTTCTCAGTCACTTTGGTACATTTCTCGTATCATCCTTAACATTTGCAAACCAGTAAGTGCATTTCTGGAAACAATTCGTACAAACCGCATTATAAACCATTATAGATTACCTGCAAAAGCCTATAAGTCTCTCAAAATACTTAGTTCATCTCTTAAAATTATTTATGAGAAAAGAATAATATATATATATTTTTTTTTTTTTACATCAAGCACGTCACGCTCTTTATTACTCATTCATCGATGTTCCCTTATCACTCTAATGTGTCAGCATTAAAAAAGCTGCATGGATATATACATAATGCAAATTATAAACAATAGAAACACTTAAATTGATTCACACTTTATATCATGGCCATGATATATATCATCATATCACCCAGTACTAGTAAAGAGTGATGCTTAAATACATATGACTAGGCAGTTGATAAAACCAACAATCGATTAACTATCAAGACTGACTGTCTTGACTGACTGTCTGATCAATGCCACAGACCTGTGCAAATTGAAGGCGATCCAGCAGGGGTCCAGTAATGTTCTTCAGGCTGGCCAACACCAGTCTTTCAAACGACTTCATTAAGTGCAGTGATTTTGGGTTTTTTGGGGACCGGAATAATAATGGAGCATTTGAAACAGCAGGGAACTTCACAGTGCTCCGGTGATCTGTTGAAGATCTGTGTGAAGATGGGGGCCAGTTGGTCAGTGCAGACTTTTAAACAGGCAGGTGAGACACCTTCTGGGCCTGGGGCCTTATGTATAAACATTGCATAAGCACAAAAAAGGCACTGAAATGCGCGTACACAATTTTCGACGCACATATCGGCATTTAAGAAAAAATAAACTTAGCATAAATAGTGCATACGCACCCTTTTACTGAAGTGAGCGAAGTAATGAAGTACAAAAGAATGATTTTAAACTCTGTTTTCCATTTGAATATTTCAATTTCCACATTTAGATTAAATATGACACTCTCCTTAATGGAGTTAAGCACCGAAATTACATGAAATCATTATCCAGAAGTTACAACATTTGAATTTAAATAAAAATATTTGGAAAACAACAGAGTAAAAATGAAAAAGCTGTGAATTTGTACTGTATAAAAATGTTCATTTTCTTTTTGTGTACTACAGTACTGACGTTTCCCAGTAAATCTTTAACTATTGTTAAAATCTGTATCTAAAAAGGTCAGCTAAACAAAACTGACATTCTTGTAAAGTATATAAAGCAGTCAGTGTCAACAAAAATATAGACAAAAACATGACATTTGTATACAGGGCTTGACAACTTTTTTGCTCATCAGCCACTGTGGATAGTGGTTTTCCAAAGTTACTAGCCACTCAGCATTTTCACTGGCCACAATTTTGACATCGATACCATGGGGAAAAACTGCCATTTAGATATTTTTAATATTATCTCATAATGTGGCAGCAGGCATATTTGGCTGCTGTCACTTTAAGAAGTGCAATCCCACGCCAAAATTCAAGCCCTGTAACACCAACAATATTCATCTGAAGCAAATGAAACAAATGAGTAAGGGGAGGCGTTTTTTTTTTTTTTTCAACTCGCTCTCAGGTAGATGAGAGAGCGAGAAAGCACAGCTGGCATATATGGCGTTGCAGAAAATGAGTATTGGAAGCATTTCAGATATTTCATTATGGATATGTATCGAAAAATCGGTATTTCTGACAACACTACATTGCACTTATTTTAGATACCTTTTTAAAAGACTACAATCGAAAAATGTACATATTATGTTATACAAAGTGGCTAGGAGTGACTGTTACACTCCACTGCTGAAATCCACCCACATTTGGTGGGTTGGCGGGTGTTAATGTCATGCCCTGTTTATATATAACCAATATTTCCATGGTGAAAATACATCTAAACATTTTGACCAGTGTGGCTCACATGATGACATTTTTTTTTTTTTTTTTGGTGGCATATTGACCAATTTACTGACACAATAAAAACTGTAATAGTATTTTCATGCCGTGACCGTGTGGTAGGAACATGTGTGATGTTTTGCACACTTAATAGGCTGTCCCATTCATAGTGTTCAATGCTGTGGAGGAGTCTAGCCTTGAAGTTTCCGAAGGACTGGTCTAGGAAGGACGTAGCCTCACTAGGATCCATAGCACCCTTTGACAACTAGTTCAAGCATTCTGCATTATAACTTATGCAATCAACTAGATGTTTTGGGGGGTAAGACTATTCAACAGAACCAGTACAATATATTTTGATCAACATGACATAAGCAATTGATAATGAATAGCAAACAGCAGACAATTGTACAAAATCAACTGCATGAATGTACCAAATCATTTGCAATTTGTTCAAAAGATAGAGAAACTGCTTTTATGTATACATAATACAATACATAATATTGCTTTCCTCAGTGGACATTCAAACTGATTTTGTGATTATGAATAGGCTATAAGATTGACCTGAAGAATAAAAGCTAGACGCAGGTAACACACTCGCTTAGTCAATCTCTCTCTCATAATACTCTACTCTACATATTACAATGAGCTTTAGTGAAGCGACTGTAATGTAGTCAATGCAGGAAAGACGATCACAGAGACGATGACTGACAAAGACTGATTGAAAGACACAAGCTTATATAGGCCGGGTTAACAATGTAATGATGCACAGGTGGATATGATCATTGATGATGAATCCAGGCAAAGGATTATGGGGGATGAAGTCCATAACTGAGTGGCAATGGTCTGGGGTGGAATGCCCTCTGGTGACCATCAAGGGCACCCCAGCTGGCGATCGTAACAGCGACTCAGCGTTCCTTCGTTGTTAGTTCTACAGTGACGTTTTAGAATTAGTGATGGAGGCTTGGGCTCAACTGTTAAACTGTCAACTTGAGATTTGAATACATGGCGGAAGGAAGTAGCTCCTCACAAAAGAGGGTTTTTAAAGACAATCCATTGTTGTTTCTTATTTATTTACACACTTGTGCCGTTGAACTGTTGTATAAATGCAATATTACATTCGTAGCCGTGCGATATGGCTGTATATCAGCACGGCTGTGATTACTTATGGTCGAATCACAGCCGTGCTGATATAGAGCGATATCGCATGGCTACTCCTGTGATATTGCTTATATACATATACTGTATATATATACATACATATACTAGGGGTGCAACGGTGCACATTACTCACGGTTTTAGGGTCATGGGTTCGATACGGTTTGGTATGTGCTATGTTCAGGGAAAAAAGGAAAATAAGAAAAAATAATCAAACTACAAGCAACAGCACAAGTAAATACAGTAGAGCAAATATACAAATAAAATAAACAGTGCTTTTTTTTCAGGTATCTAACAACAGTAGTTTTCAGGAACCGACATTGAATAAAGTAGCTAATCAAATGTAAAACAACATTGCATATAATCTTCACTGTATAAATTAAATAAAGATGAATCATCACTAATTATTAATTAGGTTACAAAAGCTATTCAGTCAAGAGCAGTGAGTGATTTCTTTGTCTTTTGTTGTTTGATTAACATTAAAAACATATTCAGACAGCAGGAATATTAGGCTGCTGTCACTTTAAGACATAATACATGGATCAGTAGACTGAAAGTGAACACATTCGTTCTGTCTCGAGTGTTTAAGTTCACTTAAGACATATTTGCTAGGATACTCACCAAGACGTGGATGTTAACATAATTTTTGTGTGAATTTGTTCATTTAAGTGTGTGCTGAACCGTGAGAGTTATTTGCTTTGTAGGTCAAATGTGAGCAAACAGGTTCTTCACCATGAATTAGCCTCGGACACAAAACCCATTGTGTTTTTTCATGTTTCTTGTAAGAGGATCAGCTCAGGTGCATACTTTTGGAAAGTCTTCAGTGAAAACCACAATACTAAAGGGGCTTTAAGATGCTGAGCTCAAATCAGAATTTGCATATGCATAACTCTCTGTAAACGTCATAACAATTCACAACATTTTCACAATATTGACACTCAACAGAAGTTCTGAATAATCATGAAAACATATTGATTTTCTCTACTGTGAAAAAGCAGTACACCAAAAGAGTAGTGTCTGAATTCATAGTATTTGAAAAACAGTAGGGGAAAAGTCCCCGGATGACCTACTACTTCCGGCAAGGTTTTGAAGTGCGCAATTAATGGACACTTTACTATCCCATGAGGCCACAGGAACAATTTACAAAGGATCATATTAAAATAATAATCATTTAAAAATCCATGTCATGACCCCTTTTAAAGGTGTTTCTGTATAAGCACTCTCGCTGGCAGTATATTGTGGTTTGTGGTCACAGGTCTGATTTTCCAGTTAGCTGTTTTTCAGTCTGTACTCTCAATGAGTGGTTGACATTTGCGATTTTACCTTTACTTTCACAGACTTGCAGAGCAAACGGTGCTGGAGAGAGGGCAGAAGCAGAGAGAAACTCTCAAAATGCACTCATCCTGAACCATCTTGGTGTTGTTGTGGGCATCATCATCTTTATATTATTAGTGAATAACATCATCAATGAAAAAATGCATCTGTTGGATAAACATTAAAAAAAAAAAGTACATTGTACAAAGTATATTGTTTATTTTATGTTTTCTCAACACAATTTATCTACGTTCTTGTTGCCTAATGTATGTCAAATGAACATGAGTTTTATATGTTGTGTTTATGTTTTTTTATGTGATGTGACCTCATGTTAATTTAACATGAATTGTGTTTAAATGAAAGCTTTATCCAGTATATGCAGTGGTATACTGAATTTAACTTTAATGACAATTAATCAATTTTATCTTTCCAAAGTTACATCCCATCTATTTTTAAGCAAATTTGGTAATTTGTTAAATTTGTACTCTCACATGCAATGTTTTCATATGTTGACTAAATTATTGTGTAATTATTTGTTTATGTTCTGTTTGCAAGTATGGATAGTTTCATCACTGGATAAAACATATTATACTATGTTTATATATGCAAAACTATAATTTTTTCAATCTTTTTAAATTGCAATAATGTGCATAAAAAATAAGAATAAATCCTAAATAAATGCTTAAAAAAAACGTTTTGACCACATGACAGAGAGGATGAAAGTAGTGTAATTTGCCTAAAATGCCTAGTATAGTATAAAAACGATAAAATGCATGCACGCTCTTGATCTTGTGACCTGGTTTGGGGTTAGGTTGTTTCAGAGATATGAAACCTCAGGATTAGAGCTGGTTTACCACCTCACTGTCTTTGTCATAAGTATACTTGCTATCAAATCAAGTCAAGTCACCTTTATTTATATAGCGCTTTTTACAATGCAGATTGTGTCAAAGCAGCTTTACAGTGATAACTGGTATATAATTTTGGCTGCACAGAGAAAAAAAAAACCTTGGGAGAAACCAGGCTCAGTCTGCAAAAAACTTGCAAAGTTCCTTTAGATTACACTGACCAAATATGACGTTGATCTGATTAAATCTCTAGGAGGAGTTCGTTAAAGTACAACATCTGGAAATGGCAAAAACTGCAAAAATTTTGCAGAGAAAATTCAAAATATCTGACTTCTTGTTGGGTTTTCAGATTTTGCACCCACAGACTTTTTTGTAGGTATTAGGCTGTTACATGTGTCTACCAAATTTCATACTTGTACATGAAACGTAGCGCGAAGGGCGCTTAATTGAAATTTTGTAGGTGGCGCTATCAAGCCATTTTGCCACACCTAATTCTGAAACCCATATCATATGTACATTTTCGAGAAGGTGCTCACTGCAGTGCAAGTGGGTGGAGCTTACGTTAGCTCCCCCTCGCTGGACATCTAGAGAGGGGGAGCTAACGTCCAGCGAGGAGGAGTTAATGTACAACCACACCCTAATCCTACCCTAACCCTACCCACAACTCTATCTCTCCACCCCACTGGATGTCCAGAGAGGAGGAGAGTTCTATCCCTCCACCCCACTAGACATCCAGAGAGGAGGAGCTGGACATCATGGACTCTGCAGTGAGTTCCACTTGAAATTTTCACCACTTCTGATGCGTGCGCAAAGTTTCATGAGCTTTCGAGCATGTTTAGGCCCTCAAAAATGCGATTCATTTTGGAAAAGAAGAGTATTTGACTGAGCAATTACAATAGGGTCCTCATACCATCGGTGCTCGGGACCTAACAAGGAAACACAAGGTCTATTTATACACAGGGGGTAACGAGGCAAACAAGACACTCCAGGGAAAAATCAACTAATCAACATGAAAAACTACAGAAGGACTACAAAACTGGCACAGGAAACTTGTATTTCCAACACGACACAAAGGAACCTGTAACAATGTCAATGTAAAACACAATTTAAATGTTTAATGTCAAAAGATCCTGAAGCAAATGTTGAGAACTACTACTAGGTCTACTATTAAAATTGGCTATAAATAGCACACACTGTAAACAAACAACAACAACAAAAGAATATTTGTGTTGCTTGCCGATTCTTTGCAATTATTTGTGAAATTTACTAACAATTTCTGAGTGAAAATTGTTTCTACACCATTTTTTTTAAAGGATTGTAAACCACTGAGAAAGTGTAGGCTATGCTAATGCCATGGGCGTGTTGCTTGCAGTTACTGTGGACCAAAAAAGTAGGTCATTTGAGTTCCACCTTACCACAACTTTTCACCATAAAAAGCCAAGGTACAGAGAAAAGACTCATTTCATCAGAAGAACATAGAGCTATATCTGAAGAAGAAAGGTGGAAGTGATCAGTCATGGCCCAGGCTCCGGTCTATTCTCAGGGCGGTTATGAAAATCCTCATGCAGTCCATCCTGACAACATCCAGCTCCATGCCCAGATCCTGAATCACCACAATGAGCCAGTGGTTGATGTTCAACCCCCTGTGTACCAGCGTCCTCGCGCTCCACCGGCTGACCCTGTGCCGGATTACATGGGTTACTCCATATTTACCACGGTGTTCTGCTGCATGTTTCTAGGACTGATCGCTGCTTACAACTCTGGAGCTGTAAGTATTCATTTATTTACCTTTGAATGTAGTTTTCTTCCCTTTGCACAGGAAAGTTCTTCATATCAAGCAAACATGTTCATGGGGACAAAGTTTCAAATAAGATATACAGTACATACTGTTTGAAAATTTGGGGTTGGTAAGATTGTTTTGGAAGATGTTTCTTATGCTCACCTAGACTGCATTTATTTGATAAAAAATACAGTTAAAACAGTAATATTGTGAAATATTATTACAATTTAAAATAAACATATTCAAATTTGAATATACAGTAGTCAACATTTGAAGTGGATCAAAAAAGTTCATCAAAGTTGTCCTAAGAACTAAGCTGTCCTAAGAAGAAGGTTTTAGGACAACTTTGATGAAAGGTTTTGATCCACTTCAAATGTTGACTACTATATTTTAAAATGTAATTTATTCCTGTGATCATAGCTGAATTTTCAGCATCATTACTCCAGTCTTTAGTGTCACATGATCCTTCAGAAATCATTCTAATATGCTGATTTGATGCTCAAGAAACATTTCTTATTATTATCGCTATTAAAAATTATTATTATTTTATGTGGAAAACATTAAGCATTTTTCAGGATTCTATGATGAACAGAAATTCGAAAGAACAGCATTTTTTCTAACCCTGAAGTCTTTACTGTCACCTTTGTTCAATATAATGCATCATAGATAGATAGATAGATAGATCTTAAAAAAAGGAAAAAGGGTGGTCTTGATCTAGAGTCAGGAAAATTAGGATTTTCAATCCTAAAATGTGATAAAACTTATTGTGGTTTGTAGTTACAGGTCTGACTTTCCAGTAACCTGTTTTTCAGTCTGTGTTGACATCTGCGATTTTACCTTTTCTTTCACAGACCCGCAAAGCTAACCGTGATGGACGGAGGGCAGAAGCAGCAAGCAGCTCCCAAACTGCACTCATCCTGAACCATGTCAGTGTTGTTGTGGGCATCATCATCATTACAGCATATAGCCTCAACCATTTTTACTTTAATAAACGTTATCAATAAAGTGATCTTTCCAAAGTTACGCCCCATCTTTTTTTTTTTTTTTTTTTTTTGGTTTGGTTTGTTTTGGTTTGCTTTTTTTTTGGAACACTGCAACACACATGCAATGCAATGTTTTTAAATATTTATATAAATTAAATATTTCATTTTTTTAATTGTTGAAATAAATGCAAAAGTACAAGTTTTCAAATTTTCTCTCAAATCTCTAAAATCTATGTCTGACCACAGATTTTGTAAAAAATAAAAAGGAAACAGACATTGTTTTTGTCCTTTACAGAGCAAAATTTCTTTTAAGATAATAGCAGTTATATAAATATTAGTTGTTCTCCTAATTGTTCATACACCTAATAACAATTTTAACACAATTATTGAAGGTCTAAAACTAACTATTTGTTTTTTTTTTTTTTTAAATCCCAAAAAACAGTGCACTTACATTTCATTCTTCAATTAAACATTTTAAAGCTTTTTGGTGTGGGGGAAAAAAAACTGTCTTCACATTCAATGTTTTCAATACATGTGAACAAAATGTTTTTACAACAATTAAAGCAACATTTCACCTTTGTGCAGAACCACAGTTAATATATGTTTCTCAGCCCATTGAAAGAAACAGAATCTGATTTCTGCTTTTTTGGTAACACTATACAATAAGGTTTCATTAGGTAACATGAACTAAGAATGAACAATACTTCTACAGCATTTATTAATTTGAGTTAATGTTAATATCAACATTTACTAATACATTATTAAAATCAAAAGTTGTATTTGTTAACATTAGTTAATGCACTGCAAATTAACATGAACAAACAATGAACAACTGTATTTTTTATTAACTAACAATAACAAAGATTAATAAATACTGTAACAAATGTATTGCTCATTGTTAGTTCATGTTAATACATTATAATGTTAACAAATGAGACATTATGGTAAAGTGTAACCGTTTTTTTTTTTTAATGCAAACTGTTCATAACATGGGAAAATAGAGGTGTTGCATGGTTGGTGTAGGAGTGAAGGGGGGAAAAAATGAACTTAAGGAAAAAAAAAAAAAAAAGAAAGAAAAAGTTTTGACCACATATCAGTGAGGATGAAAGTATTAGAATTTTCCTAAAATGTATTTAGTATAAAAATAGATAAAATGCATGCACGCTCTTGATGTTGTGACCTGGTTTGTTGTTTCAGAGCTATGAAACCTCAGGATTAGAGCTGGTTTAACACCTCACAGTCATAAGCAAATTGGTTGTCATCCTCCACTTTCTTCATTGACGTCACAAAGGTAGTGGAGAATATTCTGGTCTTTCCAAAGAAATTAGCTTGAAAAGATAATTCAGCTTTTTAGAAGGCAGTCTGTTGACTAACTGTGATTTCTGTGGTGGCTAATGGAAAGCTTTACCTTTCATATAATGAAACTTTGTTCAGTCTCTACTTCCAATGTTAATGTAAAATCCAATGTAAATGAAGTTGTAAATAAAAGATCACTGAAGTGCATTTCACCAGAAAATAGTATTCTTTCTACTTCAAAATGTCAAGTTTAATTCAATGTGTTTACTTGCCAGTTCTTTGTAATAATTTGTGAAATTTACTAGTAATTTCTAATTGTGATAATTGTTTCTACACCAGATTTTGTTTCAGTGTAGAGAGGATTGTAACCCACTGAGAAGTGTAAATTTTACTGCCACAGTGTTGCCACTGCAGTTAGAGTGCGGTCAAACTACAACAATAGGCCATTTCACTTCTTTACCTCAACCCATTACCGTTCACACTGTTCACCATAAAAGGCTAAGGTACTGAGAGCTATACCTAAAGACAAAAGGTGGAAGTGATCAGTCATGGCCCAGGCTTCATCTCCACTCTATCCTCAGGGTGATAATGCTGAAAATCCTCATGCAGTCCATCCTGACAGTGTCCAGCTGCAGGTTTTGAATCACCACGAAGAGCCTGTAGTCGTTGTTCAACCCCCTGCGTACCAGCGTACTCGCGCTCCACTGCCTGACCCTGTGCCGGATTACATGTGTTACTCACGATTTACCATACTGTTATGCTTCTGTATTGGAAGTGCTGCTCTTTATTACTCTAGAGCTGTAAGTAATAATTTATTTACCTTTGATTTTTTTTTTTTTTTTTTTTTTGCAGGAATATTTTTCATATTATGCAAACTTGCAAAATTCAAATATAAATTCATACTACCAATCAAAAGTTTGGGGTCTGTAAGATTTTTTTATGTTTTTGAAAGAAGTCTCCTATGTTCATCAAGGCTGCATTTTTTGAAACAACAACAACAAAAAAAAAACAGTAAATTTCTTATTATCATCAGTTTTGAAAAAAAAAAAAAAATGAAATATAGATAGATGCAAGATATAACCTTAAAATTCTAAGTGGAAAATTATTTTGTAGAATTAGAAGGTTCTATCTGCATTTGACCGGTTCCTAAAATCCGAATTTACAAATTTGAGAAGATTTTGATATTTTACATTTAGAATACAGAACACATAATATTTTTATTTTGGAGGACATACATAATTATTTAATTATTATCTGACAGAACACAGACTATATCTAATACAGTGAATTACACACAATGCAGAAAACAAAAAATACACACACAAAAAAATCACCCATAAAAAATGAATGGGAGAGTATCAAAAAAATTGCTTCCTGTTATAACTTGTCAAAAAAAAAAAAAAATGCAGAACACAAAAATTAAGGGGTGATACCATTACACATCCACAAATGAGTAAACACACACACAGGTTTGTTTTGCTATCTTAGTGAGGACATTCCATAGGCATAATGGTTTTTATACTGTACAAACTGTACATTCTATCCCCCTACACTACCCCTACCCCTAAACCTACCCATCACTGAATTTTTACATTTTTAATAAAATATTGTTTAGTATGTTTTTAAAGCTATTTCAAATATAAGGACGCATGAAATGTCCTCATAAAACATGTTTACGTCGTAATACCAGTGTAATACCCATGTCATTATACAAATTTGTGTCCTCATAAATCACAAACACACACACACACACACACACACACACACACACACACACACACACACACGTGTTTAAAATAATACAAAATCATGAGTTAATTACGTGGGTTACACTTTATTTTACAGTGCCGTAATTACATTGTAATTACTCAAATAAGTACTGAGTACTATTAATTAACTACATGTACTTACTATAGAGTTACATTTAGGGTTAGGGTGTGGTTTAGGGTTAGTTACTTGTAATTATATTATAATATTATAATTTACTGTTATTACAATAGTAAGTACATGTAGTAACGTAACTACGGCACTATAAAATTAAATGGTTATCATTATCTGTGCTGATAGTGTACTGACTGTCAGTAAAAACGTAAAAAAAATTCAGCTGGTTAAACTTAGAAGTGAACGAAAGTTCACCTGCTGCCTTAAAAATGCAAGTTAACTCAACTAAACATAAGTTAACTAAACTTGAAGATAACCTTTGTTTCAACTCACAAATAGTCAATGGATTACTTTAAGTTTAATTTTTAACTTAAAGTAATCCATTGTCTTGACTATTTGTGAGTTGTTTATGTAATGATGGGTCGGCAGAGCGGGGATCCATTTGCAAGCTTTATTAAGAACAGTATTTACACAGGTAGACAGGGGCAAAGGCAGGAACATAAACAAGGACAGGCAATGGTCGAGGCAGGCGGCAGACAAACAGTATCGGGTCACAGGCAGAGATCAGGGCAGGCGGCAAACCAACACAGTCCAGTACACAGGCAAGGTTCAGGGCAGGCAGCAGAGAATCACAAAGAATAAACAATCCAAACGGAAACCAGGAAACAGTCCACAAGAAAACGCTTAGTAATGATCACCACGGCAAATCAAGACTTCGCAAAGGGTGTGTGTGTGTCTTAAATAGTCCAGGTAATGATCTGCAGGTGTGTGTGGCAATTGGTGATTGGTGCATGTGATTGGAAGGGAGGATTATGGGAAGTGGAGTCCAGGAACTGACAGGAACAGACAGTGATCGTGACAGTTTAGTTGAGTTAACTCACATTTTTAAGGCAGCAGGTGAACTTTCTTTCATTTCTAATATGATTACAATATATATATAATTTATAATTTAATATATATATATAATCAATAAAATATATATATATATATATATATATATTAAATTGATTATTACACACAGTGAAGATCCCAAGAGAGTTATTTGCTTTGTAGGTCAAATGCGATCAAGCAGGTTCTTCAACGTAAATGAAATTGTTTTTTCATTTCTTGTAAGTTCATCAGTTCAGGTGCATGCTTTTGGAAAGTCCTTCAGTGAAAACCACAGGGGCTTTATGATGCTGAGCTCAAATCAGAATTTGCATATGCATAACTCTCTGTAATCGTCATAACAATTCACAAAAAAAAAAGATGAAAAAAAAAAAAAGATGGTCTTGATTAGTTTTAGATGCAGTGCTGGTCTCTTACTGGCACACACTGCTTGACCAAAGCTCTAGAGTCGGGAACATTGAATTTTCTTTGTCATTATCTCATCATTATGACAGATATATGACCATACATAAGTCTCTGCAATGTTCACTTCAGAAGCAAAGAGGCAGAGGGCCATTTTTACTTCCATGTTTCTGAAGTGACAATGATGAGAGGAGTGATGCAGTCATCATTTAACAAAACAATAACAATCCTGATCCCCCCTCGACCCACATTTACATTTTTCAATTCTAAAATGTGATAAAACTTAAAAAGTGTTTCAGTATAATTATTGCTCTAAGCACTCTTGCTGGCAGTATATTGTGGTTTGTGGTCTGAGGTCTGATTTTCCAGTAACCTGTTTTTCAGCTTGTGCACTCAACAAGTGCTTGACATTTGCGATTTTACCTTTACTTTCACAGACGCGCAAAGCTAATGGTGCTGGAGAGAGGGCAGAAGCAGCGGAAAACTCTCAAATTGCACTCATCCTGAACCATGTTGGTGTTGTTGTGGGCCTCATCTGTACTGGACTATATATATACATCAAAATATACCTTGAAAATAATTAACTAAAAGTTATCGTTCCAAAGCTATGCCCCCTTTTTTTTTTTTTTTTTTTTTTTTTGCAAATTTGGTATTGTACTCTCACATGCAATGTTTTCATAATGTTGGCTGAATATTTGTGAGTTTTTGATGATGGTTCATTAAAAAAATCTACATTATTCATTCTCATTTTCTCTCAATTCCCTGAAATATATGTCTGACCAGAGCTAATTATTTGTTAAAATGATCCCATAAAACAATGCACTTTTACATTTCATTCTTGATGATGGCACCCATCTTTTTAAATATAGTTACTTCAACTGCTGTATTGGAAAGAAGTTATACTCCCTGGCAGCTTTTCAGTCAAGTTGTTCTGAGCTAGTGGCGTCTGGTCCTCGTTGGAAAGAATTAGTCTCAACGAGATGCATTTCTCTCAGCCAAGCAAGATATCCACTCCCACTTGCAGCATCATAGAAATGCTCCTTTCACATCAAAACTATTAACACATGAAATGTCAAAGTCAAGTATTTGGAATTACCACGTGATTTCACCAGCCAGAGGGTGCTGTTTACACTAGCCATGTTAATCCCTTCAAATTCAACAAGAGAACATTAGCTCTTTACTTTAACACCAGGATTTTAACACTGGAGGTTTTACTGTATTACCATGTGTCATCATGATGTTAAACATCATTGAGATCAGAAGGACTATGTTAATAGCTTTCTTTAGGTAAATAAGAACTTCTTGCACTGCCTACCCTTACAAAAAAGAAGTTTTTATGAAGTATACTTAAGTAAAGTTCAAGTATAGTTTTAAGTATATTTTATGTAGTAAGTATACTAATATCACTGTACTAGGAGTAAACTTGTAAGTGTACTACTGTATATAAATACTGCATGGGACTAAATTGGTCCACTTTTTAGTATATAGAAGTATACATTTAAGTGTACTATAAGTGTAACAGTATACTTTGAGTACACAACTAGTTCACAACTACATTTCTCATTTGTACTGCATCTGTACTACAAGTGAACTTATAAGTATATTAGAAGTTGACTATTTTAACACTTGTAGTACATTTTTTTAATTTATGAAAGTACACTTTAAAGCGTACTCTCAGTAAACTACTAGTTTAGTAGTTTTATACCGCAAGTATACTTGTACATTTTCTTTAAAGCGTTAGTTCACCCAAATATGAAATTTCTGTCATACTCACCCTCATGTTGCTCCAACATAAGACCCATAAGACCTTCATTCATTTTCAGAACACAAATTAAGATATTTTTGATGAAATCCAAGAGTTTTTTTTTTTTTATCCCTCATAGAAAGCAACGTAATTACCGTCATTCAAAGTCCAGAAAAGTAGTAAACACATCGTTAAAATAGTCAACGTGACTACAATGGTTCAACGATAATGTTATGAAGCGATGAGAATACTTTTTGTGCGCAAAAACAAAACAAAAATAATGATAATACTGAGTCGGCATTCTGACGTAGAACCTGGAAGCGCTGAACGTAAACAGCGTAGGAGAATGACAGGGGAGAGACAAATTTGTTGAATAAAGTCATTATTTTTGTTTTTGTGCACAAAAAGCTTTCTAGTCGCTTCATAATATAAAGGTTGAACCACTGTAGTTATGTTGAGGCTTAGCCTTCCCCTGGCCATGAGTCAAAAATTAACGGGGGCTTGGGCCAAAATTGCACCTGCACATTTAAACTAAATCTAGTAATAAAGTGAAAATTAAAATTAAATGAAAAGTGCCGATTGCGGCATTAAATATAGATCTGCTCATGCTGTATTATATTTATATATTTTTATGCCTTTTACAGTGTTGCACACTATAACCAATCACACACAATTCTGTTGAGCTTATAATTGCAATGGCCAATCAGAGGCGTTCAGATTAGTCATCTCTGAAATGCCAGTTTGGTGCACAAGCTGAATTTGCAATTCTGACTGAATTCTGCACTCTCGAGAATATAAACTGATGAACAATAATTTGGTGATTGTGCTCTTGAGAGCGTCAGAACTAATATAAACAGGTTTTTCTATTTACAACATATTTTTGCAGCGTTGAGGAATGTAGCCAATCACACACAGATCTGATGATTTCTTGAACGCACTGGCCAATCAGACGTGTTTAAGTTAGAAAAGTTAATTAAAACGGCAGAGCTTTTGTCCAGTGCTGAGATCTGCACACTCAAATCCTCTCGTTATAATTTAACTTGTAACAGAAAAGTGTATATATTGTCTAGGCTAAATAAGATATTCATTGTACAATCAGTTTAATTGATTATTAGAACTTTGAGAGATCGTGATGAATTAATATGAGTGACAGCTTAGTGATTATAAAGGGAGCGCTTTTATGCACGCTCTCATAGTTCTTTCAGAATTTGAAGAAAATGTAGGCTATGTTTTGCTGCATTAGGTGGTTAGGCTACTTATTATTCGAACTGGCTGCCATGCCAAATCATGCATACATTATGCTTTCCTGTTCAAATTATAGTGGTTTGTGAACATAACCACTTTAATAACAATGAAAAAAAAAAAAAAATATATATATATATATATATATATATATATATATATGCTACTCAATCAAAAGATTAAACCCAAACAAGCAAAGTATACTTAGAATATTTAATTCTACTTTTAAAGGTGCAATATGTAAGAATTTTGCAGTAAAATATCCAAAAACCACTAGGCCAGTGTTACATAATTTTTTCACTTGAGTACTTACAATATTCCAAATGTTTCCAACTATTTGTAAATCATAAGAAAAATGCAATTTTAACCAAGGCTCTGGGACGTGTGAGGAGTCGCCTGTCAATTGTGTTATACCCGCGTTACCCTCGGTTTCCGGTTTTATTTTGTAGAAACCATGGAAACACCAAAGACGCTTTAATATGTTACATGTTTTAATAGACAAGGGAACAACTGTTTTGATATATTTATAGACAGAAAACTAATTATTGTCATATAGCTCAACACGTTTAGTCTTCTTGTTTAAATCTAATTTTCTTGATTTTTTGCGAGTACCACGCTTTACCTTGCCTCAGAGAAAAACACTATTTTGTGAAGTAGCTAACATAGCATAATCAGATACAGCTTTATTTTTAGTAACAGTAATACAGAATTTTCTCCATCATACATTATGTTTTAAAATTATTTGCATGCCATTTATCAACACAAGCCATCCAGCATTTAATATAATATTCTAAAATCGATCTAGCTTACTGCAGTGTGCAACAAGTGTCACACAGCAGCCGCCGAGCAAACGCTCAGAGTAACGTTATAACATCATTTTCAACACACTCAAATGTATCTAATATGTTAAACAGAGCTGCGTTACCTCATACTCATGACCGGAAAAGCAGCAGCAGTGCCGGCGACTGGCATAATAAAAGTTCAGCTGCTCGAGTCCTATCCCGATTATTTTCCACCGGCTGTGAGGTGAAGACCTTGGCGTCATCAAGCTACGCCTTTGTTTTGAATAGGCCTCTAGCAACCTCTAGGGGACAGAAAATTTTACATATTGCACCTTTAAGTATATCTCGATCAAAAGATTGAGTCAGTATAAGTCAAGTATACTTAAGAGCAATTTTAAGCATATTTCTGAGAAGTACATAAAAAGTAGACTGAAAGTATACTTTCTTATTTTTAGTTTATAAGAAGTATTCTAATAGCACACTTGAATAAACGTATTTTTCGTAAGGGTAGTCAAAAATACAGGCAAACGCTATCAAAACCAAAATAACTATCAAAACCGAATAGTTTATAAATCACTTTTTTTTTAAGTAAAACTGTCAAAACAGTAACACCAACATCTCTTTTGCATCCTTACAGCTTGTTACTCTGTAAGTGTACAAGATATTAACAGCAAATTTCATGTGACCTCTTCCTTGACATGATTATCCTCTCCAATTTTTGAAGCAGCCAGAATGAGTTAAAACTTGTTAAATTCCAAATCCACTCACTCATATTCAGCTTTCGGTTTTGAATTGTGAGTCAGGTTTTGACTAACCACTCAACCATCATTAAAACCTACACTCACAATTCTTAAACACTGTATGCTGATTATTATTGATTGCTAAAAAAAATACTGAGTAGTAACAAATAAAAGATGCTCTCTATATATTCACATATTATTTTTAAACAATAAATAAATGACTAAATAATATTTTATTATTATTATGTTCTATTTAAGTCAAGTCAAGTCATGTTTATTTATAGTGCTTTATACAATACAGATTGTTTCAATGCAGTTTTACAGTGATAACAGGAAAATAATGATTCAATGATGCAAACAGTTCAATTAGGCTGTATTGATTAATCGAAAAAAAAAAAAAAAAAAAATCGACCAACTAATCGATATATTTATGTAACGTGGTTGTGTGGAAATAACAAACGATGAAGAAGATGAAGCTTAACAGTCTTTAATAACCCAAAGAGTAACAAAATAAACAAAATAACTAATTATTTAGTGATGGCCGATTTCAAAACACTGCTTTAGAAAGCTTTGGAGCGTAATGAATCAGCGTGTCGAATCTGCAGTTCGGAGCGCCAAAGTCACGTGATTTCAGCAGTTTGGCGGTTTGACACGCGATCCGAATCATGATTCGACACGCTGATTCATAACGCTCCGAATCTTCCTGAAGCAGTGTTTTGAAATCAGCCATCACTAAATAAGTCGTTATTTTGTTTTTTTTTGCACACCAAAAATATTCTCGTCGCTTTATAATATTAATATCGAACCACTGTACTCACATGAACTGATTTAAATATGTTTTTAGTACATTAATGGATCTTGAGAGAGGAAATGTCATTGCTAACTATGCAGGCCTCACTGAGCCATTAGATTTCAAGAAAAATATCTTAATTTGTGTTCTGAAGATGAATGAAGGTCTTAGGTCACTGCTGCAGTTCATATTACAGCTTCCCCATGCATTATATTGATTATTAGGCACAAGAAAATTGATTATTTGTCAAATTCGAATGAGGTTTTAGTAATTTTTGACAGTATGAGTGAGTTTAATTTGTAGCTAGATCGATCGTTAATCTAGTTAATGATTTAATGCACTGAGCACTGCAGTCACAACACTCTACAACAGCAGAATGTTACTTTTATTTTAAGCCTAATTCCTAGTCAAATTAGAATTATTTCTTAGTTTTATATATTGTTTGTGATTGCATTTTCTATAGATATGGTCAGACATGCAGTCTACCAATGACATTAGAGTGACAGTACTAGGAACGCCCACAAGCGACTTCACAGTACAGAGACTAGCGACATGCTGCGAAAAAGTCGCTGGCGGTGTGAATGGGGCTTGAGGCAGGAACTGTGATCGTAGAGAGGGGGCGAGGCACAGCAGCTCATTTGCATTTAAAGGCACATGCACGAAAACAGCCTGTTCTTGACTGTAGTCAGAAATGGGTATTTACAACATGGATTTATAAATGATCTGTGAGGTATTTTAAGCTGAAACTTCACAAACACATTCTGGGGACACCTGAGATCTAAATTACATCTTGTAAAAATGGGCATAATAGGTCCCCTTTAACTCAAATGACAAACAGCTGTGATGATTGGGATTAGCGTCCATGGTGACAGATTGTGGCGGGAAACTAGAACAAAGAAAAAATGTGACTAAGGAAAACAAACTGAATGTCCATGACAGCTACGGCAAACTTGAATGTGATTGTGGCAATTTATATATTACAAAAACGTATTACAAATAATCCCCAAATAACCTCCAATGACCTATCAAGCTAGACTTTCATTCTTGTTAAGCCAGATAAATTCTGCAAGAGTTAGAAATGATTTACAAAATATTAACTCATGTAAAATGTTGAAACTACAGAGTGGCACCTGCAGTCAATACTATATGAATATTATGTTTCTGTGTTACTGTGTAGATGAGGAAGCTGAATCTGTCACACCTGCTGTCACTTCTTGCTACTCCTCCTACGTTAGATTCCTATAAATCTTCACATGACCATAAAGAGCCAAAGTCTGTGACCGAAAAAACTTGATTCCTCTTAGCCAGAGTCCACAAATGTGTGCCACTTCTCTGTAAAGTACAAAAGAAAACAGGACAGTCCCAGTTTACTAAACAAAAGAATGGAGCCCCAAGAAAACTGGAATACGTCTGAGAAATCAAAGTTGTTGCAGCCTGGGCCACCACCATACCAGGACCATTCTGGACACCCTCATCCAGGGAGCTTCCCGAGCACCTCTGGGTATCAAGCCCAGCAATATGGAGCTTCAGGACCATACGGCCAAGGACCATATCCAGGTCATCCTGCTATCACCGTGCAGCCGGCAGTTTATTTGACCAATGTTCCACTGGCCTATCCACTGCCAGATTACCTGAGCTACTCCATCTTTACCATGCTGTGCTGCTGTTTACCTCTAGGCATTGTTGCTCTAATTTACTCTCTCAGTGTAAGTATTAGTTCACATACATTTCTTAACCTTTTTCAGATTGATACACTAACCTTGGCTGATCTTTAACCTTTTAACCGTTTTGTTTTGTAAATGGTAATAAATCTCTGACAATATTCAAGAAACAGCTGAAAATTCATCTTTTCTGAAAATTTCTTCTATGCTTTTACTTTGTGCCGTCACTTTTCCTTAATCCCTCCCTGTTCTAGCTTGTATTATTCTGAACAATGTCTGAAACTTTTTATCTTGTGTTTATTGTCTCTTCAAGATGAATCGCTTATTGTATTCCTCAATTTTAATTAGCTCTAAAAGCATCTGCTAAATGAATGAAATGTAAATATTTTCCACTAAAATGTATTTAATTTAAAGGTAAGTGTACCCATATATGAAAATATTATTATTTACTTTTTTTAAAGTCCCCTTTAAAAGATGGACAAGACTTTGTTGAATTATAAAGAGAGATCATAGTCAAAAAGTCTAAATAGCAAAAAACCTATAATGGGTAAATAAACATGTTTGAAACAAAAGAGTGCAAAGCATTCAAAACACTAGCATTCAAAACAAGTTCACTCATAACTTCCCCATACCCAACACGCTGGAATGAAGATGGACTGAGTTTCTAAATTTAAATCTCCATCTAAGCAAACATGTTCTGTTTCTGTAAATCATGTGACCTTTTGTTATTGAGAAAGGGATGCGGTACACAAAGTTCCGATTTCACCATTCCTTTTTGTATATCTGTGAATTTTCTCTATGTATTGACTAGTGCACTTTTGTTGTCCTGCAATATACTATACTTCATTGATAGAGTATGAGTTAAAAACACCAAATGAGTTTGATGGTTCATAAAAAAGAAAATGCAATAAAATTTTAGATAAAGGAAATGAAACCATTACAGGATCTAACGTGTATATGCAAATTTATGATCTTGGCACTTGAAACTTGCTCTGGTCTTCCATTATTACATGAAAGGTCACACTGGTGGTGTATCAGTTTGAAATACTTTTGGCACCTGTTTAAACATACATGTTTCCACATTTGATTCATGAGCAACCACGTGAAACACTGTTAGTATGGACATGGGACATTGCTTAACTGCTATGTAAACACTTTAACACTCTTGCTTAGAGAAAACTCAGAATGGGTTCTGAAAAACACGTGGCATAACTGACATTGTTTTGCATTTATTTTCACAGACTCGAAATGCCAACATGTCTGGACAACGACAAATAGCAGAGAAAAACTCCAAAATGGCACGCATTATGAACCATATTGCTCTTGGTGTTGGCCTTGCCCTTATTGTGGTGTATATTGTCTGCTTCATGGTGGTCAGACGTCATCATAAAACATCCCCATAATTGTCAGAGATATCATAGCTGGACACCAGGAATGGGAAGATAGAGGGCTTTCCAAAAATAACATTTAATGCCATAAGTATAATTTTATAACCACATTGTGATGTTTTTTTTAGACAAACTAATGTACATTTTCATATGATTGACTATGTTTGATCTGTCTGGCTCATCTCTAATGTAAAATTATTAACTAAAACATGCTTTAAAGTTGATTATCTTATGTTTCAAAACAACACTGAAAAAAATAACTCTTTGGCTGAACATGATTCAGTCATGGACAGTGGTTCCACGTGACCAAAAAAACAAAAACAAAAACAAAACAAAAAAATAGAATCAACCATGGACAACTAACTAGAATCAATTGTGTTCATTTAACTTGAATGTATTGTTTTAGTTTAACTTAAATGGTTTTCATTTAAATTGACATTCAAATAATTCTTCCTATTTAGTCCTGTGATTTACATAAAGTAAATATAACTTTTCCTTACACGTGTGATGTTTGGTGTTGGCAGTCCAAAAGAGATACTGGTTTCACTCAGAGCAATACTATAGTGGTGGTTTTATTTTTAAAGAAATTTAAATTTTTGTTAGCAGGTCCTCAAACCAAACACAAGCTCAACACTTCACCACAATGGTAACCCCCAAAACAATAATATAACAGAAACTTTTAAATACCGACATAATAGAACATTAAACATTAACAAGTCTCTCCATTTTGTCATCTTGTTAAAAAAATGCATAAAATAACACTTTATTTCAACATTTACTCTTTCAATTCATCCCCTTTGCAAAGCATAATAGGAAGTGAAAGTCCTGTTTGATTTAGTTACTTGATTAAAACATGTTATTTCAAAATGAAAACATCAAGTTAAGTCAAAGAGTAACTGTTTCAAGTCAATTTAACATGAAGCAATCACATTTGAACCAGAAACCTGATACAATGGTGTTCAATCAAAATAAATAGTTTAAATAAAGTGAACCTTTTGCAACATTCGAAATGTCTTTTTTTCTTTTCTTTTCTTTCTTTCTTTTTTTTTTTTTTTTTAAATTAATTTATTTAATCCTTGTTGAATAAATTCATCCTTGTGGAATTCATTTCTGAAGTCCTAACATCTGTGACGTGAGCTCCTGTTAGCCAATAAGAATTTCAGAGAGGCGGGCCAACCTGTGCTTTCATTAATCCAATTGGCTGTAGCCCTGCTTGATTTCAGACTTACTGCTCTTTCCTCTACAGAGTTGAACTATACCCAGTCAGAGTCACGTGTCGCTGCATGTAGGTACTGTAGGTTGTTTGGGGGCAATTGTCTGAATGTTCCCTACATAAATACCTATTCATGACACAGAAAAGCCTAAAACTTACGGAGCCCCGGACATGACATGCAGGAAAAAAATAGTAGGCTAAATCGTGCGCACGATTTACTATTTCGTTCCCTCGATATATTAATCATGCGCATGATTTACGCTATAAATCGAGGGAACGAAATAGTAAATCGTGCGCACATTTTAGTAAATCGAGGGAACGGATTAGTAAATCGTGCGCACGATTTATTTATTTGTTTCTTGCATGTCATATGCGGGGCTCGTATAAAACAGATCACAGCATAAGCGTCTTTTCGCCTGTCAGGTCAGAAACGCAGATCTGCAACAGTGGTCAGCACTGTAGTGCTACTGTTTATCTCTACTAGTAGTTGCTGCTCTGTTTAATAATAATGGCAAAGTTTGATTAATGGTTAATTTTTACTTGTTCATTTTTAATGCTTAAATTTTCTTTTGCACATTATTATTATTATTATTATTATTTCCATGTGCCCTCAAATCAAAATACCTGTAACTTCCCCTCCTGCTTGCAGCGACTTCTTTTACGAGATTTTCGGTTTCCGAAGGCGGAGCATACATGAATATTCATGAGGTTCTCAGACATGCGCGATTGTAGCCTACATGCAACTTAGAATTTTTGTTCACTTTGTATCTCAGCACATTAGTGGATTATTCCATAAAGGTAACTATATTCTCAGCGTCGCGGCCGACTTATGCCTAAACTACAGTTGTTTACTTCTAGGTAACAGTTTATAATGTTTTCATTAGTGTGAAGGATTTGTGCAGTCGTCTGTAACTGAATGACAGGCACTTCGTGTAACAGCAGAGCAACCTTCAGCTATCGTCTACAATGAGTTCAGCTCGTGCTCTTCCTTTGTACCTTGCGATGTTTTAAAACTCGGTCTTTTATTAGTTATCATTAAGTACATCACTGCCTGTAACAACTGAAATAAACCTGTATAAATGTGTCTGTGGACTAATATCTATTCTGGTACTGTTCTTAAATTCTTGTTAATTTTGATATATATAATGTGTTGCTGTTCAAAAGTATGGGATTAATAAAATTCTTTGTTTAGGCTCACCAAGGCTGCATTTATTTGATCAAAAATAGGCAAAAACAGATTTGTTTTCTATTTTAATATATTTTAAATGGATGTTTATTCCTGTTACTCCAGTCTTCAGTGTCACATGATCCTACAGAAACGTTGTAATGTGCTGATTTGCTGCTCAAGAAACATTTCTTACCTCTGGTTATCAGTGCTAAAAACAGTTGTGCTGCTAAATGAAAGCAGAAACCGTGATACAGTGCCTGTTTTCAGGATTCACAGAACAGAAAGTTTGAAGAACAGTATTGAAATAGAATCTTTTGTAACATTAGAAATGTCTTTTTTTTTTTTTTTTTAATCAATTTATTTAATCCTTGTTGAATAAAATTCATCCTTGTGGAATTCATTTCTTCATAAATAAAACTACAGTGATTCCAGACATTTGAATAGTATTTTAATGCATACATTTGTGCAAATAATTTGGGGGCCACTGTATGTAAAAGATAATGTTTTGTTGTCATAAAAAATGGTTTTAAATAAGTAAAAAATTGTCATTAAAATTCATACCACTCATAAAAAGAGTGGTAAAAATGTCATTTTTTGATCTGAGAATAGCTTTCTTATGTGTCATATTTTCATACATTAAGGGACTGCTAGCTAACATTTGTTGTTGGCAAGTCCATGCCCCATCTTTTCGTAAAAAACAAAATGTCAATACTGTCTCACACAATATCTTATGTTCACTCCATCACGTTATACCAAGCATCTAGTAATCAAAAGCAAATCAAGGCCATAATCCCATCTTTATTCCAGGATTTGTGATATATGTTTTGACATAGATCCAACAGTTTAATTTTTTTTCCCCCTCAAAGTTTCATAAGGTCAAAGGTGCCCCTTATTAAAGCCCCATGAAGAACATGCATGTTTATAAACACTAATGACCAGTGAATTCAGGTTGACTGGGACACACTGAGACTGGGAAAAAGTTTCCCGATCAACCTGAATTCACGCCAAATAATGAATGTTTGTTGTGTAACAAAATAAACTATCAAAAATGATCATCATTTTATATCCAGGTACACAAGTGACACATGGTCAAAATAACGGAAAAAAACGAAAATCTTGTAACACCTCTCTTCTCTTTTCTGACGTCGTGCTTACTGTTCGAGGGTGGGACAAACTGTCACTCACACCATGAGATCACAGCAATAGCAAACCACAACCATTAAAACCCTTTCACACAGAGATTCTGGAAAATACACTGATGATGTGTCCCAAGATCATGTGATTTTGGTTCACTGCCAGTGATTTTCTGGAATTGATGGGCACGTTCATACACCGTATACACACACACACACACACACACACATATATTACATATAAATATACACACATATAAATATATATATATTACAAAAACTTAGTACAAATAATCTCCAAATACCTGCAGTCAATACTATATGAATATTATGTTTCTGTGTTACTGTGTAGATGAGGAAGCTGAATCTGTCACACCTGCTGTCACTTCTTGCTACTCCTCCTACGTTAGATTCCTATAAATCTTCACATGACCATAGAGAGCCAAAGTCCGTGACCGAACAAACTTGATTCCTCTTAGCCAGAGTCCACAAATGTGTGCCACTTCTCTGTAAAGCACAAAGAAAACAGGACAGTCCCAGTTTACTAAACAGAACAATGGAGCCCCAAGAAAACTGGAATACATCTGAGAAATCAAAGTTGTTGCAGCCTGGGCCACCACCATACCAGGACCATTCTGGACACCCTCCTCCAGGGAGCTTCCCGAGCACCTCTGGGTATCAAGCCCAGCAATATGGAGCTTCAGGACCATACGGCCAAGGACCATATCCAGGTCATCCTGCTGTTACCGTGCAGCCGGCAGTTTATTTGACCAACATTCCACTGGCCTATCCACTGCCAGATTACCTGTGCTACTCCATCTTTACCATGCTGTGCTGCTGTTTACCTCTGGGAATTGTTGCTCTAATTTACTCTATCAATGTAAGTATTAGTTCACATACATTTCTTAACCCTTTTCAAACTGATAACTAACATTGGTCGATCATAAATTGCATTTTTTCCCCACTAATTTAATCTTTATTCATTAAATCTTAACTGTTTTTGTTTTGCAAATGGTAATAACAATATTCAAGAAACAGCTAAAAACTTGTCACGTATAGTTTTGGATTTGTGTTCATGTTTCATGTCTTTGTTTTGAAGTTTAGTCAAGTTTCATGTTCCTGTTTGTTGTGTGCTCCCTTATGTCATGTGATTCCCTTGTGATCCTGCCATCTTCCCTTGTCATATGTCCTATGTTGTCATTGGCTCATTGGGTTGATTGTGCAAGTGTTCCTTGTTTGTGATCAGTCCTTGTGTATTTAAGCCCTCATGTTTGCCTTGTTCTTTGTCTAGTATTGTCCCTGTACCACTTTGGGTAAAATTATGTTCATGTTTGTTGTTTTGCCATGCCACGTAAAGCCAAGTTTATGTTTGATCATGTTTGGACATTGTAAATAAAACTGCACATGGGTTCTCTAAGACTTGCCTGCAGTGGACTGTGTTACACTTGTCTCTTCCTTGAGCATAAACTGGAAAAAAAAATCTATGCTTTAACTATTTCTTTGTCTATGCTGTCACTTTTTCTTAATTCTGAATAATTCAGAAAAACATTCTGAACGATGTCTGAAACTTTGTATCTTGTCTTTATTGCCACTGATGAATCGCTTAATAAATGTAAATCCTTTCCACTAAAATCCCTTTAATTTAGAGGTAAGTTTACTCATATATGAAAATATTTACTTTTTCTTTTGTCCAACATGCAATAATGAGTAAACAATTGTTACATTCTTGGTCAACTTCCCCTTTAAAGGCTAGATGGAAAAGACTTTGTTGAATTAAAAGAGAGAGAGATCATAGTCGACAAGTCTACATAACAAGAAACGTATATACAATGGATTTTAGTCTAGATATAAGACTGAGTTCCCTTTCAGTCGGTCACGTTCGACGTATGTCAGTAGTGACTGACAAATTGGGATATCACTAGAGAGCCCTATCACCTTCGAGTGTAAACTAAACAAGCCAATGGATATTGGCGTGCGTGATTAATAGCACCTGCTCTGTCCCGCAGCGTGGGTATAAGTACGGATACAGATGCACGCGCACTTTGTCTTTCGCTTCGGAGCCAAGCATTTGTGTTCCTGCAAGATCGCCTTTACTGTGTAAAGCACGAGTCTCTTGGAGAAGAAGAAAGCCTTCTTGTGAAGTCTGTGCTGGTGTTACGGCACTTACAGCGGTGGCCGCGAGCTACAGAGCTCTCAACTGCTGTTTTTACAGCAAAGCTGTCTTTGTCTGGTCGGTTTGCGATTTGGGTACCGGTTCCTACTCTGTGTATGACTGTAGGCGATCAGCGTGCACCTGCAGTCACAACGCGGCTGATCCTCTGTGTGCTTTAGCACAACACAAAGAGCTGTCTCTTTCCCCCTTCTAAAAGAGCTTCACAGACGGACACTTCGTCTTTTTCAAGATGTCATTCCGTCTGTGCGTTTCTGGAGGCGGTCGTTTCCTATCTTCACTGACGGCCACAATCACTTTCTCTCATGTCTGCATAGCGTGCTGAGACTGTGTTTGTGGGTGGTTCATGTTCTCTCATGAGGATCACAGTGGGGCAATACCCGCCGAGCCAATCTCCGTGGGCCCCCACTCCTCTAGCGCATCGCAAACATGCTGTGACTGTGTTTGTGGGTGGTTTATGTTTAGTAAGAACATGGCAGCGCGCCATGTGTCGTCCAGTAGACGGCCACGTTCACTGTCCCACATGGCTGTGGATTGCTGGTCCTTCTCATGGGGGACCTAGCGTTTCAGTCAGGGCTCCAGCAGAGGATCAGATGTCGATTGCTACATTGGAGAGAGGGTTGTTGGGCTCTGGAAATGAAGATGAGGCTGAGCGTCCCACGGTTTTGGTGTGCTCATGCTGAATCAGATTCAGAGTTGATGACCATGCTTTCCCGGGCCCCTGGGGGCGTAGTGCGACGCGTACTCGCCTTGCCCCGCCCCCTGTTCTTTAGCCTGTATGTGCATGAAAAACTTGGCAGTATGGAAGCCTTTTGGTGCCAAATATGGAATGCCAAAAGGGCCATAATCTGCATTAAAAGTTTTTCCTCTCTCACTACCCTCGATGGTGGGGTGGCAGTGCTACGGGCACACCACCTCTGCCCTGCATGTGTCTTGGCCCCCGGCGAGTCTGTGGAAGGCCAAAGCACTCATTGCATGTGGGTAGTTCTGAGTCGGGGTTGAGCTATGCTGTGATGCAAGTCGATGCCAGACGATGTCCACCATGGTGGTCCAGAAACACCCCTGGCTAGCCTTGCAGAGGTGTGAGAGGTCGTCAAAGTGCGCTTTCTCGATACTCTCATCTCACAAGCTGGCCTAAACCCAGTCCGCAGCCAAGCCAGGTGGTTAGCGAGAAGCGGTCCTGAAACAGGCGACCTGGAGCAGAGGTAGACAGTTCTTCGGGAGACGATGCCCGCATCGCTCCCTCCAACGGAGGAGGGCCGGGTGAAGAATCTTTGGTTCCGTTCTGTTCCGCCGCTGGCTGGAGTCCAGTGGTACCTACGAATTAGAACTGTTCCCCAAGCCTCCAGGTCCCAAGAGGGCGCAGCTGGCTCACTCTCAGCCCCCTCTCACCTCGCCAGCAGGTCCCAGTGTGTATGTCGAGGCCGCCTCCCTTGTGCCGTCTTCCATACACACTGCCACCTCGCAGAGTCCGACCCCACTTCGGACCGTTATGCCGTCCGAGTCGAGTCCCAGTACTCTGCCTTGCTGCCCCACGCCAGGTACGTCTGTGGTGCCTTTGGTCCCGCTGGCTCAGAGTCTGGGAGCCTGGTTAGCGCTTCCCAGCCCATCCCTCTGGCTCATTTGTACCATCAGACTCGGCTATGCGATTCAGTTCGCCTGACGTCCCCCGGTGTTCAGGGGTGTCCATTACACTCGCGTGTCCCTGGACAATGCACCTGTTCTCCGGGCGGAGATTGCTGTCCTCCTGGCGAAGGATGCAATCGAGCCGGTCCCTCCAGCCGATATGAAGTCAGGGTTTTACAGCCCCCTACTTCATTGTACCTAAGAAAGGCAGTGGGTTACAGCCAATCCTGAATCTGCGTGTGTCCTGAATCCTGCCGTTCAAGATGCTTACGCAGAAACGCATTTTCGAATGCATCCGTCCCCAGGATTGGTTTGCAGCGATTGACCTGAAGGACGCGTACTTTCATGTCTCGATTCTGCCTCGACACAAACCCTTCCTATGGTTTGCGTTCAAGGGTCGGGCATATCAGTACAAAGTCCTACCCTTTGGGCTGGCCCTGTTGCCCCGCGTCTTTACCAAGGTTGCGGAGGCAGCTATTGTTCCGCTCAAGGAACAGGGCATTCGCATTCTGACGACTGGCTCATTCTGGCCAGCTCGCGAGAGCAGCTGTGCAAACACAGGGACATGGTGTTAGCTCACCTCAGCCGGTTGGGTCTTCGGGTCAACTGGGACAAGAGCGAACTCGCTCCCGGGCAGAGGATCTCTTATCTCGGTATGGAACTGGACTCAGTCACCCGGACAGCGTGCCTCACCGAGGAGCGCGTCCAGTCAGTGTTGAACTGCCTGAGTTCGCTCAAGTGCAGGACAGTGGCCCCACTGAAACTTTTTCAGAGGCTCCTGGGGCATATGGCATCCGTAGACGCAGTCACGCCACTCGGATTGCTTCATATGAGGCCGCTTCAGCACTGGCTTCACGACCGGGTCCCGAGATGGGCGTGGCAACGCGTTACGTTCTGTGTCCCCGTGACACCGAACTGCCATCGTACCCTCACTCAGTGGTCGGACCCTTCGTTCCTGTGGGCAGGAGTTCCCCTCAAACAAGCGTCCAGGCATGCTGTGGTCTCCACAGATGCCTCTGCCACCGGGTGGGGAGCCACGTACAATGGGCATGCAGTATCGGGTCTATGTACGGGGCCCCAACTGCATTGGCATATCAGTTGCCTCGAGTTGCTAGCAGTACGTCTTGCACTGGGCCGCTTCAAGGACCTGCTTGAAGGTGGTCCAGCTGATCTGGCAGCGTTTCGGGGGCCGCACAGATAGATCTGTTTGCCTCTCCGGACACAGCCCATTGCCAGTTGTTTTATTCCCTGACCGAGGGCACTCTCGGCATGGATGCTCTGGCACACAGCTGACCCCGGGGCCCCCAGTGAGCCTTCTCGCACAGCTCCTGTGCAGAGTCAGGGAGGACGGGGAGCAGGTCTTGTTAGTGGCTCCGTATTGGCCCACTCGGACCTGGTTTTCGGAACTGACGCTCCTCGCGACAGCACCTCCTTGGCCCATTCTGAGTTTCTAAATTTACATTATTTACTGTGAGCAGATGCTGGTTTTCATTTAAAAAAAAACACTTTTGTTCCCATAAATGATGTAACTAAAAGTGAGATGATGCAATAGATGATGGTTTAGATTAGGGAAATGAAACCATTACAGGATCTAACATGCAAATTTATGATATTGGCATTCAAAATGTGCTCTGGGTTTCCATTATTACATAAAAGGTCATACTGGTATTTGAAATAACACCTTTGGCATCTGTTTAAACATGCATTTCATTCATGAGCAACCATGTGAATCACTGTTAGAATAGACATTGCTTTACTACAATGTAAACACTTTAAGCACTCTTGCTTAGAGAAAACTCAGTCAGAATGGGTAGTTCTGAAAAACACAAGTGGCATAACTGACATTATGTTTCACATTTATTTTCACAGACTCGGAATGCCAACATGTCCGGACAACAACAAATAGCAGAGAACAACTCCAAAATGGCGCTCACTGTGAACCATATTGCTCTTGGTATTGGCCTTGCCCTCTTTGTGGTGTATATCGCCTGCGTCATTGTGGTGTCTGTAAATAGTCAGCAAGAAATAACACCTCCATAATTGTCATAGATATCATAGTTGGACAACAGGAATGAGGGCTTTCCAAAAATAGCATTATATAATGCCACAAGTATAATTTTATAACCACATTGTGATGTTTTTTAGATTACAAACATACTATTGTGCATTTTCGTATGATTGACTGTTTGATCTGTCTGGCTAATCTCTAATGTAAAATTATTAATGTAACTAAAACATGCTTTAAAGTTGATTATCTTATGTTTCAAAACAATGTAAACTGTGACTGTCAAAGTAGATATTGATATTTGTTTTTTCCTCCTGTCTTTAGATTATATTTAATTATAACTTTCAATGACCAAAAACAAGTGCTCTTTTTCTTTTTTATAACCATTGATGTTGTCATCTAAATACTCTCTATTCAGATACCCGAATAAATCAGTCTTATGAGCCGGTTCTTAGAAAATCAAAAACACATACCGAATTAATCTAACTGACATACTTAACCACAATACCTTAGTTATGTCCTATTTGAAATGAACTGAGGACTGTTATTTAGCTATTTGGAATCCTAAAAAGATGCAACTCACGGTTTTAGAAGTTCAAAGTCACTTATAATACACACACATGGCCACGTTGAGCCCTTTAAAAGCCCACCGGCAACTATAGTTGCCGCAGAGTATAGTTGTCATTTTCCTTTTGTAAGAATTTTTCTAGATGTTATCCATGTTTTATGTTTCAATGACATGCAAGAAAACAACCAAATAAAGGATTTCAAGAAAAAAAAAGGGTATTCACTTCCTTCCTGTCAAGGCTGTCAACTTCCTACACCTACTAAGCATAGCGAAGGCAAACCCTCCCAAAGAAAAGTAATTTTCATGTTACTAATAAGTATTTTTTTGTTGACATATATATCTACACAATCATGAAGGTCTCTAGAATCATCCAAACAAAACAAATCTTACAAGAGTTTTATAGTTTTTTGTGTACAAGCGGCAACTATAGTTACCGGTGGGCAAATGACTTGTAAGTACATATATCATGGGGAAATGGGGTATACTGTGTTAATAAGTTAATAAATCAAGGTTATTGGTGTTTAGTGCTTTTTGCTTTCATAAAATCCCACCTAAAACATAACTTATCCCTTTAACTGACAGCTCTACTGTATAGTAGACTGTAATTTGATAGTGATGGACGCACTTCCTTTGCATGTGAGAAATGCGATGTGGCCTTGCATGTTGAGTGCTTGCAAACCACTAAAACTCTACCCAAGAGAGATAGAAAATGGGAGCGGGGAGGACACATATGACATGAACTTCCCATTATGAATGTCTTTTGAAAGAAATTGTCTGTATGCACTGTTATTTTTGTCATTTGTCAAATATTGAAAAAAATGCCTTTATAATTGTGCAAATGAAGTCCTTAACAATGCATATCCACTCACAAAAATAATTTTTTGATAAATTTATGGTAGGAAATTTACAAAATATCTTCATGGAACATGATCTTTACTTAATATCCTAATGATTTTTGTCATAAAAGAAAAATCGATAATTTTGACCCATACAATGTATTGTTGGCTATTGCTACAAATATACCTGTGCGACTTATGACTGTTTTTTTTTTGGTCCAGGGTCAAATATGTTTTTATTTATTTATTTTTATTTAACTTTTTGATTCACAATGCCCTGTTGAAGCAACTTAATGGCTGCACTTTTTTCTGCACTATGTTCCACCACTTTAAGACAAATGGATTTGTTGTTTGTTGTTTTTTCATATTCAAGAGATTATAAGCATGATGCAGCTTTTTTTGGTTCGCATCGAACATTCGTAGACTTTTATACATAATAAATTTGTTTATGAATAAAGATTGATCTGTTGAAAGCAGTTATTTTGAGTTAGATGCCAAATGTTCTCCTCCTATTCAAATTTTACATTGAAGGGGTGCATACAACATATTTGCCGACCGGCAACTATAGTTGCCGCATATTCAAATGCAATTTTTAAGAAAAAAACAAAAACCTGGGGAAAATAAATGCAGAACATGTTCAAATAGGACACTATTAACATGACTATATGCATGAAACCATTCAGAAAAATTTGGGCACAAATGGGTTAAATACTCAAAATTCATCCAGTGAAAACATTTTTGAAATCATGACTGTCTGCATAAACGGATATGATTGGACGAACATTTTATGGTACTACTCCTTCCACAGACGATATAAATAAATGCATTTAGACCACTTAACTTAGTTATTGCTATCGGGATGTGTAGAGACTTTCAACCTGCATAACAAAAAATGTTTTTGAAGCAAATCACCTACCCTGCCTTTAACAGTGCTTTTTCTTTTAAAACAATGGAAGGATTGTTTTGACGTGGACTGCTGACAGGAGAGATGGGGAAACTCATTTAAAAAGAAGATTCACTGTCACAAAAAGGTCCAAAGAATATGCTTGGTTGTGATGATTTAATCCTGATCCTGATCCTCCTGATTTTTCATGTCTCTCATCAGGGTCATTGTGTAACCACAGGGTGGCTCCCGCAGTCATACAGTATGACGGGAACAGTGCCAAAGTTCTTGTCACTCCCTACAACCTACAGCTCCCCTCCCACTCATCACCAAAGTATATGAGAGTCTGAACCAGAGTACAGCAATACATACATCTCTACAGAGCACAAGGACAAAGGGAAATTACAATCAAAGTAAAAAAAGCCAATAATCAGAAAAATGGATCTCAACAATCAACCCCCAGGTGGCTGGAATTCAACTGAGAAATCAGGGATGCTGCAGCCTACATCCCCACCACCAGCATACCAGGACAATCCTGCTGGGTACCCTCCTTCCTATCCAAGCCAGCCAGTTCCCCAGGGCCCCTATGTCCAAGGACCATATCCAGGGCAATCCGTGGTCGCCGTGCAGCCTGCAGTTTTTGTGACCGCTGCTCCACTGGCCAATCCACAGCCAGATTACCTGTGCTATTCCATCTTTACCATGCTGTGCTGCTGCTTTCCTCTGGGCATCGCTGCACTGGTTTTCTCCTGCTCTGTAAGTATTAGCCAATGTACCTTCCTCTTATTTCTATTTTATAACTATTTATTTAATTTCTTTAATCTTCATAAGCATAATTAAACATAAAATTGCTGAAAAAAATCCACAAAAATGAGGTTCATGCAATAGAGAAGTCAAAATATTCAGGCATGTCTTTATCGTGGTTTACATTTCAGTGTTTAGTAATGTAAAATATCAAATATATAAAGGGCAAGGAGTTCGGTAATCATCAAGTTCGTAATTACAGACATTAATTATTTATTAATCATGACCCTTTAATGGCCAAGAAAAAATCTATGGAAAATGATTATTAATTATTTATACTGAATGAAGAATGATTTCTATGAACCAATTTGTGGTTCTTTGGGGAAAGAAATTTTGTGTTAATTATATGTTTGTATGATAGAGAACGGAAAAGTGTAGTGCCAGACAAAAGTCCAAGTCCAAATGTATGATACGTTCGAGAACATTTCCTAATCGGTTGATCTGTTAGCTTAAACATCCCCCACACTGATCCCACACATTATCAGTGATTCACTACTCAAATGATTGTGAAAATTGTGTATTTTGGAATACTGCAGTAATAACTAAATAATTTCTTGTGCCTGACAAACTGCACTTAAATAGAAAAGTATGTCTCCATCAGGTTGAGTTCACTTAAATAATTAATTTTATAAAGAGATGCAGTACTGAACAGGTGAAAGGCCTGTTAAAACTTAAGCTTGTGATCACACAAAAAAGCACTACAAAAAATGCAAGTTAATTTTTTAAAAACATAACCACCATCCTCCACTGATAAATATCAATATGGATGGCCATTGATCCAGTTTTTTGACTTCCTGTAAATGACTTTCATTTATAAGGAAAGAGGTGTGGCACTGGAGATCCTATCTACAGCTAAACAATCACTTTCTTTATTTGAAAATATAATTTTTTTTATTTGAAAAATACAGAATCTCCAGATCAAAACACAGGTGAAGAAGCAGAAACAAGCGATAAAAATTGCTTATGCACATGTAAAATAATGTGATCATCAAACATTAAACAGCATATAAATCAAAACATAACATTACCAAATGAAATGTCGACCCAGGAATAGGTACAGGACTGCAAAGCTTTGGGGGTGTTGACACAATCTACTCAATCTATGTTTCTATCTGAAACTTACCCCCATTCAAATTGATAAAAAAGAATGCATGACGCTAGAATAAAATGTTGTTTAAAAAAAAAAAAAAAAAAAGCAGAGGCTCCGTTCTTTCTTTTGAAATATTGCATGTATATGTACATACAACAAAATATTCTGGGGGCCATGAAAGTTTTGTGAAAAAGATCAAAAATGCTGGCACTCTCTGGCAACTTTAAAATAATAATAATAAAAAAAAAAAACTGGCGAGGGAAGAGTTAAAAAAAAAGATTATTATTACTTTACCTTATTTACTTTACATTATAATATGTGAAAATTATTATTTTAATATGTGAAAAATATACTTACAAGCCAGTCGTTTTCAACACGCATGTAGCTAACAACTGCGATTTTGGATGACTGCATTAGCTAAGCTAATCAGTTTGTTAGCATAGCTTACCTTTGCTAATAGTTTAACTTGGTAATATGATAACTTGGTTATCAATGTGCAAAATAAAACAGAAATATGTTAGAAAACGTGATCCAATAAAACTGATTACATTCAGGAGAGCGATAATAAGTAAGAGGTAACTTCATAAAGTTAAATTAACTTTATGAAGTTACCATTATCGCTGCACACAACACTAAATAATAAGTGTAAAGGCTATTGTACCACATACCATAGTTTAATCCTCTTTCCTTCAGTGAAATCTCTTAAATCATAGAAAAAAAAAAATTGTTGGACAGGCTTGTCCCAACACTCACATTTGCGGTCTTTGCATTTGACCACTCGTCTACTTAAATGACATTTGTCTTGTAATGCATGAAGTGTGTAACTTTTGATTACTAATGGACCACACTTACATCTGTGACAATGTGTTGAACTTTCATGTTTATGTGAGAAGCTTGATTAGTTGGCTCAGGAGTGTTTGAATGGGTTAAAATGAATGCAAACAGCAGATGTTTTATGTTGACACACTGTCAATGCATGACAAAGCAGCCTGAAGCAGTCAAACTGATGAATATGACCAGACTAATTACAAAGTAAACAACTCAGAACGAAGACCCGTGAGCAAACCATTTTTTATGAGCGCTCGGATCAGTTAAATAAAAGGTTTCCTGCATCCTTCATGATTTAATGACAAGAAGTTTAACAACATTAACATTATTTGGCATTTATTACAATAAATAAAATGAAATGTTAAAATGTATAAACTTGATGACATGTTGGTGTGACTTGTTTTTAATAAATAAACATAATTTTGCTTGTTATAAATAGTGTTTCTTTAACCTGGAAACCGATGAACTGGAAATGAAACATATATGTTGAACTATAAGAAAACCTATCCATAGAGTTGAGTTTGCCCCCCATTTGAGAATTCCCCCATGTGCCATTGGCTCAAAGAAATTCAGAATGAGAACAGAAGTGGTTAACATTGTTTTATAATTGTTTTCACAGACTCGAAATGCCAACCACTCAGGACAGCAAGTATTAGCAGAGAAGAACTCCAAAACGGCACGTACCCTGAATCATGTCAGCGTTGCACTTGGCATTTTCTTTACTGTATTGTTTATTGTCTTAGAGTTTGTGGTTTTTAAGAAGAGATAACAGCTATTATAGCTGTCATGGTTGGATGCAGATTACAACAGAGTTCTCTGCATTTAAATGCCATTTTACTTTAAACGCCATTTTACTTAAAACAAAGCTGGTTAATGTTATGTTGAAAACAACAAAAGCTTTGATTGGCCAATTAAATTTTTTATGAAAAACAGAACTTTTTCTTGTTTTTTCTTAATTATTGAATTACATTTTCAGTAATTAATAACAGAAATATATTCTTGTATATGTATACAAGTCTGCTGTCTTATTTTATAGCAAACTGTAAGACTGTAACGGTCGGTTGCAGCAGAGATGAATCAGAATCGAACTTCTACAAAATGGGTTTATTAAACAAAGAACCAGAACAACCAATCCATAAGCAAACATAAGAACAGACAATGGAGTGCAGGCAAGTGAGCCCATATAAAGGGTGTGCAGATGATGAAGTCCAGGTGCAGGGAGTGTGTAATCAGCAGGAGGGCAATGAGGAAGTGAGTGCAGGTGTGAATCAGGGAGGATGATGGGAGATGGAGTCCAGGGGAGATGTGAACTGTAACAAAGACTAATCCATTTACATTAACACATACATTTTCAATGCAGTTTTCTGTTATAACAAATGTCAGTAGACCAGAAAGAGTTTAAAACGAGCAGTTCATTCATAAATCCGTAAGATCTTACCTTCATGCTATGGAAATACAAACCGAAAGACAAAACACAATGAGCGCGTAAGGGCTACATAAGGTAGCAGTAATGTTTTGTTTAGAATATTTGCTAATCCTAAATATCTTGTGTGCAGATGTGCAGTTTTACAAATATGCTACATTATATTTTCAACTCAAAAGTAAATATGCATATGCTTATATGTATTTTAATCAATTTTGAATTGGTATTTTGTAAATAAATTAATAAATCCAATCAAGCTTTATAACATCTCCTTTAATCTAAGATGTTGTCATGTGGTGAATCTGAAATTTGGCAGGATAACAGGCCAACTTATGTCTGTTTCAAAGCAGATTGTGAGTCATTTTTCGCTCCTTTATTTGCTTAATAAAGGCCTACTTTAAAATATCTGTTATAGTTAGTTATAATATATGTTATATTGCTCAGTTTAGTGCAGCAAAACAGACTCAGGGCAACCTATACAACAGGGGTGCCCAATCCTGTTCCTGGAGATCTACCTATACCTGCAGAGTTCAGATCCTACCCTGATCCACGTAAGGACCACCCATCGGCCCAATGACGGAATCCAACGATGTGGGCAAAGGTATAATGCATGCAGGTCTTAACGCTTCTGTAAAAATCACTTATTTAATAAAATTTGGTTTTCCAATTTAAAATCTGACTCCATTGGTAATTTATTCTGACTCTAATTTCAAGTAATTTCAAGTATAGTTATTATGCTTCCAAATAATAGCTGATTAAAAGTGTGTTTTAATAATTTGGATATTTGATCATTCTGAGCATCCATTTACTTTCAATTACGTGGATCTCACAGACACAAATTAGCCTGTCTGCTCTTAGTTAGAGAGTGCGGGTTAGCTGCTACCTTTTTAGTCAGTTGCCCACTACTCACTCGTACAAAAGTGTATTTTGGGGTAGCCACTTCCGTACAACTTGCTAAGTCATTGATAGACAGGAATCAAAAGGTCTATATAATACAATACAATTTAATATAATACAATATGATATAATATAATTTGCCTCTAAACGATTTCATTAATTTCGTCCTCTGGCTATATAATTCAGATTTTATGGCTGAAGTTACGATAACTCTTATCCGGTCCTATCCTGAAAGAGTTTGGCCACTCCAGCTCACCCCAATCCTGCAACCAAATCCTCCACCTCCCTTAACTTCGGGACCATCGTAGCCACTCCAGAGTTCACTCCAGCCCCAGTGTCCATTTCAGAGCCGCGTTGCAAGATGGCCGCCATCCCAGAGCCTCGTCGCAAGATGGCCGCCATCCCAGAGCCTCGTCGCAAGATGGCCGCCATCCCAGAGTCTCGTCGCAAGATGGCCGCCATCCCTGAGCCTCGTCGCAAGATGGCCGCCAGTTCAGACCGTCATTGAAATTTTGTCATGAAACAAAACTGACAGTTATTGAGAACTCGTAAAGGAACAAAATCAACTGCTATTGAGATCTACTAAATGAACAAAACCGACCATCATTGAAATCTCGTAATTGAACAAAACTGACCATCACTGAGATCTCATAACTGAACAAAACCGACCATCATAGAAATGTCGTGACTGAACAAACCAACAGTTTGAATCGTTTCGGAATCGACTGTCATTGAAAAAACAGATGTTATTGAAATCTCATAGAGGGACAAAACCGACCATCATTGAAATTTCATAACGATATAATACCGTCAACCACTGAGATCTTGTAAAGGAACAAAACTGACTGTCATTGAGATCTTGTAAAGGAACAAAACTGACTGTCATTGAGATCTAGTAAAGGAACAAAATCAACCATCATTGAAATTTTGTAAAGAAACAAAACCGTCCGTCTTTGAAATCTCGTAACGGAACAAAGGAACAAAACCTACCGTCATTGAGGTCTTGTAAAGAAAAAAAAAACATCCATCATTGAACTCTCGTAACAAAAAAACAAAAAAAAACTAAAAAAACTGACTTTTGTCTTTGAAATCTCATAACAGGGAAAAAAAGAGATCTCATAATGAAACAAAACTGACCATCACTGAAATCTCATAAAACAACAAACAACCATCTTTGAAAGCTCATAAATGAACAAAACCAACCGTCACTGAAATCTCGTAATGAAATGAAACCGGACAATATTGAAATGTTGTAATGGAACAAAACAGGCCGTCACTGAAATATTGTAAATTCAATTTTGTTCCTTTACGAGATCTCAATGACTGTTAGTTCAACATTGAACTCTGTAATGAAATAAAACTGACCGTCATTGAAATCTCATAAAGGAACAAATGCGACAATTACTGAAATCTCCTAAAATAACAAAACCAACCGTCACTGAAATCTTATAAAGGAAAAAAACTGACTGTCACTGAGATCTCGTAACAAAACAAAACTGACTGTCTTTGAAATGTCATAACAGAAGAAAACCGACAGCCATTGATAACTGACAGCCATTGAAATCTCGTAACCAACAAATTCGACCGTCACTAAAATCTTGTAAAGGAACAAAACTGACCGTCATCGAGATCTTGTAAAGGAACAAAACCGACCGTCATTGAAATCTTGTAAAGGAACAAAACTGACCGTCATTGAAATCTTGTAAAGGAACAAAACTGACCGTCATTGAAATCTCGTAAAGGAACAAAACCGACCGTCATTGAAATCTTGTAAAGGAACAAAACTGACCGTCATTGAAATCTCGTAAAGGAACAAAACCGACCGTCATTGAAATCTTGTAAAGGAACAAAACTGACCGCTATTGAAAACAACTTAATTTTCTTATCTTGACATAACAAAAGTTCTTTTTACAATGATTTTGATTCTGAAACACACTGCACCCAGATTCTACTGTTGCAATAGTAACGAACACAACTTTCACGCGCATCTGATCGACGGATAAACCGTGCGCTCTTCTATGTTATGGATATTTCAGCAAAATGTTTACTTCGTTTAATAATAAAGTCTACAATAAATAAATAATAGGCTAATCAAGCACTGTTCAATCAATCTACGCTAAACATTTTATTTGTGTAATTAACGTTTAAATTATAAACATAGCATTCAACACCTCAAGCGCAGGCAGAGTGCCTTCAGAAGGATGCCAGATTATTCTATAACTATTCTAAAAACTTTTAGAGCTGCTTGGAGTCAACGCACTTTATTTTCCTCATAAGAAACAACATTTATGGGACAGTTCATGTTAGATTTTGTTGCTGATTTGATTTAATTGTGAGTTCACCAAGCAGTTTGAGATTTCAGGATTCCCCCATTCAAATAGATAGGACTTGGTCTTGGATGCCCGAAATAGGTGCCGGGAGGCTATCCAATTTACTGTATATCCCCTCAGATTGTACTATGCCTATATATAGTATGTGTTTAATGTGTTTTCAAGATTGAAGATCTTTAAAGAAACATACATTCAAATGAACAATGTCAGGCTCAAATAATAAATAAACACTATTACATTATAGGGATTGGCCACTACCAAGTCAAGATGTACAACACAGAGTTTTACCACATTTGTACAGGAAGTGGAACATCTGACAGTTAACACCTACAGTATTTGAGAGTTTATGAGAAGTGAATTTCGTCACACAAGCAAAACAACCAAAAATACCACAAAGACAGACAGTTGGTTCCAGTGATCAACCTACTTTAACTTAAGTGCAAGTGTTTGTCAAATACCCAAATCATTATTTTTATGAACAGGAACTTGACAGGAGGAATGAGGAAACTACATAGGTGGAGGGGGGGAGATAAAAAAAAAAAAAGCTCAGGAATCATGAAATCATCCCCATCTATCTCTTGATATTTTATCTTCCTTAACTCATAAAGTTACATGTTGATTCCACCAGGCTGGCATCTGCAGTCAAGCTGGAGAAGTTACAGTAAACAATAAATCTGTGTCAAAATTCTTGTCGCTCCTCCCTATACAGTACAACACAACCCAACTACTACTAGTCACCAAAAGAGGAACCTGCATCAACAGATCAATCTCCACCTGACTACACATTGAAGACAGACGTACAGATCTTTTTTAGGGGTGCAAAGGAAAAAACGCAATCAGAGAGAAATATGGATCTCAAAACGTCATCTCAGAATCCAGAAATAGGGCAGATTTTACTTCCACTGCAGCAGGATCCTCCAGAGTACACCAGTGTTGGATTCCCTCCATCTGAGAGCTATCTCAGCACTTCAGGTCAACCTGCCCATCAGTATGGAGCTCCGGCAGCATCTGGCCAGTGCATCCAAGTGCCATATCCAGGGCAAATTGTGGGTAAACTAGCTTATCTTAGTGCATAATAAAACATAAGTATGTTAGCAAATGTTATCCAAAAAACCTGATTACATTCAGGAGAGTGATAATAAGTAACAAGTGGTAACTTCATAGAGTTAAATTAACGTTATGAAGTTAACGTTATCGCTACAAATGTTACTGAATGGCTTAATAATTGAATAGGCTATATTGTACGTACCACTTACCTTTGTTTAATCTCCTTCGTTAAGTGAAATCTCCTTAATCATGGAAGAAAAAAAATAATTGTTGGACAGGGCTGTCCCAAAACCCACACTTGCAGTGTTTGCACTTGACCACTTGTTGACTGTCTTGCATTTTGAACAAGTATTCAAGTGGGCATAAAGTGTGTGTAAAACTTTAGATTAGCGATGGACCACACTTAGAAGTTTGATTAGTTGTTTGAACAAGTTAAAATGAATGCAAATAGCAGATGTTTTGTCTCTATTGACACTCCATCAGTGCGATAATGCAAAGCATCCTGAACCGTTCAAACTGATAGAAATGACCAGAATAATTACTAAGTAAACAACTCAGATTGAAGATCCATGAGCAAACCATTTTTTGAGCTCTCTGATCAGTTAAATGAAAGGTTTCCTGCATCCTTCATGATTTAATGACAAAAAGTTTAATGACAAAAACATTAATTGGCATTTATTGCAATAAATTAAATGTTTAAAACATATAAACTTGATGACATGTTGGTGTGACTTGGTTTTAATAAATAAACAATTTTGTTAGCTTGTTAAAATAAATATTGTTTCTTTAACCTGGAAACCTTCCATCAACTGGAAATGAATCATATATGTTGAACTATAAGAAAAAACATCCACGGAGTGGAGTTTGCCCCCTCATTTGAGAATTTCCCCATGTGCCATTGGCTCAAAGAAATACAGAATGAGAACAGAAGTGGTTAACATTATATTCCATAATTTTTTTCACAGACTCAAAATGCCAACAACTCAAGACAGCAAGCATTAGGAGAGGAGAACTCCAAAACAGCACACACCCTGAATCCTGCCTGGGCTGTAGTTAGCCTTTTATTTCTTTTTTTGTTTATTGTCTTAAAGTTTATGCTTTTTAAGAATAAATACAGTAAAAGCTAATAGAACTGTGATGGTTGGGTGCAGATTACAAAGAGTTCTCTGCATTATAAATGTTATTTGCTCAATGTATCATTGTACTTAAAACAAAGTTTGTTATGGTATGTTGAAAACAACAAAAGCTTTGATTGGCTAATTAAATTTTTCATGAAAAACAGTACTTTTTCTTATTTTTCTACGTTTTTGAATTACATTTTCAGTAAATAATAATAGAAATATATTCTTAGTGCATTGAACCATCTAATTTAAAGCAAATTGTAAGACTAACCCATTTACATTAACCCATATCAATTTTCAATGCAATTTTCTGTTCTCTTTACTTCTATGGACCTTATGTGTCTGTTATGTACTGCTCGGAGATGCAAAGGCTGAGGATCAAAGCGTAGCATTTATTGAGGGGTTTTCCACAATCAAAGTCAAACAGGCAAAAGTTAAACACATGTGAACAGTCCAGGGCTGCGTTCCACTGTCACTTTAGGCACCCACTCGCAACCTTCCTTAAGCACTTCCCCTCTGGGAAATCCCTGCCATAATTTTTAAGTGCGTTCCACTTGTGAAGTGGACGAGGAAAGTTTATATGGACAGACCCTCGTCCCCTCGATTTTGACAGAGGGAGCGACTCTACTCTGATGTACATTTCAAGCATCTCTGTATCCCACAATTCAACTTGATTGTGATGTCACAGCAGATTACTCGCTACTGAAGTATATGATAGGCTATATTAATTATTTTGAGAATTAATCACATAATAGTCTATAATATATTATGTTAAGAATTAATCGCATAATACTTGTAGCTAACTTATGTTCACAATCAAAGTTTATAGCCTACTATTGATATTTTGTTTCATTTGTGTAATTTTATTTTTCTCCAACAGCTCATATAGGCTACCTATAGGATTTTATATATATTCTCCAACAACTTATAAGCATATAGAATGGTGCATGAAACAAATTCATAAGTACAAAATGGGTTTAAATAATAAATCAGCTCCATAGTGAATTCCAAGTGATCAAGGGCTTAGTGCGTTTCATTTAAAACTTATGCACGAGTTCCGCCAGTAGTGGGCACTCGTGCAACTTAAACAATGACACACATCCGAGTCCACGAGACGGAGGGAAGTTAGCGAGTGAAGGACATAAAAATTGGAAAGCAGCCTCGATCACAGGTGAAACAGATAATCCAGAGAACAGGGAAACAAACCAAAAACCAAGACACAGAAGAAACAGGAATTCAAAGGATCTAAATTGCAGTTTAACAGACAATCAAGACATTGCGAAGAGTGAGTGAACCAGGCTTAAATAGGCGGGGGTAGTGAGATAATGATCAGCAGAGCAGATAGGACTGAAGACACCCATGGTGGAGCAGTTGGGGCTGAGGTACACCAAGGCATTGTTAAGGACCACCAAGGTTGAGCAGGTGGAGCTGATGACAACCACGGCGGAGCTGAAGACCCCCAGGGCGGATGCTGGAGACCACCACGGCAGATTAGGTGAAACTGAAACAGAGCACAGAGAGGTTAGCATTGGCCACACGGGCCGTGTCAAAACAGGCAGGTAGCTCGAGGGTGTCCTCCATGGGCATAATGGGACCAGCAAGGTGCCTCAGGTTGACCTCTGTTGATAGGAAGTTCATGTATGACCTTTTTGGTTGCGTTGGGGAAAACAGGAAGTTTATATACGACCTCTGCAGTCACATCGAGGCAGACAGGAAGTTCAGGTACAACCTCTGTGATTGCACTGAGGGAGACAGGTAGTTCAGGAACAACCTCCATGCTTGCATCAAGGCAAACAGGAAACTCAGGGACGACCTCCGTGGTCGTATCAAGGCAGACAGAAAGTTCATACGTCACGAGGCTGGGATCTGGGACAGGAGCAAACTCTGGAGTGCCCTCATGGACTGAAGTGGACTCTGGAGAGGAATCTTGGGTTGAAGTGGGCTCTTGAGCGAACTCACAGGCTGGAGCGGGCTGACGGCTGAAGGCTCTGCTGTAACACCCATGATGGCTGGAGATTCTTGCATAGCGTCCATTATGGCTGGAGGCTCTGTTATGGTGACCATGGCAGCTGGAAGCTCTGGCGGTCACATTGGCTGGAGGTTCTATTATGGCGATCATGTTGTGAATAGGCTCTAGCATGGCAGCCATCTTGTAAACAGGCTCTGGTGTGGAAACCACAGGATGGAAAGGTACTGAAAGCACAGGAGTGGCAAGCATTATCACTGGACATGGTAGTGACATTGGTGGGCCAAGTTCTGCAGGCCACTGGAGGTTGAGGGTCCAAGCACAGCATTTATTGAGGGGTAATCCACAATCAAAGTCAAACGGGCAAAAGTCAAACACAAGTGAGCAGTCCAAACAATGACTAAGTCCAGATCACAGAAAAAACAAATAATCCAGAGAACTAGTGATGGGCAATTTCGAAACACTGCTTCATGAAGCTTCGAAACCTTTTCGAAACATTTGTTTTGAATCATTGGTTCGGAGCGTGTTTCAAACTGCCAAAGTCACGTGATTTCAGTAAACGAGGCTTCGTTACGTCATAACTATTTCGAACCGTTTCGAAATTTCAATGATTCACCGCTGGGGGCGATCTCTGTGAACCCATGAATCATGCGAATTC
Organism: Ctenopharyngodon idella; assembly: GCF_019924925.1. Taxonomy (NCBI): domain Eukaryota; kingdom Metazoa; phylum Chordata; class Actinopteri; order Cypriniformes; family Xenocyprididae; genus Ctenopharyngodon; species Ctenopharyngodon idella. Next base: position 29,479,416 of record NC_067235.1, on the reverse strand, counting down.
ACTGAGATCGCCCCCCAGCGGCGAATCATTGAACAAGTGTTTGTATTAGTGTCTATTACCTGATCTCTGAGTTTTACACATTTGTAGACATCTTAATGAGGTATTTGTATAATTAAAAGGAATAATAGTAGTTAATAGTCTCTGTTTAGCTGACCCATCCATAGAATAAACAAAACAAGCCCTGAAAATTGATAAAAGCATACATATTATACAGACACTTAATATTTAATGGTATTAGATGATTACTTCATTGCATTTGATAGATTATACTTACAATAAAACATTTGCAATGGATTTATAAAAGCTCTTTTTATGCATGTTTGGCCTGAGTTTTTGTTGCATTTGGACTTTCCTGACCAGCAGGGGTCACCAGCGTGTGGTGTTTTGAACGCTTCGAAACAATGAATCATTTTGCGAAGCAATTGGATCAATTGATTCAAAGCAATGAAACAAACCAAAAACCAAGACACAGTAGAAACAGGAATACAAAGGCTCTGAATTGCAGTCTAACAATTAAGACATTGCAAAGAGAGAGTGAGTGAACAAGGCTTTATATAGCCAGGAGTAATGAGATCATAAGCAACAGCTGAGGGCAATGAGTGATGATGAAACAGGCAGAGGATTATGGGCAATGAAGTTCATGAGGGAGTAACCATAGTCTGTGATGGAGTGCCCCCTGGTGGCTCTCTCAGCTGTTTATCGTAAAATCACCAGAGAAACAAGCATGCTTTAGAATTTTGTGTTTGAACTTCCATTTTTGCGGTAACTCTGTATATTTATATGGCTATAGAAACGCTGGGTTCTAATACGCCCTTGTATAGTTTATTATCTTTTTATTTTTTACCAAAGATGCTCATCAGTGATTGTATATCAGGGACAGGTTTGTGTGCATTTTGTTTTGGGATTTCACTGGAATGAATAGAGAGTCTCCGCACCAGCATTAAGTGAAAGATTGAAGCACTTGTCTGTGTGAAGTGCACAAGAGCCAAGAGAACACTGTTGTGCCACTGATAACAGCGGCAATGAACGCTCAGCTTGATTTTAAAAACACCACATTCCAGTGCCAGATTGCCTATTATTTAACACAAACGAAGGAATTGCTAATCAACTAGAGGTGTTTCCTCTGTATTAGACACATCGTGCTGCGAGATGTTTCAAAAAGTAGTAGGGACAATATCGACCCTGCCAAAAAGTGGTCCCACTCGCAAATTACGGTCTTCAGAAAGGAAATACCTTTGTGCTGCCACCATGGATAGCATATTTTGTGAGGCAGGACTAACCCGCTACCCTTGCCCTAAAACAATGCAAATACAGCATGAGTAGTTTTCCCATTGTTGTTTAATTCACGGGACCGGACACCAGTTATTTTGCCAAGAGATCTCTTTTATACATATATATATATATATATATATACATATATATATGTCAGCATGGGAGAGAAAGACTGTTTACTGGAGAGATGTTCACATACACAGCTTTCTCCAGCCTTCTCTGCCCCTCTTGACAAAAAGTTTGAGCTTTATACACTGCTGACCCAAAGAATCACATTACCAGAGGAGCATGTGGCTTCTATTTAAAAATGGAATGTATAGACAATCCCCATTGCCTATGGAACAGTGGAAACTTACACAAAATTTACTAAACATAGGGCTTAAAGGGATAGTTCACCCAAAAATGAAAATTTGATGTTTATCTGCTTACCCCCAGGGCATCCAAGATGCAGGTGACTGTTTCTTCAGTAGAACACAAATGATGATTTTTAACTCCAACCGTTGCAGTCTGTCAGTCGTATAATGCATGTCAATGGGAACACGATCTATAAGAGTCAAAAAAACATGCACAGACAAATCCAAATTAAACCCTGTGGTTCGTGACGACACATTGATGTCCTAAGACACAAAACGATCTGTTTGTGCGAGAAACCGAACAGTATTTATATAATTTTTTACCTCTAATACACCACTATGTCCAACTGCCTTGCACACGGCATCCTGTGCGTGAGGTGTGTACACGCTCTGGCGTAGTTTAAAGGATTAGTCCACTTTCAAATAAAATTTTGCTGATAATTTACTCACCCCCATGTCATCCAAGATGTTCATGTCTTTCTTTCTTCGGTCAAAAAGAAATTAAGGTTTTTGATGAAAACATTCCAGGATTATTCTCCTTATAGTGGACTTCAATGGTCTCTCCAAACGGTTGAAGGTCAAAATGACAGTTTCAGTGCAGTTTCAAAGGGCTTTAAACGATACCAGACGAGAAATAAGGGTCTTATCTAGCAAAACGATCGGTCATTTTCTAAAAAAATACAAATGTATATGCTTTATAAACACAAATGATCGCCTTGCACGTGCTTCCGCTTTCCGTATTCTTCAAAAAGCTCACACTGTATGTCCTACGCCTTCCCTATTCTACTTACGGAAAAAACGGAACTGGCGCCGTGTTCGTTCTGTTCGTTGTTTAAATTAAGATATTTTACTTTAATTTTACATTTTTTTAAGAGGTTTTTTCTACAGGTCATCTATAGGGAATCAGTCAGTATTAATCGGTCTGGCTAATGTATTCATGTCAATAAAACACATGCATGCAGAAAAATGACATCATGACAACACTGATAGACTGATGGCACGCACTGTGTTGAGAGAACCTACAAATTAAATATTTGAAATATAGTTATGGTCATAGCCTAATTGTCAGTGTTCCAGTAGTGGGACACTTGGCACGTTTTTTTTTTTTTTTTTTTTCCTTCTATAACATATTAGTAATCATCATAAATTAGGCATCATTTGAAAGCTTAAACACTCAAAATTCATCAAGTAATATAAGTTTTTGAAATCGGACATTGCCCTACCCTGGAAGCGGTGCTTTAAATCCTTTTAGCGGGCTCCATTTTTGTGATATCAACTTCAAATTATGAACACAACTTGGTTAGTCACATAGCTTTGATTTCTCTAGCAATTTTAGTGTCCAAATTATTTTGTAAAATATATATTTTGTATAAAAGAAAAAAATGTTTAGTTCAGTAAATTTGTATTTTATTTATATGCTTTTCTAATGCTTTTTCGATTAATTAAAAGTACTTTTTCTTCTAAAACAGTGGAAGGTTTAGTTTATAATGTTGTTTTGAATCTTGACGTGGACTGCTGACAGGAGAGATAAGGAAAAAAATGTGCTCAGTTGTGATGAAATAACCCAACTGATCCTCCTGATATTTCATGTCTCTCATCAGGGTCATTGTGAAACCACAAGGTGGCTCCTGCAGTCACACAGTATGATGGGAACAGTGAGAAAGTTCTTGTCACTCCCTACAACCTACAACTCGCCTCCCATTTGCCGCTGCCCACATCGCCAAGGTATATGATAGTCTGAACCAGAGAACAGCAATACATACATCTCTACAGAGCACAAGGACAAAGGGAAATTACAACCAAAATCAAAAGCCAATAATCAGACAAATGGATCTCAACAATCAACCCCCAGGTGCCTGGAATTCATCTGAGAAATCAGGGATGCTGCAGCCTACATCCCCACCACCAGCATACCAGGACAATCCTGCTGGGTACCCTCCCTCCGTTCCAAGCCAGCCAGTTCCCCCGGGCCCCTACGCCCAAGGGCCATATCCAGGGCAATCTGTGGTCGCCGTGCAGCCTACAGTTTTTGTGACCGCTGCTCCACTGGCCAGTCCACAGCCAGATTACATGTGCTATTCCATCTTTACCATGCTGTGCTGCTGCTTTCCTCTGGGCATCGCTGCACTGGTTTTCTCCTGCTCTGTAAGTATTAGTCCATGTACTTTCCTTTTATTTAACTATTTATTTAATTTCTTTCATCTTTATATGCATAATTAAACATAAAATTGCATAAAAATCCACAAAAATGAAGTTCATGTGATAAATTAGAGAAGTCAAAAAATGTAAGCATGTCTTTACAATGGTTTACATTTCAGTGCTTAGTAAAATATAAAATCTATAAAGAGAAAGAAGTTTGGTAATCATCAACTTTGTTAATTATTTATTTATCATAACCCTTTAACAAGCACATTATTTCTATGAAACAATTTTTGTGTTGATTTATATATATATATATATATATTTATTTTACAAAAACAATAATAAATAAAAAATGTTTGTTTATATGTACAAAATATATATACACACAAACTATGAATATTGTTAATATTATTATGTATATTAATACTTAAATCATTGATATCAATGCAGGACCATTTGATCATGTTTTTCAAAAAATATTTACCCACTCGTCAAAAATGTTTTCTATGGGGTTGATCTGTTAGAAAAACACACATCCCACATTAAGAGTGATTCATTACTCAAATGATTAAAAATGGTGTATTTTTGAATAATCTAATTTTATGTGCTTGACATACAGCACTTATAATATCTCCATAAATTCCATCAGGTTGAGTTCACTTAAATATTTTCTAAAAAAAAAAAAAAAAAAAAAAAAATCTACCATGCTCTGCTCGTTAATCCTGTTTTTTGGCTTCCTATAAATGACATTCAGTTTTAGAGAAACAGGTGTGGCACTGGAGATTCCCTCAACAGCAACATACTTTTAAGAAAAAAAAAAAAAAAAGAAAAAAAAAACTACTTTATTATGTTAGTTATTTTACTGTTGTAGTCCAGTATAAATAATTTCAATGGCCAATCATTTTCAACACAGATGAAGTTCACTAAAAAATGTGATTTTGGATGAACTTCACTGTTGAATTTTCAAGTTTATCTGAAGAGCTTGATTAGTTGGTTCATGTGTGTTTGAACAGGGCTAAAACTCATGGCAAACAGCAGATACTGTATGCCTCTATTGACAATCTTTCGGCGCAATAATGCCTGGCAAAGCAGCTAGAACAAGTCAAATTTCACGTCAAGTCATGTCAAGTCACCTTTATTTATATAGCACTTTTTTACAATGCAGATTGTGTCAAAGCAGCTTTACGGTGATAACTGGCAATTAATGTTGGCTGCACAGCAGCTCTAGAAGAAAATGGTGTCATTGACCAGCTTAAGTAAGTTCAGTACTGATACATTCCTTTGGAAAAATTAATCTTCCAAAGTAAACAACTCAGAATGTAGATACATACATCTTCTGTGGTAGTCTCAGGACCAAAAAATCTTTGGCCAATCTTTGCATTCGGTCCAAATGCAATGATGCCTGTCAACATATGTATTTCCATACCTCCACGCAGCTGCTCATGCAGACATCACACATCATCTTCCGTAAGGCTATACAGAGTTGACAAATATCAGCCGACCTTTTACAGTTCCTCCTGAACCAAAAAACAAGCTTATGCTTATGCCGTGACATTCTACTCTGAGCTGTTCACGTCCTCAGACACGGATTTATGCATTTCAATGTCAACACTGTCAACGCCAAAATTAATCTGCAGCAGTCAGGTGGTACAAGTAAGAGCTCTGTAAGTTGTTTATGTTCACTATTATTTTAATGTTATGTGCTTTGAGACATGAGGTAATTTAACGCCGTCTCTCGTCTCGTGACGCTTTGCAGACTCTGGCTGCATCCGAAAACATAAAAATGCTGCCTTCTGAGGATGCATTCCAAGATAGAAATCATCAAGGCACGTCCGAATCCAATGTTAGCTTCACTTCCTGTCTCCTGAGATACCTTCATCTGATCGATTTTTGAAGGCAGCATTGATGTATCCTTCGCTGCCTTTGATATCCCGTAATCCTGTGCGTTCCATTCAGTGACATTTGAGCTAAAGAAAGATGGCCTCTGAAAGTTGTGGTTTCTGGTCAGTTTGTGTGTAAATGTACATTTTTGACCAACGTTTTCCACTTCTGATGTAATTTCTAGCAAGAAATTACTACCGCAGAAATTATTTATTTAGTTCTCACTGTTGCACTGCCTCAGACGTCTGTCCGAAATCAGTTTCGCGAGGTGCCTCCGTGCATAAACACTGCCTGCAAAGTCATTGCCTATATAGTTTGCTATTGCTAGCCTCTCTGAAATTGCCTACACTACCTATAAACATAAAAAAATATAATTTTGGTTGCTTGTTACAGTAAATAGTGTTTCATACATCTTTAACATGGGAACATTTCATCAAATGGAAATTAAACATTATACAGTCAAACCAAAATGTATTCAGACACCTTGAACATTTCATTCATTAATACAGTTTATTCACTATAGTTTAAAAAAAATGGTAATAAAATATGACAAGATCTCAGAGTTAAACTGTGTCAGAAAAAAATTAATCTTAATTATGTCAGATAACACTTAAGCAAAACATGGTCAGGTCAAAGTCTGAATAATTTTTGGTTGCAAATGTTTTTCAGTTTTACTGGTAGTGACTGTATGAAGAATTTTGGGGTATAATATGTCAGTTTACTTTATTTTGCTATCCTCACTTACATAAATGAACTATAGTGTCCTGCACCCACTATTCAGAATGAAACCCGAAGTGAATAACATTGTTTCACAATTGTTTTCACAGACTCAAAATGCCAACTACTCAGGACAGCAAGCATTAGCAGAGAAGAACTCCAAAACGGCACGCACCCTGAATCATGTCGGCGTTACTCTTGGGCTTGTCTTCATTGTATTGTATATTATCTTACACTTTGTGAAAATTTAGAGCTAACAGCGGTTACAGCTGTCATGTTTGGATGCAGATTACAAACAGATTTGTATTTCTTCCTTTTAAATGTTATTTAGTCAATGTATCATTATACTTAAAACATATGCTGATTATTGTTATGTTTATGATTATTATTATGCTTAAAACATTGAAAGCTTTGACTGGCCTAAATTTATTACAAATGAACAGTGCTTTGTTTCTTATTTTCTTAATTAGTGAATTACATTTTCAGTAATTAATAACAGGAATATATTCTTAGTGCAAATGAGTCTGTCATCTTATTTTAACTATAAGACCAACCAATTGACAATCCATTTTTTAATATTTTTTTTCCCCTTTACTTGTTACTATGTTTTTTTTGTTTTTTTACTTAAATATCTTGTGTGCAGCTGTGCTGTTTTTTTACATACAATTTGTACATTCACATGTGTAATACAGGGTGAACTCAAAAACAAAGAAGAGCTGGATCCAAATGCAGTGAGTTTTATTTACAAAAATAAACATAAGCTAATCAAACATGAGATCCAGGAAGAGAATGAGTGCACCAAATATCCATGTAAGAACAAGACTAGACAAGGAACACAAGAAATGCTGTGGTTTAAATACACAAAGGCTAACAAGGGGCTGATGATGAGGGACAGGTGTAGGTGATTAGCAGTCATAGAAACAAATTATGTTACAATGTTTTAATATTTTTGAATAAAAGTCTATTATGCAAAAACTTTGATAATAAGAAATGTTACCTGAGCAGTAAATCAGCATATTATTTCTGAAGGATCATGTGACACTGAAAACTGGAGTAATGATGCTGAAAATCATCTCAGGTTACCCATGTAACCATGGTTCCCTGAGAAGTGAACGAGATGCTGCGTCAGTGATGACACTTTGGGGAACGCCTTCAGCGTGACTGCGTCTGAAGCCATGTGCAACTTAGTCCAATCCTGATTGGTGCAACGTCATCCCGTGACATGTGCCGGCGAAAAGCAGTAGCTATAAAGGAGACGGTCTCACAGCTGTTGTCAGCCTTCTGTTCGACTGAAGCAAGCCGCTCCCAGGCATGTAGGAAGTATGGCAAAAGGTCGCAGCATCTCGTTTTTTTCTCAGGGAACTATGGTTACATGGGTAACCTGAGACGTTCCCTTTCGAGGGAACTTGCGCTGCGTCAGTGATGACACTTTGGGGAACGAAATGCCCACTTTGCCATGCTGACGGAATGCCTGTCTCAGTGTGAAATAAGGCACAACTCAGGACATAAGAGCTTGGGCCCCAGGAGTGTCTGGGAAGTCCAGGCTATAAAACCTGTTAAAGTATGTGGGGAAGACCACCCCTCAGAATTGCATGTGTCATGGAGGGAAGCCCCCGACAATAGCGCTTTCGAAGATGCCATACTTCGAGTGGAGTGAGCTCTGACTGATAGTGGTGAAGGCAGCCCATTCACCTCATAAGACATGGAAATTGCCTTGACAATCCAACGACTAACAGTTTGTTTAGTAGCTGGGCAACCCTTCTTAGGGGGCCCGAAGCATACCAATAGCTGGTCAGATTTTCTCCACTGAGACGTCTTCTTGACATAAGTCTCAAGGGCCCTAACTGGGCAAAGTACCCTCAGCTTCTCTTGATCGGCCGACACATGAGGAGGATGAAAAGCCTGAAGGACTACCGGCCAGGGCCACATTAGTGGGTACGTTAGGTACATACCTCGGCCTAGGGTAAAGAATAGCCTTTACTCCACCTGGAGCAAATTCCAAACAGGAAGAAGCAACAGACAAGGCCTGAAGGTCCCCAACTGTCTTGAGGGACGTCACTGCCAGCAAAAAAAAAGCCATTTTTAAGGCTAAGCACTTGTCCGATGCAGAGTCCAAGGGCTCAAATGGTGCAGGGGATAACCCTTCTAATACTACCGTTAGATCCCAAGCAGGTATTCTAACCTGAGCCGGAGGCCTCATCCTTAAATATTTTAAATTGTAATTGTTTGTTTCTCACTGTCTCAAAAGAAATAATGTATGAAAAACATAAATACATTAAGCAAAATACAAAACAGACTTAATTGTGAATATTAATAAGATAAATTTAAAAAAAAAAAAATAGTTTTAAGTTCTCTTTTTAGTTTAGTTTTTAGTTTTAGTCAAGTAAAAAAGAAAAATCTGAAATTATTTTTCTTTATAGAATCTAGGACATTGTGTTAGCGAGTCGTATTGTTTAAACCAATGCGTAATGAATGGAAACATTAATGGTGACATTCTACATCTCTTGCTGACTGGAAATTGTGGTTTGAGGTTAGAAGTTAGAGATGTTCCAGACATGTGTTTTTGCACGAGGCATGAATAGACTAATGTAACCTCAGAACTTTCAGAGACCAACAAATAGCACAGACAAACTGCAGAATAGCACCTTTGCCAATGCTAGTCTTAGCGTAGGCTTCATCATCTTTATTATCATTCACGTTGGATAACAGAGATCTCCATAATTGTCAGAGATATTATACCAGAAGGTGTCCTTAAATATAACCATAAAGATAATTGAACAAACACATTTAATATTTTACTTATTCATTTATTTGGTGTGACAAAGCTGACCTAATTGTCACCGCTGGGCAACACTGGCACACATACACATGCACTCACACAGTAATACTAACCTTTGTAATGGTCCACACTCATTTCCCCTCCCACTGTTGCTGCTATCGGCGGCGCGGGTGCACACGCAGTCCCGATGGCACACGGACATGTTGACATTATTTCTTTGCCCCTCCGTCAGTATTCATAACCCTGGACATTTCACACACTTACACTGCACGTTGTTGGATGTATTGTCTTGTCCTGTCCTTGTTTTAGTGTGTTTAATTGGGCATGCGATGGTCGGCGTTCCAGTGTGAGACGCTGCGTCGGCCAAACAGAGCAATCGAGCGGCGATTGGTTAGGACATCACTGACCGCGCCGCACCGGCGCAGTGCACCGGAAGCCGGCCAAACCATTGTGTAATGTTAATAGGGGTACCCATGTTTTATGTGTGATAAAATTGCAGTGTTAAATGTATTATTCTGGTAGTGAATGTTTATATTTGTGGATTATGTTTGGAGGTTATGTTTGGAGGTACTTTTTATTTTGAATTCACAATGAGCATCTATAGGGAATGAGTCAGTATTGGTCTGGCTAATGTATTCATGTAATTAAAACACATGCATACAGTAAAATGACAACACTGATAGACTGATGGCACGCACTGTGTTGTGAGAACATACAAATTAAACATTTCAAACATAGTTTTGGTCATAGCCTAGCTGTCAGTGTTCCAGTAGTGGGACACTTGGCATGTTTTTTTTCCCTCTATAATAGAGTTTAGTTTATAACCTTGTTTTGAATCTAGACGTGGACTGCTGACAGGATAGATGAGGAAACCGATTTTAAAAGAAGATTCACTGTCACAAGGTCCAAAAAATGTGCACCGTTGTGATGAAATAATCCAACTGATCCTCTCACAGCAAATTTTAAAGTGTTGAATTCACACTCACAGTGTCAAAATTAAGACTTTTTCGGGGTTTATATAGGTCCACACTAAATAGAGTTAAACTAACACTTTAAATAGAGTTACTTTTTTAACACTTGTATGGAGTTAAAACAACACTGTGAGTGTTCATAATTACCACAATTATTGGTGTTTTCCCCCCTCATTTACACTGCTAGTGTTAAAACTACACTGCTAGCATTAAAACTACACTAGATGTGTAAACACCAAGAGAGTTCTTTCCACACTAATATCGCGTTCATACAAACCCTGATTTGTCATTAAATGTAATCTGTATTCAGTTGAACTATAAACACAATGTGTGCATTAAATAACAGCCAATACGTTGTATCAGTTTGAACCTTTATTTTCAACAATGACACGTCTTAGACATAACAGTTGAAACAAATTCTTCATCAAATTCACCCATGTGAACTCTGCAGGACAAAAGACCTGTAGAACTTCAAAATGTTAGCGGTTAAACGTACTCTCTACTTCCAATATCTGTACTTTAAATACAAAATGCTCCGAAAAAATGTGGTCAAAAGTTTGTCAATGCTTCCCATGCAATTTCTTTACTTTGTGAGACTCACTGGTAAGACCAACATCAGTGTTGTTGAGTGTAGCAGGAAGATAAAGATAAAAGGACCTACATAGCAGGTAGAAACAGTAGACTTTAAGTTCGATAGCACTCAAGGAGCTGGTTCCTTCAGAAGAGATGAGGTGCTTCTTCAACCACAAAGAATGTCGATCCTGCCCTTGATCCTTTTCAATACCAATAGGAATGGCTGGTGGTCCTCCCTCCGACTGAGATGGCCTTCAATACTGGTGCAGGTGCAGGACTGTAAACAGCAAAAACAAAAATTACATTAAACGAGACGGAAAAAAATAAAATATTTGCAAAGATGAATGCATAAAACTCAGTACTAGTAATGTTTGATAAGAATTGTGCTTTAAGGGATAGTTCACCCAAAATAATGTTGTTCCACTCCCGTAAGACTTTTGTTCATCTTTTAAATACAAGTGAAAATACTGAAAGATTTGTCCATTTGATGCTTCAAAAGGTTCATAAAGGGATTGTAAAACTAATCCATACGAAGTTTGGCACTGTAGTCCAAATTTTCTGAAGAGACAAGTTTACAACCATAACCATAATTTCAAAGTTCACAATGACATCGCAACAGTATTGCGAGTTTTACCTTATGGAAGTGCACAAGTCTGTCTTCTTTCTCGTCACTGGATTATTTTTTCTTGGCGTCATGGACAACCTGATTAAACATGACAACATTACGGGCTACAACTTGAGACTAGTAAAATGATGGAAGGAAATTATTACAGATAAATGAATTGTGAAAAACAACACGCATGCATACCTGTTTGCCATCACATCTATGCTAAATCTGTCGCTGGCCTTTGTTTGCTGGTTTTGCGCTGCTGATGGTCCGACAAAGAATAAGTACATGTGGTGGGGGCTGAGGATCTTGTGTGTGACTAAGAGAGAAAAACAAAACAATTTAATGTTTCATGTCTATAAAAGTCTTAATTTATACAGGGCTAAAGATAAAACATTTACACCATATGATGGAGACCTTAAAAGAACGCCTGAAGTGTTAAAACATTAAAGCATTAATATTTACAATTCAATTCACATTTATTTGTGTAGCTTTTTTTTTTTTTTTTTTTGTCCTTCACAATACATAGTTTCAAATACCAAATACCATCAGGATTACCAGCACCAGACATCTTAAGTTTAAATTTTGATGACTTCAATTTGTGTCCATCATAAATACAGAAAATGTTTTTTTTTTTTCAAACTCAAATAGCAAAGCTGGAAACAAGCCCTGTGGACTTTAAGCATGGTTGCTATATGACTGGCTTTAATTAGTTATTGTCAAAGCCACAGCACTTACCTTCATTTAGAAAATCTTGGAATGCACCGTGATATTGAACTTTCACCAGCATGACGACAGCTGTTGGTCAAGAAAAATGTAAATAGTTAATTTTAAATAAAGTCCAGCGAACAGATGCAGTCAGAAGCTCAATTTGTCATCTCACAAATTATATATTAATGTGAGATTGCAAAATACTACAGTAACAAATGATTGCAAATGAAGCGTGCACATTAGACACATTAGGGACTTTAAGCAGCAGCTGCTGAAACTTCTTGACATTCTACTGTAACCGTCTACTACGGGAGAGTAGCCAATTTGCCGTAGTCGATAATACGTGACAGATTAGATAAGTAAATGTTATGTTTTATGGTTATGTGGTATTTTAATTGTATCTGTATGTCATTTAATGCCAAAAGCAACCATTCTCTTGCTTTTATTTAAATGTAATTTCTTTTTTACTATGTCAAATGATGAAATGATCCGTTATGCCGTCCTCTTTGTTGTTGCTTAGCGATTTTTGCGTTCTTTAGCTACGGCAGTTGACAGTTTACTTCCGGTCACTGTTGCAGTTCCATCAACAGCTGTTGCTTAAAGTCCCTATTTCTGGTTCTGGAACGGGTCTTTTCATACGTGGCCAGAAATGTAAGGTTAGTATAACCGCGACACGGTTTCACTAGAATTCGAGCGCGGGGTGCAGATTCGCGCCTAACAATGCTGCACTTACACGGACCGAGACTGTGGAAAATAATGCACAGCTGTCCTAAAATATGAGACAAAGGGCATATTATTGCCTAAATTTGCCAGCACAAACAACTAACGTTAGAGCCCCAGGAGGTAAATAAATGCTGCGTCATTTACGTTCATTTGTTTCAACGCATTAAACAGTTACATGAATCATAGAAAATATTGTCTATTTTTTAGTCCAAAGTCTAAAATATTCACGTCAAATGTGCAAATTAATCAGCATTAAATAGTCTTACCTTAGTTTGCAAACTGGCCTCGTGGCTCGTATCAGCGCGGTCTGCCATGCAATCAAATCAGAAATAACGTTAGCACTCCAACAATGTTGTGGAACTTAGAAATGTTGAGAAATGTAAAATAAATATGAAAAATTATAGAATTAAGTGGTAAAAGAATATATTATACCTGTTTGAGCACTGTCCGCTCCTCGTGCTCGTCCGCCATTAATCCAAACGGAAATATTGTGCAACGACCGGAAATAGGATCAACTCATCTCCAGTGTCAATTAGTCAACTTGCTGAAATAACACTGACTCTGAACACTGGTTTACACTGTAAGTGTTGGTGTCCTTCAAATCAACACCAGAATCAACACTTTTCAACACTGGAAAATTAACACCATAAAAACAACTCTAAACAACATTGTGAAACCACAGGGTGGCTCCTGCAGTCACACAGTATGATGAGAACAGTGCCAAAGTTCGTGTCACAACCTACAACTCGCCTCCCATTTGCTGCTGCTGTTCATACAGCAATACATACGTCTGTGCAGAGCACAAGAAAAGGAAATTACAATCAAAATCAAAAGCCAATAATCAGACAAATGGATCCCAGCAATCAGCCCCAAGGTGCCTGGAATTCATTCGAGAAATCAGGGATGCTGCAGCCTACATCACCACCACCGGCATACCAGGACAATCCTGCTGGATACCCTCCCTCCTTTCCAAGCCAGCCAGTTCCCCCGGGCCCCTATGCCCAAGGGCCATATCCAGGGCAATCCGTGGTCACCGTGCAGCCTACAGTTTTTGTGACCGCTGCTCCACTGGCCAGTCCACAGCCAGATTACATGTGCTATTCCATCTTTACCATGCTGTGCTGCTGCTTACCTCTGGGCATCGCTGCACTGGTTTTCTCCTGCTCTGTAAGTATTAGTCCATGTACTTTCCTTTTATTTATGAACTATTTATTTAATTTCTTTCATCTTTATAACCATAATTAAACATAAAATTGCATAAAAATCCACAAAAATGAAGTTCATGTGATAAATTAGATAAGTCAAAAGTTAAATTAAAAATCAGAAGTTAAAATATCAAATCTATAAAGAAAAAGAAGTTTGGTAATCATCAAGTTCATTAATTATTTATTTATCATAACCCTTTAACAGGCACATTATTTCTATGAAACAATTTGTGGTTCTTTGGAGAAGTAATTTTATTATTATTATTATTATGAGACTCTATCAATTTTTTTTTTTCATCATTCTGCATTGTTGTTTGGAGAATATGGATAGAATATTCTGACATCTGTTTATAGATGGAAACCATTTTTTTAATTTTTTTTTTACAAAAACAAATAATTAAACAAAAAATAAAAAATATTTGTATATATGTACAAAATATATATATACACAAACTATGAATATTGTTAATATTCAGATATTAAAAATACATGTATATATGTATATTAATACTTCTGTCTAAAACATTGATATCAATGCAGGACCGTTTGAGGATGTTTTTCAAAAAAAATTTACCCACTCATTTCCTGTTTCCTATGGGGTTGAGCTGTTAGATTAAATTTGCATGCCAAAAATGGAGTGTCTATTTACACTAAGAGCAAATAGTGTCCCTTGTTGGCAAACGCTATTTTTCAACGTCTTCAGTGACACAGAAGTAGCAAGGTCTGCAAGCAAGGTCTGCTTTTAAAAGAACTGATATTTTTACATGGTGTAAATAGAATCTATTGCTATTTTCACCTAGTGTAAATAGCATATCCCTGAGAAAATGCTGCTATTGTCACTTAGTGTAAATAGAATAGGCTATATTGCTATTTTCACTTAGTGTAAATAGCCTCTAACTGACTCCTCAGACTCAGATTTATGCGTTTCTATGTCAACACTATCAATGCCAAAATGAATCTGCAGCAGTCAGTTGGTACAAGTAAGAGCTCTGTAAGTTGTTTACATTCATTATTATTTTAATGTTATGTGCTTTGAGACATGAGGTAATTTAATGCCATCTCTCATCTCATGAGACTTTGCAGACTCTGGCTGCATCTGGAAAAAATAAAAATGCTGCCTTCTGAGGATGCATTCCATAGTAGGAAAGCATCAAGGCACGTCCAAATCCAAAGTTAGCTTCACTTCATCTGATCGATTTTTGAAGGCATCATAGATGTATCCATTCAGTGACATTTGAGCTAAAGAAAGATGACATCTGAAAGTTGTGGTTTCTGCTCAGTTTGTGTGTAAATGTATGTTTTTGACCAATGTTTTCCACTTCTGATGTCATTTCTAGCGAGAAATTACTACAGTAGTAATTGAATATTTGTTTAGTTCTCACCAAAGCTTACTTGTATTTTGCTGTAGATCATTAAACTGTTGCGCTGCCTCAGAAGCCTGTCCGAAATCAGTTTCGTGAGGTACCTTCATGCTCAAACGCAGCCTGCAGAGTCATTGCCTATATAGTTTGCTATTGCTAGCCTCTCCAAAATTGCCTACCCTACCTTTAATAAATAAACATAAAAAAATATAATTTGGTTGCTTTTTAAAGTAAATAGTGTTCCATTTCACATGGAAACCTTTTATCAAATGGAAATTAAACATTATATGTTGAACTATAAGTAAATGCATCCACAAAGTGGAGTTTGCCTACTCATTTGAGAATTCCCCCATGTGCCATTGGCTCAAAGAAATTCAGGATGAGAAGTGAATAACATTATGTTTCACAATTGTTTTCACAGACTCGAAATGCCAACTACTCAGGACAGCAAGCATTAGCAGAGAAGAACTCCAAAATGGCACGCACCCTGAATAATGTCGGTGTTGTTATTGGGCTTGTCCTCATTGTATTGTTTATTATCTTACAGTTTGTGAAGAATTAGAGATAACAGCTGTTAGAGCTGTCATGTTTGGATGCAGATTTGGTTCTCTGCTTTTTAAATGTTATTTGATCAATGTATCAAATAAGAGATTTATTTAGTTCTTACAACTTCATTACAGTTCAGTGTCATTATACATAAAACATGATTATTGCTTTATGCTGATTATTGTTATTTTTATGATTATTTTTTATGACTTTGACTGGCCAGCTAAATTTATCTGTCTGTCATTTTATTTTCTAGCAAACTATAAGGCCAACCTATTGACAAACCATTTTCAATATTGTTTTTTTTACTTATGTTTTTTTTTTTTTTTTTACTTTTGCTTATCTTAAATATCTTGGGTGCAGCTGTGCTGGGTTTTTTTTTTTTTTTTTTTTACATGCATGCATGTGCATAATTTTTACATTTACATGTGTAATACAGGGTGAACTCAAAAACAAAGGAGAGCTGGATCCAAAAGCAGTGAGTTTTATTTACAAAAATAAACATAAGCTAATCAAACATGTGATCCAGGAAAAGAATGAGTGCACCAAACATAACATCCATGTAAGAACAAGACTAGACAAGGAACACAAGAAATACTGGGGTTTAGATACACAAAGGCATATGCCACATGTCAGTCAAGAGCAAAGAAATAAACCAGAACTGGACCTTATCTGAGCCACAAAATCTTTATATATTATTTGTAGAATCATCTTAGCATTAACAAGCCTGTTAACAAGCAAGATCACTGAAGGAAAGAAGAGAACAGAAAAAAGAGACAAACAGAAACACAAGAGCTACAACTGACTTAGATGAGCCACAGCCTTAGATGAAATCAACTGAAGATAAAAGAAGGCATTTAATCTCTCCAGATCTCAGCAGAGGAGGGTTAAACAACTCCAAAAACAGCATTAACATTAACATATTACTAACTAGATTGACTTTATTTCTGTCATTTATCTACAGAAGTTCTTACTGAAAA
Source organism: Ctenopharyngodon idella (assembly GCF_019924925.1). Lineage (NCBI taxonomy): Eukaryota > Metazoa > Chordata > Actinopteri > Cypriniformes > Xenocyprididae > Ctenopharyngodon > Ctenopharyngodon idella. Next base: position 29,462,595 of record NC_067235.1, on the reverse strand, counting down.
TTAAAAGAAGTTTAAAGCTCATGTTTGTTTCATCTGTGGTCACCATAATGGTGATTGGTGTTTCCATTAGTTGGGCTCTTAACTCTTGTAATATGTTTGTCTTTGCTGGCTGGTGTGAGAGTGTGTTTGTAAAACACGTTTGCAGTAGCAAAAATGTTTAAATGAGATTGAGGATGCTCTGTCTCGATCAGGAGCAGTTAAATAATTTTAATGACACCACACAATAGAGGATTGTTTGGAAACCCCCCTCCCCCCCACACACACATTGCCGACTACTTGTCTGGCATGCGTAATACAGCGTTTTTAGTCATTTGCGTGGATCCATGTGAATGGGGATTTTTGATAACGTCATCTGTACAAAGAAAAAACGTTTCTGTTTTTCGTACATTGTTGTCATGTAAACATACCTTTAGTGTTAGTTTTTCTCTTGCTGCTGAAACTGTTATCTGTGGCAAACATAGCAAGGGGAAATGTGGTCAGGGGATGTTGACAACTTGATAAGGAAGAGGTTGTCATCATTTAGTGGTCTAATCAGACAGAGTGGGTTTTTTCATCATGTAGATGTAATACAGTAAAGTTTAACTACATAGTCTGTTATAGAATGCACTGCGGAATGAAGCATGTCACCATTGTTGAGATTTATATTTCTACATAAGAGGGTTTATGCTTGGAAAGATGCTTGAGAAGCCCTGCAGCAGTCAACCTTAAGCTTTCACCTGCACAGCCACTGTAACTAAGAATTGTTGAGCCCCGTCTATATCTGGATAGGAGACCTCCTGGGAGACTGGGTAGCCGTGGGAAGAGGTGTTAGAGACATAGACATAATAAATACATAGACGCCCTATTGGCTGCTTTGGACTGTTGCTGCGATGCGTCAACAAGTCCGCCAGATTGTGCAGGGCAAGACTCCTCATTAAACAAATGCAAGTAAATGGGGAGCTGTGGCTTTTCTGGACAAAAAGCGCAATAAAGTTTACATTTCTCAACCAATTCCAACGGTTTATGATCTGCATGGAGTACGAAAAAGGTTTTGTCTCCAATTATTCAGAATCTCGCTAGTTTGAACTTGATAATTATTCATTGTCATAAGGAATTGTGAAAACTCACGCTTCTCAAGCATAGACTTGGTTTATTTTTCAAGGTTAATAATTGTGGAGATGTTCCTAATGTAATATAATTTATTGTACATGAAATGTGCACATCGATTTTAATTGTGGAAATGCTTTTCTTTCTTCAACAATGCCATTTTAGCTTTTTCCCTCGTGCCTTTAGCTTTTCCTCTTGAATCACATCACAGGATGTCACAGGACAATTTCAAATAAATATGAAGAAAATTTGCATCTCAAAACCTTATTAATCATTTAATTATCTACAGGCCTAAGCATTTCACAGATTTGATGTCAGTACACCATAGTTAATGTACTAAATGAATTTATTTTCGATTCAAATGGATTGCAACAAGATATAAAAGGATTGGGCTTAAAAGATCTCTTATCCTGTGGCTCGCTCTAGTGGACAACATTAAAAGCACAGCTTGTACTAATTATTATAAGACAATCCTTAAAGGATTAGTCCACTTTTAAATAAACTTTTCCTGATAAAGTTTACTCACCCCCATGTCATCCAAGATGTTTATGTCTTTCTTTCTTCAGTCGAAAAGAAATGAAGGTTTTTGACGAAAACATTCCAGGATTATTCTCCTTATAGTGGACTTCAATGGCCTCCAAACGGTTGAAGGTCAAAATTACAGTTTCAGTGCAGCTTCAAAGGGCTTTAAACGATACTAGACGAGGAATAAGGGTCTTATCTAGCGAAACGATAGGTCATTTCCGAAAAAAATGTAAATGTATATGCTTTATATAAACAAATGTTCGCCTTCTAAGTGCTTTCGCCAAAACCGCATTTCTGTATTCTCCAAAAAGTTTACGCTGTTTGTCCTACGCCTTCCCTATTCTACTTACGGAACGAACGCAGCGCCAGTTACATTTTTTCCGTAAGTTGAATAGGGTAGGCGTAGGACATACAGCGTAAACTTTTGAGGGCTCTTGGAAAAGCACAGAACAGTCTGACAGGCTTTCTTCAGCCTTCCTTGAGGTTTGTGTTGTTCTGGTTCCACTGGTTAAACTGGGGTAAAAATATAAATGAGCCACGATTAGATCAATCAAATCACCTGCTCTTCGGAGCTAAGTCGGTTTAGGTCTATCTGTACTTCTGACAGTCTGTCCTGTCAAAGTCTTCTGGCTTCATTGCACGGAAGACTCGCTTGCGATTTAGATTAGTTCATAATATAAACTATAATATAATCTCGGCCTTCATAAGAATCATGTAAACTTATTTTCTTTTAAATTCTCAGTTTTCATAGCTAACTAGCATTATCGCTAGCTATTAATAGTCTGACTTTGGTGGCCAACTAGCTATCAAAATAATGTTATAATGACCAAATACAACCAGAAACAACTGTTCAGACTTACATGTGAAAGGTAATTCCCCGATATGTGGTTTGGATTGTGCGACAATTTGTAAAACCTCAAAATAGACAAGCATCTTTTCTTCAGTCCACTTATGAGAGTTACGGCATGTTGCCCCGCCCAATATGGCGGCGCCGTTGACGTGCGATCCAGCGGCCAATAGGGCGTCTATGTATTTATTATGTCTATGGTTAGAGAGGCCAGCAGGTCTGATCAGCCTGTGGCCTGAGTGGGTTCTAACGCCCCAGTACAGTCGCAACCAGCTGTACTGTATAAAGGATGTAACTCTAGTGTAAAATAGTCCATACAGCACATACCGCCCAACACCGCATTACAGTCACCATAAACTGTACTGTACAAAGGGTTAACATAACCCCCAGAATATAAGGGGTGTAACCCTGGTGTAAAATAGTCCATACAGCACATCATGTACCGCCCAACACCCCAGCACAGTCGCCATAAACTGTACTGAATAAATGGTGTAACCCTGGGGCAAAAATGATCCCTACATACCATGCAGATAGTTAGTTTCACATTACAAATGATATAGTACTTTATATAGTTCTTACAACTTACATGGATACACTCTATTTTTTTTTTTTTGTTTGTTTTTTATTATTATTACTATTTTTAATGTGTTTGAAAGAAGTCTCATGCTCATCAAGACTGCATTCATTTGATCAAAAATACAGAAAAACAGTAATATTGTGAAGTATTATTACAATTTAAAATAATGTTTTTCTATTTTAATGTACTTAAAAATATTATTTACAAACAAAACCGACAGTTTGAACTGTTTCAACTTCAGCCATTATTGAAATTTCATAACGGAACAAAATTGACAGTCATTGAGGTCTAGTAAAGGAACAAAACCCACCATCATTGAAATTTCCCAATAAAACACAACCAACCATTAATGAAATGTTATAACGAAACAAAACTGACCATCTTTGAAATCTCATAACAGAAGAAAACTAACCATCATTGAAAAATGACCGTCATTGAAAACTTGTAAAGGAACAAAACTGACCGTCATTGAGATCTCGCAAAGGAACAAAACCAACCGTCATTGTAATCTTGTAATGAAACAAAACTGACAGTCACTGAGACCTTGTAAAAGAACAAAACCAAATGTCTTTGAAATCAGTTTGAATAATTTCAAACTTGACTGTCATTGAAATCTCATAACGGAATAAAACTGACCATCATTGAGATCTCTTAATGGAACAAAACCGACCATCATTGAGATCTCACATAAGGGAACATAACTGACTGTCATTGTGATCTCGTAACAAAACTGTTTTTGAAATCTTGTAACAGAAAAAAACGACCGTCATTGAAAACTGACCGTCATTGAAATCTTGTCAAGGAACAAAACTGTCATTGAGATCTCACAAAGTGAAAATCTCTATTCTCCTTATAAAAAACTAATCTTATAAAACTCGTAATGAAACAAAACTGTCTTTAAAATCTGAAACAGAAAAAAAACTGACCGTCATTGAAAACTCGTAGGAACAAAACCGACCATCATTGAAATCTCGTAAAAGAACAAAATATACTATATTGAGATCTCGTAACTATACAATTGAAAATTTGACTGACTGACAATGAAACCAACCATCATTTAAATACCGTAATGGAACAAAACAGACCATCTTTTAAATATCGCAAAAGGAACAAAACAAACCATAAATTAAATATTGTAACGAAACCGACAGTTTGATTTGGTTCAAATTCAACCGTCATTGAAATCTCATAACGGAACCAACCCAACTGTCATTGAGATCTCATAACTGAACAAAATTTAGTGATTTAGTTATTGCTTTTACATGATTATTGAAACTCAGGTCTGACTCCAAAATCACACCAAGATTCCTGACTTGATTTTTAGTTGTTTGACCCCTAGAGTGAAGGTATGCATTCTTCATCTTTGTTTCCAAACGCAATGACTTCAGTTTTGTCTTTGTTTAACTGAAGGAAGTTTTGGCACATCCAATTTTTAATTTCATCAATGCATTGGCACAGGGAGTCAATGGGGCTATAGTCGTTAGGTGACAGAGCTAGGTAGATCTGGGTGTCATCTGCATAGCTGTGATATGCAATTTAGTTCTTTCTCAGGCTCAGTGGCAGCATATACAGAACAGAAGAAACCTGAAAGTCATTGTCCCGACAGTCATTGTCCCCACCACCATTGTGAATTACCCCCCTCATAAACTCATAAAGTTACATGTTGATTCCACCAGGTGGCAACTGCAGTCAAGCTGGAGAAGTTACAGTAAACAGTAAATCTGTGTCAAAATTCTTGTCGCTCCTCCCTATACAGTACAACACAACCCAACTACTACTAGTCACCAAAAGAGGAACCTGCATCAACAGATCAGTCTTCACCTGACTACACATTGAAGACAGACGTACAGATCTTTTTTATTCTTTCAGGGGTGCAGGGGGGAAAATGCAATCAGAGAGAAACATGGATCTCAAAACATCATCTCAGAATCCAAAAATAGGGCAGCCTTTACTTCCACTGCAGCAGGATCCTCCAGAGTACACCAGTGTTGGATTTCCTCCATCTGAGATCTATCCCAGCACTTCAGGTCAACCTGCCCAGCAGTATGGAGCTCCGGCAGCATCTGGCCAGTGCACCCAAGGGCTACATCCAGGGCAAACTGTGGGTAAACTAGCTTATCTTAGTGCATAATAAAGCATAAATATGTTAGCGAACATTATACAAAAAAACTGATTACATTCAGGAAAGTGATAATAAGTAACACGTGATAATTCATAAAGTTAAATAAACTTTATGAAGTTACCATTATTGTTGCAAATGTAACCAAATGGCTTAATAATTGAATAGGCTATATTGTACCACTTACCTTTGTTTAATCTCCTTCCTTAAGTGAAATCTCCTAAATCATGGAAGAAAAAAAAATGTTGGACAGGGCTGTCCAAAACCCACAGCCATTGGCTCAAAGAAATTCAGAATGAGAGCAGAAGTGGTTAACATTATGTTTCATAATTGTTTTCACAGACTCAAAATGCCAACGACTCAGGACAGCAAGTTTTAGCAGAGAAGAACTCCAAAACGGCACGCACCCGGAAACCTGCCTGGGCTGCAGTTGGCGTTTTCTTTGGTTTATTGTTGATTGTCTTAAAGTTTATGATTATTAAGAATAAATACAGTAAAAGCTAATAGAGCTGTGATGGTTGGGTGCAGATTACAAAGAGTTCTCTGCATTATAAATGTTATTTGCTCAATGTATCATTGTACTTAAAACAAAGCTTGTTATGGTATGTTGAAAACAACAAAAGCTTTGATTGGCCAATTAAATTTTTCATGAAAAACAGTACTTTTTCTTGTTTTTGATTTACATTTTCAGTAATTAATAATAGAAATATATTCTTAGTGCATATGAGTCTGCCATCTTGATTTATAGCAAATTGTAAGACTAACCCATTTACATTAATCCATATCAATTTTCAGTGCAGTTCTCTGTTCTCTTTACTTCTATGGACCTTATGCGCCTGTTATGTACTGCTCGGAGATGCAAAGGCTGAGGATCCAAGTGCAGCATTTATTGAGGGGTTTTCCACAATCAAAGTCAAACAGGCAAAAGTCAAACACAAGTGTGCAGTCCAGATCACAGGTGAAACAGATAATCCAGAGAACAGGGAAACAAACCAACAACCAAGACACGGAAGAAACAGGAATTAAAAGGATCTGAATTGCAGTATAACAGACAATCAAGACATTGCAAAGAGTGAGTGAACCAGGTTTTATATAGGCAGGAGTAGTGGGATAATGATCAGCAGATCAAATGGGACTGAAGACCCCTATGGTGGAGCAGACGGGGCTGAAGTACACCAAGGCGTTGTTGAGGACCAACAAGGTTGAGCAGGTGGAGTTGATGATGACCACAGCGGAGCTGAAGACCCCCAGGGCAGATCTAGACATGCTGGAGACCACCACGGCAGATTAGGTGAAACTGAAACAGAGCACAGAGAAGTTAGCATTGGCCACAGGGGCCGTGTCAAAACAGGCAGGTAGCTCGAGGCTGTCCTCCATGGGCATAATGGGACCAACACACATCAGGGCAGACAGGAAGTTCATAGGTCACAAGGCTGGGCTCTGGACAGGAACAAACTCTGGGGTGGACTCATGGACTGAAGTGGACTCTGGAGAGGACTCTTGGGTTGATGCGGGCTCTGGAGCGAACTCAAGGGTTGGAGCGGCCTGACAGCTGAAGGCTCTGCCGTAACACCCATGATGGCTGGAGACTCTTGCATAGCGTCCATTATGGCCGGAGGCTCTGGTATGGCGACCATGTTATGAGCAGGCTCTAGCATGGCAGCCATCTTGTAAACAGGCTCTGGTGTGGAAACCACAGGATGGAAAAGTACTGAAAGCACAGGAGTGGTGAGCATTATCACTGGACATGGTGGTGACCTTGGTGGGCCAAGTTCCACGGCCACAGGAGGCTGAGGATCCAAGTACAGCATTTATTTTGTGTTTGAACTTCAGTTAAGCATTCGTTTGTCCTAATGGACTGGTGGTGGTAAAATTTTTGTTAAGTGTGCCAGAGGTTCTGGGTTCTAATACGCCCTCATAAATGTTTCTTTTTTTTCTTCTTTTTTTTCTCATTGAAACCACAGATGCTCATCAGTGATTGTATATCAGGGACAGGTTTGTGTGCATTTTGTTTTGTGATTTCACTGGAAAGAATAGAGAGTCTCAGTGGAAGGCGGAATACGGAAAGCCGTCTGGCGGAAGCTAGATATTTTACATAATAACTAGTTAAATATGGATATTTTTTTACACAAACTCATCACTTCGCTTCAGAAGGCCTTTATTAACCCCCTGGAGTCGTGTGGAGTATGTTTATGATGGATGGATGTGGATGGAGGCACTTTCTTCAGCTCATACTTGTTGATCCTGTTCACTGCCATTATAAAGCTTGGATGCATCAGGATATTTATTAATACAGTGGGTACGGAAAGTTTTCAGACCCCCTTAAATTTCTCACTCTTTGTTATATTGCAGCCATTTGCTAAAATCATTTAAGTTCATTTTTTTTCCTCATTAATGTACACACAGCACCCCATATTGACAGAAAAACACAGAATTGTTGACATTTTTGCAGATTTATTAAAAAATTAAAACTGAAATATCACATGGTCCTAAGTATTCAGACCCTTTGCTGTGACACTCATATATTTAACTCAGGTGCTGTCCATTTCTTCTGATCATCCTTGAGATGGTTCTACACCTTCATTTGAGTCCAGCTGTGTTTGATTATACTGACTGGACTTGATTAGGAAAGCCACACACCTGTCTATATAAGACCTTACAGCTCACAGTGCATGTCAGAGCAAATGAGAATCATGAGGTCAAAGGAACTGCCTGAAGAGCTCAGAGACAGAATTGTGGCAAGGCACAGATCTGGCCAAGGTTACAAAAAAATTTCTGCTGCACTTAAGGTTCCTAAGAGCACAGTGGCCTCCATAATCCTTAAATGGAAGACGTTTGGCACGACCAGAACCCTTCCTCTCCTCTGTGCAAAACACATGAAAGCCCGCATGGAGTTTGCTAAAGATGGTGAGAAATAAGATTCTCTGGTCTGATGAGACCAAGATAGAACTTTTTGGCCTTAATTCTAAGTGGTATGTGTGGAGAAAACCAGGCACTGCTCCTCACCTGTCCAATACAGTCCCAACAGTGAAGCATGGTGGTGGCAGCATCATGCTGTGGGGGTGTTTTTCAGCTGCAGGGACAGGACGACTGGTTGCAATCGAGGGAAAGATGAATGCGGCAAAGTACAGGGATATCCTGGACGAAAACCTTCTCCAGAGTGCTCAGGACCTCAGACTGGGCTGAAGGTTTACCTTCCAACAAGACTATGACCCTAAGCACACAGCTAAAATAACGAAGGAGTGGCTTCACAACAACTCGGTGACTGTTCTTGAATGGCCCAGCCAGAGCCCTGACTTAAACCCAATTGAGCATCTCCGGAGAGACCTAAAAATGGCTGTCCACCAACGTTTACCATTCAACCTGACAGAACTGGAGAGGATCTGCAAGGAGGAATGGCAGAGGATCCCCAAATCCAGGTGTGAAAAACTTGTTGCATCTTTCCCAAAAAGACTCATGGCTGTATTAGATCAAAAGGGTGCTTCTACTAAATACTGAGCAAAGGGTCTGAATACTTAGGACCATGTGATATTTCAGTTTTTCTTTTTTAATAAATCTGCAAAAATGTCAACAATTCTGTGTTTTTCTGCCAATATGGGGTGCTGTGTGTACATTAATGAGGAAAAAAAATGAACTTAAATGATTTTAGCAAATGGCTGCAATATAACAAAGAGTGAAAAATTTAAGGGGGTCTGAATACTTTCCGTACCCACTGTATATCTCCGACTGTGTTGATCAGAGCGAAGAAAGTCATATACACCTAGGATGGCTTGAGGGTGAGTAAAGCTTGGGGTGATTTTCATTTGAAAGTGACCTAATCTTTTAAATGATAGATTGAAGCACTTGTCTGTGTGAAGTGCACAAGAGCCAAGAGAACACTGTTGCTCCATTGATAACAGCAGCAATAAACGCTCAGCTTGATTTAAAAACAACACATTCCAATGCCAGATCGCCTATTATTTAACACAAACAAACAAATTGCTAATCAACTAGAGATGTTTCTTTTGTATTAGATACATCCATGCTGTGAGATCTTTCAAAAAGTAGTGGGGACAATATTAACCCTGGCAAAAAGTGGTGGAAACATGTCCCACCCGCAAATTACGCCTATGTCTTCAGGAAGGAAATGCCTTTGTGCTGCCACCATATGTACTGTAGCTGTTGTGAGGCAGGACTAACCCACAAACCTTGCCCTAAAACAATGCAAATACAGCATAAGTAGGTCATCCAGAGCTGTAGGTTGAATTTTCCGGCCACAGACTTAATTTAACCACTGATGAAGAGTGAGATAAAATAGTTCAAAAGGTTGTTTTTCTGCATCTCAAAATAATAGATTCAAAGTTCCTTTATCTGTATATTCACTGCTTGTATTACTTCCTGAGGAACAATAAACTATCTGTTTATGTAGCTTCTGGGTGTGCTCTTTGATACAAATCTTTCATTTGAAAGCCACATTTCTAGCAAAAACATTTCTGTACAACCACGTACCTATAGACTAAACACGTAAATGAACGGCTAGAACGCATTAAAAGTTAAATGTTTTCAGTTAAAAAGGTGTCATTTAAGTGGCCCTTAAGTTAATAATTAACGATTTTTACAACGGAAGTGATTCAATCAAAAACCTACTTTAACACGATAATAACTTTTTCCTAGAGCTGCTGTAAAGCCAAAATAATCTCTGTCCATTAATTTTCCTATTATCACTGTGAAGCTGCTTTGAAACAATATGTATTGTAAAAAGTGCTATATAAATGAAGATGACTTGACTTCTACTCGCATAAAAAATTTCAGACTGCTTCAAATCTAAATTTTCTAGTGACTGGTCACATCTAAATTTTTCAACTGGCCTAACTGAATTTCTGTCAATTGTGGCAACAGCCGGTTAACATGGGCTCAGTAAGAAATGATATGTTGAGCCAATGGAAAAATTTAGTGTACCAAACAGTGTTGTTAATCCAATTAAATATTTTAAATTGTAGTAGCAATTGTTTATTTCTCACTTTCCTGAAAAAAAAAAAAAGTATGAAAAACATAAAGACATTAAGCAAAAGACAGTTTAATTGGGAATATTAATAAAAAAAAAATTTAGTTTTTTTTTTAAAAAAATTAGTTTCGTTTTTTGTTTTAATCAAGAAGAAAAATCTGAAATTATTCTTCAGGTGGACATTTTGTTATTGAGTCATATTGTTTGAACCAATGCATGGTAACATGGTAACATTTTACATCTCTTGCTGACACAGATTTCTTGCAAATTGTGGTTAGAGGTCTGATGTTTCAGATATGTGTTTTTGCATGAGCCATATAGAGACTATTGTAACCTCAAAACTTTCAATGAACCAATGAACAGCATAGACAAGCTGCAGAATAGCACCATGCTAGTCTTAGTGTAGGCTTCATCTTTTTGTTATATCCATCCACAATGCATAACAGAGATCTCCATAATTGTCAGAGATATTTTATACCAGAAGGTGTCCTTAAAAATAACCAAGAAGATAATTGAACATTTAATATTACTTTACCTATTTATTTATTTGGTATACTTTTTATTTTGAATTCACAATGAGCATCAATAGGGAATGAGTCAGTATTGGTCTGGCTAATGTATTCATGTAATTAAAACACATGCATGCAGAAAAATGGCATCATGACAACACTGATAGACTGATGGCATGCACTGTGTTGTGAGAACATACAAATTAAACATTTCAAATATAGTTTTGGTCATAGCCCAAAATTGTTCCAGTAATTGGACACTTTATTTATTGCCTTTTTTCCTTATAATTAGAAATCATCATAAATTAGTTATCATTTGAAAGCTCAAACACCAAAAATTGACACATGGCTTTGATTTTTCAAGCAACTTAAAGTTTAAATTATTATAAATATGTAAAACATATTTTGAATAAAAGGAAAAAATGTTTAGTTCAGTAAATTAACTTTTTATTTAAAGCATTTTATTCATTTAAAAAGGTGTTTCTCAATTAATCAACATTGCTTTTTCTTCTAAAACAGTGGAAGGTTTAGCTTATATTCTTGTTTTGAATCTAGATGAGGAAACTGATTTAAAAAAGAAGATTCACTTTCACAAGGTACAAAAAGTATGCTCAGTTGTGATGAAATAACCCAACTGATCCTCCTGATATTTCATGTCTCTCATCAGGGTTATTGTGAAACCACAAGGTGGCTCCTGCAGTCACACAGTATGATGGAAACAGTGAGAAAGTTCTTGTCACTCCCCTACAACCTACAACTCACCTCCCATTTGCTGCTGCCGTTCATCGCCAAGGTATATGAGAGTCTGAACCAGAATACAGCAATACATACGTCTCTGCAGAGCACAAGGCAAAGGAAATTACAACCAAAATCAAAAGCCAATAATCAGAAAAATGGATCCCAGCAATCAGCCCCCAGGTGCTATGCCACCACCACCAGCTTACCAGAACAAGCATGCTGGATACTCTCCCTCCTTTCCAAGCCAGCCAGTCCCCCAGGGCCCCTGTGCCCAAGGACCATATCCAGGGCAGACTGTGGTCTCCATGCAGCCTGCAGTTAATCTGACCTTCACTCCACTGGCCAATCCAGAGCCAGATTACCTGTGCTATTCCATCTTTACCATGATGTGCTGCTGCTGCTCATTTCTGGGCATCGGTGCACTGGTTTTCTCCTCCTCTGTAAGTATTAGTCCTTGTACTTTTCTTTAATTTATTAACTATTTCTTTAATTTCTTTAATCTTTATATAAGCACAATTAAACATAAAATTGCATAAAAAATCTTCATGTGATAGAGAAGTCTAATTATTTAGGCATGTCTTTACAATGGTTTACATTTTAATGTTTAGTAATGTAAAATATCAAATCTATAAAGAGAAAGTAGTTTGGGAATCATCAAGTTTATAATTGTGGCTGTGGTTTGGAGGATTATGGTATGGATGGATTATTCTGACATCTGTTTGATGGAAACCAAATATCTTTTTTTAGACAAATAAATTAGTAAAAACTAAAAATATGTTTGCATATGTACAAAATATATATACACAAACTATCAGATATTCAGATATTAACAATACATATTATTGATACTTCTGTGTAAATAATTGATATCAATGTACCGTCTGAGGATGTTTACTGATAAAGTATGTATATGTATATTTTTTGTCTTCCTGTAAATGACTTTCAGTTCTAGAGAAAGAGGTGTGGCACTGGATACCCCCTCAACAGCAACAATTTTTTAAGAAAAAACTATTATTATATTAGTTATTTTTACTGTTGTAATCCAGTATAAATAATTTCACTGGACAAAAGGTAAGAAACAATAAAACAAAAATAAAAAATAAAAACAAAACAAAAACAAAAAAAGGTAAAAAATAAAATGAAGAATCTTCTGTCCAAAATTTTCATTTACTCTACAAAACCAAAAGAACAGAGTTAGATAAGGAAATATTGCCATCACACATATACACATATACTGACTTTTTTTCTTTTTTTTTTTGCTGCTTATTCAAATTACTTAATTAAAATGAGCTAAATTGCTATACATTTTGTCCTGCCTTAATTTTATTTTGTTCAATCCACTTAAATATATTTAGGGCCCGAGCACCGATGGTGTGAGGAGCCTATTGTAATTGCTTAGTCAATTATTCTTCTCCGAAACGAATCACATTTTTGGGGGCCTAAAAATCCTCGAAAACTCATGAAACTTTGCACATGCATCAGAAGTGGTGAAAATTTATGTCAGATATGGATTTCAGAATTAGGTGTGGCAAAATGGCTCGATAGCGCCACCTACAAAATTAAGCGCCCCTTTGTGCTACGTTTCAGGTATGAAATTCGCTAGACGCTTGTAACAGCACAATACCTACAAAAAATCTGAAAACCCGACAGGAAGTGAGATATTTATATTTTCTCTGCAAAATTTCCAGACGTTGTACTTCAACAAACTCCTCCTAGAGACTTAATCAGATCAACATCATATTTGGTCAGTCTAATCTAAAGGCCTTTGCGACGTTAAATTGTGAAGATCTTGAGTTTTCGCTGAAGGGTGCGTCCGTGACGGCCTGACAAATTCGATATTTCGCCATGAAACAGGAAGTTGTTGTAACTCGGGCATACAATGTCAGATCTGCCCCAAACTTCATATGTTTTATTAGAGTCCTGGCCTGAAGACATCTACATGACAATATTCAGTTACAGTCATAGCGCCACCTATAGGCAAGACATGTTTTACACTGTGATTAACTCCTCATAGAGAGTTAACCAGATCAACATCATATATGGTCAGTCTAATCTTAAGGCCTTAGCGATGTTAAATTGCAAAGATCTTGAGTTTTCGTTGGAGGGCGTGTCCGTGGCGGCCTGAGAAAATCTGATGTTTCACCATGAAACAGGAAGTTGTTGTAACTCAGACATACAATGTCCGAATTGCCCTAAACTTCACATGTGTGATAAGAGTCCTGGCCTGAAGACATCTACATGCCAATATTCAGTTAGGGTTAGCCATCTGCTGATTATAGGAAATGGCATTCTTTGAGCTGTAATTCACTCCCAGAAACACATTAAATATGCCATTAAGTACCAAACATGCTAGAAAAACATTAAATCATGCAACACTTGGCTAAGTGCTAATGTATGCGATTAATGCAACGAAACAGGAAGTTGTTGTAACTCAGGCAAACAATGTCTGATCTGCTCCAAACTTCACATGTATGATAATAGTCCTGGCCTAAAGACATGGCAATATTCAGTAATAGTCAAAGCACCACCTGTTGGCAGCAGGAAGTGTGGCACGTCAAAATAACTTGCCATATTTCTCCTGTATTTACTCGCTTACTTGCATGTCGCCCACTATTCACTGTTTTCCTAAGGCCACCGGGTGGCGGTGGCCCCGGTTGTGAGGGCCCTTTCGTCGCTGCTTGCAGCTTTAATTAAAATCGAAGTTTACTTAATCCATGCATTTGTGTCGGGATTACATGAATGATTTTTGTTGCATTAACTGAAACTAGGTGGAGGATTTTTAGTTCCCAGCGTGCTTTGCATATGGCTAGATCAGGAGAGAAAAGCCCTGTCCCTAATGGCACACTCAGCTGTGTCCCAATTCAGAGGCTGCATCCTTTGAAGGCCGTATGCAAAAGTGGAGTGGTTTCCTACACCTTTAACATGAAAACTATAAGAAAACCTATCCACAAAGTGGAGGTTCCCCCATGTGCCATTTTCTCAAAGAAATTCAGAATGAGAAAAGAAGTGGTTAACATTATGTTTTTTAATTGTTTTCACAGACTCGAAATGCCAACCACTCAGGACAGCGAGTATTAGCAGAGAAGAACTCCAAAATGGCACGCACCCTGAATCATCTCGCCGTTGCTGTTGGCATCACCATCTTTGCATTGCTTATTATCTCAGAGCTTGTGCTCAAAGAGAAATAACAGCTGTTAGAGCTGTCATGTTTGGATGCAGATTACACACAGATTTGGTCTCTGCTTTTCAGATGTTATTTGGTCAAAGTATCATAATACTTAATACTATATGCTGATTATTGATATGTTTATGATTATTATTGTTTAAAACAAAGCTTTGAATGGCTAGCTAAATTTATCATGAAAAAAATTGCTTAATTAATAACAGGAATATATTCTTAGTGCAAATGAGTCTGCCATCTCATTTTATAGCAAACTGTAAGACTAACCCTTTGACAATCCATTTTCCATAATTTTTTCTTTACTTCTATAATGCTTTGCTTTTTTATTTAGACTTTTGCTAAATAAACACATGTATGTGTTTAATTTTTACCTTTACATGTGTAATGCAGGATGAACTCAAAAACAAAAGAAAACTGGATACAAATGCAGTGAGTTTTATTGACAAAAATAAAAGTTTTATTAACAAAGTTCAGGAGGACCATGTTCAGATAATTAACCTAATTAACATGAGTGGAGCACGTTCAGTTAATCAACTCAATTAACGACAAGAGGTATACTGTATATACAGTAGACTTGCCTTTATCAGCATCCCTCCACCACCCCATCTCCTCACTTCTTCTAGTCCTAACTATTCTTATCACAACCAGGGGGAGTACTCTGGGTTTGGGCCAAAATTCAGAGCTCGGAGCCCTCTCGCAGGACAGCACGCCAAATATGCATAACCTTTACTTATATATGCAGATAACCTCAACTTTCGGTTCCAAAAATGGATGTAACTTTCAGGGTAAGTAGCCATAGCAACAATAATTCTTATTCTCAATGAATAAAGATTACTTATTAAATGAAAAGATGACAAAAGTGATTGCACAAACACCAAATAGGTGGCGATGTGCACTAAGTAGGTTATGTAAATCGCCGTCAAATAAAAGGAGGAAGTAGAATGGCTTTTTTATTGATTCGTCGGTCTGTTGAGAAAGTCTTGTGTGTTAACATGAATAACCTCTGGGCTGGCTGAACTTACTCCCAAAAAAGGTTTTTGGAACCAGAATACCTCGAGTAAGCAAGGTTTGGGTTAATCAACCAAGAGTTCAGTGTAGGTTTGTTGGCAAGATAACCTTGCTTTAATTATTAATTAACATACAATACCTGTCAAAAGTTTGGAAACATTACAATGTTTTAATGTTTTTTAACAAAAGTCTCTCATGCAAAAATGTTAAGCAGCACGGCTGTTTTTAACTTTGATAATAATAATAAGAAATGTTACCTGAGCAGCAAATCAGCATATCAGAATGATTTCTGAAGGACCATGTGACACTGAAGACTGGATGAATGATGCTGAAAATTCAGCTTTGCATCACAAGAATAAATTACATTTTAAAATATATTCAAACAGAAAACAGTTCTTTTACTTTGTAATAATATTTCGCAAATTATAGTTTTAACTGTATTTCTGATTAAATAAATGCAGCCAATTGATGAGCATTAGAGACTTCTTTCAAAAACATTTAAATTGTACAATTGTACATATATTTTCTTTATACTTACACCAGCAAATTAAGAAAACATCTTTATCAGTTTGACAACACCTGTACTGTAAAAACTTACAACACAACCAAATACAGAAACTCGCTGCAATAGCACAGATCACAATGTTTCAAAGGGACTCCAACAAGTGACGAACCTTGCTGGGAATACTTATTGCTCAATGTCTACTGTTGTCATGACCTGAAAGGTGAGTTTTTTGTTTATTTTAACATCCTGATCATATGTGCATTGTTTGCAGCGAGTTTCTGTATTTGGTTGGGTTGTAGCACATGTGTTGTCAAACTGATGAAAATGTTTTCTTAATGTTTTTGCATGTTGTCTTCAGTTGCAGTGCGTTGAGCTCTCTCGTCCACCATAGTAAGAGGGGGCAAACTCCACTTTGTTCTCTCTCTTGCTTCCCCTGATTGGCCTGCTACACTGTTAATCTAAATCCTCTCAGATTGTACTGCCTATACATATACGTTGTAATGATGGGTCGGCAGAGCGGGGATCCATTTGCAAGCTTTATTAAGAACAGTATTTACACAGGTAGACAGGGGCAAAGGCAGGAACATAAACAAGGACAGGCAATGGTCGAGGCAGGCGGCAGACAAACAGTATCGGGTCACAGGCAGAGATCAGGGCAGGCGGCAAACAAACACAGTCCAGTACACAGGCAAGGTTCAGGGCAGGCAGCAGAGAATCACAAAGAATAAACAATCCAAACGGAAACCAGGAAACAGTCCACAAGAAAACGCTTAGTAATGATCACCACGGCAAATCAAGACTTCGCAAAGGGTGTGTGTGTGTGTGTGTGTCTTAAATAGTCCAGGTAATGATCTGCAGGTGTGTGTGGCAATTGGTGATTGGTGCATGTGATTGGAAGGGAGGATTATGGGAAGTGGAGTCCAGGAACTGACAGGAACAGACAGTGATCGTGACATACGTGTTGTTTTCAAGATTGAGGATCTTTGAAGAACCCACATACAATTTAACTGAATGAATGAAGGAATGTTATTACATTTTAACAAAAGGTTTAGGCTATAACCCTTAAGCCAAGTTGTGCAACCCAAGTTTTTACGAAATTTGTGCAGGAAGTGATGCGTCTGACAGTTAACACCTACAGTACATGAGAATTTATGAGAAGTGAATTTGGTCAGAGAAGCACAACGACCAAAAACACCACAAAGTTGGTGCTCCCAGTGATCAAACAACATCTACAGCAAAAATGAAAGTGTTTGTCAAATACCCTAACAAACATTTTTATTTTTAAATCAGTAATTTAATTTTCAGCTTTCTTCTAAACACAACATTGTGGGTACAGATATGGAATGCTGACAGGAGGAATCAGGAAAATACTCTTCCTCTTCTTTTCTTGTTTTTTTTTTTATTGTATTCATTTTTTGTATGTATTCATTTCTGAATATAGGTCACCAGGGCTTGACATTAACACCCGCCAACCCACCAAATGTGGGTAGATTTCAGCTGTGGCGGATAAGGCAGCCAGTCCCACTAGTCACTTTGGCAGGTTGAATTTAATTTCAGCTTACAGCCAATGATCGTTGAAGATCGTCGTATCACAAAATTACAATTCAATTAACGTTACAATTCTTTATCGATTAACTTGCTGTTAGTGAAGTCGGGATAGGCGGAATCGCGCTGAATGACACACAACAGAAGCGCTTTCTCGCGTGCGCGATCAGTTCTCCTTGCGCCTGAATAGTCAAATACACGCACACACAGATGTCAAAATGTCCGTCGTGTGGAGTATCTCACGTGAATACAGTCGGATATGGCTTAAGTGGACGTAAACAGGTGGGTAATAACTGGATATGTGTCAGTATATTACATCCATGCATTCAGCAGCCCAATTAAATACCTGTCATTAATGTTAATCAAACAACAAAAAATGTTAAATAAATGTATACATGTTAAATAAACCTACTGTATCTGAAAAAAGTTTTTTTTTTTTTTTATTTACTATTGTTTTTGTAATTTGCTTCTTTGTTCTTTTATATAGCCTAACAAAAATAACTTATAATTTATCATATTAGCCAATGCTCATATTGCCCACCCCTTGCCCAGATGTAGGCTACATACCAGCTGATATACAATGTAGTCTTGATTTGGGTGGTCAATCTGCATTTGAAAGTTTGAAAGGGTTTTAAATCTTTTAAAACAAGTAAAATGACTCAAAATCAAGTAATTTAAGCATGCCAAAGTCAACTTTAATCATATAAAACTTTAATACAGCAAAATTGTGGCCAGTGAAAGTGCTGAGTGGCAAGTAACTTTGGAAAACCACTAGCCACAGTGGCTGGTGAGCAAAAAAAGTTAATGTCAAGCCCTGTAGGTCACTCTCAAAATTCTTCACACAGTGAGCACAACAGCACAAACACACTCGCAATAGTTACATTACCATACATCCGGGGGGTCACAGAACGCATACAAAGGGCCACGAAAAGACATAACATAAACACACCAGCAAAACCACATACTAAACTCAGACAGTTACTAGTAAAACCCAAGGACAGAATATAAAACAAGAACACAAATGTGACGTCATATATGAAATACCATGTCTATCATGCAACAAAACATACATAGGTGAAACAGGCAGAACATTTGGAACACGGAAAAAGGAACATCAGACAGAATGCGAAAAAGAAACATCCAACAGACAAACAAGAGCAATAAAAGAACAAGCAGAACAGGAAAACCTCAAATCAGCCATATCCGACCACTGCAAGAGGGAAAATCACATCATGGACTGGGATAATGTCAGGGTCATCCGTGCTGAAAGTAACAAGTATCACCGCTGGAACAGGGAGGCCATTGAGATTAGGAATCGCGCACCAAGGACTATGAACCGGGATGAGGGAGCCTACACCTTATCCCACACCTGGGATGCAGTCCTGGAGAAGGCGTCAGACAGTAGGGGGCACAAGCTCTCCCTACTGTCTGGCAAAACAACATAAGCAGCCTACAAGACACGTCACAGCAACATCACATGATGCTTCTGACGAAGGCTACAGGAAGTAGCCGAAACTAGTAAAGCAGGTAAACAAAACACTCCTGTCTGACTAAAAGAAACTTAAAACAGAACTTAACTTAAGACAGTATGAATCTACACAAAAGGAGCACAACAGCAGTTTATGTGGGATAATTTGTCATTGCTTTGGCACAGAATATATGTAATAACTATATTTCAATGACAAATACATTCAATGTCTACAAATTACATGAATTCTTTTCTCACATACCTACAGGCCAATTTGCACTTGTTTACACTTTTAAAAACTGTTAAACTTATGTTCAAAACCTAATATAATACAAAACTGAATAAGACAGCAACTTAGTCACACTTGAAACAGTAAACAGTAAATCTGTGCCAAAATTCTTGTCACCCCTCCCCTTATTGCACAATGCAGCTCAAATACCAGTCACCAATAGAAGAACCTGATACACCAGTGATCAGTCTTCAGCTGCTACACACCGGAGACAGACATACAAATCTTTCTTATCCCTTCAGGAGTGCAAGGGGAAAAAAACGCAAGAAACATGGATCCCAAAAATTCTCCAACAGAAGCAGGGCAGCCTTTACTTCCACTGCAGGAGGATCCTCCAGAGTACTCCAGTCATAAATTCCCTCCTTCTGAGATCTATCCCAGCACTTCAGGTCAACCTGCCCAGCAGTATAGAGCTCCGGCAGCACCTGGTCAGTGCATCCAAGTGCCATATCCAGGGCAGACTGTGGTCACTGTACAGCCTCCAGTTAATGTGTCCTTCACTCCACTGGCCAATCCACAGCCAGATTACCTGTGCTATTCCATCTTTACCATGCTGTGCTGCTGCTTACCTCTGGGATCGGCTGCTCTTGTTTACTCCATCACAGTAAGTTTTGGTTCATACACCTGTCTTACCTTGCTTAGCATATTTACAAATGATAGGCCTATTCTTCAAACTAAATAATAAAGAATTTAACCTTTAAAAAAAAAAAAATAATATATATATATATATATAGGGCATAAATACTGTTTTGAAAGTGTTTTAGAGCTTCTTTGTTAAAATCACTTTATATTATGGGCTAAACAAGACTAGGCCTATAAAGGAATCAAAGTGGAACTGAAACAGTCAATAGAGACAGTCAAAGTAATGAGGCCATAGTTGTACTAGAATATTTGCCAATGTTCATATTTGAGTGTTTAAATATGTTAATAATTTCTCAAATCTTCAGAAAGTCTTTATTGTTTACAACCTGCATTTTTAATGACCATTTAATGTCATGGATCAAGGTTAAATTCAAATCTCATTTTGAGTTTGCCATTCGGATCAACATATATTGTGACAATGTTTGAACCTCTGTTTAAAATTTCATTGTTGTATTTTTTAGTATTTTGTTAACCATTTTACATCTATTTATTGCATTATGTTTTAACGTTGGAACAACAACAGATATTATTTCAACCACATTTCAACATTTAAAAAGTCTTTCACGTTTGGGTTACATAGATCTGAAGATGTGTGCTCACTCAAAATTACTCAGAAAACCTCTCCTTATGAAACATGCTCAGGTGATTTACTTCCTGTAACTTTTGTTTTTAAAGAAAGGGTGTGAGTGGTTATGGAACAAAAGCAACTTTGTGAATTGCTCTCAATTTACAATAGGTCCTTTCTCTCTCATGAGTAAAAAAAAAAAAAAAAAAAACACATGACAAAATAATTGAGGTTGCTACTGGAAGCGGCCAAGGGGGCATTTACCACTGTAAAAACCACTGTCCTTCAGATCATGAGATTTTAAACGGAGGTCTTTGCTATCTGTGGATGTCCTAATTAAACTAAGGCCTAATCCGGGCTAAATCTAAGACCTGTCTGTGAAACCAGGCCTCAATGTTATGGCTTCATGCTGACTGAGTTTGGTGGTGATCTGATGAATCCACTAAGAGGAATATATCAAATTCCAGAGCATCCGTTTTTCAAACAACCCCATAATAACCAACTTCCTGTTGGGCTGGCGTATTTTTCTGTGTGTTGCCTTAAAGAGATTCCATTTAAATCTCTTATTTTCTTTCTCATCTGAAATTGTTCAGTGTATTTATATTTATTAAATTATATTTATTATCTTTTTTCCTTAAAGCAACATACAAAAAATATAGAATATAGCTGCAAGCAGCCAAAGCCCCGGTGGCTTTAGTAAAACTGTGCATGATGGGCAATATGCATTTAAAGCAGGTAAATATAAAAGGACTATGTAAAAGTCCCTTGAATACGCCACATTTACTGCAGCAGCTGGTGCAATTATGACTGTGAAACACAATAGCCACATCCATGAGATCAATTAATTTAGATGAATTTCATGCCATAGGATGTCATAGGTCAATATCAAATTAGTGTGAAGTCATCATTTGCAGTTAAAAATCCAGAAGTATTTATCTGAAGGCCTTTTTATGTATTTTTATAAACATGCTACAAACATTCTAAAACATACTAGCAACACTTAGCTGAGTGCTAAAGCATGCTATTATCATCATGAAACAGGAAGTTGTTGTAACTCAAGCATACAATGTCGAATCTGCCAAACTTCTTCACATGTTTGATAAGTGCCCTGGTCTGAAGACATCTACACACCAAAATTAAGTTATAGTCATATCGCCACCTGCTGGCCGTAGGAAGTGTGGCAAATGCAAATGACTGACGTAGTCCTCCTATATTTATACTTAAAAGCATATTGGCCACCCCGCTCTGTTTTCCTAAAGCCACCGGGTGGCAGTGGCACGGGTGCGAGGGCCCATTCATCGCTGCTCACAGCTTTAATTTAGATTATAATTTCATTAAAAAAATAATAAATTCATATTTCCATAGTAATAAAAAAAAAGTTATAGTTCACCCAAAAATGAAAATGTAGTCATGATTTACTCACCCTCATGGTCCAAAAAAAGTGTATATATATAAGTTTTGTGATTTTGTTACACACTATAAATCAAATACATAATATTAATTTTGATTCCTCATTTTCTTTCTAGTTGTACACTGTTAGAGTTGCTTTTTGTGTATTATTATTGTTTATTTATATTCTGACCAAGTCTGTTCTTTGATTTTATTTTAAACATGTCATTTAAGAAAAGTTCTTTACAAAGATTTGTAATATTATTGTAATTTACTTTCACAGACTCGAGATGCTAACATGTTTGGACACCAACCAATAGCAAGCAGGAACTCCAGAATGGCTCGCATTCTTAACCATGTCAATGTTGGTGTTGGCCTCCTCGTCTGGTTGATCGTTGTCATCTATGTCATTCTTGTTGTCATCGCAATTACAAACACTAGAAGTTACTATAACAATAACTATAGACCATAAGTGTAAGAAATATCATGGTAGGACAGGGTTTTACAAACATGAACACATTATGTTTTGAATACACAGGCATTTGGTTTTCTTCTTTTAAATGTAGTGTTGCTCAAGTTATTGATATGAGAGCTGTAAGACTCTATAGCCTAGGCTTAAGCCTTGTCTGTGAAACCAGGCACAAATGCATAAGGAGCTCCATCTATAGGGCCAGAGAGGAATGATTCAGTATGTTTAATGTAACTGACATGTCTGCCTTATCGTTATTATTTGCATAATTAAAACACATGCATTTTTTATTGTATTTTTAAAACCTTGAAAGATTTGACTGTAAATGTATCATCAATTAAAACATTTGTTTTTCTTCTTGTCTTAATGTTACATAATAAAACTGAGTAATCAATAACGTAAATGTATTACCATTTAGAGTCTTATGTCGTATTTTATCAAACGTTTAAAAAGTATCTGAAAGTACAAGGATAATCAATCAAAGGCAATGTCTGTTTTCCACATTAACACTTTTTACTGTTTTTATGCCCATTTTCTATCTATCTGTCTATCTATCTGTCTATCTATCTATCTATCTATCTATCTATCTATCTATCTATCTATCCATCCGAGACCGCACATTGATGGATTATGTCATTTGGAATGCAGTGGCTCACTAACAGAAGGCTGCTTTCAATTTCAAATGCTCACGCGCGCTTTGTGAAGAGTGCTCGCGAATGCGGCTGTGTGTGCGAGTTTGTGTTAAATGTAGCCTACTTGCATCTCAAAATGCTTTTATGATGCAAAATTAATATAAACAGTCAGTTATGACTTAAGGGATTAAACAGAGAGAACAAACCACATATTATATTTCAAAAGAGATCTGTGCATTAGTGTGAATGCAGCTTATTAGATCTCTTGCTGTCTATGATGCCATCGGTAATAATCAAACAACAGTAAAGCTGAGAAAGAGAAAAATCACTCATAGCTCTTTAAAGGAAAATGTTCAGATACTCTGAAATACTGAAAGCACTCTTTGTTTATTGCTTGTGATATGTTTCTTTGTTCCTCTTTATTATTTACTACTTGCTTTTATGTTTTGAAGCTACATTAGTTTATATATTTAAAATTCTTAACATATCTTAACAATTGTTTTCATTTATTTTTTACATTTGTAATTATTTTTTTTAAAAAGTGCTTATAATTAAATGTAATTAAATAAAAAATAAAAAAAAGATTTTAAGATTTTCAAGTCGGTAAACTAATTAATTAATAAGAAAAATAAAGTAAATCAAGAATCAGTTTGGAATCGGACCGTGACTCCCAGAATAGTAATCAGATCGGATTGTGGTATGCCTAAAGATTCCCACCCCTAGTATATACATATAAATACATATGACTAACCCGCGACCCTTGTCCTAAAACAATGCAAATACACCATGAGTAAGTCATCCAGAGCAGTAGGTTGAATTTTCCGTCCACAGGCCTAATTTAACCCCTGGTAAAGAGTGAGATAATATAGTTCAAAAGGTTCCTTTACTGCTTCTCAAAATAGTAAATTCAAAGTTCCTCTATCTGTATATTCACTGCTTCTATGACTTCCTGAGGAACAATATACTACCTAGCTATTTAGCTTCTGCTCCTATAAAAAAGTTGAGAATTTTTACTTAGTGGGAAAGTTTAGTGCTACAGAATGTCACTAGCTTCAATGAATTTATAGCTCTGTGCATCTGTGTGAATGATGAAATATTATGAAGGAAGGTATTTTTTTGTTGTAGTGCAGTGTAAATAATGTTGTTCATTGATAGATTAGGAATTAATGAGATAAATAAAAAAAAAAAATAGATTAGTTTTAAGTTTTAATCAAGACTGCAAATTGTGGTTTGAGGTTAGAGGTCTGATGTTCCAGATAAGTGTTTGCATGAGCCATGTAGAGACCATAACCTCAGAACTTTCAGTGCAAACACCTCCAGAGACCAATGAATAGCATAGACAAACTGCAGAATAGCACCCTTAACCATGCCAGTCACGCAACTGACCACTTGAGCAGAATGCATGCTCCCACAAAACTCGCTCCTCCATCGTGAATAAATCACCATCTGAATGCAGTTTTATCACTGAGGTGACATGCAAATGTATTTTTACAGATGTCCACATGAGAAACAATTACCGTCTGAATATGGCTAAAGATGTAGTGCTTGGCTGCGTTCCGCTCCAAATTTTTATACCCTTCACTCGATAACTTCCCTCTGTCTCATGGACTCAGATGTGTGTCACTGTCTGTCCATATAAACTTCCCTCTATTTTCTGGTTCCCAAAAAAGATGGAGGGTTGCGTCTAATTCTGCACCTGCATGGTCTGAAACGCTCACTCACAAGGTTCAAGTTCTTAATGTTTACGGTCAAAATGATTGTGTCTAAAATTCAATACAAAGAGTGGTTTGTCACAATCGACAGGCTAGGGCGGTTTACATTCCTGGCAGAATTAATGTGTGAGCAGATCTATTGTCCAGACCTGCCGTAACAGGGGGGCGGCTGCAACAAAACAGACTATGTTGCATTGGGTGAGGGATGCTATTAACCTAGCCTATGAGGTGCGCGGTCAAGCTTCGCCTCTGGGCAATAGGGCTCATTCTACCAGGGGGGTTGCATCCTCCAGGGCTTTAGCAAGAGGCGCCCCCTTGCAGCAAGTATGTGATGCGGCAGGCTGGTCCTCTCTTGCATACATTTAATTAGATTCTATAGTTTGGATGTTCATGTTACTTCGGGCTCACATGTCCTTGAGTCGACATCCCAAGCTCATTTCTGAGGCCCTTCTCGTGTTTGTGTGCACACTTCACAACCCTGAGGGGTCCAGACACTTCCCAGTGCGGCGGCGTTGGTTCCACATAGCACTCTTCACACAGCATTGGGTGTAACTTTTGAAAGGGAACGTCTCGGGTTACTTGACTATAATCCTGTTCCCTGAAAAAGTGGGAACAGGATGTTGCGCTTCATTGCAGCACTGGGGACGTTCTTCAGATAAAGTGACATTCGTGCGCATTCTGCTGTCGGCATCGTCAGAGGTTATTTAAAGGGTTAGTTCACCCAAAAATGAAAATTCTGTCATTTATTACTCACCCTCATGCCGTTCCACACCCGTAAGACCTTCGTTAATCTTCAGAACACAAATTAAGATATTTTTGTTGAAATCCGATGGCTCAGTGACAGCAAGTTAATTTTCACTTTCAAATGCCCAAAAAGGTTCTAAAGACATATTTAAAACAGTTCATGTGAGTACAGTGGTTCAATATTAATATTATAAAGCGATGAGAATATTTTTGGTGCGCCAAAAAAAACAAAATAACGACTTATTATAGTGATAGCCGATTTCAAAACACTGCTTCAGGAAGCTTCGGAGCATTATGAATCAGAGTGTCGAATCAGCGGTTCGGAGCGCCAAAGTCACGTGATTTCAGCAGTTTGGCGGTTTGACACGCGATTGAAAGTGAAAATTAACTTGCTGTCAATGGAGGCCTCACTGAGCCATCGGATTTCAACAAAAATATCTTAATTTGTGTTCCGAAGATTAACGAAGGTCTTACGGGTGTGGAACGGCGTGAGGGTGAGTAATAAATGACATTATTTTCATTTTTGGGTGAACTAACCCTTAAAGCCAAATCCTTTGGCTTATCCTTTGGTTCACAACCGGTAAAACAAAGGAGTTTTCCCCATCTTCGCGCAGCATCTCGTTCCTGCTTTTTCAGGGAACAGGGTTACAGTCAAGTAACCCGAGACAATCTCCATAATTGTCAGAGATATTTTACCAGAAGGTGTCCTTAAATATAACCATAAAGATAATTGAACAATCACATTTAGCATTATTTTACTTATTTATTTGGTATACTTTTTATTTTGAATTCACAATGAGCATCTATAGGGAATGAGTCGGTATTAATCTATCTGGCTAATGTATTCATGTAATTAAAACACATGCATGCAGAAAAATGACATCATGACAATAGACTGATGACTGTGTTGTGAGAACATACAAATTACACTGACATGTAGTACCCTTTTGCTTTGTGCAAGCCGAGTTCTGAACTGGCTTATATTTTGTACAGTTGGTTTGATCACATCATTAAAAATAAGTGTGAACAATTTTTGAGTCTTTGTGTGTAAACTGTGACAACTGTGTTGTAGTTGTGTTTAACTTTAGCCACTTGTGTTTACCGTTTTGCAACAGAAGTGCATCACAGTGAAATGTGTTTTAGTGAGTGAGAACGTGTTTCGAGTTTGACTAAAAAAAAAAAGTGTGCATGAGATTTGCAAATGCTGTCTAACTGCTTGAACTTGTTTAAGGTTTTGCAGAAAGAGTGATTTATTCAGAAAATTTGTTTAGTCCAATGAAAATTTGGTTCCGAGAACGGGGTTTAGTGTTTTAGCAATTGTGAAAAACTGTAGATGTCACAGGACAACACACAAGACATTGTTTCAAACACGTATTACACAGTGAATGGGTACCAAAAAGTATAGTAGGCTGTGTTGTACTGATTGTAGACAGTAGAGAAAAGTTGTTTGTTTTTTTTGTTTTTAGCCTGTGCTCTTGCCGAAATGTCTGAATTACTGTAGCATCTGTTGAGGGTTGCACTGAACTCTCTGTCCAGCCTCTCTCAATGTCAACCCATGGTTTACAACATGGTCAACCAAAGTTGCTTGAACCACATCTGATTAATTTGGTCCCTGTCTTCTTCCTCTGCACATCCTCCTCCAGGTGTACCGCTCCCTCTTCCTCTTACTGCAATATTGTCTTCCATTTTTGTTTGGTAAACTCACCTGTTGCCTTTTTATAGTGCTTACACCTGACTGTTGAGTTTACAATTAATCACTTAAGTGTCTGCACACCTGATGGCCGTGTTTGATCAACTGGTTCATAGGTGTGGTATACTGGAAAGCAGTGCCTTGAAATGGCAAAGAAGTGACACCATGTTAGATTTCTGTGCCTAATGTAGAGAAGTGTGTGTAGTGTTTTGCAAAAAGTGTTTCAAATAAGTTAAGCAGATACTCTTTTTTAATGTTAAACAATTATGTATAACAAAGAAACCATCATGAAAAAAAAAAAAAAACTCCTGAATGCAAAACAATTCAATACAATTAAAATGAACTAAATACTGCCCTCTACCGGATTAAGTCATAATTACTCAGAACAGTGTCAGGGACTCTATAGTAATACAATTATTTATAATAACCAAAATTCAGAGGCGCTGCCACATATAAAATAAACATTAATAAATAAGAAGCAAATAAAATATTTTACTAAATGACTAATAAATTGTCAGATTACTCCCTTTCCCCATGTCTGTTTTCCCTCTTCAGAAATCCACAAAATGATTTAGAATTCCATGACAAAGAATCCGTATATATACATCAATTTCCCAGTCCCTAAAAAAACCTTGCCTTTTTTTATGTATGTATTAGTTGATGTATCATTAATTGTAATTAACATCTGCCATTCATATTCTCTAGTAATTCATGCAAGTAATCGTTATCATCTTAAAGGGTTAGTTTACCCAAAAATGAAAATTCTGTCATTTATTACTCACGCTCATGCCGTTCCAGACCTGTAAGACCTTCGTTAATCTTCGGAACGCAAATTGAGATATTTTTGTTTAAATCCGATGGCTCCGTGAGGCCTGCATAGGGAGCAATGACATTTCCTCTCTCAAGATCCATTAATGTACTAAAAACATATTTAAATCAGTTCATATGAGTACAGTGGTTCAATATTAATATTATAAAGCGACGAGAATATTTTTGGTGCACCAAAAAACACAAAATAACGAATTATTTAGTGATGGCCTTTTTCAAAACACTGCTTCAGGAAGTTTCGGAGCGTTATGAATCAGTGTGTCGAATCCGCAGTTCGGAGTGCCAAAGTCACGTGATTTCAGCAGTTTGGCGGTTTGACACGCGATCTGAATCATGATTCGATACGCTGATTCATAACGCTCCGAATGCCCTGTCAGGGCTTTGGATGCTTACGTCCACAGAGCTGCCCTGTGGCGTAAGACGGATCAGCTTACGTGGGGCCCCGAAAGTCGGCAGTCGGTAGTCGGCCGGCCTACCGTCATCTCTTAAGGTCCGTGCTCACTCTACCCAGAGTATGGCTGCATCTCTGAATTTACTATCTGGAGTGTCCCTCCAGGAAGTTTGTGATGCGGTGGGGTGGTCCTCGCCTCACACGTTCATTAGGTTTTACAACCTAGACGTGGCCTCGACCCCGGGGTCATGAGTGCTGTGGTGTCTTAGTGTGCGCTTACAGTTTCACACAGACAGGCACTTAGTTTTATGGCGGCGTGGGTATCTCGTTCACAAAGCGCTTGATGCAGCGCAAGTTCCCTTGAAAGGGAACGTCTCAGGTTACGTATGTAACCATGGTTCCCTGAGAGGGAACGAGACGCTGCGTCACGTTTCCATACTCCCAGCATGCCTGTGACCGACTTACTTTGACTATTCAGAAGCTAACGCTGTTTGGTTCGGGTGTGCTTTATAGTTTCCTGGTCATGATGTCACCCTCCTATGACGTTCCGTCATGCCATTGGACAGATTTCACATGTGCTTCAAGATGCAATCACGCAGAGGTGTTCCCAAAGCGCTTGACGCAGCGTCTCGTTCCCTCTCAGGGAACCATGGTTACATACATAACCTGAGATGTTTGTGGTTTTTTGTGTGGAGCCAAAGTTTCAAAAACTGTGTGTAAGCATTTTTTAAAAACTATAAATGACTGATATCAGGATATGCAGGACCACTCCAGGATGTTTCTCAAAAAGATTTACCCACTCGTCACAAATGTTTCCTTTGTGGTTGATCTGTTAGCTTAAACTTGCTTTATAAAAAAACCCACATTGATCCCACACATTAAGTGTGATTCACTAATCAAATGATTGAAAATGGTATATTTTTGAATACTGCAGTGATATCTAATTAATTTAATGTGCTTGACACACCGCACTTATATCTCTGTAAATAAATATGTCTCCATCAGGTTGAGTTCACTTAAATAATTTCTAAAAAAAAAAAAAAAAAAGGAAGACACAGTTGACAACTAAACAAGTGAGAGGCCTGTTAAAACTGAGCTTGTGGTCACACAAACAAGCATTTTAAACAATACAAGTTAATTCTTGCTACTCAAAACTACCATGCTCCACTGATAAAGTATGTAGACGGGTGATCGTTGATCCTGTTTTTTTGGCTTCCTGTAAATGACTTGTGGCACTTGCCTATGTTAATATGTGAAAAAATATACTTACAACGGCCAATCATTTTCAACACAGATGTAGTTCACTAACAATTGTGATTTTGGATTACTTGCACTGTTGAATTTTCAAGTTTATCTGAAAAGCTTGATTAGTTGAACAGGGCTAAAACACATGGCAAACAGCAGATGTTATATGTCTATATTGACACTCAATAATGCCTGGCAAAGCAGCTAGAACCAGTCAAACTTCCAAAGTAAACAACTCAGAATGCTTTATAAAAAAAAACACATTGATCCCATTAATTGGCATTATTATCAATAAATAAAATGAAATGTTTAAAATGGATACACATGATGACATGTTGGTGTATTTTGATTTTAAATTTACTTTAGAGTAAAGTTACTCTAAAGGTACTTGTCTTATAAATACTTTTTGTTATAGTGGTTGAAACTGACTCTCTTCACATCCTGATAGCAATCAATACTAGAAGTGGTCTAAATATTAAAACATGTATCTTCTGTGGAAGTCTCAGGACCAAAAAATGTTCGTCCAGTCATTACATTCAGTCTGAACACCAATTCCATAAGGCTATGCAGATTTGTAGACAGACAGTCACTGAGCGCCGCAAACAGCAGCCATCTTTTACTGTTCCTCCTGAACCAAAACAACGAGTTTATGCTGCATTCATGCCATGTCATAACTGTAATTATAAGATGGCAACCCGTGACGTTCTTCTCTGAGCTGTTCAAATTTATGTGTTTCTATGTCAACATTATCAATGCCGAAATTAATCTGCAGCAGTCAGGTGGTACAAGTAAGTGCTCTGTAAGTTGTTTACGTTCATTATTATTTTAATGTTATGTGATTTGAGACATGAGGTAATTTAACGCCATTTCTCATCTCGTGACGCTTTGCAGACTCTGGCTGCATCTGGAAAAATAAAAATGCTGCCTTCTGAGGCTGCATTCCATGGTAGGAAAGCATCAAGGCACGTCCGAATCCAATGTTAGCTTCACTTCCTGTCTCCTGAGATACCTTCATCTGATCGATTTTTGAAGGCAGCATAGATGTATCCTTCGCTGCTTGTGATATCTCACAGTCCTGTGCAATCCATTTGGTGACAATCGATCTAGAAAAAGAATTTTGTGTGTAAATGTACATTTTTGACCAACGTTTTCCACTTCTGATGTAATTTCTAGCAAGAAATTATACTGTAGTAATTAAATATTAGTTTCGTTCTCACAAAAGCTCCCGCTATTTTACTGTAGATCATTAAACTTTTGTGCTGCCTCAGAAGTCTGTCCGAAATCAGTTTTGTGAGGTCCCTTCGTGCGTAAACACTGCCTGCAAAGTCATTGCCTATAAGGCAGCGAGGCAACAAGTCAACTGCCTAAGCTTTCGAATGCAGCCTCTGCTGTGCGTTCATGCGTTTTGGCTTGGCTTTGGAGATGCTCTGAAGGGAGGGTGGGATCTCATGCTTTCAAAGTTAGCCTCTCCAAAACTACCTACCCTAACTTTAATAAATAAATATAAAAAATATAATTTGGTTGCTTGTTAAAGTAAATAGTGTTTCATAAGCCTTTAACATACCTTTCATCAAATGGAAATTAAACATTATATGTTGAACTATAAGAAAACCTATCCACAAAGTGGAGTTTGCCCACTCATTTGAGAATTCCCCCATGTGCCATTTTCTCAGAGAAATTCAGAATGAAAACAGAAGTGGTTAACATTATCTTTCACACTTGTTTTCACAGACTCGAAATGCCAACTACTCAGGACAGCGAGCATTAGCAGAGGAGAACTCCAAAAAGGCACTGAATCATTAGTATTGATTAGTCAGCATTAGTATTGGGATTGTTATCACTGTATTGTTTATTATCTTACAGATTGTGTTGAATACGAGATAACAGCTGTTAGCAAACACTAGCAAATTAAGAAAATATCTTCATCAGTGCTGCAAATGCTCAACGCAACCAAATACAGAAACTAGCTGCAAATAGCACAGACCACAATGGACATGTTTCAAGTGGACACCAACAAGTGAAGAACCTTGCAGGGACCACTTATTGTTAAATGTCTACTGTTGTCATGACCTGATTGTATGTGTGATTGTATCACATAACATTATGAGCACTGAGAGGTGAAGTGAATAACACTGATTATCTCTTCATCACGGCAGTAGTTCTGTTGTGTTTTATGTTTTTCTGAAAATAGGCATGACTGTTTTCTTCACTGGAATTCCTACATAACTTGTAATATTCAAAAACAACGTTCGGACTTAATAAATACTACATTAAGGCAATTCTAAGATGGCATTCTATGCGTTTGTCATGTGTCTGTCCGTCATTAGAGCGCCACCCTCAGGCTGAATGACGTAACTACATTAGAATTCTGCCAAAAGTGTGTCTGATGTGTTGAGCGATTAGGATATAAAGCTTACAAAATGTTTATCATAAACTAGCGCTAAGACCCAGAATCTGCCCTACCTAAATTTATGGCCAGGAGCCGCTACTGACAGAATGTTAACTGAGTTTCTTTATGTCTGCTGCGCTCATTTATTTAGATTTATCCTCGAGAGGCAGCGCGAGAGCCTCAACAGTGCAACCTTGTTAGCGTCAGTACATTATACATTATATATTGTTATGCGCTATCGATCGCTTCTAGCCTAAATGAATGCAGAATCATTATCGCGTTTTGGTGATTCCCTAGTTATTTTTTGTTATTGGTGTTCTAATCAGGCTAGGCTACTTGTCCGGTCGGGCAAGTAAAATTATCTTTTACTTGCCACTTTAAAAAATCCACTTGTCCTGGACGCGGACAAGCATTAATGTCAAGCTCTGCGATATGTTTAAACTGCTTCAGTAGGCTTGGTCCAATGCTTTACGATTCCTCTGTTGTATCGCGTCAATGGAGAGTAATGCCCATCCATGAATTTGTGTCTGGCGCCGGGTCTGGGCAGAGCTAGTCACAAGCGCGTGCAGCTTTTGTATGCTGCACGCGCTGAAGCACTACAAGCTAACAGTGCCAGGCGGCCGATAAAGGCCGACCTGCACACAAATAACTGAAGTGACGAGTGCAAACTTAAACTAGACTTAACAGTATTTAGCTGAGAAGCTACTCTAACTCAGGAGGCTAAAACCTAGCGGCCACAATGTGGCCTGCATGAGAAAGTAGCCAACCTAGCGATTCAGTTATTTTGCCCAAAAGAACCCCTTCTAAATTTACTGACTACATGCTCAGGAAAACTATACAGGAAAAACAAGGTCTATGCTTTTTAAGAATAAAAATATAGACCTAGCTTACCTCCTGTGGCTCGTAGAACGAAGATTTCTCCTCCTTATTTTCTTGATGAAGAAGGATGAAATCCAAAGTTCTTTTAAGCCTAAAAGTACTTTTCACTATCAAGCCAGAAGGCGGGCCTTCAGAAAAATATTCATCATGGGCCCAACCGTCAGCCTGACTGTCAAAAGCCTGAGCACATAGATGTTTTCAATGCTCCCGGGAGGCGGAGGAAGAAGAAAGAGCGAGGGCAAACTGAAGCCCCCGTGAGAGAGGAGATCGATCACCGGCACTGCTGGCGCCTATGATCGATCACCTCCCTCAGGTCCTGCTTCTTCCTCCTTGTGTCCCGCCGCTTCTGCGACTTATTCCGGGGAGGAGGAGGCGCACGATCGGCGACACTGGACTTCTAGGCCTGTCTCTGAGCCTCGACTCGAGACGGCCCCAGACCTCCCGGCTGTTTGGGCCCAGATTCGGATCTGAGCGGGATGCATGATATAAATGCTGCGGAGCGCACCCTCGCCTCCCTGAATTTTTCAACCACCGCCTCGACGGAGGTACCGAAAAGCTCAGTAGGCAAGACCGGGGCATCGAGGAGAAAGTTCTTCTCTTTCTCCCCGATGTCCACACAGTTCAGCCACAAACTTAATTGGGAATATTAATAAGATAAATTAAACAACTTTTTTTAGTTTTAAGTTTTTTTAGTTTAGTTTTTAGTTTTAGTCAAGTAAAAAAGAAAAATCTGAAATTATTCTTCTTTATAATAAACTACGACATTTTGTTAGCGAGTCGTATTGTTTAAACCAATTCATAATGGTATGCATTTTACATCTCTTGCAGACTGGAAATTGTGGTTTGTGGTTAGAGGTTAGAGACATGTTTTTGCATGAGGCATGTAACCTCAGAACTTTCAGAGACCAACAAATAGCAGACAAACTGCAGAATAGCACCTTTGACCATGCTAGTCTTAGGCTTCATCATCTTTATTATCATCCACGTTGGATGATAATAAAGATTTTAAATATAATTGATTTTAAATATAACCATAAAGATAATTGAACATACACATTTAATATTATTTTACTTATTCATTTATTTGGTATACGTTTTATTTTGAATTCACAATGAGCATCTATAGGGAATGAGTCAGTATTGGTCTGGCTAATGTATTCATGTAATTAAAACACATGCATGCAGTAAAATGACATGACAACACTGATAGACTGATGGCACGCACTGTGTTGTGAGAACATACAAATTAAACATTTCAAATATAGTTTTGGTCATAGCCTAACTGTCAGTGTTCCAGTAGTGGGACACTTGGTGTGCTTTTTTTCTCTATAACATATAGAGTTTAGTTTATAACCTTGTTTTGAATCTAGACGTGGACTGCTGACAGGATAGATGAGGAAACCGATTTAAAAAGAAGATTCACTGTCACAAGGTCCAAAAAAAGTGCTCAGTTGTGATGAAATAATCCAACTGATCCTCCTGATATTTCATGTCTTTCATCAGGGTCATTGTGAAACCACAAGGTGGCTCCTGCAGTCACACAGTATGATGGGAACAGTGTCAAAGTTCTTGTCACTCCTCCCATTTGCTGCTGCCGTTCATCGCCAAGGTATATGACAGTCTTAACCAGAGTACAGCAACACATATGTCTCTTTCAAGCATTCGAATTCATACTTTGTTTGACAGTGGCATAACTGCAGTGAAAATTGACCAGTCTGTTAAGGTGACGGGCATTTTGACGGTGGATCATTTAGGAGAACTTGTCGGTGAAAGGATATGCTGCACCGCACTAAATGTTCAGCCCTCATTAAGCATGTGATTGGGCCAGACATGGATCGCGGAACGGATCGTATTTCATAATCATCCATTATAATGAATTATAATTGACCTAAATCATTGTTAATGTAGGCTAGACAAAGACTTCATTTTAAGATTGTACATTTTACATCCTAGTCTGTAAGACTGTAAATTTTAATATTAGTGCTAAGTTAGATGCCAGAAACATTATATTTTCTTTTAAGCTTAATTTATGACTCTGGATAATCTGTTTTTTTGTTGTTGTTTTTTTGTTGTTTTTTAGAGATAGATATAGAGATCACGGTTCTCCCATGACTCTGAAAACAAAACATTAGACAACCAAACTAAATAATAGGCCTAGGTTCTGTCTAAATGTTCTATTTAATGTTATAAATGAGTCGATTTATAAATGTCTAAATGTCATAAATGAGTCTATGAAAAATATTTATTAATTTAAATGAATTCACTATGCAAAAAAAAAAAAAAAAAAATCGTTTAATGAAATTAATGAAGACTTGTTTCGATTGGTTTTTGAAAGAATTTCATCAGTTACAGTTCACCACCTACAGGCTGAACAGTACACGTCGTTTTAAAATATTACAAGTTGTCAGTATTTTATTTGTTACACAATACCGAGAACTCCCCAAAAATGTTTCCTCTCAAATGAGGAAAACATATTTCATTCAAATGAATACGACTTTTCCAAAAGAAAAATATATAGGCCTAGGCCTATTATCGATTTGTTTTTGTTATTAAGAAAATTTTATATTCATCAAACTAAGTAATTTAAAACCCAATTTTGCTCATTTTCAAAAAGCCTTTAAAAAGTGTATTTAGAATCTGTAAAAAAGTTAAAAAAAAAAAAAAAAAAAAAAAAAAACGTGACGTGAAAATAAGTGGGACAGCCTGAAATCTGCCTTAATAGCTCTCAACAGCGCGCTGCAGTTCCATTTTTTCACCACAGATTTACATTGGAAAATTGTGGGGCGCTGTAGAGCTGGGGAGGGCTCCGAGACCGGCTGCCCCGCTTTATTACACATGCCTGCCGAAGCCATACGTTACATTTTAATATATCCTGCTCACTTTACGTCTTAAAATATTCTAGAAAATCCGAAAAATATTTGTTGAAGAATACTGAACACATTAACAATTTATTATTGTTTCAGTTTATTTAGAGGTCTATGCTTGGATGTTTTGCCCAAACAGACGAGCCTCGGCTGTTAGTTTCAAAGGTAATTTACTCTGATTGCGGTTGCCATAACATCGGTGTTTATATCCGGACTAACCTTTTAGCCCAATATTTTCGTATGTTTGCAGCAAAGCAATAGCAATACTGTCAGCTGAAAACACTGTTTGTGAAGCTGTTTCAGACATGCTTACATGAGCGCTGCTCTCCCTGGATTAGCAGCAGCGAGAATTTAAGTGAAAGCAGGTTTAAATTAATATTCCAGCATGATCGTAACTTTAAAGGTTTGACTGCGGAATCGTTGTCATTTAGGAATAAGATAGCGTGTGTGTTTGAATCGAGATTGCAATATTTTAATGATTAATCGTGCATAACCTACATATGGACCTGTAGCCTCTGTATTTTTGTATATCATATTTGTTCCAGACCTCAAAAGTTACCCGGGCCCAGGCCCGGGCGGCCCGCCCGGTTCCGTGATCCATGGGGCCGGAGATTCAGTGGGAACTACTGAAGGAGAGGAACTATATTCTTTAATTATCAACGAGAGCACTGATGTGGGCATGAGATACTCAATGGCTGACTGTCAGTGCATGCATCAATAGGGTGCTGGATCAATATGATGAATTGAAATTACCCTTCCAGCTTGCCAAGGAAAAGGACAGGAACTACAAGTGTACCAAGTGTCAAGTGTACTCTGATCCAGTCAACAAGCTGTATTTAGTGTTCTTGCAGCCCATCATTCAAGAAGCAAACAGAGTGCAATAAAATGTTTAAAATGGAAAATGCGAATCCATGCAAGCGTTTTTGTGAACTGATCACGTTCTACCTGAACCTACTCAGAAGAGTTGCAAAAATCAACCTTGCGAACATGATTCAGTGATCTGAATTTATTTACTTTGACGTGACCACAGAAAGCAACCATCTGCCTCTCTCTGCAGTTGACTATGGCCTACAGTTCCAAATGGAGCTGGATAATGGAAAGCTTCCCACATCCGATGCAGAGAACATTAAACACCACTGCAAAGAATACATGCTTGAATTTGTCAAGCAAATCAAACAACGTTTGACCGCTAATATGCAGCAGCTTCAGTCTCTTGTGTCACTGAGCCCATCTGTAGTGCTTAACAGCCAGAAAGGCCTCACTTAACTTCTATGTCATTTCTTTGTCTGTATACTGGAGATCTTGCAAAGCTTGATCAGCAGTGGAGAGTCCTGGACACATTGTCATGGGAATACACAGAGGACTGCCAAGCGGAGAAGTTCTGGATTGACACGAAAAACCACAGGGATGCACATTCTCAGAGATGAATTTGCTAAAAGCCAAACTACGCAGCAGAATGAAGGACACCCTTCTGGAGAACATCCTTCGCATTTGAGCCTTCATGCAAAGACATGAAATCTGCTGTCATCAGTTCGAACCGACAAAAGAGATGCTGGCCTTGTTCAATACAGACATGTATGACAAGGAGCAAGAAGGAGAAGAGTAGCATCAGAAAAGACTAATCCGTAAATAGTTCATTCAAATAATTCCAAAAAAGGATTACACGAAACCTGGCAACCCTGGTGGCAAGAGATAAATTGAAAGGAACTTTTGCAAATGAAAGGACTTTGTTTTAGTGCTGTATGTTATGGAAAATTCCCTTATCTGTAAAAAGGACAAATACAAAGATCGATATAATGAATGTTATATCAGACACAGGTAATGCTCACTCAGGTGATCTCTCTCTCTCTTTCTTTCTCTCTCTCATTAATACTGTACAAAATACAATGAGTTTCAATGGAGGGACTCAACGTTCCTTTGTTACTAGTTCTAAAGTGACATTTTAGAAGTAGTAATGGAGGCTTGGTCAAACTGTCAACTTGAGATTTGAATCTGTGGCGGAAGGAAATAGTGCTGCACGAAAGAGGATTTTTAAAGACACTCCGTTGTTGTTTTTATTTATTTACACACTCGTGCCATTGAACTGTTGCATAAACGCTATATCACACTCGTAGCCGTGCGATATGGCTGTATAGCCAATATCGCACAGCTACTAGTGTGATGCAGGGGAATGGCATCCCCCTAGTTGAAAAAAATTACAAAAAGCATCCCCTCTGTAAAGCCACCACCCCCTTACCATCCCCTTAACAGTGTTACGTATTATGTAAAACTTATAATGTAAACGAAATTTTAAAATTCTCTGTATGATAATTAAGAAACTACAAATAACAGCGATTGACCAATCAGAACTCACTATTATAATGCGATGAGCACAGTCGCGCCAGAGCTCTGATTCAAGGAAGCTTTCATCATTTTTTGCACTTGTTAAAAACGATCAGCAGAACGGTTCAGTCGCATCTTTTGACGCTCTTTAAATGGAAGAGATCAGAAGGTATGATATTACTTTGATTAGTGTTTTAATAACATTCCCCTGACACATCAGAACGAATAACAATCATAGCTAAAGTGCATTGATGCCGTAAGGAATCGTCAAGGATGTCAGTGAATGTCGTCACCGAAGTGATAATGCACACATGCATACAGGCTAGGTTAGCTACATGTACGTATGTTTATTTATTTTAATTTAATAAAAAACTATGGGCTCTGTTCATACTCCGCTGTTTAAAACTGCATGAACCATTCATTAAAGACACAGACACAGCTAACAAAGACTGTAACGTTACCACTAATTGTTCGATATAAGAACTCAAGATTAATTCAGAAATAACTCTATTCTTTTTGTC
This sequence comes from Ctenopharyngodon idella, assembly GCF_019924925.1. Classification (NCBI taxonomy): domain Eukaryota; kingdom Metazoa; phylum Chordata; class Actinopteri; order Cypriniformes; family Xenocyprididae; genus Ctenopharyngodon; species Ctenopharyngodon idella. The sequence continues at coordinate 29,423,932 of NC_067235.1, read as the reverse complement.
CAAACTATCAATGTTAGTGCTCTGGAGTGCTGAAAAGCGTGGGGCTCAAAATAAGTGTCAATTGTAACTCGTTTATAGTTATTTTTATTAAAAATATATGTTGATAATGATTGAACACTTCAGGGCCCTCCAAAGCCACCATTTTAGGCAGTGGCGCCTGCAGCCGTACGGCTGTACGCCCTGTGCGTACCATGAGAGGGCGCTAATTAATGCCGTTTTTATTTTTTTTTTACATAATTTTTAAATTGATTATTAAAGTCTATCTGCGTACACTCATAACATATTAAGAAAGCAAGAGAGAATGAGAATAAAGGTGTGTGTTTGTGTGTTGTAAAGTCAAATGTGTGTATGTGCGTGCATGGGCGGGCGTGGGGGATATGGGTGAAAAGAAATCTGATCAGCTAGTTTAGTTTCATCGCTTTTTTCACACATGAAAAATGACATTACAGATAGTTAATGTTTAAAAACAGGCTCAAAATGAGTAAACGCTCTCTAAAACAGCTAAATTCGATTGAAACATTTGCAAAAAGGCCTAAACCTATTGATTAGGGATGGGGAAATGAAGCCTCTTAAATCTTTGAAGCTTTTTTCTAAATGTTTCGGGAAAAGTTTCAAAGCATCAAGACCCAGACAGCATGTAGTAATCGCCCAAGCTCGGCTGCCTCGCGACGCCTGTGGCTCAGACTCGGCATCAACATGTGTTAACCGGGCCCGCAGCTCGCTCTGGCACATGTACAGTATATTTGTTATGGCTGTAAAGCACTGGGCCGATTCCTGCTCACTGTAACTGGCCCAACTTTGTCTGTAGAAATCTGGGCCACTTCTGGCAATGACTCGGCTTATGTTCACTCACATATGGTTACATAATGTAGTAAAAATTAACGTAAAATTGTCTTAAATTTGACTTAGTTTCCTGGTAGTTCCTGATATGTGATAACTACACATTTAACGTAGAGAGTTTGTCAAAAACAACATATCTGCGGTAAAACTTAATATAAGTGCCATATAAGACAGAACATTCTCTAATATGTATAATATAAAATCTATTTATAAATAATGCAGCAATTCATTCTTTTATACGCTTTCATGTATTTTAAACGCGCTTCACTGCGCTCTCAGGTGATTCATTCATCTTCACTCGCACTGCGGTGGGAGTTTGTGTGGTTTGACAACGTGATCTCATGAGAAAACGTGTGTATTTTTACGTAAATTGTGGTTCTACCACACGTACATTTACTTACGTTTTCATACATACAAAAACGTACAACATTGACGTATTTATAGCACTAAAACGTGCTATAAATACGTAACAGCAAAAAAAAAAACGTAAATCATGTAACGTAAAGTGTGAATGTATATAAATTCCCATGTATTAATATTAAAATCGTGGCTTTAATGATTTAACGATGTTTTTAGTCGAATTTATTGAAAGCAGTTTACTCATCTACTTAATATGAAATAACATTTCTGTTCGTGACTTGTGCTGCTCGTTTCGGAGGATTACATAATGTTAAACAAGACTACAATTTCTAACCTTATGAATAAAATTTCTGTAATTGTTTAACCATTTTGTAATATTTAGTTTGTTTGCTGTGAGACACAGAAGGCGTTTTCTCCTATGCAGCGACTGACAATACAACCAAAAGATACACCAAAGCACAACATAAATTCACAAATCACATCCATTTTATTTGTTCGCTGTACTCCCAATCTTTAGAATCCATATGTTTGTAAGGAACAGATCCAAATTCAGCCCTTTATCCATCGATCTTCATCTTCATTCTCATCAACAGCGACCATCACAGTCAAAGCTCGCGCTCGTTATGATTCAAATTTGAAAGTAGCGCCACCCTCGAGAAGCGTTACGAGATATGGTTTACGGCACTGATATCGAACGCGCATTGGTTCTCACCTGCTTCGTCACAGATTGCGACATGCCGTGTTTCAGTGGATTGACATTTGAAATGAGTGTCACGCCTTCACGGAGAGAAGCCGGATTTATCATATTTTCATGGATTAATAAATTAAATTCTGCTCTACCTATAAAAAACTATTACCACCAGAGAGGACTGTGATTGGAACTCATCATCATTTGAACTACTTTTGACTTTTGTACCACTTTTGACATTTTCGCAAAAAATCGTTATTAAAAAATATCGTTTTAATGTTATATTTTTACTAAAATTGTCATTTTCCTACACATTTCTGTTCTTTATGTTTTATTCTTTTAACATTCTGTATAAAATGGGTAGGTTTAGGTTCGGGATGGGGATTAGGGATCCTACATTTATCTACAAAACGATAAAATGGAAATTATACATATATCTTTATGACATGAAGTATTCGTAAATATTTTACGTTTTTTAGCTGTAAATACGTAAGTATTTTTACGTTTTAGTGCCATAATTACGTCAATATTGTACGTTTTAGCACCTTTCTAAACGTACAAAAATGTACGTTTTGTGTCTTTGAAAGTTACGTATTAATACCTACGTATTAACAATGAGACCAGGCTGGGGTTGAAGTGGACGCGAGCAAAACAATGGATTATTTACCAAGAGATATTAATGTATGGGGTCATTTCGACAAAACGGTTCTGGTAAGCATCAACGCACATTTACAATGCAAAATTACAATTTTTACAATTCAACTTATTTTAACATCCTAATCGTATGTGCGTTGTGAGTATTTTCAGCGAGTTTCTGTATTTGGTTGGGTTGTGAGTATTTGTAGCACGTGTTGTCAAACTGATGAAAATGTTTTCTTTATTTGCATGAAAGAAAATTTTCTTCATTTGCAGCATGTTGAGCTCTCTCGGCCACCATAGTAATTGCACGTGGGGGGTTTCTCAAATGATGGGGCAAGCTCCACTTTGTTCTCTCTCTCTTGCCTCCCCTGATTGGCCTGTTATGCTGTTAATCTGAATCCTCTCTGATTGTACTGCCCACATATATATATATATATATATATATATATGTGTGTGTTTAATGTGTTTTCAAGATTGAAGATCTTAGAAGAAACCCCTATACAATTTAACTGAACGAATACATGAACGAATGTTATTACATTTTAACAAAAGTGTTTTCATTTTCAATTTTCTTCTCAACATAACATTGTTGGTACAGATATTGAATGCTGACAGGAGGAATGAGGAAAATACTCTTCTTCTTCTTTTTTTTCTTTCTTTTTTTTATTGTATTCATTTTTTGTATATATTCATTTCTGAATATAGGTCACTTTTTCAAAATTCTTCAATGTCTACAAATTACATGAATTCTTTTCTCACATACCAACAGGCCAATTTGCACTTGTTTACACTTTTCAAAACTTTTAAACTTGTTAGTCACGCCAGAGAAGTAACAGTAAACAGTAAATCAGCACTCCTCCCACTACAGTACAACCCAAGCAAACTACCAGTCACCAAAAGAAGACCTTGAAACACGCAACAGATCAGTCTTCAGCTGCTACACACAGGAGACAGACGTACAGATCTTTCTTATTACTTCAGGAGTGCAGGAAAAAAAACCCCACAAGAAACATGGATCCCAAAAAGTCTCCAACAGAAGGAGGGCAGGCTTTACTTCCACTTCAGCAGGTCCCTCCACAGTACTCCAGTCATGGATTCCCTCCATCTGAGATCTATCCCAGCAATTCAGGTCAACCTGCCCAGCAGTATGGAGCTCCAGCAGCACCTGGTCAGTGCATCCAAGTGCCATATCCAGGGCAGACTGTGGTCACTGTGCAGCCTCCAGTTAATGTGTCCTTCACTCCACTGGCCAATCCACAGCCAGATCACCTGTGCTATTCCATCTTTACCATGCTGTGCTGCTGCTTACCTCTGGGATCGGCTGCTCTTGTTTACTCCATCACAGTAAGTTTTGGTTCATACACCTGTCTCACCTCGCTTAGCATATTTACAAATGATAGGCCTACTCTTCAAACTAAATATAAAGGAATCAAAGTGGAACTGAAACAGTCAATAGAGACAGTCAAAGTAATGAGGCCATGGTTATACAAGAATTTTTACCAGTGTTCATATTTGAGTGTTTAAATATGTAAGGAATTTCTTAAATCTTCAGAAAGTCTTTATTGTTTATAGCCTGCATTTTTAATGACCATTTAACATAATGGATCGAGGTTAAATTCAAATCTCATTTTGAGTTTGCCATTCGAATCAACATTGATGTGATGTTGTTTGAACCTCTGTTTAAAATTTCATCTTTGTATTTTTTTAGTATTTTGTTAACCATTTTACATCTATTTATAGCATGCTGTTTTAACGTTGGAACAACAACGGATATTATTTCAACCACATTTCAACATTTAAAAAGTCTTTCACGTTTGGGTTACATATATCTGAAGCTGTGTGCTCACTCAAAATTACTCAGAAAACCTCTCCTTATGATAAATGCTCAGATGATTTACAGCATGTGAATTATGAGAGGTTTGTAGCATACAGGCTATTTGTGCATCTTAATATTCCAGAAAGGGTGTGGCGGGTATTGAAACAAAACCCACTTTGTGAATTGCTGTCAGTTTATAATAGGAACTTTCTCTCTCGAGTAAAAAACACAACAAAATAATACATTATGCATTACAGAAGTTTAAATACAAAAATGCCCTCTATCACACTACTGCTCTTGCTTGTTTACTTTAATACTTTAGGCCTATTCACCTTATTCTTAACATAAACTGGTATTTCTTTTCATCTTATTTTAATCTTAATGGCTGTAGTAAATGTGACATATTCAAATTATTTTGATATAGTTCTTTTATATTTGCACACTTTAAATGTACATTGCCCGCCGTGCACAGTGGTCCTAAAGCTACCGGGGTGGCGCAAGGGCTTGAGCCCATCATCTTTCACTGAATATCCAGTTTCACTCTGAAATGTATCACATTATAGATGTAAATTGCATGTGTTCTTTTTTTTTTCTTATACTTACTTACTTCGTTGAGCTATATAAGATATTTATATAGATATTTTAAAGATTTACATATAGATATTTTAATCCAAAAATCCTACATATTGTGCCTTTAATCATTAAGACATTCACCACCACCTACTGGCAGTTTTAATTTCTTATTTAGATTATAATTTCATTAAAAAATAATTTCATATTTCCATAGTAATAAAAAAAGTTATAGTTCACCCAAAAATGAAAATTCAGTCATCATTTACTCACCCTCATGGTCCAAAAAAAGTATGTGTGTAGAAATATATATATATATATATATATATATATATATATATATATATAATGTATGTATGTATACACGCACATTGTAAAAAAAATCCCCGTAAAATTTACGGTAAAAAAAACAGCAGCTGGGGTGGTCAATAATTTATCTTAAAAAATACGGCAACGTTTTAGGTTCTACAGGACATCACTTAGTTTACTGTATATTTTACAGTTCAAAACCGTATAATTTAAAGGTTTAATTAATTAATTACAGTTCATAACTGTTTATTTCACACACTGTAAAAGAAATTCAGTTAAATTTACAGTAAAAAAAAAAAAAAAAAAAAACATATTTCATTAACTGATATAATGTTAATTTACCAACCTATTGAAGTACTAATATCTGTTTTGTACTTTTGTAATACACTGACAACCACCAATATGTAATGAGAGTCACATGATGAATCAAAGCTCATCACAAGCAGCTTTTCCAAAAGCTGAGAAGGACAAAACTAATATATAGAAGGTGCACGCAGTGTCATTCATAAAAACACTAAACACCATCAAGGTAACACACATGAAATTTTAAAAATTCAATAAACATTAATTTAACAACATATGTAACATAAAACCCTAATGTACATAACGGATTAGAAAAACTAAGAAGAAACAGTTATTTCAATGAAAATACATCAAATGTGAAGTGTCACGCGGGGAAAGTGGGAATGTCAATTTATGGTTTTTCACTGTAAATTATACAACGACTTGATATTTTTCTCTTCCAAAAACTATAAATTTAACAGTATTTTACTGTAAAATTACATTAAATGTACCATTAGATCTATTACAGTGTCTTGTCCAATGTCTTGGATTCTGACTGAGTTTGGTGAAGATCCCCTAGGAGGAATATTTCAAATTCCAGAGCATAGATTTTTCAAACAAACCTTAATAGCCAAATTCCTGTTGGGCTGGTGGATGACTTCCTGTTGGATCATGGCTGGCGGATGACTTGCACACTAAATAACTGATGTTTAAGAACTTTGCGATGTTTTGTGATTTTTGTTACAGCCACTATAAATCAAATACATAATGTCATTTTTGATTTCTCTTTTTTTTTCTAGTTGTACACTGTTAGAGTTGCTTTTTGTTTATTATCATTGTTTATTTATATTCTGACATGTGAGGTCTGATCTTTGATTTGATTTTAAACATGTCATTTAAAAAAAAGTTCTTTACAAAGATTTGTAATTTACTTTCACAGACTCGAGATGCTAACATGTTTGGACACCAACCAATAGCAAGCAGGAACTCCAGAATGGCTCGCATCCTTAACCATGTCAATGTTGGTGTTGGCCTCTTCATCTGGTTGATCGTTGTCATCTATGTCATTGTTGTTGTCGTTGTTGCAAATGCTACCTCTTCCTATTACAATAACCGCTATAGACCATAAGTGTAAGAAATATCATGGTAGGGCACCAGAAACTTTTAAAAACATGAACACATTATGTTTTGAATACACAGGCATTTGGTGGTCTTCTTTTAAATGTAGTGTTGCTCAACTTTTTGATGGCCTGGTTTCTCAGATTAAATTACAGTTTTTTTTTTTCAACTGCTTACACACATTTTCAAAACTTTGGTTCTTTTTTTCAAAACTTTACACACAAATCCAAGAATTGCACACACAAAATGGAAATTGCCTCACATCTCTTGCAAAATGAAGCACTGCTTTCAAACATCTGTCTTATGTTGCAAACACCTTTGCCATAATATTCTATTTTTGGATATATCATATACACACAGTTATTCAAAACCTAAAGTTCTTCTTTCATGAGCTCCTATTTATATTTCTGCACAAGATTGAGAGTAATTGGCAGACAGATGTTGAAAAAATGCACTTGAAACCAAACTATATATTTTTTTACTTTAAGTATTTGTGGTTGTGAATACAATATTACACAGTATTAAAGAAAAGAAATACATCAACCATGTGTAGTTATATAGAAACAATGGTTGTGTTTGAAAAAAGAAATCAAGATACTTCCTGTTAGATTTTTGTGTGTTACATAGAGAATTGTGTGTTGTGTTTTTTACAAAAAGTGGTTTATGAAATTGAAAACTGAGTCAAGAAATAGTGTCCGGTTTGCAGATTTGGTGTGTGGTTCTGCTGTTTGAGCGTCACGATTCAGAAATAGTAAGGATTTTGTGTGTAAGCAGTTGAAAAAAACTGCAAGCCAGGATTAGGCCTTAGTTAAATTAAGACATTTAAGCAGCTTTTAGAAATGTGCCTTTGAAAAAAAAAAAAAAACTTACTGGTGTGCATCTTGAGACAAAACAATGACATCGACATATTAAGATATGTCAATGCAGGTTACTTTCAGTTAATACAGCTCAAACATTCATTTTATTCTGGGACTAGGCTTAAAGGGTTAGTTCACCCAAAAATGAAAATTCTGTCATTTATTACTCACCGTTCCAGACATGTAAGACCTTCGTTAATCTTCAGAACCCAAATTAAGATATTTTTGTTTAAATCCGATGGCTCCGTGAGGCTTATAGGGAGCAATGACATTTCTTCTCTCAAGATCCATGAAGGTACTAAAAACATATTTAAATCAGTTCATGTGAGTACAGTGGTTCAATATTAATATTATAAAGCGACGAGAATATTTTTGGTGCACCAAAAAAAAACAAAATAACGAATTATTTAGTGATGGCCGATTTCAAAACACTGCTTCAGGAAGCTTCAAAAATATTCTCGTTGCTTTATAATATTAATATTGAACCACTGTACTCACATGAACTGATTTAAATATGTTTTTAGTACCTTTATGGATCTTGAGAGAGGAAATGTCATTGCTCCCTATGCAGGCCTCACGGAGCCATCGGATTTAAACAAAAATATCTCAATTTGTGTTCCGTGTTGTGAGGAATAATTCAGAATGTTTCATATAACTTACATGTGTGCCTTATTATTATTTACATAATTAAAACACATGTTTTTTTATTGTATTCTTAAAACATTGAAAGATTTGACTGTAAATGTATCATCAATTAAAGCGTTTGTTTTCCTTCTTGTCTTAATGTTACATCATAAAACTGAGTAATCAATAACAGAAATGTATTTACCATTATGAGTCTGATGTCGTATTTTATCAAACTTTTAAAAAGTATCTGAAAGTACAAGGATAATCAATCAAAGACGATGTGTTTTCCACATTTACACTTTCTACTGTTTTTATTTATTTTATTTTATTTTATTTATTTTATCCATCCATCCATCTGTATTTAAAAGGATAGGGTCTAGTTCACCCTAAAATAAAGTCATTATTTTGTGGTCTGAAAAAGAATGACGGGCATACGGCATTAGAAAAAAAAACAGGGTGAGTAAATGATGATTTTATTTTCATTTTAGGGTCAACTATCCCATTATTCAGTGCTGTTATTTGTATTTATTTGTTCACAATAATCAGAACATGTAAGCTAATGTACAAAAATGTCAAACAGTAGTTTTGGCCAAAAGATTTTATAATATAACCTATAAAACAGGATACAATTCTGCCCCATTCTGAACTGAGAACAGTTTAATTTATTAAAATTTATTCATTTGGCCGACAAGGCATTCATCGCAGTGTTATGAGTAAACTGTTGAGATACTAATTCATTTTTCTTCTTATATTTAGTTTACTGTAATGTTTTTGGTGTTTTTGTCATTTTATTATCATTCTTTTTTTAAATACTATGTCTATATCCTATAGTTTGTATTATTTACTTCTAGTTATTTAGCTCCTTTAAGTTAAACTAAATGAAAATGAGAAATCAATCTTAGTTTTGGGTTTATTAGAGTCATCTCCGATTCCTGACTTCCACATTAGGAGTCGACGGAGTCAACTCCCCAAATCGACATTTGCTCCATCCATTAGGCCAGGGGTGTCCAAACATTTTTAAAGGAGGCCAGATTCAATATTGTGGACACGCCTGGGCCGGATATAATACAGTTTATATATATATATATATATATATATATATATATATATATATAATTTGTTTTCATTAACACTAACAATAAAGTCTGTAAAATTTTAAAACCTTATTCTTAAAGGTTAAATTTAAATATTCTTACTGAGTTAGAACTCTTATTAAAATTATCATGATAACCACAGTCATATCAGAGAGTCCTCCTAATATGATTTTAAAGAACTTTGGGTGTACAACATAGTAAAGCGCTATACTGTATAAACGCCTCATTCGTTCATTCATTCATTAATAGTCTATTAACACAAATGCAAAAAACTAGCTATAATGTCAATATTAATAATATAATAAAATTCTAGGAATATAACCCACAACCCAATGCTAATACAGCAGGAATAAGTCATCCAGAGCAGTAGGTTGAATTTTTTCCGGCCACAGGCATGATTTAACCCCTGGTGAAGAGTGAGATGAAATAGTTCAAAAGGTTGATTTACTCTATCTCAAAATGGATTCAAAGTTCCTCTATCTGTATATTCACAGCTTGTATGACTGTAACAAATCGTCACTCAGGCTGGGATCCATTTGCATGCTTTTATTGAATAAGAGCGTGGTCGTACAGGCAGGGTCAAACAGGGGCAGGCAGGTACAAAAGGGACAGGCAGAATCAAGGTCAGGAAACAGGCAGTGGTACGGGACAGGCAGATATCACTCACAGATCAGAACACAAGGCAGAGGTCAAAGGCAGGCAGCAGAGAGTCATGGACGGGTAACAAACAGGATCAGCAACAGGTAATCAGACAGGGTAATAACACTCAGAAATGTTCACCAAGGCAAAACAAGACTTCACAAAGAACTATGGTACAAGGGAGTCCTTTATAGTCCGGGTAATGAGTAACAGCTGTGGCTGTAATCAGTCCAAGGCACGGGCTTGTGGGAAATGTAGTGTGTATGCGAGTGTGCGTGTCAGTATTCGGGAGACGGCTCCCTCCGATGGCCAGAGGAGGGAACCACGGAGCTTGTCTCTGTGACAATGACTGAGGAACAATATACTACCTGGGTATTTCTATAGTTCCTGTTCCCATAAAAAAAGGTGAGAATCTTTTGTTAGTGAGAGAGTTTGGCGCAACAGAATGTCATCACCAAGGCAATGAGTTTATAACTCAGCAGCTGTGTGAATGAGGAAATATTATGAACGAAGGTATTTTTGGTGTAGCGCAGTGTAAATAATATTTTTCATTGATAGATTAGGAATATTAATAAGATTTTTTTTTTAGTTTAGTTTTTAGTTTTAATCAAGTAAAAAGGAAAAAATCTGAATGATTCTTCTTTACAGAAACTAGGTGGACATTTTGATAGCAAGTCATATTGTCGCTTTAATAGCCTATCAATTCAACATTTAATACCACTCAGCATTTTACATCTCTTGCTGACTGCTGATCCATACATGTGTTTTTGCACAAAGCATGTAGAAACTACGTATATTGTAACCTCAGAACTTTCATTTCCAACATCTCCAGAGACCAACACTGTAAACCCGAACAGTATAGCCTACTACTAACTTATAAAGATTGAGTATGCTGCAATTAAAGTCTGTTAAATCATTGATGCAACTTAAAACAATTAAATTTTTTTTTTTTTTTAGTTTAGTTTTATTTTTGTGTAGCTCAACATTGTATCTCTTATACTTAAATTATTATTTTTAAATTTACTGAGTGATATAAAGTCACGTCATCCATGTCACGTCGTTGCTGATGTTACTGACGTAACCAACGTTGTCAGAAGAGTCCATTCTACATTAAACTGAGTTGTAGCAGATTCCTCAAGGAATGCCTCAAAGAATCTAAGGAGACCATCCTCATGATTTTAGGATAAGGCATTCAAAAGTTATAAGAAAAAAATCCTATTTTTCCTAAATAGTGATAAAAGCCAAAATATTAAATGTCACAGATGTATATTTACTGAGTAATCCACTATTTTGTAGAGGGGGTAAAAACACAATTTTCACCTGAGATTTGGAGCTAAATTACAGGGGTGTAAAAACAACTTTAGAAAGATTGAAACATCATTATTTTATTTGTACACAGAGATCGGTAGGTCTATTAGTAAAATCTGTTGACTTCAGCTATCTTTGTTTCATTATATGCTAACAGTGACAGTTCAAAAATGGCAAAAAGTACTTCTTGTGTTTTTTGCCTCAAGTTTGCATGCCTTTAACTCAATAAGTATTAAAGATATCTTAATATTTTTAGATTCTGGCTCTTAACAAACTTTCCTTTTGGTATCTTCATTTTGAAGGCCCTTGATGGTTCAATGCCAGAGATGTGGAGATCCTAATGTGGCTCCATGAGTAAATTGGTAAATCTTACACAGTATCACACATATCAAAAACCAAATATGGGTCACTTTGCATACAGCTGATTTTTTTTTTTTTTTTTTCTTTTAAAGAGGAATATCTGAAGAACAAATAATTTTGAAACTAGAAATGTATCTCATGTATTTCTGTCAACTCAACTGCATAGAACATAACTTAAAACATGCTGATAATTGTTATATTTATGATTATTATTATGTTTGAAACATTGAAAGCTTTGACTGGACAGCAAAATTTATCATGAAAGAACAGTACTTTGTCTTGTATTTTCTTAATTATTGAATTACATTTTCAGTAAATAATAACAGGAATATGTTCTTAGTGCAAATTAATTTGTACATTTACATGTGTAATACAGGGTGAACTCAAAAACAAAGGAGAGCTGGATCCAAACGCAGTGAGTTTTATTTACAAAAATAAACATAAGCTAATCAAACATGAGATCCAGGAAGAGAATGAGTGCACCAAACATAACATCCATGTAAGAACAAGACTAGACAAGGAACACAAGAAATACTGGGGTTTAAATACACAAAGGCTAACAAGGGGCTGATGATGAGGGACAGGTGTAGGTGATTAGTAGTCATGGAAACAAATGAGGGTAACTATGGAAACAAATGAGGTACAAAGCAAATATTCCCGTCAAGATGCACATTGTTGAAAGACACCATGTAATTAGAAAAAAAATATATAATTATAAATTGCATTGTTGTATTTAATTAACATACAGTACCTGTCAAAAGTCTGGAAACATTACAATGCAGAGTTTACTAATGCATTTGAGCCGAACTGCCACATGCTTGTTCATACAAAAACACAGTTTTCTTAGTCACGATACTGCAACTTGCTAAGCCAGTTGATAGATAAAAATCAAAAAGTCCCATGATGTGCTAACATGCTCCTTTCATGGGCCTTTAGTTTGAATCTAGTCTGACGCAGATTTGCGGAAATATGGACTCCAATAATCTACTGGTCATAATGATTTCAGAAGAATCCAGAGTAAATCAAATATAACATTTTATTTGTCAAGTAAAAATGTATCATGCCAATTACATTACAGTTAGACAATTAGAAGCCAATTCAGAAATAATAAATGCATAACATAAATTACTCAAAGAAATGCATGTACACACAGTAATGTGTGAATGTCTTCAGACATTCACCCATCTCTGCACGGGGGCTTCTGGCTACAGATGATCCCGCATGACTGCTTTGCACTTTACCTTATATACAGACTAGAACAAAAGGGTTGTAAATATTTATTACACCAATACCTGTTTTGGGGGAGAGGAGTGGGTTTTTCAACACCCAAAAGGAGAACAGAATTATCCTTAGTTTTCAATCTTTTTCATAATACCAGTGACTGCTGTGAAATTGAGACCATTTTACCAATCGCACTGAGACATTTAAAATGATACCAAACATGAAAGGAATAAACAATAGATACACCAGATACATTATACTTCTTGGAGAACTTTCAGTGACTTGAGTCAGGGAGCCTTCACCGGAATATTGAGTAACCATCATTCAGACTACATTTCCCATAGGCCCTCATTCCTGGGACTGATTGCACTCACACCTGCACCACATCACACTCACACTATTTAAGCAGCATGCGCACACGCGCGCGCACACACACAGAGCGAAGTCTTGATTTGCCCTGGTAATCATTTCTAAGCAGTTTCTGTGGATCGTTATACTGTTGCCGTTTGGACTGTTTACCTCTTGTGATTCTCTGCTGCCTGCCCTGATCTCTGCCTGCTTCCTGATACCGTCTGTCTTCCGCCTGCCTCGACCATTGCCTGTTCCTGTTTACATCTCTGCCTCTGCCCTTACCTGTGTGTATACTGTTCTTAATAAAAGCTGCAAATGGATCCCCATTCTGTTGACCCATCATTACAGCTATTGCATCCTGTAGATGTGTGAGGGCAAGGCGTTTTCCTACGCTATTTCTTTGAGATCTTCTCTCCAGATGAGCTTTATTGCTTTATTGCAGGGTGCTTGATCTCAGTTTTTGTCCTAGCAGTCTTACAACAGGAATAAATTACATTTTAAAATATATTAAAATAGAAAACAGTTCTTTTACATGGTAATAATATTTCGCAATATTACTGTTATGTATTTCTGATTAAATAAATTTCTTTCATTTCATTATACATTTTCATTTTAGATATCTATCTATCTGTCAGCTCAACATGCTGCAATTGAAGAAAACACATGCAAATAGAAAAAAACACCAGCAAATTAAGAAAAACAGTTTGACAACACATGTGCTGCAAATGCTCACAACACAACCATACAGAAATGGAACGGAAATGTTTCAAGGGTACCCCAACAAGTGACAAACCTTGCTGGGAACAATTATTGTTCAATGTCTACTGTTTTCATGACCTGAAAGGTGAGTTTTTTGTTTATTTTAACATCCTGATCGTATGTGCCTTGTGAGTATTTGCAGTGAGTTTCTGTATTTGGTTGGGTTGTGAGTATTTGCAGCACATGAGTTGTCAAACTTATGAAGATGTTTTCTTAATGTGTTTTTTCTATTTGCATGTATTTTCTTCAATTGCAGCGCGTTGAGCTCTCTCGTCCACCATAGTAATGGCACATGGGGGATCCTCACATGAGGGTGCAAAATCCACTTTGTTCTCTCTCTTGCCTCCCCTGATTGGCCTGCTAAACTGTTAATCTAAATCCTGTACTATAGACTGTACTATGCATATATGTGTTTAATATGTTTTCAAGATTGAGGATCTTTGAAGAAACCCGCATACAATTTAACTGAATGAAAGAAGGAATGTTATTACATTTTAGCAAAAGGGTTAGGCTATAACCTTTAGCCAAGATGTGTAACCCAAGTTTTTACCATTTGTGCAGGAAGCGATTCTTCTGACAGCTGACGCCTACAGTACCTGAGAATTTTGTCAGACAAGCACATGATCAAAAACACCACAAAGGCTGTTGGCACTCCCAAACCTACTTCAACAACAAAAGTGAAAGTGTGTGTCAAATATCCTAACGAACATTTTTTACAAACATTTTTTTTTTACTATCACTACCAATTTCTGAATTCAAATGTCACTTTTTCAAAATTCTTCATACAGTGAGCACAAATGCAGTTTATGTTGGATAACTTTTCATTGGTTTGTCACAAAACATTTAATCACTACAGCTTCCAATGAGAAAAAGAAAGAAAAATGTCTACAAATTACATGAATTCTTTTCTCACATACCTACCAATTTGCACTTGTTTACACTTTTCAAAACGGTTAAACTTAAGTTCAAAACCTAATATAATAAAAAACTGAATAAGACAGCAACTTGCTGCAGTCAAGCTGGAGAAGTAACAGTAAACAGTAAATCTGTGCCAAAATTCTTGTCACTCCTCCTTCTTGTACAGCACAACACAACCAAAAAAGGAACCTGCATCAGCAGATCAGTCTTCAGCTGCTACACACAGGAGACAGACGTACAGATCTTTCTTATTACTTCAGGAGTGCAGGATAAAAAAGAAGCAAGAAGCATGGATTGCAAAAAGTCTCCAACAGAAGGAGGGCAGGCTTTACTTCCACTGCAGGAGGATCCTCCAGAGTACTCCAGTCATGGATTCCCTCCCTCTGAGATCTATCCCAGCACTTCAGGTCAATCTGCCCAGCAGTATGGAGCTCCGGCAGCACCTGGTCAGTGCATCCAAGGGCCATATCCAGGGCAGACTGTGGTCAATGTGCAGCCTGCAGTTAATGTGTCCTTCACTCCACTGGCCAATCCACAGCCAGATTACCTGTGCTATTCCATCTTTACCATGCTGTGCTGCTGCTTACCTCTGGGATCGGCTGCTCTTGTTTACTCCATCACAGTAAGTTTTGGTTCATACACCTGTCTCACCTCGCTTAGCATATTTACAAATGATAGGCCTACTCTTCAAACTAAATATAAAGGAATCAAAGTGGAACTGAAACAGTCAATAGAGACAGTCAAAGTAATGAGGCCATGGTTATACAAGAATTTTTACCAGTGTTCATATTTGAGTGTTTAAATATGTAAGGAATTTCTTAAATCTTCAGAAAGTCTTTATTGTTTATAGCCTGCATTTTTAATGACCATTTAACATAATGGATCGAGGTTAAATTCAAATCTCATTTTGAGTTTGCCATTCGAATCAACATTGATGTGATGTTGTTTGAACCTCTGTTTAAAATTTCATCTTTGTATTTTTTTAGTATTTTGTTAACCATTTTACATCTATTTATAGCATGCTGTTTTAACGTTGGAACAACAACGGATATTATTTCAACCACATTTCAACATTTAAAAAGTCTTTCACGTTTGGGTTACATATATCTGAAGCTGTGTGCTCACTCAAAATTACTCAGAAAACCTCTCCTTATGATAAATGCTCAGATGATTTACAGCATGTGAATTATGAGAGGTTTGTAGCATACAGGCTATTTGTGCATCTTAATATTCCAGAAAGGGTGTGGCGGGTATTGAAACAAAACCCACTTTGTGAATTGCTGTCAGTTTATAATAGGAACTTTCTCTCTCGAGTAAAAAACACAACAAAATAATACATTATGCATTACAGAAGTTTAAATACAAAAATGCCCTCTATCACACTACTGCTCTTGCTTGTTTACTTTAATACTTTAGGCCTATTCACCTTATTCTTAACATAAACTGGTATTTCTTTTCATCTTATTTTAATCTTAATGGCTGTAGTAAATGTGACATATTCAAATTATTTTGATATAGTTCTTTTATATTTGCACACTTTAAATGTACATTGCCCGCCGTGCACAGTGGTCCTAAAGCTACCGGGGTGGCGCAAGGGCTTGAGCCCATCATCTTTCACTGAATATCCAGTTTCACTCTGAAATGTATCACATTATAGATGTAAATTGCATGTGTTCTTTTTTTTTTCTTATACTTACTTACTTCGTTGAGCTATATAAGATATTTATATAGATATTTTAAAGATTTACATATAGATATTTTAATCCAAAAATCCTACATATTGTGCCTTTAATCATTAAGACATTCACCACCACCTACTGGCAGTTTTAATTTCTTATTTAGATTATAATTTCATTAAAAAATAATTTCATATTTCCATAGTAATAAAAAAAGTTATAGTTCACCCAAAAATGAAAATTCAGTCATCATTTACTCACCCTCATGGTCCAAAAAAAGTATGTGTGTAGAAATATATATATATATATATATATATATATATATATATATATAATGTATGTATGTATACACGCACATTGTAAAAAAAATCCCCGTAAAATTTACGGTAAAAAAAACAGCAGCTGGGGTGGTCAATAATTTATCTTAAAAAATACGGCAACGTTTTAGGTTCTACAGGACATCACTTAGTTTACTGTATATTTTACAGTTCAAAACCGTATAATTTAAAGGTTTAATTAATTAATTACAGTTCATAACTGTTTATTTCACACACTGTAAAAGAAATTCAGTTAAATTTACAGTAAAAAAAAAAAAAAAAAAAAACATATTTCATTAACTGATATAATGTTAATTTACCAACCTATTGAAGTACTAATATCTGTTTTGTACTTTTGTAATACACTGACAACCACCAATATGTAATGAGAGTCACATGATGAATCAAAGCTCATCACAAGCAGCTTTTCCAAAAGCTGAGAAGGACAAAACTAATATATAGAAGGTGCACGCAGTGTCATTCATAAAAACACTAAACACCATCAAGGTAACACACATGAAATTTTAAAAATTCAATAAACATTAATTTAACAACATATGTAACATAAAACCCTAATGTACATAACGGATTAGAAAAACTAAGAAGAAACAGTTATTTCAATGAAAATACATCAAATGTGAAGTGTCACGCGGGGAAAGTGGGAATGTCAATTTATGGTTTTTCACTGTAAATTATACAACGACTTGATATTTTTCTCTTCCAAAAACTATAAATTTAACAGTATTTTACTGTAAAATTACATTAAATGTACCATTAGATCTATTACAGTGTCTTGTCCAATGTCTTGGATTCTGACTGAGTTTGGTGAAGATCCCCTAGGAGGAATATTTCAAATTCCAGAGCATAGATTTTTCAAACAAACCTTAATAGCCAAATTCCTGTTGGGCTGGTGGATGACTTCCTGTTGGATCATGGCTGGCGGATGACTTGCACACTAAATAACTGATGTTTAAGAACTTTGCGATGTTTTGTGATTTTTGTTACAGCCACTATAAATCAAATACATAATGTCATTTTTGATTTCTCTTTTTTTTTCTAGTTGTACACTGTTAGAGTTGCTTTTTGTTTATTATCATTGTTTATTTATATTCTGACATGTGAGGTCTGATCTTTGATTTGATTTTAAACATGTCATTTAAAAAAAAGTTCTTTACAAAGATTTGTAATTTACTTTCACAGACTCGAGATGCTAACATGTTTGGACACCAACCAATAGCAAGCAGGAACTCCAGAATGGCTCGCATCCTTAACCATGTCAATGTTGGTGTTGGCCTCTTCATCTGGTTGATCGTTGTCATCTATGTCATTGTTGTTGTCGTTGTTGCAAATGCTACCTCTTCCTATTACAATAACCACTATAGACCATAAGTGTAAGAAATATCATGGTAGGGCACCAGAAACTTTTACAAACATGAACACATTATGTTTTGAATACACAGGCATTTGGTGGTCTTCTTTTAAATGTAGTGTTGCTCAACTTTTTGATGGCCTGGTTTCTCAGATTAAATTACAGTTTTTTTTTTTCAACTGCTTACACACATTTTCAAAACTTTGGTTCTTTTTTTCAAAACTTTACACACAAATCCAAGAATTGCACACACAAAATGGAAATTGCCTCACATCTCTTGCAAAATGAAGCACTGCTTTCAAACATCTGTCTTATGTTGCAAACACCTTTGCCATAATATTCTATTTTTGGATATATCATATACACACAGTTATTCAAAACCTAAAGTTCTTCTTTCATGAGCTCCTATTTATATTTCTGCACAAGATTGAGAGTAATTGGCAGACAGATGTTGAAAAAATGCACTTGAAACCAAACTATATATTTTTTTACTTTAAGTATTTGTGGTTGTGAATACAATATTACACAGTATTAAAGAAAAGAAATACATCAACCATGTGTAGTTATATAGAAACAATGGTTGTGTTTGAAAAAAGAAATCAAGATACTTCCTGTTAGATTTTTGTGTGTTACATAGAGAATTGTGTGTTGTGTTTTTTACAAAAAGTGGTTTATGAAATTGAAAACTGAGTCAAGAAATAGTGTCCGGTTTGCAGATTTGGTGTGTGGTTCTGCTGTTTGAGCGTCACGATTCAGAAATAGTAAGGATTTTGTGTGTAAGCAGTTGAAAAAAACTGCAAGCCAGGATTAGGCCTTAGTTAAATTAAGACATTTAAGCAGCTTTTAGAAATGTGCCTTTGAAAAAAAAAAAAAAACTTACTGGTGTGCATCTTGAGACAAAACAATGACATCGACATATTAAGATATGTCAATGCAGGTTACTTTCAGTTAATACAGCTCAAACATTCATTTTATTCTGGGACTAGGCTTAAAGGGTTAGTTCACCCAAAAATGAAAATTCTGTCATTTATTACTCACCGTTCCAGACATGTAAGACCTTCGTTAATCTTCAGAACCCAAATTAAGATATTTTTGTTTAAATCCGATGGCTCCGTGAGGCTTATAGGGAGCAATGACATTTCTTCTCTCAAGATCCATGAAGGTACTAAAAACATATTTAAATCAGTTCATGTGAGTACAGTGGTTCAATATTAATATTATAAAGCGACGAGAATATTTTTGGTGCACCAAAAAAAAACAAAATAACGAATTATTTAGTGATGGCCGATTTCAAAACACTGCTTCAGGAAGCTTCAAAAATATTCTCGTTGCTTTATAATATTAATATTGAACCACTGTACTCACATGAACTGATTTAAATATGTTTTTAGTACCTTTATGGATCTTGAGAGAGGAAATGTCATTGCTCCCTATGCAGGCCTCACGGAGCCATCGGATTTAAACAAAAATATCTCAATTTGTGTTCCGTGTTGTGAGGAATAATTCAGAATGTTTCATATAACTTACATGTGTGCCTTATTATTATTTACATAATTAAAACACATGTTTTTTTATTGTATTCTTAAAACATTGAAAGATTTGACTGTAAATGTATCATCAATTAAAGCGTTTGTTTTCCTTCTTGTCTTAATGTTACATCATAAAACTGAGTAATCAATAACAGAAATGTATTTACCATTATGAGTCTGATGTCGTATTTTATCAAACTTTTAAAAAGTATCTGAAAGTACAAGGATAATCAATCAAAGACGATGTGTTTTCCACATTTACACTTTCTACTGTTTTTATTTTATTTTATTTTATTTTATTTTATTTTTATCCATCCATCCATCTGTATTTAAAAGGATAGGGTCTAGTTCACCCTAAAATAAAGTCATTATTTTGTGGTCTGAAAAAGAATGACGGGCATACGGCATTAGAAAAAAAAACAGGGTGAGTAAATGATGATTTTATTTTCATTTTAGGGTCAACTATCCCATTATTCAGTGCTGTTATTTGTATTTATTTGTTCACAATAATCAGAACATGTAAGCTAATGTACAAAAATGTCAAACAGTAGTTTTGGCCAAAAGATTTTATAATATAACCTATAAAACAGGATACAATTCTGCCCCATTCTGAACTGAGAACAGTTTAATTTATTAAAATTTATTCATTTGGCCGACAAGGCATTCATCGCAGTGTTATGAGTAAACTGTTGAGATACTAATTCATTTTTCTTCTTATATTTAGTTTACTGTAATGTTTTTGGTGTTTTTGTCATTTTATTATCATTCTTTTTTTAAATACTATGTCTATATCCTATAGTTTGTATTATTTACTTCTAGTTATTTAGCTCCTTTAAGTTAAACTAAATGAAAATGAGAAATCAATCTTAGTTTTGGGTTTATTAGAGTCATCTCCGATTCCTGACTTCCACATTAGGAGTCGACGGAGTCAACTCCCCAAATCGACATTTGCTCCATCCATTAGGCCAGGGGTGTCCAAACATTTTTAAAGGAGGCCAGATTCAATATTGTGGACACGCCTGGGCCGGATATAATACAGTTTATATATATATATATATATATATATAATTTGTTTTCATTAACACTAACAATAAAGTCTGTAAAATTTTAAAACCTTATTCTTAAAGGTTAAATTTAAATATTCTTACTGAGTTAGAACTCTTATTAAAATTATCATGATAACCACAGTCATATCAGAGAGTCCTCCTAATATGATTTTAAAGAACTTTGGGTGTACAACATAGTAAAGCGCTATACTGTATAAACGCCTCATTCGTTCATTCATTCATTAATAGTCTATTAACACAAATGCAAAAAACTAGCTATAATGTCAATATTAATAATATAATAAAATTCTAGGAATATAACCCACAACCCAATGCTAATACAGCAGGAATAAGTCATCCAGAGCAGTAGGTTGAATTTTTTCCGGCCACAGGCATGATTTAACCCCTGGTGAAGAGTGAGATGAAATAGTTCAAAAGGTTGATTTACTCTATCTCAAAATGGATTCAAAGTTCCTCTATCTGTATATTCACAGCTTGTATGACTGTAACAAATCGTCACTCAGGCTGGGATCCATTTGCATGCTTTTATTGAATAAGAGCGTGGTCGTACAGGCAGGGTCAAACAGGGGCAGGCAGGTACAAAAGGGACAGGCAGAATCAAGGTCAGGAAACAGGCAGTGGTACGGGACAGGCAGATATCACTCACAGATCAGAACACAAGGCAGAGGTCAAAGGCAGGCAGCAGAGAGTCATGGACGGGTAACAAACAGGATCAGCAACAGGTAATCAGACAGGGTAATAACACTCAGAAATGTTCACCAAGGCAAAACAAGACTTCACAAAGAACTATGGTACAAGGGAGTCCTTTATAGTCCGGGTAATGAGTAACAGCTGTGGCTGTAATCAGTCCAAGGCACGGGCTTGTGGGAAATGTAGTGTGTATGCGAGTGTGCGTGTCAGTATTCGGGAGACGGCTCCCTCCGATGGCCAGAGGAGGGAACCACGGAGCTTGTCTCTGTGACAATGACTGAGGAACAATATACTACCTGGGTATTTCTATAGTTCCTGTTCCCATAAAAAAAGGTGAGAATCTTTTGTTAGTGAGAGAGTTTGGCGCAACAGAATGTCATCACCAAGGCAATGAGTTTATAACTCAGCAGCTGTGTGAATGAGGAAATATTATGAACGAAGGTATTTTTGGTGTAGCGCAGTGTAAATAATATTTTTCATTGATAGATTAGGAATATTAATAAGATTTTTTTTTTAGTTTAGTTTTTAGTTTTAATCAAGTAAAAAGGAAAAAATCTGAATGATTCTTCTTTACAGAAACTAGGTGGACATTTTGATAGCAAGTCATATTGTCGCTTTAATAGCCTATCAATTCAACATTTAATACCACTCAGCATTTTACATCTCTTGCTGACTGCTGATCCATACATGTGTTTTTGCACAAAGCATGTAGAAACTACGTATATTGTAACCTCAGAACTTTCATTTCCAACATCTCCAGAGACCAACACTGTAAACCCGAACAGTATAGCCTACTACTAACTTATAAAGATTGAGTATGCTGCAATTAAAGTCTGTTAAATCATTGATGCAACTTAAAACAATTAAATTTTTTTTTTTTTTTAGTTTAGTTTTATTTTTGTGTAGCTCAACATTGTATCTCTTATACTTAAATTATTATTTTTAAATTTACTGAGTGATATAAAGTCACGTCATCCATGTCACGTCGTTGCTGATGTTACTGACGTAACCAACGTTGTCAGAAGAGTCCATTCTACATTAAACTGAGTTGTAGCAGATTCCTCAAGGAATGCCTCAAAGAATCTAAGGAGACCATCCTCATGATTTTAGGATAAGGCATTCAAAAGTTATAAGAAAAAAATCCTATTTTTCCTAAATAGTGATAAAAGCCAAAATATTAAATGTCACAGATGTATATTTACTGAGTAATCCACTATTTTGTAGAGGGGGTAAAAACACAATTTTCACCTGAGATTTGGAGCTAAATTACAGGGGTGTAAAAACAACTTTAGAAAGATTGAAACATCATTATTTTATTTGTACACAGAGATCGGTAGGTCTATTAGTAAAATCTGTTGACTTCAGCTATCTTTGTTTCATTATATGCTAACAGTGACAGTTCAAAAATGGCAAAAAGTACTTCTTGTGTTTTTTGCCTCAAGTTTGCATGCCTTTAACTCAATAAGTATTAAAGATATCTTAATATTTTTAGATTCTGGCTCTTAACAAACTTTCCTTTTGGTATCTTCATTTTGAAGGCCCTTGATGGTTCAATGCCAGAGATGTGGAGATCCTAATGTGGCTCCATGAGTAAATTGGTAAATCTTACACAGTATCACACATATCAAAAACCAAATATGGGTCACTTTGCATACAGCTGATTTTTTTTTTTTTTTTTTCTTTTAAAGAGGAATATCTGAAGAACAAATAATTTTGAAACTAGAAATGTATCTCATGTATTTCTGTCAACTCAACTGCATAGAACATAACTTAAAACATGCTGATAATTGTTATATTTATGATTATTATTATGTTTGAAACATTGAAAGCTTTGACTGGACAGCAAAATTTATCATGAAAGAACAGTACTTTGTCTTGTATTTTCTTAATTATTGAATTACATTTTCAGTAAATAATAACAGGAATATGTTCTTAGTGCAAATTAATTTGTACATTTACATGTGTAATACAGGGTGAACTCAAAAACAAAGGAGAGCTGGATCCAAACGCAGTGAGTTTTATTTACAAAAATAAACATAAGCTAATCAAACATGAGATCCAGGATGAGAATGAGTGCACCAAACATAACATCCATGTAAGAACAAGACTAGACAAGGAACACAAGAAATACTGGGGTTTAAATACACAAAGGCTAACAAGGGGCTGATGATGAGGGACAGGTGTAGGTGATTAGTAGTCATGGAAACAAATGAGGGTAACTATGGAAACAAATGAGGTACAAAGCAAATATTCCCGTCAAGATGCACATTGTTGAAAGACACCATGTAATTAGAAAAAAAATATATAATTATAAATTGCATTGTTGTATTTAATTAACATACAGTACCTGTCAAAAGTCTGGAAACATTACAATGCAGAGTTTACTAATGCATTTGAGCCGAACTGCCACATGCTTGTTCATACAAAAACACAGTTTTCTTAGTCACGATACTGCAACTTGCTAAGCCAGTTGATAGATAAAAATCAAAAAGTCCCATGATGTGCTAACATGCTCCTTTCATGGGCCTTTAGTTTGAATCTAGTCTGACGCAGATTTGCGGAAATATGGACTCCAATAATCTACTGGTCATAATGATTTCAGAAGAATCCAGAGTAAATCAAATATAACATTTTATTTGTCAAGTAAAAATGTATCATGCCAATTACATTACAGTTAGACAATTAGAAGCCAATTCAGAAATAATAAATGCATAACATAAATTACTCAAAGAAATGCATGTACACACAGTAATGTGTGAATGTCTTCAGACATTCACCCATCTCTGCACGGGGGCTTCTGGCTACAGATGATCCCGCATGACTGCTTTGCACTTTACCTTATATACAGACTAGAACAAAAGGGTTGTAAATATTTATTACACCAATACCTGTTTTGGGGGAGAGGAGTGGGTTTTTCAACACCCAAAAGGAGAACAGAATTATCCTTAGTTTTCAATCTTTTTCATAATACCAGTGACTGCTGTGAAATTGAGACCATTTTACCAATCGCACTGAGACATTTAAAATGATACCAAACATGAAAGGAATAAACAATAGATACACCAGATACATTATACTTCTTGGAGAACTTTCAGTGACTTGAGTCAGGGAGCCTTCACCGGAATATTGAGTAACCATCATTCAGACTACATTTCCCATAGGCCCTCATTCCTGGGACTGATTGCACTCACACCTGCACCACATCACACTCACACTATTTAAGCAGCATGCGCACACGCGCGCGCACACACACAGAGCGAAGTCTTGATTTGCCCTGGTAATCATTTCTAAGCAGTTTCTGTGGATCGTTATACTGTTGCCGTTTGGACTGTTTACCTCTTGTGATTCTCTGCTGCCTGCCCTGATCTCTGCCTGCTTCCTGATACCGTCTGTCTTCCGCCTGCCTCGACCATTGCCTGTTCCTGTTTACATCTCTGCCTCTGCCCTTACCTGTGTGTATACTGTTCTTAATAAAAGCTGCAAATGGATCCCCATTCTGTTGACCCATCATTACAGCTATTGCATCCTGTAGATGTGTGAGGGCAAGGCGTTTTCCTACGCTATTTCTTTGAGATCTTCTCTCCAGATGAGCTTTATTGCTTTATTGCAGGGTGCTTGATCTCAGTTTTTGTCCTAGCAGTCTTACAACAGGAATAAATTACATTTTAAAATATATTAAAATAGAAAACAGTTCTTTTACATGGTAATAATATTTCGCAATATTACTGTTATGTATTTCTGATTAAATAAATTTCTTTCATTTCATTATACATTTTCATTTTAGATATCTATCTATCTGTCAGCTCAACATGCTGCAATTGAAGAAAACACATGCAAATAGAAAAAAACACCAGCAAATTAAGAAAAACAGTTTGACAACACATGTGCTGCAAATGCTCACAACACAACCATACAGAAATGGAACGGAAATGTTTCAAGGGTACCCCAACAAGTGACAAACCTTGCTGGGAACAATTATTGTTCAATGTCTACTGTTTTCATGACCTGAAAGGTGAGTTTTTTGTTTATTTTAACATCCTGATCGTATGTGCCTTGTGAGTATTTGCAGTGAGTTTCTGTATTTGGTTGGGTTGTGAGTATTTGCAGCACATGAGTTGTCAAACTTATGAAGATGTTTTCTTAATGTGTTTTTTCTATTTGCATGTATTTTCTTCAATTGCAGCGCGTTGAGCTCTCTCGTCCACCATAGTAATGGCACATGGGGGATCCTCACATGAGGGTGCAAAATCCACTTTGTTCTCTCTCTTGCCTCCCCTGATTGGCCTGCTAAACTGTTAATCTAAATCCTGTACTATAGACTGTACTATGCATATATGTGTTTAATATGTTTTCAAGATTGAGGATCTTTGAAGAAACCCGCATACAATTTAACTGAATGAAAGAAGGAATGTTATTACATTTTAGCAAAAGGGTTAGGCTATAACCTTTAGCCAAGATGTGTAACCCAAGTTTTTACCATTTGTGCAGGAAGCGATTCTTCTGACAGCTGACGCCTACAGTACCTGAGAATTTTGTCAGACAAGCACATGATCAAAAACACCACAAAGGCTGTTGGCACTCCCAAACCTACTTCAACAACAAAAGTGAAAGTGTGTGTCAAATATCCTAACGAACATTTTTTACAAACATTTTTTTTTTACTATCACTACCAATTTCTGAATTCAAATGTCACTTTTTCAAAATTCTTCATACAGTGAGCACAAATGCAGTTTATGTTGGATAACTTTTCATTGGTTTGTCACAAAACATTTAATCACTACAGCTTCCAATGAGAAAAAGAAAGAAAAATGTCTACAAATTACATGAATTCTTTTCTCACATACCTACCAATTTGCACTTGTTTACACTTTTCAAAACGGTTAAACTTAAGTTCAAAACCTAATATAATAAAAAACTGAATAAGACAGCAACTTGCTGCAGTCAAGCTGGAGAAGTAACAGTAAACAGTAAATCTGTGCCAAAATTCTTGTCACTCCTCCTTCTTGTACAGCACAACACAACCAAAAAAGGAACCTGCATCAGCAGATCAGTCTTCAGCTGCTACACACAGGAGACAGACGTACAGATCTTTCTTATTACTTCAGGAGTGCAGGATAAAAAAGAAGCAAGAAGCATGGATTGCAAAAAGTCTCCAACAGAAGGAGGGCAGGCTTTACTTCCACTGCAGGAGGATCCTCCAGAGTACTCCAGTCATGGATTCCCTCCCTCTGAGATCTATCCCAGCACTTCAGGTCAATCTGCCCAGCAGTATGGAGCTCCGGCAGCACCTGGTCAGTGCATCCAAGGGCCATATCCAGGGCAGACTGTGGTCAATGTGCAGCCTGCAGTTAATGTGTCCTTCACTCCACTGGCCAATCCACAGCCAGATTACCTGTGCTATTCCATCTTTACCATGCTGTGCTGCTGCTTACCTCTGGGATCGGCTGCTCTTGTTTACTCCATCACAGTAAGTTTTGGTTCATACACTTGTCTCACCTCGCTTAGCATATTTACAAATGATAGGCCTACTCTTCAAAATAAATAAATAAAGAATTTAACCTTTACTTTAAAATAATATAGGACATAAATATTGTTTATAGAGCTTCTCCATTAAAATCACTTTATATTAAGGGCTAAACAAGACTTCACAGGATTACGATTCATGTCAGTATAAAAGAATCAAAGTGGAACTGAAACAGACAATAGAGAGTCAAAACAAGGCCATGGTTGTACTACAATATTTACCAAGGTTCATATTCCAGCATTATATATGCAAAGAATGACTTAAATATTCAGAAATTAGTGTTTATTGTTTACAGAATGCGTTTTTAATGATCATTTGTCATGAAACAAGGGTGAATTCAAATCTTGTTTCGAAGTTTGCCATTTGAATCAAAATTTATGTTGTGACATTGTTTGAACCTCTGATTAAAATTTCATCCTTCCTCTAGGTCAGAGCTAATGACTGTAAATTAGAAAGTTGTCTGGCTCAGTAAGAACAATATGTACCGGGTTTGGTGACTGTGCGTAAAACTAACTGTGGTAAGCAGGACGAGACTGAAGGCCGTGAGAACGGAGCGAGGCCGGTGGCATGATTGATAATGAGCTTCACCTTCATGCCACACTGGTCGCACTGGTCCAGACTTCCTGCCAGCCGCCAGACCAAAATGTCTTCTTAGTGTTTTGAATATTTCTTTTGATAGTAAGTTTCCTTTAGAATGTGTTAATAATGTAAGAGAGGCCTGCCCTTTTGTTTAAATCTCATTTATATTATTGTTTTTGTTAGTGTAGTTAGGTAAGGTTGATTGTATTTGGGTCAATGACGTGACGGGTCATTCTTTTGTCCAAAGGCCTTAATAATAATAAAAAACAAAGATATGACATCCAAAGTATGTAAGGTAGTACAACTAGATCACTTTTATTGAATCCAAAATGTTTTAATTATATTTTGCTACATATAAAGGTATTTTAAAGATTTTGAAGTGTCAAAAGGTCATTCGGTTTAACCGTCCAAAGGCCAATACAGCTATTTCATTTGTGATTAAAATATCTTAAAATGTAATAAATGTATATATTTTTTATTCTGGCATGATTTTATAACATCATATATCAACATAGTGCAAAATGGTATTAAAATTATGTGTAGAAGTCGTTGCTTTGTTATGAGAAAGAATGTCCGGAAAAATTAATTTCATTGATGTCATTTGGAGTAACCAATATAAAGGGACCATTATGGATCAAAGTCATGCAGTCAGTATCATGTGACAGGATATGACATCATTCAGACACCTACAAAGGACCACATGTTTGTGAAGCAAAGTAACTAACTCTCTTTTAACTATTTGAAAAATTAATGTTTTCACTTGCTCATATTCATGTCCCAAAACATCAGGTCATTCTGTACAACCGCTATAAAACATGGAAAATGTTGTAATATTTTAAAAACTTGTACTAAATATAAAATGTTTGATCGTCCTTTTGTTAGCTAGTTAGATATCAGCCTGTTAGCACTGTAACACTGAAAATATCGTCATTTGGTATAACCAAAAGTGTCATTTGGTAAAACCGAAATTTTGGTTTATCTGAATGACTTTTTTGGTGACAAACTTTGTCCATATTGTAAAAAATGACAAAAGCAGTGTTAATTGATTATGAAAACCACATAATCTCATTGTTAACACTTAATAAAACTTCAAAATTAATCATATCTCCACTATGTTTTTTTTACACTATTAAAAACCTTATCCGTCAATGACCCATTTATTTTTCTTTTCTTTGTGATAGGTTATTTACATTGCTGTTTTATTTTATTAGATTGGTTTTGTTTGTTATTTTGGGCCTTTGGTCTATCTGACGAAAAATACCACCTTATTTATTGTTGTTTTTCTTCTGTGATTTACAATAAATTTACCTTATAATTGATTGTGTTTTCTTTGGTCCTTTTGGTCTGACGGCCTGCTGGAAGCCTTTCATTCTTTTCTTTTATTTATTACATCTTACCCCTACCTGATGTAATACTCATGCTTCCAATGGTCAACGATTCCCACGTGTGTGCAAAGTTTCAAGAGTTTCTGAACATGTTAAGAGCCCCAAAAGTGTCCAAAAAGTTAAAAAAAAAATACCTTATGAAAATAGTAGGGCCCTTTGCCCCTTAGGGCTTGGGCTCTAATTATGCCAATCCAGTTAATCTAGGTGTAGTAACTTTAAAAACAGATTTGAAAAATAGCAAAAACTAGTGGGAATTCTATAATGCACAGTCAATAACTGATTTTTAAGATTTTGTGATTTTGCGTTTTGTGATTTTGTGACAGCCACTATATTTGATTTCTCATTTTATTCCTAGTTGTACTGTTAGAGTTCCTTTTTGTGTATTCTTATTGTGTTTATTTATATTTTGACCTGTGAAGCCCTTTGATTTGATTTTATGCATGTCATTTAAGAATATACAAAGATTTGTAATATTATTGTAATTTACTTTCACAGACTCGAGATGCTAACATGTTTGGACACCAACCAATAGCAAGCAGGAACTCCAGAATGGCTCGCATCCTTAACCATGTCAGTGTTGGTGTTGGCCTCCTCGTCTGGTTGATCACTGTTATCCGTATCATTAATTTTGTCATTGCAGTTAACTCTTACTGATATAGACCATAAGTGTAAGAAATATCATGGTAGGACACCAGAAAGTTATAGATAATGAGGGTTTTACAAACATTAACACATAATGATTCGAATACACAGTCTGCTTTTAAATGTTTTAATGTTGCTCAAGTGTTGTTTTAGTGTTGATATGAGAGCTGTAAGACTCCAAATGCGTAAGGAGCTCCATCTATAGGGCCGGAGAGGACTGATTCAGTATGTTTCATGTAACTGACATGTTATTATTATTATACTTTTTAAAAGTTCATTATTGTATTTTTAAAACAATGAAAGCTTTGACTGTAAATGTATCATCAATTAAAATATTTGTTTTTCTCCTTGTCTTAATGTTGCATCATAAAACTTTGAGTAATCAATAACAGAAATCTATCTATCTATCTATCTATCCATCCTCCATCCATCTGTATTTAAAAGGATAGGGTCTAGTTCACCCTAAAATAAAGTCATTATTTTGTGGTCTGAAAAAGAATGACGGGCATACGGCATTAGAAAAAAAAAAAACAGGGTGAGTAAATGATGATTTTATTTTCATTTTAGGGTCAACTCCCCAAATCGATATTTGCTCCATCCATTAGGCCAGGGGTGTCCAAACATTTTTTAAAGGAGGCCAGATTAAATATTGTGGACATGCCTGGGCCGGATATATATATATATATATATACTGTATATATATATATAATTTATTTTCATTAACACAAATAATAACATCTGTACCATTTTAAAAGCTTATTCTTAAAGGATAAAATTTAAATATTCTTACTGAGTTAGAACTCTTATTAAAATGATAACCACAGTCATATCAGAGAGACCCCCTGATATGACTGTAAAGAACTTTGGGTGTACAACATAGTAAATAAAGCGCTATACTGTATAAACGCCACATTCGTTCATTCATTCATTAATAATCTATTAACACAAATGCACAAAACTAGCTATTAATATTTAATACATGTCTATATTAATAATATAATAAAATTCCATGAATATAACCCGTGACCCAATGCTAATACAGCAGGAATAAGTCATCCAGAGCAGTAGGTTGAATTTTCCGGCCACAGGCATGATTTAACCCCTGGTGAAGAGTGAGATGAAATAGTTCAAAAGGTTGATTTACTCTATCTCAAAATGGATTCAAAGTTTCTCTATCTGTATATTCACAGCTTGTATGACTGAGGAACAATATACTACCTGGGTATTTCTATAGTTCCTGTTCCCATAAAAAAAGGTGAGAATCTTTTGTTAGTGAGAGAGTTTGGCGCAACAGAATGTCATCACCAAGGCAATGAGTTTATAACTCAGCAGCTGTGTGAATGAGGAAATATTATGAACGAAGGTATTTTTGGTGTAGTGCAGTGTAAATAATATTGTTCATTGATAGATTAGGAATATTAATGAGATAATTTACTAACTACTTTTTTAGTTTATTTTTTAGTTTTAATCAAGTAAAAAGGAAAAGTCTGAAATTATTCTTTTTTATAGAAACTAGGTGGACATTTAGTTAGTGAGTCGTATTATCGCTTTAATACCAATTCAACATTGGTATTGTTACAGATTGCTGTACATAAACGCACAAAGAAGATGAAGATGAGTATTCTAGTAAGTCTTTAATAAAACACAGGAGATTCCAACAGGGTAGCAACAGCATAACATAAACGAGACCGGACAACATGCACTGAAAACACAGGAACTTAAATACACAGGTAAATGAGGAGATAAAACGGAAACAGCTGAGAGTGATAGCAAATCATATTAGTAACCATGACAACAAAGGAGAAGCGGGAAAACTAAACAATGGAACACATGTGAATGAAAGTGTCAAAATAAGAGTCCATGAGAATGAAACTAACTAAACAGAACTGTAACAGGTATTAGCCTAAACAGTGCTTTAAATCCTTTTAGCAGACTCAATTTTTGTGATATCAACTTCAAATTTAGAACACAACTTGGTTAGACACATGGCTTTGATTTCTCTAGCAATTTTAGTGTCCAAATTATTTTGTAAAATATATACTCTGTATAAATAAAAAGTTTAGTTCAGTAATTTTGCTTTTTATGCATATGCTTTTCAACGATTTTTATTTTAAGTGTTTTATTCACTTAAAAAGGTGTTTCTTAATTAATTAACCATGCTTTTTTCTTCTAAAACAGTTTATAACCTTCTAGATGTGGACTGCTGACAGGAGAGATGAGGAAACTGATTTTAAAAGGAGAACTATCACAAAGTCCAAAAACTATGCTCAGTTGTGATGAAATAATCCAACTAATCCTCCTTATATTCAATGTCTCTCATCAGGGTCATTGTGAGATAGACTGATGGCACGCACAGTCACACAGTATGATGAGAACAGTGCCAAAGTTCTTGTCACTCCCCTACAACGTACAACTCAACTCCCATTTGCTGCTGCCGTTCATCGCCAAGGTATATGAGAGTCTGAACCAGAATACAGCAATACATACGTCTCTGCAGAGCACAAGGCAAAGGAAATTACAATCAATATCAAAAGCCAATAATCAGAAAAATGGATCCCAGCAATCAGCCCCCAGGTGCCTGGAATTCATTTGAGAAATCAGGGATGCTGCAGCCACAACCACCAGCAGCAGCATGCCAGGAGATCCCTGCTGGATACTCTCCCTCCTTTCCAAGCCAGCCAGTCTCCCAGGGCCCCTATGCCCAAGGGCCATATCCAGGGCAATCCGTGGTCACTGTGCAGCCTGCAGTTTTTGTGACCACCGCTCCACTGGGCAATCCAGAGCCAGATTACATGTACTATTCCATCTTTACCATGCTGTTCTGCTGCTTACCTCTGGGCATCGCTGCACTGTTTTTCTCCTGGTCTGTAAGTATTAGTCCATGTAATTTCCTTTCATTTATGAACTATTTCTTTAATTACTTTATTCTTTACATAAGCATAATTAAACTTAAAAAAGTAGGTTTTGAATTAAATTCAATATGGTGAACAGCAGTGTAGGGTAAATTACTTCAAAAAAGTAATTAATTAATTACTAATTACATCATTAATATTGTATTTAAAATACTTTTCTAATTACTCTGTCTGAAAAGTAATTTAATTACTCAATAAGTAACTTACTAATTACTTCTTAAAATCCCTATAAACCTTGACCGGATAGACAATAGAAAGGAAAATCTTTTAATAATTTAGTCAAACATGGAATAGTTTAGCCTTTTATAGCTTTATAAAACATTTTAACTTTATTAAAACATATACTATAATACTTTTATTTACTTTATAATACTTCATTTTTTTTTAGTAGGGATGTCACTATACCAAAAATCTAGTAGTCTAGTAAAGTGTGGTATACTCGATACCACGGTAAAAATATAGAAAAATACAAATAAAACAATGCTATATTTTTTCCAGGTAGGTCTAGTAGTAAGTAAAAATACCACAGAAATGTAATAATCAAATATAAAATAACTCTGCATAGTCATAACTGTATAAATTAAATATAGATTAATCCTTATTAAAGCTTTTCTTTTATTGTTTGATTATCATTTATAATACAGACAGCCAATAGTAGACAGTAGCAAGTTTTAAAGGCTACTGTCACTAAGACCTAATGGACGGAGACAATATGCTGTTACACGCTGTTCACATTCACAAAAATATGCGAATATACGCCAAAACGGGCATTTTGGCATAACTGTGTGTGTATTTGAACGTTTATGTGTAATAAACCGCGAAAATTGACACTCGCGAGAGGCGGCTATGTGTGCACGCTTTGGCTGACTGAAGACGTCTCTGAGAGAGCGCGCGCAGTTTTTTCTCCCTAGGACATCGTTTACATTTAACCGTAATGTGCTTGCCTACCTGTGTCAAAAAAGTGAAGTAATTGGAATATTTCCATTCTGCAAAACAGCCACTCGCTTCTGCCGACATCTTCAGACAGCCAACTAGTGCGAAGTCGCGAACTCACGTGCAACTGCACTACAGCTAACGATTTTAAAGAGGCAGCGTTCACTTTTACCTTTAGACGACAAATTTAGATTTTAAATTCAATATTGATTTAAACAGAACTGTTGAACTAATTTACAGTATGTAACGCAAGTACATTATAAGTAACTGTAATTAAATTACCTAAAAATGAACAGTAATCCCTTACTTTACTTTTTCAGTGGATAAGTAGGCTAATTTAATTACTGTAACGCGTTACTTAGTAACGTGCTACACCCAACACTGGTGAGTATGGTAGAATATGTCAAATTTGGTATCGTAGGACTCGGCATAAGCCAACAAATCTAATGATGTAAGTTAAATGACAATATGTTGAATTTTTCATGTTATAATCATTGTTATAAATTTTATTATATCTCTTAAACACTATGGTGCGCTGACCTAAAACTTTACAGGTCCTCTCAGAACATAGCCTCGCTGAATACTGAGTTTAGTAACGATGCGTTCATAAAACACAGCATTTTATGACAAAATTCAAAATGGCCGACACCCAAAATGGCCGACCAAAGAAAATTGGATATCGTTCAACAAGATGTGGAGATCTTAATGTGGCTCCATGAGTAAATTGGTAAATTGTACACATTATCAGTGGTCAAAAACCAAATATGGGTCACTTTGCATACAGCTGAGGTTTTTTTTTTTTTCTTTTAAAGAGGAATATCTGAAGAACAAATAATGTTGAAATTATAAATGTTCTGTCACAATGCTGTGTTGAAGATCAGATACGAACACGATGATGAAGAGAGTATGCAGTCTTTAATAAATCCAAAGATAAATCCAAACAAGAGCTTCACACACACGTAACACAGACGATACCCGACAATGGTGAACAGAAACAAGGGAACTTAAATACATGTGCAAATGAGGTGACTAATGACACACAGCTGACAGTGATGACTCAAATCAAAAACCATGACAACAAAGTGGCGGGAAATAGTGTAAGCAGGAAAACAAAGTCCAAACTGAGTGAAACTGTGACAGTACGCCCCCTCCTGGAAAGGCGCGACCTCGTGCCGGCAGATGAATGGAGGAGGCTCAGGTGGAGGACGAGAGTCCGGGAGAGGGATTGAATGAAAAGTCCAGGGTGGTGCAGGTGGCGTGATCCAAAGGGTGGCCTTGAACAGGGGCAGGCTGATGGTACCCCAGTGCACAACCAAGGCTGTGCTCCACGGTGGCGTCGACCCCCCCCGAGTTGACAAACATCAGCCGCCTTTTACATTTCCTCCTTAACCAAAACAACAAGCTTATGCTGCCTTCACACCATGTCGTAACAATAATTACGAGATGGCAAACCGTGGCGTTCTTCTCTGAGCTGTTCTCAGTCCTTAGACTAAATTTTATGCGTTTCTATGTCAACACTATCAATGGCAAAATTAATCTACAGCAGTCAGGTGGTACAAGTAAGAGCTCTGTAAGTTGTTCATGTTCATTATTATTTTAATGTTATGTGCTTTGAGATGCTGTCTCTCATCTTGTGATGCTTTGCAGACTCTGGCTACATCCGGAAAAATAAAAATGTTGCCTTCCCAATGTTAGCTTCACTTCCTGTCTCCTGAGATACCTTCATCTGATCGATTTTTGAAGGCAGCATCGATGTATCCTTCGCTGCCTTTGATATCCCACAATCCTATGCATTCCATTTGGTGACATTCAAGCTAAAGAAAGATGGCATCTGAAAGTTGTGGTTTCTGGTCAGTTTGTGTGTAAATGTACATTTTTGACCAATGTTTTCCACTTCTGATGTAATTTCTAGTGAGAAATTACTACTGTAGTAATTAAATATTTGTTTATTTCTCACCAAAGCTCGATTGTATTTTGCTGTAGATCATTAAACTGTTGCGCTGCCTCAGAAGCCTGTCCGAAATAAGTTTCATGAGGTGCCTCCATGCATAAACACTGCCTGCAAAGTCATTGCCTATAAGGCAGCGAGGCAACATGTCAACTTTCGAATGCAGCCTCTGCTGTGCGCGTTCATGTGTTTTGAGGGAGGCGTGGCTTTGGAGACGCTCTGAAGGGAGGGTGGGATCTCATACTTTCAAAGCTAGCTTGCTATTGCTAGCCTCTCCGAAATTGCCTACCCTACCTTTAATAAATAAACATACAAAATATAAGTTTGGTTGCTTGTTGAAGTAAATAGTGTTTCATGCATCTTTAACATTGGTTAACATTATATTTCACAATTGTTTTCACAGACTCGAAATGCCAACTACTTAGGACAGCGAGCATTAGCAGAGAAGAACTCCAAAACGGCACGCACCTTGAATCATGTCGCCGTTGCTATTGGGCTTGTCTTCCTTGTATTGTTTGTTATCTTACAGATTGTGTTGAATACAAGATAACAGCTGTTAGAGCTGTCATGTTTGGATGCAGATTACAAACAGATTTGGTTCTCTGCTTTTTAAATGTTATTTGGTCAATGTATCATTATACTTAAAACATATGCTGATATTTGTTATGTTTATGATGATTATTATTATGTTTAAAACATTGAAAGCTTTGACTGGCCAACTAAATTTATCATGAAAAAACAGTACTTTGTCTTGTATTTTCTTAATTATTAAATTACATTTTCAGTAATTAATAACAGGAATATATTCTTAGTGCAAACGAGTCTGTCATCTTATTTTATAGCTAAAATAACTATAAGACCAACCAACTGACAATCCATTTTCAATATTTTTTTTCTTTACTTGTGTTTTTTTTAGACTTTTGCTTATCTTAAATATCTTGTGTGCAGCTGTGCTGTTTTATGCACATGCATGTGCATAATTTTTACATTGACATGTGTAATACAAAAACAAAGAAGAGCTGGATCCAAATGCATTGAATTTTATTTACAAAAATAAACAAGCTAATCAAACATGAGATCCAGGAAGAGAATGAGTGCACCAAATATCCATATAAGAACAAGACTAGACAAGGAACACAAGAAATGGTGGGGTTTAAATACACAAAGGACAACAAGGGGCTGATGATGAGGGACAGGTGTAGGTGATTAGTAGTCATGGAAACAAATGAGGATAACTATGGAAACAAGGTGCAAAGCAAATATTCCCATCAAGTTCCACATTGTTGAAAGACACCATATAATTAGAAAAAATATTGAATTATAAATTGCATTGTTGTATTTAATTAACATACAGTACCTGTCAAAAGTCTGGAAACATTACAATGGTTTAATGTTTTTGAACAAAAGTCTATTATGCAAAAATGTTAAGCAGCACAGCTGTTTTCAACATTGATAATAATAATAAGAAATGTTATCTGAGCAGCAAATCACTGTGATCATGTGACACTGAAGACTGAAGTAATGATGCTGAAAATTCATCTTTGATCACAGGAATAAATTACATTTTAAAATATATTAAAATAGGAAATAGTTCTTTTACATGGTAATGTTATTTCACAGTATTACCGTTTTTACTGTATTTCTGATTAAATAAATGGTGAGCATTAGAGACTTCTTTCAAAAACATTAAAACATTTTAATTTTTTCAAACTTTTGGCAGGTACTTTATATATATATATATATATTTCTTTTATTTCATTATATTTTTTCATGTGATATATATCTATCTGTCTGTTTATTAGCTCAACACTCTGCAACTGAAAAAACACATGCAAATAAAAAAACAGCAGCAAATTAAGAAAAGAAAATCATCAGTTTCACAACACGTGCTGCAAATGCTCACAACACAACCATACAGAAATGAGCTGCAGATAGCACAGACCACAATGGAAATGATTCAAGGGGACTCCAACAAGTGACAAACCTTGCTGGGAATACTTATTGTTCAATGTCTACTGTTTTCATGACCTGAAAGGTGAGTTTTTTGTTTATTTTAACATCCTGATTGTATGTGCGTTGAGTATTTGCAACGAGTTTCTGTATTTGGTTGGGTTGTGAGTATTTGCAGCACAGGTGTTGTCAAACTGCTGAAGATGTAAAGTTTGCTGGTGTTTTTTCTATTTGCATGTGTTTTCTTCAGTTGCAGCACCTTGAGCTCTCTCAGCCACAGTAGTGATGGCACATGGGGGGGTTCTCAAATGAGGGGGCAAACTCCACTCCGTTCGAGTATGGGGTCTCTGCAGAACAAAAGTGGGCGTTTCTATATTTGTGGGTGTTTACAAACTGGTGGGTGTTTATAAATCATGCAATGAAAATGATCCCTTTCACCTGACCCAACCCCACCCCTAAACCCTACCCTCACTGTGACGTGGGTAACACAGGTAACACGTTAAAAAACGCCCCTCTGTTTGATCTGATAACTCCTATTACTTCTGCTGAGACGCATACTTGCTCCGTTCTCTCTCTTGCCTCCCCTGATTGGCCTGCTACACATATATGCGTTTACTGTGTTTTCAAGATTAAGGATCTTTAAAGAAAGCCGCATACAATTTAACAGAATAATTGACGGAATGTTATTACATTTTAGCAAAAGGGTTAGGCTATAAAGTTTTTACCACATTTGTGCAGGAAGTGATACGTCTGACACTTACAAGCACAACAACCAAAAACACTACAAAGTTGGTTTCTCTCAGTGATCAAACAACTTCAAATACCCTTACAAACTTTTTTATTTTTAAATCACTGATTTAATTTTTAATTTTCTTCAAGACGCAACAATGAGGGTACAGATATGGAATGCTAACATGAGGAATGAGGAAATTACACTTCTTTTTGTTTTCTTTTCTTTCTTTTTTTGCTATCGCTACCCATTTCTGAATACATAGACCACTTTTTCAAAAATTCTTCAAATGGTGAGCACAAATGCAGTTTATGTGGGATAAATCTGTGGAAATTATGTGGAAATCTGTGCCAAAATTATTGTCACTCCTCCTCCTACAGTACAACACAACCCAATCCAACTACCAATCACCAACCTGATACACGGAACTGATCAGTTTTCACCTGACTACACACCAGAGAAAGACATACAGATCTTTCTTATCCCTTCAGGAGTGCAGGGGAAAAAAACGGAAGAAACATGGATCACAAAAATTCTCCAACAGAAGCAGGGCAGCCTTTACTTCCACTGCAGGAGGATCCTCCAGAGTACTCCAGTCATAGATTCCCTCCTTCTGAGATCTATCCCAGCACTTCAGGTCAACCTGCCCAGCAGTATGGAGCTCCGGCAGCACCTGGTCAGTGCATCCAAATGCCATATCCAGGGCAGACTGTGGTCACTGTGCAGCCTCCAGTTAATGTGTCCTTCACTCCACTGGCCAATCCACTGCCAGATCACCTGTGCTATTCCATCTTTACCATGCTGTGCTGCTGCTTACCTCTGGGATCGGCTGCTCTTGTTTACTCCATGACAGTAAGTTTTGATTCATACACCTGTCTCACCTCGCTTAGCATATTTACAAATGATAGGCCTACTCTTCAAACTAAATAATAAAGAATTTAACCTTTACTTTAAAATAACATAGTACATAAATATTGTTGTTAAAAGTCTGTCACGGTAGGGTTACAGATCTGAAAATGTGTGCTCACTCAAACTTTAGTCTATTTAGAAAACCTCCCCAATAAAAAACATGCTCATATGATTTACAGCATGTAAAATATAACAGGTCAGTACAGGCTTAATATTGCAGTTTTGTGCCTTCCTGTAACTTTCGTTTTTAAGAAAAGGGTGTGGTAGGCTATGGAGAAAAACAACTTGAATTGCTGTCAATTTACAGTAGGTTCTTTCTCTCTCTTCAGTGAAAAAACATAGCAAAATAATAAATTATCCATTACAGAAGTTTAAATACAAAAATGCCTTCTAGCTATCAAACTACTGCTCTCACTTGTTTAGTCCAATACTTTAGGCCTATTCACCTTATTCTTAACATAAAAGCCGGCGCTGCCATTTTAAATTTGAATGTTCAAAGCTTTCTGTGTCAGGCATCTTCTCCAGTTATTTTAGCTGTGCAAAAACTGTTCATTATGGTGATTGACATTGTATTAGTTTGAAGCACAAACAGTTTTACTGGCTGCATCCAAAAACTTAGGCAGTTGACTTGTTGCCTAAATTTTGGTATTATTACTATTATTTCCTTAAAGCAACATGCAAGAACAGATCATACCAAGCCAGTTAATCTAGTTGTAATAACTTTTAAAAACAGATCTGAAGATAGCAAAAACTAGTGCAAATGCTATAATGCACACTCAATAGCTGATTTTGTTATAGCCACTAATCAAATAATAATATATTTGATTTCTCATTTTCTTCTCAGTTGTACACTGTTAGAGTTGCTTTTTGTGTTTTCGTATTGTGTTTATATTCTGACCTGTGAAGCCCTTTGATTTTATTTTATGCATGTCATTTAAGAAAGGTTCTTTACAAAGATTTGTAATATTATTGTAATTTTCTTTCACAGACTCGAGATGCTAACATATTTGGACACCAACCAATAGCAAGCAGGAACTCCAGAATGGCTCGCATCCTTAACCATGTCAGTGTTGGTGTTGGCCTCCTCGTCTGGTTGATCATTGTCGCTTATTTCATTCTTTTTATCATCACAGTTAGCTAACTAAGACCATAAGTGTAAGAAATATCATGGTAGGACAGCAGAAAGTTATAGATCAGGGGTCTCCAGACTTGGTCCTGGAGGCCCACTCCCCTGCGGAGTTTAGCTCCAACACACCTGATTGAAAGT
Organism: Ctenopharyngodon idella; assembly: GCF_019924925.1. Lineage (NCBI taxonomy): Eukaryota > Metazoa > Chordata > Actinopteri > Cypriniformes > Xenocyprididae > Ctenopharyngodon > Ctenopharyngodon idella. The sequence goes on along the minus strand of NC_067235.1, from coordinate 29,383,748 downwards.
TTCTTCTATGCCTAGTGAGACCTTGATTAGCTGGTTCAGGTGTGTTTAATTGGGGTTGGAGCTAAACTTTGCAGGACAGCATCCCTCCAGGACCGAGTTTGGAGATCTCTGTTATAGATATATAGGTGTTATAGGTGAGGATTTTACAAACACTAACACATTATATTTTGAATACACAGGCATTTGGTGGTCTGCTTTTAAATGTTAGTGTTGCTCAAGTTATAATTGAAATGAGAGCTGTATCCACCTATAGGGCCAGCGAGGAATGATTCAGTATATTTCATGTAACTCATCTGCCTTGTCATAAGACATTTGTTTTTCTTCTTGTCTTGTTACATCATAAAACTTTGGGTAATCAGTAAATGTATTTAACATTATGAGTCTGATGTTTTATTTAAGCAAACTTTTGAAAAATATCTGACAGCACAATCAAAGACAATTGTCTGTTTTCCACACGTATATTTCCTACTGTTTGGCCTCCCATGCCAGAGATGCCAGTTCGAAATCAAATCCCGCTTGGAGCGGGGTGAGTTGAAACAGAGGGGTTACATTTGGTGCTGTGACCCGAATGGGAGTAAGGTTTAGGAGGATGAGTGTAATGTGGGTGACCATGATGTCCCTGGGTTTTGGTGCTCTGTCCCCGACTGGAGCTGTCCCCGGAAATGTCCCTGTTTTACAACTCACTCAAAACAACCCGCAATTGCAAATAGCTACACTGCAAAGACCGACCAACATAGCTACAGTAGCCTGTATTGATTATATTCACCAACAGAGGGGGCTGTGCAGCTACACTGCTACACTAGGTCGCGAGTGCGCAGCTAATTCATGAAGAACATAACCTTGACCAGAGCAGGGCGCCATTATCGTCAATTATCAAAAGAAACATCGTTATCGGTTTTAAGGTAACATACTAATTATATTCTAACTATAACTACATCACATGGTGAAGGTACACTCAGATATGAATAAATAAATATATTGTCCCCATTTTATAATCAATAGATAATAACAAATGAGATTTCGGTGATATTTTTAGTGTTGGCCGATTTCGAAACACTGCTTCATGAAGCTCTGAAGCTTTATGAATCTTTTGTTTCGAATCAGTGATTCGGAGCGTGTATCAAACTGCCAAAGTCACGTGATTTCAGTAAACGAGGCTTCATTACGTCATCACTGTTTTGAAATGTTTCAAAACAGTTTGAAATTTCAATGGTTCACCGGTAGAGTGCGATGATAAAGTGAACCCATGAATCATGCAGATTCATTGAGAACTATTGAAAAAGTGTCTATGGGTTTTACCCTATGGTTTTATACATTTGTAGATGTTTTAATTAGACATTAGAATAATTAAAATGAATAATTGTAGTTATTAATCTCTTATTTGCCTGTTTTGAGCCATGGAACAAAGAAAACAAGCCCTGATTGATAAAATTAATAAAAGAACACATTATACAGACACTCTGTATTTAATCGTATTAGATGATTAGTTTATTGCATTTGATAGATTTTACTTTCAATAAAACTTTTGCAATACATTTGTAAAGGGTGTTTTTATGCATGTTTGGCCTGAGTTTTGTTGTATTTACACTGTTCTGACCACTAGGGGTCACCGTGGAGATGGGTGTCAGATTGTTTCGAAGTCTCGGCACATTTGCTTCAACTGCTTCAGTGTTTCGCGAAGCCTCGATCTGCCCATCACTAGATATTTTGACCACTCATATATGAAATGTCCCCGGTTTCCATTTCAGAAATCTTGTCACCTTAGTATAACAGAGTCCAGCTAGTTAGAGCTGTGCAAATAAACCCCACTCCCCTGGCCTCAAGAGGTGCACTGGTGACAGACACTAGAGGCTGCAGTCTTTAGCGTCCTTGCTAGTGTTAATTACCTTGTTAGCTTGACCACGAGTAGAACCGGAAAAAGTTGTGCACACCGCCATGCAAAATGGGTTCTCACGCACTCAATGCGGACAACCACCCACACCACAATGATGTCATTTTTGCCGCGCACACCTTCGCGTTCATGCTAGCGAGCGACCGGCATCAAGCTTTTAAAAAAAGATGTTCCCATGTGACACGTGTCGTATATTCCACGTGTTCTGGGGAAAGCCTACACGATAGGGTTTGGTAAAAAAAGAAGAAAAAAAAAAAAGAAAATCCTATTTAAAGAAAATCCTGACCTTGGCCATTGGTCTTCTGTGCACAGCTACGTCGTGTGCGTTCGTGTGACTAGCACCACTATGACTCGCCAAGAAAAAGCACAAGTGAGAAATCAAGATGCGACATGAAATACAATGGCAAGAAATCCCAAAAATACGGTACAAGAGAGCTCAACGCGCTGCAACTGAAGAAAACACATGCAAAGAAGGAAACAGTTTTCATCAGTTTGACAACACATGCTGCAAATACTCACAACACAACCAAATACAGCAACTCACTGCAAATATATGCGCAACCATTATTTACATTTATGCATATGGTTGACAAGGCATTCACCACAGTGTTATTTTAGTATCGAGATACTATTGTTTTTATTAATATAAATATAGAAATAGTCAACTCTGATTCCTGACTCACACAGTCGATGGAGTCAACTCCCTAAATCTACATTTGCTCCATCCATTATCCAAACCGCTTTATTAGGGCCTATCCCAGCATCTTGGGTCACACTCACAGGCACAGACAATTTAACGCAATTAGTAATTTAAACCTCGCAGACGGGGAGAACATGCAAACTCCAGAGGCATAGCTGTGAGGGACAGTACCTTTAAATCAAAACAGGGTCAGCAATAAGAATACAAGATTTACTTACTTTATTAATAGCCTACATCACACTTAGCACGACTGGCCAAATTAGTCCAGTTTATATTAACTTGAAATGATAAGTATCACCGCCGTTTCCTAGTTGTTGCCAATCATTTTAAAGAGGAAAAAGTCACAGGAGACAGTCTTGGTTGAATATTATTTCAGAGTTAAATAAACGAGAGGTAAGGTAACGTATTTTCTTCAATGAATTCATGTAATTATACCGGTCGAGTGAGGGCGCTAAACGCCCATTTTCATTTCTTGAATACATTTCAAATGGTTATGAACACAAATTAATTTGGTTTGCAATGTTTATCCTAATATTTATTGTACTAATAAAACATCTATGAAACCATAAAGCTGGCACGGAGATATGTAGGCTATAGGCTAATTACAATGTAGTTATATGGCTGTTTTTTTTTTTTTTCTAAAATAAGCTACATGTAGTATAAACGTACGTGAAGTTGTTTCTGCGATAGTTCTCTGATTCATGGTGTTGATAAAGTGCACTCAACTGCCATTGCACTTATAGGGATTAGTGAATGACTGAGCATTTCAGACGGAGTCGACACGAGAGCTATTTAGAGTCGAGGAATCGACTCCCCATCACTGCTTACTAGTGATTCAAACCTATAATCCAACTCATTATAATTTTCTCTCCTTTTGTAACCAACACATTTACACCACACGAGGTCGCTTATTGTGATGTGCGTAGTTTCCTTCGCTCTAATAAAAAAAAATAACAACGCAAATTGTGTTTTCTTTTAACCATAAAAATCACAAACGCGGTAATAAGCAAATATGGAGCACAGTTAATGTTTAGTTTGTATGTTTAATTTGATATTTTTCAGTTGTGTGCGGACACCCCCGCCCACTGTTCCTCTCTCTGCGCAGTCTCTGCAGCACGCGCCGTCTCTCACGTATCTGCATCCGCTCGCCACTGTCAAGGTCACGTGCTGCTGCAAGCGGAATTCCACACTTTCCTCATCCTAACGTTACATTCATGCACGCTCACTTCTGCTTTTTAATAGTGACAAGGATAATATCCAATACGAGGCGATGAGGCTTATGTTAATCAATTTAATCCCAAATGCGTGCCGTGTGAGCACGTGTATTTTTTTCGAAATGAAACTAACTGCATGACATTTTTTAGTCAACTTAGTCAAAGTATGTGATTTATTTCTGTTCACGATTGTTAGCAGAATGTTCCCCAGTATGTATGGGGGGGAGATTTATAGAAAAGGAAATGATAAACCAAACATAGATGCACATGCTTTGAAAGATGTGAATCAACAAGTTATTACCCACAACTGTGATCACTGCCATTTTTAGTGTCCATTGAGCATAATGTATGATATTTGATTCTGCATTTGTGTCATGATGCGTTATGGAGCTTGGACACCGAAAGAATTTAGCTTTCAGAAGGGAAAGCGCCACTTAAATGGTTCAGGTTATCTTGTGAAAGGTAACATGATGAGATAATTCTGCACGGAGCATGTGCTTTTTTACAGTTTAATATTACATTTGGGAAGTCTAGCAGATCTATACATCACCGAACTGCGCTTGTTTAAGGCATGTTATAAATATCCCCTCTATGTCCTTGTATAGCATCGTCTTACCCAGTCTCCCATTAGTTTCCATAGCATTCGTGATAGATAGCTCGTGTACGCTTCTTTAAAATTATCCTACGAACACGGCGTGACGTCAGGTTGCCAGGGCGACCAGCCCCGGTGGCACGTGTCCGGTATAAAATGGTGCGGCATTACGCGGAAACTGAGCAGAAGCCGCAGCATCATCACTGAAAGAGGTGAGTTCTTCCTGATAGGCCTACATCATTATTGTGTCGAATTATTTGACTATAAAATGTCTTACACTTATTAAACTTTTTCAAGATGACCTTTAGCTTTGCAGGATGTTGTTTGCTGCGTTTGGGCTTGTAAGGAAGCGGTTATATAATCTTTCAGTTTCTGCGTGATGCACGAATATGGGGAGGCGTGGTTCATTCATACATTTAATCCGACTTTATCAAAATATTCCAGTGTTTTATAACAAAATACAAAAAATAAATCTAACTATTACGACATTTTAGTATCTTATAGGGGGAAAAAAAAAGGTCGAAGAATGAAGCAGCGTGACGTGCCTTGCGGGCCGCTCGCGATGATTTCATTGCGTCGTATCTTTCTAGAATGTACCATCTGCTAAAGATGCTGCGGAAGGGGGAAGGAATTAAAATTTAATTCTTTTTTTTTTTAAAATAACTTATCGAAAAGCGACTGTGTGTCGTTTAAACGCAGTTTAGGAGATCTTATTTGAGTCAAGAGGTTGTTATATTTATTCGACATATTGATATTGACAAATAATGAACGAAGATGAAAACGCACTCCCCCCTTTTTAACATAAAAGTAACAGTTTGCGCTCTAATGCATATAAAAGCAGATAAACAGAAATTTTATGACGACCCAAAGGACATCACTCGCATCGTGAAGGTCACATGAGCCGTCAAGGTCAAATATGATATAATGCCTTGCGATTAATCAACGTGTCTTTCTCATAACAGTGGCGTTTTAATGCTTTATACGAGATAACGAATATGCCAGAGTTTCTACCTGTATTTTAATGTACATTTGGACAGGACACATGTTACACGGAGAGCATCATGGGAGATTTTCTCCCTCATGTACGTGACTGGAGTCGTGTTTCGATGCTGCAGTGGAGAACATGACTCAGATCTGAAAACCTATCATGAGCAATACTGAACTTCAGTATTGACTTTTACAGTAATTTCCTGCACATACTCTGAATAATAAAACACATTAAATCAGCCTAAGGTGGTCTGCTAGTTTTAGCTGGTTTAAGGTGGTTTCCCAGCTGTTAAACCAACCAATTATGGACCCACCTGATCAGGTTTAGACTGGTTTAAGATGTGTGTTTTAGCAGGGTATGCATTATTATTAAATTATGATGTGATAATTTACCATAAATCACCCATAATGCTTAAGTGTATTTCAAAGACTGTAGGATGAAATGTGTATGCGAGCAAGTGATATGCATGCGGCATCTCCTTCCCTCTTCATTGACCTTCTGCAGTCTGACTCTGCAGTTGCCACTGGCAACAAGAAGGGCCTTCAGCTGGCAATTTAAGTGTCACATATAGTGGATGTTATCTTATACCAGGCAAATTCGAGTGTTCATACTATGGAGTTAGTTGAAAAAGAAGCCAGTAGAAATTTAATCAGGCATTTGATGGCCCATTGCACTGATTTATTTATCATGACATCACAAGTGGCATGTGATGTTCACTGGTTTGACACTTGTGCCCGCCTCATCAAAAGTGTCCAGATGGCACGCAGCTTAGACTAATGTACAATGACAGTGATTTCAAAATAAAATCTTGGTTTGTGCATTGTAATATAGTGAATAGTCTAAAATAGTTTTAAAAATTGCATGCAAACTGCATGTTTAATGTTACAGAAATGAGCTACAGTACAGTCATGGAGTCTGTGCATTGGTTGATTTTTTTTTTTTTTTTTTTCCTCTGGGGTTTTACAGGCTCTTAATTAGCACCTTTGGAGGAATAAAGTTTACAGTAAAAATACCATTCCCTTCTCAAACATATCCTAAAACAGAGCCAAGAAGGGGAACAGTGGGTTGCAGTGTGGGATAATTTAATGTTCTTACATCATACCTATTGCACTGCTACTAAAGCCAAATGTGACCGTTGGCACACAAATAATGGCCCCAATGTTAGATATTTATGTGCTAAACTAGCTAAAGTGCCTATCTGTCCTCTAAAAACATGTTTTCCTCTGCTGCTGTTGTCTGGCTGGAATGACACAGCACTTCCTCAGGATGCCTTATAGGCACACCACCAGGATACTTCTCTACTCAATATCTTAATATTGATCATTGTAATAATAAAGAGGGTCCAAAAGCCTTTTTTGTCATCAGTTGCTTGCTATTTTTTCCTGAAGTGACATTTTGAAGTTCCTGTTTCAGTATATGCCACACAGCATTAGAATTTTCCACTTAAATGGCTGTGTGCGACGCGTGTCCCAGGAAAACTGTCCTGGTTACACCCGTCCTTGTGTCCTTGTTCTGTCACTCAGAGTGTTTTTGGTCAGAGGAAATGGCCGCTTGCTGGGTCAGAGCAAATTCTGTCTTCTCGTCTCTAAGAGAGAAGGCGTGGCATTGTGGTTAGTCAAGACTTGCTTCCTACTGCATGGGGAGAGTGCGCAATCCTGCCAAATAGAGCAAAATGAATAGAGAGACTGAAATAACATGATATAAGACACCTATAAATAAAAAAATACATTAATAATAACAATCACTATAAACAATTATTTAGCCAAATAATGTAGTTTGATTGTAGGCCTTGAGCATGAGCATTATAGGTAGTGTAGTTTTTCACCAAGAATTCAGTAATTAAACAAATTTTTAAAACAAATTGTCAATGATTTATGGGTCCTACAAAAGCAAATGGCTTTGCTTAAAGTCGTAATCTTACAGAAGTAGGGGGACAGATCTTTTCTTCTTTATTGTGACAAAACATCTGAGTGAAACGGATTATCGAAAAAGAAAAAAATGTAGGTTGGGGATTTGGTTCAATCCATTGAATGGTTGTTGATTGGTTGGAGGCAGATCGGTTTGCAGTCGATTGAAAGAAAGGGGCGGGGTTTAAGTTCACTAAATGATTGGAGAAGTCCGACATATGTCACCAGAAAGAATGCTTTTCGCCGGCATATCGAGACATTTTGGTCAAGGTAAAAAAAAAAAGTAAAATTTAAACACGCATGGATAAATCAAATCGTATTAAGATAAATAACATGCATTTATGAAATAGAAAAGATACATTTCCATTTCATGCTGACTTTTAACTTTTACCTCGGAGCTTATAGAAGTTTTGTCTAAGGCCCTGTCCCAAATGGCACACTTCATGTGCACTTTCGGTCTTGTGGACTTAGAATTGTCGCTGTGTGCACGTGTCTGTTACAAGACCGTAGGGTGTCCCATTTGTCATTTTATCTTTCAGAAGGCCGCTATGCGCCCTCGATGCGCACTTCTGCTTAGCCCGCTAGCCTGCAAGATACGCAGAGCACTTCTACATGGCAGTCAAAGCGGCATTACGTCACGAAAGTGCAGACTCAGAGGAAGACTGTGAGGGTTTAGGGTGTCATTTGGGACAGGGCCTAATAGATTTATACATTTATCGGTGTTGAAAATGAATGGGATATTTACTTGAGTGTTGTGATCTGTTGATGTGTGATCACAGGTGTGCATATAGGGTATTTATCCAATCAGATTATGGAGCCAGAATTAATATTATTATTTGAAAATTAGCATTTAATGGTTACACATGATATGCATGTGACAGCGTTGGTTAGACTGAGAGAACAGTGGGGGAATTGAATTTAGGGTCAGTTCAGAGGTGTGTGTGTGTGTGTCATTTGATCCAGGTCTAATTAGAGGCAGCAGGCTTTTGGCAGGAAACCAGTTCTCATTGACTCTGTTCCACTGTTCTTTTTGCCATTCAAGTTTTCCAAGAAGACAAAGATGGATATTCTCATCTATTTACAAAAATGTATAGTGGCACAATTTGCTGTGAATCAAATGAATCACAACCAATCACCAAAATCAATAATCCAAAGAAAAGAAGTCAGAGATAAGGAAAGGAAACCAAAGATGCCGACATGCACATTGTTTTCCTTGCACTGAATGACCTTGTCAACGTCATACGATCAGCTTCTGCAATTTCATCAGATCGTTTGATTTTGATTAATTTATTGATTGATTCTTTGCTTCACCTCCATTCACGGGTCCAAAAGATTAATTTCTAAACTAAGCAAAGGCCTGCTTTGTCAGATAGCATTTGCAAAAAAATAATGAATTTCTGCACCAGCAGCACTTGCATGCATACTAAATGCACCATTTTAGCTCGAAGCTGGATCTGCTGGTCGGTCTGTTGTTTTATGTGCAGTGCATCCTGGGAGTCCTTAACAGGACCACATAGGATAGGGGACTTGGATTAGGATTACTCAGGCAGGTCAGGTGCAGTACATGGTTCACACACACACGGGCAGATTAGGAGATTACAGGGATGTCTTCAGTTACACACAGCCAGATGCAAGGACGCTCTGTCTTTATGCACATTGTGATAGACCGAGCTTCATTCTTTCACCATCACTGACATCAAGTACATTTCCTGATTATGAAACATTGCAATTGTATTGTAGCTAGTACTTTTCCCATTTTTATTGCTGTAGATGGAGTAGAGACCTAATCTAGATGTGACTTTAATACACATTTTATGAAGCTTTTAAGACTGACATTTACAATGACATTGGTATCAAAATAAGTCACCGTTTTCTAGATAGACATCAACCCTTGTCTCATTTCACATTGCCCTTGAGCTCTTTGAGATAAATGACCTGATTTCATCCAGTCTGGCGAAGTGGAGCATTGGCTGCATTGGTGCATTAGCTCACATTTGAGTTTAGGGTCAGTGCTCATCTTGTACAGACAGAAACATCAAAAAGCAGGTGATCGCTAATTCAAAGGGTGTTTTACACTAACTGAACTGAGATTGATCCATCTGAGTGAGATTTCCCATGGTTATAGGCAATTGTCCAGAAAAGCTACTCGTGGTCATTTTAGGTTGACCGGTCATGGTGTCGCTTTGATTGGTTGGCGTATTCTGAGCCTGAGGATGATTTTCTCAGTATTTGTGGAAACCGCCAATGCCATTGGGAAATAGGTCGTTCGGTACCTGGAAAATAGACGGCTGCTGCTGTAGTGTCAATCTCCAGCTCATAACCTCATAATCTCATGGACATTTGTCCCTTTGGATTTAGCAATAAAGTTTTCCATGCACAGAACAGCATTTGCATTATTCTGCCAAATGCCAATTTTCCAATATTTGAAATTTAGGACAGATTGATTTCATATCAATTCAGTTTCATATGAACCATATCCCAGACCATCTTTTCAAGCAGACCGTGAGGGTCATTTTCGGCCGTTTCAATGGTGCACCGAGACAGAAATCAGAAGGGCAGATGAGGTCCAATCAATGGTGGTGTCTATGGAAAACCTGTTAATTTGTCTCATTAATGACAGTGTGAATGGTTGTGCAATACTTGTCTTGATGAAAGTATAAACATGTGGACTCAAAACAAACCATAGCTCACTAAAACCTAACAGATCAGATGTTTTACATCAACTATACCCACATCTATGGGCTTTTAAAGAGCTATATTTTGTTGTGAGTACTCATAACCAGTTGACATAACTCTGTTAGCTAAAATATGTTTATATCTTAAATTGTCAAACACAGTGTAATGCCTAATGCATTTCTTTTGAGTTATTTTGTATACAGCCTTGTAGTGTTTGAAATACACCAGTAAAGTAAGTCACTAGGATGTTACTTTATGTCTAGCTGTAAAAACAGTGACCACAGAAATCAACTTATTCTAAACATTTCTGAAGTCCAAACAGATTTAGACTGCTGGTTTGTGTGAAAAAAGCCCAAATAAATCAACTGAAAGCCACATACACTTTTATCTGCATTTAAATTTGTTCACTTTATCTTTTGCATCATATTTGAAATGAAAGTGTCACATGATCATATGCAAATATATTCGTTCCCTGTTGCAGTTAAACATCCTTCTGTTCCCTTTTTATATATCAGGCATTATTCATATATGGCATGATGTAAAAATATTTGACTCTGGTCCAATTGTCAGGCTCAGATTACATAAGACCCGTCCTCACACACCGTGCCATGCTTTTCACTTTGATAATAGAGAAAACTGCAAATGATGTCAGGCATGTGACAACTTGCTGCATTTTGAAACCCACAGTGAAGATTGTTTGGCAATGCATGTACATTCTTCCTTCCACCGCACTGCCAATATTTCAGCAGTTTTTTTAACTTCCTGTGTGCATATGAGGAAGTGTAAGGACAAATTGTAGAGTGCATGACTTTTTCTGCATGGAAAGAGGAGAATAAAAGACGTGTCAAAGCACAATGGACCTTCTGCTTCGCCAGGCTAATAAAGTATGTGGATCCGGTGAGCCCGAGGTTTGGAAATTTCCCAGACAGCATGCTAATGGACCCGAAAACAATAAAAACTAGAGAACAGTTCAAGCCTCCACCCACCATCCAGAACACCACACTGGCTTAGAGAAAGTTCATGAAGTTCAATCCCACAAGCATGTTTAGACAGACCACTAAGCTGCTAGCAAGGGTGGGCGGTACACTCTTAAAATGAAGAGACAATGTGCAAACAGCTTGTCACTGGGACAACAGCCTCAAAATGACATCTTTGTAGCTTTTTTACCCCTAAAGATTCATAGTAGTACATATTACTACTTTAAGCACTAATATACATAAATAAACTTTAAAAATAACATTCTACTGATCTGACAGATACATTAAAGTGTTCTAAAAGCCTCCTTTGTTTATGTCTTCTCAGATTCAGGACCACCATCCACACTCTTGCAATAATGTCTGAGCTTTGCGTTGGAATCAATGGGTAAGTTAACCAATCTTATCTGTCATGACATTTGAAGACTTAAATATATGATAAAAACATTTAGCTTGACAAAATATTTAGCACTAAATGCAAAATTGTAAGAAAGACTGCATTATAATAAATATACTTGGAATTTTCTCAATTCCAAAAAGTATTTATAAAAGTTATACTATTGAGAATTTTTCAACTGTATGAAAAAACAACTTTCACAACTTTTATGAACCTCATTTGCATTTCACTTGGGACACTGCTTTAAGGTCAGAGACTGCAAGGAAGCTCACAAGGTTTTGGAACAGAGCTAATAATTTCATAAATAGAGATTGTAAAGTGCAGATAGACAGACAGACAGACAGAGAGAGAGAGAGAGCAAATGGCCTGATTCAGAATGATTACAAGAACAGGATTACCCAGGATGAGCTTAAGCCTCCATCCACACACACACACACACTCCTGCTGTGTAGTCATGCAGGGAATGTGTCTTACCAGTCAGATATCAACTGACAAACATGATATGTTGATATATTTAAATAAAACCATGTAGATATTCCCTTTCTTTGAATAAATCACTCAGTCCTTCAGAGGAACGTTCCATCGTGTTTTCTGCAGACAGACAGATGCAGAAGAATCTTTCAGAAATAACAGATATAAGATAGATTGTGTGATTATGAAACATCTTAATTCTGCTCTCTGTTTGTGTAGATTTGGCCGCATTGGCCGTCTGGTCCTCAGGGCCTGCCTGCAGAAGGGAATTAAAGTCACCGCCATCAACGACCCCTTCATTGACCTGCAGTACATGGTGAGATTCACTGAAGCACAAATGATTGGCAATGTGTAAAGCATCAGCCATGTTAAACTAAAATATAGGCATATAGGCCTGCACTGGATATAGTGTTGTTTAGTATGAGATTTCTGACGCTTTCAAACATGCAGTGGATTTAACAGGATTTTTCAGCATCTTATTGTTGCATGATCCAGTCAGTTCCCATTATTCCCAAAATTAAGTTCCAAAATGCTTTTTTCCTTTTGTATATTCGGTTAAACATGGAAAATGTCAGTTTACAATGTACACTACCATTCAGGTGTTTGGGGTCTGTAAGATTTTTTTAAAAGAAATTAATACTTTTATTCAGCAAGGATGATCAAAAGTGACAGACTTTTACAAAAGATTTCTGTTTCAAATATATGCTGTTCTTTTGAATTTTCTGTTCATCAACGAATCCTGAAAAAAGTATATCATGGTTTCCACAGTAATATTAAGTAGCACAACTGTTTTCAACATTGATAATAATCAGAAATGTTTCTTGAGCAGCAAATCAGCATATTAGAATGATTTCTGAAGGATCATGTGACACTGAAGACTGGAGTAATGATGCTGAACATGTAGCTTTGCATCACAGGAATAAATTACATTTTAAAATGTATTAAAATAGAAAACAGTTCTTTTAAATTGTAATAATTTCCCACATATTACATTTTTTTAATGCATTTTTGATCAGGCTTGGTGAGGATAAGATATCGTACTGACCCCAAACGTTTAAATGGTAGTGTTTCCCCACCATTTTTTGTAATTGCCTAGTGTTTTTTTAACACAACTAGGAAATTTCTGGCGAAAACAGAATGTTTTAAAGATGTTTTGATGTTGAATTGTAGCAAAAACATGAAATAGCAGAGAAATAGCAGTGAATATACATTTCAGGTTATGCTTAGCTCAAAAATACAAATGCTCTTTGTGAGTCCTTACTCTACAACATTAATCCAGTAGTCTTGAATGACTGTAAAGGTCAAGGAAATTAATTTATCTTGCCCTACAGGTCTACATGTTCAAGTATGACTCCACTCACGGACGTTACAAGGGAGAAGTTCACCATGAGGATGGAAAACTGATCGTTGATGGTCAAGCCATCTCTGTGTTCCAGTGGTACGTTTTATTGGTCTTATATATCATAGTCATCCTTCAGGAGCGTCGCTCTGTTAGGATATAACTCCAACCTTGACACAGAGACAGAAAATATGTTGCGATTCATAGTAAACACTGTCATATTAGGAAGATTTAGGCTATGTACATCATCCTGCACAGTATATACTGCATACTGGCATCCCAAATTATACACTATGCGCTTATACACTATGTACTCAACCGTGGTGTTTGAATTTTGTGAGTTTATTTTGTCATTCAGCATCAGAGTCTGATGGCCCCTCCCCCTCCGCTACATAATTAAAGCTGTGACAGTTGAGTGCATGAAGTTTCCAACATTCCACACCTCGTTTTTTTTGGTTGCATCATCCGGGTATTTTCATGGAATTTTCAGTGTAAACACACTAATCGCACTATTTATACTACAAAAACGACATAGAATAGTGCATAAATACACAAATTGGGATGCACCATGGGTACTATTTAAAAAAAATACTATATATATATATAGTTTTATTGTTTTGTTTACTCTATATATATTTTTTTTTTGTTTTTTTTTTTGGCTTTTTTAATCCAATTTTGAGCAAAATTGTTTGGCCATCCAATCAAATAATGAACCAAGTACAGATGTTAAAAACTCAAAGTTGATTTTGTTTCTGGTTCATTTATCACACTAGAAGTAGTGCATTGTGGGACACATTACTGTTTCGCGAACCTATATGATTATTTTATTCGTACTGAAAAAAAATAGTATCCATACTGCAGAAAAAGAATAAGGAGCATGGTAGTATGCTATTTCAAACATAGCCTGTTGTGTTGTGCTAATTCTCTCTCTTATTTGCACTTAGCATGAAGCCTGCTGAGATCCCATGGGGCGATGCTGGTGCCCTGTATGTAGTCGAGTCTACCGGAGTCTTCCTCAGCATTGAGAAGGCCTCAGTAAGTTTGCACCTCTGCACGATCTGGAATGTACATATATAGCATCAAATGTTATTATAATACTGAAATTTTCTACAATTCGTCCCCCATAGGCTCACATCCAGGGTGGCGCCAAGCGCGTGGTTGTGTCCGCCCCATCACCTGATGCCCCCATGTTTGTGATGGGAGTCAACCAGGACAAGTATGACCCATCCAGTATGACCATTGTCAGGTGAGCAAACCAAGCACAATGCATGTCAGCATGCAAATGAAATATTTAATACATGCATGTTTAAGTTACTGACCTCATTTCTGTTTTGGTGCAACATTAGCAAATAACCGTAGTAACAAGTGTGTTTTTTTGTTGAAAACATCACAGCAATGCATCCTGCACCACTAACTGCTTGGCTCCCCTGGCTAAAGTTATTCATGACAACTTTGGTATTGAGGAGGCCCTCATGGTAAGTCGATGCCTGGCGTGACGCAAGTCCTACTTAAAGTTGACACAAAATGGAAGTTGCAATAGTCTTTTCTTCCCTTTTGTGATGTATATATGAGTTAAATAGCTTCTTAAACAAGAAAAAAACACATCATCAGAGAAGAGATGTCACTACAAGAGGGAGAGGAAGTTATTTTGATTAAATATTATGAGGGGACATGAATTTAAAAAAAAATATTGATATGCACAGACAAATCATTTATAATCATTTTATTTCATGTGACTTGAAAATATATTGAAAAAACGGGCTGCATGAACAGTTAGGTCAATTTTGCATCTATTATGGCACATTGATTTGAACTATGAAAAACATTTAACATCTCATATTGCTGCTGCTTAGAAATAATGATTAAAAAGAAACAAAAAAGCATGACATCTCAACAGTGCTTATGGGCAACATAAAGTGTGAAATTCACATTTCAACTTAAAGTGTAACTTTGCCAATTTTCAACCTGCTTTGTATTGTTACAATGTCAGTAGTATATGTAAATTAACAATATTTACTCATTCTCTGTGTTACCTGGACTGAGAAATTCACATTTATTTGTCACCAAATTGAGCCCAAACTTTTGAACGGTAGTGTATGTGTCTTTTCTCATTGTTTCTTTTCTTTACCTCTCCACAGACCACAGTCCATGCCTACACCGCCACACAGAAGACCGTGGATGGCCCCTCTGCCAAGGCCTGGCGCGATGGACGTGGTGCCCACCAGAACATCATCCCTGCTTCCACTGGCGCTGCCAAGGCTGTGGGCAAAGTCATTCCTGAGCTTAACGGGTCAGTACAAGAGAGATTTAAAAAAGACAGCTGATCGGTTTTGATGTCAATTGGAGAAGTTTACCTTCTCTCTCTGTTTTGTAGCAAGCTGACCGGTATGGCGTTCCGTGTGCCAGTCGCCGACGTGTCCGTTGTTGACCTCACCTGCCGCCTCTCAAGGCCCGCCAGCTACGCTGACATCAAGGAGTCTGTCAAGAAGGCCGCTCATGGACCAATGAAGGGAATCCTGGGATACACAGAGGATTCAGTAAGTGTTAACAGTAAAAATCTTTTACAATACCACAACTTACATGCGTATGTTCACATACAATGGACAGAAATGAGTGTTTTGTTCATTTAATTTTTGTTTTCTTTTAGGTTGTTTCTGCTGACTTCATTGGTGACACTCACTCTTCGATCTTTGATGCTGGTGCCGGCATCTCCCTCAATGACAACTTTGTCAAACTTATCTCCTGGTAAGCTCAAAAACAACATGGCTTAAAATAGATGCGGCTAGGGTTTGGCACTAAGGTATATATTGAATAATCACAATAGTTTTACAGTGTTTTTTGCTGGTAAAATGATATAAATTCCTAAAGACGACATAATTTGACTAGTTTAACAAATTTTCCTTGTCTTTGTTTTAATAGTGTCTCTACTTTTAACTTTAGTGGTATTACAGTTCACTTCTGTGAATCAAATCTAACTGCCTTGTTAAGTTAATTGATTCAAGATTCAAAGTGATTCAAAATGATTCAGTGTCCCCCAATGCATAAATCATCCGATTTTAGCACTATATACATTTTTTTATAATGCATTATTTGGTGTATATGTATGTTAAATATAAAAATAATTACATTTTATTTATTCTGTTTACTTAGTGAATAACATGTCTTGACTATATTTTTACTGTATTTTATTTTTTCATTAAACATTTTGAATGTATTTCGCTACAATGACTGCTAGGTCTATATTATTATTATTTAAGTCCTTTCAGAGAACATACTGTATGTAAATACAGACGTAAATTTATTCTCAAATGCCAGAAAAACAATTTCTATTAAGTTATAACTTAGGCGTAGCTATGTCATATTCCAGTCAAAAACATGTCAGCAGAAAAAGCAGTGCTCTAATATTCCTTTATCTTTCTTTCTCACAGGTATGACAATGAATTTGGCTACAGCCACCGTGTTGCTGACCTGTTAGTCTACATGCACTCCAAAGAGTAACTCACCAAGTTTTGCAACAGCAGAAAGGCCCAACCATTCCTTCTTTTCAACGCACTTATTTCATAGCTGAAGCCATAGTGACACGCCTTAGCATTCCTGTTCCCACCTACGAGACGCATTCGTCTCTGTAGATGTCTGTGTGTGCGTGTTAGTTTCTTTTGACAGTATTTGTGTCAGTGTCACTCCACAGGCATTGCTGTAGTTGTTGCCATTCTGGGTGTAATCACGTTGTGTTGATGTAAAGAGAATAACTGATAAAATGTTACATGAGGCTACTGTAATGCAGTTTAAAAAGAAACTAATTAAACTGTTTGGAAAACAAATGTGTTCCAGTCATTTTGTCTCTCATAATGTGTACTTATTTATATCATGGTAAAAGTTTACTGTATCATAATTGATACATGCATTTCAAAGGCTTCTAATTGATCAACATGTTCAAAAAACCTGCTGCACACAATCTTCTTTATGCCATCTGTCATCTGATTGATGGTTAATACTTTTTAGTAAGTAAAAGGCCTTTTAGTATAATTCTAAAAATGTCCCCCTTCAGGACGTGGTACACGTCTTTTTTACTGTGAAATCTTTTAATGTTTTGTACAAATTAAACATAACGATAACTTTTATGTTGTTAGCAATATGTCAAGATAAACATTTACCGGACTGAAGCAACTTAGCATTACTTGATTATTCATTTAGCATTTTTGGGGAAAATTATGTTAAAATCATGTGAAATATGATACAATTTGAGGAATGTTTATTTGTTAATATCTCAATCATTGTATTTTATTGCACTATACAACTCCTGGCAAAAATTACAGAATCACCACACTTAGAGGATGTTCACTCAGATTTCTTACTTTGTAGCAAATAAACAAATCACAGATATGACACAAAAAAGGTTTTGTTCAATAGCTTAACATTCTGGCTTCAGGAAACATACCTCAAACAAATCCACTTTTGTTATTATTATTAATGGCATGTCTTTTTCCAGAGCAAGCAGAGGAAAAAAGTATGGAATCGCTCAATGTTGAGGAAAAAAATATGGAATCATCTGTTAATTTCCATTTTAAACAAATACTGGGAGAAGTCTAAAAATGCTAATTAGTCAGTAGTTAAAAGGGAGTGCTTGCACCTTAATGGGTTGTTTGACTTGGCTAATTGAAATGAAATATGGCCCCAAGAAGAGAGTTCTCAGTTGAAGGAATGGAAAGGATTATAAAACTCCTTCAACAAGGAATTTAAACACGGAGTATGGCCAAAGAAGTTGGTTGCTCCCAGTCAGCTGTGTCTAAAATTTGGTGCAAGTATAAACTAACTGGTGAACGCGCCTGCGGTGATTCGCGCGCGGCGCGCCACTCATGCTTATAAAAGCTCCGAACGCGCGATTTATACAATTAATTAACAGCCTGATTCTATGTTTCGGTGTGGTGGTTAGAGTACCGGCAACATGTGAGAAGTGGCGGTACGCAAGACAAAGCGTGGGTACGCTACAGATTAAAATAGAGAAGTGCCGGTGCGTACCGGCCTACTTCGAGCAACGAGTAAGATCGCGTGGGTGTTTGAATCCATTGCGATCTTTTTATGATTAATCATGCAATTTTATTGCGCTATGTTTTTGCGCTGAATCGGTTTCGTTTTCGTAGGATATTGAGTGAAAAAATACAGAAATCCCTTCATTTCTATAAAAAAATCGAACCAATTTGAACTGGAACGCCGTCGCCGTCCCCCCGCGTTACCCATTTCCACCCCTGATAACAACTGATTAACAACTGAGATACTAATTCTCACTATATCATGCTATATGAGGCATAAAAGCCTGATGTTTCAAATATTATACAAAACATAAAACACATACGCATTTTTTAAAGATTTAAAATAAAAATGCTAAACCGTCTTCCAGGGGGCGCGTGCATGTGTTGCAAGATTTACTTGTACGCAACAAATGTATCTAAACAACATGGGGTATGGGGTAAAGACTAAAAACTATATACATATCAAATTAAATAGGCAGACACTAACGCGTTCCCTTTTATTCCTCCACAAATTAAAAAAAAAAGCTAATTTTTGCGAATGACTGAAAAAAAAAAAAATAATAATAATAATAGCCTAAATAAATTATGAGTTTCAGTTATTTCATCGTTTATAGTGTTCAGTCATTACAAATTCGTAATTATTTCGGTCCTTTTTCTCTTGTGAACGAGATTGTTTCACGAACCTAACGTCAATGTTCGTTGACTGCTGCAAATTCAGACATCCTAATATACTGCTTTTTGCACAATATATAGTAAGGAAGTACGCATATTAGGACGCACATTGTATGAAACCCAACCATTTTAATAGTTCTGTGTCACACTAGTTGCTATTTTGTTTAATTTGCTGTAGAATGAGACGCGGAACTACAGTAAGATAGAGGGCGCTTCCGCTCGGACATTTAACAGTGATGCACAGGAGGATTATGTGCCCTACGTCTGTCATTCTAAAATCGCGCTTTTGTTGGTAAGAAAATCTTTTAATCGTTTAATTAATGGATAGCAGAAGTATTAAATTGGTTCTAGAAACAAATACTTTTATAATAAGTTTTTACTTTAATTATATATCGAGTATTTTCTCACGATATGTGCACGCTGTATGTCTGTCTGTCTGATGCCGATGTATTAGATGTGGAGTTGACGTTTTAATAATACACCATTAAATATCAACATATATATTTATTGTAATATATCTATAACTTCAAATATATTGTAATTTATGTAGATAAAATTATAAATTTGTCATAACTGAAATATTCACCTTATGAAACACTTTCTAAATGTTTATCTAGCCTTGATTCAGAATAAATCTAGTGTTTTTTTTAAACAGGATCTGAGGAGGAAAATCTTTACCATGACGCTTTTTCATTTTGGAAACTGTTTTTCCTTGGCCTATTTCCCATATTTCATTACTTACAAATGCAGTGGGTTGTAAGTATTTAAACTATATTTTTTCGTCCCTAGATTATGATCATGATTACAATTTTAACACTGTTCTAATCTTCACACTTTGTTTTTTTTGTCAGATCGGAATATAATGCATTTTGGAGATGTGTCCAAGCAGGTGCTACATACCTCTTCGTGCAGCTGTGCAAGGTGATTGAGCCCTTTGGTCCTCACAAAGATGTTTAGAGGTTATGAGATTATCTGTAAATCTGTGATATCTCTTTCAGATGCTGTTTCTTGCCACATTTTTCCCCACCTGGGAGGGAGGAGCTGGCGTGTATGATTTTGTTGGGGTGAGCAGTCTCAAAGCTGAATTTCCTATTCTTATGATTCATTTTTTGAGATATCAGTATATTTAGAGAACTTTGAATTGCAAAATTACTAGCCAAATTAAAGGGTTAGTTCATCCAAAATGCCATCCCCGATGTATATGACTTTCTTTCTTCAGATAAACACAAAGGAAGATTTTTAAGAAAATAATCAATCACTGTCAGTCCATATTCCAATGCAACTGAATGACTGCTGCTCGGTTGACACCTGAAAAACCACACATAGTGATAGTGATGGTAATCACTATGGTAACCCCAGTGGATGAATCAATGTTGTTAATTCATAGGTGTTTAAGAAAATGACTCATATTTTTAACTTTTTTAACTATAAATCATTGCTTCAGGTCTACTGTCATGTGAGGGTCTACTTTCATGAGAGGGATTTTATGACGCGTGAAGTTTGAGTGAGAAATAACACGTAAGCACAGTACTGACACTTGTGTTGCTCGCAATGGGAAGCAATGATTTATAGTTAAAAAAGTTTAAAATATTACTAATTTTCTCACACCTATCGTTTCGCTCCAGAAGACATTGATTCATCCACTGGAGTCATATGGATTACATCACAATCGCTGTGTGTGCTTTTTTTTCTTTTTAAGTGTCAACCAAGCGGCAGCCATTCAGTTGCAATATATGGAATATTTTCCTCAGAAAATTCATTTGTGTTTATCTGAAGAAAGAAACTCCTATGCATCGGGCATGGCATGATGGTGAACTATCCCTTTAAGGCTTTGCTCTCGCAGTTTGTTCGCATGTTTTTGTTTCAGCCCTGTTGACAGTACAAATAATCCATGTTTATCATATAGTCATGTGATGAATCAGACTTATTTAGCTTCATTCATTTTGTCCTGTTAACCCCAGGAGTTCATGAAGGCCACAGTGGACATGGCCGATCTTCTAGGTCTTCATCTGGTTATGTCTAGGAATGCTGGGAAGGGTGAATATAAGATCATGGTGGCAGCTATGGGCTGGGCCACAGCGGAGCTCATCATGTCAAGGTATTCTGATCATCCTGATCATGACAAATTTTCACCGGCACAAACCAATAGAAATTAATGTATATGGTTTGGTTGTGCATTTTTATTTTGTTATAATATATGAGCTTGGAGTCCCAAGTTATAGAAATGATCAGTACTGTAAAGAACTGTTTTTGTCTGGCCATTCTAAACAGATGTATACCGTTATGGGTGGGAGCTCGTGGCATTGAGTTTGACTGGAAATACATCCAAATGAGCTTTGATTCCAACATCAGTCTGGTAAGATATGTGGTTACTTTGTGCTTTAGTTTCTGTGTTCGCTTGCATCACTATCTTTTTTTTTTCTTTTTTTTTTTTCTCTCTAATAATTTTTTTCTAATATTAAGATATTAAATGTGACTTTTTTTTTTTGTCAGTGGGACCCAATTTCTTGTCAGTTTTGCTCGCTGCTGTTACTTTATCCTATACCTGAACTTATTTTCTTAATCATATCAGGTACATTATATTGCCATGGCGGCAGTAGTATGGATGTTCACTCGATACGACCTTCCCAAAAGCTTCCGTCTCCCTGTCACCATCCTACTGGGATTGTGTGTTTATAAGGGCTTTCTAATGGAGTGAGTATCACAGTCATACTTCTTTTTTAGCATTTTATATACATTTTATTTTAGCTAGTTGCCAAGGCAACATTTCTTATTTTCATTTAGTTTAACTTCATGTACTAAAATAACTAAAACTGGATTAAAAATGAATAAAAACTTTTTAGACATAGTTTAAAAAAATAAATGAATAAATAATTAAAAGTAACAAAATCACTACAAAATTACTCAAACTTGAACTGAAATTAAAGTGAAAATGGAAAATATAAATATAAAATCTAATTCAAAATATTAATAAAAACTATGTTATTATCTCATCTCACAGTAAACAGGATTTATGGTTTCTGAAAAGAATTACAATAAAGTATGGATGCACAATATATAATTTTCAGCAATTTTCGGTGTTGGATAGCATTTCTCTATTAGTCTATCCCTATTTAAAACCTACATTAATCTACAAAAATCAAAGCTGTGATTTAATAGTGGAGTCAGGTCAGCAATTTGACATTGTTTAATAAATAATTAGTGGCTATTTGTATTTAATGTTAATTTATCACAATTTGTTAAAAAGAGCTTGTTTAATACAGGAGTGATGCACGTGTTTGTCCTTCCTCTAGATGGCACTGTTGCCATAAGTTTGATTTTAATTGCCAACGCTGCTTAGTTACTGGCTGTTTGAATTTAATGCTAGCTTACTGCTTACTACTTACTGAATGCTGCACAGCATGCCATGTATACTGCCTACTATTTTCTAAAAAGTAATGTCTGAAACAGAACACATTATACAGCAAAACAGTGTGCTGTATTATTGTAACATGACCTTCTCATTTTGCATTTTGCATTTGCAGTTATTTTTAATTCAGTTTTGTGTGAAAATATAAAATTAATTGCGTTTATGACATCAAAAATGTTGAGTAAATTGCAATTTGGGATACAGTATCAGTGTAGTAAGTCATACGGGTAGTTCATGCATATGGAAATATGGGTAACACTTTACAATAAGGTTCATTAGTTAACATTAGTTAACTACATCAGTTAACATAAACTAATAATGAACTGCACTTATACAGCATTTATTAATCTTTGTTAATGTTAATTTCAACATTTACTAATACATTATTAAAATCTTGTTAACATTAGTTAATGCACGTTAATGAAGATTAGTAAATACAGTAACAAATGTATTGCTCATGGTTAGTTCATGTTAGTTAATACATTAACTAATGTTTAACTAATGAACCTTATTGTTAAGTGTTACTGAAATATGTGTACACTTTGTATGCATACTATTGACTGCAGAAATAATAAGAGCAATAAGTTAATATGCTGTTCCAAATATAGCCATTATGTCCTTGCAAACAAGTAAAATTTAGCTGGAAACACATTTAAAGTACCCGTTATGCTTTTTCAGATAATCTTTTGGAAAATACATTTTTCAGATATTAAATGTAGTGTGTATTATAGCTGTTTTTGAATGTAAAACATCTGCAAAGTATCAAAGATCTGTGCTTGATAAATGGAGTTATTGTCTCCCAAAAGAAAGAATAGATTCTGAACTGCTTGAAACGAGTCGTCAGCAATTCCAGTTTTACTTCCTGTACAAACCTACGTAACAATGTAACAAATTTGCGTAATGTCAGCCTATGGTCTTCATTGTTGTGATGTTTTACTGCACATGACTGTTTATTTCCACATTTGTGTCTCTCCTCCAGACTGTTCGTACATGTTTTCCTCCTGGGCAGCTGGACGGCTCTCCTAGTGAAGGCCGTGCTCACCGGTGCAATCTCCCTCTGTTCACTCTTCCTGTTCGTCACTCTCGTTCACAGCAACTAAACGCTGTGTACTGTACAGTGCCACCACATGGGGCATTTCAAATATTTAAAGAGCAAATCCACATTCCTACATTGAACTTTTGTATCTACCACAAAGAGACTGTGAGGGTGTAACCGTTATTAGTGAACAGGTTTTTAAATAACTCCATTAAATAAACATATGCATTCAATATGAAGGAATGCTTGGACAGTTTGGGGAAAGAAACCGGTAATGGTGAAACTTACCTTCTTAATCACAAACTAATTTATAAATAAAGACTAGATGGGACAAAAACCTTTTGCTGTTTTTGTATGATTGAATTTAGTTATCATAAAATATCACCAAGTATGAAATATTCTCTCATGACCAAACCAAACCCAGCTTTTTTTTTTTTTTTTTTTTTTTTTTTTTTTTTTTTTTAACATTTTGCTTTGTTTCCTTGATAAGGAACTAAATATGCTAAAGTCACCCTGTGGTGAAAATCATGTTTTTAATGTGTTTTTTTTTTTTTTTTTTTTTTAATGTCTATGTGGTGTTTTTAATATGCTTTAAGGCAAACCATGTGCAAATTTATAAGTCAACTCCACTGCTGAGTATTTTCTGCAGTGAACCAAAGACAGTCTCAAAAATGCGGTTTGAAATCGCTGGTGTTTCTGATGTCACAAACTACTTTGTAACCAATCACGTCAACACGCCGGCGGGCTTTAGCATATCATTAACTATGACTGCTCTGAAGCAGGAGAGTCTCTAGAGAATATATCCCAGTATATTTTTCTGTTGATATAAAAAAATTGGGTAGATTTGGCTATAAAGCGGGTGTATGCTGCGCAATACGATGTTATGATAAACTTTCTTTCTCCACTGACGTTCTGAGTTGTTCAAAACGTTTCTAAGGATACTGATTGTTAGAAGACAGCTGTCTGACTCGTGAACAGGAACATGGTCTGTGTAACATTAGCAACACATTATCAGCTGTTTGATAACGTAGTCAAGCAAAAGGCTAATCATGTTAATTACTGTTATGTGTCTGACATAAAAAGCGATATCATTGTGTAGCGTTTACGTCAGTAAGTTGACCGAGTGGATCTCGTCTGAGCTTGTGTGAGTGGAGGCGGGGCTAATTAGCATATTCATAGATCTGCGTATAATAAATGAGACAAGGGTGTAGAGTTACATTCAAGCTATTTTAAGGCATGAAGAATTTTTTTTTCACAAAAAAAAATGTTTAAATGTGTAATTTTGGTGATCAAAGATGAGTTTTAAGGGTTAAAATTATTGACTACAGGGAGACTTTAAAGCATTATCTACAAAATAAGCCTTTTAAGCAAAATGACAACCATGATTTGAGTCCTTTAACCTATTGTTTGCCAGGTATTGAAGCATGGACGTCCCTAAATTTCCTAAATCTCAATGAGAATAAGACAGAGGCTGTTGTGTTCAGACCTCTAACTTGGCTTCATACATTAAGCTCTCTGTTAAAAATGTTAAATCCAGTTTTTTTCAGCTAAGACTCCTTGAGTTTTTAACTTTTGCTCAGTTTGAGAGCATTATACATGCCTTTATCTCATCGTGACTGGACTACTGCAACTCAATTTATATAGGTATTAGCCAACCCAATATAAATCACTTAAACAGTCCAAAATGCAGCTGCTGGACTTCTGACTGGCACTCGCAAATACGAATATATCACCCCGTCTTTACTGTCTTTTCACTAGCTGCCAGTCTGTTTTAGAATAGAGATTAAAATTTTACTTTTTGTTTTTAAGGTTTTAAATGGACTGGCACCTTCTTATCTTTCTGGCATTTTGAATGTAAACACACCAGCTAGACGTTTAAGGTCAGCCTACCGCTTTCTATCAGAATAATCTCGACAGATTTACTTTTTAAAACAAAACTAAAAAATGTCTCTTTGAGAAGGTTTATAATCTCTGAGTCTCTGCACTGTGAACTAACATGAACAAACTAACATTAACAAAGATTAATAAGTGCTGTAAAAAAAAATACATACATACATGCAGTGGTGGTCAGAATTATTGGCACCCTTGGTAAATATGATCAAAGATGACTATAAAAATAAATCTGCGTTGTTTATTCTTTTGATCTTTAATTCATAAAATTAGCAAAAATCTAACCTTTCATTGAAGGAAAAGAATTGAAAGTGGGGGGAAATCACCTTTTATTCAATACTTTTTGCAAAATCCTTTTGCCAAGATAACAGCTCTGAGTCTTCTCCTATAATGCCTGATGAGTTTGGAGAACACCTGACAAGAGATCAGAGACCATTTCTTCATACAGAGTCTCTACAGATCCTTCAGATTCCAGCTCCATGTTGGTGCTTCTTCTCTTCAGTTCACTCCACTCATTTTCTTTAGGGTTCAGGTCAGGGGACGGGGATGGCCATGGCAGAAGCTTCATTTTGTGCTTAGTGACACGTTTTTGTGTTGGTTTTGATGTTTGTTTTGGATCATTGTCCTGATGGAAGATCCAACTACAGCCCATTATTGGATTTCTAGCAGAAGCGGTCAGGCTTTGATTTTTTTATCTGTTGGTATTTGATAGAATTCATGATACCAAGTATCTGAACAAGATGTCCAGGACCTCCAGCAGAAAAATAGGCCCACAACATTAAAGATCCAGCAGCATATTTAACCGTGGGCATGGGGTACTTTTTATCCATGTGTGCACCAAACCCATCTGGTGGGTTTGCTGCCAAAAAGTTCTTTTTTTAGTTTCATCTGACCATAGCAGCCGGTCCCGTTTGAAGTTCCAGTCATGTCTGACAACTGAATATGCTGGATATTGTTTCTAGATGAGAGCAGAGGGGTTTTCTTGTAACCCTCCCAAACAACTTGTGGGTAGTAGGTGCTGTTTGATAATTTTCTTTAGGCTTTCTGAGACTCAAGACTCAACTAATCTCTGCAATTCTCCAGCTGTGATCCTTGGAGAGTCTTTGGCCACTCAAACTTTCCTCCTCACTGCACATTAGGACGATTTAGACACGTGTCCTCTTCCAGGCAGATTTGTAACATCTTTAGTTGATTGGAACTTCTTAATTATTGCCCTGATAGTGGAAATGGGGATTTTCAATGCTTTAACTATTTTCTTACAGCCATTTTCTATTTTGTGAAGCTCAACAATCTTTTGCTGTACATCAGAACTATATTCTTTGGTTTTACTCATTGTGATGAATGATTAAGGGAATTTGGCCTTTGTGTTTCCTCATGTTTATACTCCCGTGGAACAGGAAGTCATGGCTGGACGATTTCATGTTCATGATCACCCTGGTGTGCTAAAAAAATGTAAATATGAATAGGAATATACTTCAGAGATATTTTACTTTTAAAAAATTCTAGGGGTGCCAATAATTGTGGCCAACGTGTTTTGGAGAAAAACATTTATTTCATAATGTGATTTTCCCCCCACTTTCAATTCTTTTCCTTCAATGAAAGGTTAGATTTTTGCTAATTTTATGAATTAAAGATTAAAAGGATAAACAATGCAGATTTATTTTTATAGTCATCTTTGATACACATACATATATATAATAGTGTTCATGTTAGTTAATTAATGTGAACAAATGAGACCTTATTGTAAAGTACAGTATTATTGACTGTGAACTAACATTAACAAAGATTAAAAAGTGCTGTAAAAAAAAAATATATATATATATACATATATATATAATCTGCATACATACATACATACAGTGGTGGTCAGAATTATTGGCACCCTTGGTAAATATGACCAAAGATGACTATAAAAATAAATCTGCATTGTATAAATCTGCATTGTTTATCCTTTTAATCTTTAATTCATAAAATTAGCAAAAATCTAACCTTGCACTGAAGGAAAAGAATTGAAAGTGAGGGGGGGGGAATCGCATTATTAAATAAATGTTTTTCTCCAAAACACATTGGCCACAATTATTGGCACCCTTTTATTCAATACTTTTTGCAACCTCCTTTTGCCAAGATAACAGCTCTGAGTCTTCTCCTATAATGCCTGATGAGTTTGGAGAACACCTGACAAGAGATCAGAGACCATTTCTTCATACAGAGTCTCTACAGATCCTTCAGATTCCAGCTCCATGTTGGTGCTTCTTCTCTTCAGTTCACTCCACTCATTTTCTTTAGGGTTCAGGTCAGGCGACTGGGATGGCCATGGCAGAAGCTTCATTTTGTGCTTAGTGACACGTTTTGTGTTTGTTTTGATGTTTGTTTTGGATCATTGTCCTGATGGAAGATCCAACTACAGCCCATTATTGGATTTCTAGCAGAAGCGGTCAGGTTTTGATTTTTTTATCTGTTGGTATTTGATAGAATTCATGATACCAAGTATCTGAACAAGATGTCCAGGACCTCCAGCAGAAAAATAGGCCCACAACATTAAAGATCCAGCAGCATATTTAACCGTGGGCATGGGGTACTTTTTATCCATGTGTGCACCAAACCCATCTGGTGAGTTTGCTGCCAAAAAGTTCTTTTTTTAGTTTCATCTGACTGTTTGAAGTTCCAGTCATGTCTGACAACTGAATATGCTGGAGATTGTTTCTAGATGAGAGCAGAGGGGTTTTCTTGTAACCCTCCCAAACAACTTGTGGGGATGTAGGTGCTGTTTGATAATTTTCTTTAGGCTTTCTGAGACTCAAGACTCAACTAATCTCTGCAATTCTCCAGCTGTGATCCTTGGAGAGTCTTTGGCCACTCAAACTTTCCTCCTTACCGTGCATTAGGACGATTTAGACACATGTCCTCTTCCAGGCAGATTTGTAACATCTTTAGTTGATTGGAACTTCTTAATTATTGCCCTGATAGTGGAAATGGGGATTTTCAATGCTTTAACTATTTTCTTACAGCCATTTTCTATTTTGTGAAGCTCAACAATCTTTTGCTGTACATCAGAACTATATTCTTTGGTTTTTCTCATTGTGATGAATGATTAAGGGAATTTGGCCTTTGTGTTTCCTCATGTTTATACTCCCGTGGAACAGGAAGTCATGGCTGGACAATTTCATGTTCTAGATTTTTGCTAATTTTATGAATTAAATATTAAAAGGATAAACAATGCAGATTTATTTTTATAGTCATCTTTGATCATATTTACCAAGGGTGCCAATAACTCTGACCACCACTGTGTATATATATATATATATATATATATATATATATATATATATATACATATACATATATATAATAGTGTTCATGTTATTTAATTAATGTGAACAAATGAGACCTTATTGTAAAGTACAGTATGCATACTATTGACTGCAGAAATAATAAGAGCAATATGTTAATATGCTGTTCCAGATATAGCCATTATGTCCTTGCAAACAAGTAAAATTTTGCTGGTAACACATTTAAAGTGCCCGTTATGCTTTTTCAGATAATCTTTTGGAAAATACATTTTTTAGAAATTACATATAGTGTGTATTATAGCTGTTGTCAGCAATTCCAGTCTTACTTCCTGCACAAACCTACGTAACAATGTAACAAATTAAATAACTCCATTAAATAAACATATGCATTCAATATGAAGGAATGCTTGGACAGTTTGGGGAAAGAAACCAGTAATGGTGAAACTTACCTTCTTAATCACAAACTAATTTATAAATAAAGACCAGATGGGACAAAAGTCCTTTACAGTTTTGTATGATTGAAGTTAGTTATCATAAAATATCACTAAGTATGTAATATTCTCTCATGACCAAACCAAACCCAGCTTTTAACATTTTTCTTTGCTTCCTTGATAAGGAACTAAATATGCTAAAGTCCCCCTGTGGTGAAAATCATGTTTTCAATGTTTTGTTTTTTTTGTCTGTGTGGCGTTTTTAATATGCTTTAAGGCAAACCATGTGCAAATTCATAAGTCAACACCACTGCTGAGTATTTTCTGCAGTGAACCAAAGACAGTCTCAAAAACGCAGTTTGAAATCGCTGGTGTTTCTGATGTCACAAACCACCTTGTAACCAATCACGTCAACACGCCGGCGGGCTTTAGCATATCATTAACTATGACTGCTCTGAAGCAGGAGAGTCTCTAGAGAATATATCCCGGTATATTTTTCTGTTGATATAAAAAACATTGGGTAGATTTGGCTATAAAGCGGGTGTATGCTGCATATTACGATGTTATGATAAACTTTGTCTTTCTCCACTGACGTTCTGAGTTGTTCAAAACGTTTCTAAGGATACTTATTGTTAGAAGACAACTGTCTGACTCGTGAACAGGAACATGGTCTGTGTAACGTTAGCAACACATTATCAGCTGTTTGATAACGTAGTCAAGCAAAAGGCTAATCATGTTAATTACTGTTATGTGTCTGATGTAAAAAGCGATATCATTGTGTAACGTTTACGTCAGTAAGTTGACCGAGTGGATCTCGTCTGAGCTTGTGTGAGTGGAGGCGGGGCTAATTAGCATATTCATAGATCTGCGTATAATAAATGAGACAAGGGTGTAGAGTTACATTCAAGCTATTTTAAGGCATGAAGAATTTTTTTTCCACAGGAAAAATGTTTAAATGTGTCATTTTGGTGATCAAAGATGAGTTTTAAGGGTTAAAATTATTGACTACAGGGGGACTTTAAAGCATTATCTACAAAATATGCCTTTTAAGCAAAATGACAACCATGATTTGAGTCCTTTAACCTCTTGTTTGCCAGATATTGAAGCATAGACGTCCCTAAATTTCCTAAATCTCAATGAGAGTAAGACAGAGGCTGTTGTGTTCGGACAATCTAACTTGGCTTCATATATTAAGCCCTCTGTTAAAAATGTGGGTGTTGTTTTTGATTCTGCTTTGACATTTGATAAGCAGGTAAATGCAGTAGTTAAATCCAGTTTTTTTTTTTCAGCTAAGACTCCTTGAGTTTTTTAACTTTTGCTCAGTTTGAGAGCATTATACATGCCTTTATCTCATCGTGACTGGACTACTGCAACTCAATTTATATAGGTATTAGCCAACCAATATAAATCACTTAAACAGTCCAAAATGCAGCTGCTGGACTTCTGACTGGCACTCGCAAATACGAATATATCACCCCTGTCTTTACTGTCTTTTCACTAGCTGCCAGTCTGTTTTAGAATAGAGATTAAAATTTTACTTTTTGTTTTTAAGGTTTTAAATGGACTGGCACCTTCTTATCTTTCTGGCCCTTTGAATGTAAACACACCAGCTAGAAGTCTCTGCACTGTGAACTAACATGAACAAACTAACATTAACAAAGACTAATAAGTGCTGTATAAAAAAATATATATATATATATATACAGGTGCTGGTCATATAATTAGAATATCATCAAAAAGTTGATTTATTTTACTAATTCCATTCAAAAAGTGAAACTTGTATATTATATTCATTCATTACACACAGACTGATATATTTCAAATGTTTATTTCTTTTAATTTTGATGATTATAACTGACAACTAAGGAAAATCCCAAATTCAGTATCTCAGAAAATTAGAATATTGTGAAAAGGTTCAATATTGAAGACACCTGGTGCCACACTCTAATCAGCTAATTAACTCAAAACACCTGCAAAGGCCTTTAAATGGTCTCTCAGTCTAGTTCTGTAGGCTACACAATCATGGGGAAGACTGCTGACTTGACAGTTGTCCAAAAGACGACCATTGACACCTTGCACAAGGAGGGCAAGACACAAAAGGTCATTGCAAAAGAGGCTGGCTGTTCACAGAGCTCTGTGTCCAAGCACATTAATAGAGAGGCGAAGGGAAGGAAAAGATGTGGTAGAAAAAAGTGTACAAGCAATAGGGATAACCGCACCCTGGAGAGGATTGTGAAACAAAACCCATTCAAAAATATGGGGGAGATTCACAAAGAGTGGACTGCAGCTGGAGTCAGTGCTTCAAGAACCACTACGCACAGACGTATGCAAGACATGGGTTTCAGCTGTTGCATTCCTTGTGTCAAGCCACTCTTGAACAACAGACAGCGTCAGAAGCGTCTCGCCTGGGCTAAAGACAAAAAGGACTGGACTGCTGCTGAGTGGTCCAAAGTTATGTTCTCTGATGAAAGTAAATTTTGTATTTCCTTTGGAAATCAGGGTCCCAGAGTCTGGAGGAAGAGAGGAGAGGCACACAATCCACGTTGCTTGAGGTCCAGTGTAAAGTTTCCACAGTCAGTGATGGTTTGGGGTGCTATGTCATCTGCTGGTGTTGGTCCACTGTGTTTTCTGAGGTCCAAGGTCAACGCAGCCGTATACCAGGAAGTTTTAGAGCACTTCATGCTTTCTGCTGCTGAGATGCAGATTTCATTTTCCAACAGGACTTGGCACCTGCACACAGTGCCAAAGCTACCAGTACCTGGTTTAAGGACCATGGTATCCCTGTTCTTAATTGGCCAGCAAACTCGCCTAACCTTAACCCCATAGAAAATCTATGGGGTATTGTGAAGAGGAAGATGCGATATGCCAGACCCAACAATGCAGAAGAGCTGAAGGCCACTATCAGAGCAACCTGGGCTCTTATAACACTGGAGCAGTGCCACAGACTGATCGACTCCATGCCACGCCGCATTGCTGCAGTAATTCAGGCAAAAGGAGCCCCAACTAAGTATTGAGTGCTGTACATGCTCATACTTTTCATGTTCATACTTTTCAGTTGGCCAAGATTTCTAAAAATCCTTTCTTTGTATTGGTCTTAAGTAATATTCTAATTTTCTGAGATACTGAATTTGGGATTTTCCTTAGTTGTCAGTTATAATCATCAAAATTAAAAGAAATAAACATTTGAAATATATCAGTCTGTGTGTAAAGAATGAATATAATATACAAGTTTCACTTTTTGAATGGAATTAGTGAAATAAATCAACTTTTTGATGATATTCTAATTATATGACCAGCACCTGTGTGTATATATATATATATATATATATATATATATATATATATACATATATATATATATATATATATATATATATACATACATACATACATACATATATAATATTGTTCGTGTTAGTTAATTAACTAATGTGAACAAATGAGACCTTATTGTAAAGTGTTACCTTGTAATCTTTGGACTGCACTATTGCTTTGCTTTTCCAGTCCACTGACCAGCTTTCATTCCAGCAGAGCTTTGCATTGCTGGCACATTAAAACTCATAAATCTGCTGGGAATGCAAGGGACATATTTAACTATGGGGTTGGATTAATTGCAAGGTTTTCCCAAAAAAAAAAATTCCAAATCATGGGGAGTTGGTTAGTACGGTTTGTGATGCATCTCTGCTGAAAAAACTACTGATGATTTTCATAACCAGTTGGAACTGACTTATTACTTATCGACCAGTATAGTTCATGGGCTTAAAGGGCATAAAGTTCAGGCTCTTTCATGCTGGTTTTAGGTTGTTACACATTATACCATCAGGAATATACTGTTATCTTTATATACACATACAGTCTAATTGTGAAAATGAAGTGAAATATCCAATAAATTTGGCTATTTTCAGATTTTAAGTTTTTGTATTTTTTAATCTCAAGAACTACTAAAAAAAAAAAAAAAAAAAAAACTAGTGGATGCATACAATCATCAAGTTGATAAGATGATGATGACGTGTGCATTCTCTTAAATTTGCCCTTATAAAAAGTTTACTATGGTAACACCCATGGGTGGCGGAGCCTTCTTATCGACTATCTATCAAGTTAGTCTACCTGGAACGATAACAATCAGATAACAAACGATAGTAAAAAAAGAACGATAACAATCGTGTAGTAACAAACCAGCTCTGCCGATTTAAAATCAAGGAGCAGTGTTTTTATTCTCCATAAATTCTCATTCTCCATTTGTGTAAAGAACTGAATAAAGAGCCAAGCCCGCTGGAGTTTCACTCTTGGATTACGGGTCACTCTCTCACATGTATTACATTACCTGTGCTGTAGAGACTCTTTATCAGACTGCTGACTCACAATGCTGCTGATAAACAATGCAGTACTCAAACTCTCTATTGTGTTAAACGATTCATCTAGCAGGTCAGGTTTTCAGCTTACTTCTAAACCTTCTTATGATCTTTCTTTCAAACAATGTTTTTATTTAGAACTATTTTCAAACTGTCTTTTAAAGTTTTAGTATTTCAAACTCTTTAAAACATTATTTAATCTTTGATTCTTTTGATTTGTTCTTTGACATTTTAATTTGTTCCTTATTAGTTTTCTTTTAAATGTTTTCAGTCTTTCTTTGGAACTTTCATACTTTTTTACCGACTTTCATTCTTTCTTTTTAACTTTTTTTCTTACTTTCCTCTGACCTTTTGCAATGGAAGCCCGTTTCCGACACTAAATAAAAAAATAAAAACAGTAATTGCGACTTTTTATCTCAGAATTCTGACTTTTATCTCGCAATTGCAAGTTTATATCTCACAATTCTGACTTTTTTTCCTCACAATTGCAAGTTATAAAGTCACAATTCTGAGATATAAGCACAATTGCGTGATATAAAGTCACAATTCTGAGATATAAACTCATAATTGAGTGATATAAAGTCACAATTCTGAGATATAAACAATTGAGTGATATAAAGTCACAATTCTGAGATATAAACAATTGAGTGATATAAAGTCACAATTCTGAGATATAAACTCACAATTGAGTGATATAAAGTCACAATTCTGAGATATAAACATAACTGAGTGATATAAAGTCACAATTCTGAGATATAAACACAATTGCGTGATATAAAGTCACAATTCTGAGATATAAACACAATTGTGTGATATAAAGTCACAATTCTGAGATATAAACACAATTGCGTGATATAAAGTCATAATTCTGAGATATAAACTAGCAAGTGCGAGAAAAAAAGTCAGAATTGCGAGAAAAAGTTTCACACAATTGTGAGTTTATATCTCAGAATTATGACTTTATATCACGCAATTGTGTTTATATCTCAGAATTGTGACTTTATATCACGCAATTGTGTTTATATCTCAGAATTGTGACTTTATATCACACAATTGTGTTTATATCTCAGAATTGTGACTTTATATCACGCAATTGCGAGAAAAAAAAGTTTCACGCAATTGCGAGTTTATATCTCAGAATTGTGACTTTATAACTCGCAATTGTGAGAAAAAAGTCAGAATTCTGAGATAAAAAGTCGCACTTTTATTTTTTTAAAATTTAGTGGCGGAAACAGGCTTTCATATTTTGCACTTTCTCCCTCATTTAAAAAAAAAAAATCTCATGGTGTTTTGTAATAAAAAAAAAAAAAAACAATGTAAATATATCATCCAGGGGCACATCTGGTACTCACAAACAAAACTATGGGTTCTCCAGAAGGGGAACAAAATATCAAAAATGGTAGGTGGATCCTGTTGTAAAGCGTGGATGTTGACAAAAAACATGGATTTTCTTGTAGTAATGATAAAGTATAATATTACGATTTAATTGCATGTACCATGGTTTGTTCGCTTGTTCTTTCTTTCCTTATAGAAGACTTTGCAGCTATCTTTTTTCCTTTCAGTTTTTTGCACATAAATCCCCCCTTTGTATGTGTACTTGGACCCAAGTAACCTTTCTCCCAAACTCTCCTGTGAATGTCAGCAGCAAATATACGGCTCCCTGTTGGGTTAATGAATACTCTCACCGTCAAACGTCACTCACTCTCTCTCTATCGCTCTCTCACTCACTCTTTTTCACTCTCTCCTCTATCGCTCTCTCACTCACTCTTTTTCACTCTCTCATTCACTCTCCTCCTTTCCAAACACAAGTGAGTTCACACAGAACACAGTAAACAAAACTTCCTTGTTTTCCAAAGTCCGGTCAGCAGAGGATGGTGGACAACAATTTGTATCGGCTTTACCATGGTCTTATGCTGCCTAAGATCGCTCATACAGATGAAAGTCTTAACTACCTCCAGAATTTCCAAGTCAAAGATGATGATACTTTTGCTGTCACCTATCCAAAATCTGGTAAGATCACTTTCTGTTTTCAATGCATAATGTTTATTTCTTCTCTTATGCATCCAGCAACATGTCTTAATCTAGTGCAAAAGATGCAACATTTTCTGTCGACATATCTGTCGCACAGTTTGCAAAACAAATCAACATCTTCAAATTGTGCAGCAGTTAAACAGCAGAAACCAGAAAGAGCAGTCATTAGTTTGATTCCCTGTGAACTGATAAAATGTTTCCTTTGAATGCTTTGGATATAAGTGCCTGCATTCTGGACGTCCTCAGACTGCAAATCACTCAGCTAATTGTCTTACAAGCATTAAGATTTACATACTAAACTTCAGGCTATTGCATTCTCTTATGATTGTTATGGACAGATACGTTGAGAAATTCAATTTAATGCATGAAATCGAATGCAAGTATGAATGTAAAATGCATTAAGGCGATCAGTGCATCCTCATTTATCCCTGCCTGAGTTTTTCAGGTACCACATGGATGCAGGAAATTCTTCCTCCTCTCCTGAATGGAGGAGACCTGACCTCAGTGCAAACCATCCCCAACTGGGACAGGGTTCCATGGCTGGAGGAAACCCAAGCTCCAGTGCTTCTCGACAAACTCCCTTCACCGCGAGCCATTGTCTCCCACATGCCTTGTCATTTGATGCCTTCCTCCTTTTTCAACTCCAAGGCCAAGGTGCAGAAAACAGCAGGACAATCAAATCAGAATGACTCTATAGAGCCTGGGTTGTTTTGCTTTCTGATGATAGTAATTTTAATGAATAGTCAATGTTTTACTTCTGACATACTATTGGGGGGTCAGTTGCATGTCCAATCATGATATCTTTTTTCTTTCATCTTCAGGTAATCTACGTTGCTCGGAATCCTAAAGATGTTCTAGTCTCATCTTTCTACTTTCATAAAATGGCGAATTTCCTTGAAGACCCAGGAACATTTGAAGAATTCACAGACAAATTCCTGTCAGGAAAAGGTGAGAGATTCAAATATATATAAAAGTTTGAGCTCCTTAAACTGTTTTAATGTTTTTGAAAGAAATCTCGCTGATTTCCTGCTCAAGAAACATTTCTTATTATCAATGTTGAAAACAGTTGTGCTGCTTCATTTTTTTTCAGGATTCTTTGATGAATAGAAAATTCAAAAGAACAGTTTTTATTTTGTAACACTGTAAATGTCACTTTTGATCAATTTAATGCATCCTTTCTGAATAAAATTATTAATTTCTTTCTACTTTTGAACAGCAGTGTATTTTTATAAAAAATAGATGGTTTCGATTCTTAATTCTTATTGAATGAGCCATAATCATTCAGTATTTATGAGTCAATTTGCTATTTTAGGCCATAGTTAGGCTGCATTACTCATATTTTATTCTGATTATTATTGACTAGTTCTTGAACATTGGTTTGTTTTGTTATATTGATGTTGCCAGTTTTCTTTTACCTGCTTTAAAATCATTACCGAAACACATTTTACAGTTAAACATATACATCAAAAAGTATGAATGAATAGAGTGTGTGTCATAAATATTGCAATAATTGATTTGCAATTGCTTGCACAGTTCTTTTTGGGAAGTGGACAGACCATGTGAAAAGTTGGCGAAACCCTGAGCTTGCGGACAGAATTCTGTACATCACCTATGAAGAAATGCTTCAGGTAAACTGAAAGTAAAGTATTACTCATACTCCGAGAGAATGAGTAACTTAAAGTTCTTGGTTTTTGTAATTGTAGGACCTCCGTGAAGTCCTGGGGCGGATTTTAAACTTTCTCGGTCGGGAGCTCAGCGCAGACGCTCTGGATCGTGTGGTCAATAACAGCACTTTCAAAAATATGAAAACAAACACCATGTCAAACTACTCTCTGGTGCCAGATGTTGTTTTGGACCAGAAGAAGTCAAACTTCCTCAGAAAAGGTACACACATTTAAACAGTACTGACATGTTTTATAGCACTGAGAGCTTTTAAAAGATGTACATTTTTAATAATAAACTTACATGTTCAGTTGGTTCATCCCTTTTATGTTTTTGAATGAAACTGTTCTGCTTATTTAAAGGTATCGCTGGAGATTGGAAGAATCACTTTAGCCCTGAGCTTAACGCCAAATTTACATCTGTAATTCAGGAGGAAATGAAAGGAAGTAACATCAAATTCTCGTGGGATAATGAATGAGCAAATCTTTTGTAATGCCATCTCAGTGCACATCAAAATAAACAGTCATAGTTGCAATGTGTGATCGTTTATTTGACTTCATTTCTATGTTGTGTTTATTCGAATTTAAGGTTTAATTCCCCATCAGGCAGCACAGCGTGAAAGAGTTATTGCAGCAACATCCTCTGGTGTCCTGAAGATCTGTTGGGATTGCTTAACATGATAAGATGTTAAAGACAGTTAAACCAATGTCGGTTTTTTCAACAACAGTGAGGATGTAACATCCTGACATCTGTTTGCATTCCTTTGTGTCACTGGGTGAAGTTGCAAGCACAAACACAGTGAAATGTAATTAGTTGCATTCACATTTAATTCATCTATTACTGCAAAATAATGAGATTTATCTTTGAGAAAGACTGTTTTACAGTGAAATATCACTTACTCTGATCAGAGTATCCCAACAGCTATTTCATGTTAGTTTTGCACTAAGCATAAGAAATGTTTCCATATACCTTTATATAATTATTCACAATTGTGTGTGTGTGTATATATATATATATACATAAACACACACACACATATATATATTTATATATAAACTATATAATATATATATATATATATATATATACACACACACACATATATATATACATATATATATATACACACATATATATATATACACACACACACACACATATATATATATATATATATACAGTGCTGCTTGAAAGTTTGTGAACCCCTTGTAGAATCTGTGAAAATGTGAATATTTTAACAAAGAGGGATCATACAATATGCATGTTATTTTTTATTTAGTACTGTTCTGAGTAAGATATTTTACATAAAAAATGTTTACTTATGGTCCACAAGACAAAAAAAATTGCTGAATTTATAAAAACGACACACTCAAAAATTTGTGAACCCTTGATTCTTAATACTGTGTGTGGTTACCTGGATGATCCACGACTGTTTTTATGTTTTGTGATGGTTGTTCATGAGTCACTTGTTTGTTCTAAGCAGTTAAACTGCCCAATATTCTTCAGAAAAATCCTCCAGGTCCCAAAAATTTAGATGCATTAAGAGCCGGGGGTGAAAACTTTTGAACAGGATAAAGATGTCCAAATTTTTCTTATTTTGTATTTAGTACTCTTATTTAGTACTGCCCTTCGGAAGCAACAGAAGACACTTAAATGTTTGCCAGAAGACAAATTAAGTGCAATATTCCTTGATCTTCAAATTCAAAAAGTTTTCACCCCCCGACTCTTAATGCATTGTGTTTCCTTCTGGAACATCAGTGAATGTTTGAACCTTTTTTAATAGTTGTGTTTGAATCCCTCAATTGTCCTCAGTGTGAAAAGATGGATCTCAAAATCATACAGTCACTGCTGGAAAGGGTTCAAATATGCAAAAGATGCTGGAAAACTGAAGAATTTTTGGGACCTGGAGGATTTTTTTTGAAGAATATTGGGCAGTTAAACTGCTCAGGACAAACAAGTGACTCATGAACAACCATCACAAAACATAAAAACAGTCGTGGATCATCCAGGTAACCACACACAGTGTTAAGAATCAAGGGTTCACAAACTTTTGAATGGGGTCATATTTATAAATTCAGCTATTTTTTTGTCTTGTGGACTTTATGTAAACATCGTTTATGTAAAATATCTTATTCAGGACAGTACTAAATAAAAAATGACATGCATTTTGTATGATCCTTCTTATTTTGTTAAAATTATTCAGATTTTCACAGATTCTGCAAGGGGTTCACAAACTTTCAAGCAGCACTGTATACACACACACATACGGAGGTTGGACAATGAGACTGAAACACCTGGTTTTAGACCACAATAGGTTATTAATATTTATTAGTTATTAGCAATATTAGTATTCAGATACAAGCCCTTCACAGTGGCCAGAGGGATTTTGAGCCATTCCTCTTCCAGGTCACTAAGTGATGCTGGTGGAGGAAAACATTTTCTGACTTGCTCCTCCAAAATACCCCAGTGGCTCAAAAATATTTAGATCTGGTGACTGCAGGCCATGGGAGATGTTTAACTTTTATGTTCATCAAAC
The DNA here is from genome assembly GCF_019924925.1 of Ctenopharyngodon idella. Taxonomy (NCBI): domain Eukaryota; kingdom Metazoa; phylum Chordata; class Actinopteri; order Cypriniformes; family Xenocyprididae; genus Ctenopharyngodon; species Ctenopharyngodon idella. Next base: position 29,344,260 of record NC_067235.1, on the reverse strand, counting down.
CATTCTGTCACAAGTCTTTCTGTGTGTATTGGTGCATTATCACGCTGATACACAGCACCCCCTTCAGGGTACAATGTTTGAACCATTAGGTACACATGGTCCTCCAGAATGGTTTGGTAGTCCATGGCCGTGACAAGGCAGTGATATTTCAGCCCAAACCATCACTGTGGGCAGCAACAATCCGGGTATTAAGCCTCTTTGAGGCACTGCCGCTTCAATATATATCCTTATGAGTGAATTTAAATGAGCAATTTATAATCAAGGTATTAACTAATAATCAGTATTTATCCTTGTACATATTACATAATTTTAATTACTTCTTCAAGCTTATTGAGATTTTACTTATATGTTAAAGCGTTTACTCTTTTCATCTTCAAACACTAGAGAATAATGATGAACTTCTGAACCTCTCACTGAGAAAAAGAACATGTTATCAGTATGTTTTGGGGAAGTATCCTGTTCAAAGCAAGAGCCCGGCCAACTTCAACTTTGAAGAAGCTATGTATCAGTGTATGTGTATTTTTGGTACAGATCCTGTATTGGAAAGGTGGACAAACTGGTGCCCAGAAACGCATATCTGTGACCTAGGTCACGTCGTGCCTAAAACCAAGGTCCTGGTCGTATAACAGATTGTCGGGGAAAACAAGAGTGACTTGCTCTGCTAATTAAACTTTTGCACTCTGCTCTTACTGACTGAATGAAAAATCAGTTCAGTCATGACAACTCTTGGGATAACTTGTAAAACATTTTATTAATAAAATGGAATGTACAAAGGTTTGATCTTGGCAGACTAGATCTGCTACGCTGCTGCTGCAGAGCAAGTATGACTTGCTTCTGCTAAATGCTTGGAACATAAATAAAAGGAAACATGATGCTGCTGCTAGAGATTGGGAAACCCCCGAAGCAGATCTAGGCAGGTGGTGCTGGGGAGGTGGAGGGCTAGAAAGAAAACTTGCATAGCGCGCCACAATAGTGCATTCGTTTGATGCGTCGAGGTTATATAGGGACATGATAATGAATACTTGAAAAAATATTCTCTGGGAAAATTACATTTGATAAACCAATCTGAACGCGAATTGAGTTTCATGGCTGAATTATTCATTGAAGATTGGCCACTAGGCCATGCACATATATAAGAGTGAAACCTCCAACACTATATTGGCCAGTGTTTCAGTTTCATTGTCTAACCCTGTGTGTGTATATGTGTGTCTGTGCGTATATACATATAATAATGAACTATGTACTGTATATATGCGGTTTAATGCATATGAAATAAAAGCAGCACAATCAACCTTTTGCCTTATTTATGTACTTCTGACATAGTGATATGTAATTAGTTGCATTTACATTTCATGTATTGCTGCAAAATAATGAGATTTATCTTTGAGAAGGACTGCACTTGTCACTTGATCTAATCAGAGTATTGCAACATCTGTTTCCTGCTGGTTTTGCATTAAATATGTGACTTTGAAGCACAAAACCTGCCATAAGTTGCACCGGTATATTTGTAGCAATAGCCAGCATCACATTGTATGGGTCAAAATTATACATTTTTCTTTTATGCCAAAAATCATTAGGATATTTAGTAAAAATCATGTTCTATGAAGATATTTTGTAAATTTCCTACTGTAAATATATCAAAAATGTATTTTTTTGCACCCTCAGATTCCAGATTTTCAAATAGTTGTATCTCAGCCAAATATTGTCTGGCTTTATGACTGGTTTTGTGGTCCAAGGTCACATATAACAAATGTTTCGATAAATGTTTTTACCAAGGTTATCACTGTATTGCACAACCTGGCTTATTGCTTTATTTTTTAATCACCACCTCCAGAGATTGAGCTGCTTTGTGCCACAATAGTTTCACTTTCAAAGAAATGACCTCACTGTAAACAAACACATTCATTTAATTTAGTTCCAGAATATTCAAATGAAGCTTGTTACACTGATTAGTTGTCAGATTCGGTGAATGTAAACTAGAATTGGCATATGTGAAAGCGCTCACGTTTGCACTTTCATTGTTGTGTACGTGCTGACTAGTATATGTGAAACCGGTAAAGCGTACATCTTCTCCTCTGAGGGCATTTCACCCCAGGGCCTCTGCCGTACGTGACTGCGCTGGGGTCCGCTGCAGCCTCCCTCTTTACCGATAACACTAATGAACTTCCTGTGATTTCCTGTAATTGGGGCACTTTGGGCGGGACACACGTGTGAGCGTAGGCATCGTCCAGGCATGTTGATGGCATTTTTCAGGCATACAGGCCGGCACGATGACATTGTTGCTTCCTGATTGGGCAGAGGAACCATATATCCTCACGTATTGTCTATGCTAGACAGCTGGCGTATTGGCGGCCGCTGCAGTGCGCATGTGCATCGAACAGATAAAAGATCAGCTTACATCATTAGGACAGGATGGACACTAGAACAGACGGATATCAAAGTGTCTCCTCTCAGATTGTCCCTGCAAGACCCAACATGGCATGGTGGGTGTCCATGGGTGTGGATGACAGCGTCTCTCTCAGCTCTCGCAAGAACAAAGGGTCAGCTTTTATTTGGACTAGTGTCGACGCTCCAGAGACGTAGAGAGATAGATAAAGAAAGGCAGGGCCGTCTGACATAAACTGACAGTGCTCATTCATCTGAAGGAATTTATTTCCTTTGATTCTGTCCATTGTTGACTTCAGTTGCTGACTGAAGATTTAGTTGAAAAGGCATCACAGTGTCCTTCAGAATATTTACATCCAGCCAGTCTTGTTTGTTCTCAGTTATTATACTTTATTTATTGCAATTTCCCATATTTTAGAATAATAGTGAAGTCATCGAAACTGTCAAATGACACAAATGGAAGTATGGAAATTATATAATGACCAGAAATATAATATATAGAAACAAATCAAAACTGTATTGTAGCTGCTTCAAATGTTTTCTATGTTGTCCAATTACTGTTATTATTTTATTTAAAACTTATTTTTTTTAAAGAATTTTATGGGTGCATGCAATTAATATTTGTCTATTTATATTATCTATACATTTTTGTGGTTCTTCTATCTGGTCCAATTCATCTATTTCTAAAATTGTTCTTCTTTGTCTTCTTTTTATTATTATCATCAATTAAAATCTTGGCTTTTTAAAAATATTTTTATAGGTAAGTACAGTTTATATTTGTCTACTAGTGAATATTAAAGTTTGGGAAATGATTTTGTGCCCTTTTTTTTTTTGTTGTTGCTGTTGTTGAGTCTATGAGGCCCTGCTTACTCGCTCACAATTTTCCTGATGTTGTAAAGCTGCATGAACGACCAGACAATGTGAGATCCCAGCGATGTTGTGTGTATCCAGATGAGGAAGGGGCCATGCACTAAATCCTGACATATCACCAAGCTTTAAGGAATGGATGGTGGATTAATCCTATTGATGCATGATGGGAAATGATGTTTGACCTTTGACTGCTCTCTTTATTAATTGGCTGAATCTGAAATTGCATACTTCCCTACTACATAGTAGGAGAAAAACTGTATGTGACAAAAGAAGTATGTCTGAATTCACAGTACTCATTGGCAAAAAGTATCCGGATGACCTACTAATTCCGGTGAGGTTCTAAAGGGTGCATGCAATGGACACTTTACTATCCCATGAGGCCACGGGAGAGGATTTCTAAATGGAAGTGAAGCGACGCAGCTGATGCTGGTAGGTCACATGATAATGACAACATGGTGAATGTAGTACATCCGAATAACATTCATAATACGCACATGCATACTATATAGAACATAATTTTTTAGCTCTCGCAAAGTTATTACTTATTCAAAGTGAAGAGTAAGCAATTTCGGATGCAGCCATTTTGTGTTTCTCAAAACAAAAAATAAAAAAATGGCTGATGAAAATGGTGATGTTCCTCAGGAATATTTACCATCATCTTCTGTTGCAATGAACAGAAATGCATTCTCTTGAATTATTAAGAGGATATTTTTTGTATTCGTGCATGCATCAAATGGTTCAAGTTAAACCAAAACTTCTCCCAAAACAAACCTATCTTAGGCTTAACAAACCTACACAAACTTTTTTGGGCTTTTTATTTTTGTAAAATAATAACAAAAACATGCTACGGCTGCCAATTTAAAAATACTGCAGATAAGCACAGAGAAATTGACAGTGTTATTTCAGGTTTGTTGTCTTTGTGTGTTGTTATCTGGGTCAGCATGTGTCATAGTGATGTAGTTTCCTGATCAAGCCAATTAAGTTTATTTTTCTTTGCTATTCTGAGATCTTTCTGCCTGGACACGTGGGTGGCTTCTGAAGAAACCAATACATTACACTGTGGGTATTTAATTGGGCCTTGTTTTTCCATTATGCTCTTCCTTTAAATAAAGGCTAATGTGAGTCCAAAGTACCAGCACAGAGGAATTTCACCAGGTTTATCTGTATACTACTCACAAGGACAAAAAGGTATGTCTTTGCCAGCTGATCAGTAAGCCATTTTTAGCTCCAGACTTTTAACTTTGAACCGATGGAGGCACAATAAGTTGGTGATTTGTGCAAATATTCCCTTCAGCTGACAGTGCAAAATGTCTTTGTATTATGTCTCTGACAATCTATCTATCTATCTATCTATCTATCTATCTATCTATCTGCCTCTGTCTGTCTATCTATCTGTCTGTCACTCTGTTAGACTGTTTAAAATCACAGTCAACTTGCTTCTATTTTTGACCCATGCAATTCTGATATAGTGAATGAAACCTGAAATAACTCCAACTAATTGTTTAAAGTTGATCTCTGGTGTGAATAAAGTAGATTCCCTAATTAACTTTCCAAACTAAATGTTTGTAAACATATGTGTGTGTGAAAAAGAGAGTCTGAATATATTAAACTCTCAACAACTAGTAGGTATATTGTGATTAGATAGGAGATTTAGTTTAAAGATGTATTGCGTTGCACTACAAATTAATAATTTTTTTTTTTTTTTTTTTTTGGATGACATCATGTTCTAAAACAGTGACTAAAACAGAAAGCATGTCTTATGTATGGCAATAAAACCAACAAAATTGCACTGTTTATGGTAGAAAGATAAAATGAGTAGTTTTTCCAGTTTTTTTTTTCTTTATAAGAACTAACAAATGAGACTTGAGCACATTTGACGTTACCCCTCAGAAAGTATTCAAGAATTGCCTGTTTGCATCAAATTTCTGCCAGTGTGCCATTTATAACAAAGGCGCTGATCTATTATTAGCAACATCACAACCAGTCTGCCATGTCTTATTGTTAGCTCTGTATTTACACTTCTGCAGCATTCATTAGGCCTGTACGTATTTATTCATGTGGTTTTATTTACTGCAGCTGAAATGCTTTCGTCTTCCTGCTATTGTCTGAATGATTATCTTCACCTGAGTGATAAGACGAGTCTATACATTAAATCAAATGCTCTGTGTGTACACCCCACCTTTGTTTTGACTACACACTAATGCTCATACAGTATCGCAAAGAGGAGCAGCTGCAGTGACAATTACGTCAGAGGAAAACATAAAAACATAAACTTTACTAGTCTTACAAATGCTTTGTTGGTATTGTGCAATCAACAAAAAGCTGTAACCAGTGTTGGGGAAAGTTATTTTTAAAAGTAATGCGTTACAATATTGCGTTAATCCCTAAAAAGCTAATTGCGTTACTTAGTTACTTTTTATGGAAAGTAATGTGTTAACTTTTGCATTACTTTTTCTCACCTGGGCAATGCTTGCTTGTTTGATTTTTAACAACAACAACAAAAGTTATATTTTTGGCAAATGTAAAGGCCTTTTCACAACAAAAGTGAAATGAATAACACCGTGTCCTAACCAGACGCGATGCGACGCGGCGACAAGCGATAAAAGGTATCTTTTCCATGTTAATCAGAGTTTTTGTCCTAACCAGCCGCGACGGCGACACGCGAATATTCTATTTTAGAAACGGTTTCTATTTCTCCGCGACGTCGCGGCTGGAACAGCAACACAAAGTATGGCAATGATAATAACAGGTACTGTTTATGTGCTTTATTTAATGTTAAAAGTGTCTAATGTGAGTTTGAATGTTGTTCTGTGTTCCCAGCTTTTTAGCTGTAATGAAAACAACACTCACCTCAGATCTTGAAAATAAATAAATGGGCACATTCGATTGATTTTATCATTTCTCATTTTTGCGTCGCGTCTAGTGTGGACAGTCAAATTGCTCGTCGCTAGAATCTTATCGAGTCGCGCCTGGTTAGGACACGGTGTAAGCCTCAAATCGTGTCCTAACTACAAGCGATGCGATAAGATTCTAGCGACAAGCAGTTTGTCTGTCCACACCAGACGCAACGCGACTACGAGACCAATCAGAAGAGTGTGAGGGCAGGCTCTCTTGGGAAGCGCACGGCAGTCACTATGAAATGGATGAGTACATAATCAAATTCATAAATATTACACAATTTAAACACTATTTAAAGTACATAGTGTATGAAACAATCTTTGTCACAGAATACACTTATTTGTTCACAATGAGTTGACAGTTTGAACATTTTTGTGACCATTTATTTATTTTCGCGATCTGAGGTGAATTATCCATGGTTACTTTCAGTACGGCTACAAAGCTGAGAACACAAAATTATATTCAAACGGATATTAGACGCTTTTAACATTAAATAAAGCACATAAACAGTACTAGAGATTATCATTGCCATACGTTGTGTTGTTGTTCCTGCCGCGACTTCGCAGAAAATAGAAACGTTTCTAAAATAGAATCGTCACGGCTGGTTAGGACAAATACTAATTAACATGGAAAAGATACCTTAAAAATGGAAAAGTAAACATAAAAAACATAACTCGCGTTACTTGTAAAGCGTTACCCCCATCATTGGCTGTAACACCTTTCCCTTTTTTTTTTGGGTTAGTTGAATTTATAGTCATATTGGGAAATATTACAATCACTGTAAAAAAAAAAATCCTGTCATTTTACAGAAAAAAAGCTGTTGTTGCCAGAATAATTCTGTAAAAATATAGTATAAATGTTAACATATTTACAGAACAACCTGTAAATTTTACAATTTAAAACTGTTATTTACAATAAATAAATAAATCCGTAAATCCGGGCACTGGTGGTAAAGAGAAAGACTCATGGTTAATCAAAGTTCATCACAAGTAGCTTTACCACAAGCTGAGGTAAATACTAATATAGGCCTAGGCCTATAGAAGGTGCACACAGTGTCATGCAGACAAAACATCAAACATGACACTAAAACATTAATTTAAAATAACATAAAACCTTAATATACATAAATGATAATAACATGAAAACATAAAACCTTAATGTGTGCATAACTGATAACAAAAATAAAATAAGAAGAAACAAAATCATTTTAAAAATTAAAAACCATCAAATGTCAAGTGTTACACAGGGAATTCTGGGAATGCCAGTTTATGGCTTTTAACTGTAAATTATAAGATGATTTGTATTTTTTACTTCCAAAAATGTTATATTTAACAGTATCCAGTTTCCAGTGAACTCTTGTGCTCCTAGTTTCAAGCCAAAGATTTTGTCCTTGGCTGTCTGCTGTACGTCAGCAGTACTCTGTAGTAAGAGAGGACACCTTCCTTCCTCTAATACACAAATTACACGTACTAGGAAACTAAATATAGCTGCCTTATCTATTTTCAACCACAAAGTATATTCTTCATATCCTTTGTAGTTTAGATGGACAAACAAAACTAACATCAAACAAATGGAGTACTGTACATATGTGCGAATCATTAATGCATTGTTTAAAGTGGTAGTTTACATTTTGTCATCTTTTATTCCCCCGTATTTGAAGAGTATTTGAAGAATGTCGACGCTGCTCATATTGAGTATTGAAGTAATGACTTTAGGAGCTTCTGACCGGCCAGTTATTAGATAGATAGATAGATAGATAGATAGATAGATAGATTTCTGAGCTACACTTTAAAACTCAATAAGTTCAGAATACTCAAAACATTTGAGGAAACGTATTACCTGCAGAACGAGAGATGGGGCACAATACAAGAGAGCTCAAAAGAATATCACTGGAATGAAGGTTAATGACTGGGCAAGCACTTTAGGACTCGTGTTTATATTAGAAAAGCTTTCCTGCGCTGGAGAGAGCTAAGTGGAAAGGCCTGAAAACAGACGCAGAGGATGCTTTGATCCCACTTCTCATGTGAGTACCATGGTAGTAAATAAATTGTGATAAAAAATAAACAAATTTGACTTACAGTCATCTGAAGAATAACACAAAAATTAGAAATTAAAGTGCAAATCAACAAAAAAATGCAAATAACTATTATATTTTCAGAATTACAGAACATTTTCAAAAGTGAACAGGCCTGGATTTCTTTGCAGCAAAGTCATCATTGACTGCATCAAATGATAAATTCTGAGAAACATCATTATTGATGCTGATGACAGCAAGTCCACTGAGACGCTCTTGGGCCATGGTAGGCCTCAAGTAGGTTTTTTACTTATTACAACAAAGACAAATATGAGAAATATGGAATGCCTAAAATAGTCTAACAGACAACAAAGGCAACAAAATAAAGGCTACATATTGTCTAATTTATTTGTAGATGTTAGCCAGCAAGCTAGCTAGTTAATCTATTAGCATACCCATTTAATTTCCGTTTTGTGCATACAGTGGAAAATGGCATACTTAAGCTTAAATTATTTTAATTCATGAACGCTAGATTATAGTCCTAATCATGGTCTTTTTCAAAAGACATTTAGTGCACATTTTGGTGAATTAAAAGCAAGCAATAATGTAACTGAAATTAAAACAACATTACAGTAGCTTACATTTATTTTAAAGAAAATAAAGTAAAATTAGATAAGCAGTTAACTCAAGCAAAAACACGTTCCACAGTGTCAGTGTTGCCAGTTAAGATGTTCTAAAAATGCTATTTCAAAAAACTGCATAAACATCACGAGCTAATACAGTGATTAACTTGTGATTCTTCTATTTGCTCTTTTTTCTGCTCCTCTTCTTTGCTTCGCTTCCTGCCTTTTTTAGAAATGATACTTTCAGAGCACATAAATGGCAAAACTATTTTAACTGCGTGCACCATTAATAATTAATGCATTGTGACGACGTATTATAATTACGTCATGATGCAAAAAGTGTTTTAGTCCAACATGACATGTTGTCGAATCTTATGATTTTTCGTTGATGTCAATTTTATTTTATTCTAACATTATTTTAATCAGTTCGATGATCGATTAGTACTAAAATTGTTAATTGTCAGTATTTGCCTAATATATGGGTGTAGGAGCGCACAATGGTCACAATGGTGCTCTTCCGAGAAAAAAAAAACTTTCGTGTGTCGCCCCCCAGTCCTATGCCACGGGCCGGCCCTGGTGCACTCGCCTCGCCTGCCAGCAGCGATCAGGCTAGGGTTCGAGACCGACTCGGAGCAGGGTGGTTAGGATTGGAGTGTGAGTTTTGGAGGTGGAGCAATGAAGAGAGGGGTGGGTTTGTTTGGGTTGATTTCAAATATCAACAATGTCCAACAGTGTTGTTCAAAATCTACTTACCGCACCTTTAAAGTTTTGCCTAACCACAGGCTCTACTCATTACCACAATGGTAACCCTACAAAACTAACATAACAAAATCCCCTGTAAATCCCAACATAACACAACATTAAACACTAACATATGTCTCCCTATGTTATTCTTGTGCAAAAACACACAAAATAACACTTAATTTCAACATTTGTTTATATAGTCTGACACAAAGCATGCTGGGAATTAGAAATCTGCCTGCAACTCAACTTAATCATATAAAGTTCAGCTTACTACAATCAAATTTTGAGTTCACACAACTTTTTTCTATTAAGTAGAATGAACTTTCATTATTATTTGAGTGAAACGAACTCATTTCATTTAATTCATTTCACTGTCCGGTTTTACAGTGTATAGTTTCCAATAGAAACCTAATAATTCTATTAAATGTACATTTATTCTATTTTATTTTATTTTTTGGACTCTTGTTAGTCTTCTATTAAAAAATGTTGATCAGCCTAAATTTCCTATAAAAACCTTTTTAGGAATCTTTAGGAAATGATTGTCCACTACAAGAAACCTGTAAGTTCAGTCGGTTGGAAAAGATATAATACACTAAGGCAAAACAACTTGAGTTTTGGTGGATGTAGCTTGACAGGTCAAGGATAAATTACACTTACAAATTTTGATTTCAAATTGTATGTTTTCAACCCAACATAATTAAAGAATCAATATCATTCCTTTTATGACATCTACCCATTGTCTTTATGGAATCAGCATGTCTGCAAGTGTAATTTTAGGCCGTCTGTAAAGATAGCGCAGGAGTCTGTCTGACATCTGCCTGCTCTTCCTGAAGCATCTGTTCACGCCCAGCAAAGCTGTCTCAGACAATAACCTGAACGCCTGCGTGCGTGTTTGCGTGTGCGTTTCTTACTAGCGTGTTTTTATTATATGTCAGCACTACGCTACTGGCTCCAGACTAACACCCCATTGTCTGTGCAACTATTGTTTGTTTACTAGGCCGAGAGAAGGACAAAGACGGGAACAGTTGCTGGTCTACACTTCTAGGAGCTGGCGTCGTGTGGCATCCCTAAACTGGTGGGTGTAGACTCATTGTTTTTAGGGTCTTAAAAGGGAAGTTCCTTTACTCTGGAGATTTGGCAAACGCCTAGGACATGTACTGCAGATCTTCCGAGCTTCAGTGGGATCCTGTTCTGATCTAAGAGACATTATAAAGACTTCAAATGCACTAGAGAAGGGTTGAAAAAAAGACAACTAACAACTCCTTTTCATCTCCCAGTGCCCAGCTTTGAAAGCACATGCTCCCTCATAATGAAAGAAAATGAGTGGAGCCGATTATCACGCTGATATGAGGTCCTAAATGGGTGGACTACATTCCCAGAGGCCCAGAGGACCTTTGCATGAGACCATGCATTGCCTCTGATTGACCTGCTATCAAGCATCGAGGTGCTGGGAAGCCGTGCTTGCCAGCTGGCCTCATTGCTGATAAGGTCAGAGGTGTGGAGGTCTCTCGGAGAGAACAGGAGTGGCACAGATCTCGCAGTTGGTGGCAAACCAGATTACTTGGTGCCTTTGTTGCTGCTGAGAGTATTTGGAAAGTATACTTATAAAGAGTTTTCAGGGAATAGCTCAGCCAAAAATGCAAACTTTTCAGCATTTTTTCACCCTTGTAATGTTAAGCAGAATGTCCCAGCAGCTTTGCATATTGCCGAGCTCTAAAAAGAGCAAATAAAGCACCATATGACTTGTGCAAATAAATTCAGTTCAAGTTCAAGTCAACATATTGTTTTAAAACAACTTTACAGAAAATGCTTGTTTCAGTGTAACGATTTAGAAAGTATTTTGTTATCATTCAGAAATAAATGTGTCCAAGTTGTCCATATGGCAGTAATAAACAGCTATAATAATATAATATTTTATTTGCTAAGTTAATGTCACGTGTGCTCGTAATGATTACAAGGAAAATATCTGATAGTTTTGTCAAACCACTATATTCCATACTATAAGCATAATATTACAATATAATGATGATAAGTTTTGTATGCCAATCTACTATGTTCCAAATCATAAGAATAATATTACAATGTAAGCTAGGATCATATTTGATAGTTTTGAATGTCAATCCACTATATTCCAAGTCATAAGGATAACATTACAACATAAGGATAATATTTGATAGTTTTGTAATGTCAATCCATGATATTCTGTGTCATAAGGATAATATTACAATATAAGTTAGGATCATATTTGATAGTTTTGTATGTCGATCCACTATATCCCAGATTATCTGAAGCAATAACTGTGAAACTGTTATTTTAGTGTCATGTTCTAGTTTTTATTAATGTTTTGAATTAGTTTTATTTTCATATTTTCTGTTTTCATTTCTAATTTTAAAGTTTTAGTAATTTTGTTGTGCATTTTTGACATTTTTATTTCAGTTTTAGTTATTTTAGTAGGCCTACATCAAGTTAAACTAAATACATAAAGTTAAGCCTTGGCAACTAGCTGAAATAAAATAAGTTTAATGTTTTTAAATATTTTAATGTATTTTCAGTTAAAGTTTATTTTAATTCAGGTATAAAAAAAATAGTCTTTTTATGGTTTTAGTTTTAAGGGCAGTTTACACAACACCATTTTCAATTAAAAACTGAAAACGTTTTATTCGTTTTGGCTGTTCATTTACACGACAATGGCATTTTGTGGGACCAGAAAACAAAAACTTTTGAAAACAGGTTTCAAAGTACAAGTTTTTGAAAATGATACCGTTACTGTCTTCAGGTAAACTACAAAAATGTGAATATGTGAAAACATGCGCACACGTGTTACATGTTCAGTATATAGTGGCGTAGTGTTTCTTTACAAAGTGACATCGCCAACTTCTGGTCTGGCAACAGAATACAACGTTTTTAGATGTTTTTTGTGAATAAAAGTGAACAGGGATCATTTTGACAATGTTGTGGTCTGTACGTGAAAAACGCAAAGGAAAAACTTTTCCATTTTTAGTGCATCGTTGTTGTGTAAACATACCCTATAATAACCCTAGTGTGAAAAACAGACTGAAATGATGTTATTCACTGATAGTCTTCCCCACAAAATGTCCAATGAGAAGCAATCTGTATTTTAACAACTACTTTATTTTGGATCCCAAAACGGCCAATTTCCAGGATGTTCACACTCGGGGGGATGAGGATTTTTATTTTAAAAGATAAGGATTAAATTTTCCCTACCTTTGACTTTGAAGATAAAGTCTTGCATCATGGCTTCTGCATGCTTGAGTGCTCTGTGCAGTGATTGATGTTGTTTTTTCCACTATATTCCAAGTCATAAGGATAACATTACAACATAAGGATAATATTTGATAGTTTTGTTTGTCAATCCATGATATTCTGTGTCATAGGGATATTATTACAATATAAGTTAGGATCATATTTGATAGTTTTGTATGTCAATCCATGATATTCTGTGTCATAAGGATAATATTACAATATAAGTTAGGATCATATTTGATAGTTTTGTATGTCAATCCATGATATTCTGTGTCATAAGGATAATATTACAATATAAGTTAGGATCATATTTGATAGTTTTGTATGTCGATCCACTATATCCCAGATTATCTGAAGCAATAACTATGAAACTGTATTATTTTAGTGTCATGTTCTAGTTTTTATTAATGTTTTGAATTAGTTTTATTTTCATATTTTCTGTTTTAATTTTAATTTTAAAGTTTTAGTAATTTTGTTGTGCATTTTTGACATTTTTATTTCAGTTTTAGTTATTTTAGTAGGCCTACATCAAGTTAAACTAAATACATCAAGTTAAGCCTTGGCAACTAGCTGAAATAAAATAAGTTTAATTTTTTTAAATATTTTAATGTATTTCAGTTAAAGTTTATTTTAATTCTGGTATTAAAAAAAAAGAAGTCTTTTTATGGTTTTAGTTTTAAGGGCAGTTTACACAACACCATTTTCAATTAAAAACTGAAAACGTTTTATTTGTTTTGGCTGTTCATTTACACGACAATGGCATTTTGTGGACCAGAAAACAAAAACTTTTGAAAACAGGTTTCAAACTGCAAGTTTTTGAAAATGATACCGTTACTGTCTTCAGGTAAACTACAAAAATGTGAATATGTGAAAACATGCGCACACGTGTCAAAATGTCAAAATTAAGTAATAATTTTGACTTAGTACTTAGGCCTGTCATTGTTACAAAGTGACATCGCCAACTTCTGGTCTGGCAGCAGAATACAACGCTTTTAGATGTTTTTTGCGAATAAAAGTGAACAGGGATCATTTTGACAATGTTGTGGTCTGTACGTGAAAAACGCAAAGGAAAAACTTTTCCATTTTTAGTGCATCGTTGTTGTGTAAACATACTCTATAATAACCCTAGTGTGAAAAACAGACTGAAATGATGTTATTCACTGATAGTCTTCCCCACAAAATGTCCAATGAGAAGCAATCTGTATTTTAACAACTACTTTATTTTGGATCCCAAAACGGCCAATTTCCAGGATGTTCACACTCGGGGGGATGAGGATTTTTATTTTGAAAGATAAGGATTAAATTTTCCCTACCTTTGACTTTGAAGATAAGGTCTTGCATCATGGCTTCTGCATGCTTGAGTGCTCTGTGCAGTGATTGATGTTGTTTTTATTTTATTTCCAGTTAAATAAACCATTACCACCATATAAACCCATTTAGACCGCACTCAATCACTGCCAAAAAGCAGACGTGCCCCACAGCAGAGCATTGGAAAACTTCCTATATAGGTCATAGACTAATTGGAGTAATTGCAGATGCGTATACACAGAAAAGTAGACATGTTCATATTCACATCAATTGAGATTTCATGTCAACCTTGAGAGAGCGTTCTGATTAATATGACATTTGCTCTGCATGGCCTTACAAGTCCATCAAACAGCAAGAACAGCAGAGCTCATATAGGCAATAAACTTGTCACTTCAGCACACTTATCAGTCATGTTATCTACACCATCACTTTCCTTCAATCTGTTCAAGGAAAGTTACTTTTATCAATATACCTGGATGATTCCATGACCTTTGTGTTGCTAATGTACACCATATAAACTAATAAAGCCTCTGTAATTTTGTCAGCATTACACTGAAAAAAAAAAAAAAAGGTTTTGAGTTTAAAGCAATTTTCACTCAGAAATTGCTAGTACATTTCACAAATAATTACAAAGAAATAGCAACTTCAGTAAGAAAGACTGAAATATTATTTTCTTATAAAACATAATCTTTGTTTTAGTTGTTAGAAGTGCAACAAAATAATTTGATGTTCTGTATTAATTAGTTCATTAAGTTAATTAGTCAAGTTAGTCAAAAATTCAGTCGTGATACGTGAGGGCGTATCCCACGGAGCTGAAACAACAGCTATTGTTTTCTGCACGCAAACGTGCTGAGCTCTAATTTATTAGAGCAGGTGAGTCAAACTACTGACGTGAATTGTTCTGGTAAAGACAAAAATAACCTTTTGTTTGTTTATAAAACATCTCTTCTGGTGATTACACTACTATGATACGTGACTGTAATCATTGCATCCTTCAGGAAGACATGCTTGTGTTTGGATGAAGACTTTCATTATTGTAATACATTGTAAACCACTGAATCTCATTTTTTTATTTTTTGAACACAATTTTTTTTGGTCACTATACATAATTCTCATAATTTCACTGGTGTTATTTCATACTGTCATAACATGACATTAGATCAAGTAGACTATTTAGATTTTACCACACTTATTTATCCAATAAGCAAAATATGACAGAATTTCAAAAATGGAATTCACAAAAATTGTGTTTTAATTTAAAAGTGTTTACTAAATGTACTAGATGTTTCAAACCTTGAGAAAACACATTTGAGTAAATGGAGTATTAGTTAATCTCTAGTTACTTAGTCCTTTCCCATGTGACAACATATAAAAGGATGTAATACATTTATCAGATGTAATCTTAATAAATGGTTTATGATAAATATTGCACATAAAAAATAACAGTAGAGTAGAAGCCGATTTTTATGGAAGTGCATTTCTGCCACATAAGGGAAAAAAACCTTTTTGTAAATCATAATTATGACATAAAAGCTTGAAACGATAACATACTAAGTCAAAATTTCGATTTAAAGGTCATACTTAAAGGTGCAATATGTGAATTTTAGCAGCAACTAACAGCACACACCCCTCGCACCCCTCCCTTTCGGAGAAGCTACGGTGGCCATCTGGCCGACACGTCAAAGATGTCGTCGTCTGAGACAGCAGAGAGTACATTAGCCGAAGCAATGGGGTTTGTTCTTACTTTTAACAAAGAAGATGATGACTACTACTACTACTTTGTGCGTATTCGATGCAAGCTGCCTCTAAAAACGCCAACGAACATAGTGACGAAACGCGATCTGTAGAGCAGTTTGGGTTACTGTAGAAACATATGACATACTAAGTCATAATTATGACTTTTTATATCATCATTTCGACTTTTTATGTCATAATCACTACCAAAAATTCATTATGACATTAAAATGTCAAAATTAAGTAATAATTTTGACTTAGTACTTAGGCCTGTCATAATTTTGACTTTTTATGTAGGCTAATAGGCGTAATTAATAATTTTAAGTCACAATTTCTACTTTTTATATAATAATTATGACTTATGTCAAATGTCATTTCTCATTTCGACTTTTTATGTCATATTACAATTTACCAAAGCATGCTTTTTTTCCGTATCTGACGGGAATTGGTTTCCATAGATTTACCTGTAGCAAGGAGCATGTTTTTTTAAAAGTGGAAACATTGGTGTTTTTCTCTCGCGATTGGAAGTGTAGTTATGTTGTTTTTCAACTGGTCCGATTTGGTTGTCGGCGGCTCGGCGCGTTCGCGTTTTCTCTCGGTTCATCACCCTTTTTCTCACGCTAGTCGCTGGGAGTAGTGGAAGTGTAAACTCCGTAGTGGAGTTCGAGCGGAGTGGTTACAGACGCTTTGAGTGCCGAGAGGAAGTCGCTCCACTCCACTCATATACAGAATTCCAGACCGATTTTCAGTGTCTGCTTTGTTTGGCGACATAGGCTAATGCTGCGTCCCAATTCGCCTACTTCTACTACGCCCTAAAAGTATGTACTCTTTTTGTGAACAAAAAGTACATACTTTTGAGTGTGTAGCAAAAGAGTAGACAAGCTTTGGGACATACTATCACCTCATACAATTGCGTCTTTGCTCTCTGTCACCGTAAACTGGCCTGTCAATCATCTTACATCCTCCACCACATTTCATTTAGTTAATTTCCTACCGTATCGGAGAGAAATGCAGTAGCACGTTGATCTGCAGTCGCGGGTCTTTCATGTGGAGAACTCTCCTCATATGCATAATGATGCATTTAAAAGTTAATGGCCAATCCACATTGGTATTGCAGATGAAATATAACACGGATAACATTAAATATTATTAGCCTTTATAGTGTGCACGGATCCACACTTCGAAAATCTACCGGAAATAGTAGACCATCCGGGGACTTTTGGCATGCTCTTTTCAACATACTATGCTTTGGGACACACTTACTTTAATCTCACATACTATTTAGGATGGATAGTATGGACATTGGGACGCAGGGTAAGTTTGATGCTAAAGGCGCAATTTACCGACATTTTCGTGAAATTCACGTTTATCTGTTTGTTTATATAAATGTATAAAATAAATATTAGACTTGTAATGTTGCTGTAAATATCATCCTGTGGTTAATTCAGTACAACAGCAAACATGCATAGCATAGGCCTAAATCATAAAACGCCAAGGTAACATTTTTAATGTAAGAAATAAAAATTATTCGTATATTCATTGGTTTATATATTACTTAATGTTAAAAGCGTAATAATTATGAGCATTTATTACATTTTTCTCACGTTATTTAGTAAAATGTGTGTGCACATGTTTTTCTTTATCTTCCTCATGTTTTTAATCATCTTCAATAAAATACAAGATCGTGAGATAAAATATCTTCCTCCATCGAGTGTCAGGGGACAGCAGGGCTCGTTTCATCCGGTGCGCAGGAGGGGAGGGCCGCTGGCGTCGGGGCGGCTGGAGCGCGTCTCAGCATCCCTGCACTGCATCATCTGAATGAAGTATCGGGAGGAGGGAGTTTTGGGGTCAGATCCTCCAGATAACCAGGTTCCTGTCTGTCTCTGTCATAGCATATAAAATCATGGGGGACTTGTTGACTATCAGACTCCAAGAGAGGTGCGCAGGAAGAGAAGACTGCAACCATGACTTTACTCAGACTGTGTGGACTCCTCCTTGTATGCTCAAGACTAATAGGTGAGCTGGGATTTACTTTCCTAACCTTTAAGTGCAATTTAATTTCTCTGTTAAATATTGATTTGCTTTTTAGATACAGTGGGGTCTAAAAGTGTGAGAACCTATTTAAATTTGTAAAGCAAATATTAATATTACAATTTTCATTTTCATATTGTTTTGCTGACAATATCATTTGTATTGAAAATTGTATATTATATCAGAAAAGATTTAATATAAATTTCATTTTCAGAAATTTTTATATAAATGTAGCTAGCTATTTATCTTGTTAGTTGTCCTTATCTCCTTTTAAATTTATTTATTATTTTTGACTATTTACTGTTTTTTTAACTGATGTCATTTTCTCTTGCCATGGAAATTGCAATCTACGTTTAACAGATGATTATTTCAACAATTACATATCAAATGGTAACACTTTACAATAAGGTTCATTTGTTAACATTAGTTAACTACTTTAGGTAACATGGACTAAGAATGAACAATACTTCTACAACATTTATTAATCTTAGTTAATGTTAATTTCAGCATTTACTAATATATATATATATATATATATATATATATATATATATATATATATGCAGATAAATGTACTTACAGTATTACTTTCTCTTGTGAAGGAGAGATAATGTTGCCCTTTGAAAAGAAAACCATTATTGTTGCTCTGTTCTTTGTGGATGTCTTTGATCACCCATACAGGAAGAAATATTGCTTTGTAAGGGAAGCCGGTCATTTCCAGTGTCCATTTACCCTTTTCCTCGCTGTCTGTCCTATATTAGAAGCAGAGCTATTTGTGGTAGTGATGCAGTAAAACAGTGCTTTGGCTTGAAAAAAATATCATCATTGCCTGCTGACTTATTTATTATGCTATGGTTACTCATGTACAGTGTAAAAGTTATTGTTCATAATTTGTGGAACGTGTTTCCTTTCATTTTAGATGCTAAATTAGACATCATCGCTAGTGAACCTGATGTGCAGGTGGGAAGCCAAGTTCTGCTCTTGTGCAAAGGTTGGTGTGTTTAGTTGTAAAAACTGAATAATAGACACAAAGAATGGCCCCAAATTATATCTGAACACACTTAAAAATGTCTCAATGACTTATAAAATATCAAACTAAGTGCAAATATGTTGTTTTGGGAGCTTAAACTAATCTAAAACTATTTTTTTCTGAATATAGATCATTTTTCCTCAAGTGTCAACAATACTTTTTTCATTTTGTTTTTCATTCATTATCTATTGCTTCAAAATAACTGCCACTTGGTTTGATGTTTTGTATGTAATGCACTGATATTAATACATTTTCATGTGTCCAAATATTTTGGGGGCCTCTGTATATCATATACAAGTCTGTAATAGTCAAAGCATTTTTAATATATCAGATTTAATGTTGCTGAATAAAATAAAATAACCAAGAAGGTGTTTTCTATTCTTTTCTGTCTTTCCATATGCTCTATTGTGTGTATCAGTCGATTCAGAGGGAGACATCATTTGGTTGAAGGATGATGAAGAGGTTGATGAAGATCGCCATGAAGTCAAGAAAACTGATGAGTCTTCGAGTGCACTGACCTTGAAGAACATTGAGTTAAGTGACAGTGGAATCTATACCTGTCAGTTTGAAAATGAACACGGCACAAAGAAGACAACCTACCAGCTTTATGTCTACCGTAGGTTCTGTTTCTTTTTCCTGAAGACATTTATTTTTCTGTCAAGCAGTGAATCTTCATAATGATTCTCATGTAAAATTCTGTCCTACAATCAGAAGCACCAGACTTTGGCAACACACGGACGTACCATGAATTTCTGGTGAACCAGACTGTGACCATTCCCTGCATGGTCTCTGGCAAACCCGATGTGGAGGTCTACTGGTTACGGAACGATCGCATCGTGAATGATGACGGTAGGGGGGGTGGCCATGCTGCAGGTTCTTCCAATCTTTTATGTGGTATGGGGGTCTCCTCACCTTCCTAGCTCAATGTGATGCCTGTAGTTGGCAGAATGGCAGGATGGCGATGGTGGACGAGTCAGCGATGGGGTGGGAGGGGCCTGTGCATTCGTTTTCTGACTGATTTGCTACCAAATCAAGAGATGTTTCTCGCTAGTAGTCTGGAAACATCGGTGAACAGTTTGGTTTAGTGTTTTTTCTTCCTGTCTGATGGTGAGAATGAGGCCGTAAGAAAGAGCTCAAAAACATTCAGTCCTGCCCCATTTCAAGTAAACGCCACCATTGACAACCTTAGAGGAACAATTCACCCCAAAATAGAAAGTCAATCATTATTTGCTCACCTTCACATAGATAGAGATTCAATTTCCTTTGTAGATGTTTGGACATCTTGCTTATTTTGCGATGTTTTCAATGTGAAGTGTATCTCTAAATGTTGGTATTTTACAGCATCTAGTTTTGCAAGAATATAGGTAGAGGCATTTTTTTTTTCCCAATGAGCCTCTGTTGCTAAATAATGACAGAATTTTTATTTTGGGGTGAGCTGGCCTTTTAAGAGTGTGCGTGTGGGCTTTTAAAGGCTTCTCCTCATGAGTAAAGTAATAAGATTGCATCTTTGACGCTGCTCATGCTTTACCTTCCCTCTTCTCTTTGTACAGGCCGAGGTAGTCTCAGAATCCTCCCAGATAGATCCCTGCAGATTGTGGGAATTCAGCAGGAAGACCGTGGAACCTACACCTGTGAAGGCAAGATCAAGGGACGCCCCGTAACCAGGCATCTCCCGATCTCTGTTGTTGTTAATGGTGAGAACATAGAACTAATCATGTTTGTTCTTAGTGTGGCCAGGGTGAATATGTCCTCTAAAAATTTGCTTTAAATTTCCCGTTCTCCAGAGCCACCGACCATACTGATTCATGAGGAGAGAAAGAGTGTTCATGCCGGACCCAATACCAGTGTGTCTATAGTCTGCCTGGTCAAAGGAGCACCCACTCCAAATATAACATGGATGCTGTATGTACATCAACAGAAAATGCTATATTTCCTTCATGCTTTTTATAACCGTGAATCTTCTATGGCTCTCTTTCAAAACCTAGTGGGCGTCCTAGATAGGCATTCTGAAACAAGTAGTAAAAAACATTAGACAAATGTCCAATTAAAGTGTTTCAGAAAAAAAAAAAGTTCCATTAACAATTTAAGAACATTATTAAAGACCAGATAACATTGAGCGAATGTTATATTAATGTTACTGAAAGAATGTTTGTTTATAACTTTGAGAACCTTGCCAGAATTTCATACACAATGGAAATGCAATGCAATGTATTGCTTTATATGAAAGGTATTTAAAAATATAAAATAATTATAAAAGATGCGTAAGAAATAAAAATTTTATTAAAAACAAATAAAAAGAAAAGAGAAGAATACACAAATAAGATGATACAGTGGACAAAGCGGGAGAAATGCTAAATACAAATAGACTCATAATTAATTTAATAATGAAAAGTACTGATATAGATATATTAAAAAATGACTGTTTTACCCATAAGCATTACTGTGCTTATTAGACTATCATGTTGTTAGTTTAGCAGTATGTTAATGTTAAACTCTATTGAAACTCTATTTTGGAACAGAGCCTGTATGTGTTTATTCATATTTTTAGTCTCCGACTGTTTTTGTATATTTGGAGCTTCCTTTTGTCTCATAGTTCTCCTTCCATTTATATATTTGTGTTGTATTAATGAACAATAGTGGCAAGAAGACTGAGTTTCTGCATCTCTTCCCTCAGCCCTTCCACCTCTGACGACTCCCGTATCAAATTCAACACCGATAAGAGTGAGCTCACCATCTCTTCAGTGACCAGGAGTGATTATGGAGAGTATGTCTGCACGGCTACCAATAAGATCGGAGAAAACTCTGCCACGTTTATTCTGGATGTCTCAGGTGAGACAAGGCCTTCCTTGAAGAATCAAAACCTTGAATGAAGTAATGTGTCTGTATAGCCAGTAAGCTCTATCAGTTAGCCCATACGTGTTGTAAAATGACAAATAATGCCCTTTTTGGATGGCAACACATAATTTTATGATCCAGTCAATCAATTCCTGATGGATAAAATCAAGACCAGCTTTATCTTTTCTGTCTGAATATCCTGTTCAATTTTTTATGTCTAATGGGTTTTGAATGGTTGACTTTAAACTGCTGCAAAATTGTGTGCTGTTTGTTTTTTCTCTACTTTATTTCCTTTTCTTGGAAATTTTGTTTAGCCAAAGATTTATTCCAAGGAAACCTTTTTTTCTCTTGAAGTCAGGTGTTTACTACAGTTACAAACACAGATATGGGGAATTTGATCCCATCATCACATTGACACTCTCCAATGGACCAGACCCAAACAAAACACTTTTAGGATAATGGAAATATTAAAATAGATTTTTATACACAAATGCATATCTGCAATAGTTGGCTCAATATGTATTTTAATATTTTATGGTTTAGCTTTTGAAGATGAATTTCATTTCATTTTTGCTTGTCCTATTGATCATTTTCAGAGCGTCCAATTATAGACTTGGATCCAAGCAAGCTGACCGTTATTCCAGGAGAATCTGGATCGGTGCTCTGCAATGCCACAGGACATCCAACTCCAACCATACAGTGGGTCAGGAAGGCTACCCAAGAAAAAATGGTGAGAAACATCTAAATAGCTCAATTTTTATTGTTGTTTGCAATTTTTTTTAAAAACAGAGATTATTAATTACCTTTGGAAATATGTTTAAGACAATCAAATCTTGTCTTAAACCAGTGGGAATACATGGGAAATGGATTATAATTGGATTATAATTTTCTTTGATGGTGGTGACGGTGAGAAGGGATTCTGTATCTCCAGGAAGTTTGACCCACGTACTCTTCTCTTTGGTCTTAATTGCTTCTTCCTGTCTCTTATTGTCTTTCCTGTTTGCACGAACGTATGGGCAGACGAGTGTGGAGGGATCTGAGCTCATTCTTGAAAATGTAATGCCCTCTGATGGTGGCTTGTACTCCTGCATAGCCAGCAACCCGGTGGGCACAACCATTGAGGACTTCCAGCTGATAAGTAAGGCTTTTGTAGTGGCTTCAGGAATTTGAGCTCCAAAAATGAGTCTATCTTCACCATATATTTATAGAGAGAGAGAGAGAGATTTTTAATCAATTATGCATAATGTATACGGAGGCATTTGAATTGATATATAGTTGAATAGATATAATGATGAAACAACAGTTTTTTGTCATCATGCATAACATTTGATAATGATTTAGTTAACAAACTTTGGTTTGTTGATATTTATTTATTTCTCCATAAACTTTTCATATTGCTTCTCATTAACAACTTCTCTTCCTCTCTCACAAGCCTGGCCTGGGGCACCCGCTCAGTTCAGTGTGGCCGCAGGGTCCTCATCTTCTGTCCTCATCCAGACTGTCTCAGTGCAGGACGGAGGGTCCTCTATTACCCAGTACATCCTTCAGTGGAAGAAACCGTCCGATGAAACCTGGAGTCAAAGTGTCGTCAAGCCCACAAGTAAATAAGTAACTATAAGAGGTGTGGTTTGGGTTTCACTTTATTTCAATGGTCCACTTTAGACATTCTACTAACTATAAGTAACTTTGCAACTACATATCAACTAACTCTCATTTGAATATTAGTTTATGTTTAGGTGTTAAGGTTTGAGTTAGTAGAATAAGTTGACATGTAGTTGGAAAGTTACTTATAGTCAGTAGATTAAAGTGTTAGCAGATATTAAGCAGTCAGTCTACTCATACTCTAATGAAAGTTATTTGACATGTAGCTGCAAAGTTACTTATAGTTAGTAGAATGTCTAAAGTGGACCATCGAAATATAGTGTTACCGTGGTTTATATTTTGATGCTTTTTTAAAATTCAAATGTGTGATGAAAATACTTACATTTGTAGATCCCCTGGTGATCACGGGCCTTGAGCCGTACACAGAGTACTCAGTTCGTTTTGCTGCCAAAAACTCACATTACCAGGGGAACTTCTCCACTGAACGCAGGATCTTCACACAGTCCGAACGTGAGTATCAGCAGGATTCTCTCCTGTCTGTTCACTTCATCTGCTGCTTATCCACCATTTTTGATGTTGAAAAACTATTATGAATATTGTTATGTAAGCCATTGGCAGCCCACACAGAATCTGCGGCCAAGTAGTAAATCTATCCTGTGGTGTGATATACTAAAAACATATTAAACAGCATATATATATATATATATATATATGCTTTAATCATGAAAGCTGCATGCTAAATTATATATAGTACTCACAGCTCCATTTAGCACATTTACAATGTTTAAATCCAATCTGCAGATTTTCCACAAAATCAGTGGAGAAAATGTTCAAAAAAAAAGGCTGTAGATTCAGTCTGGGTGTGGCCAATGGTCTACAGTCCCAACATCAATTTTTAATAATGATAAGACATTTTATTGCAGTTGATTTCATTTCATGCTGTCATTCTTGTTCTTGATTTCTCATCACATATATTCATGATTTGCTTTCGCTGCCCATTCTTTCTCTAATTGCCACCTAAATGACCACTCCTGCTTGATGATGACCATTCTCCATGCATTACAACCTGCTCCTGGTCCCGGGGCCCATCCATTGCCTTATTCTGACCTTCCTTTGTAGATGGTAAATCAAAATTTTTAATGCATACATCTCCAGTTGATAGGCTAAAACACAAACCTAATTGTTTACTGTGATATAGAAGTGTGAAAATGAGTTTACCTACATGTTTTCAATGCTGAAGTAAAAAAAGAAAATTGCTACTTCAGGTTTCCTTCAGCATGAAATCAATGTTGGTCTGCTGATCTCACACATCTATACTGTAGTGAATGATTTTGGAGCTTATCCACTGGATTGTCAATTACTTAAGTGTGACACTGACATACTCTAATAACTTAATATTCACACTGATTTTAATGTGCTTTTTATTTGCCCATTGACTAGTTTGTGAAAACTTTCACACTGTTTTTGTTACTTAAGTTTAAAGGAAATGTGTGTAGAGTTGTTAAGCTTGATTCATTTCTGTGAATCAGTTCACACTGTCCATTTCAGTTAACTGGTTCAAAACTCTGATTCAGTGATTCATTCTTCACATTAGTCTTCCTTGTGTTTATTAAGTGAATTAGTATGGAAAACATGCATTTACTATTTTTAACTAGATTTTTACTGTATTTTAGTTATTAAAATAAACATTTTGAATTAAGAAATGAGCTTTTTAGGAGCAATAAATATCAGAATACTACCGTTCAAAAGTTTGGGGTCATTAGGATTTTTTTTTTTTTTATTATTATTATTTTTTTTTTTTTTTAAAGAAAGAAAGAAATGAATACTTTTATTCAGCTGAATTAGGATGCATTAAGTTGGTCAGAAGTGACAGTAAAACATTTATGATGAAACTACAATTGATTTCTATTTCAAATAAATGCTTTTCTTCTGAACATTCTATTCACCTAAGAATCCGGAAAAAAATGTTTCACGGTTTCCACAAAACTATTAAGCAGCAAAAACATGTGTTCAACATTAATAATTAGAAGAAATGTTTCTTGAGCAGCAAATCAGCATATCAGAATGATTTCTGAAGGATCATGTGACACTGAAGACTGGAGTAATGATGCTGAAAATTCAGCTTTGCATCAAATAATAAATTACATTTTAAAATATATTCAAATAGAAAACAGTTATTTTAAATTGTAATAATATTTCACAATATTACTGTTTTTACTGTATTTTTTGATCAAATAAATGCAGCTTTGGTGAGCAGAAGAAAAATCTTACTAAGCCCAAACTTTAGAATGGTAGTGTACATCAAATATTGTCCAAATAAGGTTGAAAATATCATGATCACAATCCACCCAGCCCTAAGATCACCTGTTAGACTGTTTCTTTGTTCCTCCTGTCTCATGTTTCTTCTTTCCCTCATTTAGGTGAACCCGACAGCCCCGTTCTTTCTCTGAGTGAGAAAAAGTTGGAGAAGAACTCAGTCTCCATCCCCATTAAACAGCTGAAAGACGGAGGCTCTCCCATCCAACACTACATTGTGCGCTATAAAGGGGTCAGTCTGAAGTCCAGCCAAATCATTTCATCGTATCTTTTTTGTTTTTTTAAATATGACTTATACCAATGTAAAATGTCCCATTTCGAATAGAACCAGGAGAATGACGAATGGGCTGAAAATAAATTTCCTGGAAACTCCAGCAGAATCCAGCTGAATGGTCTCCAGTACAATGCTGAATATCAAATGGAAGTTTATGCAGTAAACCGCAACGGCTCCTCCAGCCCTGCCAAAATCAACTTCACCGTCCCACAACCTGGTAGGACTGATCAGAGCAAATCAAATATTATTACGTATTGCCGCTTTTCCACTGCGTGGTACTATTCAGCTCAGCTCGGTCATTTCACAAACAAATGATACTGCGGTGGCTGTTACTGACTATTTAAATCTAGCGGGTTTGCTGTCTCGTGTTTCAAATCCAATGACGCTGGTAGTGACGATTCTCTCTGACCAATCAGTGATCTGCAGTGTTTACACGTTACATTTAGTATCGGTACGGCACGCTTGGAACCCCCACCAAGGTGGGACTATTTAAGCAAGCCGTACCGTTCCGTACCGAGCCATCCCATGCAGTGGTAAAGCGCCATATTATATGCTTAAAGGGATAGTTCACCCAAAAATGAAAATTCTGTCATCATTTACTCACCCTCAAGTTGTTTCAAACCTGTATTCATTTCTTTGTTCTGTTGAGCACAAAAGTAGATATTTTAAAGAATGTCAGTAACCAGACAGTTGATGGACCCCATTGACTTCCATAGTAATTTCAATGGGGTCCAGCAACTGTTTGGTTACCAACATTCTTCAAAATATCTTCATTTATGTTCAACAGAAGAAATAACATCATTCAGATTCTGAATAACTTGAAGGTGAGTAAATGACTGAATTTTCATTTTTGGGTGTTTAAACAATCAGTTCACCCTTTTCACTCTTTAGTGAAATGAATTGTTTCCTCTTTCTCTTGCAGTCAGTCAGCCGATGCTTGGGAAAGGAGGTGTGGTGGGCATTGTAATGTTCATCTTCTTGGTGCTGATGGTAGCAGTGGATGCTTTCTGCTGCTACACCAACCACTGCGGCCTGCTTAATTTCCTTGCTCGTAAACTATTTGGACACAAACTGTCAGATTCTAAAGGGATGGATGAAGAGGCGAATAATTCAAATGGGTAAGCTAACTTCATCCTTCCATGTTTATGTTGCGGAGATAGACAATAGGATTGTTCTTTTCTACACTAGTTTTCCTACAAAGAGCCATTGTTTGCACATAATGTTAGATCATAGTGACTGCATATAGTTCTTTAAAGGAATGGTTCACCCCATCTCTCCATTTCAAAAGACAATTTCATACAAGAAAAGTAGATGCAAAAAAGACAAATAGCACCATAAATGTATTATAAAGTTAATCTTCAAAACTTGTACATTATATCCCAAGTCTTTTGAATTCATATGATAGCTTTTTGTGAGGAAAAGTCCTCACATCATTTTCATTTTTGGGTGAACTATTCCTGTACTTACAGTACCTATATGCCAAGATGTGCAAAGATTGGCAGAAAAGTATAAATAATTGAATTAGGATAAAAAAAAAAAATAATTACACTTTATTGTATTGCTCACTGTTATGAACTAGAATTGTATGTAATAATGGCAAAAAAACATTAAAAAGTTGATTATAATCGAAATGATGATAACACTCAGCAATATGGTTGACCTAATTAAAGGGTTATATAAAGTTTAATGTAATAGTTAAGACACAAACTAACAATGAAGAATACAAGATTTTTACAGCCTTTTCAAATCTTGGTTAATGTTCAATTCTGTATAGCCTAATTCTCTTTTTATGGAGCCCCGGAGATGACATGCAGGAAAACAATAGTAGGTTAAATCGTGCGCACGATTACATTTTTTTTCTTGCATGTCATGCGGGGCTCCGTACTTTTTAACATTATATTTGTAAAAAAAAAAAAAATTAACTAAAACAATATTTTTTACTAATGCATTTCTAACAATATAATTACACATTTTGAACCAACAACCAAGGTTAATGAATGCTAAAAAATATTATTTTAAAATATTTTATATGTATGTACGTGTGTGTGTGTGTGTGTGTGTGTGTATATATATGTATATATATATATATATATATATATAGACAAAAATTTAAATTTATTGTCATATACAGTCAAACCAAAAATTATTCACACATTTTTTATATTTTTGATATATTTTTACTAGTGGGTGCAGGACACTATAGTTCATTTATGTAAGTGAGGATAGTAAAATAAAGTAAACCATGACATTTAATACCCAAAAATTCTTCATACAGTGGACTACCAGCAAAATTGATAAAAATTTGGAACCAAAAATTATTCCGACACTTTGACCTGACCATGTTTTGCTTAAGTGTTGACATAATTAAGATTATTTTTTTCTGACACAGTTTAACTCTGAGATCTTGTCATATTTTATTACCATTTTTTCAAACTATAGTGAATAAACTGCATTAATGAATGAAATGTTCAAGGTGTCTGAATACATTTTGGTTTGACTGTATATACAGTCATGTGTAAGTGTCCCTTATATTTTGACACAAGTCAATGAATCTTCCATATATTCCATATAAAATCAAATTTTCGAGGTTTGCATTTAGACAGATTTACTGTTCCCTGTGTGTGATTTCACCGCTCTAAGCTTCAGTCCTCATGTGTCTCTTGATACAGAGACATGAAGCTGGGTGGGCTAACGCTTCCCAGAGGCAGCATCCCAAAACTTCAGACACCTAGTGGGGCAGTGAATGGCGTTCATTCAGAAGTCACGTGTGACAAAGCGCCTCTCACCAAATTCGAGTAGGTGCCAAACTCAAAGGGGTGAATGCAGCTGGGCATCAAAGCTGTCATTCACAAAAAATGGCATGTGGGTTTTTTGTTATGCAACCAAACTTAAAGGAATAGTTCACCCAAAAATGACCATTTTGTCATCATTTACTCATCTTCAATTGTGTGTGACTTTAGGAAATGTTAGTCAAAATATCTGAGCTTATGTCTTCCATACAAGTAAAGTACATGCTGATTTAGGGTACGTTTACAAGACAATGTTTTTCCTTTGTGTTCACACGGATCCGCGAAAACGACTAAAACCACTGTATTATTCATGCCAGGCCAGTAGTTGGCGATGTCACTTTGTAAAGAAACACTTACATACCTATAGACTGAACACGTAATATGGAAGCACATGACGTCACAGTTTTTATAGTTTACACAGAGACGATAACGGTATCATTTTGGACGTTTTCAAAAGTTTGTGTTTTCTGGCCCCCAAAACACTGCTGTTGTGTAAATGAACGGCCAAAACGCATAAACTTTTTTTGTTTTTAGTTGAAATAGGTGTCGAGTACACGGCCCCTGAAACTGCCCAGATCCAAAAAACATAAAAAACCATTAGTAAACATCAATGAGTAAATAATCACAGAATCTTAATTTTTTTTTTGGAGAACTATTCCTTTAAGTCATGATGTAACTTACTCGTACCGCCATTTTTTTAAACCCTTGTCTCACAATTTGTATTCTTTTCTCTACTATCAATTCCCCCTGAAAACAATTAAAACAATTCAGCTGCCTCCTAAACCCAGAAAGCAGCTTTTTGTATTCTTCTGTATCATTTGCACTGTAGAAATAATGACATATTCCCTCTTTTTTTTTTTTTTGTAGGAAGAAACCAGAATCTACTGATCCAACAGGAGAGCCGTAGAGGAAGAGATTACACAGGACACAATTTGAATTCATTGAGTGAAGAAATTTCACACAAATCTCGGGACATCCGATTGTGAGCTTAAGGGTGACGTTGTTTTGTTGTTGTAGTTGTTGTTGTTGTTAAAATACTATACGAAATCCATTTGTAGCCCATGAAGGTTTAAACACTATAGCTCTGTGGTGCTATGAAAACATTGCTGTGTTTGTTTGAGCATCTCGACGGGCCCAACACAGCAAGACTGGCTCAACCAATAGCGTGAGATTTGGGGCGGGACTATCTGTTTGTCCGACCAATGACAGATGGGTGAATGTTTGAGAAACCTGTTTAAAAAGCACAGAAATTACACATTTGACCTTTAAGTGATGCAGTCTGGAGCAAATATACAAACATCATGAAGACGACTGCTATTCGCAGGATCACAGTCCCGTGTGATTTAGATTAGGCTTGTTATTAAATTGTGATTGAACTACATGTAAATGTAGGATGTTGAAGAGGATGTTGAAGTGTGATCTAGCACTGTAGATACTGTACATGACAAATGCTGAATGTATGTTCAGTAGTGAGCAGATAAATGCAGAATGCAGCTCAGTAGAATATAATGTTGACATTTTAAAGTATAAAATTAATGTCATAATGGGAGCATAATATTTCACCAGCGCATTACTAGTGTTAATTTATTGCGCATTTAACATATGCTTGTAGCTTGTATAAAATCTTGATTAAAGGTGTTTGACATGAGAGTGAGTAAATGATGACCGGTTTTAATTTTTATGTGAATGATAACTTTTGTAAAGAAAAAAAAGAGCCATTTTTAATATAGATATAGCTTTGCATTTTATTTGTTTTAACAGTGCTATCTTTTCAAAATCATATATTGTTAGATCAAATACACTATGTATGTTTTGGGGGTTTTTTTGGTCAAGTGACAAATGTGGATGTAAATACAGATGCATGCAAAAATATGTACATATAGATTTAATAATAATTTTTTACTTTCACTGTACATTGTATATATTATTTCTTTAATGCTTTTATACTCATTCTAATGTTTAAACCTATGGTAATTTTGTACTCAATGTAAATTTATTCACTATAGGCATTTGATTCTTTTGAATAAAAAGAGAAATATCTACAACACGTGTTGGCTAAAGCTCATTATTCACAGTGCAGAGATTCATTCACTCTTTGTTACTGAGAAGACTGTAGACCACGGCGTCGTCCTCTTGACTGTTGGGACGTGGTCTATAAAACAAACTAAAAAAGTCACACTTTAGTCCAATTCTCACTATTAACTAGTTGCTTATTAGCAGGCATATTACTAGGACATTGGCTGCTTATTAGTACTTATAAAGCACATATTAATGCCTTATTCTGAATGACCATATTCTACATCCCTAAATCCTCCTACTCAATACCTAAACTTAACAACTACCTTACTAACTATTAATAAGCAGTATTTAGGAGGCAAAAGTCATATTTAATAGTGAGAATTGGACCCTAAAGTGTGACCAAAACTTTATTTGTATTTGACAGCTATGTCAACACAGCCAATTCAAGGGGTTTATAACTTAATCCTACAGATTTCCCTCCACAAACAATCATCAGGGTGGGTGCGTAGGGCCCCCGAACCACCAGGGGGCCCCCTTGCTCATCACTATATAAAATAAACATAACGATAATTTACCATAACGTGAATATTTCTTTATAGCATGCAAAAATATGTGTGGTGTCTACTAAACATTGGCGGAGTCATGTGGAAATATTTTATAATGATTTATATTGATTCAATAACTGAATCAATATAAATTAAGTTATTGAAACAAAATAACGACTTATATAGTGATGGCCGATTTCAAAACACTGCTTCAGGAAGCATCGGAGCATTATGAATCAGAGTGTCGAATCAGCTGTTCGGAGCGCCAAAGTCACGTGATTTCAGGAGTTTGGCGGTTTGACACGCGATCCGAATCATGTTTCGACACGCTGATTCATAACGCTCCGAAGCTTCCTGAAGCAGTGTTTTGAAATCGGCCATCACTATATAAGTCATTATTTTGTTTTTTTGGCGCACCAAAAATATTCTCGTCGCTTTATAATATTAATATTAAACCACTGTACTCACATGAACTGATTTAAATATGTTTTTAGTACCTTTATGGATCTTGAGAGAGGAAATGTCATTGCTCCCTATGTAGGCCTCACGGAGCCATCGGATTTCAACTAAAATATCTTAATTTGTGTTCCGAAGATGAACGAAGGTCTTACGGGTGTGGAACGGCATGAGGGTGAGTAATAAATTACAGAATTTTCATTTTTGGGTGAGCTAACCCTGTAAGCAACTAGCTCCAGCTCAGGACCAGCACTTGGCCAGCTTAAACCAGCTCATGACCAGCATAAACCAGCTTCCATGCTTCAAAACATACCTAACCAGCATATGCTGTTTGTTTTTTTTTTTATCAGGGACTTTAAAAACAATGGCCATAGTCTAAAATTAGCTCATTTAGAGAATTATTTATGTATTTTTGTATGTTTACCTAAGCCTTCTTCACTCTAAAAAATGCTGGGTTGTTGATTTGGGTCAGAATGGACAAACCCAACCGCTGGGTTAAAAATGTAATTAAAAATATGTAACCCAATGGTTGGGTTTGTCCATATTCGACCCCAAATTTGGGTTTAAACAACCTAGCATATTTTTTTTTAATTATTATTGTTTATCATGCTGTAATTTCGTTAGTAAATCGCGCATTTAAAAAGCGAATTCGGCTGTGTGTTATAGTTTTTCTGACAGCTAGATGGTGCCAGAGCATTACTACTATCAAAAATAGAGATTATGAAAATTTTGGGGTTTTTAAGAATGCACTGACAGGGCCCCCAGAAGTGTAGGATCGACACTGTGCTAAGTTACTTATAGTTAGTAGAATGTGTGTTGGGGAGCATCAAAATAGTGTTAGCAGATATTAAGCAGACAGTCTACTAATACTCTACTGAGAGTTAGTTGACATGTATTTGCAAACTTAGTTGAACGTCTAATATGGACCATCAATATAATGTGTAACCAGATTTACAAGTACAGAGGCTTCATGCATGTTTACAATCAGATGAATTGTTCATGTAATACCTGTTCTGTGGGCTGCTTCTTTGGTGTAATCTGTTTCCTACTGTAAAGATGTGAACAGATTTGCAATATAGCTTTACATGATGTGTTTGTAATCATAACTCAAAATATCTATATGTTTCTGGGACCTCTTTGCCATCAAAATCCATAAAATTAAGATCCAATTAAAAGTAATTATACTATTAGGTGTTAATAATTCAAAATGATCTGAATACCACACTCTAGTCACAAGATTAAGAAACAATGATTCATGTAAATCGGTTATTGGATGGAATCTCCACGTCAGAAATATCAAATCTAGCCCCAGACACCGGATCTTGTCAAAATATATCCATTTGTCTGGTGTGTGCAACCCAGAAAAACCTGTCATCAGAAAGTCTTGTCCCTCAGTACTCTCTTAACGGTCTTCTATCAGCCTGAGAGTTTGACTGAGAAAGCTAGGGAAGAGCAGAAGCAGGAGACGAAGTGATGATAATAAAAGAGCAGAGTTTATAGAATAATCTTAGTTGCGTGTGTTTCAATGCTCAGAGTCCGTCTAGATGTTACACTACTCAGTGCTCTGACTTCATCTGACCAGTACAATTCCAACAAGTGTTATTGTACCAAGGGAAAAACAATTGAAAATTACTGCTTCACAACATCATCCTGTGATGATAAAAACCTTGAAATGGAGACATTCTCTTATCGCCTACCCGTGAAGACAAACATCCCTTCAAACCACACAATCATAAGATTAAACAACAGAAAGGAAATAAGTAATATAAAATATAAAAACATACGATGACATAAACGAATAAAATTATAATAATAATAAAATGATAAATGATGTAAATCAAATATAATATGAATAAATGATAAATCAAAAGACTACTGATTATAAATGATTAAAAAATTAATATAAAAACAAAGAACATAAAACACCAATGTATGGTTGCTTTCTTAAAGTAAAACACACAGCTTGTTATTGAAAACCCTTAGATCCTTCAACTGCTAGTGCAAGATGTTGCGTAAGATGATTGCATGCTTGTCTGACACAGCTATTAATGTAATCAGAGCAATGCAAGACTGAATGCAGTAAATGATGATGGGAAGTGATGATCAAGGGCTTGTGTAATGTCATTTCTCTCAGCATTTCAACATGCCGCTCATCCACTCACCTTATAATGAGACTAAACAGGACTAACAGTACAACTATTACAAAGAAAAACACAGCTGTTTCAGTCAGCAAGAAATGTCGATTTCTAGGCACTATAGAAACAGACAAACAACAAAAAAAAGAGGGTAAATTTGGGTTAACAGTCACCAAAGTTGCATTTATTAACATTATTTTTTATTCAAAATTACATTTTAAAATGGAAAAATAGTTTGGACACCCCTCACATATTTTTTTATAAATTACAGGCAGTATACAGTACATACTGCATTCCAAACACAACCTAAGACTTGAAATATTCCCTATTACCTTCGACTTTCAGTGCTATGATCGTAGAGTTTTGAGAGCCCATGTCATTTTTGGCCGTGCAGAAGTACTGTCCATCATCCTTCTGACTGGCAGCTTTGATGGAGAATTCACAATCAAATCCTATAGAAGAGATGTTCCCATCTCTGATCTTAAACCAAGTGTAGTTTGTCACTGCAGGATTGGCATTGCTCTTACAGATCAGAGTCAGTGAGTTTCCTTGTTCTATCTTTCCAGATGTCAAAATGGTTATTTCGACATTCTTCGGACTATCTGTGGGGAGAAGCAACAGGATTGGTATTTGTAAGAGAACTTTGAAAGATTTGTATGTAATGGTGCAGTTAAAATGAAATGTTGCCTAGAGAAATATTCTGAAACTATCTAGCTTCCTCATTTTTAGAAATCCATATTTAACATGGAAATAATGGTCAGTAGCTGTTGCTCTTTTCCCAATAGTGAGCTGCCTAAAAGGCTGCAAAGGAACCTCCTAAGTGACCGATTTTTAAGACATCAGGTGTGTGTGACATCAAAGTACAGCGAGAGCGATTCAAAAGCATACAGAACTGTCTGCTCTATAATCAGTCCTGTGGTACTTTGATGCCATACACCGATCGGTCTGTGCATAGCCACTTCAAGTCGAACACACCTTCTATAAACTAGTTTGGTGTTTGTAAACAGCAATGACATATTTTGTGGGCGGAGCCATGAAATAGAAAATATATATGCTCCAATTGACTTTTTTTCTCAGAATTGTGAGATTAAAAATGTTATAGGTTTAAATGTTATCTATGTTAAAAGTTATAGCTTTAAATATTATTTCATGCTGTAACTGTAGGGCTTACATTATGTCCTCTATGAACAACATATGTGAATATTATGTAGGCTAGATCGATTGTTTACATCAGATTCATGCTTTAATAGTACGCTAAACATCGCTGGTTTCATCAGTCCATGTCTGTCCGTTTAACGTTTAGCTTTAGTTAGTAAACTCACAACTAGCGTTTAGTTGCAAGTTTATATCTCACAATTCTGACTTTATTTCTCAGAATTGTGAGTTTATATCGCTCTATGTAGATTGATGACTTTCTAAAACATCCAAGTTATAAAATGTTCAAACAAACTCTTTATTTAAAATCACTGGATTACATGAAAAGAAACAACAAGACGTTTCGGTGTTCGACTTCTACATGTGATATTTGTCAGAGTTACTTCCGGTGTTTTTACAACTGAAGATGGTGTTTGGATGAACACCGAAACATCTTGTCGATTCTTTTTATGTAGTCCAGTGATTTTTAAATAAAGAGTTTGTTTATATCACGCAATTCTGAGAAAAAAAGTGCACTTGTTACCACCGTTTTTCTGACACCATAGTGCACTAGCAACTGCAGTAACTGTGACATCTACTACTGATTGGTCCATATATGCAGCATTTTTTTTAAATGGAAACAATTTGTTACATTATAAATGCCTTTACTGTCACTTTTGATCAATTTAATGTGTCCTTGTTGAATAATAGTAGCTTCTTCATTTCTGTTTTAAAAAATCTTACTGACCCCAAACTGTGTCTAAATGTAAACATACATCTCACATCAAGCAATAGTTCATCTGCTGAAGTTGTGCTGCTGTTCTTCAGACCACAGGAGTTTGTGAGAGACAGAAGAGATTTGGAGCTCAATCTCAGTGGCTAGTGGAAGCAGAAGGTGGTTTTTAAACCAGGCAAACGGCCCTTGTTCCGGGGTACAGTTTTCTGTGCTGCATCTCAATGTCACAGAGTCTCCTTCATGGATGTGTCCATTCATCTTTTGTGTTGTCACAGTTACTCTAAAAGGTAGAACTGTTAAAAGTGGTGTAGATTAATGAAATGTAATCAGAAATCAGACATTAAAAAATAAAATAAAATAAAGGTCACCAGTGCTAAACCAGCATCAGATTCCATCTTGGTCTGCAATGGTAGACCAGCAGAACTGAAATTGTTCATGAAATTGGTTTGACCAACATAGTCCTACTGATTGAAGCTGGTTTGACCAAGGAAATCTGGATGGTTAAGCTAGTGGGGACACCAGCTCACCAGCATCCAGAACACAACATTGGTGACTTTACAACAGGGATTGTTTTTATGTCATAAAAAATTTGGCCTTTCATTTACTTGCTACGTTGAGGTATATGCCACCTGGTCCAGTATATTTTCCATGATAATAATTTGTTTCAAGTTTAAAGAAATATTTTCCAATGTCACTTTTGGAGACATTGTGTAATTGCAAGGAGCAGTTTTTGTCTTGGTTTGCAAACACTGTTCTGTTTTTGTACAGTTGGTCAATCTCTGCCGCCTCTGAGTGATGGACAAATATTCCCTGCTGTGATCCGCCTTGTTTCTGATGTTTATTTGGTTTGAACCATTTTGTAGTTTTAAGTGTGTGAAAAGATGGATAATCAAATGAGCAGGTGAAATCCACAGATGATCTTTCGAAAACACATATGGAACGAGGTTTGTATGAAACTGACCATGAAGCCAGAGCAGCTGAAACACACAAAAATGTTTGTTAAGGCTCCAGTAAGTCATCATTGCTCTGATTCTAATCACTGCTCCAGATTATTCTAACAGACTATCAATGATCAGATCTGACCAAAAAGTACAGCAGTAAATTGTAAAGTCCAGTGGTTCTAAACCAAGGGACCTCAGCAGTCAGCACACTTCCAAGGGAGTCACAAAAATGGCTTAAAATTATTTAAAATAAGACAAATCTTTATAATCTTTAAAAGCTTTATCATAAGCTACTAAAACAGCTAAAAATCATTTTTCTTATTTTAATATGTTATTTCAACAAATGTAATTTAAGACCCAGTGTTCCATGGGCTTGGGAAACCTGAGAATGATTTTTTATTATTATTATTATTTATAGTTATGTCAAGCTCTAAAATATTGTATTGGGCAGAAACACTTAACCATGAATGACTGGAAACTTCATGTAAATTCTTTGGCCATAAAAAGTTTGAACCCTGAAATTATTTATTTTAATTTTAATGATTTATAAATATTTTATTTAATTGTTTTAGCATATTTCCCCTCCTAGTTTATGTTAATAAAAAGTTTGAAAATGGCAGCTTTGTCATTACAGCAGAAATATCTTAGCACATTTCGTCTTGGAGTCAAAAAGGTTGAGAATAGACACTAATTACTCAATTATATTATCAACAAATAAAAAAATACTCAAATAAAACAGAAACTCGCCTGATAGAGACAGCTGCAGAAATATGCTAATGAAAAACATGTGTTGTCCCTTCAGTGGTTTTGTCTAAGAAATCACTTGTTTCTTTAGATGCTTCAGTAAGCTTCACATGACAGGCCTAATTGCATCAGTAACGGATATCCTTGTTCCGTGGTGGAAACTTCCTTAAATCAGTGCTTGTAATTTAATTCCATTATTTTATACTTAAATGATAAGAAAATCCTGTTAGATTTAAAGCATTGGGGGTAGAGATAATGTTTATTTACTGAAACACAGTTT
This sequence comes from Ctenopharyngodon idella, assembly GCF_019924925.1. Taxonomy (NCBI): domain Eukaryota; kingdom Metazoa; phylum Chordata; class Actinopteri; order Cypriniformes; family Xenocyprididae; genus Ctenopharyngodon; species Ctenopharyngodon idella. The sequence goes on along the minus strand of NC_067235.1, from coordinate 29,306,553 downwards.
CTGCTGACGATTTCTGCAAACTACTAAATAGAAGAATAGCATGTAATCTCCAGAAAACTTTCCAATACAGCTATAAATTGTATGATACCACTTGAGGATATAGTATAAATACTCTGGTGAACGTTTGTGACTGTCAGCACATCTTGACTCATCTGTAGCCAACGGTTTTTATGGCGTTTAGGCTCAAACGGTATGTTGTGGCGCTAGTCTGTAGCGCCCCCTGCTGTCAAGGCACAAGCCTCACTAAATTCTCAAGATGCTCATCATGTAAACACGAACAGTGAAATTAACCAAATGAATTGAGTTTATTTCACTCAAATATAACTAAAAGTTCATTGTACTGCTTTGAACTAGTAAGATTAACTTAAAGTGAATGAGCGCAGCAGAGTTCTAGTTTCCAGCATGCTTTGCGTCAGACTGCAAATGGAAAATAAATGGTGAAAATAAATGTTATTTTGGATGTTATTTCACAAGATTAATATACGGAGAGAAGTTTTAGCATTTAATCTTCTGTTGTGTTGGGATTTACAGTGGACTAATGTAGGGAATGAGGGCCGAGGAAGGATCGAATGACTCTTGTGACATAATTCTAAATTCTAAAATCCTACCTTAAAGTACAATTAAGAGTACAATTACACGACAATGATGTACTAAAAACAGAAAAGTTTTTTCTTTGTACAGGTGACGTTATCAAAACTATCCCAGCTCACATGGATCCGCGAAAATGACTAAAACGTATTACACATGCCAGTCAAGTAGTTAGTAGTCTCAGCCTCAGATGTCACTCCTACGGACCGCTGGCTGAACGTCTAATGCATATGGGACACTTAACTGGAAACACTTCAGGATTTTCAAAGTCATCATCTGGTTGGTTGAATTCTACAGGATGTCCGGGAGACGTGTGTGTCGCGTTCTTTAATGATCCGCCTGGAAACAAATGCCGTGACACCAAACCCCCTAGTGGAAGAAAAACACTGTTGTGTTTACAACTGTGACAATTGACGCTTACCAGGATCAACGAAATGCTGGATTTTCAAAAGTATGTGAAGTTCACAGCTCCATTGTTGCAGTAAACTTGCACAACGTTCTTGAATGAATAATTTATTAGATGCAGGTTGGTCTGTTATTGTAGGGACATCGACTTTTACATTTTCATGACGCGGAACAAAACGAACTGATTGGTTGCGTTACATGTCAGTCAAATGTCCTCTTGGGCGGTCCTTGGCCAGTGAAAGCTGCGATAGAGTCTAGACTTTCTGCTGTCATTCTGAAGGTCTGGCTACGTGAGACTAAGTAGTTAGCGATGTCGTTTATCAAAGAAAAACTACGTACGCGTCTGTGCATACGCGTTCAGGCTCTCACGCCAAACGCACATGCCTATCCACCTTATTTTTTTACAGTTTACTGCACTTTGATATTCTTCTTGTTATTTCCCAATAGCGGCTAATAAATCGTAAGTCTCGCACACTCACAGAAAAAACATTTAAAAAAAAAAAAGGTTGATAGACTAAACACTTAATACGCATGTGCATGAGGTCACCGTTTTCACAGATTGGCGTTTTTGCAGTTTATCCACCTTATTCCTGACTAGCCTACTGCGTTTCGAATTATGGGTTGCACTTCCGGTTTGGGGAACTTCCATTTAAAAAGACTGAAACGAATCGTTTTAAATCATAAGGTTGCCCTAAATCTTATCTGTCAGTTTGACTGAATGAGCTGTCAATTTTTCTTTCATGTTTTATTTTCAGACATCATGAGAATAACGTAACGCTTGGTATTTTAACATAACATGTTATAACAAGAATATCTATGGCAAGAGCTCTTTTCAGTCACTGCTTTCAATCCTCGTGATTATTTTCTTTTGTCCCTTTGCATACCGCTGTAATAGTATGAAAAAGGACAACATATACTGCACATTTGTGGTCTGTTCTCCCGATATAATTTACGATATATCCCATTAATAATTCACTGGAATGCACGAAGAATCTCGTTTTTCTCCTCAAAGCCTCACGTCTCTTTACAGGTTTGTTTTCACAGGTAAATACAATTTATTATCTGTAAAAATGATGGAAATCACTTTGAAATAATATCACACAATGCTGAAGTTCATGAACATTTTTTATTAAGGCAACGTATATTACACAATACAGATATATATCATAGTTATATTTAACTCGTCCGTTATTGCTGTGGAAAGAATTTCGCTTTTTCATGGCCTGTTGAAAGTACCTTGTTGATGCTTAAATGTCCTTTTAATTTTTTTGTTGGTTGAAGGGTGAGTAGAATAATGTCATCTCATTGTACCCAGTTTAAAAATAAAACGTATTATTGCGTTCATAGAGCCAGCCTTTCACTGACTGTTTACAGCTTAACGGAAGTTACACCCATAATTCGCGCAAAGCGTCATGGGGCGTCGGAATAAGGTGGATACGGAGATGACAACGGTATCATTTAAAAAAACTTACACTCTGAAACCTGTTTTCAAAAGTTTGCATTTTCAGGCCACCAAAACGCCGTTGTCGTGTAAATTAATGGCCAAAACCCATAAAAAGTTTTCCGTTTTTAGTTGTCGTAAACAGCTCCTTAACTAAATCCTCCACATCCATTTCTCATAGAAGCTAAGAAGTTTCTTGCAATAGCTACTGTTAATTTTTTTTTTTTTCGTAATTTTGACTTTATTCTCAAAATATTACGAATTTATTCTCGTAATCTTACACTTTATTCTCACAATTTTGACTTTATTCTTGTAAAGTTTCGACATTATTGTCGTAATTTTGACTTTATTCTCAAAATATTGCGAATTCTCGTAATCTTACACTTTATTCTCGCAATTTTGACTTTATTCTCGTAAAGTTTCGACATTATTGTCGTAATTTTGACTTTATTCTCAAAATATTACGACTAATCTCGTATTGTTACGACTTTATTCTTAAAATATTCCGACTTTAATCTCGAATTGCTATGACTTTATCTCGTAATCTTAGATTTATTTTTTTACGTGGCACTAAAACGCTGTCGTACTCTCGCAATATGAAGTGTAGTTCTGTTATTTTCAGGTTTCTCTCGGTTCATCGCACTTTTTCTCTCGCTAGTCGCTGGGTGTAGTGGAAGTGTAAACTACGGAGTGGAGTTCGAGCGGAGTGGTTACAGACGCTTTGAGTGCAGAGGGGATGTCGCTCCACTCCACTCGTATGCGGAATTCCAGACTGGGTTTCAGTCTCTGCTTTGTTTGGCGACATAGGTTTGATGCTAAACATGCGATTTATTTAAGGAAAATTTACGTTATCTGCTTGTTTATATAAATATATAAAAGCAATATTGTACTTGTACTAAATATCAGCCTGTGGTTAATTCTGTACAACAGCAAACCTGCATATCATAAATCATAAAATGCTAAGTTAACATTTTTAATGTAACAAATTAAAATTATTTATATATTCATTGGTTTGTTTATTATATATTACTTAATATTTAAAGCATCATAATTATCCTTTTTTTTTTTTTTTTTTTTTTTTACATTTTTCTCAAGTCGTTTGGTAGCGTGTGTGCACGTTTTTAATCATCTTCAATAAAATGCAAGATCGTGAGATAAAATATCTTCCCTTCATCGAGTGACGGGGACAGCAGGGCTCGTTTCATCCGGTGCGCAGGAGGGGAGGGCCGCCATAGCATATAAAATCTTGGGGGACTTGTTGCCTGTCAGAGAGAGGTGTGCAGGAAGAGAAGACTGCAACCATGACTTTACTCAGACTGTGTGGACTCCTCCTTGTATGCTCAAGACTAATAGGTGAGCTGGGATTTACTTTCCTAACCTTTAAGTGCAATTTAATTTCTCTGTTACATATTGATTTGCTTTTTAGATACAGTGGGGTCCAAAAGTGTGAGAACCTATTTAAATTTTAGGTAAAGCAAGTATTAATATTACAATTTTCATTTTCATATTGTTTTGCTGACAATATCACTTGTATTGAAAATTTTGTATTAAATCAGAAAAGATAAGCATTTTCAGAAATTTGTATAGAAATATAGCTAGCTATTTATCTTGTTAATTGTCTTTATATCCTTTTAAATGTATTTATTTTTGTTTTGCCATGAAAATTCAACATGTTACAAATAAAACATGTAAATTTATAACATATAATTATTTTAATATATATATAAAACATGCAATATCCAGATAAATGTACTTTCACTTTCTCTTGTGAAGGAGTTGCCCTTGAAAAGAATGTTGCCCGTTGAAAAGAAATTGTTTTGCCATTAAATGTTGCCATTACTGTTGCTCTATTCTTTGTGGACGTCTTTGATCACCCATACTGGAAGAAATGTTGCTTTGTAGGGGAAGCCGGTCATTTCCAGTGTTCATTGTCTCTTTTCTTCAGTAAAACAGTGCTTTGGCGTGAAAATTAATCAGAATTTTCAGCATTTATTATTCTATCTATGGTTTCACTGATAAAACTTGTGTAGAAGTTATTGTTCATAATTTGTGGAACGTGTTTCCTTTCATTTTAGATGCTAAATTAGACATCATCGCTAGTGACCCTGATGTGCAGGTGGGAAGCCAAGTTCTGCTCTTGTGCAAAGGTTGGTGTGTTTAGTTGTAAAAACTGAATAATGGACACAAAGAATGGCCCCAAATTATATCTGAACACACTTAAAAATGTCTCAATGACTTACAAAATATGCAAAAAAAATGATGTTGTTTTGGGAATGTTGTGGCAAAAAATCAACTGACTCTTACTGCATAAGAGATAAACACATCCAATTATCTTTAAAGGTTTTATTTCTTGCAAGAAAGGTCAGATAGTCATACAGAAACACAAGTAGCTGCAGAGTGTAAGACAAAGAATGAAAGCTTCCCTTCACTTTTATATCTCTGACCTCCAAGGCTGAAGCCTCTGTCCTTTTACCATATTAGGAACATGTTTATCACTTCAGTGTTTTTCCACTTGTCACCCAAAGAATGCATACTTAAACACTTCTGAGAAAAACAAAATCATTTAACCATAAGCATATAAGTAAAATCATATGGAAATTATACAGAAACTTAAAATTTCCCCCACAGGGAATTTAAACTAATCAGGGCTCAAGATGATTTTTGTTATATAGATCAGTTCTCCTCAAGTGTCAACAATACTTTTTTTTCATTTTGTGATCATTCGTTATCTATTGCTTCAAAATAACTGCCACTTAATTGGTTTGATGTTTAGTTATCTAATGCACTGATATTAATACATTTTCATGGGTCCAAATATTTTGAGGGCCTTTAAAAATATTTAAAAAATTTTAATAAATCAGGTATAATGTTGCTGAATAACATAAAATAACCAAGAAGGTGTTTTCTATTCTTTTCTGTCTTTCCATATGCTCTATTGTGCGGATCAGTCGATTCAGAGGGAGACATCATTTGGTTGAAGGATGATGAAGAGGTTGATGAAGATCTTCATGAAGTCAAGAAAACTGATGAGTCTTCGAGTGCACTGACCTTGAAGAACATTGAGTTAAGTGACAGTGGAATCTATACCTGTCAGTTTGAAAATGAACACGGCACAAAGAAGACAACCTACCAGCTTTATGTCTACCGTAGGTTCTGTTTCTTGTTCCTGAAGACATTTATTTTTCTGTCAAGCAGTGAATCTTCATAATGATTCTTGTGTAAAATTCTGTCCTACAATCAGAAGCACCAGACTTTGGCAAGACACGGACGTACCATGAATTTCTGGTGAACCAGACTGTGACCATTCCCTGCATGGTCTCTGGCAAACCCGATGTGGAGGTCTACTGGTTACGGAACGATCGCATCGTGAATGATGACGGTAGGGGGGGTGACCATGCTGCAGGTTCTTCCAATCTTTTATGTGGTATGGGGGTCTCCTCACCTTCCTAGCTTAATGTGATGCCTGCAGTTGGCAGGACGGTGATGGGGTGGGAGGGGCCTGTGCATTTGTTTTCTGACTGTTTTGCAGTCAAATCGAGAGATGTTTCTTGCTAGTATTTGGGTAGCATCGATGAACAATTTGGTTTAGTGTTTTTTGTACCTGTCTGATGGTGAGAATTAGGACGAAACATTCAGTCCTGCCCCATTTCAGGTAAATTGACAACCATTGACAACCTTAGAGGAACAATTCACCCCAAAATGGAAAGTCTGTCATTATTTCCTCATCCTCACATTTCTTCTTTTGTGTTTGTTTGGAATGACATGATAGTGGCTAAATAACTTTAGGGCTTTTCATACTGCGCTTAACCCTGGGTTATTGTCATTCTAAACCCCACTGTTAACCCTGGGTAAAGGAACGTTTCACGTTTGTAATTTAGAAGCAGCTCTAGCACCGATTTCTACCCGGGGTTATGAAACCCTGCTCCGCATTGCGGTGCCAAACTTGTAAAGTGTGAAATTAAATGGTGTTAGAATGTTACCACTAGACGCTTAGCAACAGACAACCAATCGCATACTCATATTTACCTGCTTTGGACAGTCACGGAAACACTGCGCTTTGCATAAACAGTAAATTCAGAATCTGAGAGGAAAAATGCTGAGAGAAAACACGACAATTTGAGTGAAGAAGAGGCCATTTCATTCTTGCCTTCATAGTCAGAAATGTCCATTCAGTACAAACTCAATAGTACAGTCAGCAATACAAGGATGCGCAATGCTGGAGCTATGTAAACAGGTTGCGTGCTGTGTTTATCCAATCAATGACACTGACACCGCAAATATGCAAATAAGAACGTTAACCCAGGGTTTAGAAATGTACGATGTGAAACGTCAGCTTAGGAATACCCAGGATTAATTGTTAACCCCAGGTAAATTATGAGCAGTGTGAAACATGAAGCATTGAGCTGGCCTTTTAAGAGTGTGCGTGTGGGCTTTTAAAGGCTTCTCCTCATGAGTAAAGTAATAAGATTGCATCTTTGACGCTGCTCATGCTTTACCTTCCCTCTTCTCTTTGTACAGGCCGAGGTAGTCTCAGAATCCTCCCAGATAGATCCCTGCAGATTGTGGGAATTCAGCAGGAAGACCGTGGAACCTACACCTGTGAAGGCAAGATCAAGGGACGCCCCGTAACCAGGCATCTCCCGATCTCTGTTGTTGTTAATGGTGAGAACATAGAAGAACTAATCGTGTTTGTTCTAAGTATGGCCAGGGTGAATATGTCCTCTTAATATTTACTTTAAATATCCCATTCTCCAGAGCCACCGACCGTACTGATTCATGAGGAGAGAAAGAGTGTTCATGCCGGACCCAATACCAGTGTGTCTATAGTCTGCCTGGTCAAAGGAGCACCCACTCCAAATATAACATGGATGCTGTATGTACATCAACAGAAAATGCTATATTTCCTTCATGCTTTTTATAACCGTGAATCTACTTTTGAAGTCAAAAGTTATAGTTCTTACATGTTATGTGCAAATAATCCATCTAGACTACTTCTATGGCCCTGTGTCAAAACCTAGTCAGCTGCCTACAGAGGCAGCATCATACCCAGCTAACAAAAAGAATGTTTTGCTAACATCCTAATGTTCATAAAATAATATTAAGTTATGAAAACATTATTTCTGAATTTTTAAATGTTTTCAAAATAAGGGAACATTCCATTTGATCATTTTGTAAACATTGTGGGAGCATTACTTTTGAATGTTCTCCGATGTTCTGAAACTAGTTAAAAAAAATTAGACAAATGTCCAGCTAAAAGATTTCAGAAAAAAAGTTCCATGAACAATGTATTAATAAAGCAATAAGCCCCAAGAAGCCATGGTTTACAGTGAATTTATAACAGCTAAGGGGCATTGTTAGGCACGATGCGGAGTGATTTTTTAATATATATATAAAATGCTATATGATGGAGGTAATACAAGCTTCAATGAACACTATCAATGAGAACAAGCATGTTTACATTGCTAAGGGTGGTTACTAAGGGTGTTGTGCTGTGATACATAAAACCGTTGGGTTAAGCGGTCATAACCGTGTTATATCGTGAATAAAACACAGCTGCTGACCAATCAGAATCAAGGACTGGAACTAACTATTTTATAATAAAGTTTTTGTGCTAATGTTTTGAGAACATTTTTAAAGACCAGATAACTTTGAGTGAACGTTCTATTAACATTACTGGAAGAACATTTGTTTATAACTTTGAGAACCTTGCTAGAATGTTATGTCCATGAATGAATGTCATACACAATAATAATGCAAAATGCTTTACATGAAAGGTATTTAAAAATATTCATAAAAGATGCATAAGACATAAAAATAACCATGAAAAAGTAATGAATAAAAATAGATTAAATCTCAATTTAAAATGCATTAAAAATAAATACAAAGAAAAGAGAACAATTCATAAATTAGATTATAGACTCATAATTAATTCAATACTGAAAAATACTGATATAGTTCAATCTAATTAAAATATTACTGTTTTACCCATGAGCATTACTATCATAGGCGTAATTTGTGGGTGGGACAGGTGAGACACGTCCCCACCACTTTTCACCAGGGTTGATATTGTCCCTATCACTTTTTGAAACATCTCGTGGCATGGATGTACCTAATACACATGAAACATCTCCAGCTGACTAGCGAAGCATTCATTTCATTCGTTTGTTAAAAAGAAATGAATGAAATGAAATTGGGGGGGGGCTATACGAGGGTGGATTAGAACCCAGATTAGAACCTCGCTGAAACGCTTAAAAGTTCTACCAGCAGACCATTAAGTCAGACAAGCATTTTATGTAATTCTATGTATTTATTCACTGACGTGAAATTCACCCTTCGCGGGAGTTTAATTGACAGATGATCTGACCAAACATGACGCTGAGTTTGTCTAACAAATAAACCATACAAGAGAGTTAATAAATTAACGTCGGTGAACTTAAAAAACGGTGTGTACTGATGTTAATTCATGTTTATTACTAGTAGGAAGATCGCTTGAACTGAAACCCAGCGATCTGTCATGACACATTAATGAGCCACAAAACAGTATTTATTGTTTTAGTTTCTTTAAAAAAATTACAAAATTTGAAAGCTGAAACCTTGTTTCAAACCAAAAGTAACCTGCTCTGTCTTGTCTGTCGACGTGTTGTCAGTCAGGGGCGGATCTACCGGGGTGGCACGGGGTGGCAACTGCCACCCTAAGAAAAAGCTTTGCCACCCCATCTGCCACCCCAGAATTATCACAGAAAAAAATATAAATGTTACAGTGTTTCAAGTACTGCTTTTCAGCAGCGGCGCTTCAATGTGATGACATAAAAAGACAGCGCAACGCAAAATAATGGCAAGAAAACACGTTGGCTGTACGCACACGCAGCGCGCCCAGTGTAGTCAGCTTCATTAACAAATGACTCTTATGAACCGGTTCTTTGTGGATCAAAAAAAAAAAAAAAAACCACAGCGCAGCCAAGTTCACTTACGAATTGTTTTTCCATTTGTTCGTGAATCAGGAAATGACTGCTTCCCGGCTAACTCAGAAGTCTTCTGAGAAATGTAATCACAGAAACTAATCACAGAAACTAATAGCAAAGTTAGGTAAGAATATAAACATATTTTATTTTTTCTCGATTGCTAATACAAGTGATTCAGTTGGCCCAGTCTCCCAAACCATCAGTTCTCAAAACAAAGACACATTTCTCAAAACGTTTAACATTGACAACATTAGCAAAACTTATGACACACCAGTGGAAATCTGAGAGAGAGCTGAAAGAATCATTTACGGGGGTTTTAAAGTTAAGTTACACATACAGTATAATTACAATACACAGTACCATACTTTAAAGAGGTGAGGGATCGTACTTTTTTTTACTGTACTGTAATTGACAGTGTACTGTATTGTGGTGCATACCAAGTTCATATACATATACTTTTCTCATGCTTTTCATCTACTGCCAGATCATTTTACAATAGTAAAATGAAAATGATTTTTTTCCAAAAGTTCATTGTTTTATTTTACTGTATCTGCATCTATTTTTGTATAGTGTAGTAGACATTAAGCTGCAAAATAATTCCTGAATCACAATAAGAGTTTTTTTTTTTTTTTTTACAGTGTGAATTGATCTCACTAGTGTTCACTGAGCAGTGCAGTAGTCTGTTTATTTGTTTATTTGTCATCTGATGCCAAAGTTTGATTTTGTCAGAAGAGAATAGGTTTTTGACTAAACATTTTATTTTGACCTGGAAGTTTGAGGTTTGTGCAAGTTGGTGTATTTTGAGATTGTGTTTATAGTTGTGAGAAAATATGAATTGTTTCATGAATTGTGCGTTAGCAATCAAGAAAAACAATAACTAGATTGAAAAGTTTGAAAGACAAATTTATGCTGGCTAATTGACATAAAGCCAACTTAAAGTCTTGTTTAAAAAAGTAAATAGTTTGGTGTGTTAGGCCAGAATATTTAGATGTTCTGGATGTTTGCTAAAGTGTTGCTAGATGTTTGCTAGGCAGTTGCTGGGGTGTTGCTAGAGTATGTGGTTGATAGGGTGTGTGTGTGAGTATTTGGCTGATAGGGTGTGTATCTGTGAGTATGTGGTTGACAGGGTGTTCTGGGTGAACACACAGACATTCTGTTAATAACAGAGACTCAAAAATTGCTTGCAAAACTGTGGAAATTCAAAAGTTTTTGTTGCTCTTTAACTTGTACTAAAACGTGATTTATACCATAGAAGTAGCCTGTGATGTAATATGAACAAAACTGCTCATCTCCTTTTGTGATACAAGCACAGACTCATTTAGAATCTGTTGTTTTTGAAGTTTTTCATAGTGTCTTGACTTGGTGCCATGATGGGTATTGAAATCTTGTTATTTATTTTTAATTTTAAACAGTATAGATGAATACTTTCTGGTAATCCAATATTTGTGAACCCAATTGTGTATTTCAGCCTATAAATCTCCAAAAACTATGCATGGGCGCTTGCTTTGGTGTTGCCACCCATCATAGACCTCATGCCACCCTATATAAAATTTTCTAGATCCGCCCCTGGTTGTCAGTCCTCTTTGCTCCGCGATGTATTTGTCATTCTGTGAGAACATGATGTGTGGCGTGGGAGTGTCATGGCTTGTCTGACAAAACAACAGTAACTAAAGTGGGGCGGCCCGGGTCTATGCGAAAGTTCAGTTTCAGGACTAACAATATATTGTATTAAAGTAGATGTAAGTTACATTGAACATGACTTTATGTCAATAAATTAATCTCATTGTACTATTTAAATTGATTTCTCTAAGTTGTAATGTTATTTTTTTCTGTAATTGTTGTTACATTCCCTCCCACACACTCATGTCCCACCCACTTTTTAAAACAAATTTATGCCACTGATTACTGTGCTTATTAGACTATCATGTTGTTAGTTTAGCAGCATGCTAATATTAAACTCTATTGAAATCAAGGAAAGGCAGTTCACGTTTTGGAACAGAGCCTTTATGTGTTTATTCATATTTTTAGTCTCAGACTGTTTTTGTATATTTGGAGCTTCCTTTTGTCTCTTAGTTGTTAGTTCTTCTCCCACGAGTATATTTGTGTTGTATTAATGAACAAAAGTGGCAAGAAGACTGAGTTTCTGCATCTCTTCCCTCAGCCCTTCCACCTCTGACGACTCCCGTATCAGATTCAACTCCGATAAGAGTGAGCTCACCATCTCTTCAGTGACCAGGAGCAATTATGGAGAGTATGTCTGCACGGCTACCAATAAGATCGGAGAAAACTCTGCCACGTTTATTCTGGATGTCTCAGGTGAGACAAGGCCTTCCTTGAAGAATCAAAACCTTGAATGAAGTGATGTGTTTGTACTTGGCTGAAAGCATAGAAGCATTGAATGAGGGCAGTTGGTCTGCATAATAGGGCTGCACGATTTTTCACGGTTAAACCGCACACGATTTGGCAAAGGCTGCGATTATTTTAATGCGCAGCTTGTCAGAGCTGTACAGCTCTGTGATCAGTAGTAAATGCTTCTCCATCTGAAAGCCAGAGGGCGCTCTTGCGCAGAAACTCCAAATATGCCCTGCCGCAGAAGAAGATAACACGCGTCATATCGCTGTAGCTGAATAAACAGAAGATTAAAATGCTTTGATTGATTAAACATGACTAATAAACACACAACTGCCTTATTCTGGTTAAGAAGCCACATCATCTCACAGAAGGATGCTCAGCTGTTATTAAATGTTGTCTTTTGTTGGACAAGATGTGAATAAATGCTTCTCATGTCTGGAAAGATGTTTGACGCGTGTTGCTTTTTCAAATGTACATTATAAGCGACTCAAACTTGCAGTGCTTTCAGATGGATTAGCATTTGGAGCCATACTTCATTGACAAGCTGCGCATAAAAAAATAATCGCAGCCTTTGCAATTTCATAATCGCACTAAGAATCTTGTTTAAGCGATAATCGTGTTTAAGTTCAATGTTATTTTTCGTATTGTGTGATAAATCATGCAGCCCTACTGCATAATATGTTTTTAGTCAATGCCAAAGTTCAACATGATACCAAAATTGTCACTATTTACTATCTTAATGAATTTTTCAGGTCTGTATGGCAAGTAAGCTCTGTCAATTAGCCCATACGTGTTGTAAAATGACAAATAATGCCCTTTTTGGATGGCAACACACATTTTTGTGATCCAGTCATTCAATTCCTGATGGATAAAATCAAGACCAGCTTTATCTTTTCTGTCTGAATATCCTGTTCACTTTATTCATCAAATCATGTTCATGTTGACTTTAAACTGCAGCAAATTTATGTGATTATGGCTCAACTGTTGTTTTTTTACTTTATTTCCTTTTCTTGGAAATTTTGTTTAGCCAAAGATTTATTCCAAGGAAACACTCTCTAATGGACCAGACCCAAACAAAACTCTTGTAGGATAAAGGAAATATTAAAATAGATTTTTATACACAAATGCATATCTGCAATAGTTGGCTCAATATGTATTTTGATATTTTATGGTTTAGCTTTTGAAGATGAATGGTGCTCTTCGTGTGTCGGTCAAAAATGAGCGGATTTATTCATTTTTTATTTCAATGAAATGAATGCACTATATTTTAGTTCTATAATGTTTTTTTTTTTTTTTTTTAGAGGATTTTATGGTGCTAAGTTATATTTATGCTGTAGTTATAATCCATGTATTCACTTTTTGAGCATAGACCTGAAAATGAAATTTCCAACTTAAACTGTCATAAATTTTGAATGCTTTAGAGCACAGACTTAATTTTGATCACTTAGCAAATTATTACTGAAGTGAAAAAAGTTTTAAAAAGTTAAAGTGCCCCATTATGCCTTTTTTAAGGTTCCTAATATTGTTTTGTGAGTCTCCTATAACAGGTTTAAATGCATGCAAGGTCAAAAAACAATTTCGTTTTCTCATAATATACATTTAATTTTACCTGAGTTTTCAATCTTTTGTAAACGAAGCAGTTCAGAGAATCAGTCTCCCTAAACCCCTCCTTTCCGTGAGCCTACACTGCTCTGATTGGTCAGATGGCCCAGTCCTTTGTGATTGGTCTACTGCACGCACCGTGTGCCCATTACTATGAATGACAGCTATCAGTTTGCAAGACATTTTGTATACAATGTATGGACAGAAAAGATGGCATCGATTTTACCATATCAGTTCGAGCCCGAGTCCAACGATGAAACGTCTGAAGTAGTCGATCAACCAGAAACTGATTCGCAATTACGACTGGAGTACGACGTTTCTATATGGTAAGTGTCACCTTAGTTTGCTTTATGTATAAGACATGATAGCAGCGTCACTGTTATACTTTATGTAGGTGCACCTGTGGGAACTGTATCAGAATGCCAAGTGAAGCTGAAAACCTCTAACATAAGATAAACATTTAGGCCAGATGTGTACAGACTTTTTCGTCATAACTATTAACAAAGAAAAATGGCTATATCATTGTTTGACATTACAATGGGTCAACTAGTTAGCGCAGACTAGCATCTTAACATCCTATAACAATACAGATAGAGCCTTTCCATGCACATGAACTTTAATAACATCCCATTCTCTTCTGGGAAGGCTTTCCACAAGGTTTAGATGTGTGTTTATGGGAATTTTTGATTTTTTTCTACAAGCGCATTTCTGAGGTCAGGCTCTAGAGTCCAGTGGCGGTGTGCTTTACACCACTGCATCCGATGCTTTGCATTGCACTTGGTGATGTAAGGCTTGGATGCAGCTGCTCGGCCATGGAAACCCAATCCATGAAGCTCTCTACACACTGTTCTTGAGCTAATCTGAAGGCCACACGAAGTTTGGAGGTCTGTAGCTATTGCCTCTGCAGAAAGTTACAGAGTTCTGTGCACTGTGTGCCTCAGCATGCGCTGACCCCGCTCTGTGATTTTACAAGGCTGAGCGGCTGTTGTTCCCAATTGCTTCCACTTTGTTATGATACCACTAACAGTTGACCATGGAATATTTAGCAGTGAGGAAATTTCACGAATGGACTTATTGCACAGGTGGCAACCTATCACGGTACAACGCTTGAATTCACTGAGCTCCTGAGAGCGACCCATTCTTTCACAAATGTTTGTAGAAGCAGTCTGCATGCCTAGGTGCTTGATTTTATACACCTGTGGCCATGGACGTGATTGGAACACCTGAATTCAATGATTTGGAGGGGTGAACCCAATACATTTAGCAATATAGTGTATATTTTCAAAAACACATTTTACTCTAAAACTGCAAGAAAATCAAAGCCATAAATCTAAACAAGTTATGTTCCAAATTTGAGCTTAATATCTCAAAAAAATTAGCTTTCAGTAAGATTTTGTTTGGCCGCAGTACCAAAAGTTTTCACTAGATGAAATTTGTCTCACGTTCATTTCCAATGCGGCCACAAGAACACAAGTGTGACTATTTTTTCAGGACCATTTAACCTTTTTGAATCATGTCCATTATTTGTGTGTGTGTGTGTGTGTGTGTGTGTGTGCGCTCACACAGCAAGTGCCAAAACCTTTACTAAGTTTCATACCATTCCGACGTAGTAAAAAATTCTAAAAAAAACAAAACGTAACATTTTTCGGTCAAAAATGACCAAAGAGAACCAGAGGGTTACTTTCTTTTTTGCTTGTCCTATTGATCATTTTCAGAGCATCCAACTATAGACTTGGATCCACGCAAGCTGACCGTTATTCCAGGAGAATCTGGATCGGTGCTCTGCAATGCCACAGGACATCCAACTCCAACCATACAATGGGTCAGGAAGGCTACCCAAGAAAAAATGGTGAGAAACATCTAAATAGCTCAATTTATTGTTGTTTGCAATTAAAAACAAAACATTTATTAATTGTCTTAAACATATTTCCAAAGGTAATCAAATCTTGTCTTAAACCAGTGGGAATACATGGGAAAAGGATTATAACTGGATTATAATTTTCTTTGATGGTGGTGACGGTGAGAAGGGATTCTGTATCTCCAGGAAGTTTGACCCACGTACTCTTCTCTTTGGTCTTAATTGCTTCTTCCTGTCTCTTATTGTCTTTCCTGTTTGCACGAACGTATGGGCAGACGAGTGTGGAGGGATCTGAGCTCATTCTTGAAAATGTAATGCCCTCTGATGGTGGCTTGTACTCCTGCATAGCCAGCAACCCGGTGGGCACAACCATTGAGGACTTCCAGCTGATAAGTAAGGCTTTTGTAGTGGCTTTTTGAGCTCCAAAAATCTTCACCATATAACGTATATTAATTATATAATTTATCTTATGCATCCTTGAGAATTACAACAGTTTTTTGTCATCATGCATAACATTTGATAATGATGTAGTTAACAAACTTTGGTTTGTTGATATTTATTTATTTCTCCATAAACTTTTCATATTGCTTCTCATTAACAACTTCTCTTCCTCTCTCACAAGCCTGGCCTGGGGCACCCGCTCAGTTCAGTGTGGCCGCAGGGTCCTCATCTTCTGTCCTCATCCAGACTGTCTCAGTGCAGGACGGAGGGTCCTCTATTACCCAGTACATCCTTCAGTGGAAGAAACCGTCCGATGAAACCTGGAGTCAAAGTGTCGTCAAGCCCACAAGTAAATAAGTAACTATAAGAGGTGTGGTTTAGGTTCCACTTTATTTCAATGGTCCACTTTAGACATTCTACTAACTATAAGTAACTTTGCAACTACATATCAACTAACTCTCATTAGTATATTAGTAGATCGTTAGTTTAGGTTTAGGTGTTAGGGTTCGAGTTAGTAGAATAAGTTGACATGTAGTTGGAAAGTTACTTACAGTCAGTAGATTATCTGTTGGGAGACCAATAAATTAAAGTGTTAGCAGATATTAAGCAGTCAGTCTACTAATACTCTAATGAAAGTTATTTGACATGTAGCTGCAAAGTTACTTATAGTTAGTAGAATGTCTAAAATGGACCACCGAAATAAAGTGTTACTGTGGTTTATATTTTGATGCTTTTTTAAATTCAAATGTGTGATGAAAATACTTACATTTGTAGATCCCCTGGTGATCACGGGCCTTGAGCCGTACACAGAGTACTCAGTTCGTTTTGCTGCCAAAAACTCACATTACCAGGGGAACTTCTCCACTGAACGTAGGATCTTCACACAGTCCGAACGTGAGTATCAGCAGGATTCTCTCCTGTCTATTCACTATTCAAATTTTTAAAAATAAATAAAATAAAAAACAGCTGTAGATTCAGTCTGGGTGTGGCCAATGGTCTATAGTCCCAATATAAATTTTTAATAATGATAAGACATTTTATTGCAGTTGATTTCATTTAATGTCGTCATTCTTGTTCTTGTTTGCTCATCACAAATGTTCATGATTTGCTTTCGCTGCCCATTCTTTCTCTAATTGCCACCTAAATGACCACTCCTGCTTGATGATGACCATTCTCCATGCATTACAACCTGCTCCTGGTCCCGGGGCCCATCCATTGCCTTATTCTGACCTTCCTTTGTAGATGGTAAATCAAAATTTTGAATGCATACATCTCCAGTTGATAGGCTAAAACACAAACCTAATTGTTTACTGTGATATAGAAGTGAGAAAATTAGTTTACTTGCATGTTTTCAATGCTGAAGAAAGCTGAAAAAAAAGAAAATTGCTACTTCAGGTTTCCTTCAGCATGAAATCAATGTTGGTCTGCTGATCTCACACATCTATACTGTGAATGATTTTGGAGCTTATCCACTGGATTGACACTGACATACTCCAATAACTTAATATAACGACTATTCACACTGATTTTAATGTGCTTTTTATTTGCCCATTGACTAGTTTGTGAAAACTTTACACACATTTCCTTTAAACTTAAGTAACAAAAACAGTGTGAGAGTTGTTAAGCTTTATTCATTTCTGTGAATCAGTTCACACTGTCCATTTCAGTTAACTGGTTCAAAACTCTGATTCAATGATTCATTCTTCACATTAGTCTTCCTTGTGTTTATTAAGTGAATTAGTATGGAAAACATGCATTTACTATTTTTAACTATTTACTGTATTTTAGTTATTAAATTAAACATTTTGAATTAAGAAATTAGCTGTTTAAGAGCAATAAATATCAGAATATACACTACCGTTCAAAAATTTGGGGTCATTAGGATTTTTTAGGAAAGAAAGAAAGAAAGCAAGAAAGAAAGAAATGAATACTTTTATTCAGCTGCATTAGGATGCATTAAATTGGTCAGAAGTGACAGTAAAACATTTATGATGAAACTACAATTGATTTCTATTTTTATTTAAATCAGCATATTAGAATGATTTCTGAAGGATCATGTGACACTGAAGACTGGAGTAATGATGCTGAAAATTCAGCTTTGCATCAAATAATAAATTACATTTTAAAATACATTCAAATAGAAAACAGTTATTTTAAATTGGAATAATATTTCACAATATTACTGTTTTTACTGTATTTTTTGATCAAATAAATGCAGCCTTGGTGAGCAGAAGAAAAATCTTACTAAGCCCAAACTTTAGAATGGTAGTGTACATCAAATATTGTCCAAATAAGGTTAAAAATATCATGATCACAATCCACCCAGCCCTAAGATCACCTGTTAGACTGTTTCTTTGTTCCTCCTGTCTCATGTTTCTTCTTTCCCTCATTTAGGGGAACCCGACAGCCCCGTTCTTTCTCTGAGCGAGAAAAAGTTGGAGAAGAACTCAATCTCCATCCCCATTAAACAGCTGAAAGACGGAGGCTCTCCCATCCAACACTACATTGTGCGCTACAAAGGGGTCAGTCTGAAGTCCAGCCAAATCACTTCATCGTATCTTTCATGTTTTTTTAAATATGTGAAGTACAGACCTTATATCAGTGTAAAATGTCCCATTTCGAATAGAACCAGGAGAATGACGAATGGGCTGAAAATAAATTTCCTGGAAACTCCAGCAGAATCCAGCTGAATGGTCTCCAGTACAATGCTGAATATCAAATGGAAGTTTATGCAGTAAACCGCAACGGCTCCTCCAGCCCTGCCAAAATCAACTTCACCGTCCCACAACCTGGTAGGACTGATCAGAGCAAATCAAATATTATAATGTATTATATGCTTAAAGGGATAGTTCACACAAAAAATGAAAATTCTGTCATCATTTACTCACCCTCAAGTTGTTTCAAACCTGTATTCATTTCTTTGTTCTGTTGAGCACAAAAGTAGATATTTTAAAGAATGTCAGTAACCAAACAGTTGATGGACCCCATTGACTTCCATAGTAATTTCAATGGGGTCCAGCAACTGTTTGGTTACCAACATTCTTCAAAATATCTTCATTTATGTTCAACAGAAGAAATAACATCATTCAGATTCTGAATAACTTGAAGGTGAGTAAATGAATTTTCATTTTTGGGTGTTTAAACAATCAGTTCACCCTTTTCACTCTTTAGTGAAATGAATTGTTTCCTCTTTCTCTTGCAGTCAGTCAGCCGATGCTTGGGAAAGGAGGTGTGGTGGGCATTGTAATATTCATCTTCTTGGTGCTGATGGTAGCAGTGGATGCTTTCTGCTGCTACACCAACCACTGCGGCCTGCTTAATTTCCTTGCTCGTAAACTATTTGGACACAAACTGCCAGATTCTACAGGGATGGATGAAGAGGCGAATAATTCAAATGGGTAAGCTAACTTCATCCTTCCATGTTTATGTTGGAGAGATAGGATTGTTCTTTTCTACACTAGTTTTCCTACAAAGAGCCATTGTTTGCACATAATGTTAGATCATAGTGACTGCATATAGTTCTTTAAAGGAATGGTTCACCCCATCTCTCCATTTCAAAAGACAATTTCATACAAGAAAAGTAGATGCAAAAAAGACAGACAAATAGCACCATAATGTATGTATGTATGTGTGTGTGTGTGTGTGTATATATATATATATATATAGAACCTTATTGTGAAGTGTTACAAAATGATTAAAATGATTAAAAATTGAAATTTAATATTATGTCATATATACATTCATGTGTAAGTGTCCCTTATATTTTGACACAAGTCAATGAATCTTCCAGTGTTTTTTTTAAACAGTGTTTTCCATCTAAAAGTCCAATTTTCGAGGTTTTCATTTAAACAGATTTACTGTTTCCTGTGTGTGATTTCACAATGCTAAGCTTCAGTCCTCATGAGTCCTTTGATTAGGGATGGGTACCGAAACCCGGTATTAAATGGTATTATTATAAACCCAGTATTATTTAATCGCAAAAATGATTAAAAACACTGTATTATGTTTCCAGGCCAGTAGTTGGCGATGCCACTTTGTAAAGAAACACTACGCACCTATAGACTGAACAAGTAATACACGTTCATGATGTCACCATTTTCACAAATTCGTGTTTCTGTAGTTTACACGAAGATGATAATGGTATCGTTTTCAAAAACGTGCACTTTGGAACTCGTTTTAAAAAGACCCAAAACACCACTGTCATGTAAATGAACGACCAAAAAGCATAAAAAATCGTTTTTGTGTTGTGTAAACGGCCCCTGAAACTGCCCAGATCCAAAAAACATAAAAACCATTAGTAAACATCAATGAGTAAATAATCTCCGAATTTTCATTTTTTTGGACAACTATTCCTTTAAGTCATGATGTAACTTACTCGTACCGCCATTTTTTTAAACCCTTGTCTCACAATTTGTATTCTTTTCTCTACTATCAATTCCCCCTGAAAACAATTAAAACAATTCAGCTGCCTCCTAAACCCAGAAAGCAGCTTTTTGTATTCTTCTGTATCATTTGCACTGTAGAAATAATGACATATTCCTTCTTTTTTTTGTAGGAAGAAACCAGAATCTACTGATCCAGTAGGAGAGGCGTAGAGGAAGAGTTGTCACGTTCACCAGCTGGAGTGCCCATGAGTTCCTCCAGAGGGCACTCCTTCTGACTTTGTTGTTCTCCCATTATGAAATATATTCCCCACAATCCTTTGCCTGGACTCATTATGGCTTAATTTAATTTCTCCCACCTGTTAATCATTTACTGGTTTCAGTTTGCCTATTTAGGCTCTTGTGTTTTAGTTGTGGGTCATGAGTTATTTCTCCATTGGGCTATCTGGATGTCTTCTTTGTTCATTCCTTCCTTCCTTCATGGTCTTTGGATTATGTTCCTGTTTCTTTGTGTGGACTATTTGCCAGTTTCCAGGTTTGGAGTGTCTGTACTTTTTGCCTTTTGTTATTAAATTGTGTGCATTTGGATTCTCTCTCTCTGCCTCATCTCTTCAAATACATTACAAAGAGATTACACAGGACACAATTTGAATTCACAGAGTGAAGAAATTTCACACAAATCCGATTGTGAGCTTAAGGGTGAAGTAGTTGTTGTTGTTAAAATACTATACGAAATCCATTTGTAGCCCATGAAGGTTTAAACACTATAGCTCTGTGGAGCATCTAAAACACAGCAAGATTGGCTCAACCAATAGCGTGAGATTTGGGGCGGGACTATCTGTCCGACCAATGACAGATGGGTGAATTTTTGAGAAACCTGTTTAAAAAGCACAGAAATTACACATTTGACCTTTAAGTGATGCAGTCTGGAGCAAATATACAAACATCATGAAGACGACTGCTATTCGCAGGATCACAGTCCCGTGTGATTTAGATTAGGCTTGTTATTAAATTGTGATTGAACTACATGTAAATGTAGGATGTTGAAGAGGATGTTGAAGTGTGATCTAGCACTGTAGATACTGTACATGACAAATGCTGAATGTATGTTCAGTAGTGAGCAGATAAATGCAGAATGCAGCTCAGTAGAATATAATGTTGACATTTTAAAGTATAAAATTAATGTCATAATGGGAGCATATTTCACCAGCGCATTACTAGTGTTCATTTATTGCGCATTTAACATATGCTTGTAGCTTGTATAAAATCTTGATTAAAGGCGTTTGACATGAGAGTGATTTAATTTTTATGTGAATGATAACTTTTGTAAAGGAAAAAAAAGAGCCATTTTTAATATAGATATAGCTTTGCATTTTATTTGTTTTAACAGTGCTATCTTTTCAAAATCATATATTGTTAGATCAAATACACTATGTATGTTTTTTTGGTTTTTTTTGGTCAAGTGACAAATGTGGATGTAAATACAGATGCATGCAAAAATATGTACATATAGATTAATTAATAATCTTTTACTTTCACTGTACATTGTATATATTATTTCTTTAATGCTTTTATACTCATTCTAATGTTTGAACCTATGGTAATTTTGTACTCAATGTAAATTTATTCACTATAGGCATTTGATTCTTTTGAATAAAAAGAGAAATATCTACAACACGTGCTGGCTAAAGCTCATTATTCACAGTGCAGAGATTCATTCACTCTTTGTTACTGAGAAGACTGTAGACCACGGCGTCGTCCTCTTGACTGTTGGAATGTGATCTATAAAACAAACTAAAAAAGTCACACTTTAGTCCAATTCTCACTATTAACTAGCTGCTTATTAGCAGGCATATTACTAGGATATTGGCTGTTAATGTAAGCAATAAGGTACGAGAGGATGTGCTGTATCGTGAATAAGTCACAGCCCCTTCAGCCGTGACTTATTCACGATACAGCATTAGCCTCGAGTACCTTATTGCTTTTATAAAATGGTTACCACAATACACAATCATCATCAGGCTGGTGATGAGACATTTTATTCATTACCTGTCTGAGGTTAATGAAGGAAGGTTTAGATCTGCATATATCAGGTTGGTATGGCTTTCTTCAGACTCTGGTGATTTTCTCAGGTTCTCATAGATCTCCTCTGTGACAGTGACTGCAGGTGTCTGATCAAATATAAAGCAGTAGATATTTATTCATTTCGACTGTCCACTTTAGTAGTTCTACTAAGTAACTTTGCAACTACATGTCAACTTACTCTCATTAATTTGCAGCTACATGTCAACTAGCTCTTCTTAGAGTATTAGTAGACTGTTAAGTTAGGATTAGACTTCAGGTAAGTAGAATAAGTTGACATGAACTTGCAAAGATACTTGTAGTCAATAGAATGTCTGTTGAGGGACCATCAAAATAAAGTGTTAGCAGATATTAAGCAGACAGTCTACTAATACTCTACTGAGAGTTAATTGACATGTATTTGCAAAGTTTCTTATAGTTAGTAGAATGTCTAAAGTGGACCATCAAAATAAAGTGAAACCAGATTTACAAGAACAGATGCTTCGTGCATGTTTACAATCAGATGAATTGTTCATGTGATTTAATACCTGTTCTGTGGGCTGCTTCTTTGGTGTAATCTGTTTCCTCCTGTAAAGATGTGAACAGATTTGCAATATAGCTTTACATGATGTGTTTGTAATCATAACTCAAAATGTCTATGTTTTTGGAACTTCCTTGCCTTCAAAACCTTAAGATCCAATTAAAAGTAATTATACTATTAGTTGTTAATAATTCAAAATGATTAAAAAAACAATGATTTATGTAAATCAATTAGTATTAGGTACTAGTGCAAAACGTTGCATAAGATGATTGCATGCTTGTCTGCCACACTGAATAATGTAATCAGAGCAATGCAAGAATGAACGCAGTAAATGATGATGGGAAGTGATGATCAAGGGCTTGTGTAACATGTAGTGTCATTACCACAAAGTACAAACTTATGCAATCACATTTAACACATATGAACTGCATGTTCTCTCAGCATTTCAACATGCTGTTCATCCACTCACCTTATATTGAGACCAAACAGGACTAACAGTACAACTATTACAAAGAAAAGCAAAGCTGTTGCAGTCAGCAAGAAATGTCGATCAGGCACTAGAAGCAAACAAACAAAAAGAGGGTAAATTTGGGTAAACGGTCACTAAAGTCACAGGTTTTAACAATATGTTTTCTCAAAATGGGAAAAAAGTTTTTAGACACCCCTCACATTATATTTTTTTATAAAAAAGCAGTATATACTGCACAATATTTAGTAAGCATCAAGCTATAGTATTTAATTCCAAATACAACCTAAGAAATATTCCCTATTACCTTCGACTTTCAGTGCTATGATCGTAGAGTTTTGAGAGCCCATGTCATTTTTGGCCGTGCAGAAGTACTGTCCATCATCCTTCTGACTGGCAGCTTTGATGGAGAATTCACAATCAAATCCTATAGAAGAGATGTTCCCATCTCTGATCTTAAACCAAGTGTAGTTTGTCACTGCAGGATTGGCATTGCTCTTACAGATCAGAGTCAGTGAGTTTCCTTGTTCTATCTTTCCAGATGTCAAAATGGTTATTTCGACATTCTTCGGACTATCTGTGGGGAGAAGCAACAGGATTGGTATTTGTAAGAGAACTTTGAAAGATTTGTATGTAATGGTGCAGTTGAAATGAGATGTTGCCTAAAATGTTACTGTGGGTTAGTGAAACCTCTTGAAACTATCTAGCTTCCTCATTTTTTTAAAATCCATATTTAACATGGAAACAGAGGTCAGTAGCAGTTGCTCTGCTCCCAAACCTAGCGAGCTGCGTAGACCGATCGGTGTATGACATCAAAGTACCACGAGAGAGATTCTAAAGCATACAGAGCCGTTTGCTATCTAATCACTCTCGTGGTACTGTGATGTCAGATACCCAGACATCCCAGCTCTCCTGGAAGGTCCAGGAGTTTCCCACATATTGATACTGGCTCCCTGTCGCCCGCAAATTATATACAATATCCTGGAAATGAAACGGACGAGAGAGAGAAAGCCTGTTTCAGCCTGGTATTAAGATGCGCTTTCGGTGAACCGATCACAAGTGGTCAGCCAAGACGTGGTATTATCACAAGTTTCAAATGCGTTTTCAGTGACCACTTGTGGTTGGATTTTTCGCTTCTTATTCGTCACTCAACTACATCACATACCGTTCGGTCCGCACAGCGCAGGGTTGCCAAGTTTTCACAACAAAACTTGTCCAATTATTACTCAAAACTACCCCTATCGTGTTTTGGGGATCCCCCAGTAAAAATCGCATTCCTGGGGGTAAAATTCGCATTTTTGTGTTAAAGTAGCCCAATTCTGCAGGAAAACCAAGGACTTGGCAACACTGGCGCAGCGCCGCTTCAAGTCAAACACACCTTCTATTTTGGTGTTTGTAATCAGCAATGACGTATTTTTTGGACGGAGCCACAAAATAATAAAATATATCCCCCAATTGACTTTTTTGACAATTTCGAGTTTATGTCCTGTAGTTCTGACTTTTTTTCTCAGAATTGTGATATAAACTCATAATTGAGAGAAAATAGTCAGAATTTTAGATTACAAATTTTATAGATTTAAATGTTATCTATGTAAAAAGTTAGAGCTTTAAATATTATTTCATGCTGTAACTGTAGGGCTAATACATTATGTCCCCGAACTGTATATGTGAATATTATGGAGATCGATTGTTTACATCAAATTCATGCTTTAATAGTAGGCTAATTGTCACAAGTTTCATCAGTCCAGTCTGTCCGTTTAATGTTTAACTTCAAGGGGCATCGTCAATGACAGTATTTAGTAATTTCTTTTCTTTCTTTTTTTTTTATCTTACTGACCACAAACTTGTATGTTCGGCACAGTCTTTGCATCAGGAGTGTGTCTATGATGTCTTAAAATACTGCCTATTTAGGCAGCTTTCTAGGTTTTTGAACAAACCCAGGATGTGCTTTAAATAACAATCTAGCCTTAGGTTAAATGTAAACATACATCTCACATCAAGCAATAGTTCATCTGCTGAAGTCATGCTGCTGTTCTTCAGACCACAGGAGTAGTTGCCAAAATCATTGTGAGAGACAGAAGAGATTTGGAGCTCATTCTCAGTGGCTTGTGGAAGCAGAAGGTGGTTTTTAAACCAGGCAAACGGCCCTTGTTCCGGGGTACAGTTTTCTGTGCTGCATCTCAATGTCACAGAGTCTCCTTCATGGATGTGTCCATACACCTTTTGCGTTGTCACAGTTACTCTAAAAGGTAGAACTGTTAAAAGTGGTGTAGATTAATGAAATGTAATCAGAAATCAGACATTAAAAAACAAAATAAAATAAAGGTCACCAGTGCTAAACCAGCATCAGTTTCCATCCTGGCCTACGGTCTGCAATGGTAGACCAGCAGAACTGAAATTGTTCATGAAATTGGTTTGACCAACATAGTCCTACTGATTGAAGCTGGTTAACCAAGGAAATCTGGCTGGTTAAAGGATTAGTTCACCCAACAATGAAAATTTTGTCATTAATTACTCACCTTCATGTCATTCCAAACCCGTATAACTTTTATTCATCTTTGGAACACAAATGAAGATATTTTTGATGAAATCTGAGAGCTTTCTGCCCCTCCATTGACAGCTACACAACTACTACTTTCAAGGCCCAGAAAGCTAGTAAAGACATCATTAAAGTAATCCATGTGACTCCAGTGGTTTATCCTCAATTTTATAAAACACTGCTCTTGTGAATGCATGTTGGAGATTAATATTTTGTAAATGAAGTGGTAAATTATATATATATATATATATATATATATATATATATATATAATTTTTCTTTTTTTTTTTTTTTTTTGCGCAAACAAAGCATTCGCATCACTTAAAAACTGAGGTTAAACCAGTGGAGTCACATGGATTACTTTAATGTCTTTACAACCTTTCCGGGCCTTGAAACTGGAAGTTGTATAGCTGTCAATGGAGGGACAGAAAGCTCTCAGATTTCCTTTAAAAATCTTCATTTGTGCTCCGAATATGAATAAATCTCTTAAGGGTTTGAGGGTGAGTAATTAATGACAGAATTTTCATTTTTTTAGTGAACTATAAGGCTATGGGTAAATCAGCACACCAGCATCCAAAACGCAACATATGCTGGTGACCTTACAACTGGGATTGTGGTCTGAGTTTTTATGTGTCATAAAAATTTGGTCTTTCATTTACCTGCTACGTTGAGGTATATGCCACCCGGTCCAGTATATTTTCCACGATAATAATTTGTTTCAAGGCGAAAGAAATATTTTCCAATGTCACTTTTAGAGACATTGTATAATTGCAAGGAGCAGTTTTTGTCTTGGTTTGCAAACACTGTTCTGTTTTTGTACAGTTGGTCAATCTCTGCCGCCTCTGAGTGATGGACAAATATTCCCTGCTGTGTTCCGTCTTGTTTCTGATGTTTATTTGGTTTGAACCATTTTGTAGTTTTAAGTGTTTGAAAAGATGGATAATCAAATGAGCAGGTGAAATCCACAGATGATCTTTCGAAAACACATATGGAACGAGGTTTGTATGAAACTGACCATGAAGCCAGAGCAGCTGAAACACAAAAATGTTTGTTAAGGCTCCAGTAAGTCATCATTGCTCTGATTCTAATCATTGCTCCAGATGATTCTAACAGACTATCAATGATCAGATCTGACCAAAAAGTACAGCAGCAAATTGTAAAGTCCAGTGGTTCTAAACCAAGGGACCTCAGCAGTCAGCACACTTCCAAGGGAGTCACAAAAATGGCTTAAAATTATTTAAAATAAGACAAATCTTTATAATCTTTAAAAGCTTTATAATAACTAATAAGCTGTTTTAATTTGTTCTTTTAACAAATGTAATTTTTTAAGACCCAGTAATCCATGCTTTGGGATGGGAAACCTGTATGCTATATGAGGGTGTTTTAAAGGAATAATAATAATAAAAAATTAAAAGTCATGGAAATTTAGAGAATGATTTTTATTTTTTGTTTAGTTATGTCAAGCTCTAAAATATTTTATTGGGCAGAAACACTTAATCATGAATGACTGGAAACTTCATGTCATGTTATGAACTTCAATTATTTTAATTTTAATTAATTTAATTTATTTATCATTATTTTATTTAATTATTTCAATATATTCTCCCTCCTAGTTTATGTAAATAAAAAACTTTCAAAAAGGCAGCTTTGTCATTACAGCAGAAATATCTTAGCGAATGTTGTCTTTAAGTCAATAAGTTCACTATTTACTGAATAATATTATCAACAAATAAAAAAAATACTCAAATAAATCAGAAACTCACCTGATAGAGACAGCTGCAGAAATATGCTGATGAAAAACATGTGTTGTCCCTTTAGAGGTTTTGGCTAAGAAATCACTTGTTTGTTTAGATGCTTCAGTAAGCTTCAGTATTTCCCCATGACAGGCCTAATATAAGCTTGCATGTTGCATCAATAAACGGATATCCTTGGTCCATGGTGAAAACTTCCTTAAATCAGTGCTTGTAATTTAATTCTGTTATTCTATGCTTAAATTATAAGAACATATGGTTAGATTTGAAGCACTGGGGGGCAGAGCACGTTTATAATATTTTAGTGACAGTTTTTGCTGATGATTTTTTACCAAACAGGAACCCAAACAGGAAATGTCATGCTGATTATGCAAGAATTTAATAAGTGTGGAGGAGGTTGATGGAAGTCAGTGAAAGTTATTCTAATAGATTTTCCCACTATTTTGCAGTTTCTTCTCTTTGAAAAGAGGGAAGTAGCTGCATGTACCATAGAAGATAGCACGGAATCCCCAGAAAAAAACCTTGTAATTAATATGATACCACTTGAGGATATAGTATAAATGCTCTGGTGAACGTTTGTGACTGTCAGCATATTTTAACTCATCTGTAGCCTAGGGTTTTATGTTGTGGCGTTTAGGTTTAGACGATAGTCTATAGCGCCCCCTGCTGTCAAGGCACAAGCCTCACTAAATTCTCAAGATGCTCATCATCATGTAAACCCGAAAAGTGAAATTAACCAAATGAATTGAGTTTATTTCACTCAAATATTATTAAAAGTTCATTGTACTTAATAGAAAAGAGTGAACTGAACTCAACAAATGATTTGGCCTAGAGTAAGATAAGCGAATGAGCGCAGTTCTAGTTTCTAACATGCTTTGCCTCAGAGTGAATACGAAAAATAAATGCTGAAAATAAGTGTCTTTTTCCACAAGATTTATATATACGCAGAGAAGTTTTAGTGTTTAATCTTCTGTTGTGTTGGGATTTACAGTGGACAAATGTAGTGAATAGTAGTGAATGAGGGTACAGGGGACGATTTCGGACACAGCCATGATCTCATTTTCCTGCGCGCTACGCCGAAGAAGGACCGAATGACTCTTGTGACGCAATTCCTCTGCGCCCAGACAAGCGGTGTCGTTGAGGAAAACAAATGATCCAGATCCGTTCATCTGTTTTATTATTTTATTCCTGTATATCGACTTGAATTTCTTCATAAGGACAGATTTCACGGCGAGTATGTATTTAGTTGAGAATAGTTGACTTCAGCAGAGCTTTAGATAAAGTTTATATCAGTTTAGAGCTTTAAAACCGAATCATGTGGCATCTGAACATTATTGCTCAAATAATTTTATCGATTTAAACAGTATTTCTGCTTTATTCCTGTAAACTGGACTGTTAAGGTCAATTTACCACAGATGGTATCTAAATGTTTTGTTTATGCTTCTTGAACCCCGTTCTTACTTGTTTTCTTTGCAAGAGACACACTGGTTGTGTGTACAGAACTTAGTGTACTGCCTAGTTAGACAGACTTTTAAGGGCGTGCAGCATGTTTGAAGTGCATAGGTTTGCATCTTTGTAAGCATCATAGCAGTTTGCAGCATTTTTGGGCATCAAAGGTGCATTGGAAAAAGGTTTGTGATCCCCAAAAATGTTAGACAGACAGCTTGCTGTGTTTTGAGACACAGATATTGATTTATTTACTGAGTTTTACTGTTTTTTTTTGTTTGTTTGTTTGTTTTTGGGTTTTTTTTTTACTTTTTGCAGAAGACGCTCAGTATGGCGTTAAAATCTGGAGAAGAGCGCCTGAAGGAGATGGAGGCAGAGATGGCGCTGTGAGTTCTTCACATTTCACTCATGTTCAGTTCCAGCTGTTTATTCGTGTTTGGAGTGTGTAGAATAGAGCATTTCTGACTTTATGTATGCTGATGTTGCTCCTCCTGTAGGTTCGAGCAGGAGGTGTTGGGAGGACCTGTGGCACCTACAGTGGTTGAAGCTGTTCCAGTCGCTCTGGCAATGCCAGCCGTACCCATTGTCAGGCCCATCATTGGTACAAACACCTACCGAGAGGTATTAATTACTTATTCAAAAAACCTAATATTTTACATTGTATATTTTTGTATGCAGGGGTCCAAAAGGCTAATGGTGAAAATGCTTTTGCATAATTTTTTTGTGATTGACGAATTTATTTTTTAATTACAAACTATTTTATTACATATTATTATAAGTGAAAAGTTTAATTGAAAAATTAAAACATTAAAATATATATTTAAAATAAAAATCCTAATTTTATTTTCATATTTTCAGTATGGTTTTATTTATATATATATATATATATATATATATATATATATATACACTACCGTTCAAAAGTTTGGGATCTGTAAGATTTGTAATGTTTTTAAAAGAAGTCTCTTCTGCTCACCAAAGCTGCATTTATTTTATTTAATTAAAAATACAGTAAAAACAGTAATATTGTGAAATATTATTACAATTTAAAATAACTGTTTTCTATTTGAATATATTTTACGAAGTAATTTATTCCTGTGATGCAAAGCTGAATTTTCAGCATCATTACTCCAGTCTTCAGTGTCACATGATCCTTCAGAAATCATTCTAATATGATTTGCTGCTCAAGAAACATTTATGATTATTATCAATGTTGAAAACAGTTGTGTACTTTTTTTCAGGATTCCTTGATGAGTAGAAAGTTCAAAAGAACAGCATTTATCAGAAATACAAAGCTTTTGTAACATTATACACTACCGTTCAAAAGTTTGGGGTCAGTAAGAATTTTAATTTTTTTTTTAAAGAAATTAAATAAATTAATACTTTTATTCAGCAAGGATGCATTAAATCGATCAAAAGTGACAGTAAAGATATTTATAATGTTAAAAAAGATTATATTTCAAATAAACGCTGTTCTTTTGAACTTTCTATTCATCAAAGAATCCTGAAAAAAAATATTGTACTCAAATATTTTGTACAATTGTACACAATAAATGTTTCTTGAGCAGCAAATCAGCATATTAGAGTGATTTCTGAAGGATCATGTGACACTGAAGACTGGAGTAATGATGCTGAAAATTCAGCTTTGATCACAGGAATAAATTACATTTTAAAAAATTTTCAAATAGAAAAGTTATTTTAAATTGTAGTAATATTTCACAATATTATTACCACCACACACCAGCTATAGGTGTAGAGGAGAGAGAGTAACCCTAAAAACATTAATTTACTTTCCTTTAAACATTCATCAATTTAAACTTGTCATTTGTATTTATTTTTTGCTAGGTCCAGCAGAGTTTGGAGGCAAGAGCTGCCACTTTAGTTGGTCCACCACCTACATTTGTTGGTCCTGGTACAACAATTTCACAGTCTTATTATACAGTTGAAGTCAAAGTCATATATAGAAATCAGCTGACAATCATCTGATATTTATTTGTAGCTATGCCGGCAGTAGCGCCTCCTCCAATGATGCGTCCAGCATTTGTCCCGCACGTCTTACAGAGACCAGGTAATCAGGATTCCCATTATTGTTATTATTGTGTGTGTGTGTGTATATCTATCTATCTATCTATCTATCTATCTCTCTCTCTCTCTCTCTCTCTCTAAATATATATATCACTGGGCAATATGGACAAAAAAAATCATATCTCAATATTTTTTGGCTTAATGGCGATATGTGATATATTTCAGCATTTTCTATTTTTTTCTATTTGGATTTTTAAAAAAAATTCTGTATTTTTGTTCATACTGTTCATGTTCATACTGAAGGCTATGAAAACAAATAAAGTGAATGTAACCATGTAAGCTGTGCTATATATTATGTGCAAAAAGGGTTAAAATCACATTACAAACTAACATTGTAACAACATTACAAAAACATATATTTTAGTCAGAATTACTATTCTCTGTCTGTTTGGCGTGCATGCGCACGTGGTGGTGCTCATTCACTGAAATCTGTGAAGTTTAAAAGGCTCGACCACTTCTGACAGGAAAATGGAAATACTTGCATGACTTTCTTACATTTACATATGGAGAATATACCTGTAAAATATAAGTTATGCACTGAGGAAAACATCACATCTCAAACGTATTAAACAGCGCAAGTATCTGTCACAGCATCTGATGGGGCAGACCGCTGAAAACTATACGCGTTAACTATATCTTATGAGTTATTTTGAAGCCCTTAAAGGGTTAGTTCACCTAAAAATGAAAATTCTGTCATTAATTACTCACCCTCATGTCGTTCCACATCCGTAAGACCTTCGTTCATCTTCAGAACACAAATTAAGATATTTTTGATGAAATCTGAGAGCTCTCTGACTTCTCCATACGCAGCAATTTAATTACCACTTTCAAGGCCCAGAAAGGTAGTAAAGACATCGTTAAAATAGTCCACGTGACTACAGTGGTTCAACTATTTGTATTCCGAAGATGAATGAAGGTCTTACGGGTTTAGAACGACAGGGTGAGTAATTAATGACAGAATTTTCATTTTTGGGTGAACTAACCCTTTAATATAAAGCATCTCTCATGTTTAGGACAAATTGTATAATGCAATTTCCCTGCAGCAGCTCACTCTGTGTTCTCCGCTACATTTCAGATATGGTCGTAATATCAAGCTACTGTATGAATTGATATAAAGTGTTTATTGTTTATAAAAATATATTGCTATATTTTTTTCCAGTGGGTCAGAGAATGCCAGTAATGCGTGGTCCACCTCCTCAGGGCATGATAGCACCTCCTCTTCCCAGACCTCCAC
The DNA here is from genome assembly GCF_019924925.1 of Ctenopharyngodon idella. Taxonomy (NCBI): domain Eukaryota; kingdom Metazoa; phylum Chordata; class Actinopteri; order Cypriniformes; family Xenocyprididae; genus Ctenopharyngodon; species Ctenopharyngodon idella. Next base: position 29,274,399 of record NC_067235.1, on the reverse strand, counting down.
CTCCTCCACCCATGATGATGGCTCCACCTATGCCAGGACCTCCTCAGCCCCAAATGGGTCCAATCGGACCACCCATGGGGCCCATGCCACCAGTGGGTATTTTCTGAATTGTAATCAGCCGTCAGGGTATTTTTAAGGTTGCCTTGTAGTTGTACTGTAAAAATGGAAATGTCTATATCACAAATGTTTTTCTCAATTAATGGCAGGTTGGAGGCATGAACCCTATGCCTCCGGCACCACAGCGGCCTATGGCTCAAGGCCCTGCGAAGATCACTCCCAGTGTTATACAGGCGGCCCCCACTGTTTACACAGCACCCCCTGCCCCTAAGAGAACTGACTACAAGAGCCAGAAACAAGCACGCATGGTAATGAATCAACACACACTTGACTGTCCTATTTCACAGAAAGTCCATATGCTAGTTTCACTGATTTGCTTGAAAGTTCGGTGCTGACATTTTATATAAATCACACTCACAAGGTGTAATTTCTAGCTGATGAAATATTTTAGACATGAGCATAAGTAGAAAAAAAAAATATATCCACTATAAAAAAAAAAAGGTCTGTGAGACTAAAGTCCCCCTATAGTCAATAAGTTTGTCCCTTAAAACTCATCTTTGATAATCAGAATTACATATTTAAATGTTTTTGTATGTTTTCTGTGAAAATAATTTCTTCATACCTTAAAATAGCTTGAATGTAACTCTACACACTTGCTTCATTTAGTATTCGTGGACCGATGAATATGCAAATTAGTCTCTGCTTCCACTCAATCACACTAGCTCAGACTACCTGATTCACTCGCTCAATGTAGTAAACGCTACACAATGGCAAGTGGCATGATAAAACAAGCTCCATTCTTCCTTTTTTCTTTCTGCATGTGTTTTTGTGCCCATGCTCATGGAAAACCTTTCCTGCAATTCCCAAGTTTACAAATTGTGGTTTCCATGCCTGGATAAGCCATGGAAATTCATTGTTTAGGTGGTGTGGGAACCCTGTAGGACCTATTTACTGTTTCCACAGCATCTATTTTGACATTTAATATCAAAGCACCACACAATTCATAATAAAAACTACTAAGTGAGAAATTCAAATCCCCTTGTGTTTCCTTTATAATGCTTTCCTGATTATCTAAACCTTCTCTCGGCTCATTTTCTCAGGAGGAGTTGTCAGCATTGGTGGCAGAGCAGCAGGCCGCAGTCATGGCAGCTGGGCTCCTGGAATCAAAGAAGGAGGCGGCCACCGATGACAGCAAGATCGGGCCGAGCATGCCAGAGCCCGAGCCTACACATGTGGAGGTTTAATATTATTTATTATATAATTTTACATTTTACACTTACTTTAACATGTATTCATCATGTATAATATAAACACACACACATATACATATAAACGTGCTGACGTATTAGTAAGTCGTGGGAACGAACTGTGGCCAAAATATTTATATTTTTTCCCCGCATCATGTGCGGGGCTCCATGTTTTAGCTCTTTAAAGGGTTAGTTCACCCAAAAATGAAAATTCTGTCATTTATTACTCACCCTCATGTCGTTCCACACCCGTAAGACCTTTGTTCATCTTCGGAACACAAATTAAGATCTTTTTGATAAAATCCGATGGCTCACTGAGGCCTCCATTGACAGCAAGTTAATTTACACATTCAAATGCCGAAAAAAGGTTCTAAAAACATATTTAAAACAGTTCATGTGACTACAGTGGTTCAACCTCAATGTTAATTATTTACGAATCTTTTGTTTCGAATCAGTGGTTCGGAGCGTGTATCAAACTGCCAAAGTCACGCCCCCAGTGGTGAACTATTGAAATTTCAAAACACTTAAGACATATTGAAGCCTAGTTTACTGAAATCACATGACTTTGGCAGTTTGATACACGCTCCAAACCACTGATTCGAAACAAAAGATTCGTAAAGCTTCGAAGCTTCATGAAGCAGTGTTTTGAAATCGCCCATCACTAGATATTGTTGAATAAAGTCTTTTTTTTTTTTTGATAAAGTATTCTCATCGCTTCATAACATTCAAGTTGAACCACTGCAGTCACATGAACTGTTTTAAATATGTCTTTAGTAGCTTTCTGGGCATCTAAAAGTGTTAATTATCTTGCTGCCTCACTGAGCCATCGGATTTTATCAAAAATATCTTAATTTGTTTTCAGAAGATGAACAAAGGTCTTACGGGTGTGGAACGACATGAGGGTGAGTAATTAATGACAGAATTTTCATTTTTGGGTGAACTAACCCTTTAACTTAAAGTAGATTTTCATCTAACATTTATATTTAATTTTATTTCAGCTTTATATCAATTAACATAAACGTCATTTCTAATAGTTTTGTGTAACATTGGATAAAGAAAGATCATTTCAAAAAACTGTTTAGTGTAAAGGAATTCTTGATATGAATATTGTTCTAAATAATTTATTATTTGCATATGCCTAGCCTGCTGATACCAGCACAGAAGATAAGAAGAAAGGGAAACAGGAAAAGCAGAAGAAATGTATTCGGGTTGCAGCTGGTGTCACATGGGAGGACACCAGCCTATTAGAGTGGGAAACAGGTGTGTGAACATTTAGACAATACAACCTTCTCTTTTTACTTTTCTTTTTTCAAGAAGCCAAGCACATAAAGAAATTATCTATGTCGATCTTGTCTTTGCAGATGATTTCCGGATATTTTGTGGAGATCTGGGGAATGAGGTGAACGATGACATTCTGGCAAGAGCGTTTAGCCGTTATCCATCCTTTCTGAAGGCGAAGGTTGTTCGAGACAAACGCACTGGAAAAACAAAAGGTTACGGCTTCGTGAGTTTTAAAGATCCCAACGATTATGTGCGCGCCATGAGAGAAATGAACGGTGAGTTAATAAGGACAATATAATGCAGACAAATAGTTATTTAAAGTTGCATCTGCATTACTGTTCAAAATTTTGGGATTTTTTTCTTAATTTTATGTTTTAAATTAATACTTTTTTCCAGCAAGGATGCATTAAATTGATCAAAAGTGACCGTAAAGACATTTATAATGTTACAAAAGATGCTGTTCTTTTGAATCTTCTTTTAATCAAAGAATCCTGGAAAAATGTATCACGGTTTCCACTAAAATATGAAGCAGCATAACTGTTTTCAACATTAATAATAATAAGTTAATAATAACAAATGTCAACAAATTGAAAATTCAGCTTTGCATCACAGGAATAAATTACATTTTAAAATATAATCACATAGAAAACACTTCATGTAAATTGTTATAATATTTCACAATATTACTGTTTTTACTGTATTTTTTATCAAAAAAAAAAAAAAAATGCAGCCTTGGTGAACATAATGAAACATTTTAAATGATCTCAAGGACATTATTTATTTTTTGAAAAGGTCCGAAGTCAATCTCAAACTTGTATCTGTATCCACGACATCTGGAAAATTCACACTCTCTTGTCTTTGTCTTTAGGGAGGTATGTGGGCAGCAGACCCATCAAACTGAGGAAGAGTTCATGGAAAGATCGCAATCTGGAGGTTGTGCGTAAGAAACAGAAGGAGAAAAAGAAGTTGGGACTGAGATAATCCATCTGTACTGTAAATGTGGACTTGATTTGTGTGACCCAGGACATATATAACGAGTAGGAGTCATTCACACTCCTCCATTAGTTGCAAATAAACAAGCGCCAACTTCCCATTTGGCCCTTTTTTACTAATAAATCTACATTTATTTCCTTGTGTATTATCACACACTGACCTCTCCCTCTATCACTGCATGCTGTAAAATCTTTCACTTGTCCAGAATTCTTCAAGAGAGATTTTTAAACATATGAAGTGTGGTTATGAAACTGGTTTGGATGTTGAAAATGTTGGTTTTGTTTTCTTCCCTTTTTTTGCCCCCAAAAAATGTTAGAAGCAGCTACCTTTAAAGTTCAGGGAGGCCATTACATTTGTTGCTATATAAGGTTATGTCTGAAGTAATATGTGTAAAAAAAAAAAAAAAAAATGCAATTTTTTTCAATAAACTGAGGAGTTTCTTTAGTTTCAATTCTAATCTGTTTATCAACTTGAATACCTCAATTGATGATTCTGATAGCAACCACCAGATGGCGCCCCAAAGTTATTTTGTCTTGAATGATGCATATTTCTTTGAACCTCTTGTAAAAGTTAATAACTATAATGTGTAAACATAATAATAAAAATACCATTTATTAATTATTTGGGAAAATCTCTCATAGTCACTGTTGATAGCGAACAATTTCTTTCTAACCACAAACGCCCACTTGCATGTGCTTCTAAAAGACTCATTTCCTAAAGCTGGTGTGAAAAAAGCAGAAATGGCTCATGCATCAACCTGTCAGACAAACAACTGAGAATATTCACACATCACAACACCAGGAGAAAATGCACCGGAGAGCCACAAGTGAGTTTTTAACTCTTAATCAAAATTAGCACAGCTCTTCAGTTTAAGTGTAATGATGTCTGTTTTCAGGAGCCTGTTTAAAAAATATACTTGTTCTGTTTGTACTGTCTCTCTTTATGCTTTCACATTTATAGGTCTGGTTATTTATAAAAGTAATTTCCTTCTCTATCTGTTTAACTTTTCATGTTTGGTTGTGTAGTTTCTATTTTCACTAATTCGTATTTAGGTGGTTTTACAGACTGTGTTTGTGCATCCTTCAGATTTGCTCCTTCAAATAAAGTAATGTGTTCTATAAAAGCTCAAAATATATGTAATTAAAAATGTTCCTTTCTTAAAAGTTATGATGGTATCAGATGATAATGTCATGGTACTGAAAAAATTACCATATTCATGTACTACAGTTTGTCAATTGAACCCAGTGATAACTTAATACTATGGTACATGTCATGTTGGAAGGAAGTACCATGGAATATATCAAAGTACGGTATATTCCAGAGGACTTATTTGTGAGGTATATATGTTCAAAAACATTAATATTATGGTACTCTAAGATACACTTGAGTACTGACTACGAGTACTGAATTTTGACATGTAACATGATTCTTATTGATTACCATATCCGTGTACTATGATATATGGCATTCAAAGGTACTTTAAGGAATAGCGTGGTATTTAAATCCACGATACCTTTATATATACCGTAATAATGACCAATTACCGTACCGATATATACCGTAATAGTGACTGATTACCAAATTTATGAACTGGTACTATTTTAAAAAACACCAAGTTACCGGCCTTACAACATAAACCACAAAAAAGGGGTTTAAAAAGTACGGTTTCGTTACTGTCAGGTTAAATTCTTGCCTTCATTATTTTGTTAATTCTACTGGATGACGATTGCGCGCCTCCGCCCCTTGATCAGCGGCGCGCTCCAGGCTTCCTTTTGTCCAACTGGCCACCTCAGTGGAACAATCCATTCTGGAAGAGAGGGGAGAACAGCTTTGTTGTCTTTCCTAAAGTTTTACTTAACACAACAATACAGCGCTGCTATCACATCCGGTGGAGACGACTACATTCGATTCTAAGTATTTTGTAATGCATCGATATAGCTCGTAAAAATGTCCTCGACCGCGTTTGGGTAAAGAAATGCCACCCGCAAGTTGTTTTGGGAGCGGCGAAGAACCCCTCAGTTCTCCCAGCGAGCAGAGAGATGAGATGGGCGGGAGAACACGCGGGGACGATGCTGCTGTTCCGGGGAATCTGCTCGATTTGAGTCTCCTGTCTGAGTAAATTGTTTTTGGATGTCACAGTAGTGAAAGTATGTATCTGTGCGGGATTTGTGGAGTTGTTTGAGGACACGCTGGACATATCTTCCTCCTCCTCCTCCTCCTTTGGCTCTTTATTGGGGTTCTCCGCTCTAACGGCTCTCAGTCTCTGGCGTCTGGTTGCGCTTTCGCGAAATCCAGATTATTAACACACTATTGCGAAATCAAACCAGGATGTAAGGAAAAGCGTTGATGTGGGAAGGAACTTTGGAAACGCATCCTGATCCAAACACGGAGCCCTGCTGGTCCCTCCCGCCTAAGCTGGAGATAGGGATGGTGGTAAGTTGTATTTCTGTATTAAAACCTTCACAATCAGCCTAAGTGTTTATTGGTTTTCCACAGCAGACCATTTCAACTGCCTCCACTTTCCACCTACTGATGGAGTTCGTTGTATTGATGCAGTTGTTGCCATTAGTTACAAGATCAGCATCAGCAACGCACTACATCTGACAAACTGCTATTGTCCCTCATCTGATGTTGCTAGAAAGTGGTTCACTGTTTTTTGGGGTTTGAGCCCCTCCCTGTTAACCATTCCCACCCAGCCAGCACTATTCCATTGGGAGTACAGCTCCTTTACAGGGTATAATTTCATTTATCTGCCATTGTGATGTGCTCATCATCAATAACCGTTTCAATTGGTATATGCTTCATCTTTTGTTTTGCTTCTGTCAGAGAGACCATCATGATCTAACAAAGACATGTCCTGAAACTCCTTGTCCCCTCTTGAATATTCCAGGTGGCAGGATACGTGCATTTAGACATTCAATAAAGGGTATTTGATTCGTCTAGACTAATGTTGTAGATCCGATTACTGTTTGCTCAGTGGTTTGTTTAAAAGCAGTGGACCTGCCGGTTCTCCTGGAGACTAACTAACTTACAAACATGCCTACTGCGTTTGTTCATGCATATGGCTTGAATTCTTGGGAAAGCACTGGTCTGTGTTAATGCTTACTCAGTCAACATTGGCTAAGACCAGTCATCGGTGGAAATACAATGACATATAGCTAAACTTCTCTGTACATCACCACAAAGATTTGCAATAAGGGAAATTTTATGATTTCGACATGTTAAAAAGTGGGATGATTACATTCACTAGAGCTACGTATACACAATGATATATCGTTGAATCGGATTATCTGCGAGAATGACTAAAAACGCTGTATTATTCATGCCAGGCCAGTAGTTGGCGATGTCACTTTGTAAAGAAACACTTACATACCTATAGACTGAACACGTAATAAGCATACATATGGCGTCACCATTTTCCCAAAGTTTTTGTAGTTTACACAGAGATGATAACAGTATCGTTTTTAAAAACTTGCACTTTGAAACCTGTTTTCAAAAGTTTGCGTTTTCAGGCCACCAAAATGCTGTTGTGGTGTAAATGAATGGCCAAAATGCATAAAAAAATGTTCTATATTTAGTTGAAAACGATGTTGTGTAAACGGCCCCAAAACCACCAACTAAATTTGTTTGTTGTGTCTTTTAGCTGTGGCGTTTCTTCTGTTGCCTGAATCTATCAGCTTAAACAGATAGTTCGTCATCTGTAAATTTTGCCAATATTTACTGTCGCTCATGTTTTTCCAAACCGTTATGACTTTCTTTCTGCTGTGGAAAGAAACACCAAAGGAGAAGAATATTTAAAGAAAACAATGGAAGTGGATTGGGATCAGTGACTGTCAATCTATTCAACTTGTGTGCTATTTTTTTTTTCAAGATTTATAAAGTCATAAGACCAGGTCATGTGTGGGAAAAGAGTAAAATTTCATTTCAGACTGCTTGACAGCCGTGGTCTCTTTCATTGCATAAAAAAGTAGCTTGTACATTCACAGAAGTTTACAGAAGAAAGAAAGTCTTACTGACTTTGAAAGACTCAAGGATGAGCAAATAATGACAAAAAAAAAAAAAGTTTTTAGGTGCACTGTTTATTTAAAGGTACAGGAAGTGATTTCTGAGAAATGCTGTTGAAAATTTAAATCAACACCTAAACAAACAGTTTTGCGAATATTTGCTAGATGTCTGTTCTGTGTGTGTGCTGAAAAAAATATTGCGTTTGTAGTCCTGTTTGTGTAAATAGGAGAAAAACAAAGTGGATTGGACTGATCCACAGAGCACCAAAACTCTCTTGTAGCCAATCAGCAATAAGATGGGGGAGGACAGAGAGTGAGCAAGAGGGACATTTGCAGAAAGACTGTTAAAAGAGAGATGGCTGAGATATTACCGAAGAATAAATGATCAGAGGAATATAATTGGAAGAAGAAGGGTTACGATCAGGCAAGAGCTTTAGAACCCACATTATTTCACTTACTCACCCCCTATATCATCCAAAATATTTCTTTCTTTCTTCAGTCAAAAAGAAATTAAGGTTTTTGAGGAAAACATTCCAGGATTTTGCTCCATATAGTGGAATTCAACAGTTACCAACGCCAAATTGCAATTTCAGTGCAGCTTCAAAGAGCTCTACATGATCCTAGCTGAGGAATAAGGGTCTTATCTAGCGAAATGATTGGTCATTTTCTAAAAAAAAAAAAAAAGTCTTGCAATGCTCTGCGATGCGCGACGCATTATGTAATCACGTTGGAAAGGTCACCAGTGTTTACAAAGCCATCATGCAAAGACTTAAGTCAAATGGCCTTTATAAAAAAAAAAGTAAAACAATGATGTCGGACGATTTTGAAGTTGGAGGAGAAAATGAGGTGGAGTTTGTCAGCCTACTGCGGTACTTCCGCCTACGTCACACGTGACCTTTCCAACATGATTACGTAATGCGTGGCACATGGCAGAGAAAAATCCTGGAATGTTTTCCTCAAAAACCTTAATTTCTTTTCGACTGAAAACAGAAAGAAAGACATAAACATCTTGGATGACATGGGGGTGAGTAAATTATCAGGAAATTTTAATTCTGAAGTGAACTAATCCTTTAATATTAGAAAAGCTTTCCAGCGCTAAGAGACGTTGGAGAGCGGGAAGGCCTGAAAATGGACACAGAGGTTGATTTGTTTCTGCTCCATACATGAATAATATTGGTTTTTGCTGTTTCACAGAACCAAGATATGCGGTTGTTGTTGTTGAATCACAGCAGATTCATCCATACTCGTGTGAGCTGCTGTTAGCAGTTGCCTTTGTTTCATAGTGTACTCGTTACTTTGGGGGTGGAGCATTGAAGGGAGGAGTGTGTTTGTTTGGCTGTCGATTTTCAAATGTCAACATTTGTTTCTCAGAAATTGCTTACTGCAACTTTAAGTAGCTGTGTTAGTTTTAAGTCCGTAGATAGAAGTTAATTCCTCTTTGTTGATTTGATATCAGTGTTTTGTTAAGGTTGGGATTAGTGTGGGCATGGTCAGATTTGGAACAGCGTACAGAGAAAACTCATGACTAGAGCGAGTGAGACACTGGGTGTGATGAAGCAGTTGGCGATCAAGGTGTTTAATTACCGCCACAGCATCCTGGTCTGGTGGAGAGTGTGTGTAGGAACTTGGCAGCGTGTCTGTGGACGTTCCTGTCTGCAAGATTTACGATGGATATTTGGGAATCAGAAGGCCATTCTTTTTCATTCTTGTGACTGCGTTGATTGGATTTTCTTGACACTTGCAATCGTTTAGCAGCGAGTGCAGTAGAAATCGATACAGTTTCACTCTAATTAGGTGTAAAGTTCCTCCTTGATGTTAAATGTCTAGGTAGAGCTTGGCACAGCCCACATGTCTTGAAGACCAGAGGCACAATTTTCTTATTAATATTTAAAGAGCAGGCTGTATTCCAGAATACATTTACATATATATATTTACATTTATATAATAGGCGAAAGCTTGGATATTAAATTAAGGTTACCAGTGCAAGCTTTGAGGAATAGTTCACTCAAAAATGACAATTGATGACAAAAGGCTTGGAATATTGCGCTTGAGTCATATAGACTATTTTTATATTGTTTTTGGAGCTTGACAACTTGTCGCTCTGAAATGTTGGTGTATGGATTAATTCATTAATGTATTCTAAAGAAAATATAACAGCATTTAGGTTTGGAACAAGTAGCCTAAATATTTATGGAGTAAATATTAAAGCTATAATTCACCCAAAAATGAAAATTTTGTCATCATTTACTCACCCTTGAGTTGTTCCAAACCTTCATGAGATTCTTTCAAGTTATTTTTGAAGAATGTTGGTAACCAGACAGTTGACGGTAGCCATTAACTTCCATAGTAGGAAAAAAAAATACTATGGAAGTCAATGGATACCATCAACTGTCTGGTTACCAACACTCTTTTGTGTTCAACAGAAGAAAGAAACTCATACAGGTTTGGAACAAATTAACATTTTTCTGTTAAAAGGATAGTTCACTCAAAAATGAAAATCATCATTTACTCGCCCTCATGTCATTCCAAACCTGTATGACTTTCTTCTGTGTAACATATATATATATATATATATATATATATATATATATATATATATATATATATATATATATAGAAATTTCTCAAAATATCTTATATGTTTCTGTTCATACAATGGAACGGAAAACAGTATTTAATATCGTAATATCAAGATATTTAATATCTTCTTTTTTTGTGTTCCACAAAAGAAAGTCATACAGGTTTGGAATGGATTTTCATTTCTTGGGTAAACTATCCCTATTGTTTTAATCTCTTTGATGACCTGTAAATTCTGTTATGTGATGTTTATCTGTCTGAAAAAAATTGATATTCTTTGATCTTTCAATAGCAAAAGCCCATTTGGAACCATAAAGAAAGGATGCAAATTAAAAGGAGAAAATCAATATGCAAATACAGCCCCACACGGAGACATGAATAGAGCATCACATGCTCATAACCTCAGAGAACATGCTGTTTGCATCAGAGACAGCTGTGTTATGCAACCTGTGCCTCCATCCTTCACTGCCACTTGGGCTGCTGCAATTACATAAAGATCTCCTGTATGTTAAAGAGAAAGGGCTGAGAGAAAGGGTAGGCCTGCATAATGACCGCCAATCTTCATTTTCATCATTATCTCACCCGTTTCCTGTTTACTGTTTGAGTCGTGTGTCTCTTAGACACGGCCCCCGACTGCTCTTTTCTCCTTGTATGAAAAGGTTGCACATCTATTCTATTGCATTTCTGTGTTTCTGCATTTTGCAGTTACATCACTTGGATTGCATATTTGAGGTTTTATATGAAGGTTCCGGTAGGGTTTCACTCACAATTAGCTGTTGTATTCGCGGTGGATGATGTACAGAGGTGTAGAGCTGGGGCTAAGGAGATGGTGTTTAATAGTGTGTTTGTAGTTTAATCTTCAGAGGAAAAGTGATATTTGTAGTTCATGCACATGCTGCAATTAGAAATTCCTTTGTCTCAGATGTTGACATCTTAAATTAACTCACAAACCCATATCATTTTCTATCTTCTGTGAAACAAAACCGGTTAGGCAGAACATTTCCGCATTGTTATGAATGTTTGTTTTTTAGGGGTGTAAATCGTCACTGGTCTCACGATTCAATTTGATTACGATTATCATATCAGCGATTTGATTCGATTCCACGATGCATTGCGTCCTCAATTTTCAATATTACTGCACACGGCTACATTTTCATCAATGAATACAAGCAGTCAGATATATGAACTCCCTTTTTATTTTATCTGCTCCAAGAAAGTACACTTCCTGAATGTAGCAAACAAACAAAACTTGTCTGAACACAGCATACGACAGGAGATTTAGAAATAATAAACACTAGTAAATACTAAAAGTGCATGAAACTGTCAAGTAGAGTACTTAAGTGACAATAACTCACACAGTCGCTTACACACACACACACACACACACACACACACACACACACACACACACACACACACACACACTCTCTCTCTCTCATACATGCTTGCACGCTGTAAATTTTACAATAGTGAGTGCATTTTTTATTACTCGCTTTTGTGTTTTGCCTCCCTCCACCATTTTACGTTAGCGCAAGAAGCGCATATGCGGCGAATGATGTCAGGGAAACATCAGTAGGCTGTAATCGATTATGGCCTATTACTGCATCGATGCAGAATCGTCCGCATCGTGATGCATTATAGAAACGATTAATTTCAACACCCGTATTGTTTTAGAATAGCCAGGTTTCACCCAGTTTTTCAACAAAGTGAAAGTGTGTATTTATAAAAAAAAATGTTAGCAAAGTTAGCTTAATGAAGTCATCCAACAAATAAACAAATAAAATCAATTTTGTTCTGATATTCTAGATTTTCTGATTTTGTTCTGCAAAACATTTAGTTCTTTTTTTTTTTTGTTCTTTGAATCATTTGTAATTCCTGCAAGAAAAGCTGCCCCAAAATTACTTGACTCATTGCGTGATGTCCTGTCATGTGACAAATTTATTTCTGTTAAAGCCCCTTTTCTCAACAAAAGTGTATTTTTTTGTGACATGTATTATTATGTCTACACTTGGGAAATTTAAGCAATAATTCAGCATTTCCATCAGCTCTGTAAACATTTTGATGCACTAAACCTTTTGCCTCAAAAAAATCTTTGAATGTAAACCTGGCTAGTAACTTGGAGCTGTCAAGCTAAAAAAAAAAAAAAAAAAAGCACCATGGAGTACTAAGTGTAGTCTATACAACTCTATATTATAAGTCTTCAGAAGTCATACAATAGCTTTGTGTGAGAAATAGACTGAAAATTCACTAAAAATCCTCCCTTGAAAGTGTCTGGTCACTGTATGATTTCATTGTATGGAAAATGGCAGCATGAACATTCTGCTAAACATCTCCTTTTGCGTTTCACAGAAGTCAGATTTTGACTGACAGTATTTTCTTTTCTTTTTTTGATGAACTGTTCCTTTAAACTTCTGTGTTTTTTAAATGGAGAACTAATATTTCATTCACATCAATTATTGAGCCCTGTAGCAGGCCTACAGTTATTCTGCATCATCAAAATGAGCGTCTGAGAGGCGTATACTTCTCTGTTTCAGCTCTTGTTCATTTTGAAAATGTGCCGCTGATATCATAGATTGGTAGCTTTTTATTTCTCTTGTCTTCATTCTGTGCAGCGATTCTGTGCTTTACGTTGCTCTCGCCTCAGGTCTGTGTCTGGGCTTGAAGGTCAAAGAAAACGTTAGACCTTAACAAAAGAGACCAAGGAACAAAGTGAACTTAATTTTTGAAATGGTGCTTGTTTGATGGTATTTTAGACGTACTGGAGTTCCTCAAGGCTTTTGCAAGTCTTTCACAGATTTTCGTCAAACTTTATGTAATGTACTAAAACCTAGTGCAGTTTTAAGAGCAAACACTATGCTGTATGACTAAAAACAAAGAAACAGAAACCATGAATAATAAGAGGTTTTTAGTAGATTGTGGAAATTAAGCAATGAGGAACTACAACTAATGATGATTGGCCAATTGGACACAATTATTGAACAATGCCAATAATCTAAATATAGCCAAATAGCAAACATTCCCAAATCACAGGTTTTGTCAAAGTTATTTTTAGAGGGTTAAGCTTAACTTAATTAGCAAAGATGGCGTCCATTTCAAAATATAAAGGAAAAAAAAAAATTCATAGTTTCTGTGGAGATGTGGATGCACTAAACTAAAAAGTGCATAAAACCTTTCTCATTTTCATACAATATAGAATCTAGATTGTATCTTTCTCAAAAATAAAGTGTCAGTCAGGTAGATTTCTTGTTGAAAGGTTCAGTTGCAGTGTTGCAATTAAAGTCTTTGTTTTATTGTTAATTTTTACAGATAATATCAGTTATAATTACCAAGATACAGGAAGTATCAAGAAACTATCAAGATGAAATCCCCATTAAAATGGCCATGAAAGAACATTTGTAGATTTTAGAACAACTAGATTTGTGGTAAATGTTTCTGTAGTATTACTTATTTCATACTTGTTTCATTATTCCGGAGCAGACGCAGCTGTGCCAGTGACCTCTTTCCCATGCTTAAGTTAGATCTGAGCTCTGATGCCCCCGGGGCAGATGACACGGAGTCACAGTTCAGCCACTAGAATCATTCTGCCCTGTCAGCCCACATTTTCTCATAGACCGTGTGTGAGCCTCATTCTTGAGTACATCTTTAGATTTTCTCACTGAATCTCGGCGAGTATTCTTGGGGATGAAGATGTCTTTCACCCTGTTATATTCTAGTCTTCAAGAAATGTGAGAAATTCATAGCTGGTGTTTATCGGGCCAGTGCTGCATTGTCACTACATCCTTGTTTTTATGCCTTGCTTCCTTAAATAGGCTATTTGGTTTTCTGTGATGTTTTAAACATTGTTTTGAAATATTAAATAATCTGATCAATCGAGGCGCATAAAGTGTTAATAGGCCCAGAGTAACATTATCTACTTTTCAAAAGTTTGGGGTCAGTAAGATTTGTTTAAAATGTTTTTAAAAAACGTTTCTTATGCTCACCAAGACTGCATTTATTTAATTTATAAGGCTGCTGTCACATTAAGACCAAATGGACAGATCTAATACTGTTAGACATGCATTTTCTTTCTGTTCAGTTAAGACATAACCAACAGTGTTTACATGAATGCTTGCCAAGACGGGCATTTTTACACTTTTGTTTGTGTATTTTTCTGTTCAAGCGCAAGAAGTTCAATACTCATGACCTGTTTTCTGCGCGCGCACAGGCAGCTGTCTCAGACATGGCTCTCTGTGTGTGTGCGGACAGAAAACAGCGTGCAAGTACTGAATTGAGTTCTTTCGTGTCTTCTTGTGCTTGAATCTGAATGGTTAAAAATCACTTGAATGTTTAAAGTGACAAGACTTAAAAACACGTGCTAATGATAAACTTTCATGACGACGCAGCACTGGCCCAGTCGGTGATAATAAAGTGATAATTCCATCAACTGTCCCGAGTGCCTTTCACGCTGGCCCCGGGACATTGGGCAGTACTTATTGTCGAGCCCTGTTGTTTAGCCTACAATATAGAAAGTATATCTCTTAGGGCTGGGACAATAAATCGATGCATCGCGAATCGATTCTGGATCAATTCTGAGATTTTCCGAATGCATCGCGATTCTCTCTCGAAACGATTCTGAGCTTAGTTTTTAACAGCAGATGGCACTACATTCTTTAGAAACAGCCATACTCTGCTTACTTCCAATTTCTTACAAAATTACAAGAGTGTTTGCACTGTTTAAATTAATCTTGCGTCATAAAAGCATTCTGAGGTGCAAGTACATTCTCAGACTTGCCGAATGCACAAGCACTCTTCTTCGTGAGCATTTGAGCATGCAGTTAAAAACTAGCCTAGAGCGCCATCTGCTGTTAAAATCTAAGTTCATAATCGATTTGAGAGAGAATCGCGATGCATTTGGGAAATCAAGTAATGCATCGATTTATTATCCCAGCCCTAATATCCCCCCTCTCTTAGGCTCATGTAAACTCTCTTCTCTGTGGTGGTATGTTGCATTTCCTTCGGTGGGTTTATGTTGTGGTTCAACCTTTCGTCACACTGCTCAGAGCTGAATTTTATGTCCTTGAGGTCTGCGTGTTTAGCACATGAAGGAAATGGTGAGTTTTTTTTGTCTTTTCTCACAGCCAATGGACTCTAGAGTCTGTTTCAATACGATCTTAAGTTTCAGCCTCCAAGTTTCTCATCACGTCATAGCTGTGCATTCGCTTCTGCGTTCAGCATGGAGCAGTTTCGCATTCCTCGCTACACTTCATTTATCTTTGTTTTATTCTGAATGAATGAAGTAAAAGCTCTAAAACAGTCGCAGGTCCTGTAAAAGCAGCTGCTTTGAACTCATGCCCAGAGGAACTTTGCCAACACAAATGGCCTTTGCCCACCCCCACCCCACTATATACATGGCATACATTAGTATGTAGCTCTCTGTGGATGCTAACGTGGTAACTTGTGAGTGTAATGATGTTTAACACCCTGACATTAATTTAAAACGGTTAATAATAGTTCACCCAAAACTTTTTCTTCTTCGAAACACAAAAGCAGAAGTTAAGCTGAATAAGCAAGCTTATGAGCTTCTTGTTTCCATATACTAAAAGTGGATGTGGATTTATTACTGCCATGTTTTTGAAATGTAATTTTTTTTTTTGTGACCATCAACTTTTGATGAACGGAAAAGAGCACCTCGAATATTCTGCCTAATAGCAGAATATTCAATATTTTGTCAGAGTTTCACACTGTTTTATTTCACTACTGCCAGTTATTCACTCCAATATGCTTATGCAAACAGACAAACGCTTTGTCTAACTGCAGAGACTTCTTCTCTCCCAGCCTCTTTCCATCATTTCCTCATTTTTTTGTCGTCTTTTCTTCCTCCTACTCTCACGTGGCCCCAGCTGGGATGCAGAGAGAGTGTTTAGTATGCCGGCAGCGCTTCTGGGCCTTCCTGATTCTCCATAGAAAGCAGGACAGAACGTGAGGAGGGGGGTTACAACGCCACAGTGGACTGTGGGAGCAGAGTTTCTAAGATCCGCTCCAGGAATGTCCATGATTCATTCGACCTTGCTTTTACCCAATCCCCAGTTGTCCCTTGTCATCCCAAGCACATGAGCTCTGCCCCATGCTAGTGTCTGAGGGGAGTGTAGATGGAGATTTCGGAGCAGTTGCTTCCCCGGGTGAGCGTTCAGCACTTGCTGGACAGACGTGGATAGCGGTAGATCTATGAATGAGGTCCTTTAGAGTGCTGGGGGTTGGGTGGGATCTTTAAGAAGGGGCCAAGGAAGGAGTAGGGGGGTCCAGGGGCCCTTAGAAGCCATGGGTGAATGGGAAGGCCAAGGCTGCTTTGTTCTGAGGTCGAAGGGCCTTTGGGGGGAGAGTGGAACACAACAGAAATTTACAGGACCACATGAGGTGAGGGATGGAGAGGAAGTTTCCTTACAGCCGTACAGCATGGCAATAATGAAAAACAAGAACTGAACCTCATGAAGTGATTCTCAATTGATGGGTCACGACCCAAAACTGAATCGTAGGTCTGTACTGATAGCCTGGGAAAATTGAAAAACTTAATTTAGAAACTAAAATTGTCATGTTCATATTTTGATTGATTAAGGACATGAACAATTCTGTCTTGATACACCACTTGATATCCAAAGTAAAGTCTGTGTGCTGAAGCAAGTTGCTAATGTTTGCTATACTAATAATGACAAATTTTTTATGATACAAATTTGGATTTTTAAGCCATGGACACATCTGATACTTGGATGATGATCTATGATTTTCCAGTATGTTTGATACAGCGCTCAATGGTCGTTAATGAGTGATTCTGAAGAAAAGGTTCTTTTGAGTACTCTTTTTAATTATTCGGTTGAACTGATTCATTATTCTAAGATTGAAAGTCATTCGACTGCAAAAGAGAACTAAAACTGAGGCGACACCATGTTTGACGATCTATATAACCCGAGATTGAAATCACTGTGATAAACAGTATTTAACTATAAAAATGCAATGTAAAATGCAGGGACTTCTGAAAAACACTACAAGGAAATTGTAAAAATCTCTGGATTCTCTTTTGAATCATGTTTTTTAGATCTGACTGAAACTGTCAAAATGAATTGATACACTAAAATTAGTGGTTAAACGGATTGTTGTTGATCCGTGATCCGTACGGACCAAGCCTCACAGTTCGGGACGCGTGTGTTTCGCGGATCAATTGCAAGTTTGACCGCAATAGAGTGAAGGTTATCATTTGCACGTGTTTTGTCTTGTTAGTTTACACATTAAATAGATATAAAACCATTCCAGCGCTAGAAGAGGCAAAAGAGGATTTAATTCGTTATCGCATGCCACGCTGTTATCGGCGCGCACAGACGCGCGCACACACACAGAGAGAGAGAGGCGTGTTTCAGATAGCTCGCAAACTCCAAATTGATTTCTCTTTTGCGTCCTCAGTGCACTTGGATGGACACATACACGCAATATGTCAGTCAAAATACCCCACTCGGCAAGTATTTTCGTAAACACATTCGGTTATGTCTTAATTGAACGAGGTGAGAATTCGGATGTGTGAGTGCATGGGGTCTTACTCTTAAAGTGACAGCAACCTATAAATACCTGCTGTTGTCTGTCATGTAAATCAAACAACATAACACAGCTTTAACAAAGATTAATCTATATTAAATTTATACAGTGAACAGTGTCATTTTACATTTAATTACATTTCTGTACACAAATTAATACTACAGTTAGACCTTATACTTTATTTGTAACTTTGTTGTATTTATCTATGCTTGTAATTGATGTACAGTATTTGTTCTTTTTAAAGTCTGTTCACTTGCCTTTAATAATGTATTAGTTAAGCTAGTAGTTTCTGCTGTGGTATCGGAGTAGTTAAAGTGGGCTAAGTAATAAATGCAAAGTTACCCCCACCCCCCAATTTTTTTTTTTTTTGTGCTGATCCGAAAAATGATCCGATCCGTGACTTAATAACCGTGACATGTTCCGAACCGTGAGTTTTGTGATCCGTTGAACCACTAACTAAAATGCATCAGTCTTGATGCTATTATCAGTAGTTCTGATGTTATCTTGAATTTCTCTGTTTTTGCATTTACTGTTAGTCAGTTTAGTGTTTCAGTTCCTTTTGGCATCTCTGAGACATGGATATAAGCTTCTCTCCGGTACATTGTTGTTCAGTGTTTGTTAATTAGTAATTCACAAACAAATAGTTCTTTTGGGACTATTCTTTTTAATGATTTAGTCGAAATTATTAATTATTCACTCAACTGCAAAGGAGAACTATAACCGATGCTACTGAAATGTAAACAATGCGACATTTGCCACAATCTTAAAATTGATAAGTGATAAATGGTAGTATTTATCTGAACAATGTATTTTACTTAAAAAATGCAATGTAAAATGCTTTACAAGGACCATTTTTGAACTAGGCTAATTTATTCTTTTTTTTTAATTGGGGCCTTGAGATCTGAATGATCCAAATTAATTGATTTTAACTAAAATGATTCAGATTCTTGATGTCATAATAAATAATATTCCATTGTTATCTCGAATTTCTCTCTGTGTTTTTGCATATGCTGTCAGTCAGTTTTGTGTTTAAGCTTTGTTTGGCATCTCGGAATCGTTCTTTCACATCTTCACGGTGAGGAGTCATTGAGCAGAACGCACCCTCCCCCTGCCCATTCTGTCATTT
The DNA here is from genome assembly GCF_019924925.1 of Ctenopharyngodon idella. Lineage (NCBI taxonomy): Eukaryota > Metazoa > Chordata > Actinopteri > Cypriniformes > Xenocyprididae > Ctenopharyngodon > Ctenopharyngodon idella. The sequence continues at coordinate 29,255,554 of NC_067235.1, read as the reverse complement.
CAGAGCACAATTCCCACTTGCACACTTGTAGCATCAGTCTGGGCTTCTTCTGCTCTGTTTTTCAGTTAGGCCTGAGAGGTATGACGATATACACCATACCACGGTAACTGGTTAAGATACTGCTATACCATTTATAACTTGGTAGATATGTTTGTGCAGAATGTGCATCCATTTCCAAACCCACCTGGCTTACCTTTCCGATAACAAAAAAAGTACAGTTGTGTTGCTTCTTTGATGTTCCATGTAGGGGTGGGCGATATGGCAACAATATCATATAATGATTTCTTTCAGACAGGATCACGATCCACGATCTTATCATGATTCTTTTTCCATGCTGGTTTTTAAGACTATTTTGCAAGTCACTGAGCAGTACAGCCGAACTAATTTCCCTATTTTAAAAATAGCTTTACAAGGTAACAAAATAAAACAGAAAAAAGAATGGCAGGCCTTTTAGGCCGAAGTAGGGGTGGGCGATACAACCAAAATCTTATTTTATCTTTGTTATTAAAAATAAGAACAAAGATGCAAATTACAAATAATAATAGGACAGATATAATGTAAGATGAAATAAACAGTGCATTAATATTTTCAGCTACAGTAGGTGTATATACTGTAACAATACACTCTTAAAAAAAATGCTAGGTTAAAAACAACCCAAGTTGGGTTGAAAATGGACTAATCCAGAATTTGGGTTGTTTTAACCCTGCGATTGGGTTAAATGTTTGCCCAACCTGCTGGGAAGTTTTATTTAGCTAACTCAACTATTGTTTAAAAATTACTATATTGCTTGCTTAAAATGATCCTAAAGTATGTTGGAAATTAACATTTTATTAATATTTTTAATCAGGGCTGCACAATTAATCAAATTTCTAATCGTGATTAACAATTACAAGGGAAAATATCCACTTACATTATTCTGCATGTTTAAAAAGTGTGGTTAGAGCGTGTTACGTCGCGAGAGGCGAATCACGACTACTTCAGAATGTAAAAGGTCTAACCCAGCACAAAAGGAGCTACCAGTGACGTAGGTGTACGCTGATATGTCAAACGCACGTGAAACACCAGCACCCGCCATTTTTAAAAAGCTGTGTACACAGCCTATATATTTACTCCATGAACTAACTCTACAATCATGAAAAACAGTGATAGGACCTCTCAACCTTACGCTAAGGAGAAAATCCAGCGCGACTTTGAGCAGACCAAGCAAAACATGATTAAGTATTTCTGTTAAGCTAGCGACATTTGGGCATCAACCACTCGGCAAAAGCTAAAACTTTTTCATATACTGTCTACTTTCTTTGCATAATAGTTCTATCTAATAATGTATTAGACAGGACTGTTAAACAGATTGTAAACTAATGAAGACGGAGAATGCGAGCACTGTGTTCTCAGGTTCTGTCTGAACTGTTCTTAGCGCCGTCAAAATAAAAGTCCGCCTGGCCGTCAAAATAAAAGTAACAACAAGCGCAGTTTACGTCATTTCAGACCCTAGGGGAACACATGTTTCAGCTTGTTTTTTATTTTTATACAAAAATATGGCATGCAAAAATATGGCAAACAATGGTGTAAAGCTATTCAATACATCATTCAATGTAAATTGTGATAATTGTAATTAATAATCGCAATTACAATTTCAAGAGAATAATCGACCAATTATGATTTTTGTCATAATCGTGCAGCCCTATGTTTAATAAATGTTCATCTTTTGATTATTATTGTTTCCTCTAGTAATTATGGGTCTGATTTTTAATTTCCAACCTATTTTGGGTTCATTTTAATCTAGCCATATAATAATTTTTAAACAATAGTTGGGTTAATTAAAACTGTCCAGCATGCTGGGCAAACATTTAACCCAACAGCTGTGTTAAAACAACCCAATCTCTGGGTTTGTCCGTTTTCAACTTAACTTGGGTTGTTTTTAACCCAGCATTTTTTAATATTCATGTAAGAAATTGAATAAACAAATGTAAAAATAAAACACTGCATAGACTTCACTGTATAAATTAAATATACACTGATTCTTAAAACTACTGAAGTTATTCAGTCAAGAGCAGTGAGTGATTTTCTTGTTGTCTTTTGTACTTTGGTTAACATTGACACAGAGGCTGTGGTCACTTTAAGACTTAACGCACAGATCAAATATACTGACACACATCCAAACTGTTTACATTCACTTAAGATGTAAATGATTGTGTTTATGTAAACCTTGTGTGTAGTTGACAGTTTAAGCACAATAAGATGTGAAAGAGAACTTAGTTCATTACTCACGCGCTGTTTGACAGACTTTTACTGTGCGTGCGCTTCGGGTGTACACGCTCAGAAAAACGTATGTTAGAACATCGTGTGAATAAAAAGTTTATCTGGCGAAGCTTTAAAATGCATGCAAATAATAAAGTTTGCGAAGAACTGCAGTGTTACATGAGCGTAACCCTACCACTACGTTGCTGAAAAATATGATGTGAATGTACGTTGCGTTGCACAGTATGTTGGGATGGGGGCGCCAGAACTGCAACTGATGTGCACTGTGGCATGATGCGAAGATCTTTCTTCAAAGGCAGATCGTTGACATTTTTATTGTTCACAATCTAAAATCTTGATATTGCATACCCCTAGTTCCATGTAAATATTATTATACATGATGAATATAATAATCATTAAATGTCATGCCATCTGATACCATCACTGTGCTAGTAGCACCACAGTACTTCTTTGCGAGGGAAGTGTTTGTCAGACCATAACGTCTTACTGTGTAATGTCCTCGCTTGGGCTTTTTCTGAAATGAGATCCACAAACTACACTTATAATCTGTCTCTTAATGGTCTTGGGAAAAAGCTGCTTAGTCTTGGAGATTTGGAGGTGGGGTTTTGGGGTGTCGACTCTCCAAGAAACCAAGACAATTGACAATAGCTTGTATAGCCTCTTCTGCTTGAGTGACTTAATGGCTTCTGTCCTATTGTCTTGTTTTGAGGTCAGATCCAGGACACCTGCTGCGAGCAACGACCGAAAAACAATGATTGTAATGGCCAGTTCCAGTTTGATGAGATCTGAGGGCCATGTTTTCAAGTCATTAGTTCTGTTACCACTATCAAACCCATGTTGTTTACCTGCAGCACGTCCTTAATCAGAGCGTGTAGAGGAGGATCGATATGGCTCGCAGGGGTGTAAATGCAGCGACCTGACAGTGTTCTGATGAAAATTCAATGCACTGATGATGAAAATTAATTATCAGTTAGATTAGAATATAAGATATTTTCTTTAATGTATTTGAGAATTATTAAAACTGATTGATATTTTTTCCAATTTCATCCTAACAGCCATTAAATCTAAATACATTAAAAATGTGAAATAAAATGCAATAAAAATCTAGTTAAAAATAATTTTAAAAAATGAAGTTAAAAATAAACAGAAGGAATGATTATATTTAATCATTTAAATTTATATGCCTCAATATAAAAATACATTGTATAGCAGCAATACTTACATACGTAGATTTTTAATAAAACATTTTAATATGTAAAACATGCCAGACACTGACTTCTGTGAACATTTGTGAATAATGATGCATTTCAATATTTAAATTGATTTGAATTGTTATGAATTCATTCATTTAAACAGACAGATTCATGCCAATGAATCAAAGCTCTTTAGGAAAAATGTTCTTTAGTGTTTTTGAAAGAAATCTCTTATGCGTACTAAAGCTGTGTTTATTTGATCAAAAATACAGTAAAAACAAAAATATTGTGAAATATTATTACCATTTAAAATAACTGTTTTCTATTTGAAAATATTTTAAAATGTAATTTATTCCTGTGATTCAAAGCTGGATTTTCAGCATAATTTCTTCAGTCTTCAGTGTCACATGATCCTTCAGAAATTATTCTAATATGCTGATTTGCTGCTCAAGAAGCATTTCCTTTTATTATCAATGTTGAAAACGTTTGTGCTGATTAATATTTTTATGGAAACCTTCAATAAATTTTTCCAGGATTCTGTGATGAATAGAAAGTTTAAAAGAACAGTGTTTATTTGAAATACACATCTTTTGCGATATTATAAATGTCCTTTACAGTCGAATTTGATCAATTTGTTCTGTCTATGCTGAATAAAATGATTAATAAAAAAAAAAAGTGTCACCCCAAACTTTTGAACGCTAATTTATGTAGTAACAATTTAATATGTAAACCAGCCCTAATCATGAATCTGACCAAAAAAATCAAATGAATCAAAAGCTGAATTATGACTAAATAAAATAATCAAATCATTGTCAGAGCAAATATTTTACAGCCCTGCTCGCAAGGTTAAATGGCACGGTAGTGTGTACGTGTGCGTGTCTGTGTGTGTACAGCAGAACTACTCTGACAGCACAGAGAGACTGTGGGAGGAAGTGACAATAATAGTGTGTGTGTGACCTATTTTATCCAGCGCACCTACAAGCAGACTTCACAGCGTGTGCTTTACTGGACACAGCTTGGGCTGCGCTTTTCTAGCGTGGTTATTACCAGGGACACCACATACACTGTGTGACACTTACGCAAACGCAGCCCAGTGTTCATTTGAATATTTCTCTCTCTACATCTATCCTGGTTTCTTTATTTAACAGCCATGTGGTTTCACCCTTCACACACACATTGAGCCTTTCTCCTTGGCCAAAGCCAGCGCTGTTACTATAGAGACGCTGCCCACATGATGGTACACACTTTGACAGCACGACTTCGCTATAATAAGCCTCTCTCGCTCTTCTCTATATCAGCACAATTCGACCACGTTAAGATGACAGCTGACAATTGCTAGCAGCTTTACTGTGGTGACCACAACCATCCCCTTGGTTAAAAAATACACTGGTATCATGATACATAAAGTATATTTGTATTTGAATAGCATGAGGTAATGCCTGTTTTTGGCTGCTGAAGATTTGCAAATAAAGGGGTTGCTTATTTAGTTTCTATTATAATTTGGAACCATTCTTATTTATATGAATCCTATAGAATGATGTAATAGTAAAGTAAAAATTCTACTGGATATACTGAAATTCCTATTTTTGATTTTTGTTTGAGTGTTTCTTCTAGGGTTAGGGATATTTAGCTTATAAATGTTTCAGCTTTGTCGCTTTATTGGATGTTAGTTTCCCATTCAAAGCTGTAAAATCAACTGGCAGTCTTGATAATGTAAAGTACACAAAAATGAATTTCGAATAAATGTTACGTAAAATAAAAAAGTGCTTGTTTAACTCTTTCCCTACTTACTTACCTACATTCAAGTGTTCTTAAAAAAGAATGCAAGAAGATTAGACTACAACATGCATAAATGATGCTTCTATCACTTGTTTCTGCTTCTTCGCTTGTTTTGATCAGGAGTTTTTGTACTCTTTTAGAAGATGCGTAATAGCGCCACCTACCGTGAAAACATGGATTGCCAGAAAATTGTCAATGGCAGGGAAAGAGTTAACTTAAAGGAACACTCCACTTTTTTTGAAAATAGGCTCATTTTCCAACTCCCCTAGAGTTAAACAGTTGCATTTTACCGTTTTCAAATCTATTCAGCCGATCTCCGGGTCTGGCGGTACCACTTTTAGCATAGCTTAGCATAGTTCATTGAATCTGATTAGACCGTTAGCATCTCGCTCAAAAATGACCAAAGAGTTTCGATGTTTTTCCTATTTAAAACTTGACTCTTCTGTAGTTACATCGTATACTAAGACCGACGGAAAATGAAAAGTTGTGATTTTCTAGGCCGATATGGCTAAGAACTATACTCTCATTCTGGTGTAATAATCAAGGAGCTTTGCTGCTGTACCATGGGTGTAGCAGGCGCAAAGTTATTACGCAGCGCCTGTGACCCCCTGCTTGCACAGGGAGCGTGCCTTGCAACCATGGAGACATTTGTGAGAGACGCTGCGCAATATCTATGCTAAAAGTGGTACCGCCAGACCCGGAGATCAGCTGAATGGATTAGAAAACGGTAAAACTCAACTGTTTAACTCTAGGGGAGTTGGAAAATGAGCCTATTTTCAAAAAAAGTGGAGTGTTCCTTTAAGCCATTGATATAATGCATATTTTCTGAAGTGATTCTCCTGATTAAACTCCTTAAATATAGTTTAGGACTCTCACACATCACTCTTTTTTCTTTATTTTTAGTAGCATGTGTTGCATTATCATTTATCAACATTGCAGAAAGAAGTACTATAGCAAATTAGCATAAATGAATTCCTTCTGTGGTCAGTTTTCTCTTTCAGGTCAACTAATGTCATGGCGGAGCACCAATTTGAAGATATTCTTGCTGAGCAAGTTAAAGTTAGCTAAACTGATATACTGAGGTTTGTTAACAGCAGAGTAACTCAATAAGGCATGTTCATTATGTACATCGGGACAGCATGCTTGCAGTGCTTTGGCCAAGCATTCATGCTTGTGTACTTGAATTAAAGTAGTTTTTTGGCCTTAAAGTCTTTGTTAACTGGCTGAACTTAGCACAGCTCTCACACGGGCCAAAAAAATGCTCCCTACAAAAACACACTCCATTCCTACATCTCTCGTTGCCATGGTTGCAGAATACTCCCCATTCCAGAGAATTCCTGCCTGGAGGTCTCATGGATTCTTTGCGTTTGTTTACTGCTGTCTGCAGTTCAGCTCTACATGAGGCTGACCTTGTAAAGCACACGGCCTTTCATATCTTTACAGGAGTTTATTTTAATTCATTTGCATGTTAATTAAAGACATACTCTTAAGGTGAATAAAACTATATTGGACATTTGCTAATTTCAGCAGATGTCTTTCTCTCATATAAGCCATCCTCATTGTATGTTGCTGATCTTGTTATCATGCTGGCTCATTCATGCATTTTTATAATCCACAGTGTTTGGGTTATGGCAGGTCCTTGTGTGTATGAGATTATAGTGCAGACTAATGGCTGACATTAAATGGCCTTTATTCTCCTTTTCTGTGTCAAGTGTCAGGACCCCAGTGGGTTCGGAAATGCGCCATGTTTGTGAGAGCGATGAGCCTGGCAGACATGTCCGGTAAGTGCCGCTCCGCAGCCAAACGCACTTCACTCACAGGATGGGATCAACTCTGACTCTGTTTGTACAGTTATGAACTGAGCAAGAGGAATAGTTTACTAAAATAGTAAAATGCTGTATTAAGATTATTCAGAAGCTTTTGATGAATAACAGGATTTGAACCCATGCCTGCCTAAACTCTTACTGTGCATGCTTTGAGTCTCATTCACTCATAATTGCTTACTTTTTACCCTCATTCTACTGTTGATAATTCCAGATTATTCTAAATCAGGGAGGGCGTGTCTACAGGAAGTGATTAGCATAATACATGTCCATAAAAGGGCTTTCGTACAACCTCTCCTGTATACATTTGTCAGTCTCTGCTTATGATTTCATATTTTTAATGTATCAAATTTCAAAATTGGTTAAGATGCAATTAGTTAAAAACATTGTAGTTGTATTCTAACTTTGAAAGTAGACTTGTAGTGGAGTCATTTTGTTACTCAAATTATAATATATAATATATCTGACCCTAAAATAAGTCTAATTTCAAAATAACAAACATTCTGGAATGTTGTTCTAAATTTGATTGTGAATTTCAAATAAATTTTAAATGATAAGCTGAACTTTTATTTGATATATTTTTAATGTAATTTCCACATAAAAACTGCTTAAACACAGGTTGTACTCAGAAATACATGCGTATACATGGTTAGTGAATGAGACTCATTATGTCTTGTGTTGTTTTGTTTGTTTGTGCATGTTTCATGATCTGTGTGTATTTTTTGCCTTTCCTTCTATGTCTGACTGAGTTGAAAGAGCCCTTGTTTGTGCATAGCATCAATATAGCTGGTCATTGATTGCTGGATGACCAGAATGGACTGTGAGTGATCAGGAAGCCAGACTTTCAGTTGGGATGTAAAAATATCCATATTCAGATTAGATTTCCTTTTAGTTGTGGCTTATAGAAGGGCAAGGCATTTATTTCAGATGTAAAGATATGATATAGTGATCTCATTTGAAAGTTGAAAGACTCTGTTTACATTATTAATACATTTCTGGTCTTATTGTGTCTTATTGACATTGCACTTTTGGCTGATGTCATCAGTCTTATTTTGTAACCATTCTCCAACCACTTGAACCCATTCTAGAATGTAACACCACACCCCCCTCCCCCTCCCCCAGTTAATCCAGTTAATTCTGATGGATGAAACAATGTCTTTTTTATTGGTGAATATCCTGTTTTCACTCAGAAATATGACAAAGATTACAGAATGTGTCAACCTATTGAGAACCACAAAGAGAGCCAGTAGCTAGATGAAAACTTAGAATACTTTGGGTTTTATTTGTTTATTTATTTAAGTCATTCAGTAATTTTTTCTGATTATAATGGACTATATGCATGGAGCGTTCTTTAGAACTTCCGCAATAATATAAGTCAGCTGGAAAACTTCTGGTGAAATGTCACTTGTTGGTGTGTTAAAGGATTAGTTCACTTTAAAATGAAAATTACCCTATGATTTACTTGCCCTCAAGCCACCCTAGGTGTATATGACTTTCTTCTTTCTGATGAATACAATCCGAGTTATATTAATAATCACCCTGATGCTCCCAAGCTTTATAATGGCAGTGCACAGAAACCACCTGTTTGAAGTTCGAAAAAGTGCATCCATCCGTCATAAATGTACTCCACACAGCTCCTGGGGGTTAATAAAGGCCTTCTGAAGCGAAGCGATGCATTTGTGTAAGAAAAATATCCATATTTAACACATTATAGAGTAAATTATAGAGTACAACTGGCTTCTGCCAGACCGCCTTCCGTATTCAACTTAAGAAGAAAGTGTAACGCCTCTCGCAAATCAAAACGCTTATGTTACGTCTCACGACGTCACGTCAGTTACGCTTGTTTCGTAAGTTGAATATGGAAGGCGGAAGCTAGTTATTTTACTTTATAACTTGTTAAATATGGATATTTTTTACTTCAGAAGGCCTTTATTAATCTCCCGGAGCTGTGTGGAGTACATTTATGATGGATGGATGCACTTTTTTTTCGAGCTTCAAACAGGTGGTTTCCGTGCACTGCCATTATAAAGCTTTGGAGCATTAGGGTGATTATTAATATAACTCTGAATGTATTCATCTGAAAGAAGAAAGTCATATTATCCTAGGATGGCTTGAGGGTGAGTAAATCATGGGATAATTTTCATTTTAAAGTTAACTAATCCTTTAGGTAATAAATGGAAAGCAAAGTTCCATTAGTCTCACCCCCCTAATTTTTTTATTTATTTATTTATTTATTTTTGCTGATTCTGAAAATGATCCGATCTGTGACACAAAAACCGTAATGTGATCCAAACCGTGAGTTTTGTGATCCGTTGTACCCCCTATATTAAACTGTCAGGACGCACCTAGATAAGGGTGCCTGAACATCCCTAACATGTCCAAAAACCAGTGTAGAGAACAGCACAAATGCTCTGTCATATGAGCAGCCCTCCTCTTCCTGCGAACAGCTGAGGAGTCACTGAGGCCTGGCGTTAGCCCAGCGTTCAGATCACCACATCAAATATTCAACAGGTGCCTCTGAATGTGAGCTTTTTGTGTGTCTGAGATGGTAAGAAACAAGAGATAGACGAGTACGTGAAGAAAGAGTGCTTTTACGCTTTCGAGAATCACCAAGGAAAGTCCACCCATCCACACGTGTCTGTGGAGGTTCCGACGGCAGGATTAGAGACCAGAATGAATACGGATGCATCTGAATTGGAGAAGGTGACCTAGGGAGGTGATGACAGCTAAAGTGCGGCTAGTACTTGACCTTGTTGACCTCCACACTTCTGCCTCAAGGTATCAACAGCAGAAGAAATGTTCAAGAGGAAGAGAGTGTTCAAGGTATGAACCAATTTATGGAAAACGTTTTCAGTATCTTGTGGAAATATTTACCTAGCTTGCTTAGAGTTTAATTGGTTGGTCAGGTAATAGATTACTGATTTGTGAATGGTTTTTATGGCTTTAAAGTTTAAGATTTTAAGCAGCTGTCAAAAGCAGCTTGTTTTGTGTCCAACCGTGACTGTCAGAGAAACATAAACCAGTCATGGAGAACACGTATGAGATTACCAGAAGAGAGACGGCATGGACCGGCATTTTTCCAGGCTTTACCGACTGGTTGAGAAGGATTATGTGGCAGAAACTAAACAAGTTCAAGTTATGCCTACTTTGTTGTACAGCAGAGAGGAGGTGTACTAGGTCAACGTGGTTAATCTCAGGTGAACCCGTATGCCAGCCACCAGGTGCGTTGTTTGCTGTAAATCTTCCAGCGGGCCTGACAGGTGTGTGTTGTTTGCATAACATCACTGTGGCCTTGGTTAAAACCAGCTGCATTTACTGTCATTACACATGGTAATACTCATAGCATTGGATGAGGAACACTTGAAGGTTGAAATGTAGTCTTTATTGTGGGTTGAATAAAAGCATGCTGCTTTTTTTCAGTTTTTTTTCAGCACTGTTACCAGGAGCTTTCACAGCTGGACGGGCGAGTCATGTGGTTTCAGCACACAATGTGCAATGAAACTTGGACTGAATAAGTTTTAATGATGCATCTACCAGCTGCATTCAACATAGATATTTAACTCTTTGTCATTGTTGAGAATAAGAAAGATTTTCATATTCTTTTGTTTCATTTGCAACTGAGGGTTTTTAAGCATATTATACTATATATTATAATATTTTATGCTATATACAATACTGTTCAAAAGTTTGGGTTTGGTATGATTTTTTTTTTTTTTTTTTTTTTTTTTTTTGTTATTTGTGTAAGTCTCTGATGGTGTGTGCACACCAAAAGCGAAGCCAATATTCGCATTGCGTTACTCACTCTAGATTACTTGTTTTTTACGTCACAAGCGCGAATAAAAAACATTGTGCGATGAGGAGTGTCTTCACGCACATCAACAACAACACCGGGAATGCCAGGTTGTGCTTACTTTGGCTAATGCCAGTGCTAACCAGTTCATAATAATGTAAAACTCATAGCTGGAATCAAGCAAGAGATTTATTTTCATCACTTACCAGGTAGTCCAACTTCCTCACTTACGCTTCTCAAGCTATCTCCTTTTTTGTCCGGTCTGTATGAATAAGTTGTGTCGAATGTGTCAACAGGGCAAGCTCTTCGCTGATTGGCTTGTGCGACAACTCGTTATGTGAATTTTCCACTCGAGTTGAAACTTGCGTTGAAGACGCGATTGAGGCGAGTGTCGCCCAATTCGCGTCATTCGCGTCTTTGCATTGACTTTGTATGTAATCTACTCACGCAAATTAATTTCGCTTTTGGTGTGCGCACACTTATTATGCTCACCAAGGCTGCATTTATTTGGATAAAAATATAGCAAAAAATATATGAAATATTATTACAGTAAATATGAACTATTATTACAATTTAAAATAGCTGTTTTCTATGTGAATATTTTAAAATGTAATTTATTCCTGTGATCAAAGCTGAATTTTCAGCATCGTTACTCCAGTCTTTAGTGTCACATGATCCTTCAGAAATCATTCTAATATGCTGATTTGCTGCTCAAGAAATGTTTCTTATTATCAATGTTGAAAACAGTTGTGCTGCTTAATATTTTTGTGAAAACTGTGATTCATCAGGAGTTTTTGATATAAAGTTCAAAAGAACAGCATTAATTTGAAACAGAAATCTTTTGTAATTTTATAAATGTCTTTACTGTCACTCTTGATCAATTTAAAGCATCCTTGCTGAATAAAGTCTTTAAAAGAAAAATCGTATTGACCCCAAACTGTTCAGCGGTAGTGTACTTTTATATTTTCTCTTTGCATGTCAGAACAGACATTTAAAGACAACTTAAAATGGCATTCACAACAAATTTAGCTTCTGTGATGTGGTGTATTTCTGAGTGAAACTTAGCCAAGATCATCATTACTATTACTTATCCTCATGGTTCGGGATTCGACAAACCCTAAGCCAAGCTAGAGGCCAAAATTATATTAGAGACTTGGGCCAATAAGCACCATCCACCAGTACACACTGGCAACCGCATTGCAACTTCCTGGCAAACACTTTCGCAGCAAGCATTATTCATATTTTCCTTCAGTATGTATTTTAAATTTTGATTAATATTATATTTCCCCATTCTTAATGTTAGCAGAAAGTCATTTCAGTTGGGGAATCGCATTTATATTTTCATGAAAGTTGAATCATGCTCAATAAGACCAGTGACATTTATTAATAATGTAAATGGGGACAATTTTGATTTCAGTCAGTTTTATTTATATTAAGACAATGTAATAGAAATTATATTGGCAGTGAATGTTGTCACTTTTAAGCAAGATACATGATAGTGTCTAAAAATGCTGCTTTCACTTCAGGAATGTTGACTATCTCGATAACCCTTCCGTCAATCAGGGACAGAGAGGAAACGTGGTGTGCATCTCTGTGTAATAATGACTGACACACAATCAGTGTGACTCCAGTTAACCTCTTCAGACAGGGCTGTGCACAGTGTGCAATATATTTCCACTGATTTATAGACATTGGCAGGCAGCTCTTCTCACTGTCACAGATTTGGCCGACATCTCTCCTCTGAGATCTCAGCTGATCCTCAAGCCGTGTGCTGTGAAGGCTGAGATATCATCAGATTGAGGAATGTGTGTTCAGTCCAAAGCTGAATGGAAAGGTGGGGAGCTGGGAGGAGGCTGGGTTGGAATGATTTTATTTTTAAACATATCAGGAACACGGCTATTATATTTTTGAAAACAGTTTTATTTTCAATTTCAGTTTCTTTTAAATTTAATTCTTACTAAATTGTTTTTATTTTGTTTATATAATTGAAATTTTTTGTTTAATATTTGTTTTAGTCACTATTTAAGTTTACTTGAAGTACTAGTATTAAGTTTAGTACTTAATAGTATAAATTTTAAGTTTTCATTTCAGTGCTAGTATTGGATTTAGTTTCTTTAGTTTTTATTTTAAATGGTATTTTAAATTATTTGTAAATATTTATTCTATTGGTTCAGTTTTAGTCTTTTTTTTTTTTTTTTTTAAGTAATTTTTTTAACACAGTAAAAACTAAATAAAATGTTTATTTTGGATTTGTGTTTTTAAATTTCTGTTTAGTTTTAGTTAGTTTTACCTGTAAATATTTTTTACTTTGTTTGTATTTTTTGAAAACAGCTAGTTTTAGTTTGGTTTTTATTGCAAATCATTATTTAAAATAAAATAATAAAATACTTTAATTAAATACAATTCATTTTTCAGATTTCTTTTGTTTTTAAAGTATCAGAAATGTTTGGGGTTTTTTTAGGGCTAGTTTTCGTCTTTCTAGTTTTTGTTTCAACAACAACAATATTAATTGTGAGTGATCAGGAGCTGCGGTCAGGTAAAGGTTGACAGAAGTGATAATATCTTGAGGTCTGGTGTCAGTGTTTTCAGCTTTGCTTCCTTGTCTCCTCTATAAGAGATGCAGCATGCAAATCCAAACACAATATTTGTTTACAGGGCATCAGTGCTTTTGCTTTTTGCAGTCTGCATAGTTACAGAAATAAGCACGCATACTAAGGGGTTATTGTTATCATTAGGATTATATGGGAATAGATTAGAAGTGACACATCTGCTTGCTCAACTGTACAGTATAGGTTAAATCCTTAATAACCTAAATATGCTTATGCACCACTGACCATCTCTAAAGGTTTCTTGCCCAGGGGGGAGCAGCTAGCAATAAAGGTAAGTGTGATAGAAGTACCCAACACCTCCTTTCTCTTGTACTGCCACATGCACAAAGCTTACAGTACATCAATCTGATCATCGCCTCTAAAATGATTAGCTTATCAATATGGCTGGCCTATTCTCATTTGCAACCCCTTTGCGGAAGACAACAAGGATTGCATTGGATAAAACGGTAGACAAATCCACTCTTGTCATCCCTCATTCCTGTGTTTGAACTCATCCATGACTGTTTGGTGTTGTGTAAACCTAAAGGAAGACTGCAGAGATCTGTTGTTCCCTGAGGGGATTGGGAAAGTGCTGTCTCGCAACCAAATGCTCCGGTAGCAATGTTTCCATCGAAACTGCCTGTCAGGTGGATGAAACTCAAACAGTCATCCTGACAGGTCTGCTGTTATCAGAACTAATCTGCATGACTGAGATGTAATTCGCCGGGGCTTTTATTCATCAAAGACAAGTATAAAAAGCTCTAATAAGGGAGGAAACATCCGGTGTGTACTCGGCTCTTGCTCTGATGCCCAGAGCTCTGTATTATAATCTTGGAACTCTGACATTAAGTGTCTGCACTGAACTTTTTAGAGCTTTACAAACAAAAATAATTAATAAACATATATATTTATTATATATATATATATATATATATAATATAATAAATATATATACTGATGCCATATGTGTATGTTGGGCCTACAAAAATAAAATGAACGTGTGTGTGTGTGTGTTTTTTTATATATATATATATATATATATATATATATATATATATATATATATATATATATATATATATATATATATATATATAGGGGTGTACTGGTACACAGAAGTCACGGTTCGGTACGGTACGATTTCGGTACAATAGGAAAAATGGTCACACTTTAGTTTATGGTCCAATTCTCACTATTAACTAACTATTAACTATGACTTTTGCCTTAAACCCCTAAGTACTGCTTATTAATAGTTAGTAAGTTCATTGTTAAGTTTAGGTATTGGGTAGGATTGTCTTATGTAGAATATGGTCATGCAGAATAAGGCATTAATATCTGATTTATTTAAGTAGGCTACTAATAAACAGACAATATCCTAGTAGTATACATGCTAATAAGCAACTAGTTAATAATAAGAATTGGACCCTAAACTAAAGTGTTAGCGGACAAAGGAGCAAATCCACAATGCTAGGTTTCTTTTATTTTATTTTGAACAGACAGTAGTAGAAATCACAGTTTGTTTAGCATTTAGTCCCCTAGTTGGTACAGTAGGCTATTAAGCACTATGCAGTAAACAGAGGTATTTGGTTACAATCCGCTACAAAACTGAAAAGTATCTTGTGTTATAAAAGTACAGAATAAATAGAATAATGAAAAAATAAAGCTTGTACATTAGGAGGGTTACAATTTGCTCCACTTAAACTATATTTAAACATTCAAAGCTTAAGCCCAACCCTCCTATACTTAATTCCTCACCGTTTCACGCGCAGTTGAGTGTGCGAGCCTTTCAAAGTATTCTCCTTGAGTGCAGAAAGATGCATCTGACGCCTGCACACTACATAGTGGACTACCTAGACACACACACACACACACACACACACACACACACACACATATGTGTTCATTTTACTTGTGTAGGCCCAACATATACATTTGGCAACCCATGCCAATCTACACTGATCACCCATTTTAAAATGAAGTGTTTGATGTAAATGCTTGGCTTTTATTCCAAATGAGACCAGAGGTCTTCAGACGACTGTCTGGGTCACTTCACAAGCTGCTTGCTGCTCCCTTAGCTCCTTTCTGAGTGTGATTTGAGCGTTTAAATGAAAGTGATCTGTTTGAGACCTTATGAATCCTCAGAAAATCATCTCTGTATTGTCTGATCAATGTTGATTAAGGCTTTTGTAATCTATTTTCTCCAAAAGTGTATGTGTTTCAGATGATGCACTCTTTGGCTCTCAAACAGGGATGACTTTGATCTTTGTGATGTAGCATGAATTGTAAACCCATCAGAGCATAAAAACGTCCTTTCTTCTGTTCTCCTTCATCTTTCTTCAGGCTCGGAGCACTGATAATCTGGACAGTTCTGGGGAGCCTGGGACCCGATCAGTGGGCACCACTGCCAACTTGAAGGGGAAGATGAGCAAAAGGTGATAAACGGCACATCTCTCCATCAGTAGTCATTTAGGGTGTATTTAAACTAAAGATTTTAGTCTGTTTTGTCTGTTTTATGTCTGTTTTTTAGCTTTATTGGATTCTATGTTTTATGATTGAATACACATGTATTCATCAAGTTAGTTTTCAAATGAATTCATAAAATGTTGACAATTTTTTTTTTTAATCTTTTAATGATGTAATCAAATGAAAATTTTACATTTTTTAGGAAACAAAGTGCTGCACAACAGGTTTCCGTTTACAATAAATGAAAAGTTGTGATATTCCTTTAAAAATAATGTTTTAATAAACTATTATTATTGTTATTATTACTTAAGTACATTCTACTGTATAATAGCAATATATTTCTATCATAATTTCTTCAAGTTAAAACAAACTGTAATTTTGGTGGGTTGTAGTGAATACCTTTGGGTTTCTGTGTGTGTCTGACAATAGTTTAATAAAATAAAATGGTGAAATGCTCATGACATTCTACATTATATGTTAAATTCTATTTTTAAGAATGGATTCCACAATTCGGCCCACGTTTTCTGCATCACAGAAATCATAGGTTCCTATATTAAAGCAGCTTTCCAAAATAAGGTACCCACTTAGTAACCACACCCACTTAAACTGTAGTCCTGACCCTCAAGCTCAGGTTCATTCCAAGCAATTAAAACCAAGAGTAAAGCAGCCTTAAAAGGTTTAGACACAAAAGAGACAGACTGTATTTTAGTTTAATAGTTAATGAAGTAAAGGACTGTGTTGTCCTGTGAGTTCAGCTTCAGGTTTATCCACCTCTGAACACAGAGTAAAACAGGAAGAACTGAGTTTCACTTCCCCCTGAAATAACTGATAATGGGATGCAAAGTTCCCCTGTGGTGTTCATGAGTACCTTACTGAAAACTACCTTGGAGAGCTTCTACATTCTGTGTAACTTGAAAATATAAACTAAATCTGAAGAAATAAAACTCAGTGCTGGTGTGTGTGCGTTAACCAGGGCGTTGATAAGTCTGTGGCATTTTTTTTGTGTGTGTGTTTTGTTTTCCCAGCGAAAATCCTAAGATTGAACAGCAGTTATAGTGCCACTTGTCATAATGACTAATTTGATTAACCAGATAAGTTAAACAGTTTTAAAGTTTCACAACTTTAAACTCACTGCTTCAAGCTCAGCTCTTTGTGATGATAGTATATAGTGTGTTAACTCATTTGTTTTTTTGCTTGTGGTTCCAGGCTTTCTGTTGTGAAAGGTCACTTCCCCAAGCTTGTTGACTGTGCCCACTTTCACTATGAAAATGTGGACTTCGGTTCTATCGAGGTAAGATCTTGTCTTGAGCAGAAGTTTCTTAGCTCTCTAATAAAAGGTCAGAAAGGCCCAAAGTATATGTATGGAATCAACTTATTATTATTATTATTATTATTATTATTATTATTATTAAAACAAAGTATTTTAGAGCCGTCATGTCAGGATCACAATTATGATGCCTTTAAATACTGCCTGTGTAGGCATTAATACATCCATAATGTGCCGTATTTAAGAGTGAAAATAAATATATTCAGCAGGAATAAAGTAAAACTGAATTTTATTTTATTTATCGGAATGTCATTGAATGAAAAAAATGTTAGGCTATGATGTTATTGATTAATATTATTTAATGCGGTTTAGAAATGTGGTTGCAGGTATTCAATTTTAAAGAAAGATAACATGCACTAATTAATTGTGAACAAAAACACCAAAAACATCACTGAAAAGGTCTTCATGTGTTTTAGTAATGTGCATGTTCATTTGTCAGGATGCATCACAGAGTGTTTAGGGTTGTTAGGAAGAAACAAGCAGATATCCGCGTACAGCCGGAATATCTCCAGGGCTGATACAGCTCCTTGCTTTGTGACCTTCAATAATTCTCTCTCTCTCTCTCTCTCTCTCTCTCTCTCTCTCTCTCTCTCTCTCTCTCTCTCTCTCTCTCTCTCTCTCTCTCTCTCTCTCTCTCTCTCTCTCTCTCTCTCTCTCTCTCTCTCTCTCTCTCTCTCTCTCTCTCTCTCTCTCATATCCAGATTCATGTACTCTGAAAGGGAAGAGGAAACATTTACTTATATTTGATTCACAGATACACTGCAGTATGTCAGAGCTCTTCTCATATAAACTGCCAGTCACACAATGATCTGTACATTATTTAAGCTTGTCTAAAATCTGTGGTCAGTTGAGGCAGGTTTACATCCACAATGTTAGACATCCATTCTCAAAATGCATTCAGTGTCCCTGTGGCATTGTTTTTTGTGTTTATATACCCATTTTGTGTTTATTATGGCAGAGCGCTGTATACACACACACACTCGAGAGCACCTGGAGCGCACTGACCGCACAACATGACTGGAGTGGGAGTCTGTCTCATTAGTGTTTAAACCCCCTAAAGAAAAGAGAAAAATAAAAGACCTTTACATGTTTTCTGATATGACCCTGTGAAGCAGAAAGTGCCTCTCCTCTCCTCTCCTCTCCTCTCCTCTCCTCTCCTCTTCTCTCCTCTCCTCTGTGCTATTGCAAAATGATATTAATGGTCACGTACCATACTATCACCATGGTATCTTCCATGCAATTCCATTGTATATGAATACAGTAATCATTCATATATTTTACATGCATACTACTAGTCAAAAGTTAAGATTATATTTAATATTAAGATTTTTTTTTTTTTAAATGTAGGCCTGTCATGATAACTACTTTTTGTTGTGCGATATTGTTCCAGAAATAATTGCGATAAATGATATTATTGTCATTTTAAGACCATTTTATGCCACTGAATATATAATCATAATATAACAGCATAATAATGCAAGTAGGCCTACACACTTTCAAATGACAACAACCATTTAATTCTTTAGATCATGGAAATGAAGGATCAAAAAATGTAATATCCTAAATAAAAAACCTTGAATATATGGTAAATATTTTCTAAAAAAAAAAAAAAAATGCAAAGTAGCTGAATTTTCAGTATCATTACTCCAGTCTTCAGTGTCACATGATCCTTCAGAAATCATTCTAATATGCTGATTTGTTGCTCAAGAAACATTTCTGATTATCAATGTTGAAAGCAGTTGTGCTACTTAATATTTTTGTGGAAACCATGATGTATTTTTTGGTTAATAGAAAGTTCAAAAGAACAGCATAAACAGCAAAATAGAATATTTTTGTAACATTGTAAATGTCTTTACTGTAATTTTGGATTAATTTAATGCATTCTTGCTGAATAAAAGCATATCAAAAATCTTACTGACCCTAAACTTTTGAACAGTAAGTACCTTTGAATAAAATGTTTTGACCACTGATCATACTCATTATCTAAAGTGATGAGGAAGTTCAGACATGCTTCAGGGATATGAAACAGCATTTTTGTGACTTGAACAAGGGATGTTCCCAGCTTCTCGTAAATGATCATGTGTTTGAGAGTAACTGAATCTCATTAAACATGAGTAGCATGGTCTTAAATGGGTATGTTTCTTGTAATTCATCTGTCTAGACAGATGTGCGGACATAGTGATGTCGCAAAATCACAGCAATTCAAAACATGTTTATGCTGTTACATTCAACTCAGATTTTCCGACATCCTACAAGAAGTGTGGAATCAAACTCAGATTAAAATCAGACTTACAACCTGGAAACTCGTACATAAATGCACAACTGCAGTGGGATCAAGGTGTATGATGAATGAACACCCACTGAGATGTACACAGTTGATGATAAACATTCACCTTGAGAAACATGTCTGATCAGAGTCAGGTGGACACAAAATTATACAGTGCTAGTTGTCGACTAGTTGTTCTGGCAACATACTGCTTGGTTATTTCAAAAATATCTATTCTTGTGTGCCAATGCAGGACCATGAGCATTCCCTTTAAACGTTTGTTTATGTGTGCTTGAACTTCTTCACACATTCATGAATTAATGTCTGCTCTTTACACCTTCAGCTTCAGTTTGCCAACGAGCAGAGCGATGCCAGCTGGACCTCGGGCAGTGCCAAAGACCTGGTTTTCCTTGTGCAGGTGTCCTGCCAGGTGAGTGGGCGCACATGCCCCAGTCAGTGCTAATAATAAACAGCCCCTCCTGCTACAGCCTCAAAAAAAAACACAACTGATCGAATCAAACATGACCGAAGTCAGTGCACTACACCTTGTTTTGCATCTTCCTCTCTTCTGATGGCATCTTATTTGTTGACTTCCCCCCTCCCTCGATTCTCTCTCCTCTCTCTGCCCCTCTTTCCCCTACTCTCTCTCTTTCTCTGAAATCTAGGGTAAGACATGGATGGTGCGGCGTTCGTATGAAGAGTTCCGGACGCTGGACGCCCACCTGCATCAGTGCATTTACGACCGCCGTTACTCACAGCTCTTGGTCCTGCCCGCCCTCTGTGAGATCGGAGATCGGGTGGAGGTGAGCTTGACTGCACTGGATACTAATGCTTCTTATCTCATTTAGCTTCAATGTACAGTAGCTCATGTTGTACTGCTAACAGAGTTAGCTGCTCAGTATTGAGGTCGTCGGCCAGTTATGTAGGTTGGTGTCCGGACCCATAGGGACAGTGCTGGGAAAAACACCACTTTATCTTTCACGTCACTTTTATTATTATTATTATTATTATTATTATTATTATTATTTTTCATTTATCATGAGACTATTTAAATCTTGTAGTCTGTAATTACCATTAGATAGAAATGTTTGGGGTTGGTAAGATTTTGTAATTTTTTTTAAATCTTATTATCACCAAAGCTGCTTTAATTTTATTGAAAATACACTAAAAACTGTAATATTGTGAAATATTATTACAATTTCAAATATTCAATTTAAAATGTAATGTATTCTGGTGATGGCAAAGCTGAATTTTCAGATACCATTACTCTGATCTTCAGTGGCACATGATCCTTCAGAAATCATTTCAGTCAAGATTGAAAATAGTTGTGCTGCTTAATATTTTTGTTAATACTTTTTTTTTTTTTTTCAAGGATTCTTTGATTTAATAGAAAAGTCAAAAGAACAGAATTAATTTGAAATCGAAATCTTTTGAAACATTATAAATGTCTTTACTGTCACTTGATCATTTAATGCTTCCTTACTGAGTAAAAAAAAATCTTACTGACCCAAAACTATTAAAAATAATAATAATAATAAAAAAATGAAATTGTATTGAACCTGGAACATTGCTTTGAATCAATCTTCTTCAGTGATATCTTTGAGTAGTGTTTGACTGCTGAATGCATGTTGTTCATGCAGATCTTCACACCACTGTTGTCGGAGTATCTGAACCGTCTCTCCATGATTGTGGACAATAAGCTGAACTGTGGGCCGGTTCTCTCCTGGATGGAGGTGAGGGACAAACAGAGGAGAGATAAGACAGCAAACATACATTAGAGTAGATAAGAACTGAAATATAGAAGGATAGTTCACCCAAAAATGAAAATTGTCATCATTTACTCACCCTCATGTTGTTCCAAACCGTTCTTCTGTGAAATACAAAACAATTTTTTCAACATTATTGTAGCCCATTGACTTCCATTGTATTGACAAAAAAAAAAAAATCTCTCAATATCTTCTTTAATGTTCCACAGAAGTCAGTCATACAGGTTTGGAATCACATGAGTGTGAAATACTTGGAGTTCCATTGCAAAAACTTCTAAGTCCATCTGACATCTTTTCTTTTAAATTAGCATTTTTTTTTTATCAGGCTCCTATGTTTAGGTTCAGTAATTCTACTTTAATGGCAATGAAAAGGTTGTTAGTCAGTTATTTGGACAACAAGACATAGCAAAACATCAGTTTCTATCGGTTTTACAGTAGCAAAAGGAACACTGTTGTGTTTACTTGCTACTCGCGAAATCCTGTCATTGCCACTGTAACGATGGACAAAACATGATGATAACTTGCAGCTCGGCAATTGAAAGCCATTCATCTTGAAATCATATGGTTCGATTCGTGTCTTCTGGTTCTTCTGTGGACTTGGAGGCTTTTGCTTACAAGGTGAAGTAGTGTTTAGCGGTTTCTGCCAAAGAACCGGTATTTCTGTGGGCTGACGCTGGGATTTAGCGGATTTGAAGCAAAAGTGTTTGATTAACGTATGCTATGTGTGGAGAGCATTCGATCAATATCATTATCTCATTTTTGACCGAGATGGCGTTTAGCTGCTTTTGCATCTGGACTCATCACTTGTGTATAACAGGAAATTTTATGTAATTTTTGTAATTTTTACTTGCCATTTTTCTTGCCATATCTCAAATCTCTACATATTTATATTTCTTTGTAAAACATGGCAGTATCTGTTGTTTTTCAAACATAAATTTCATTGCTCTGAATCTTGCTATGAGATTTCAACCTCCCGAGGTCTTGCAGTATTACAGCTAATTGTTTTTTTACAATCATTGCAGATTGACAACCATGGCAACAGGTTCCTGCTGAAAGAAGAAGCCTCTTTAAACGTCCCCGCCATCGCTGCTGCTCACGTCATCAAGCGCTACACTGCCCAGGCTAGCGATGAGATCTCCATTGAGGTACTCAGGCTGCTTAGTTTTTTCATGTGTTGATGTATTTCCTTTTAAAACAGGACAGTTAGATGGGACATCTCCAGTGTTTTAAATAGCTTTTAGTATGTCAAAGCTGCAGCCGACTAGCTGCTTGATTAATTCAGTGTTTTACACCAAACTACAGCATAAACTTCAAACTCTTCCAAAAGACCTTGTACCCAGTTTGAGTTCTCTCTTTCTCTCGTCCTGTCCTTATTCTGCACATGCATGCACAGCTTGCCTGGTCCTGGGACACAGTTTTGTTCTCTCTTCTCTTCCTCCTTTTCTTCCTCCTTCGTCAGGTCTATTCCTGTCCCCCCTCCCTATACGCTGCTCCATATGCAGCATCTCTTTCTGGGCCAGAGAATGGGGTGACCCAAACTTAGAACACATTGAGGTCCCTTTTCTCTCTCTCTCTCTCTTTCTTAGTCTCTCTTTTTCTTTCTGTCACTCTTCAATTCTTTTACATATGTATGACATCATTTTTTTAACTGATCTATCTAGCTAGCTGTAACCACACAGCAGTGCTCTAGCGAACCTCAAACCACATGGGAATGCTCTAGCACCCACTCCAAGCACCTTAACAGCTACTTAGTAATGCTGTATTTATCTGTCTGTCGAATCTTCCATGTTGAAAGCCCTAGCAACTGTTAGGTTTTTTTTTTTTGTTGTTGATTTTACCGGCGATTCATAAAGAATTACTCAGCCATTATGAGGCCATTGACTGAGCTTACCTAAAGGTTACCCACCAACATCTGAGCAAAACAGAAAGGCAATAGAGGGCAAGTGCATCACTAACAAACGTCATAGTTTATAGTTAAAGGGGCAATACACAGGTATATCAACTGAATACACAGACACTGTTATGAAACTATCTGAATCATAAAACCCCATTACTTGGGGTTAAAATACGCCATTACTTGGGAAAAGGTGTCATTGTGCTTAATAGTAACCCTAGCTGGGCTACATATCTATATTTCTGTCTGTTGAATTTTAAACATTTAGGCAAGGCTTTTTTAAGCTAACATCAACATTTATCTTGACAAACTATCCCTTTTTAGTTTCTTCTTCGTACTTTTTCTGTTTTTCTCCTCTCAGGCATGATTCTTTCTCTTTCTGCTCTCCAGTGCAAGATAGGAACTGATATTTTTTCCCCCTTCCTCTTTTTAAAATTTGGGTCAGTGTATTTCGGCACGCTACAGTGCTTTTGAATAAAACTAAGTCTGATTGTGACTACTAGATGTTGTTGAGAATATATGAAGTTGACATGCTTGTGGTTAAAAAATATTAGTTCAATCATCATTCTTTTATATGCTAATATATTTTTTAAAGAGCTTATTAACATCCTCAGTACACAAGTAATTTGCATATTTCTATTACTAGATGCGTATCTCCGTTTGCGTGCTAATCCTTGTATGTGTCTTTGTTCCTCTTTTTAAAGGTTGGTGATATTTTGTCAGTGATTGACATGCCGCCCAAAGATGACACCACGTGGTGGAGAGGAAAGCATGGATTCCAGGTACCTGTCTAAACTTCAGGACCTAATATGGGCCATCTTCAGAAACACTGACAACTTTGAGCCCAGTGTTCCCCTCTCTTTTCCTCAGGTTGGCTTCTTTCCCAGTGAATGTGTGGAATTAATCAATGAGAAGTTGCAGCAGTCGGTCAGTGCTCCTGTCAGTAAGCAAGGTACCACACACTTAGTCTTTTATCTAGAGATCACTGGAAGTAGAAATGACATTTATAGTCTCTTTAACAAAATTGATTGAGAAATGTACTTCCAGAAGACTGCTGAGAAAGTGTTCTTTCATTTATGATCTCTACTTCTTGCTGCTTGATCAATGCTTCAATACACGTCATTTGGTTGTTTATTGTAACATGGTTTGTGTTCAGAGAAGAAGGAGGCCGGAGCCGGCGAACATTGAACGTAACTTTAATCACAAAATAAACATAAAGAACAAAACTAAAGCGGCAGCCCCCTAATGGACAACTGCTGCATAAACTAAAACCAAACAACAACATAAAGTCCAGGCCTGGTCCTCTCTCTCGTCCTTCACTGTCGTCACTCCTCCTTTTATCCTCCCGGAGCTCTTTCGTGGGACTCGAGACCGGTGTGGTATGCAACGTTAACACTTGCACCACCAGCCTCGCTCTGTTCCCACGGCTCTCGGCCCCGCCCTGCTTGTCACATTCATCTTCATTGGCTGTTCTTCTGTGTTTCAGAGGTGGATATGTTGAGCTCCAAACCTGCCGTTACCAACACGACTGGACCTTCCTCTCCAACATCAGGTATGCTCAAGTAATTTTTTATTTTTCAGTAGTTGCAATTAGGGCTGGGCATAGTATTACAGACGCAATGAAACGGAAGTAGCAACATATCTATTATTCTGTATTGTGACTTTCATCCGAGTGTAATGGATTATCAAAAAAGAGCAGAGACTTGGTTCTATGCATTGGTTGTTAATTGGATTTTGAGATGGATATTGCACTCAAAAGTGGAGGCAGATGAACATGAGCTTGCAGGTGCAGGGTTTAAATGGTTAGTTCACCCAAAATTGAAAATTCTGTCATTAATTGCTCACCCTCATGTCGTTCCAAACCCGTAAGACCTTCGTTCATCTTTTGAACACAAATTAAGATATTTTTGATGAAATCCGAGAGGTATATGACTCCTCCATAGACAGCAATTTAACTACCTCTTTCAAGGCCCAGAAAGGTAGTAAAGACATCGTTAAAATAGTCCAACAATTTTTCCTCTTCCCTGTCATTCTCCTACGCTGTTGACGTTGTGAACATAGCACAGCGCTTCCGGATTCTATGTCAGGACGCCGAATCAGTATTGGCCGGCTCCTGCGTCAGCATCACACGCATGTGTCGTGTACAGCATCGGCCAATATTGAGCTGGCGTTCGGACGTAGACGCGGAAGTGCTGCACTGCATTCACTACGTCAGCAGCGTAGGAAACAGACATAGAAGAGAAGAAATTGTTGAATGAAGTCATTATTTTTGTTTTGTTTTTGCACACAAAAAGTATTCTCGTCGCTTCATAACATTAAGGTTGAACCACTGTAGTCACATGGACCATTTTAACAATGTCTTTACTACCTTTCTGGACCTCAAAATGACGCTGCTGCCTATGTGTGGTTCAGAAACCCTCAGATTTCATCAAAAATATCTTAATTTGTGTTTCGAAGATGACCGAAGGTCTTGCAGGTTTGGAACGACATGAGGGTGAGTAATTAATGACAGAATTTTTGGGTGAACTAACCCTTTAGGTGTGTGTGAATTACCTGAGTCTGTGAGGCCGTCAGTTGCGTTCGGCAGCAACGTCCCCACTAATAACGAAGCTATAAGTTTAACTACATAAAAAAAAAAAAAAAAAAAACATTACAAACTGGTTTATTGAGAAAGTCATGAACCTGAGAGGTTTTTATGCACAAGGGAGATTAAGGCCACACTTTCATGATGTAATTCCGCTTTGATTGTTGGATAGAAGTCTGCTGTGGAGCTCGCTTCAGTACAGGCTGAAAAGTGTGCATTGAGGGCGCATATTGCCCACAACGGGGGTGCTCTTGAGCACCCTTGTGAAACCTAAAATGACAAATGGGTCACCCTACAGTCTTGTGGACTTACAATGGCAGCCGCGTACACGTGTCTATTGTAAGTCCACAAGACCTCAAGTGCACATAAAATGTGCCATTTGGGACAGGGCCTAAGCGTGTGCATGGGAGGGAGAGAGGGAGCAGAGAGAGAGTATGCTTTCCATAGATAATAAAAGAAATTGACATTTTATAGTATTGTTTGTAATATTTATTTCAATGTCTTTGTGGTTTTTGGTTCTTTTGCTGTGCAAGTCTCTTTGAAATAACTGAAAATATTTGGTGAATTCATATCAAACTATAATGCAGTCAAGAAACTACTTTAGCCGTGCGTTTACTGAAAAATATTGTCAGTTATTGTCAACCAATCAGAATCATGCAGACGTTACTCCAGTCTTTAGTGTCTCATGATCCTTCATTCTAATATGCTGATTTGCTCAAAAAACATTTATTATCAATGTTGAAAATGGTTGCTTAATTTTTTTTTGTGGAAACCATGGTAGATTTTTTTCAGGATTCTTTGATTGAATAGAACGTTTTTAAAAAACAGTAGCATTATAAATGTCTTTACTGTGACTTTTGTTCAATTTAAATCATTCTCGATGAATGAAAATATTAATTTCTTTAAATATATATATTACTGCCCCCAAACTTTTGAATGGTAGTGTATATCAGCCACCCTCTAAATATTGGTATTTTCACCAACCCTTAAAAAAATCTATATCGGTGAACCACTAATGGTGAATAGGTGATATATCGCCCAGCCCTAGTTGTTTTCTCAAAAAGACATGCTTTGGTTACTTGATTTTCTAGCACAGATGATATTGTAGCCTTTGTTGGCAAGGCTGCTGTTTTTAAGGTTATTTTATGGCGTTGAAAGCCACTGTAGTCAAAACAATGTCTCTGTTATTATTTGTCACAAATTTTAAGGTTGTTGGTTAGTCTTCTGTACATGACAGCAGCATCTTCTAATGAAATGCTTTAACAGTGAATTTATAATAACACTAAAGATGCATTTGATGTTCCCTTCTTTTTCTCTCAGTTCTTCATCCTTGGTTCCTAAGCCTGGCTGGTAACAACTTCAGTGAATTTACCTAAACTAACATTTCTGTATCAGTCTTTTTCTAACGCCTTCTATCCTCTGAGACACGTAGGGTTTGTAATACAGATTGTGGTTGTTTATATGGCAGGCAGAGAAAGTGTGGGAGGTTTGGAGAGGATGAGCTTGGGTGTTAGATGGTGAAGACAGCAGAAATGTTGTATAATTCATTCAAGTGTGTTCATGTGGGCATCATTCTCTAGCATCTGTTGAAGAATTGCAGGCTGCTTGTTGTATAAATGAGAAGCTGTTAGTGGACTGTGAGGATTGATTTTGATTGTGCTTGCACCATGTCATATCGAACTTTTTAACAATGTGTCCTAACCAGGCATGATGCAACAAGTTTCCAGCGACAAGCAGTGGACACGATTCAGTCAGAAATAAAATGTAGTTTAACTCATCACAAGATGTTCTAGAAATGTCCTAGTCATGCCTAGTTGATAATACATTTATAAAAGTGCTGCATTAATGATGACTTACATAACGGATATCTACGTTATGGCTGCAAAAGGCCTTTTATTTAACCTGTTTAACTCTGTTAACCTACATTTGTGTCATCCAGGTCATTGACCCCGAGGCCTGTGAAGTGTCTATAGTAGTGGTTCTCAACCAGGGGGTCAGGACTCACTAGCACACTTCCAAGGGAGTGCAAGATGGCTTAAAATTATCTAAAATAAGACAAAACATAAGCTAAAATAGCTTGATGTTAACAACTTTAGCCATTCATTAGCTACCAGGATTCTTCAACCTGGATTTAAAAGGGACTTTTAAAAAGAAAAGTCATAGAAATTAATAAAATCTTAAATTAATTAAAACAAAAAATATATAATGAATATATATTTTTATTATGGAGCTCCACACATGACATGCAGACAAAAATAATATATATCATGGCACCGAATTAAGAATTCATTCTCTCATTTTAGTAAATTGAGGCCATTATTTACTAATTTGTTCACTCATGTTAGTTAAATCGTGGCCACTAGTTAAGAATTTGTTCCCACAATTTATTAATTTGTTCGCTCGTTTTAGTAAATCATGGTCACGTTGAGCTAATTTGTTTTCTTGAGAAGGAAGGAAATGATTTAATATGACGTGGCCACGATTTACTTAAAACGAAGGAATGAATTAGTAAAACGTGCTGACGTATTAGTAGGTCGGGGGAACATTAATTTGTGGCCACAATATACATATTTTTTTCCTGCATGTCATGTGCGGGACTCTGTATTTTATAAATAAATTTATATACAAAATTTTCAAGTTCTGAGATATTTTGAGTATAAATTGCTATTGGAGAGTAAAAAATATTTTTAAAAACCCTGCAATCACAAACTAGAAAAGTCATGTAAATTCATTGGTAACAAAAAGTGTAAACCCTGAAGAGCATTCGGTTATTGAAATAATGCAATTTAATTATTTTAATTGTTTATAATTATTTTAATATTATATATATATATATATATATATATATATATATATATATTATATTATATATAATATTATACCATTTCTAGTTTCTGTAAATAGTAAAAAAAAAAGTTTGAAAATAAGCAGCTTTGAAATATGAATTCAAAAATGTTGAGAATCACTAATCTATAGCTATATCGCATAGTCCTACTCAGAGTGAAGTGGTTTTTAGACCCATGGCTGATCTATACATGGAACACAATTTGCAGGAGTTATAGACTTCATAGAACAGAGTTTACTGGTTGGCTTTTTTTTTTTTTTAGATGTTTGTGGTTTTCTTCTCTCTCGGGGTCAGAGTGCTCATGTGAAGCAGAAGCTGCAGAAATGTTCAGACTTCATGTGTACATTCCAGTCACCTGTTAGTGCTTTGTGAAGTTCACAGGTTTCGGCCAACTTTAATAAAACTTTGAATAACAGGGAGTGTATGAGGTCATTAAGGCACTGTATGAAATTTGGCTAATATAAACATGGTGAATAGTAGATGTAGCATTTTATTCAGCCTAATACACCTCAGGAGTTGTTACTAAGCCATTCCCATTTATTTACATATTAAACATTGAAAACGTAATTTATAACTAAATGTAGAGGTTTCGAGTATATTAAAATTCTTATATATATAATTTATGTCATACTCAAAACCCCCCATCTGTGCACCTCAAATGTTGTCTGTGTTTGAAGTGTATCCCAAATGAACACATTTTGTCAAGTGAAGTATATTTTACAGATATTCCCTGCTGAGTGTGTGTAGGCAGCAGTGAACACTGCGTAGTGTGTGAAAGTGTGCCTGATTAGCTCTCTGTCGCCCCCTTTTGGCAGTGTCCAAGAAACATGGCAAGCTGATGGGCTTTCTGCGCACCTTCATGAAGTCCAGACCCACCAAACAAAAGCTGAAGCAGAGGGGAATCCTGAAAGAACGAGTGTTCGGCTGCGACCTCGGCGAGCATCTCCTCAACTCTGGTCAAGACGGTACAGAATATTTCCTCTATGTGCTGTAAAAGAGATGTATGGTGAACATGAATGGTTAACATTACTGAAAGTGTCATTTCTACATGCATAGTGATATTTTTTTGTGGTCAAACTTCAGTGCCGCAGGTCCTAAAGAGCTGCTCAGAGTTCATAGAGAAGCATGGTGTGGTGGATGGCATCTACAGACATTCTGGCGTGTCCTCCAACATACAGAAACTCAGGTGTGTCTGTTCATGGGCCAGATTTCCTGTTCAGGATTTTGTACAACATACTTTATTCTGGAAGGTCATCACAAACTGCTTATTTATTCTGTATGCACTTAAAATGATACTTTAAGGGTAATTCATGTTTTATTTATGTGCATAACCATGACTTACGTTCTTCTCTTGCATCCCAATCAGGCATGAGTTTGACAGTGAAAATGTTCCGGACCTGACGAAAGACGTGTACATGCAGGATATTCACTGCGTTGGCTCGCTGTGCAAACTCTACTTCAGAGAGCTGCCCAATCCTCTGCTCACGTACCAACTCTACGACAAGTTTGCTGTAAGTAATTCTGGGTTTAGCATGAGTTATGTTCAAAGATGCTGCAAAATGAGGGTTTCAGAATCCTTTAACCATGTTGCTATCACGGTACTGTAAAGCCTTTCCTGATATTTTTCTTGTTTTCAGATGATAATAATCTTGGAAATAGATGGACACAATAATGAACTGTGTATCAAAAATGTATAATGGATTCCAAAAAAATATTAAGAAACACAACTGTTTTCAACATTAATAATTATATGATTATAGGATGTTTTCCTAGCACCAAATCAGCATATTAGAATGATTTCTGAAGGACTGAAGACTGGTGTAATGATGCTAAAAATTCAGCTTTGCATCACAGGAATTAATAACATTTCAAAATGTATTAAAATAGAAAATGGATATTTTAAATTGCAATATTTCATAATATTACTGTTTACTCTCTTTTTGATCAAATAAATGCAGCTGTGGTGAACATAAAAAACTTCTTTCAAAAACATTAAAAAAATCCAGTCCAGTTTCCCAAGTCCAGAATGTTTTCCAAGTTAATAAGCGAGCTGTATCTTCCTGTCTGACCAGGAATGTATGGGAGAGATGACAGATGAAGAGAGAATGATGAAAGTACATGATGTTATCCAGCAACTTCCACCTCCTCACTACCGGTAACCCCAATACTTATTCCACATGGATCAAGTTGTGTCACCTGTTATTGATATTGATGTGAATCTGAAGTGTGACAGAAAGAGCTGTGTTTTCTGACAATAAGTGATGTGTTTGTGTTTATCTCTCAGCACTTTGGAGTACCTCATCAGACACCTGGCCCGTTTGGCCACCTGCAGTGGAGAGACTAACATGCACATTAAGAATCTGGCCATCGTCTGGGCCCCCAACCTGCTCAGGTAACTTTTTGCATGGAATTTTAACTACCTAAATATTAGCAATGCACAATGTATTGGTGATGATATTCAAAATGGCCAATAATAGTGTGTTTTTTTTTTAATTAAACTATCAGCATAACCATGATTAGGTTGATATTAGAAGCAGTTAATGTAATGGCTGTCTTGGATACTTGATTCTGACTGGTCAATAAATTCAGTAAATACATGTTTTATGCGATAGGAAAACATGCGCATAAACTATGATGGAAACACTTTTACCTAATAAATTCCTTGATGCACATCAAAAAAGACGTGACTTTGCAATGGGACAGCATAATTGGACCAACCAGTGAACCGATCTCGTTGCACAGCATCTGAAATGTTGTTTTGATCATTCTGAAATGCCTGAGCAAAGTCTGTCGTTAAAGTGGTTCGGTATAATTCCCTCCCAGAAGCACCTCACATGATTGTCAGGCATCTTAATGCAAGATAACATGACAGCGTGCATTGTGTTTTATCTGCACACTCTGAGGCGCAAGTAATTTATTATATATGAAAATTTTTATATGCAGTGACTTCTACTGCAGCAACTTCCATTTTTCTTAGTGATATTTAGCGCCAGTTTATCAGGAAGTGACTATTTTGTTCTCTTCGACTCACTGGATGGAAACAGTGCTTTATTTGCAAATGTTTTATGCGATATTCCAAATTTGCGCCCGAGTTAAGCCCTGAACACTCCAAGCTGATGCCAACAAACTAGTGGTGACGAAAGCAGACTGTGGGGTTGGCTCACATCGACAGCGTCTGGGTCCAAAGTTGCCCTAACACACCAAACCGACGCTCGACACCTGACGGCCAAGTAGCACGTCCGTTCTGCTCCTGCATAAGAAGAAATGCCTTTCCGTACCATGATCAGATGTCGAAAAAAAGCTGACGAGGACCAACTTCAGCCAACGGTGCGGAACACACTGAGAAAACAAACTAAATCTGCCCGACAGCCGACCGTCAGCTTGGTGTGTTCCAGGCTTTAAATTCGCAACTTTGGATGGAAACTAGCTAATGACAGAATACTTGGATTCTTATTGGTCACTCACAGCATTCTGCAGTCAGATATTTTATTATAATATGTATTTTACTTACAATTGTACCAGGCATCTGTACTAGTTTTATATCTGTCAAAAAAAAGGGTCTCTTTTTCTTCATATAATAAAATAATTTTTGCTCAAAATTTTTATTTATTAGTTTATTTATTTTTCAGCCATAGTAACCATAATATACTTTGTAACTGAATTGTTTTTCAACAATTTTTCTGTGCTGGATTTTAAAAGAATTTATCTTTTCTGCTGTGCATTTATAGATTTATATGTCTAATATTTTGATGCCTTATTTTTTTTGTCATAACATAATTAATCAATCAAAATAATATTTTCAAAAATATCAGTGTGTTTTGTTTTTGTCCTATTATGTTACTGTTGAGTTGAACACTCATATACATCTGTGTGATTCATTACTGAAGTCCTCACTGCTTTTTGTTGTAGCTTTTACTAGTATAGGCTCAGTGTTCAAATTAAACCTCCTTTTTCTGAATCAGAATCTACTGTTGTTCTGTGTCAGGTCCAAAGAAATTGAGGCAGCAGGTTTAAGCGGTGCTGATCCATTTAAAGAAGTGCGCATTCAGTCCGTGGTCGTGGAGTTTCTTCTCAGCAATGTGGAAGTTCTGTTCAGTGACTCTTTCACTTCTGTTGGACGCTTCAATGCAGGTATGTCGAACCAGAAAACAAATCTGTTCTGCTATAGATGTTCACACTCATCAGTAAACCACTCATTCAGTCCGGTGTCTCCAAACAGCACTTTCATTAAACAGGCAGTGATGTTGGTTTTGTTCCAAAACTTAGTGAGCTGCCTATATAAGCAGCATTTTGAGGCATAGTAGGCAAAAAGGTATGCAACTTAATTATGCTGCCTTCAAAGACGCTTTCTTCCTTCAAAGAGAAGCCGGTCCGTAATGTGACGCACTTAGTGACAAACTTTAGTAAGGATGCTGCTTATGTTGACAGTGCACCATGCTTTGGAACGGGTTGTCTGGTAAACCGATATAGTAGCAAATGCACCAGATGTAGTGCTTCCTCTGGCTTGTTTTCATTATAGAATTGCCACAAATTAAAATGAATGTTTATTAACTTCCTCTGCCAGTCTTTGGTTTAAAGCGACATCTGATGCAGCCTCCAGGCCTTAATTTCACCACAGTCTTCTCCCCTTCTGAGATGCAGCTCTTTTTGTTTTCATACTTAACAGTGATGCGTTACTACTGCAATTAGACCTGTGACTTCATCTCTTCTGTTTTTTTTTTTTTTATCCCTTATGATACAATATTAAATGGCTGTAACGGATTGAACAACATTAATTTAATATATTAGGGCTGGGTGATATGGCTAAATAAATTATTGTTATTTTATTGTAATATGTTTAGTGTTTTGATGAAATTCATCATGATATTTAAGATTATATAAGATTTTTGTATTAGTAATATACATACACACACACACACACACACACACACACATATATATATATATATATATATATATATATATATATATATATAATAGTATTTTTTATTATTTATTTATTTTTATTATTTTTTTTGCAGTAGTATATGCTCTGGAATGGCTTAAAATATTTGCTTTTTTTTTTTTTGTAATTCATGCAAAAGGAACAAATTGCAAATTGTGAGGCAAGGAGGAGATGTAAACCTTATTTCCTTCAAAATGATTGCAAATAAATTGTGATTATTTAATATGTCTCCCAGCCCTATTATACATGTGATTTGATAAATTAGTCTCTTGTGATAAACCTGGCTAACATACCACAGTTTAAAACATATTTACAGTGGCCTGACTCACCCATGTGTAAGTGAGGCTTACTGAGAGCGAGCTGTGTGTTTCCATAGCAACAAGAGGGGCGGAGCACAAGATCTCACGCCAGCCCCGAACACGCCTGGTTAGTCTTCAGGAGGCAAGGGGGGAGTCCTGTTTGACTGACCCCTCTTATCTGGACCCTGAGCTACGACGCTTCTCCATGATATGAGATCCAGACTGACTCTCTGACTTTACAGTGGACACTCAGATCACAATATGGTCAAACCAGCTTAAGGGGCTATACATACAGTACTTATTATTGAGTTAAAAAGCTATCTCAGAAATCAACTTTATAGGTGTATTACCTTCCATATACTGTTTCTGAAAATTCAGTAAGACAGCAAGATATTTGTACATGGATGTCCACTAAAAAGAAACAGAATATGTCCTCAGCTTGGAATATGGTATCTGGATTGTTGCTGGTTCAAGGTGGTCTACCAGGTACAAAGCAGGTTCATCCGCTTGTAGACTAGCTGATCAACCATCTAGCCCAGCTAAAAAATGTAAATCTTTTTTTTCCAGCAGGGATCCAAAAGATACTATGCTCACATATTTTTTAGCAATGTAATTTTCCACATGGATGGATTATTTTATGACTGTTGTTTATGTTCAAGGACAGCTGTAAAGACATCCTTTGCCAATGTAAATGACATGTTAAAATTGTACAGCGCACAGATGGATATAAGGCAATAAATCCCTTTGTTGACATTTATTCATTTATTTTGTATGAAAACAAAGTATAAATATTAATCTTATGGTTCTTACTAATCTTACTAATTGATCTTTTCCACCATGTAAATTTGGTTTTCGTTAAGTAGGGCATTGAGGAAAATCATTTGGTAAGATGGGTGAATGGGATGGATGCTATAGTGAAAATTTTAGCCATATAGAGTATCTGTATGTGTCGACTCGACTCTTGAGACATTGACAGCAGGTAAAGTGTCATTTAGTTTTTTTTTTTCTGTATGTCAGATACTTTTGCAGGCTTTGTTTTCAGATTCCTCTACTTGTCTGATGTCCCAGACTTTACAGGCTTGCTGAGGCCCAAAAAACTCTATGCAAGTACACAAACACAAGCGCTTCTAGCTATGCAAGCTCTGTTTCACACATTGTTACGTTTTTGAAATGTGTCTGAGTGCAAATCGTAACACAACACAATAATGCACTGCATTTTTAACATTGCAACAAGAGGCGTTATAACGTGCATTACCTGATTCAACACAGGATGCATGTTAAGTCTTACCTAAGCCCTGGCAAAGTGTGCATTTGTGCACTTGCATAGTTTGTTTCTGGCCTCAACCACTCAAGATTTTGTCTGTTGGCCCGCCCTTGTATTTCTTCTACAAAGCTTGTTGTAGTAGAGCTGTGCAGACTATGGACGTGTTGGAGGAGCTGATGTTTTTTGTTGAAGCTTAGATGTCTTGTCGTTTGCCATGTATCATGTTGTATCATCTTTGTTTGTTGTCAATCACTGTGCTCTTCGCTGCATTACTGCATTAACTCGCATATGTCCTTTGGCTTGCTGGATCTGAATCTAAATCTTTTTTCTTTTTCTTTTCTTTTTTCGTTTGCCTCTTTCTGACTTCACAGCACGACAGTCTCTGACCAGGCCCAAGTCGTTTGTGTCCACCAGGCTTCTGTCTCTGGAGGAGGCACAGGCTCGCACACAAGCTCCTCTTCTCCTTCAGGGATCTCCTCACCATGCTATCGGCCAGTTTCACACTGTACTGGACCTGCCTGCCGACAAGTGGGTTTCTTCGCACAGATCAATGACTTACAAAGGAATGGTTAATCTACAAATTAAATTCTTTAAATTAAAATACTTAAAATACTTTTTTCTTGTTTCTCTTAGGAGGAAAAGAGGGATGAAGGTCCGGAAGTCAGCAGGCGGGAGCTGGAAGACGTTTTTTGCCATTGGAAAACCTGGAGCTGCAGGTCGACGTAAACCTACCAGGATCACCTCTCTGTTCCAGCCCACTACTTCTCATGCAGGTATAAGAGACATCATGCTAATTGCTTTAGATTGTACTTTATCCTAAACAGATTTGCATGTTCTAATGTCATATGAAAATGGCTCAGTTTTTAGTGTTGTATGTCTGCTTCAGGTTGCAGGGTGGACAGTGTGACTCTCAGGTCAGCAAAGAGTGAGGAGTCCCTGTCCTCTCAGCACAGTGGAGCAGGTATGAATGACATTTGGTAACGCCCTGGTTGACCAATCAATTTCCAGGGAGCAGTGTAATAAGATATAAGACCTAACAGATCAGTACTTTAAAATGTGAAAAAATGTGTGTATGTATACATATATATGTGGAAATATATATATTTAATAAATACTTAAATTTCACATTTTTATTTTTCATTATTCTTATGAAATTGTGTGTGTATATACAGTTCAAAAGTTTGGGGTCAGTAAAGAAATTAACACTTTTATTCAGCAATCATGCATTAAATTGATCAAAAGTGACAGTAAAGAAATGTAAGAGTGATATGTGATGCTCTGTTTTTCTCTCAGGTCAGGGGAAGATGCAACGCTTACGAAGACCTCGCTCCAGCAGTGATGGTCTGTCTCTGGCTGCTTCTGTTGATCCGCAGCTCCTTCCCCAGCACTCCCCATCTAGAATCCATCCGAGCCGCTCTTACGACAGCTTGCTGCCTGAGGAAATGCGTGATGCTGATGAGGAAAATGAAGATGAAGAGGATGAGGAGGGTGTGTACATGTTGCCTGATTTCTCCCAGGAACCACCCACCTCATGGATGGCAGAAGATGTCATTGACTTTAGCCCCACCTTCCTGGAAGATGGGCCAATAGGGTTAGGGAGCACGGCTGTCGCTCCTAGCGGCAGGGAGTCCCCTCCTGCATCTGCACCCCCTCCGTACCGTTGTCTGAGCCATCAAGGCTATACCCGCTCTGGTAGCCAGCGCTCAATCACAGAAGATCCAGACTCAGTTCTCAACCAATCAGAGGCTGCAGCCCGTCGGAGTTTGATCCTGGCTGCAGCAGCTCCGCCTCAGCAAGTGTTCTGTCAACACAGGCCATCTGCAGTCACTAATGCTCCCTCAAGCACAGCCCAGCAGGGCGAGTCAAACCTAAGCCCATCCCATAGCCAGACGCCAGCTCCAGCGGCCTCTGCACCCCCTACTCAGCCCCCTCAGGAGAGGCGTTCCTTTACACGTAAAATGGTTCATGCACTTTCACCTAAAGCGCCCAAATCCCCCCCTCTGGACATCTCGGATCCAATCTCCATCAGTGTACCTGCTAAGGTGAAATTGAGCTTAACATATTCATTGATTTTGTTGTGTATTTGGTATTATTTGGACTAATACCTTCATAGGTGATTATCTATCCCAGTTTAATGTGCAGAGATCTATAAATGAACCATTTTATCTTTCAAGGTTCTGGAAATGATTGGTGGACGAGCTGGTGAATTGCAACCTGGACTTCCAAGCAGTGGACCGTCTCAGCCACCCCAGATGATATCTATGCTCCTGAGGTCGTGTGACTTTCAGCTCACTGAGAGCTGCCAGCAAGAGCTCAACAGTAAGTTGGGCCCCATCGCCAAGATCAAGGGTCCTAGTGAGTACACACTCTGATTATGGCCTAATGCAGTGGTTCCCAAACTGTTCAGACTGCACACCCTTTGGCTATTGTCAAGTATCACCATTGCGTTTTTTCAGAAATCATAGTAATATCTAGAGCCATATTCACATTTTTAACTTTAACCAAATGCATCTTGGCATGTGAAATTTTTCATTTAGTTTATCAGAAGATGGTTATATTTCAGCTATGAATATCAATTATTTAAGTGTGATAGATGGGCCTGAATTCTTATATAAATTTTAATGAAATGAGTAATGGAAGACAGTTCTAAATTGCCATTTGTATGTTGACTTCCTATGTAAAGAATTGGGCAGACAGGACAAGTCTTTGAAAAATATAGTGATATAATTTAGTGATGTTTTTTAAAACAACCAATCAATAAATAATTTCTTTAAATGTCATGTTTAATTTCAGCCAATTTTCCATCTTACGCTCTATAGGTTAATAATAAGAGAACTTTTTGTCATAATTATTTTCTTGTGCTCCCCAAGTTTGGGAACCTCTGTTTTAATGTTAAAAATAGTTAATTGATTAAAGTAACTAAAACTCCTTTTTTTTTTTTTTTTTTTTTTTCCCTCAGGTATCTTGGGTCCCACTGGTGTTCCTCTTCCATCACAGCAGCCCCCTCCTCCTCCCCCCAAGAACCCTGCACGCCTTATGGCTCTGGCTCTGGCTGAAAGTGCCAACAAGGCACTTCGGCAAGGTGCCTCTCCCCCATACCGCCCCCGTCAGAGTGGAACCTCCTCTGAGACAGACGTCCGCTTCCAGAGGTCCCTCTCTGCTGATGCAGGAGCTCTGCTGTCTTCTGATCCTAATCAGATCTACTCCACTGTGCGCCCCTTGTCTGTGTGGAAGACTGAGGGTGATGATCATGATGATGAT
Source organism: Ctenopharyngodon idella (assembly GCF_019924925.1). NCBI lineage: Eukaryota > Metazoa > Chordata > Actinopteri > Cypriniformes > Xenocyprididae > Ctenopharyngodon > Ctenopharyngodon idella. Next base: position 29,217,208 of record NC_067235.1, on the reverse strand, counting down.
GATGATGATGATGATGATGATGGTGGAACTGCTGTTGAAAAGCCTGCAGACAAATCACATGGTACAGATCCAAGGTCACCACCTGGACAGGACACTGGAACTCTCTCTTCTGACAGCTCAGTCTCTGATTCTGGGACATCTAATTCTGAGTTGTCAGCTGCCAGTTCCTCCGAGGACAATGAGCGAACCCCAAGCCCCATTTACAAGAACGAAGAGCCAACTTCTCCAGCGCAGCCCTTAAAATCCAGCCCACCCTCCTCCAGCGAAGCCATCCCTTCCCAGAGAAAACCCCCAGCGTATGGACGGCAATTTTCTGCACCACAGCTTCAGCAGGAGAAATCCAGTGGCCACTCCAAGCCTGCAGCCCAGCCACACACTCAGCTCCTGCACTCCAAGTCAGAGAGCTCTCCACTGGCCCAGGTACGAGCCTTCCAGCCCACCCGCCCTAAAGTGCCACCCAAGCCCCCTGATCTTGCTCCCTTAAGGGCTCCACTCTCTCAGACTGACCGGCATGATCACATGCGTCGCTCCTTGGATGCCAGTCGTATTCGACGATTGGCAGGACCTCCACAAGGGAACACACCACTTTCCAGAGCTTTCTCTGAGCGCATCAGCAGTACCTGTGACATGCTGTCTCGCTATCATGCAGCCAGAATGGCCAGCCAAGCTGCCCAGGTTGCACACCTTCCCCAACAAAAGCAGCAACAGACTCAGTCCACTCAGATCAGAACGGTTGTCCCCTCCGAAGACCCATCCAAGATGGAGAACTTCTACTATGAGATTGGTGCACCTGAGCATCCACAAGTGCCACCCAGCTATGCACGCCACAGCTATCAGAATATGAAGCTGGATCTGGAGGGAAACCTCCGTCTCACTGACCCAGCCAATCAAAGACCTATTTCCAGGGGTTACCCTCCTCCCTACAACCCCCAAGGACCTGTGGGCAGTAGGGCTCCCCAGCTGTGGTCATCTGAGGCCACACGAGCTTGGGCCGCAGCACATTCTCACTCTTTCTCCTTTTCCCATTCTCATTCTCACCATCGCTCCCAGGATGGATCATCAGGAAATCCTTCCCACCCTCGTCCTCAGCGACAGACATCATCATCTGTCAGGTTGTCCCGCAGTGAAGTGCATCCCTTACCCGCGTCCGCTGGAATGGGCTCCTCTGCGGGCATGATGCCTCTATCCGTTCACCCACGTAACTTGCATCGGCCCCAGCGTTCGCCTTCTGCAGACCACACCGCCTCCCAGCTTCACCCCTACTTTGAAAATGGGAAGGTGTGTTACCGGTACTTTGAGGCTTCCAAGCCGGAAGACTTACCACTGAATCAGCATCAGCATTCTGTATTGAAACCACCTCAGGCTTCCCCGGTGCAAGGAATCACAAAAGATCAATCTGAGCCCATCTACGTCAACTATCCTTTCACAAACCAACCAGGATCTGGGGTTAATTCAAAGGGCTGGGCCACCACAAACCTTGATGAAAATGATCATCAAGCATCTGAGACACTGGAACCACCTTCTAAGTCTCAACCGGATGACAAGCAGAAACTTTCAGAGCATGAAAGTCCCACAGCTAGCTTCGACAACCCTGCCCAGAACGATGTATCCTCAGATTCCAAAGAGATCAATATAGCAGCGTCGGCCTCCACTGCCATGCATTTCCGCAGCCGCTCAGATCCCCAAACTACCAGCTCAGAGCCTGTTCATGTCCTAACTGGGAAGGAAATTGCCTCCTTGCTAATTGAAAAGCTTGCAGAGGATGAAATTGAGGGTCCTTCAGTGCCATCTTCTTCGTCCTCTTCTCCGCACATCGAGCACCCTCCAAATCCCTACGCTAACCAGCAGCAGCAACCACCACCTACATACAATGTCTACACTCCAGGACCCTCTCGAGGGCGCTTTGAAGGTCAAGTCCCACCTAGAGAGGGATCTGGACCTTTCCAACGTCAAGACCCCTTGCGGAGATCTTCTGGAGGCCAGTATAGACAAGCTTTTGACGTCATGCCATCTGGCGACCAAGTCCTTAAGTTTTACAGAAGCCAAGACTTTGTCCCAGTCTCCCAGGGAGAAAGCACAACCCCTAATCCTTATCCCCCAAGACCATATTATCAGGACCCCCCATACCCCAATTGGGGCCCTCAAGGCCTTCCAGAAGCTTCCCACACATGCACTCCACCTACAGTGGCCTTCTCAAACTTAGCGCTTGGATCAACAAGAGGATACGGGCCCCAGACAGTGGCCAACCAATATAACCAATACCCGTACCAGACAGGGTCAGTGCTTCCCCAATATCCCAACACACCACGACGAGATGTTGTCCTGGATCCATCTCTCCGACCTCCGGGGTTGCGGAACCAGAGAGGCTTAAACCGGCAGGGAAGCCTGCCGGGACCCAATTGGACCATCCGAACTGAAGGCCAGACCCGTAGTTATTGCTAAAGAGCACAACTGCCACAAAAAGTCCTGTCTTTAGACTTAAAATGAGATAATATGACGTAGACCAGTATAAGCACTAGACTTTTATGTTTCCTGTACATGTTAACATGTTGTGAAAGAAATTGTTAACCTCCCCAAGGGGAGACAGTGTACAGAAACAAAGTTAAGTAGGGTATGTCTTTACTAGTGTTTCTGTCTCGGAAAGACCCCACTGCAGTCCTGCGATTAGAGTGCATATTGGAGTGGAAAAAGTGTACGAGAATAAGACATAAAGTGGAAAGGATCAAAGAAGTGAACCATAAAGTGGCTTAGATATGAAAACATTCCAGAACACACTGTGCTGTCCAGCAGAGGGAGTCAGAGAGGTACATAGCTGCTATACAGGACATTGCTCAGTGGCTATATTTTGTTTTTCTGCTTTCGGTTTTGTCCGGTTTAAGGTTCTTTTTGACACTAGATCATTCTGTGCAGGGGCACATGCTTAATATGTGTTTCTTTCTCCTCAAAGTACGATAAAAATAACCTCAAGAGATACTAGTGGTTTTATGAAACTTTATGAAGATGGTTCGTTTTTGTTATCTTAATTTTTTGGCAGCAATGTGATATTTCCTCTTTTTTTTTTTTTATTGCTTTTTTTGATGTTTCTAAGTTATTGTAAGTTTTCATTGGAAAAAAGTTATTGTGAAAGTTTTATTTTGCCTTTCTTGAATTTATTTCAAAGAATGTAAAGTTTAGGACTTTGTGACCTTTTTGTTGTTTTAATTTCTTTACAGTCTGTGTGAATTTGAATGAGTGTGTCTTGCCCAGAGTGTCTGATGTTAAGCACATAAAAAGGAACGCTAATTGCTGATGTCTTTGGGGAGGGTGCGTAATTTAGAGTGCATATTTCTTTGAGGTACTGTTTTCTGCTCATTCTCAAGTAATGTGTCAGATGATTTTGTATCAATATTGGTGTTCTAATCCAAAGCAAGTATTTCAGGTAGGTCACGTTCACCCTGTGTCACTCCCAGACATCCCTGGGTTTCTGTGTGAAGGAGGAATCCCAACCTAGCAACATCGAATAACTGGTACTATTCACCACGAAACACTAAAAATCCCTTCAATGCCCACACAACACTAGTCTTAGAAGACTTTATAAAATTAAATGTTGTTTTTTATCAGATACCACTTTCTGGGCTCAGTACTGTTCTAGTGATTTTCAAATTCAAGGCATTAAAAATGTCCTGGAAATTCGTCTAAAATTTGTTAGAGGTGGATTCTATAAAGATTTGTTTAGTAATTGGTGCCTTCTGTTAAATAATTGATCATCTTTTAAATAATCCTTTATGAAAACAAATGTTGAAGAGTTACAAACCTGGTCCTGAGCCCAGTTGCTCCTATTTACAGTTTTCCAAAGCTTCGCACCTGTAAATCCTGAGTATACAAGGTCTAAATGAGAAAGAGTGTGTGTATGAGTGAGAATGTGACACGGTGTGTTTGCATGTCTGTTATCTCTGTTGTTTTAATACATATCTATGCAGTGAATAACCAAGGGGGATAAGTTCCTTAAAAAAAACACTAAAAATATTAATGCTACCTATGTATGTCAGCAGACCTGTGAGCGTGTATGTTCCAGTGAGAGAGGTCATGCATGTGGCTTTGAGGGTATATACATGTCCAACAATCTCCCCTTCAGCCTTTAGCACTTTGCTAAAGGCAGTTCATCCTATTTTGTATAATTTTCAAATATGTGAATTAAAACCTTGGACACCGTCATTGATGAAACTTGTAGTCTGGTGATTATTTTTGAACTGAATATTTTTGTACTCTAGTCAGACAAGGTAGCTTAATGATGGGTGTTAAGTACTCATATTACAGAAAATCTCATTGGAATGCACGAAAAAGTTTTTGAATCAATCATTTTAAGTGATCCTGGTACTAACTGCAATGTTTTAAAAAATGAACCTTGCCAAGTAGCATTGTGATGACTAAATAACATTCCTATTGTTGAAGCAGACCTGGATGTTCCTGAGGCTGAATGTTTTCATTTGCTATTAAAAGACACATTCTTTCTAGGTTTTGTGTTATTTTGAGATTATTTTAATTCACAGGGCTTGCAGCGCTGCAGTTTCCACCCTCTTTGTAGGCAGTAATATGAGAGAAGTTAAGGTCTTTCCTGGATGGATATCCTGCAAAACCAGTCTGTTTCTGAGTATCAGGCGACACTCCCAGTTGAGTATAAATTAAAGCACACATATGCAACATAACATGCCCTCCTCTGTTCTCTGCTGATACATGTACAAACTCGACTGGCAGTAGAAATTTAGCCTAAGCAATAACGGTTTGGGTGGTTCAGGGTGTGGAGAGCTGCCAGGCTTTTGTTGTATTTTCGCTCCTGTGTTCTTAAGAATTGTTTATTTCCCAGGGCATGTTTTCATTTGCCCTTTTCCAACTACAGTGAATGACATATGAAGAGTCACCAGCACAGTCACATGTTTATTTGATAATTAAGAAACATTAAGTAAAAAAAAATATCTTACAAAACATATGTCCTATTCATTGGTCTATAGACATTTTAAAGCAAATTTTATATTAAATATTCATGTAGAAAAAAAAAGTGTGGACTGTGGCATAAAGAGACATTGATTAATTCATACAATCATTTGAAGAACCTATTTGATCAATATTGTTAACAAAGGTTTAAAATGATCCCATAAGACTACTCGTCAATAATTAAACAAAGCAATGATGTATTTGAATACGTTTATTAGGTAGCTTAGAAATAACTTAAACTCTTCCCTCCCAACATAATGAAATGATGCTCACTGCTCACCAGTTCTTAAGTTTTTAAAAAATTCATTATGCCATAAATGCTTTTGATCAAGATAATGCTTATTTTGAACCTGGAACATCCATGTGACTAATACATTTTAAAATGAGCAAATTATAAGAAGTTATAACAACATGTATGATAATAAAACAAAAATGGAAAAAATGCTGTTTATAATTGTTGATGAAGTGCGTCACATTGCAGGACACTTTGACTTGTCATATCAATTATCCATGTATTTATTATGTGCAATCTGCAATCATCTGTATTTTTCTGTGACTCTATGAGTGGAAGCATCTGTGCGGCTGATGCAGATGTGTCTTGTGGAGTCCGTACAGTTATTCCAGCTGCATGTAGTAGATCATGGCGATCACCAATGTGAAAAACTGTAGGACGGATCAGAAGTGCATTAGAAGAGTTAATAGGTGTAACTGAATTTTTAAACTAATATATATATATATATAGGTCAGAGACATTTAGATATCTGCATCAAAAGAAATTTACAAAAGTGATTTCATATACATAGAAAGCACTTTAAATGCAAGTAAAATGTCTACTTTTAAGGTTTCAAATAAGTTTTGGGAGAATAAAATGTCAAAATGTGGGTGAAATAATGTTCCATTGTGATTCAGTGTAACACATTTATGTACAAATCAGTGGTGTGCGGTGCTGTTTTAAAATGAGGCAACGTCCTCATTTATATCCCGTTACACAATTTTCCTGGTTAAGTTAAAATTATATAAAAAGAGAGACCAAATACAATTCTATTTTGTATTTTTACACTATGTAATGTTCTATTTATTAAAACCAAGTATAAATTTCATCAAGTTAGTGTTTTTACACATTTTTACATTTATTCTAAAATAATAACTAAAGGCAGTAACAATTTAAACAATAGGCTATATATTATTTATAAACTAATTTTCAGCTTTTCTTTTTAATAGTCAATTTATTTTCAGCAGTCATCAAGCTTCACACTGGTCACTCACCCACAGACACAAAGATGTACCTTTAATTTCACCACTCTGAGTGCTCACTAAAAACCCCCGCAGTCATCATGTTTTCAGGCCATTTCGAGTTTGACTTTGACATGAAATAAAGTGTTGATATCTAAGTGACAGTTGTTTACTTACTTTTTAATTAGTCTTCCCATTAACGCCATCACTGTCTTCATTCATGGCAGCGTTTCCCAAAAGCCTGGTAAGCTTAAGTTGATCGTAGCTCCATTGCCACCAATGGAGCTACAATCAATTTAGGCTTACGAGGCTTTTGGGAAACGCTGCCCAGGCCGATTCGACGAATCGATGAAAACAAGAGGCGGGATTTATCGCACAAACCAATCATGTCCAATCGTAACCGATCATATCCGATCATAGCGTGATGGAGGCACTGCCTCCTCTCACGTGACTTTCCCCCAAAAAATTTTATAACATTTGCGTTGTTTTATTTTTGTAATATCAATTATTTTCTCATCCAGTTTTTTTGAGGAGGCACTGCCTCCCTTGCCTCCTCGGAAACGCCCCTGGTACAAACTGAAACAACATACTTAATTCTGACCTGTTCGTATTAAATTTTAATGACAAATGGGCAAAACCTAGGATAGTGGCAAAGTTTAAAAATGTAAAATTACAAGTAATTAGCATTTGGGGTACAAGTAATTAGTCTTTAATATGGCATAAATAGATTTTTGTTGTAAATATGCCTGACAAGATTGTTACACTAAATGACATTTCATGTGGGTGCCTTCCGTAAAAGTCTGATGTACTGAAAAACAACAACAATTCAAAGTTGTATTACATGTTTTGCGTGATGCTTGAAAACCCTTTTGCGTCTTTTACCCATATATATATATATATATATAAAATAAAGTAAACTGTGACATACCCAAAAAAGTCTTCATACAGTGGACTACCAGTGAAATTGATAAAAATTTGGGACCAAAACTTAACACACTTTGACCTGACCATGTTTTGCTTAAGTGTTATCTGACATAATTAAATTAATTTTTTTCTGACAGTTTAACTCTGAGATCTTGTCATATTTTATTACCATTTTTTTTTAACTATAGTGAATAAACTGTATTAATGAATGAAATGTTCAAGGTGTCTGAATAAATTTTGGTTTGACTGTATATAGTAACAATGTAGTCTATATCCATAAATGCATTGAAGTACCCAAATGAAGATAATCGTAAAAAATAAATGGTAAATTCAGACAATAGACATGAAAAGTGTCTTTAAAAGTCAATATATTGTTTGTTTCACTTGCATATCATTGAACATTAGATAGTGACTGCTTTTCATTATCTTGTGGTGTGTCAGGTTGTTGTTTGACCCTTGTTGATGTTTTAAACACAAGAACATGTCCTGTGTGAATGTATAGAGGTCATTTAGAAAAAGTATGATCATATGACTTACCACAAACATGAGAACGGAGAAACCGTACCAGCTCACAGCCCATGTGTAACGGCTTAACACAGACTCAATGTACTGGAAACAACCCTGAAATATAAACGAAAAAAATCATTAACATAGAAGCACCACTGATCAGGTCTAATCAAAGTCCCTTTAAGACAAGTCATTTCACTCGGCGGCCATCTTTGAAACGCCTCTCGGGCATCCAAGTGCAGCCCCTATCTCTTTGAATGGGGAAACATCAAATTCTCTAAAGCTGTTTGCCAAGCTTTCGATTAAATTTCATATTTGAAATCACCAATGAAATCTGACAACAACTGTCTCATACATTTTGTTTCTAAACGCTCGAATCATGACAAAAAACAGTATTTTTCAGGCTTGATCAACCTAATGCGCATGCACAGTCCTAAATGTGCGTCTTGTGTTTCATTTCAGAGGCGCGCGTCTGACTGTTTCTATAGAAACCGGAGCTTCTAACGGCCGCTGCAGTGACGCGTGACTTTACCAATCGGCAATTGGCTCTTATTTAGAAGGCGGGAGTTATTCCGCCATATTGCGCGTTGCACTTTCTCCCATTCATAATAATACGAGTGACGCGTCGTGTGTTATTCTATAGTCTTTGGTCTAACATAAAGTTAGGCATCTAAATGCTTGCCAAATAAGACCCTCCCCCTTTAGTTACTGTTGCTATGGCCGACAAGCCGTGCCGCTCTCACGCCACACATGTTCTCGGAGCAAAGAGGAAGCTGACAACGCGTCGACAGACAAGGCAGAGCAGGTTACTTTTAATATCAAACAATGTCTCAGATTTTTTTTAATTTTTTAAAGAAATTTAAACAATAAATACTGTTTTGTGGCTCTTTAATGTGTCGTGACAGATCGCCGTAGCGTCTCAGTTCAAGCAGCTCCTGAACAGATCACCTTTTCCTACTAGTTAATTTATAGCATCAAATAAACATGAACACCAGAAGTTGAAATGTTGTCTTAACCGCTGAAAGACGTCAGTACACACAATTTTTCAAGTTCAAGTACATGACGTTAATCTAACGTTAACTCCCCTGACTGCTTTGTCGGACATAAAGGCGGATTCGGCGTTATGATTGGTTAGATCGCCTGTCAATCAAACTCCCGGCGAAGAGTCAATTTCACATGTTTTTTTTTTGTTGTGACACTAGTTGAGAACCACTGTCAATGAAAGTTATAACTCATTTATTTCCTGCAGGTCATAAGTTTGTTGCTGTCTGTCGTTTTCTGTAAAGCAGGTGGATTGTTACGAGACTTAGACGTTACCTTTGTGAACATGGCACTGCTCTTGCCAACGAGACAGCCTTCTCGATCTTCCACCTCAAAGTTACTCAGTCTCTTGCAGCAGTTGAGGGGCCAGAAGTGTGTTGAGCCAAATATCTGTTTGAAGGTAGAGTTATACTCTAACCAGTCCTTTGGACCGTCTGCTCCACAGCACTCGGCCTTAAAGCAAGAGTTGGAGTAATTTAATCAATCTCAGTACAGTCAAGAAAAAAACACCTGTCACATGTGCATCATTTGAAATCTATATTAATCAATCAAGTTGTTATGTGTGTAGCTGAAAAATCAAAGATTAAAGGTGCGGTGACATTTAGCTACGGTTGTTTGCCGAATATTTGTGGGGGCGAAATCCAGTCATTTCAATAGGATTTGCATGAAGCATGAAGTTTTTGCATCGTGTCCAGGTAAATTTGCTGCATTGATTAACAGAATACTGCAATGAAGTTTGAATGTGAGCTGCACCTCATGAATTGTTACACTATTGACAATAGATATTGGACCTTTTTTGCTCACAAAATTTTGCTACTGTATTTTTGAAGTAACATAATTAAAAAGAAAATGTTTAATTTTGATTGTCACTATTGGTTTTGTTTCTTAAAGTAATAGGCCATGGACTACATTTTTACCAAGGTTATGGTTGTTCAAATTATTTTGTCAAGTAAGACATGTTCCTGGATCAACATATTTTGTTGATCCTGGAGCAACATTCTTGTCCAAAAATTTACTTATAATCCTATCCCTACCCCTAAACCTAACCCTACCCATAGCTATCCCTAAATTCAGAGGGAAATAATATGTGAATAACACTGGTGTAGAAACACATAACCCTGGTTGTAAGCCTAAACTTGACATAAACTTTAAACCTGTCCCTCAAATCTGATTGGTTGATTGGAATGTTGTTGAGCGATGTTGATCCAGGAACATGTACTTGGTGAAAGCACATTCATTATTAAGAACAACACTCTCAGGAAAAAAAAAAATGGTAAAAAAGCTGTCATTGGGGAGGTACCATTTTAAAAAGTACACTTTTGTGTATTATTTACTCCTAAATTGTACATATTAGTACCTTTTGACAGCTTTTGTACTCCCTCAGCCTCCTTTTCTTGTGGTAAAATCACTGTAATTCAGTGGCTTACTGATTTATATGAAGCTAGCAACCCATCAAGATGATATAATATTAGTCTGTTGCAACAGGTTAATGTGAGTATAAAACTGGTTTCTCCACTATCACGTTTTAATCTGAGGCAACAGAAAGGCATGTTGTTTCAGGTCTGAGTTGAAGTTGTGCTTCCCTAATATTGTGTAAGTATGTGCATCTGTTTTAGCCACAACCCCTTTGACAGCTGACAGGTGGTTGTGTTCATTGAAAAGCGGCCAAGAGGTCCTCATGGGTGCTCTGCTTACCTGTTCCATCACTCTGTTCCATGTTTGTGTAATCTGCTTTCCTTGTGTGCTGCTGTCTGCATAATATTGCAGCATCTGTTTCTTTACAAGGTTACTGTTCCCAACCAGCTATAATAAAGGAAAGAAGATTTAAAAAATGACAAATGACAGAAAAGTGTAGGAAGAGAGAGAAGGAATGGGACACGGCCCTGACCAGAATCGAACCTGGGTCATTGTGTGCCACCACATCTCTGATGTGTAAATGATTTTATTTCATTTTACTATTACAGTACAGAGAGGCTGGCGACTCTACTCACATAATCTCGGTTGGTCGCTGCTGTGATGGCGGAGGCGCATTCGAACAGAAAGATGATGAACATAATGATCAGGTACTGTGGGAGGATGAAAGTTAACAGCAATTGGTTAAAAATCTAAATAATTCCTTCTAAATTTGGTTGTCTCACTGAAGGTGATTAATCTCTTATGTAAAATGGCAGGATTGGCAGGAAACCTACCGCCATCATGAGTGCACGGCTCCTTTTCAGGGCAGCGAAAATGCCAAAGATGCATGTGAGGAAGAAGGCAAAGCCTGTAAAAATGGCAATCCAGGCTGCAGCAAAGATGTCATCTTTTCCTGAGACGCCAGATATGGGGTAGAGTTTATACCCGTCCACTGCTACCCAAATGGCCACTGCGAATAATGCCAGTCCAGCTGCCTGAAGGGGAAAATGCTTAAAAGTAAGGGGAACAAGCTATTTTACAACATTAACACAGTCTTTTTATTATTTTATTTCAGACTTACAGCAGCAATTGCATTCAAGACAATGACTAAAATCATCAAACATTTCAAGGCTCCTGCTCCCATGGCTGTAGTGTTTCTGGCCTGGTTACACTCTGCTGAAGAAAAATAAAGTAATTACGATGGACATCCAGCACAAGGAAACAGATTATTTATAAGGTAAAAGTCAGTTTAGCTTTGATTTCAGAGTTCTCTTGATCATGGAAAAGCCTCGGAATATCAGGTGAATTTAAAGTTGTATTCAGACTCTAGTTCTACTTCTGATTAGAAACTATTTGTGCTTAACTAGAATTATTAAATAAAGCATTTTGGATGTATCACAGTACTGTGATGGTATCAAATACCATGGCAATACCATAATACATGTCTAAAAAGCCTTTTCATACATTTTATTAGTGTCCAAACTAATACATACAGTAAAAATAATAAATAATAGATAATAAATCCAAAACAAACATAAAAGCGAAGTTAATATGCCATTAAAAATAAACAAATAAGTAGCTGCTCAGGGACCCACCTGTTCCAGTCTGAGATTGCACCTGCTTTCCCTCTACCTGATTGTATTCGCTTCATTTACTTTTGTGGACACTTTCATGACGTCAAACCTGTTTGTCATCTGTTGTACAGACCTTATGAGAAGGGATGGGCAACTTCACTCCCTGTGTTTTCATCACCAAGTACTTTCAGTTATTCCAATTGACATTTTATTGAAATGATTTTGAAATTAATCTAGGTGTGTCTACTTTCAAAAACATCTGAATATACATATGAACAAAGCATGCAAATAGTGCTACCTTTTGTGCACTTTGGATAAAGGATATTCAGTTGAATACAAAAATAATAGTCCAGGCCATTCAAAGTAAGATTTAAATTTATTTAGGATTTAAAGTCATGGCTGTAGAGAGAAAATCCACATACTGACCTAAATATGTTTTATATATATATATATAAATATATATATATACACAGCAATATACACACACACACACACACACACCTTGGACTGCTATCTGCTATTGCTGTATTGCATCTAAATTGCTCTTGTGCTCATGCTGACCCCTGCTGGATACTCACACCTCTCACATCATATACATCAGCATATAATATGCATTCATACAGTAAATGACACTATTTTTCTTTTCATTAAAGGAACACTCCACTTTTTTTGAAAGTTAAACAGCTGAGTTTTACCGTTTTCGAATCCATTCAGCCGATCTCCGGGTCTGGCGGTACCACTTTTAGCATAGCTTAGCATAGTTCATTGAATCTGATTAGACCGTTAGCATCTCGCTCAAAAATGTTTCAATGTTTTTCCTATTTAAAACTTGACTCTTCTGTAGTTACATCGTGTACTAAGACCAACGGAAAATGAAAAGTTGCGATTTTCTAGGCCGATATGACTAGGAACTATACTGTCATTCCGGCGTAATGATCAAGGAACTTTGCTGCCGTACCATGGCTGCAGCAAGCGCAATGATATTACGCAGCGTCTCTCACAAATGTCTCCATGGTTGCAAGGCACACTCCCTGTGCAAGCAGGGGGTCACAGACACCGCGTAATATCATTCAGCCTGCTGCAGCCATGATACGGCAGCAAAGTTCCTTGATTATTACACCAGAATGAGAGTATAGCTCCTAGCCATATCGGCCTAGAAAATCACAACTTTTCATTTTCCGTCGGCCTTAGTACACGATGTAACTACAGAAGAGTCAAGTTTTAAATAGGAAAAATATTGAAACTCTTTGGTCATTTTTTAACGAGATGCTAACGGTCTAATCCGATTCAATGAACTATGCTAAGCTATGCTAAAAGTGGTACCGCCAGACCCGGAGATCGGCTGAATGGATTCAAAAACGGTAGAACTCAACTGTTTAACTCGATGGAGATGGAAAATGAGCCTATTTTCAAAAAAAGTGGAGTGTTCCTTTAATAGTACTGACTAAGGTAAGCATCACTGTAACTATTATACTTATTATATATATATCTCATACTTAGCTTTGAACAAACAAAGGACATCTAATGGACCAAAGCATGATTAAGACTTGATAATGGTCTCGTTTGACTTGGGCCAGTGAGCAACAATTCAGAACTTCATAACAACATACTTAAACACTTAAATCACCTACGTCTGGCTAACAATGTGCTAACATGTTCAAAACACTTTTTAGGAATGTGGTTAAAAATAGTTGCATTAGCATTAAAACATTAGTATTATGGTGGCAACTTTTGCATGGACAAGCACCACTCACACTTTCCATACAAATTGTAAAAATCTAGTTAATATTTAGCTTTAGAGGTGAAATATAATGTTTAGAGTTATAAAGTCTTGAAATTCTGTGGTGGGGTTGTGAATTCTACCTCTCCTGAAACTTTGGTCTGTATATGCTGGGTATCAAACAGAAAATTCAGTCAGAATTTCACAAACTTATGTGGAGAAACTGTGGGACTAAATGGGTTAATTGGAGTTAAGTATACCAAGATGCTTTAACAAACTTAAACGCCCTGAGAACTGTTTACTATGTCGCCTTGAAACCTTGTCAAAGTGTTGACTTAAGCGCAGCTGACTGTCCTGATAACACACTCATCCATGAGGACTTAAGGACTGAGGACGCACTTTTGCAGCTCTTTTATTGTTCGAGATCAGGTGAGAGTTGAATACAGTATTATGTTCTGTTGACCATATTCATCTGTGAACACTATTTGTCAAATTCATTCATTAGGCCTGCATTCATTAGCAGTAGCAGTAGGTACAAAGTGTAGCTAATGTAAGCTATATCATCAAATGTGTTTTTTTTTGGTTTGTTTCAGGGTAAAATTGAAGATGGAAGAAAAACTTCCAAATGAAAAAGTTAAATATTTGCTTGCCCCATGGAGGTTTTCCTTCAGGGCACCTGGATTTGAAAATAGACTGGTGGCAGCTCTACAACTGTTTGAGCGTTTCCCTTTAGATATAGCTGTGACCGGAGGAACCCAGGAGGCTAACGCTCATTTGGCTTCTGCAATCTGTGGGCCGGATAAGGAAATTGAAGAGGAGGAATGGGAAACTGATGATGAAGATGATGAGGAAGAAGAAACAGATGAGGAAGAAGCAGAAGACTGGGAAGAAGGTGAAAGTGTAGATGAGGAGCATAGCATTAAGTCTAAGTTAAATACTAATCACCAGAGCAGCAGGAAGAAATCTGTTCGGATATTGGATCATACAGAATATATAGGGAGTGGCAATCCTGATTTCGACTCTGTGATTTTACACCGTCAAATCCCAAATGTTCGTGTATGGATCGTGCAGGGCCACCCGTCTTCAAATTCCATTATTAAGCAGACCAACCAGCAGTATGACTCCACATGCTACGATGTTCTGGTGGTTCTCACTACAGAACAGCACAAGGAGGACCACATGTGGCTCAAAATGGAACTGCATGACAGAGATCAGTCTTTTTTTCTGGTTCAAGCTGAGCGGGACTGGGATGTGGTAGAGGAGAAGCCTACAGGGCCATGCATGACCTGTGCCTGGGAACGAATGAGAGCTCGCAAACTGGAGTTGCAGAAGAGAAGTAAAGAAGCATTTGGAGAGATGGCTGATTCAACAGATAGTCCTTCTGACACCTCCCAAGATCCAGAGTTAGTGAAGATGAAGGATATTGCCAAGGTGTTTGCTGAAGCCCTGCCTGAGCTTCAGAAGAAAGCTTTTAGTCAGTTCCTGGTGGCGATTACAAAGGAACTTCGGGTTCCTAAATTACTGACTGATGACACACAGTAAGTCAACTTTGAAATGTTTGATATTGTCATGTGACAAAAATAGATTTCCATTTAAATCTCACTGATCCATTGCTGGTTACACTGAGTTCCGGGGTCAACATGTTTTTTTGGTCCTGGAACAAAAATCCTGTCAAAAAGATAAATTCTAATTCAAACCTATCCATAATCCAACCCTTAAACTAGAGGTAGAAGATAGGATAAGAATGGTGACATTAACTCTAACATTAGCCCTAAACCTAACCATAAAATCTAATTGGTTGTCTGGAATGTTGTTCTAGAAACAATGATGTTTTGTTGGTCCTGGAATAACAATCCTGTCAAAAAATAAATTACAGCTCCCTAAATTATAACTCCATTAAGCCCTACCAGTAATCCAAACCAAACAATCCAAACATTAACTTAATCCAGGGGTGTCCAGTTCTG
Organism: Ctenopharyngodon idella; assembly: GCF_019924925.1. Classification (NCBI taxonomy): domain Eukaryota; kingdom Metazoa; phylum Chordata; class Actinopteri; order Cypriniformes; family Xenocyprididae; genus Ctenopharyngodon; species Ctenopharyngodon idella. The sequence continues at coordinate 29,201,879 of NC_067235.1, read as the reverse complement.
CTCCTGAAAGGCAGATGTACTGCAGAGTTAAGCTTCAACCTGCTTCAATACACCTGCCTGAAAGTTTCTAGTAGAGGTCCTGGTGCCATTTTAAAATACTATGAAACCTCAATGCAAATGTCCTTGACAAATTCAGATACATCTCTTGATTAGCTGGTTCAGGTGTGATTAGTTAGTGCTGGAGATAAACTTTCCAAGAGCAGGACTGGACATTCGTCATCACACTTAAATTAGAAGTAAAAGATAGTGGTATACAAGCCCCTAACCCAGGGATGGGCAAACTCGGTCCTGGAGGGCCACTGCCCTGCAGAGTTTAGCTCCAAACCTAATCAAACACACCTGAACCAGCTAATCAATGCCTTCAGGATTACAAGAAGGCTACAGGCAGGTACGTTTTTATCAGGGTTCGAGCTAAACTCTGCAGGGTAGTGGCCCTCCAGGACAGAGTTTGCCCATCCCTGCCCTAACCCTAATGTTAGCCCTAAACCTAACTCTAAAATCTGATTAATTGTTAGAAATGTTGTTCTAGGACTAACAAAGAAAAAGGTCTCCAACGCAGAACCTGATTTCACCAAGTGCAACATGTTTCATATTTGTTGATCCTGGAACAACATTCTAATCATCCAATCAGATTTGAGGGACAAGTTTACAGTTTGTCAAGTTTAGGCTTACAACCGGAGTTAGGTGCTTCTACACCAGTGTTATCCATCTATCATTTCCCTCTGATTTTAGGGATAACTTATGGGTTTTTGGACAGGACTGTTGTTCCAGGATCAACAAAATATGTTGATCCAGGAATGCATCTAACTCTGCAAAATCAGGACATGTGTCTCCAACATGGGCTGCTGGTGCTTGTGTCCTTACTAGGCTGATTAACTTGTTTAATTAGCTAGTTACCTCGCTCAACCAGATTCATTAGGAAATCTGTTGGTACACTAGCTTACTTTTATTGTAAACAAGCACTAACTGCCATAAAACTGCCTTAACTAGCATAAAAATTCATTGTTCATGAATATTTACATCCAACCAATTCTCCTGGTCTGCCTAACCAGGACAGGAGGTGTCTACATTTATCTAACAAATTCATTACATTTGTTTGTCAGTTTTGTGGTTTCTACTGCTTTGAAGTCCAGGAAGATAAACCAGGATGATCTTGACCAGATCTCCAAGCTCTCACAGCCGAGAGATGTCACGGACAATCCCTCCAAGCTTCAGGCAATCCTTACAGCTCTCGATCACTTCCGTCTGGATATCGGTGTGCTGGGTGAGACGGGCTGTGGCAGCTCCAGCCTTGTCAATGCCCTCTTGGGCCTGGAGAATGATGATGAACGAGCTGCCTCAACTGGTGTCATTGAAATCACCAAAGAGGCTATGAAGTATCCCTACCCTGAGTTCCCCAACGTCCGTCTTTGGGACCTTCCTGGGCTTGGAAAAATAAGTGATCTTAACAGCCTTTCCTCTGCGTCCAGCTCTTCTGAAGCTCAACGCGTAGCATCTGTGCTTGCTTTGTGTGATGTATACATACTGGTATCTCCTTTAAGGCTTAGATTGGGAGCCATACAGTTGTTGCAACAAGCGTCCTCCTTGGGGAAAGAGTGTTACCTGGTGGTTTCCATGGCGGACTTGATTGACGAAAAGTCTGTCGCAGAGGTGAGGCAATGGGCTGAGGGAGTCTTGGGTAAACTGGGTCTCCAGAAGAGCTTGTTTCTGGTGTCTGCTCACCATCCAGAAACCTTGGACTTACCCAAGCTAAAAGAGACATTGAATTTAGCCTTTCCAAGTCATAAGAAAGTCGCTCTTGCCAGATATGTATCAAAGCAACTGGACGGAGATGTTTTCTGGAAAAGATCGGACTCTTGCAAATTCATGTAAATAATTAGTTCTTTAAAAAATTAAAGATTAAAAAAGAACAATATATTCCCATGCTCAAGCATGTTTTATTAGGATTTTTCTGTTTGTTTAACTACTCGTCACTCTCCAAACATATTTTCAACCCTATATGAGAACCACCCTATTCAGATGTAGCATATCAGAAAGCATCTAAAGTATTTTTTGCATGTGCTGGTTATTATTATTTTCAGGCTAATCATATATCTTCCTGAGTTCTTTTCTTAAGGCTTATATTTTAAATACATATATTTACATTTTGTTTTGGACAAAATCCTGCACACAACCAGATTTGCAAATGCAACTGTAAATATTGCTTTTTGCAAGCTATGATATTGAATGGGACTTTTTCTTCCCTGTTTATTGAAAATCTGCAGGTTTGTAAAGCTTGTAAAATGTAAAAGCCCATGTAAAACCTGTCTCTGGGATATTCTGGTCTGTAGATATGTCTTGGGTTTCTTTTGCCCATTTTGTAACTGCAAATCTGATCACAAGTAATAATGCCTCTTTCTTCAATAAGCAAAACAGTTAGAGGGATCATTTATTTATGTAGCACAAAAGGTGTGAGAAAATGTATGCTGAAGTTTTATACTTAGGGTTTAGGGTTTAGTATGACTTTTTAAATGACCAAATAACCAAAAGTGCTCTATCTAGAAAGCCATTATGCACTTACATTAAGCAAGGTGTGTCAACAAGAACAGGTCTATTGGTTCCTCTAGTGAAGCATGGGAGAACTGAATCTGACAGCCGTATCTCCATCCCTGCCACTCATGCCATTTCATTTCTGTGGTGGAAAACACGGGAACTTCAGTGTCATTATTCACTCAACACCTCACCTGTTAACCACACAACCCCACCCACCGATGCCTGTGGGTGAAGCCGTCTGTGAACGCAGCTACTTACTCTCTTTAATCTGAGGAGGAGCCACAAACTACTTACCCAAAGCCTTAGGGCAGTACTAATGTTCACATTTAAACTCGCCGATCATGAAAATATGACAAATTGGTTCAGAAATGCTCATTGTGCTGTGAAATGCCTGATGAAAAGACGCACAGTGCATGAATACCTCACAGAATAATTTGTGAACATTTGATGATCACCTTGAGGATCACCTGAATGGATAAACGTTTGGCTTTGTGAAGCACAAATGATGATTAAAAAGTAAAGCTGAATGAGGAAGAGTCAACCAGTCACCTGTCAGATGAGGAGTCGTATGTGATCAACATGAACCTTGAAAGTAATGGATTGTCTGTGCAGTGCTACCTGAAGCCAAAGCTGATGGGAAAAATGAGAAGAAGAGTTCAGGAGATGAGAAACCCAAACGCTCAGGGGTCTTCAGTGGATCTGAGTCACAATGAAAGCACACGACTGGCTATGGATGCTCTCCTGGACAAAGGGCTTGATGGATACCAGGAAGTGCTGATCAAAGAGAATGAGGCAAACTTTCTGTCTGCGGAGGAGAAAACATATATCTTAAACAACATTAAAAAGCCTCTCACTGACGATGACGAGGCAGACAGAGATGAAGAGATGTCCAGTTCTCCATCAGTTTCTTCTGAGACATATTTTCCTGCAGTCACAGAGAGTGAACCTCCAGTTCTGGACTACGGCTGGCCGGTGGCTGACTGGAGTTACCATCTGCAAGGCATTCCTAGTGTGGAAGTGTTCTTCCAGTCAGTGAAATCCTCTTCCATGAAAGACCTGCTGCGGGAACTCATCAGGCAAGCAACTACAGTAAGAAGCTGTCATTTGATAGTGACATTTTTGGACTGTATACTGCCATTATTGTTTCAAATAATAATTTTGTGACGCAAGAAGGACGCACACTGCAATTACAAACAGCACTTTCCATGAATATGGTACACTTTGGTGTCCCACACCTTGGAAATGCACGAATTGCATGTTTTTTGTTTCCATGTTTGTTGTGCAACTATTCTCCATCATATTAATGTCTTTATTAAAGGGTTAGTTCACACAACAATGAAAATTCTGTCATTATTTTCTCACCTTCATGTAAGACTTTCGTTTATCTTTGGAACACAAATGAAGAGCTTTTAAATGAAATCTGAGAGCTTTCTGTCTATCCATTTACAGCCACAACTACCACTTTCAAGCCCCAGAAATGTAGTAAAGACATCATAAAAGTAATTCATGTGACTCCAGTGGTTTAACCTCAATTTTAGGAAGTGACGCGAGTACTTTGTTTGCGCAAAAAAAATATAATTGACCACTTTATTTCCAAAATATTAATCTCCAACATGTGTTTACGAGAGCACAAGCAGTCGTTGTTGCGTGAATCAATGTTGGAATTTAATATTATTTTGAAAATAAAGTGGTCAATTATGTTTTTTGCGCAAACAAAGCACTCACGTCGCTTCATAAAATTGAGGTTAAACCACTGGAGTCACATGGATTACTTTAATGATGTATTTACTACCTTTCTGGGGCTTGAAAGTGGTAGTTGTGTAGCTGTCAGTGGAGGGACAGAAAACTCTCAGATTTCATCAAAAATATCTTCATTTGTGTTCCGAAGATGAACAAAAGTCTTATGGTTTTGGAGCGACATGAGGGTGAATAATTAACTAATCTTGATGATTGTTTATTGGTAAAAAATTGCACAATGAACACAAATAAGACTTTTAAAATGTATTTGTCCCATGTTTTGATGATAATTTTTTTTTTTTTTTTAAATAGTTGTTTGAACCCTTGAAGTTCTGAAGCTGATATCAAAATTTTCTTAAGCTTAAGCACCTCTTTTAATTTGTTGAAAAAGAAAAAATAAATCCTATTTATGGAAAGTGCCTGGCATTTTTAATATGCAACAGTCTGAAAACACACTATTGCAATGTAACATTTGCTCCCTAAATTACACTCATCAAAGGTTTTGGCGATAGTTATGGACACATTCAGCGATGTGGAGATTTTCTGTGACATACTGGAGGCGACAAGAAAGCGCAATGTGTACGTCTATCTCCTTCTGGACCACACCAATTTACAGCTGTTTCAGGACATGTGTGAAAATGTAAAAATCAACAAGTCACACCTTAGTGTAAGTTATTCTATTCTAGTCAGAGCCTTTTACATTAAAGATATTTTGCAGCTTTTGCCTGTGGATATGCTACAAAATGTTATTATTTGAAAATATATGCAACATTTTTGTCAGTTCTGTGAAAAGAAACAAAAGTGGATGAATTCATTATATTTATGGCCAGTGTGCTTATGTTTGTCTTCATCTCTTCATACAGAGAATGTCCATTCGTAGTGTTCAAGGTGAGACTTATTGTGCCAAATCGGGCAGAAAGTTCACTGGACAGATGAAAGAGAAGTTCATCATTGTGGACTGCACAAAAGTACTGGTCGGCACGTACAGGTAGGCTACCATCTAAACAAACACATATTTAGTCAGTACTGAAATTTGACATTCTTCAAGGGGGAGATGATATAATGTTTCAAGTAGTGATGGAAGTGTGACATGCTATTCTCATTTAGTTTGCAACTTTAATCTTAGTTATAATTGCATGCTGTTTTTTTATTTTTATAATTGAGAGAATACATAATACAGGAATATTTGTACTTGCATTTGTCCAAAAAAAAAAAAAAAAAGTATGAGCAAACTTATATGGTGACCATTCATTTGTGACATACACATTTGCGCTTATACATATTAATTTTAAGCTAAAGTTCTGATAAAAGATTCTTTTGAGTAGCAGCTCTTTACTTTCCAATCAAGCATTTAGATTTACATATTTACAACCAGACGTGGTCAATTTCTGCACCACAAGCAACATCAAACACAATTGCAACAATAATCATTTTCAGACATATTTCAGACACTCACAACATCTGCCATTGTAGCACGTAACCCCACCTCAAACTTGGGTTGAGCCAAGGCATTTTTATCAGTTGCTTCTCCATTTGGTGCTGCTAGTGATGCAGAAACTTCACCTTTGATCTCTTGGTTGTGAGTTCTTTCACTGATGCCTCTTTAACCCTGTCACAGTCTCACCTGGCTGTCCTGGCAGGTTCACAGAAGCTTGTCCGTACTCTTCAAAGGCAGCGGTGTTAAACCTTTTGACCTGGAGTTTCGCAGACTCTACGCACTTTCTAACCCAGTGCCAGGATATACCTGGCAAACATCAAATCCTGCTGATCTCCACCTACCCTTCAAGAAACTCCAGATCCCGATATGGCCAGCAGGAATTCCCGGAAACACTGCTGACCACCAACAGAAACCTCATAAGCCAGGTAACCCGAGTTTCCCGACTCGTCCTGTCCTGGTCAGGCAGACCAGCTATCCAAGTGTCACCACTGGACCACAAAGATCTCAATGGCTTCCACGGAGGAACTCGATCCATCATCCCACTGCTTGTCAGACCCCCCTCTTCAAAGATTATATGAGAAGCCAAACCTGGCGCCCAATACAGGGGAAACACATCAACAGATGAAGCTGAAGATCAACCTGAAGCTTCCCACTGGTGCTAGAGCAGGTTATTGCAATGCTTAATTTTTGTAAACAATGTGATGCATGTGCTTATTGCATGAATTAGCAGATGTAGCAACTTTATTTATTTTAAAAAGTTCAACTTTATTCTGCTTTGTAACAGTAAAAGCATGTAACTCCAATAAAATATTCATTTAAAAAAGTACAATTACAATATCCATATCATTCTTATGTCTCCTTCAGCTTTCTGTGTATGGATCAAGCTGCCGTCTCCTCCTGCAATTTAGTGTGGAGTTTGTTCCACCACCTGTCATCAAAGTCTTTAATATAAAGGCCTGATAAACTCTCTCCATCTTGGCTTTCCTCCCTCATCTTCTCCGGATTGAGGTCTTCTGCCATCACCTAGTTATTGATCAGAAACAATCAAATTAGTTTGTAATGTGAGATCGTGGCTTTTTAAAACAAAGATTTTAGGGTGTTGTGTGAGAGATGTGTAATTCTGATATGTATAAATATAGAGAATAAACTGGCTTGTGTTGTATTTTATGTTGAATCAAAAAAAAAAAAAAAAAAAAAAAACCCTTTCTAAAGCTACTTTTTGTTATGTCTATGATGCTTTTCTCATTTACACAATAATGACTTTAAATGATCTTTTGGGGGTAATTTCTCAGCCAAATTTGATGTGCTATTAATTTTCAATTAATTAGACTAAAATTTATATACACAGTAACTCTATTAAATTCCATGGTTTTCCATATCAGGACATAATTAAAAAAAAAAAAAAACACCTGGTCCTTGGCAGGTCTTAAAATTTGGAAAATAAAACATCAGATGAACGACAACACATGACATATCACACCATGTCATTATTTATTTAACAAAAATGGAAAAACCAAGATGGAAAAACCATGGGTGACAATCTAAGGACACCCAATTATTCAGTAGCTTGTAGATCCAATTTTAGCAGCAATAACTTGAAGTAATCATTTTCTGTATGACTTTATCAGTCTCTCACATCATTCTGGAGGAATTTTGGCCCGCTCTTCTTTACAATGTTGCTCCAGTTTATTGAGCAGGGATGCAAACAGGTAAGGGGGAACTGGATCTATGCAAATCCCATAGGTGACCTATCACTGAAAGGTGAGGAGTTTGCATCTATGATTGAGGTTTGTGGGCATTTGTCTATGCACAGCTCTTGCCACTCCTTTTCAGTCAGAATGAGGACTGGACTTCACTGGGCCACTGCAACACCTTGATTCTTTTCTTTTTCAGCCATTCTGTGGTAGATTCTGTTGTAGTTTCAGATCACTGTCCAGTTGCATGACCCAATTTTGGCCAAGCTTTAGGTGTTGGATGGATGGCCTCACATTTGACTCTAGAATACTTTGGTATACAGAGGAGTACATGGTCGATGCAATGACTGTGAGATGGCCAGGGCCTGTGGCTACAAAACAAGCCCAAAATCATCACCCCTCCACCAGCATGCTTGACTTTTGGTATGAGGTGTTTGTTGTACAGTCATGAACTTTATCATTTAACATGTTAACTGAGGCCTGTAGAGTCTGCAATTTCTTTGAGCATTACACGGTCTGAACTTAGGGTGAATTTGCTGGGATGTCCACTCCTGGGAAGATTGGTGTCGGTTTTGAATGTCTTCCACTTGTGAATAAAATTTGCTTCTCTAAGATCATTCATTGCTGATGTCTTTACTCTTTGGTATTGTGTTAACAGACACCTGAAGGCTGCAGACCAGCAAACTGCCAGAACCTCAGCTTTTATAGAGGTGTTCACACTTGCTGATGATTGATTCAGAGGAATTTGATTAGCAGTGCCTGACCGTTACTTACCCTCTTAATTCCTAAGGAACAACAAGGGTGTCCTTAGTTTGTCACCCATGGCTTTTTCATTTTGGCCTAGTTTTTGTTAAATTAATAATGACATGGTGTGATATTCTTCATTTGAGGTTTTATTTTCCAAATTTTAAGACCTGCCAAAGGACCAAATGAATTTTATGTCCTGATATGGAAAACCATGGAATTCAATAGGGTGTCCTAACTTTTTCAGATGTAACTATATATATTTCCCTCTCTATTAAACTGTTTATTGTTGTTTGACCTCAGAGATTGTTTGAATCATCTTCTCCGTTGGCTGCAGAGTATGTAAAGCTTCCTCAATGTCTTGTAGGGCCCTCTGGCTGTTCTCCAGCACGAATGAGAACTGCTGAATCTGCAGGATTTCAATTAGCAGCCTGACGAAAATCACAAGATGAACAAACTCAGCACTTAATTCATCTGTTAACATCAAAGTCAATAAATAAATGGCCGGTTCTCTTGTGGTTGACATACCTTGTTCTAATCAAGCACATGATGGTCTTTAGTGCTAAAATGTTATTTGTCCCCTGCTGCTTTTCGTGTTCTTCCTCAGTGCTGGATCTCTCAGGACAGCTATCAGACTCCAGGAGTCTCTGGAAGCTCATGGCCAGATTCAGCCAGTGCCATGGATGATACGGATGAAGGCAGCACAGCTGCTGCAGGCTGGAGATGCTGTTTGCCAGCTCCCTGTAGTGATCATGAATACTCAATTCCAGCTGAAGGACGCAGGTGAGGTGACAGGTGTTGGATACTTCTGTCCTCTGTAAATAAAACACAGTAAATCAGCAAGAGGATAAACAAAAGTTGGAATTAGTGATTTAATATATTTACCAGTCTCTCGCAGGCTTTTAGAGCCTCTTCTTTTTCCCCCAGATGACAGCAGCATCGTGCGATCCCTTCTAGCACATCTCTCTTCACTGATGTGTTTCCAGCAGGTACCAGAGAGAGGCAGGACACATACTCATCCAGAGCCACCTGTCATTCACACAACTGACAAATGAGCTTTTGAATCAGATAATAGAGAGAGTAAATGTTGAATTCAGCTCTTTATACCTGATACTGTTTCCTCCTGTAGGCCAGATCACCTCGAAACTTGAGGCTTTTTTGTTCTTCTAATGCATCCTCGACATTTACATCTGCACAAAACCACTAGATAAGATAAAATAAAGAAAAATGTGACCTGCCAGAAGTTATTTAATTTCTGAAATATATATTCTCTAGAAATTTCCTAGCATTCCCACCCAGGTTTTCCATGACCGTGTGAAACCCGAAGAAATACCTGCATAATTATACGTTATATGATAATTATCATCATAAATCATATATAATTATAACCAATGTTATATAGTACGTTGAAATAACATCAGCACATCTTTAATGTGGTGAACTATCACCGACCAAAATTCTCACGAAAATACCACAGTACATTTCGATGTATATACCGTAATAGTAATGCCTTGCGGTGGAAGTAGCATACATAAATAGCGGGGTATATATGTGCCATTTCCTGTACCATAGTATCAGTAGTTTCTTGTAAGTGTTCAGTGTGTTACCCACCAGAGGTTCGCAGAGTTTGGGCTCGTATGTGGGCAGAGCAGCTGAGACTCTGTTCCGTGACTGCTCAAACACAGAATCATCAAAAGTGCTGCCCAGAATCTCCATGATAAAAACACGCGTGCCAACCTCACGAAACACGTGATCGCCACAACAACCGCGCAAACATTACAGAAATGCGTAGGAATCCATTGAAAAGGGACTAAATAACTTCGTTTATTTGTTCGTATCTCGTAAACTAATATCCTTTCATGAGGAGTAAACGCTGAATCCAATGAGAGACTTAACTTTATGCCTCTAGTGGGCGCATGGTGGCTCAAAAAGCCCAATCCTCCTTTGAACCGCATCGAAGTCTCAGCACGATTTCTGCTTGCTAAGAAGCATAATCATTCATCTTTTAATTTTAAATTTATTTATTTCTGATACAAAAAAAATGGAAAACTGACTTGTAAAAACGAATTTTAAGATATTTTTTAAAACGCCTGTCTTCAACAAACGACCTTGTTTGGTCAATCATGTTACAAAGCTTAGAAAAGCAGCATGTACCACGTGACGACGCCGTTTCCGTGAACGATATTTTTACAAGATGAAAAATGACATCGAGGAAAATTTAGTCTTTTAATTTGAATAATACTTCTGGTAAATATTTAAATATTCTGTATAAATATATAAATAAATACATTTACTTCTGTGAAAATTAAAAATTGCAAGTGACAGAAAACGATTAATAACAACTTATTTACTATTTTTTTGATTTACTAAAGTACACCATTAAACAATAATATAAAGCAAATGTTTATTTAAAAAATTACAAAAGCATATATATATATATATATAATATATATTATAAAAGCATTTCTATCTTCGCAGCACCCGGATGTGTGACGTCACTTTAGTGCGCGCTGCGTCATACAAACACATGGTCCTGCATTTCTCTTAACGCTGCAGATCTGATCAGGTTTTTGGGGTTTAATTTTATAATCCGGTGGGATGAAAGTTAAAGTGCTTTGTAGAAACCCGGACGATTATGTTCGAGAGACAACCAGAGATATACAGCGAGGTATGCAAACATGAAGTGATTATAGGAATGTGGTGTATTAGGAAGTATACTAACTGTAGTATGTGTCCTATGTAGTGCCTAGGAACTATGACCCGACCCTGCATCCTTTTGAGGTGCCCAGGGAATATACCAGAGCCCTGAATGCCACTAAACTTCAGAAGGTGTTTGCCAAACCCTTTGTGGCTTCACTAGATGGGCACAGAGATGGCATCAGCTGCATCGTCAGACACCCCAAAAGCCTTTCAACGGTCTTATCTGGTGCCTGTGATGGGGAGGTAAAGCCTTTACCTTGGTATTTAAATAATAAGTCTCTTTAATTGAGCATGTTCCATCAAGATGTTTACAATTACCATACAAGAACAACATGCACACCCAACATTCAATAATACAGTAAACAACAAGACCAGGGGCACATAGAAGGAACTTAAATTTTGCAGTTATTTTGCCCAGTAAGTCAAAGGAGTGTGCAAATGACCATCTAGATTCAGGATGGATGGATGGATGGATGAATGAGTTTTTTTTTCTGACAGGTGAAAGTGTGGAACCTTCCTAAGAGGGAGTGTTTGAGGACAGTTAAGGCTCATGAAGGATTTGTACGAGGAATGTGCTCCCGCTTTTGTGGCACCTCCTTTTTCACGGTATTTTAATCCTGCATATTCCATATTCTTCCTGTGAGGCATTCATATAGGTGAAGATGATCCAGTTAGTAAGTGATTATGTGATTCTGTTAAAATAGGTAGGAGATGACAAGACCATCAAACAGTGGAACATGGAAGCACCAGGATATGGAGTTTGTGAGGAGCCAATTAACACAATTCTGGGGAAGGTACAGTTTCAGCATATGTATATATATATATATATATATATATGTGTGTGTATGTATACACATTACGCACACGTGTGTATAATACATGACTACAATTTATAAATAAAAAGTAAAGATATGCAGAAATATATGCAGAAATGCTTTTTTTAATGTATACAAATTATAAATGACAATTAATATTTTATATTTAAGAGATTCAAGATGATACAGATGAAATATAAGATGATCAAATAATCAATAAACCACATACCATTCTCTTCCACATCTATTTGCGCCTGAACGGACACATACATGCAAAAAAATTGTCTAAATGCAAGTAAAAGATTGCCTATCATCATAAACACAATTGATTATGGCTTAGGTGAGCGAAACAATTGAGAAAGAAAACCGGATGTGTAACACTATTTTTGGATCCGCGCCGCGCATTCAGTCTTAAAGTGACAGAAGCCCCTGCTGAAAAACATCACACTTGTAGTTTTAACACAGACTAATTGTTTCATTTATACAGTGAGACTATGTATTATTACACACAGTATTATTTTACATTTGATTATTCAATTTCTGTACCTGAATACTGTTAGACTTACGTGGAAAATATAAAGCACTATTTATTTCATTTGTATCTGTATTTTCTATGCATATTCACAATCATCCTAGAATGATTAATTCTTTTCAAATTAGCCATTAGCCAATATCACATTGTCAGTTTTTTTCCAATATCGTGCAGCCCTACTCACAATTCAGCAACAACTCCACTAAATGGAATTATTTTTAGTCATATTTATTCATTTGCACATACTTTTAGGTTTCTGTACTTTTTGCTCATGTTTTCAGCTTCTAATGATGTTGTTTCGCAGGCGGTGTTCACTGACATTGACCACCACTATAGGGAGGGACTGTTCGCAACCTGTGGGCAGACGGTGGATATCTGGGATGAGCAGAGAAGCAGTCCCATCCGCTCCTTCAGCTGGGGTGTGGACAGCTTCAACTGCGTCCGCTACAACCCTGTGGAGGTGATCAACAAATTCAACTTAATTTCAGTTTAAATCTGTGGACATTCATAACATGTATTATTTCAAAGCCATAGCTTTACAATGATGTAAATGAGACAAAGCCAATAGTGGGCTTGATGAGTACTGCCATAATACAGTGCTGTTCTCAATGTATTTGAGGCCTATTTTATTTTGTCTATTTTATATATATATGAGGCCTATTTTGCCTCACATAACAATATGAGGCAAAATAAGGAGGTTCATAGAAGTAACTGAGTAGTTTAGACACCAAATGTCACACATTTCTTTCATTTAAAGTTTTATCACCAGTAAATTGTCCCATTGTCCTTTGCAGACCGAACTTCTCGCCAGCTGTGGATCAGACAGAAGTATTATCTTGTATGACACTAGAGAAGCTGCACCACTCAGAAAGGTCTGCAATATTTTTACTTTTCACCCACAACTTTTACTTGTCACCCACATGGCTGAATATTTCCATTTATGACTACAATGAAATTACACTGTTTCAGGTTATCATGAAAATGAGAAGCAATACACTTTGCTGGAACCAAATGGAAGCCTATTATTTTGTTTGTGCAAATGAAGATTACAAGTGAGTTCATTTCAGCGTAAACCTTTACATGAAAAATTAAGTGAGTGTAAATAAATCATGTCATCTTTTTCTGTTTTTTTCCACAGCCTCTATACTTATGACATAAGGTATATGGATATTCCTGTGACTGTGCACATGGATCATGTATCCGCTGTGCTGGATGTGGATTATTCACCTACAGGAAGGGAGTTTGTATCCGCCAGCTTTGACAAAACCGTCCGCATCTTTCTGAAAGACGGAGGCAACAGCAGGTGAGTGTGGTGCGGAAAGTCCAAGGAGATCTATAATGTCTGGAGAAAGCCATCTAGTAGTATTTTCATTCGTGTCAAAATATATATAGGGTTTCTTCAGTGTTCCACAAATTAAGGCCTTAAAGGATTTGTTCACTTCAGAATTTAAATTTCCTGATAATTTACTCACCCCCATGTCATCCAAGATGTTCTTTCTTCAGTCAAAAAGAAATTAAGGTTTTTGAGGAAAACATTCCAGGAGTTTTCTCCATATAGTGGACTTCAACAGCTACCAACGGGTTGAAGGTCCAAATTTCAGTTTCATTGCAGCTTCAAAGGGCTCTACATGATCCCAGCCGAGGAATAAGGGTCTTATCTAGTGAAACGATCTGCCATTTTCTAAAAAAAAATAACATTTATATATTATTTACTGCAAATGCTCATCTTGCACTGCTTTGCGATGCGCCACACATTATGTAATCACATTGGAAAGGTCATGTGTGATGTAGGCTGAAGTGCCGTGGTAGGGCGAAAACTTCTCTTCCAACTTCAAAATCGTCCAATATGGTTCTTTTACCTTTTTTTTTTTTTGTAAAGAGTGTTTGACTTGGTCTTTGCACGTTAGCTTTGTAGACACTGGATCGGTACTTCCGCCTACATCACCCATGACCTTTCCAACGTGATTACGTAATGTGTGGTGCATCGCAGAGCAGTGCAAGATGAGCATTTGTGGTTAAAAAGTATATAAATTATTTTTTTTAGAAAATAGCAGATCGTTTCACTCGATAAGACTATAGATAATTCCTCGTCTGGGATTGTGTAGAGCCCTTTAAAGCTGCACTGAAACTGCAATTTGGGCCTTCAACCATTGGTAGCTGTTGAAGTCCACTATATGGAGAAAAATCCTGGAATGTTTTCCTCAACCTTAATTTCTTTTTGACTGAAGAAAGAAAGACAAATATCTTGGATGACATGGGGGTGAGTAAATTATCAAGAAATTTTAATTCTGAAGTGAACTAATCCTTTAAAAAGGTCTTAAAGGGTTAGTTCACCCAAAAATGAAAATAATGTCATTAATTACTCACCCTCATGTCGTTCCACACCCGTAAGTCCTTCATTCATCTTCAGAACACAAAGTAAGATATTTTTGATTAAATCCGATGGCTCAGTGAGGCCTGCATTCAAAGCAATGACATTTCCTCTCTCAAGATCCATAAAGGTACTAAAAACATATTTAAAACAGTTCATGTGAGTTCAGTAGTTCTACCTTAATATTATAAAGCGGCGAGAATACTTTTCGTGCACCAAAAAAACAAAATAACGACTTTTCAACAATATAGAGATGGGCCGATTTCAAAACACTGCTTCAGAGCTTTACGAATCAAATTAGTGATTCGGATCTCCTATCAAATGGCTAAAGTGCTGAAATCACGTGACTTTGGCGCTCTGAGTCACTGATTCGATTCGCAAAGCTCTGAAGCAGTGTTTTGAAATTGGCCCATCACTATATTGTTGAAAAGTCGTTATTTTGTTTTTTTGGCGCACGAAAAGTATTCTTGTCGCTTTATAATATTAGGGTAGAACTACTGAACTAGCATGAACTGTTTTAAATATGTTTTTAGTACCTTTATGGATCTTGAGAGAGGGAATGTCATTTCTGTGAATGTAGACCTCACTGAGCCATCGGATTTATTCAAAAATATCTTAATTTGTGTTCTGAAGATGAATGAAGGTCTTACGGGTGTGGAACGACATGAGGGTGAGTAATAAACGACATTATTTTCATTTTTGGGTGAACTAACCCTTTAAATCAGAGCAGAAAATCTTAAATTCATAAAGTGGCATTAAATTTCGCACTGCATGCTTAAAACAAGAACAACACTGCAAAAATGTTTTTCTTGCTTAGTATTTTTGTCTTGTTTTCTATCAAAAATATCTAAAAATTCTTAAATCAAGATACATTTAGGCCTATTTGAGAAACAAAATGACTTGAGAAGTCTTGTTTTCATTGCTTAAAACAAGAAAAGAAATCTGTCAGTTGGGCACCAAAAATAAACTTATTTTAATCCTTGTTAAGCATAAACTCTATCTATCATGTATTTTTTGTGCAATAAGAAAGTAAATAGAGCAAATTTCTGGCATTACATGTAATTTCTTACAATCCTCAGGGAGGTGTACCACACCAAACGTATGCAGCATGTCATCTGTGTGAGATGGTCAGCTGACAACAAATACATCATGAGCGGTTCCGACGAGATGAACATTCGGCTGTGGAAGGCCAAAGCCTCAGAGAAGCTCGGATTGGTGAGTGCATGATCCCATTTTATATCCAAGTCATCCAAAAGGAGTTTTAAAGGATTAGTTCACTTTCAAATGAAAATTATCCCAAGCTTCACTCACCCTCAAGCCATCCTAGGTATATATGACTTTCTTCTTTCAGATGAAAACAATCGGAGTAATATTAATAAATATCCTGATACATCCAACCTTTATAATGGTAGTGAACGGGACCAATGAGTATAAAGCTCAAGAAAGTGCATCCATCCAAAGCAAAACCTATTCCACACGGCTCCGGGGGGTTAATAAAGTCGTTCTGCAGCAAAGCGATGCGTTTGTGTAAGAAAAATATCCATATTTAACAAGTTACAAAGTAAAATATGTAACTCACTGACTCTAGGTTCCATTCTTTGATTGTAGAGCTTTGTGAGGGTGTTAACTTGTTGCAAATGCGCTCAGGTGGTTAATATGGGCCACAGTTGGCCCTGTGGTCACCCTATCAAGCACTTAAAAGGAATTACACCCACAAATCACTTTCATTAAGCACTTCTATGGCAGTGTTGCCACGGTCTCAAACCTGGCCAGGAAAAAGCTCTAGAGTTTTATGTCTCTTGTCAGAGCAACTCTTGTAATAGAGTGCCCCAAAGTGCCTACACCTATTTCATAAAGTGAAGTTTGCTTACAAGGAAATCCGCACATGTCCATAGATGTTTGTTAAAGATTGAGGCACTTTTATGGTTCATTTAGGCATATGAGACTTGAATAATTCAGTTCTCTGTCAAAAAATAGTATAGATTAGTGCTGGATGGTTTAGCCAAAATATTATTCAGCCTTTTAATGGAATCTGATCTTGAAAGTTGCTTAAAAATAAGACCTTATCTGTTAAGGAGCCCCAGTTCAAGTCAGGGGAAAAATAATTGTTACAAAACTGGCCCCTTTAAGTAAACTTCATTTGTAAATACACGTGGAAGCAACGCTTTTTGCTCTGCTGAGGCAGAGGTTAGTTTTGCTCCAGGTGAATGTAGTTTCTTCTGCCCATCATTTCATATCAGCTCTAGTTCATCTGATTCCCTCATGCCGTCCAGCGTTGGCAAGTTTTTGGCTCCCGCTGGACTTTAAGAGAGAGATTTATTCTGATGCGTTTCACTTAAAGAGATCAGACACTCACTGCAGTTATCAGCAGTTTGAATCAGCCAATCACTTAAAGCAGGAAAAATAATGAAGACATTAAACTATCAGGCACATGAGAGTATTTAATTAAAGGAGCAGATGCTGAATCAAGAGATTGCTGTCTGGAGAAGCTCTTTGGAGCTGGGTTTGGTTTGTTTTTGTTTTTCTTCATCTGATTGAGTGCCCATTTTACTATATAAATATGAAAATTCACCGTTTATGAGGTTGGCCCTCTATAAGTGACTTTTTACATTCACAGTATCATATTTTTGCACATAAGCACATTTATGTCTGTTGTTTCAATTAAAGGGGCCATGTTTTACTACCTTTTTATTTTATGCCTGAAGTCCACTTACAATGTTATATACTTTATAATTTTCTGTTGAATTGCACAGACTGTTCATTTTTAAATAAGCATTTCTGTAGCTCAAACAGTATAGCTCTAACTATGCCAAGGTCATGGTTATTTTAGTAATATTTATATGCTATTATAGTTTTTGTTAATATACTGAATTAGCTTATATATTCCGTTTTAATTGTAATTTTAGTGTAATTTTGTTTTGTGCTTTTTTTTTTTTTTTTTAAATCTAAAAATTAATTTATTTTAGTTTAAGTTCAGTTTTAGTTTTATATTTTAGTTAGTAATTTTAGTACTTCAACTTAAACTTATTTCAGTTTGTTGCAAGGCAACATTTTAAAGTTGTTTAACGATAACAACGCTGATTACAGTAAAAAATTGCTGGATAAGTATTCATCCATTCTTGTGGTAGTTGTAGTCCTTGTGTTCCAACTTGTTAGCAATTTTAGAAACAATTTAAAATTCACATTTGAGGTGTGAATGTGTGTAATTTGTTGTAGAACAGTGTCAATGTCTCTTAAAGTAATGTAATTTTACTAATATATCCAAAAAATCGTATTCTAAAATTCTATTTGAAATGCTAATTCGCTTCTTGCGCTGTGTCCGAAATTGCGTACTGAGAAGGTACTACATTTACGTTTGAATTTACTTCGCAACCTTTAAAAAAAAAAATATGCTCCATATACTATGAATACGGGTAGTATGAATAAAATTCGGACGTACTACATCCACCATGTCATTAGTCATGTGACCTACCAGCGTCAGTTCTTATATTCTACAGTCGTCACATTCATACATTTGTCAGTTCATACATTCAGTTCTACAATCCTCTTCCGTGGCTTCGTGGGATAGTAAAGTGTCCATTGAATGTGCACTTCAGAACCTCGCTGGAAGTAGTAGGTCATCCTGGGACTTTTCGCCTACTCTTTTGGCGTACTGTTTTTCGTGTACCATATAGTAGGAAAGTATTTGATTTCGGGCGCAGTGTTGGTTTTTAGGACTACAAACACAATAGCTCTGTTATGGGATGGAATCTGCAGAGTCATGTTTGTTTTTTTTCCCCTCATGTGAACGCTGTCAAGAAGTTCGTAAATAAGAGTTAACAGGCCTTCAGATTTTCCTCCCGAGCGCTCTGATGGCATCAGCAGCTATTAGATTGCCCTAAACAAATTGAATTTGAGAAAATCATTGCTTTTAATTAGAATGAAAGCCCTTGGAGGGGTGTGGAGTGAGACGCGCCAAAGCATGGGAGCCGCAGAAATGTTATGATAGAGAGATAGATGAGGAGCACTTGGGTTCTTCTACTGAAAAATGTGCTGCTTTACATTGATTGCCAAACTAAAAAGACTTTTCAAGATATTTTTGCTGCCACAGTGCATTCCTAAGAAATGTGTACACTAATACAGTTAGAAAGCAGGTTGTACCCATAGCTAAATCTTTTCTACTTTATCTGTATGCATGTATGTATGTATGAGTCTTGACCATTGACGCAAATCTCATTGTTCACAGCTCTCCGCCCGAGAAAAAGCTGCCGCAAACTACAACAAGAAGCTGATGGAGAAATTTCGGCACCACCCACAAGTGAAACGCATCGCCTGTCACCGCCACCTGCCCAGAGATGTCCTGAAACAGAAGAGAGAGCAGCGGCAAATGAAAGAAGCCCAGCGCAGGAAGTAAGTTCCCTTCACCAAATGTTAAGACCTTTTCAGTGCTGATGTTTATCTTGAACAATCCTTGACAGGTTTTGTGAGAACTAAAGGTTAAAGGTTATAATTCACTCAAAAACAATAAGCTCATTTGCATTACATACCATTACAAGTTCAACATGTTCACTGTGACTTGTTTGGAAAAACATGAAAAAATCACTTCAACTTTAAATCTTTTGATGTTTGGCTCCATTGTACTGGCAGCAAAAGGAAATGAATCCATGTTTGAGTTTGATTGGCATTCTGATTGTCTTTGCTTCTTTGTGTGTGTGTGTGTGTGTTTTTAGGGAACTAAACATCCGCAAACACAGCAAGCCGGGATCTATTCCTGTGCAGATAGAAAATGAGAAACATGTGGTGGCTGTTGTGGAGTAAGAGATGAATTAAAGAGGTGCTTTCGATGGATGGGTTTCTGTTCTCCACACACGGACGCGCTCCAGAATATTCCACTCTTTGGCCACTCTTTTACTTCCATACTAAAACATTTTTTGGTATATACAAGAACTTTCAATATATTGCTGCATATTTGTAAAGAATTTTACATGAGCATGGAAATGATTCTAGAATTGCTTTATAATTGATTGAATATGAACAATAAACAATGTCTTAATCTGTGAATATATTAATGTTTTCAATTTACCCTTTGCATTGGTGTAAATGGGAACAGGACTGTTCCAAATGTGTTTCCATCACCTTCTATTGTTATCAATATATAGATTAATTAGCATAAATTTACTTTGGAGCAAGGTTACCTTGTAGGTGCTCTTAATGATCTTATGGTGGACTTCAATAATTGCTAAGGTAAGATTGGTGAGTATTGTTAAAGGGGACCTATAATGCCCCTTTCACAAGATGTAATATACGTCTCTGGTGTCCCCAGAATGCGTCTATGAAGTTTCAGCTCAAAATACCCCACAGATTATTTCTTAGCCTGTCAAATTTGCCCCAAATTTGCAATTTTTTGAGTGTCCCTTTAAATGCAAATGAGCTGCTGCTCCCGGCCCGCTTTCCAAAAGAGGGCGGAGCTTTAACAGCTCATGCTTCGGTTGCTCAACAGCAACAAAGGTGGAGAATCTCACACAGCCAAAATTATGATTGTCAGTAACAGTGATCAGCCTTACATTGTTCAAACCGAAGTTGGACACTGATGGAGAGACTCAGAAAGAAGTTACAACTTTTAGAATGTAACTGGATGTTTCTGAATGGTTAGTGGATACATTTATGTAGTTGCTGTGGAGATGATTCAACTCATCGACTAGCATGTGCCGTCATGTTAATCTTTTGTGCAAATCCAGCGTTGAATTGACCCTCGTTTGTGAAGCAGTCCGGCGTAAAATAACGGCATGGCAGCAACACTGTACTACAACAACTCTTCCTCTTCTCTAAAATTGTTTTGTGTTCACGGGGGCAGGGTTTATGTAAATTTTGGGGTTTGTGATGTCACCAACCTGGGAAGAAGCTCGTTGTAGTCCCTACCAGCCATTTGTTGTAGTCTTTAAAAAGCGATTTCTGTAAAAGAAAATATCTCCCTTTGCATTGAACTTTGAGTGTTGTAACTTTGCAGATGTTGTTTATGCTCAAACAGCAACATTACACACTAACTAAAGTTAAATCATAATCATGGACCCCTTTAAGGATCAGTTGTCTCTGTTTACATTCAGCCTTTAAATGCAAACCTGATGTTTTATGGTGTTTGTGTTATGTATAATTGTTTGCTAATGTAAACCAGTGTGGTTTTTTTCTCATCCTTTTAAAGACTTAATGTTCTAATGAGATAAAAGATCCTCTTCACCTTTTTAGTCCATAATCCTATCATCTCAATCTACTCTCATTTAAAACTGTTACAGTCAGTGAGAAATGGAGGGTAAGGAATAAATATACAGTCAGAAATGGTTGCTTTGGATGAAGACCTGGGTAATGCTTTCATTAATAAGTCATTTACATTATAAAATGTTGAACAGATCAGCATCTGATGTATCAATTTTATGTTTAAATATTTGTTCTGAGCATTACATAATGTAGTAATGTTTGATATGATATTGATGGTCATGCTAAAGTTTGCTGTGGTTAAATAAAACCTTGTATCATAATCCCATATGAAATCAAGAATCACCTCATTAATATTTGAGTGTTTTATTTGCCTCTAAATTGAAACGAAGAAGTATATTTTTTATTTTGCAGTTTAAAATGTAATTGAGCATTATCATCTCTTAAAAGGACGTAGTATTATTCCATAAAGGGTGTAATAAATTCACGCATTATTGGTCTATAAATGTAATCTGCAAGGGGCCCTTCTGAGGTTATTTTTAGAATTTATGGCTGATCCTGCTCGAATGAAGGTTCCAGTCCGTTTTTTCACTATGATTTTCGACTGGCTGTCAATGAAATTGCGAGTCCTACTATGGCAAAGGTTTAGATGAATATTCATTAGGTCATACTGACGTTGTGTCATCATGACCTTCCAATGGTCAAGCCTTGATACTTCAATATTCATTGGTTCATGCTGACGATGAGTTCTGGTTTTGGTTCCTGGAAACATATTTTAATGTATTACACACTTGTCAATTTTGTGTACTGGAAAATGAAACAATTTATTTGTTTTTATCTCTCTCTATTCAACGTTATTCTAGAAGGATTATTAAACGCCAGGGAAAGTTGTTGTGTTTATTGTTTATTATGGGAAACTTGGTAATCTACAAATACCTATTTTCCTGGCATTGAATGAGAAAAAGGTTTGATTCCTGAATATTAATTATGTAACGCTGACGTCAACTGCATCCGTTCCAATGGCGAATGATATGCTTTTAAATATCAAAATAGACCGTGCTGACGTTGTGTCGTTTCCTTCCAAAAGCGAACGCTGCCTCATGAATATTAACAATAAACCTTCGCCATAGCACGATTGGTAAATTCGCCTCCCAGCCGGGCGGCTTTGCTCCGCCCACACTCTTCCAATTGGGATTCTCTGTCGCTGCATCCATTTTTGTGTATTTAAGATATCTTCAAGAATTACCAAACCTGGAGGAAAGCGAGGCACCGGAGCAGAGGGACTCAAAAGGGAAACAAACATTTATTATGAGATGGAAAAGAACTTTTCCAGGACGATGACAGCGATGGGTTAGACAGGATTGAACAGAATGATGGCCAAATAAAAGGCAAGAGGCGCTTTCACATCCTCACTGAGATCTGGAATAGCATCTGAAATCTGCTATTTTATTCATAATGCATCGTTGCTTTATTCATTTTCTTTTTGTATTGAGGAAGAGGAGAATTTTAAACAGGATTACGTTCATTTCAATAGCCATTGCCTTTAAAAGGACCAGCTGTATCCATTCTTCTATTGCTCAGAGAATGATTGATCTAATGCTGTAAAATCCACCTTATATAGTCCATGAGCTTGCATTGCTATCATTTCAATAGTTGTATAATAACTTAACCTCTTTTATAGTGTTGTAAAACATCATAACGGTCATCAGAGATGCTGCTGTGGGTGCTTTGATTCCTGAGCAACCAAAATCCACTGATGATTGATCAAATAGACCTTGCATTCATCATGGATTAAGTCTGGTTATTGATCTTCTTCAGCATCGGCGTGTAAAGATGTCTGCTCCAGCTGGGCTCCGCAGCGGGCCTGTCCTGCCGGAGATGCCGGACCTGAGCCACCTCACCGAGGAGGAGAGGAAGATCATCCTCGGTGTCATGGACAGGCAGAAGAAAGAGGAGGAGAAGGAGCAGTCTATGTTGAAGTAAGAGCTTTATGGATCCTATATGTGAAAAGGAGATATATCTCGAGCTGTTGGCTGAAGGATTGAGGGGGAATGAGGTGTGAATGATCCCTGTGTATGTTATTCGTTTGCCATATAGAGCCCGTGGTTCTGAGTGTGTCAGAATCACATTTGTGCTTATTAGTCATATGGAGATCAGGCCTCTGCTTCATTCTCAGCTCTGGGATTGTATTATGCGCCATTTTGCCTTTATACAAGTGCACACTTCATCATGACAGCTCATAGTACAATAGCACACTATTCCGGTTTAATCGATGTGAATATCTAATGTTGTTTTGACCCGAGCATTGAGGCTGCGGCGCCAGAGATTTCAGCACGACGGCGCTGTCCACTGACTTACAAACCCATTGAATGCCGTTCTCACTTGTGAAACATGGAGATTTTAAAGTTGTTTTGATGATAATTGCAAAGTGATATGCTATTATATTCCTTTAGTGGTTGGATTTTGTCAGAAATATGATCTCGGGGACATTAGCGGATGTTTAGCAACTGTAACTGAGGAAAAGGTTCAATAACAGCAGGGGTTTTCAAACTTTTTGATGCCAGGGACCCTTAAATATTTTGACGAATTTGTGAGGGATTTTGTCACTTTACAATGTAAAACCAACTATATAATGTATAAAGGTCCATTTATACCGTGTGCGAGAAATATTATACGTGACATTTCAGTAACAACATACATAGCTAGCATAACATTGCTTGCTAAATTAAATGATTAGCTTTTGTATCTTTTCCTACCTTCTGTAAGAATAACGTTAGATGTGTAAATCTAAATCTTTTCACAAAGAATATTGTATCTAGGGCTGTCAATAGAATAAAATAATCATGATTAATCTCATGATTTACAGTCACCACTATTTTTTATAAAAGTTGCTTTAGTTGCTTGTTTCGTGTTTAGAAAGGTCTGGTTTCATATTATAGAATGTTTCATTTTCAGTACGCAAACCAAGATGCTTTTGTATTATTTTATAATGAATATATAATTTAAATAGTTAATATAAATAGAAAACAGAGGAGAGTCAAGCATTTGTAATAGTATTTTTTATTTGAAATGACCAGTGTTGGGGAAAGTTACTTTTAAAAGTAATCCATTACAATATTGGGTTACTCCGCAAAAAAAGTAACTAATTGCGTTACTTAGTTTGGGCTGGGCTTGCTTGTTTGTTTTTTAAAAACAAAAATATATATATATATTTGGCAAATGTAAAGGCTCTTTCACACCGAAAGTGAAATCAGGCTGAAGGAAATGCAAATTCACTCCTATACAGTAGAGGGCGCAGCTCAAACTAACCTTTCCGTTATGCTGCATGCAAATACAAGGGAAAACAAAGTAACTTGAATTACGTATTTGAAAAAGTAACTCTGATATTTTGTTGTAAATTTAAAGTAATGCGTTACTTTAGTTACTTAAAGTAATCTGATTATGTAACTTGCGTTATTTGTAATGCGATACCCCCAACACTGGTAATGACACCTACATGTGATAAAACGCATCAATTTATAGTGTGATATGTACAATTGGACATTAGTTTCTTCGACCTGAAGACCTGAATTGTTTATTATTAGTAGTATTTTTTTTTTTTACCAGCCCTTTTGTATGATAAATATATAGTTGATCAGCTTAAAGTCGGTGATTAGTTGAAAATGTTGTAATGACGTATCTGATTTCCCCCAGCTAGTGATTTGGTAGCATTGTGTAACAAATGTATACACAAACTCTCAATGATTCAAACAGGAAATATGAGCAACCATGCAGTATCTTTAGCTTATGGATTTTTTTGTGAGGGTGTGGAGACGTGCTTCTATCATTAGGTAAATATTAACACTGCAGCATGGAAATAGGACCGATTCCGTGCAATAAGTGAAGTAAACATGAGTCACAGACGTAAAGCTGACTGCCACCTCGGTGCTGGTGTGTGTGTGTTTTAGGTGAGTCACTTGATCCCTCCCTCTTAAACACACACTTCCACCATTCATAGTTTCGAGAGAGCGAGAGAGATGTGGAGTGATGTCATATAAGGGAGGGTGATGGTTGGTTAGCATCAGTGTGGACGCAGTCACGAGGCCTCTGATCTTTTCTTGAGTAGTGTGCAAACGGCCGGTGTAGAGTTACACAACAACACGGTGGCTTGTTGGCCCTTGACTGTTACTTATACTGAACAGTGAATGTGCAGAGCTGCTGCCTGTGTCATGTGACTCAAGGCCTTATCACATTCTCATCGTTGGTCCACAAGGCCATGCCTTCATTTGTGTTATTTAAAGGGGTCAACACACATACCTGTAGTTTTCAGATCATTATGAACGACTTTGATTAGCTGTATCATGTGCGTTTAATTGGGATTGAAGCTAAACGGTGCAGGACTGTGGCCTTCAAGGAACTGTGTTTTGCACCCCTGCTCTAAACTATAACTATTTTAGGCACATAAAACCTCAACTAACTTAAAGGTAAGGTAGGCAATTGCAGAGAGGCTAGCAATAGCAAGTTAGTTTTGAAAGCATGAGATCCCGCCCTGCCTTCAGAGTGCTCTCCAAAGACAAGCTTCCTTCAAAACACATGAGCGTGCAGAGCAGATTGTGTGAAGTGTCATGAGAGATGGTGTTAAATTTCCTCATGTCTCAAACCACATAACGTTGCAATAATAATGAACATAAGCAACTTACAGAGAGCGGACTTGTACCACCTGACTGCTGCAGATTAATTTCGCTGTTGATAGTGTTGACATAGAAATGCATAAATCCGAGTGTGAGGACGGGAACAGCTCCGGGTAGAACGTCATGGGTTGCCATCTCGTAATTACAGTTACGACATGCCGTGAACACAGCATAAACTGTTTTGGTTCAGGAGAAACTGTAAAAAGCGGCTGCTGTTTGTTGCATTCAGACCAAATGCAATGATTGGACGAACGTTTTTTGGTCCTGAGACTTCCACAGAAGATATATGTACATGTTTCAATATTTAGACCACTTCTATTATTGTTTGTGAAGAGAGTTTCAACCGCTATAACAAAAAAGTGTTTATAAAACAAATTGCCTACCCTACCTTTAAGTGAACTATTTTCAATTGAATAGACCGATTAAGCTACTGTACTTTTAAGACTTATAATCGTAGACAACCTCTGTAATGACTGGTTAACCTCATAGGAACTAAACAGGCTGATTTTTGCTGCTCTGCTTTTGACCAAAATGTAAACTTTTTTTTTTTTTTTTTTTGCATTTGAAATGGTTTGCTGCCGGGGATATGTAGTTTGCCCTCTACAGTGTACACTGTAAAAAGGATTTTTTCGAAATTGTAAATAAAACAAACAGTATTGGAGTTTGTTTTACAAAAAAAAAATACTATTTCAGTTTTCCTACGTCAAAATTTCATGTTTAATTCAATGTGTTACTTGTGATTTCTTAGAAAGTGAATTTTTTTTTTATACCAATCTCTTTCAATAACAGCCTCTTTGTAAAGCTGTATCATATTGTGACAGATTCATGCAACAGTCTGTGTGTAAATGTGCCATTCAAGCTGTTTAGATCAGGTTGAAATGATCAGAAACCTTGATTAAAATAAACTTTAGCCCTTTTTTTCTCATGTTAGGCTCTTTCAGAAGGATCTGCAGAGTGGAAGGTGCTACACACAACTAGGGCTGGGACAATAAATCGATGCATCGTGAATCGAGAAATTATTCTGTATCAATTCTGAGATTTTCCGAATGCATCGTGATTCTCTCCTGAATCGATTCAGAGCTTAGTTTTTAACAGCAGATGGCACTGTGTGCTTTAGAAACAGCTGTACTCTGCTTGCTTCCAATTCCTTATACACACCACTTGAACCTTCTATAAAATAATCATTCATAAAGTACGAAAAGGTTAAAACGAATTACAAGGGTGTTTGCAGTGGGCTGTTTACATTAATCTCACATCATAAAAGCATTCTGAGGTGCAAGTACATTCTCAGACTCAGAACGCACGAGCGCTCTTCTTCGTGAGTGTGCAGTTAAAAACTAGCCTAGAGCGCCATCTGCTGTTAACAACTACGCTTAAAAATCGATGTGAGAGAGAATTGTGATGCATTCGGAAAATCTCAGAATCAAGTGATGCATCGATTTATTGTCCCAGCCCTAGTAATAGCACAAGATTTGACATGCTTTACCACATTATGCTCTTTTCATTAGTTCGTCTGGTGTTTAGGATTAATAGTATCTGTCATACTTTCTCCTTGCCGTGGTGGTTGGGAAAATCTTTTGGTGTCGTTGACGTGTAAATGTGGAAAATCACAATACTGTGTTAAAGCATCTTTCTAAATTTGTGAAAGTTTTGTTTTTGTAGCTTAGTTTCAATAAAAGCTCTTTTGCAGTTTGTTTTCATGCATCATATTTTCTCATTATAGCATGGTGGTTCTGGAATTAGACTTTGACTAGTCAAGGTGGTAATGGAGAACAAGCAGGTTAACTGGTTGACTGGACATTAATGAGAATTTTAGCTCTGGTTGTTGCACCATAACTCTCAGCGTAACCATGGCAGTCAGGCCACAGGATGTTCCTTTAGAAGAAAGGATGTGTTTTTTTTTTTTGTTTTTTTTAAGAGGCATAAACACAAACACACAACAGTGGCTGTAAGCCAGATCAGGGAATCCTGGGAGAATGAAGAGATGAAGAAGTCCTCTGTAGAAGTGTTTGCCAACTTCCTGTCATCTCACTGGATGAGCCACAAAGAAATTGAAACAAATCCAACAAGAGAGAGATGGAGAGTGAGGGAGAGTTTTAGTAGCTGAAAGTGAGAGTGTGCCAAGGGAGGTGTTTATAGAGTATGAAAGAGAGAGAAAGAATGAGAGACAGGATGTTTAAGAGATTTGACTGGAGAGAGATTGCATTGAGAAAGTAGTTGTTGCAGATTTGCTGTGTTATTATCCAGGGGGTTGTCCCTCTCCCTCTGGGATCACTGAGGCCTTTGGGTAAGACCAAAGGTGCATCTCAATTTGCGTACTTAAGCACTATTCTATGACGTTTTTTAGTATAAATAGTGTGAGTAGTGTGTTCACACTGAAAATTCCACATAGAAATAGTACACTTAAAATACCTGGATGATGCAGTTAATTAACGGAAAAAGCTAAATGTGGGGGAGGAGCTATCAGACTAGATTAGACGACGAATACAGTCAGCCACAGGCGATTCGCACTCCGGTAATACAACGCTGTTTGCTAACCGCTACAACACAAAAAAGAGCAGGAGAAGAACAGCACATACGCAAATGACTAGGTAGTGTGCACGAATTGAATGCATCTTTTTGTGCTCATGGACAAAGGAGAATACTTTGAAATGGAGCAGAATGTGGAAAATTAAATATAGTAGGGTTGGGCTTAAGCTTTAAATGTTAAATAGTGTAAGTATTTAACTAAACAAACACCTGAGTATCTTTCAAAGATTTGATGTCATTAACCTGGCAAACTTTGGCAAATCCAATGACTAGTTATTCCTCCAAAATTGCTCACTGCTTTAAAGGTGCAGTATGTAATATTGACAGCTAGTGGTCGAAATAGGCACTGCAGTCCAAATTCAAAATATTGGAGGGGGTTGTTCCCCCGCCCCCTCCTCCTCAGACTCGACGCTCATGCGAGTTTCCAGATTGAGGACACGCAACAGGAGCAAGCGCAATTGACAATGGAAAACGACCAGCCTTAAACTGTAAGCTGATCAGCTAATGTATCTGTGTTTTAATATGCCTCTGGTCATAGAGCTTTTTAGATTGATGCTGAGGCTTTTTTAGGTCAGGTAGAATCTGCAATCTCTGACCCAGTTTGTTTGCTGGCTTCCATGGCTGCAATACACTGTTTTACGCCAACTGGGAACCCAGGGTGTCGGAAATACTAGCAGCAGGCGAAATCACACAGTCCAAAACAAAAACAGACATTCCGACACGGAACGCACATTTCAAAGTAAAATAACTGGCTGTAACATAACATCTGAGAAGCAAGTATTTGACCTTAGCATGTTTCCTAAATATCTGCAAACATATTATGGTATTTTTATGCTTTAGTACTGTAAAAAAAAAAAAAAAAAAAAATTACACACAGCACTTTTAAAATTGCAAAAACATGCATTTGCTTCCAGGCAGACCCTAGACTCCCGACTTTTGGGCGTCAACCCGAACTGCCAATTTGCTTCTAGTGTTTGCCAGTTTTATGCATCAACCGGTCAGCTATTGGACTGTGGATGTGCTGTCTGAGGCTGAGAAAATCATTTCCGTCAGTAATCACGGGAATCCCTCCTCAAATCCGTCTGTAGATTTCGACAGTGAAGAAGTGAGGAACGTTGTGACCTGAATTGTAGTACACAAGGCATCCCCCGCTACCATGTAAAGAACCTCCATGAGACCCCCTCCCCCACACATACATCTCGTCGCCCCCGGGGGGATGAGCCGCAGTGAGGCTCAATCCACACTGCAGAACACACACCAAATGGCTCCATCCTGCTCATTAGCGTCTTCTATCAGCACCCTAGCTGGCATACGGGATGTTAATGGGCTGGTTTGTAAAAACACTGGGTGTTGGTTAACCAAAAGTGGAGGGTGTGTCTTTTAGCTCTGTTCCAAAACCTAGTGAGCTGCCTTATGGCCTAGATACAGTAGGCAGCTGTCTTATAAGACAGCATTCTAAATTGAAACCCCCAATGTGACTGATTTGGAACGCTCTACATAGACAGTAGTGCAGCATACAAATCATGCTACTCACATAAAGCAATACTTTGATTTTTACTCACAAACTTGCGATTTGCTTTAAATCCGATCTTGGTTCAATTCGATATTGATCCATTTGTATATATATATTGAAAATAGTACAAAAAAAAACCTCAACTAATGCTGTAAAACAGGAAATCCTTGGTACAGTTACTATTAAAGGTTAAAGCCTAACAACTGATTTGTAGACAAACGTACATTAAATTGCACATAAGGCAGGTTTTTATAATAAAAACTTTATAATAATCATTTTTTAATAATATAATTATGTTTCTATTCCAGTTTGTTTTTATTGAAATATTTAAATGGTGGCTGTCATAACTTTTTTTCTAGCTAACTATCAAGCTATGGTCATTGAATGGCTTTCCTGAGGTAAATGTAATGTTACATACTGTTCTATTGATGTCTCTCTGTGATTAAAACACTGAGACATGATACATTTTCAGTAAGTTGTACTGTATCATTCATCATACCTTCTGATGTTCATTCATGTTTATTTTGTGCTATAACTAGTAGTAAAGAGGAATAGATAACAAAAACAACATTTATTTTTAGAGCACATTTAAAGAATACAAATTAGGGGTGTGATGAGATCTTGTGCCACGAGATCTTGCGAGATTAAAATGTGATGAGATTCCTTGTCGAGGTGAAAAGCTGTCTCGTGAGGGTGAAATTATCATAGAATATGCTACTGCTACGTTTACATTACGGCTTCACTGTCGTTTTGCTTTTTATAGAAATAAAAATCATTTAATTCAGTTGGATAATGGTCGCTTCAAACCCATCCAGCTCATCCAACACGAGCTGCAGCACTGTACGTAGTGCAGCAGGAATCAGAGTTCACTGATCATGTGACAAGGGTAGCTAAGTGATAAGATAACTGACAAGACCATGGCGGAGGATTTGTTGCAAAACAGAGCCTAAGCATCTGACAAATGTCTTATCTTGTAGAATGCGGACTTAGCTCCGCCGCTCCATATTTATAGAGTATGTGCAATCAAGAAATCGCAAGTAACACTCGAGCACGCATTCAAACGCGATTTCAGTTTTTAAAGCGATTGAATATTGTTGTCTTTTACTGCATATAATTCATACTCAGAAAGTAGAACTGAAATGACATTCATTACAAGATGATTAGTTATTTCAAATGCACCTGCAGACTATTTTTCTAGTCATGTATTTCGTTATTGAGGATTTCTTAAAAATACGGTGTAAAAATCTCATCTCGTTCTCATGAACTCAATCTCGTGTCTTGTCTCGTCTCGTGAGCCACCAGTCTTGTCACACCCCTAATACAAATTGATCCAAAGTGCTGTAGATGATCGGTTCACATGGGCTCCGCACTTTGCTTGAACTGCCACATTAAAGAGCACCAAAACAGTATTTATTGTTTAAATTTCATAATAAAATTGACAGAATTTGAAAGCTGGAACTTTGTTGGCAGGCACGCTACAAATAATGTTTAGTTAATTTTGTTCTCTGAAACTGAAAACAGCACAAACTAAAAGATCGGGTCTTAGGATTTCAGAAATCAGTATCGGTTCATCAAAATCAGAATCAGTTAAAATCGAGAAATCAGTTATTCAACCCAGTCCTATAAAATAGTCAGGTTTTACATCATGTATATTTGCAATGCTTTTCATTATGGAACTAAATGTAAATGAAAATTAGAAATGTTGCTTATAGGCAGCTAACTGAAATAAAAAGTTTGAAGTACTAAAATTACTAAAACTGAAATAAAAAAATTAATTACAGCTAAATAGAAATATAAAAAAACCTAATAAAAATGACACACATAACAAAATTACTGAAACTTACACTAAAATTAAAATCAAAATATACAAATTAAAGCTAATTTAAAATATTAGTACATTCTATAATAGTATGTATAAAAATATCTGATGATATTTTATAAATAATAATAATATGCTACTGAAATGACCTACTGTATCCCACAATGCAAAGTGCTTGACCTGACTTTTCATTTCCATGTAGTGAATGAACCAGAAGTTATATAAGCCGTGATTTTATAATTCTTTTTATATTTTATATTTCAAACAAAAGCTGATTAAAAATGCAAAAAACAGCGTCTACTGAATTAAACATGAGGTCATGTGACAGCAATACAGCATGTTACTGTTTAAAACGTTCCTGTTTCCTCTATGTATGTTGTGCAGTATGCTAGAAATTCATTAAAGTAGATATACGCTGTATGCTTATGTGTGTTCTAGATCCAAGATACATTTGTTGACTCATCAGTAAAACAAAATAAATGACCTCAAACTAACATGCTGTGATACGCAGTGTATGAGTAAATCAGAACTCAGCCAGTTTCCTGTGCAGCGGAAGCGCCCAGCGTGAGTATAGTACACAGAGCGGTACGTCACTGCGTTGAGAAACCCAACACTCCTGCTGTATAGTGCTGCCCTGCTATTGCATAAGACTGACCCGGCATGCTGGGAAACACGGAGAGAGAGAACATGCTGATCAGTGTGCAGCATTTAGAGCGTTTACTTAAAGAGTTAATGAGAAATAATTCTTACAGCATTTAAAACCTGATCACACCAAGGACAATACAGTTCAAAAAATTTTTTATTAAAATAAAAGAATAGCAGAGTAGACCACAACTATACCACAAAACTCATTTTTTTTGTTTGTTTTTTGTTGGCAGTGTTAGTTTTTTGTTTTCCTGGACTAATATTGTTGTAACTTTTTAGTCTAAATACTATATTTGTTACCTTTTTTAGCACTTAGATTTAAGAGGATTCCAGGATGTTATTGATTCCCTTCTTGCAAAGGTCTTTTGAAAATTGGCCCCTATTTATTTCTTATAGGGGACCTATTATGCCCCTTTTCATAAAATGTAATATAAGTCTCTGGTGTCCTTAGAATGTGTCTGTGAAGTTTCAGCTCAAAATACACCACAGATCATTTATTATAGCTTGTCAAATTTGCCCCTATTTGGGTGTGAGCAAAAACACGCCGTCTTTGTGTGTGTCCCTTTAAATGCAAATGAGCTGCTGCTCCCGGCCCGCTTTCCAGAAGAGGGTGGAGCTTTAACAGCTTGCGCTTCGGTTGCTCAACAGCAACAAAGCTGGAGAATCTCACGCAGCCAAAATGAGGATTGTCAGTAACGGTGTTCAGCCTTACATTGTACAAACCGGAGTCGGACACTGATGGAGAGACTTTTAGAATGCAACTGGATGTTTCTGAATGGTTAGTGGATAAATTTATATAGTTGCTGTGGAGTTGATTCAACTCATCGACTAGCATGTGCTGTCATGTTAATCTTTTGTGCAAATCCAGCGTCGAATTGACCCTTGTTTGTGAAGCAGTCCGCCGTAAAATGACGGCATGGTAACAACACTCTACTACAACAACTCTTCCTCTTCTATAAAGCAGCCCAACATGGCCTCGCCTCCTTTGTTGCGTGTTCTCGGGGACAGGGTTTATGTAAATATTAGGGTTTGTGATGTCACCCACCTGGGAAGAAACTTGTTGTAGTCCCTACCAGCCGTTTGTTGTAGTCCTTAAAAAGCGATTTCTGTAAAAGAAAATATCTCCCTTTGCATTGAACTTTGAGTGTCATAACTTTGCAGATGTTGTTTTTGCTCAAACAGCAACATTACACACTAACTAACGTTAAAGAGGGAAATCATAATCAAGGACCCCTTTAATCCATGTGTTATTGTGATCAATTCATCAATGGACGTTATTCTAAATAATCCACATTTTGCAAAATGAAATAATTTGCTCCACCTCTGAAATAACTTTCAGGTTTCCCTTCTAGTATGTAACACCCATTTTTCATTATTCAATCAATGTCCTGCAGATAAAATCAAACCCCACCATGCGTGTTTTCTTGTTTGACTATCCTGCTTCACTTGGAAAAAAGTCAGATTACAGAAGTAAAATGATTTTGTTGACTTCTTTCCTTCATCTTTATATGTCAAGATAATGATAGTGAAGCAATGGAAGGAAGCAGGTCTAGTGTGTGTGCCGGCCAGTCAAAATGAGCGCAGAAATGTGAGAGTGTGATGTGGCACCGGTTCATCTGAAGCTGATTGCATGCAAATCCTGAAGAGCCTCACGTTATTCATGGGCGACTATTAATAGCTTTGGACTGAAGTTGCTCTCTTTGCTCTGTTGGGGTAGTAGAAGAACTAGCAGTCAGATCACGTTGCATTAGGCAACATTCACCTCCCATAATGCCATAGAATGACTGCTTAATGAAGAGATGCCAAACACACTTGGGTGATACTTTAAACATCACTTTAGAAAGCGGTTTGCTTTTTTGGAGTCAGGTTTGGAGTTTGGTCCTCATGATGCTTACTTTAAGTGTCCACTTGCATGGAGTGAGCAATTTATTCTCAGTGGGAGCTGTGTTGCAGTTTTGTGCAGGGAATTGTGGGAATGGTAGCAGAAGCAAGGGGTGAGAGTATTGAACTACACTACTGTTTAAAGGTTTGGGTTTGGTACAATTTTTAAAAAAATTTTTTTTGAAAGAAGTCTTTTATAGTCACCAAGACTGCATTTCAGCCAGTAAGAACTGTAATACTGTGTTGGAAAAAAATGTTATGGAAGTCAATGGGGACAATCAACTGTTTGGTTACTGACATTCTTCAAAATATCTTCTTTTGTGTTCTTTGGAAGAAAGAAATTCATACAGGTTTGGAACAACTTGAGGGTGAGTAAATGATGACAGAATTTTCATTTTTGGATGAACTATCCCTTTAAGGATATTGTTTCTGTGAAGCAGTGGTTTTTTGAGTTGTGTCTGGCCCAATTTCTCAATCTAATCTCTTTGCTCCATCTGGGAAGTATTTAAATTACTTTTTGGATGTTCTTAAAGAAACAGTTCACCCAAAATTTCTGTCATCTTTTATTCACCCTCATGTCATTATAAAAACTCTTTATCTTCCATTTAACATAAAAGGAGATGGGCGATACTACCCATCAGCTCTAAAAGCATCCAAAAAGCATTTGTCAGTATGTGGTAAAAATCATCCTCTCTTCCACAAATTCCTGTGTCATTAATGTTTGCACATATTAGAAATTGCCTTAAGACAGGTCATGGCAGATTTGATGTCAGATGTCATTGTTCTGGTATGTTTGCTGTCATTCAGGTTTGGAATAACATGGTGACGAGTAAAGTATTCACCTTCACCAAAAATCATTTTTGGATGAACTATTCTTTAAACAAATTTTAAAATGGACTGTAACCTGATGTTTTTTAAATATTGAAAAATATTCTCTGATATTCAAAAGTTTGGGGACAGAAAGATTTTATTTTTTGAAAGAAATTAATACTTTCGTTCAACAAGAGCACATTAAATTGATCAAAAGGTAAAGTATGGAAGTTTGTTTATGCCACTGAATAAAAAATAATAAAGGTAATTATGACTTTTTGTCTCACAATTCTGACTTTTTTTCTCAGAATTGTGTGATATAAAGTCGCGATTGTGTGTTATAAAGTCAGCACTGTGTGATATAGGCTAAGGTTGCAATTGCGAGTTATAATGTCAGAATTGTGAGATATAAAGTCCGAATTGTGTGATATAAACTCACAATTGTGAGATATAAAGTCCGAATTGTGTGGTATAAACTCACAATTGTGAGATATAAAGTCCGAATTGCGAGATTGCAAGTTATAAAGTCCGAATTGCAAGATATAAACTCACAATTGCGAGTTATAAAGTCCGAATTGCTAGATATAAACTCACAATTGTGAGTTATAAAGTCCGAATTGCGTGATAAACTCACAATTGCGAGATATAAAGTCCGAATTGCTAGATATAAACTCACATTTGCGAGTTATAAAGTCCGAATTGCATGATAAACTCACAATTGCGAGATATAAAGTCCGA
This sequence comes from Ctenopharyngodon idella, assembly GCF_019924925.1. NCBI lineage: Eukaryota > Metazoa > Chordata > Actinopteri > Cypriniformes > Xenocyprididae > Ctenopharyngodon > Ctenopharyngodon idella. The sequence continues at coordinate 29,166,522 of NC_067235.1, read as the reverse complement.
ATTGCTAGATATAAACTCACATTTGCGAGTTATAAAGTCCGAATTGCATGATAAACTCACAATTGCGAGATATAAAGTCCGAATTGCGTGATATAAACTCACATTTGTGAGTTATAAAGTCCGAATTGCATGATAAACTCACAATTGCGAGTTATAAAGTCCGAATTGCGTGATATAAACTCACATTTGCGAGTTATAAAGTCCGAATTGCATGATAAACTCACAATTGCGAGATATAAAGTCCGAATTGCGTGATATAAACTCACAATTGTGAGTTATAAAGTCAGAATTGCGTGATATAAACTCACAATTTTGAGTTATAAAATCAGAATTGTGTGATATAAACTCACAATTGTGAGAAAAAAGTCAGAATTGTGAGATAAAAAGCCGCAATTTTTTTTTTATTATTCCGTGGCAGAAACAAGCTTCCATAGTACACATTTATAACGTTACAAAAAATATATATCAAGCAAATGCTGTTCTTTTAAACTTTTTTATTCATCAAAGAATCCTGAAAAAAATATAAATGGTTTCCACAAAAATATTAAGCGGCACATCTGTTTTTAACATTGATAAAAAGAAGAAATGTTTCTTGAGCAGCAAATCACTATATCAACTTTGCCATCACAGGAATAAATTACACTTTACAATATATTAAAATACAAAAGTTATTTTAAATTGTAATAATATTTACAATATTGCTGTTTTTACTGTTTTTGATCTAATAAATGCAGCCTTGGTGAGCAGAAGAGACTTCTGCAAAAACAGTTTAAAAATCTTACTGACCCCAGAACAGTAGTGTATTTTGATGAGATCCAGTATAGGTTTAATCACATGGTGCATTGCTGTAGTGTTTCTTCATTCTAGTCTTAATGGTTTCTCTTATCTGAGTCACTACAAACCTGCAGGATCAACCAGATCATCTGACGATAAGTAGAACCGTAACTGTGTGAGCCATTAGGCAGTGCGTTCTCGCTGGGGAATCATTGTGTATCGATGCCTGCTGGACCATTCAAGATGTCAGGTGGCAAGGGAACACTCTCGTCACACCGTGCTGTTTCTCAGGTGCTTGTATAGGCTGGATAAAACCGGTCTGTCCATTGAAAGTTGGTTTCTAGGTTTCTAGTCTGTTGGCTCATTCCCTGTGGTTAGTTTGTTTTGTTCCAGTGATGCTTCTTTTTGAGCGGCTTTCATCTGCTTGATTGATGGGAGTATAGAATGAATGCTGATTCAAAGGGACGCTATTGTCCTTGTGCAACCCCCAGCCAAGAGTGAAAATCTCTAATGTAATCAGCAGAACACAAACTGATCGTTATGAGATAATTCATTGTGCAGTGCTCTGACACAGTGTGATGGACACCTTTATTGGCATTGATGGTTCTCTGAAGAACCTTTAACATCATAGAACCTTTCTATTCTACAAAAAGTTCTTTATAGTGGAAAAAGGTTTTTTTTTTTTTTTTTTTTGGATTTTTAAAATATTCTTCACACTAAGAAATAAATTCTTTTAAGAACTATTCATTGAAAGGTTCTTTGGGGAATCAGTGTTTTTTAGATGTTTCTTCTATGGTTTCTTTCTTCTATTAAAGTCTAGTCCAGTTTGCAGTTTATTCTAGCCAAGAATTCTGAGAACTTCCTGACTGACATGTTTTTGTTTTTTTTCATGCTGTTTAGGGGCAAGTTTATTGGAAATAGATGATGTTGCAATAATGACCAGTGTATAAAATGTGACATTGCAGTCTCTGCTGCTGTTTTTACAGAGAACACAGAATAAATTAGCGGAAATGTGTGATCCAAATTTATATTTGTCAAAAACTATGTAATAATTATGTATCTGATTGAAAATGAAGTGGAACATACAAATCTGCTTGTGTATATCTAGTTTACTTGGTACAAATTGCCTCAAATAAAACCTTTTTAAGGATTTGCCTGGCAAATGCAGTGACTAGTTCTTCAGAAGTTCTCTTCGCAGCAGTCTGGTATAATGTGTAACTTTGTTAAACAGACTGATAAAATCTTTGGATCCTGATTCCTGACTTCTGGAAATTGCATTGTACCGAAACAAGAACTTTGCAGAAATGTGTGATCAGAATTTCTGTTTGTCTGAATTTAGTATGATTTTGTAGACAGAAAATTGTAGTATATACACTACCATTCAATAAAAATAAAAAAATATATAAATTAATACTTTTATTCATTAAAGATGCATTAAATTGATCAAAAGTAACAGTAAAACCATTTATAATATCACAAAATCTAAAAAAAAAACCCAAAACTTTTTATTCATCAAAGAATCCTAAAACTGTGAAAATCTATCACGGTTACCACAAAAATATTAAGCAGCACAACAGTTTTGAACATTCATAATAAGAAGAAATGTTTTTGAGCAACAAATCAGCATATTAGACTGATTTCTGAAGGATCATGTGACACTGAAGACTGGAGTAATGATGTTGAAATTCAGCTTTGATATCACAGGAATAAATTACATCTTAAAATATATTAAAACTGTTCTTTTCAGTTGTAATAATATTTCACAATATTACTGTATAATTAATCAAATAAATGTAGCCTTGGTAAGCATATGAGACTTTTCAAAAACTGTCTTTACTGACCCCAAACTTTGAACACTAGTGTAGTTCTGCTTGTAAATCTCATTCACTCAGTTTTGAAAAAGGCACTTTGTTGTAGTATCTTTTTGGATTCAGTACCATAAACCTTGTCTAGTGACTAGTTCTCCCTCAGATATGCTCATTGTGGCAGCCTGTTAAACATGACTGTAAACATTGTAAAACTGGACAATGGAATTGTAACTGGTTATTTCAGCAGCTCTTGCTATTTTGGTGTACATGTATCAGATGGTCAGTGGGCGGTCAGACTGAGATTAGATTGTGCTGGTCTGTGACTCTGTAAGATCAGATTCAGCACCCTGGACAGCAGCACTGAGAGCTGATGCCTGATCCTTTAAAGGCATAGTTCACCCAAAAATCTAAATTCTCTCATCATTTACTTACCCTCATGTACTTCCAAACCTGTATGGTTTTCTGTCTTCTCTAGAACATAAAATATATTTTCAGAAATGTATAGAAGTCAATAGGCTCCAATGTTGTTTGGTTTCCAACATTCTTCAAGATATCTTGTTTTGTATTCTGCAGAAGGAAGAAAGTCATGCGCATTTAGAACAACATGAGAGTGAGTAAATAATGACAAGAATGTTCATTTTTGGCAACTGTGCAACAGCAGAGAGATAAATATAATATTAAAGAGAGCTTATTTATGTGCATTTTTTGACAAGAAAGATAAAATTTGGGAATGACAAGTGCTTTCTACAGTAAATGAATTAAAATGACAATTCTGGCGTCATTTACTCAGCCTCGTGTTTTTCCAAATTTCATAGAAGATGTATGGACAACTTTCATGCTACTTTTATGGTGCTTTTTATTATTGGGATTGTCCTACATTTAGATGATAAACAAAATAAATGTAAAAGGCAGAATTGTTTTTATTAAATGCCTATTCAGCTGCTTCATATGACCAGGATTTGAAGAGAAAATTCACAGGCATTCGTTTAATCGGTCACTCTTCTTCCATTCTTAATCAGTGAGTGAGAAAGACAGATTCGTGTGGTTTTAGGTCAGCTAATGGGATGCCATGTTAAAATTATGACAGACTTTTTATTTTAATTTTTCAGTGATCTGTTCCTTTAAAGGGTTAGTTCACCCAAAAATGAAAATTCTGTCATTTATTGCTCACCCTCATGCCGTTCCACACCTGTAAGACCTTCGTTAATCTTCGGAACACAAATTAAGATATTTTTGTTTAAATCCGATGGCTCCGTGAGGCCTGCATAGGGAGCAATGACATTTCTTCTCTCAAGATCCATTAATGTACTAAAAACATATTTAAATCAGTTCATGTGAGTACAGTGGTTCAATATTAATATTATAAAGCGACGAGAATATTTTTTGTGCGCCAAAAAAACCAAAATAACTCATTATTTAGTGATTGCCGATTTCAAAACACTGCTTCAGGAAGCTTCGGAGCGTTATGAATCAGCGTGTCGAATCCGCAGTTCGGAGCGCCAAAGTCACGTGATTTCAGCAGTTTGGCGGTTTGACACACGTCGTTATTTTGGTTTTTTTGGCGCACCAAAAATATTCTCGTCGCTTTATAATATTAATATTGAACCACTGTACTCACATGAACTGATTTAAATATGTTTTTAGTACCTTTATGGATCTTGAGAGAGGAAATGTCATTGCTCCCTATGTAGCCCTCACGGAGCCATCGGATTTAAACAAAAATATCTTAATTTGTGTTCCGAAGATCAACGAAGGTCTTACGGGTGTAAAACGGCACGATGGTGAGTAATTAATGAAAGAATTTTCATTTTTGGGTGAACCCACCCTTTAATGCGGTGGTTCATGTGTATTTGTTGAGTCCATGACACTGTTTTTGCTGTGACGGTCGACTGCTTATGTAGGATGGATGCTACTTTGGATATAATTTCTTTGGGAAATGATAGGTGTCCTATGTCTGACCCGGTCCGATCGGATTTGGTAACCACACTAATGACTTTTTGGCACAGTTGTTATTGTGTGTGTGTGTGTTTGTGGCCACATTAACACATGTGTTACGCATACTGACAGCGTTTAACTTACTGGACAGGGACAGGAAACTGCGCTCTCCAACAATGCTAGGAGTATCCATTACCGCTCTATTGTTAGTCATGTAGGCTATTATTGTAACTTACTCTTAAGAGATGTTCCCGCACCCTCCCCCCACCCACAGGCACGACAACAGCACAGCCACATGTGTGTTACCCACTAGAGCTGAAATGACGGTTATTCCATTTTCTCAGGATCAGGTTTATACGTATGTGCACGTGTGGCTTCACAGTGACCCCAAAAGGGTTTGGACATGTTTAAGCCATGTTTAAAAATATCCGAATATCATTACGTTAGATAACAAAATATCAAACCATGTATCATAGAAAAAATCATAGTTATAAACAAATTACATTTTTCTCAATTATCCATTTTGTTGCTCTCCAGCTGATTTATAGTTTTATAGTTGTAAAGATAGTAAAGATATTGTTTAAATTCTGTTTTTTTAACTTTTTCATCAAAGAATCCTGGAAAATATTTATCACGGTTTCCACAAAAATATGAAGCAGCACAACTGTTTTCAACATTGATAATAATAAGAAATGTTTCTTGAGCATCAAATCAGCATATTAGAATGATTTCTGAAGGATCATGTGACACTGAAGACTGGAGTAATGATGCTGAAAATTCAGCTTTGCATCACAGGAATAAATTACATTTTAAAATATATTTCAATAGAAATTTTAAATTGTATATTTCACAATCACTGTTTTTACTGTATTTTGATAAAAAAATAAAAAAATAAATGCAGTCTTTGTGAGCATAAAAAAAATGTAAAAGTCTTGCTGACCCCAATCTTTTGAATGGTAGTGTATCTATTAAAGGGTACCTATTTTGCACCTTTTCACAAGATGTAATATAATTCTCTGCTGTACCCAGAATGTGTCTGTGAAGTTTCAGCTCAAAATACCCCACAGATCATTTATTATAGCTTGTCAAATTTGAGCAAAAGCACACCGTTTTTGTGTGTCTCTTTAAATGCCTCTTTCCAAAAGAGGGCGGAGCTTTAACAGCTTGCGCTTCGGTTGCTCAACAACAACAAAGCTGGAGAATCTCACGCAGCAAAAATGAGTCGGACACTGATGGAGAGACTCAGGAAGAGGTTATAACTTTTAGAATGAATCTGGACGTTTCTGAATGGTTAGTGCATAAATTTATGTAGTTGCTGTGGAGTTGATTCAACTCATCGACTAGCATGTGCCGCCATTTTGTGCAACTCCAGTCCGGCGTAAAATGATGGCATGGTAACAACACTCTACTACAACAACTCTTCTTCTTCTCTAAAGCAGCCCAACATGGCTTCGCCTCCTTTGTTGCGTGTTTCTGTAAAAGAAAATATCTCCCTTTGCATCTTTGAGCGTTGTAACTTTGCAGATATTGTTTACGCTCAAACAGCAACATTACACACTAACTAAAGTTAAAAAAGGGAGATCATACTCAAGGACCCCTTTAACAATAATCTGGTGGGGGTTATAATTCGGCACAACGCCGTCTTCCATATTCACTTACTGACCAAAGAACTAACAGTATGTGACTCCCATGACTCCCATCAGCGCAGAATTGTGACGAATGTTGATCTAGAGTAACGTAAAAGTCGCATGAATTCAGAACTAACTGTTCAGACTGAGGTCGCATTGCAAAACATCAGACCTGTCTCTGATTTAGGACCACATATGAAAGTGTCCCAAATATGAATCGAAAAGATCAGATTCCCTGTGGTTTGTGCTGTTCACACTGTTATGAAAAAAACATCTGTCACATATGAGCAAAAAAAATCAGATTTTGCCACTTTTGCCTGCAGTCTGAATGTAGCCTTAGAAACAAGCTGGTTTAAGATGCCCCCCAGCATGGCCAAGTCAACATTGCAGATGTGATCTCTTAAAAATGTAATAGCACACAACAAGCTAGATGAGTTGAGGTATCATTCATGTTTGTGGGACATGTTACTCACTGAAGTGTAATACTTATCGTTTGGGGCTTGTTTAAATTATTTTAGTGATTCTTGCCAGGAATAAACATAAAATGGACAGAATTTACAGGAAACATATGCTTAAAAACAGCACAAATTAGTGCTGTACCATAACAGGCTTTTGTTTTTGCCACATTCTCCATTTTCATTTGGCATTTACATGCTCATCATCTTGATTGTTTGTGTTTAGGATCATGTTGCAACATCTGCTTATGGATCTGAAAAGTGAACGTGTATTTCTGAAAGCTGGGTGTATGGGGCGGCTCTAAATGTGAGGAGGGATTTAAAGCTGTCACTCAAAGGTTAACCAGGGTCTGCTGCGACCAATCGCGGCACTCCGAGCTCAAATGAGATTGCTTTTTGATCCAGATGCCACTGCGGAACCGATGACAGCTGGAATCGAGAGCTCCCTCAGTGCTAATCCTCTTTTAAAGGGAAATGTGTTCAAGGGAGGCACTTCCCCTGCCACCCTGCTGAATGGTCCTAATGAACAGGTGTCTGTCGCTATGATGGACCGCCTTGAACCCGTCTGCTATTTCAGGCATCGCTGTGTGAGGGCAGGGCAAGCTGTAAATTTAGCTTGCTTTTGGCTCAAGAACAGCCTTTGTGCTTGCATGTGGTCATGCTGTGTTCCAAAACCCAACATAGGGAGTGTTTAAAGGTTTCAAAAGTAGGCAACTTAATTATGCTGCTGCCTTTTGGTGAAATTGTTTAAGGGGCATTGCAAAGAATGTAATCCCATAATGCAATGCGATAAGCTCGGTGATTAAAAAAAATAAGATGGCGGGCGAAATGTCAATTATTTGTATAATTATTTGTCAATAATTTGTAGTTTATTACCTTGGCATTAAATGACAGAAAACTAGTTATGGTTGCTGAGAGAGAGTTTTTAATACAACGACTGTGGGAGTGATGGCAAATTTGACATGTTTCTCTCTTCTGATCAATGTAATCAATCTCTCAATGTCAATATTTTTTTTTTCTTTTGTTACTGGAGCAATGGTATGGAAGATTGTTTCTGCCATGAAATAAAAAATAAAAAAGGTAATTGTGACTTTTTATCTCACAATTCTGACTTTTTTCCTCACAATTGCGAGATATAAGCACACAGTTGCGTGATATAAAGTCAGAATTGCGAGATATAAAATCAGAATTGTGTGATATAAAGTCAGAATTGCGAGTTATAAAGTGGGAATTGCGTGAGATAAAGTGAGAATTGTAAGATATAAAGTCAGAATTGCGAGATTTAAAATCAGAATTGCGTGAAATAAAGTCAGAATTGCGAGATATAAAGTCAGAATTGTGTGATATAAAGTCAGAATTGCGAGTTATAAAGTGAGAATTGCGTGAGATAAAGTGAGAATTGTAAGATATAAAGTCAGAATTGTGAGATTTAAAATCAGAATTGCGAGATATAAACTCCCAATTGCGTGTTAAAATGTCCAGTTGTGAGAGAAAAAAGACTGACGATATAAACTCAAAATTCTGAGGAAAAAAGTTAGAATTACGAGTTTATATCTAACGTATAGGAATGTTTAGATGCAATTGCGAGTTTATATCATGCAATTCTGACTTTATAACTCGCAATTGTGAGTTTATATTCTGAGAAATTCTGAGAAAAAGTCAGAATTGCGTGATTTAAAACTGCAATTACAGAATTGTGACTTTATATCTCACAATTCTGACTTTATAACACAATTGCGAGTTTAAATCTCAATTCTGAGAAAAAAAAGAATTGTGATATGCAAATTCGCAACTGCAAGAAAAAAGTCAGAATTGTGAGATAAAAAGTCACAATTACCTTTTATATTTTTTTTTATTTAGTGGTGAAAACAAGCTTCCATAAAATAGTAATGTAAAATACACTGCAAAAAAAATGTTTTTCATTATTTTTGTCTGGTTTTCCAGTATAAATATCTAAACATTCTTAAATCAAGATGCATTTACTTGAGTATATAAACTGACTTAAGAAAATAAGACTTAATGTCTTAAGTCATTTTGCATCTCAAGTAAAAGTTTCTTGATTTAGGAATGTTTAGATTTTTGTCTGCAAAGCCAGACAAAAATACTGAGGAAATACTGAGATACTTTTTTTTTTTTTTTTTTGCATTGTACCAACTCTGATGACTTCTGCCTCTTGAGAACCCTGAAAATGTCCATTTAGCGCAACAGCAACATGCTAAAACCAAACTCTTTTGAAATCATTTGAGACAAGCTCTAGTTGTGTGGCACATGGAGTTGCTTCCCATGTAAAACTTTCAAAATTCTATAATTATGAAGGTTCAGTTTCTGTTAGGATGCTATGTAGGCACTGCAGTATGCAGCAAGACAGCACACTGTGCCTGTGTTCACATTCACACACATACTCTGCCTCTTAAGGTAACTTGTGTACTGTGGTTTAATCAAGTGTGTGTTTATTCAGTGGCACTCTGGTCTCTCAGATGGTACAGTGCAGGTCATGTTGACCTGGCTCTTTCTGGCATGAGATTAAACCATTTCTGCTAAACTCCTGCAGTGATTCTGCCACCTGTTGTACACATACACACACACACACACACACACACACACACACACAGATTTCCACATTCATAAAAATGAAGTGGTCTCATACTGTCCCTCCACCTGTCACACACTCAGTCATTCACATAATTATGCAATCATAAATCTTGTGTTTAGAGCTTTAAAGAAACATTCCAGGCTATTTAAAAGTTTGGGGTCTGTAATATTTTTTGAAAGATAAGTTTTGAAAGTAGTCTCTCATCCTCACCAAGAAGACTGCAATTAATTGATCAAAAAATACAGTAACTATAGTAATATTGTGAAATATTATTACAAATTAAAATAACTGTTTTCTATTTTAATATATTTAAAAATGTAATTTATTCCTGTGATGCAAAGCTGAATTTTCTGCATCATTACTCCAGTCTTCAGTGTCACATGATCCTTTAGAAATCATTCTAACATGCTGATTTGCTGCTAAAGAAACATTTCGTATTTTTATCAATGTGAAAAGTTTTTTTTTTTTTTTTTTTTTGTGGAAACTGTAATACATCTTTTAAGATTTTTTGATAAATAGAAAGTAAGTTCAAAAGAACAACATTTATTTGAAATAAAAACATGTGTAACAATGTAAAAGTCTTTACTGTCTTTTTTGCAGTGTGTCCTTGCTGAATGAAAGTACCAAACTTTTGATCGGTAGTCTACATTTCATGTCTATGTACTGAGGTTGAAAAATGTACTTTTTTTGCTTAAAAACTTAAAGTATTTTTACCATTAAATTTTAAACTGCATGTCGCTTGTGGCATTATAAATGAGATGCTACATTATCACATGACCTAATCGCATTGTATGTGAGTCACCATTAAATCAAAATGGACAGTTCTTGTTTTTTATGGGATATTGCAGCATTTATTATAAATTATTTATCTGTGCCCATCATTATTTTCTTAAAATTAACCCCCCACCCCCATTGTAGAAACATCTCTTCCCTTCTCTGATGATGTGTTTACTGGCGCAAGGGCGGAGCAACCTGTCATTCACATGAGATCCACAAATAGCAAACCACAACCATCCAATCAATTCCCAGGGGACAAAATCAAGTCCCGCCCTACATTTTTTCTTGTTTGAGAAGCCGTTTCACTCGGATATGTCACAGTAGAGAAAAAAACACTATCACAACTTCCGTTTAATGACGACTTTAATTCAGTAAAAAACAAAAAAAAATTATATTTGGATCATTCTGCTACTGAAAGGTCAAGTTGAGTGCATAGCATTGTGGGATGCAGCCTATGTTGACCAACATGAAGTACTCTCTGCATATGGAAAATTTGCATACTGCACAAGCACAAAAACTTTTTCCCATGTTTTTTTACAAACTGAGAGAGAGAGAGAGAGAGAGAGGGGAAACATTACAATATGCCAGGATTTTTCCTTTAACCTGAAGGCTGTGTATGCTGCTGTATTTTGGTTCTGAAGGCAGAGAGGAGAGCGCGGGCACTGCCAGCCCCACTGACCAGCACAGACTGGCACACTGGCAGCTGTAATTGTGGAGTAATTATGCCCCATGCAGAGATTCAGCTCTGTGTTATGTAACAGGACTTTCCTCTTCTGTGCATCGCTGACAGCAGGAGGCCAGTGTGTCCACACGTACACACACTTCATACAGAACAACGCTTTAGTGCCAGCTGAAAAACAGGTCAAATGCATTTCTTTATTTTATTTTTTCTTTGTAGTGCACTTATGTTTTTTTGCACGACTATTTTTTTAAAAAAATCTAATTTTATTTTATATTAGCTTTAATTCAATTAACAAAAATATTTTGAATAGTTTTAGTTTTAGTTAATGATAACTGGGTTTGATTTCTCATGATATGACCCCTTTAATCACAACTTGGTTGTTAATCAAGTCATGTTTTTGCTTTCATGTGCAGCACATTTTGGTATAATGCTCACAACGTGTGTGTATGAATGTGTAATCCAGTGTTTCCGCTGCGTAAAGGTTAACATGACAACCTCACACAATGCCACACTCTCCTAATAACATGGCAACTATCAGTATCGCTGAGCATGCTAATTTCTGAATGACCTTACAATATGCCTGTAATAGTCCTGTTTTCCATCTCGTATTGTTTATAATGCTTTGAGAAAGAGGAAGTGAGGAAAACATTTCTATTAAAAGGTGATGTTAGTCATTTTCTGCTAGAAATAGCTGAAGTGGTCAGGGTTTAGCTGGTTAGCATGGAACTGTTAGCCCCTGCTGGTAGATGTCCTAACTATACTATCTGCTGGCAAAAGCATCATTCTTCATTGGTGTCCTTTTAAATGTAGCCTTGTTTTATGACTAAATAAATTCATGTATAATTAATATAGTGCTATGTATACAGAAAATGTGCACACTGCTCACCGGATGCGTGCTATTTTAAACATGCCACTGTTTACATGGAGCAAACTCCACTTAGATAGTATATTTGATTTAGACTGTTTTACGTCATGTTCAGACTGCAGGCAAATCAGATTTTTTCTCAAATCAGATCATTTCAGGCAGACTGCCAGCACTATTAATTGTAAGTGATAATAAGATTTGTGTGTCCAGAAATAACCAACCTATCTGCATGGGTTGCTTTGGTAAGGACATAGGCGTACACACGTATGTGACGAGGGTTTCAAAACGGATGCAGGAAAAAATAGAGGTGCATCACCTCGCTCTCCAAATAAGCACCCTGTCGAGTTGCGGTACAGAACTCCTCCATCGCACAGGAAAATAGCAAAATCTTTGGACATACCATTTGAATACCGTATGAATACTTCTGGCTAGAGATGCACCGATGTATCGGCCAACAATCGGTATCGGCCGATAAAAGCTATTATTATCACTATCGGCCATCGACCGATTGTTTAAAAACAGCCGATAAAAAAACAGCAGATTTTTTAAAATTCTGTACATTTTATCACAAAATTCAAACAATAAATGGCATTTTGACACTCTTAAATGTGACATGAGAGACTGTAGCGCCTCAGATCAAGCGGCAGTGTGGAACGCACTTTTCTTCCACTTTAATACAAGTTATATGTCAAAAAACATGCATGAACATCAAAAGGTACGTTGAAAGATACAGTACAACTTACCAGAATGTATCATGCCTTATGTAATTACATGTAATCTGTGTTTCAACTGCTGAAAGACGTCAATAAAACAGCTTGTGATCAATATATCACATAATGTCATGTTTACCACAGGAATGTTTTCCAGTGTTCACAGTTCCTTAGTTCGCTATTTAAAAAAAAAACACTAGAGGGGAGCTTATTCATAAGTTTGCCATGAAGACAAGTTTTTATAATATTTTTTATAAAAACATTTCAGTTTTTATTTGAGTGTAATTATTATATCTGAAAATAAATAGTAGCTGAATATAATACCTCTGTCGTTAATTGTAACCTCTAATATTATAGTGTATCAAATGAGAGGGTCCCCTATATAGTTTGCAGCATTATTTGGGAGAGATTTTTTTCCTTAAGAAGTATCGGCCGATATCATTCTGAATAATCAGCCATCGGTATCGGCAGAGAAATTTAGTATCTGTGCATCTCTACTTCTGGCATTTCTGTCACCAGTTTTGATGTTTTCGTTGTGTGTCGTGTAAAGAGTGACGCAAAAGACAGTTTAAAATCCGATTTGAGCATCCAGAGTGTCCAGACTGAGATGCATCTGTAAAAATCTAATTGGAATCGCATTTCAAACCACCTCCATATGTGGTTTTTTACTGTTCAGACTTTCAAAAACCCATCTGGATAAAATCTGAATATGCAAAAAAAAAAAAAATTGCTGACAGTCTGAATGTGGCCCTACATCTCTACTAATACACATTTTTGTATGCACTCATTGTTAGAACCCAGCTAACAGGGAACATTCCCACAACTTTCACTGTTTTGTAAAGGTTATGTCAAGATGAAACATTCTTTAAATAACATATATAGAATTTTCTTATAACATCATTAATATTAGAACAACATTCTTGGAAAGTCTTTATGTTGCTGTTTTTACTTGAACATTCTCATAACATTGAGGGAAAACATTCTGAGAACATTTTCGGAACATCGTGATGTTATTTGTACTTGATTTTAACGTTAACCTTCTTGGAATATTACAAATATTACTGTAGATGTTGTAGATGCATTTCCCATTTTGTTCTACAAAACCGATTCATACGTAAGGCCACAGATGGAGTTGAGAGATGTTAAATTGAAAATAAGCTGGAATACTCCTTTAAGAGGACTGTGCTGAGACTCTGATGGTGAGATGTGGGGTGTATTATTTAAAGTGATGAGTCAGCTCTCATTCTATAGCTGTCACATCAATGAGGCCTCTGTCTCCACCTCCACTCAAGAGCGCCGAGATACAGAGAGAACAGAGAGGGATGAGGAGGAGCGAGGACAGTCATTTGAGGTTAAATTAACAGTCTGAGAACAGCTCAGAAAGAGGGCTAATTTGGTTAGAACATCACATGCAATACTTGCGAGTCACGGCTTAACTAGTGCAGTTTTTCTGTAAATTAACCCAGCATTTGCTTCATTTGCCCAACGCTAATGTGTGACTGAAACCAAAGGCAGCTGCCTTGCCATATATATATATATATATATAATCCAAGTTTGACTATATGCTACACTTTTTCCTGTAATATACTTGCAGAGGTTGGCATTCGTCCCTTAATATAAGAAAATATTTGACCATTAGAGGGCAGTGCCACACTGTTTTACTATTTTGCACAAAATGTTTCAGGAGAAAATATAATATTTAACTTCACATTCAGATGTTTTTTTTTTTTCTGCTTAAATTCACACACATGTGCACAGATGATCTGACAGGTGATAAAGGGGGTCCAGATTTACCTAAACATGATCTGAATCTGTACATCATGCATTCAGGACAGCATTCATAGCAGTTTTATCAGGACTTCTGATTTTTGGGGGTTCCTTAACCCTCTTTCCTTGTGGATTGTATATATATATATGCTACTTAAGTTCTTACAGCGTAATGCTGTGGCGGATTTATTTTATGTATGTTTTTTTATTGTTTTAAGCTGAACACATTGAGTCTGATGGACTGTGTGTTGTGGACAGTGTGTTTTCTTTGTGTGGTCCTCCTGTGCGACATATCTGTGGAGGGCAGAAAGATAATGTCCCTGTGTTTGTTTTCTGTTTCTTTTTATTTAAAATATTTAAGTATTCCATGTCTTTGCATGTTTTCTTTTTGTGTATATGTTTAAAATGATCATGTTAATAATATATATTTGCATATTTAGTTTGTTTCACATGTAATGGTGGGTGGTTGGTGCGACCACATCTTATTAAAGATAAATAATGATGAGCTACTTTATTTTACAGTAAATATATATATATATATATATAAATATCAAATCAAAATATAATATTATGTAAGATTTTAGATATTATATTCACAACAAATCAAATTAGGTTGCATGTGTTAAAAATAAATTGACTTACAATTGTAAACCTAAAATGATAAAACCGCTATGACAAAATTATAATTGGATGTGTCACTTTTAAAGCCATATGTAGTCATACCGCCCAGTACATCACATGTGTTTATCTTTGTTTGCCAGTGTGTCCGTGTTTTTATGTTTTAATTTTTTTTGTTTGATTTTGTTAGAATGCCATTTATGTTGTCTTTAATTTCTGTTGTCATCCTGCACTTTTGTTGACTTATTTTTTTTTTATTTTTAGGGTCAAAGAAGATGCAAAGTCTCAGCCAGTCCAGTAAGTAACGCTCAGCCAGGCCTAGACAGATTCTGTGGACTTTTCCCGCATTTTCCGCATTGATTTTGGGGCAAAAGCTGCAGAATATTCTTATTGGTTACTAAAATCATAATCAGATTAGCCAAAGCATTTAGTAAACAAACAATAAAGGGTCAGAACTTTGTTGGCGGTTAAAATTCTGCAGTTTTTTCTCCAGGCACAGATTCTGTGTGGGCTTCTCTTAGCTAGAGACCTCAAGGTTGCCTGGTTAGTGGCGTGTGCATTTGTTGTGGCTTCCTCTGTGATTGGCGGCTCTTTTCCCCTCCTCTCTCTAGTGATTGGCTGCCTGCAGTCTGTTATGGCTCTATTAGAAAAGCTTTTGGCAGCTTCATCCACATGTAGGCTGGATGCATCAGTCCTGCTTTATTTTGCTTGTTTGTCAACTCTGTGAGTTGCACATGGACACTGTTTGATCTCTTTCTCTATATCTGTGGATAACTGACCATATCCCAGGCTGATGGATGCAAAATTCATTTCACTCGCTCCGGCTTCTTTGCTTCCTTCTCTGGCTGAGTGTGTCTCTTCTTCTTTTTTTCCCCTTCTCTCAGTACTCTATCTTTGTATTTCTCTTTTTCTTTTTTCTCTAGTCTTACATAGCCAGGTTTTTCACTTTCAGCAAAGTCCACTTGTTCTTATTCCAGCCACAAAACGCCCACTTAGACAGGAAGAGATTGTTTGACCAACATGTAAAGCGACCAATCACGTCTCATCTTGTTTGTACATTCCATTTAGGGGTGGGTTTATATGAGAGAGTTTTTACCACAATAATTGAACTCTGTGGGGAAAATTGCACATCATTTTCTGTCCGCGGCCAAATATACGAGAAATGCTGGAAAAGTCAAGTCACTTATATAGCGCTTTACACAATACAGATTGTTTTAAAGCAGTTTTACAGGAATAAACAGGAAAATAATGATTCAATAGCTTCCTTATCCAAAGTTGCAAATTTAACATATGCTCAAAATTGGAATTTTGCATAAAACATTTGTGAATAAATCAGCGTTTTCATCCAGTGAGTCAAAGAGAACAAAATCGTCACTTCCTGTTAAACTGGCGCTAAATATCACTAAGAAAAATGGAAGTTGTTGCAATAGGAGAAGCCGCTTTATATAATAATTTTCATATAGCCTATAATAAATTACTTGCGCCTCAGAGCACGCGGACAAAATGCAATAAACACGATCACATTATCTTAGTTTTGGAAGCGGATACATGCTGTTTGGGAATGCATTCGTGTAAGACCAGTTTGACGACAGACTTTGCTCAGGATTTCAGAATGACCAAAACAGCATTTCAGATGCTGTGCAACGAGATCGGTCTGCTGGTTGGTCCAGTTATGCTGTTGTGGTGAGAAATTAAGTCCCCCCGGGAATCGCGTCTCTTTTAGGACCCCAAGTGATCCCATTGGTTCAATGGACTTTTAAGGTAGTATTTTTAGTGCCTAATTATAATTCCTGCAAAATCATGTTTAAAATGCGTTTTAATGACCATTAATGTCTTTTAAATTATATGGTTCATATACTAGTATATAACTGAAGCTATAGGTTGTGAAATCAAGCGTTTCTCGTTCTTACTGTTTTTTTTTAGTTAGCTTATGTACTAGCATTAGCATACATCTACCCGATTAGCCTGCTAGCTTAGCTTATATTATATTAGGTATGGTTTTTGCTTCCAATATAGTTCCCAATTACATGTTTCAAATGAATGATGTTTGTGTGTACTTAGCATGGCAATTGTTTATAATAGTAATATTATATACTATACCACATTGCTATTATTGTGTAAAATTAATATTAAATTACTTTTACAGAACATAGTATGTTGCAACAATCCTTATCCTTATGAAAAAAGAATACATTTTTAGGCACGTTGTGTTTCCAGTTTGTTTTATTATGCAATACATAGGCATTTATTTTATATGTCAAGCATGTTGTTTGTGCACTTAAACATCATAAAATGGTGAAATAGGTTATAATTAGTCAAGACATCATGATAACAACTTTTGATCAGGCATTACTGCCTGGGTCCTAAAGGAGACCAGATTCCTGGGGGGGGATACTCGATTTCTCATGACACTATCCCATCGCAAAGTCACATTAATGTTTTGATGAGCATCAAGGAATTTATTCAGTAAATGTGTTTCCACCGTAGTTTTCTTATCGGATAAAAAATGTATCCGACTCAATTGAGCGCATATGATTTTTATGCACATTTTTAGAATTTATGCGCATCTTGCGGTTTCCATCCAGCATTTTTTTATGCTATATTCCAAAATGCACATTAAAATAGGTGGATGGAAACATAGCTACTAATGCAAACAGTTTAGTTCTGCTGTAAAGTTCAGTCAAAGTTCAAAGCTCCAGTTCAGTCAAAGCAATAATATCGCATAGTGCCATTTTTTTTTAGACTGCCTCTTTGTCCAAAAGTAATAGGCTAAATATTGATTATTTCATAGATATAACTCAAAAAAAGAGCAGAATATAAAGTTTTGCTCATGCATATCTAGTTTACTTGCTGCTAAGTGCCTAAAAAAAAAAGACCACTTTGTCATATCCAGTGATTTGCTCTTCCTCAGAAATGTTTATAGCAACCTGGTACATGATTATGAGACGGTCCGTGGGCCGAGACTAGTCTGTTACTGTCTTTCTCTCTCTCTCCTTCTTTCTCTCTGTCCTAGTAGTTCCTGTAGCTGTACATGCTGTATCCTTTATGTGTGTTCCTCATAAATGTAGCTGCACTGCAGTTGTTGTCATGATATTGGTGCGTATTTCGACTGGAAGCAGGCTTGTCGACCAGATATTGAGTTGCGCTGTCTGCTTGTTCATACAGGTGGTTTCCCTTTAGCGGAATCACTGATCTGGTTAATAACGTTCTCCAGCCCCCAAAGTCCCAAAACCAACTGCAAACAGAGCCTCCAAAGGAGCCGGAGACGTAAGTAAGACTGAATGGATTAATCTTTGCCCTCAACCCTCAAAAAGCTGTATTTCCCAGATAAACCTTGAATTATGTGCCATTTCTGTGGATGCGACTCACCTTTCACTGACAGTGCTGAAATAAATGGTCAAAAAGGCTATCAGTTCATCAAAATTTTAAATTAAATGGTTTGTTGATCAATTAATCAATTAATTAATTAATTATCCATAAAAATTGCTGGTAACACTTTATTGAACTAACAACTCTTCTGTATAAATCATTAGTGTGTGTGTGTGTATATATATATATATATATTAGGGGTGTGACGAGACAGCTCACGAGACGAGACACGAGATTTGACGAAATACATGACTAGAAAAATAGTTTGCAGGTGCATTTGAAATGTTTTAACTAATCATCTTGTAATGAATGTCATTTCAGTTATACTTTCTGAGTATGAATTATCATATGCAGTAAAAGTTTTGTCACAAACTCAACTGACTGGCTTCTCTCCTGCATGATTTCATATGAGTCTCTTCAGACCTTACTGTACATGAATCCTAACTGAACTCCTTCCCACAAATTGATCATAGAAATAAAAACAGTATAAATAAAAATGAATAACACAATTTTCTCTTATTAAATGCAAACAATAAGTGCAACCATAATCAAAGTACTCTCTCAATATTCAAATAAGCATATACAGAGCTAAGAGATGGTTACAACTACACAGCCCAGCCTAAGATAGCTTTCATATTGGGAGATATTTGCATGCATCAGGGTTGGCTTTCAAAATGCGGGATATTAAAATTGCATTTGAATGCGCGCTTGCGTTTTACTTTCGCTTTCGCAATTGTGCGTACTCTGTGAATAGAGAGCAACGGTGCTGAGCACGCATTCTACAAGATAAGACATTTATCAGACGCTTAGGCTCTGTTGTGCAACGAATCCTCCGCCATGGTCTTGTCAGTCATCTCATCACGTGATCAGTTAATGCTGATTCCAGCTGCACTACATACGGCTCTGCTGTTCATGTTGGATGAGCTGTATAGGATTGAAGAAATCATTACCCAACTGAATTAAATGGTTTTTATTTTTATAAAAAACAAAACGACAGTGGAGGCATAATGGAAACGTAGCAGTGGCATATTTTATCCTAATTTCACCCTCACGCTCCGTCATGGCAATATCACGAGACTGCTTTTCACCTCAGTGAGAAATCTCGACACATTTTAATCTTGCGAGAACTCGTCACAGCTCTAATAAATAAATAAATAAATATAGTACGTCATTGATGTGTAAATGTACCTATTTACAGTCCTTATTTCACTATTTGTTTTATCTTAAATAATGGCTACTACAGGCACGTTTTGATCAGTATGGTCCATCAATTTGATTTGATTACGAGATCTGCATTAGAGACCTGCATTAAGCATGGGTTTTGCATTACACGAGAAGTCGACTACAAAGTAGCTTAAACGGGTAAAGCGTGGGTCTTCAGGTGGCCACGGTGTCACTCATAAAGGGAGTCCGTATCAGTGTGCTGGCTCGTGTTTCTTTGACTTCTCTATCTGCTGTGTGTCAGATGAGACGTGAAGAATGGCGTATGATTATATTATGGGTTATGCGTCTCCTGTCTGACGGGCTGGAGGTGAGCTGTGCTGTGCTCTCCAGCTGTCTGTAATGCTACCTGAGCCAGCGCACCTGCCAGACCTCTGGAGCTCCTCCAGCCTTCCCATCATCCACCTGACTGCTGTCTGGAGCCCGGGTGTACATGCGAGGATAGATGCTGGTGTTAAATATACAATTTGCCATCATGTCAATCCAAACCTATATGATCTTTTTTTTTTTTTCTGAGAGAAGACTGTCTTGTGCCACAGAGTAAAATATAATATTGCATTTTGTTAAAGGATATGTGACGTGTATCTGAGAGCAGAGCATGGGGTCAGACAGTGAGTGGTACTGTATATCCACATGTTCTGAGGGTAAGAGGGCAGAGGTCCAGGGGTCGATGAAAGCAGACCTGCACATTGGCGTGACTTGATCCTAGAGGGGTAAAAGGTCACTGACTTAAACAGAAATGATGTCTGATGGAGTCCAGGGTGTCAGGATTGGCTGGTTAGCTTTTAAAAAGTTAGTGCCTGTTTGTAAAAAGCCTGTTTTTCCATTGAAGGCCAGTAAAAAACAGTTCTCTTTATTTTAGTTTATTTATATAATTTTATGCTTTGTATTAATATTTTGATATTTTGATATTTTCAGTTTTTATTTTAGTTTTACTTACATTTTTTAGTAATTTTGTTAAGTGCTGCTACCTTTTTAAAAAATATTACTCTTTAGGTATAATTTTTTATTTCAGTTTTATTTTTTCAGTTTTATTTTATTTTATTTTATTTTATTTTATTTTATTTTATTTTTTTTTGCATGTAACAATGTTTTTAATAGTTTTAGTTCACAATAATAAAACTTAGCAGCCAAAACCTAGCAGCTTATTCTGATGTTTATAATATTTTTTAAATATTACTCTTTAGGTTTAATTTTTTTTTATTATTTTTTTTTTTTTTTACTTAAACTTATTTCAGTAAGTTATTATAATAATAAAGTATTATTTTTATTTTATTTTATTTTTATTTTTGCATTACAGCTAACAATGTTTTTAATAGTTTTAGTTTTAGTTTACAGTACCCTGGTGAAAATGAGCAGCTTATTCTGATGTGTTTCTCCAGTATTTTACCATATTACAATAGGAGTATAGTATAGTATAGTATTGTATAGTATAGTAGTACCAGTGACCAATATTTTGTAGAACTCCTAAAAGCGTGAAGCGGGCTAATTATGTCATTGTGATGAATAGGAATGCTAACGACTAGCTTTCGCCAGGGATTTTAGACTATATGTGTAAATCAAGCATGGCTTGTCAATTTTTTTTAACAACTGGTTTATACTGAAGTCAAAAGACAAAAGTTCAGTGAAATTTGTGGTCATTAAATTTACAGGAAACAAACTCCTTAGCATTAAGTATTCCAAGTCTCCTGTCAGAGCTAGTGATTAGCGTGAGAATGTGCTCAAGTTTGAGTTTGGTGGGAGGTGGCCAGGTGAATTCTGGGTAACACCCAGGCGTTCTGCCGTAGTAAAGAGATCAGCATGCTCAATAATTCAGCCTGCTAATGAATGTTGCAGGGGCAGATGTGGGACCAAACCTCCTCTAATAGGCAACTTATGGCGTTAGCCCCCAGTGTTTGGTTTCCACGGCTACGGTTGATTGACAGGGGACATACAAAATGCATGTGCGTCATGCATGCGTTCAGCTAGCGTTTCAGGGTCTGTCTCAAGCCTTTGACCCCCTCCACTCTCTTACAGTAATGAGTGGGTACATGATTAAATGTCACCCTTACATAAAAGTCCCATAAATACCCTCAAGGTAATCTGCTAGCTCAAGAACAAGTTGATATTTATCTGAATATATTGATAAATGATCAGGTTTTGTAGTGGGAACTGTTGTGTCGCAGTTAGCGCATGTACAGTGCTACTGTAGCTTCAACCAAACAGCTTATAATTACTGACTGTCTCAGTATTGCAGTCTATATGATGTGATGCACGTGAGCCTGATGTGTTATCTTTGTCAGCTGGATTGAAAGAGTTAAGCCACAAATAGTCTCAAGGCTGCACATGATGCTTTAATTGCTGATGAAGTGTGCCGAAGAACAGAAAGTTCTCGTCAGTGTTAAGTGTCCGTCTGACACCTCCAGCAGTCACTACAGAGAGTTTAATCAGAGCTTAATGACAACCAGCAAAACACAGTCATAATAAGCCATTATAGTGATTCTATAAATATTTCGTTGTGAATGTGGCTTTTCTTTCAGAACAATATATTTGTTTTCAGGATTTATTAAAAAAAAAAAAAAAAAAAGTATGATATTGTATATGGTTCAATGAAAATATTTTTTTTTCATGTATTGAGTTATTTGGAAATACTCTTTATGATATTGTATGAGTCTATGACAAATAAAGATGTTTAAAATCTAGTTCAGAACATGTGACATACTCTTAGAAATGTATTCCTTGTTTTCATGTTAGTTTTATACCATTTTAAATTTTTAAATTTATTATAATGTACACCATTCAAAAGTATGGAGCCCCGCGCATGACATGCAGGAAAAAAATAGTAGGCTAAATCATGCGCATGATTTACTAATTTGTTCCCTCGATTTATAAATTGTGCACATGATTTAAAAATTGAGGGAATGAATAAGTAAAGCGCAAATCGATGGGACAAAATAGTAAGTCGTCAGCACGATTTAGCAAATCGAGGGAACAAAATAGTAAGTCGTCCGCACGATTTAGCAAATAGAGGGAACAAAATAGTAAGTCGTGCGCACAATTCAGCAAATCGAGGGGACAAAATAGTAAGTCGTCAGCACGATTTAGCAAATCGAGGGAACGAAATAGTAAGTCGTCCGCACGATTTAGCAAATAGAGGGAACGAAATAGTAAGTCGTCCGCACGATTTAGCAAATAGAGGGAACGAAATAGTAAGTCGTGCGCACGATTTAGCAAATAGAGGGAACGAAATAGTAAGTCGTCCGCACGATTTAGCAAATAGAGGGAACGAAATAGTAAGTCGTCAGCACGATTTAGCAAATAGAGGGAACGAAATAGTAAGTCGTCCGCACGATTTAGCAAATAGAGGGAACGAAATAGTAAGTCGTGCGCACGATTCAGCAAATCGAGGGAACGAAATAGTAAGTCGTCAGCACGATTTAGCAAATCGAGGGAACGAAATAGTAAGTCGTCCGCACGATTTAGCAAATCGAGGGAACGAAATAGTAAGTCGTCCGCACGATTTAGCAAATCGAGGGAACGAAATAGTAAGTCGTCCGCACGATTTAGCAAATAGAGGGAACGAAATAGTAAGTCGTCCGCACGATTTAGCAAATCGAGGGAACAAAATAGTAAGTCGTCAGCACGATTTAGCAAATAGAGGGAACGAAATAGTAAGTCGTCCGCACGATTTAGCAAATCGAGGGAACGAAATAGTAAGTCGTCCGCACGATTTAGCAAATAGAGGGAACAAAATAGTAAGTCGTGCGCACGATTCAGCAAATCGAGGGAACAAAATAGTAAGTCGTCAGCACGATTTAGCAAATAGAGGGAACAAAATAGTAAGTCGTGCGCACGATTCAGCAAATCGAGGGAACAAAATAGTAAGTCGTCAGCACGATTTAGCAAATCGAGGGAACGAAATAGTAAGTCGTCAGCACGATTTAGCAAATAGAGGGAACGAAATAGTAAGTCGTCCGCACGATTTAGCAAATAGAGGGAACGAAATAGTAAGTCGTCCGCACGATTTAGCAAATCGAGGGAACAAAATAGTAAGTCGTCAGCACGATTTAGCAAATAGAGGGAACGAAATAGTAAGTCGTCCGCACGATTTAGCAAATCGAGGGAACGAAATAGTAAGTCGTGCGCACGATTTAGCAAATCGAGGGAACGAAATAGTAAGTCGTCCGCACGATTTAGCAAATAGAGGGAACCAAATAGTAAGTCGTGTGCACGATTTAGCAAATCGAGGGAACGAAATAGTAAGTTGTCCGCACGATTTAGCAAATCGAGGGAACAAAATAGTAAGTCGTCTGCACGATTTAGCAAATAGAGGGAACGAAATAGTAGGTCGTCCGCACGATTTAGCAAATAGAGGGAACGAAATAGTAAGTTGTGCGCACGATTTAGCAAATCGAGGGAACGAAATAGTAAGTCGTCAGCACGATTTAGCAAATAGAGGGAACGAAATAGTAAGTCGTCAGCACGATTTAGAAAAATCGAGGGAACGAAATAGTAAGTCGTCCGCACGATTTAGCAAATAGAGGGAACGAAATAGTAAGTCGTCCGCACGATTTAGCAAATCGAGGGAACGAAATAATAAGTCATCCGCACGATTTAGCAAATCGAGGGAACGAAATAGTAAGTCGTCCGCACGATTTAGCAAATAGAGGGAACGAAATAGTAAGTCGTCAGCACGATTTAGCAAATAGAGGGAACGAAATAGTAAGTCGTCCGCACGATTTAGCAAATCGAGGGAACGAAATAATAAGTCGTCCGCACGATTTAGCAAATCGAGGGAACGAAATAGTAAGTCGTCCGCACGATTTAGCAAATAGAGGGAACGAAATAGTAAGTCGTCCGCACGATTTAGCAAATCGAGCGAACGAAATAGTAAGTCGTCAGCACGATTTAGCAAATAGAGGGAACGAAATAGTAAGTCATGCGCACGATTTAGCAAATCGAGGGAACGAAATAGTAAATCGTCCGCACGATTTAGCAAATAGATATTTATTTTTTTATTTCTTGCATGTCATGTGCGGGGCTCCGTACAAATGTATGGGGTTGGTACATTTTTTTTTTTTTTTTTTTTTTGAAAGAAGCCTCTAATGCTCACCAAGGCTGCATTTATCAAAATACAATAAAATATTTATGTTGTGAAATATTATTACAACCAAAAATAACTGTTTTCTATTTGAATATATTTTAAGATGTAATTTATTTATGTAATGCAAAGCTGAATTTTCAGCATCATTACTCCAGTCTTCAGTGTCACATGATCCTTCAGAAATCATTCTAATAGGCTGATTTGCTGCTCAAGGAACATTTCTTTTTATTATCAATGTTGAAAACAACAGTGTTGCTTTATTTGAAATATAAACCTTTTGTAACATTAAAAATGTGTTTACTGTCACTTTTCATCCATTAAAATCCATCCTTGCTGAATAAAAATGTTAGTTTCCATTTTTGGGATAACTAAGATAAGTTGATATTTGAATGAAACATAAGTCTCATGAGCTACCAAAGAGCAACCTCTGAGCAATAAAATTGTCCTGTTGTTTGTAACCCATGACAATCCCCCAGTCTCGTTTCTCAAGTGATATCTCGTAATGTTTAAATTTATAGTCCCAGTTTCACAGACAGGGCTTAGCTTAAGCCAGGATTAGTCCTTAGTTCAATTAGGGCATTGATGTACTTTTATAAATGTTCACTAGAAAAAAAAACATTTGTGTGAGACAAAACAATGGCTCTGACATATTATAAGATATGTCAGTGCAAGTTACTTTCAGTTAAAACAGCTCAAACATTCATTTTAGCCTAGGACTAGCCTAAGCCTTGTCTGTGATACTGGGGGATAACGTGTTTTCTAGATGTGTTCTGATTGGCTGTGTTCTGTTCCCTACAGGAAATTGCACCAGCAATTTGAAATGTATAAGGATCAGGTGAAGAAGATGGGGGATGAGACACAGACCACCCAGGAGCAGAAGAGTGACGCTCCCACCTGCGGAATCTGCCATAAAACCAAGTTTGCCGACGGCTGTGGCCACCTCTGTTCTTATTGCCAAACCAAGTTCTGTGCTCGCTGTGGAGGAAGAGTTTCACTACGCTCTAACAAGGTACAGCCGTATACACAAGCACTGAGAGTGTAATGACGTGTTCAGAATGGAATACTAGTTGCACACCGCATACTGTGCACTTTGCACCATACACTGCCTTACAGATGGAAAGACATCTCAATTTTATAGACCATTTGGGAGTAGACATCACAGTTACATGAATGACAGTTATTTGGATAAAATGCATATATCAGTTGTCACTCTGTATTGCCCAATGATATGCCTTAAGATTATATTTAAATTCTTAGTTTTTTGATCAAAGACAACGATTAAAAGATGAACAAATAAATGTTTCTCAAAATCCTGATGTATCATATGTAATACTTACATTTTAACATGATTTTTTCTAAAAAATTATGTATTGATAATCAAGTAAACCTAAGTTGGTTTAGTTCAGTAAGTGTTCATCTTGAAATATTACTAAAAATATAAAAGTTATTCTTACGTTTACTTGTTTTACAGCAAAAAGACACGTGCCACAACTTAAAGGTGGACATTTTTAGAATTATATTAAAAAGGTCTTTTACTTGGGGAGAAAAAAAAACTATATATATATATATAAACTACCAAGCATATACAATATTTACAGGAGCGATAAAGGGGATGTTTTTGAGAAATGTGATAGTGTTTATAGATGCTAAAAGCAATGTTGTGTTGTTTAAATAATGGAACTTGTTAATGCAAGGCCTTTTAATTATGAAATTTCATACAGAATTCAGTGAACTCATTGTAACACATTTGATCTTTCCTCCTGTGGAAGAGTGTTATTTCCTACAGCTGGCTGCTGAGGGTTGAGCAGTTAACACAATGACCACTAGAGGGCGATACTCCCTCTGTTTTTACCACAACGGCCCGAGGCGATGGATGTATCAGTCCAGAAACTGCTTATCTAACCTTTTGATGTCTCTCTCCCAGTGCAGTCTTGGTGCTTTTAAATGACTTTGCTCAGAGTAATAAGCGGCGATGTGATTCGCTGCAGTAGTACATGAACATCTCTTTATGTGTGTCTGAATGTCGCTCACAGTTGTTCTCCCCTCTTCTTTTTCTCCCTTGTCTTTCTCTCTTGCTTTTCCTCCCTCTGTGGAATTGCAACAGGAGGATAAAGTGGTCAGCATCCCTTTTTCTTGTCTATGTTTTGATATTTAGCTTTGATGATTGCACACCTCCATTAAAGGTGCTGTAAGCGATTGTTATTATTATATATTTTTTGGGGAGCGGCACACATAAAAAGAGCCTCGCAAAGGTAGTAAGGACATTTAAGGCTCTTTATTTTGCCAGCCAGAAATGATCTCTGCTCTACATGTCTTTTTAGGGTGAGTTTTTGGAGAGAGTGTGTGTTGTTGAAGTTACACTGTAAAAACAATTGACAGTGATAATGTCACAATTTTTTAAGCTTTTTTTTTTTTTTTTTGGCGACCATTTATAGGTCTTTACTTAAGCATAATTTTAACAGAAATTTTATCAAATTATAAGGTAATTAATATACCTTTTTTATTTATTAAAAATCAGTAAAAGTATTTTTAGAGTATTTTTCAAATTGTTATATTTTACAATACATTAATGTATTTTTAAAATTATTTTGTTATATTAATATTAATTACTATATCATTTATGTATATATATATATGTATATAATATTATTGCCGCTTGCAGTTAAGAATTAATTTTTTTTTAAACTTTTTTTATATTCATTTTATTAACAGTTTTAACAGTAATAGCAAAATGGCTGAAATCGCTTACAGAACCTGTACTAAATGAGAAATGGTCGTGATTAACATGATCATCTGATCGATGACATTGCATCACCCCTCATTTCAACATCAGCACCTTTTCATATTAGTTTTACAAGGGAAAAACACATCAACAGCTTTGTAAGAAACAGCTTTGTGAAATTTTTCATTCTCATTGTGGTTATGATTGAATAGTGACAGACCATACAATAGTGACAAAAAAGGAACATTGTATTATATTGTTCCCATATTTCCTCGATGTAGAAATTTGATAAGACAAATAAGATCTCTAAGAGTTTTTTCATGCTTCAGAGATGCTTCAGATGTTTCTCATGAGAAAAAGTCCTTAATAATCTCTCATACTGTATATCTCTTTTATAGTTTCAGAATTTCAGTCTTTATTAAGGACAAAGTTGATACTTAAATGAGAACTCCCTGAGCATTTAAACAACAACCTCACTATTGTGTGTGTTGTTTTGGCTGCATGAGTACAGTGTAGTAAAAGTGTTGCGTCCCGGTCCAGGCTGGCCGGCAGCGCAGCTCTTTGTGTAGAAGGACAATAGAAATGGTCTTGTGTTCCCCTGAGCACAGATGGTGATGCAGCAGGTTCACCTGGAGTGTTACCTGTCACACACCGGCCCCGCTTCAGAGTTATGGTGATCCCCATGGATCTCACTCACTCAAACCTGTGGGTCTAACTAGTCTTAATAAAGCCAAGTAATATGGAAGTATATGGGTGAATCGCATGCCCAGGTCACTCGAAAACTTGAAAAAAAAAAAAAAGAAAAAAAAATATATTTTGCATTCATTACCATAATGTGTCCAGATTATAAATATAAAATATAAAAATATAAAATTAAATTTTCCATAAACAAAATGAAAGCCTTTCATTATCATAATGTGTCCAGATTATAAATATAAAATATAAAAATATAAAATACATTTTCCATAAACAAAATGAAAGCCAGTCATTATCATAATGTGTCCAGATGTATACATATAAAATTTTAAAAAATATATAAAAAAATTTCCCATAAAGTAAACAAAGGCTATTCATTACCATAATGTGTCCAGATGTATAGACCTTATGCGCCAGAGAAACAAGCGCGCCGCCATCTTTATAAAATTGTCTTTGAACTTCCGTTTTGCGGTAGCTCTGTACATTTCTATGGCATTGCTGTCAAAGAATAATTAGCTGGTTAAGTAGATTTACTTGTTGTAGAGTTAATGAAAGTTATCATGAGCATTGTAATGTTTAAAGCAGATGTCTTAACAAATGTCATTAGACCGGGAAGATTTTAAAACGAGCAGTTCGTTCATAAATGTAAGATCGCTGTGGAAATACAAACCAGAAGTCAAAAGACAACGAGCGCAACGCTGAAAAGGGGTGGGGCTACATAAGGTCTATAAATATAAAATTAAAAAATTATCAAATAAAATTTTCCACAAATAAAATGAAACTATTCATTACCACGATGTGTCCAGATTTTTAAAAAAATAAAATTGTTTTCTATAAAGTAAACAAAGGTTATTCATTACCATAATGTGTCCAGATGTATAAATATAACATTGAAAAAATATATAAAATTAAATATTCCTTAAAGAAAGCTATTAATTACCATTGAATAAATTAGCTATTGAATAGATAAAACAGTAATTGCTGACTTAGTGTCTCGGCAAATCTGAGTATAGTTTGAGACAATTTTGTGATCTTTTCTGAGACTCTATAGGAGATATGTCTCAGTTTGTTAATCTCATGACAATATATGGGAGAAAAGAGATATTAAGGAGACTTCCTTTCCTCCAGTTGCCCGAATTGAGTGACATCTCCCAGTCAAGAGTTTTCAGTTTCCTCTCCTTTCCTGGTAGTTTGCTGCAGTGGTAGAGTGTGTTGTTTTCATATTTCTTTCATTTACCTCTGTTGTCTGAGTATTAGATGTTTGTCTGATATTTGGGCTCTGGGTTCTCTGCTCCATAGTTCTGTTTCCTTTCATTTTCCAGTACTGGAGATCTGTTGTACTGTATCTCAGCATTTGCAGGGCCGTGCCGAGCTTTTATCCGGTTGCCCAGCAGAGGATTGAATTGCTGGACAGTTCTTAGTGACTGGATTCTGTATCTGCCCTCTGTGGTTTACGCCATTAACTGTGACACACCAAGTCTACGTAAGAACTAGCGGCGACGAAAGCTGACTGTGTTGTCACCTCGCGTCGGCTGCGTCTCAGCCAAAAAGCTGCGTTTGAACACACCACAAAGACTACAGGCGACTAGCATGTGCATAAGGCACAGAATGCACAAAAGTATTATTTTGTTGATATTTCACTGGCCGATTGGACAGTTTTGGACTTTATATTAAAAGCATTTACTTATCGATGCCTTTGTAGCAAAACTAAAACCATTAATTTCTTCGAATGTTTTCATTAATTGAAATAAAGCTGAAATAAAAATTACTGCTGTCAAATTGATTAATTGCGATTAAGCAAATCATAATATAATAAAATCATAATATTTACATAATATATATATATATATATATATATATATATATATGTACACATATATATGTGTGTGTGTGTGTGTGTATATATACTGTATACACACATACTGTATATATATAATATATAAATATAATATATACACACACATATATTATGTAAACACAAACTTTAATGTTAGATGTGATTAATCGTGATTAATTGATTTGACAGCAGTAATAAAATATAAATTCAACTTAAACTTAAATGAAAATGATAAATGTCGCCTGGGGCAACTTACTGAAATAATATACAAAGTTTTATTTGAAGTACTAAAATTACTAAAACCAAAATAAACAATAAATTAAATCTAAATGGAAATATTTAAAAAATGACAAAAGTACATATAAAAATCTAAAAATAAAAGTTTACATTATTTGTCAAATTTCTTTAGATGTAAAATTTTGTTTAGTGGCAGTGAGGGTAGATATCTCGGCTATCATTTCCCCTCATCATCATGAACATTTTAGATGGATATTTATTCAGTCAGTCGTAGTGAATCCGCAGACATTGCCTCATGATTGTCGCCAGAGCTGGACTTAGCTGCGCTATCATATTCCAGTGTGTGATGTCCAACAGCTCCCCTCGCCGCACGAGACACCGGGAGCTGTAAATATTGATGCTGTCTCGGACAACAGGATCTCTTTCACCACAACTGTCAGCGTTTGGGGAAGAGAAGAAATTGCTGATGGAAAAAGAGCCGATTTCACCACTGATGCTTTTCACTGACACTGAAGCTAGTGGGTAGAATTGGCACTAACTGCCGTCTGGATATATGCTTATTTTCTTTAAAGTTTAAGACTATTTTTTCCATACAATGACAGTTTATTGTCGACAGACGATGTTGATTGTTGACTGTTGACAGATATGATGATTGTCAGGCTTTTAAATGTCAAAAAAGAAAAAAAAACATAAAGGCAAAAATCAAACACATTATTCACTGATAATCTTCACCTCAACTCAAAATAGAATGTCACAGTGTTATGACAGATTTGACTGACACCGTTGGCACCATTGTGTGCTCCATTTTGAATACCATTCAAAAGTTTGGGGTCAGTAAGTTTATTTGTTTATTTATTTATTTATTTTTGAACTTCATTAATACTTTTATTCTGTGAGGGTTCACAAAATTGATTGGCAGTAAAGATTTCAAATAAATGCTGTTTTTTACCTTTATATTCAAAGAATCCTCAAAAAGACAACATTTTCAACATTCATAATAATAAGAAATGTTTCCTGAGCACCAAATCAGCACATTAGAATGATTTCTGAAGGTATTTCATGTGTTACTGAAGACTGGAGTAATGATGCTGAAAATTCAGCTTTGCGTCACAGAAATATATTACATTTTAAAACATGTTCAAATTGAAAACAGCTCTTTTAAATTGTACAATTTAAATTGTAAAATTTTACAATATTACCATTTTACTGTATTTTTGATCAAATAAATGCAGCTTTGGTGAGCATAAGAAATTTATTTCAAAAACTTAAAAAAACAAAAAAAAACAAACATGGTACCATCTCTGAACTGTATTGTGTGTGTAATGTAGAATGAGATTTGTGAGTTGCAGTGAAGGGTTTTCAGTAAATAATGTCTTAAATTTAGTAGCCTATAGGCTACTAAATGCGTGATTTGGCATGGCAGAAATCACACAAAGAGCACTCCCTTTACAGTTACTAAAAAGCTGTCACTCATTTTAGTTAATTGCGATCTCACATAGTTCCATTTTAATCAATGAAGCTGACTGCACAATGAATCTCTCATAATGTCTACACTTTGTTTGTTATAATGAGAGGATTTGCAAGTGTGCAAAACTCAGCACTGAACAAAAACTCTGAGCGGTGAGTGGATTCTAACTTAAACACCTCTGATTGGCCATCGTGTTCAAGAAATCAACAGATATGTTTGGGATTGGCTACATCTCTCAACGCTGCAAAAACGTGTTGTAAATAGAAACCTTTGACGCTATCCAGAGTGTAAACACACATACACACTGGATCGCCAAATCTGTTTTGTTCAATATGCTATTATTAAATGGATGGGAGTGAGGTTTGGGGGATGAGTGTAACAGAGGCAAACTAGTAAGAGCTGTGCGTGTAAACCTGTCTCCACTGGCCTCAATAGGAGTGCTAGTGACTGATGCTAGAGACTGTGGTCTTTAGCGCCCTGGTTAGCCCGCCCGCCTCGATTGCTGGAGACAGCAGTTCGAATCCCACTTGCAGCGGGTTGAGTAGGACCAGTCGCTCAACTGGTGAGAGCTGTGTAAGCTAGTAAGAGCTGTGCATGTAAACCTCACTCCCCTGGCCTCAAGAGGAGTGCTAGCGACTGATGCTAGAGACTGCGGTCTTTAGCATCCTTGTTAGCGAGCCCGCCTCCCATGCAGGAGACGGTGGTTCGAATCCCGCTCGGAGCATGTCGAGTAGGACACTTGTTGCTTTTGTGTAATAGATGAATAACAATTTGTTTTTAGATATGTTATTTTTAGATATTTTTATTTAGCGAGAGTCCCGAGAATCATTTTATTCTCCCGCAACCCGCACAGTGCTCCTACACGAGTATCTTACACACTTATCTTGCACCCGCAAACTGATCTTGTCCTGTGCCGCACTCTGTTGCATCGGGTCACGTGGGAGTGCAGGCCTCTACTTTGGGCTTTGCAAAATAAACCTACCCTCAGAAAAATTCACTGGAGTATAAGGTGTAACAACTAGCCCCGGTCTCCCGTATATGATTAGGTCTTATTTTACATATATATAGGGCAGTAGAGAGGTGACAGGAAATGGTAGAGAGAGCAGGTGGGGTGAGCTCAGGAAGTGACCACCAGACCACACCCACAGCATAGTTCTTAAGTTTAAAAATTAGAGAAATGTTTATGAGTGAATACAGTGCCAAAGATTACTTATATAATGTGATTGATTTTGCAACTTTAATATCTGATGTACATCAGTGACTTAACACATCTTGATGCTAAAGTTAGTGTTTCTATCTTCATCAGCGTCCTTTGAAGACAGTTAGTGAGCGTTGTGCATGAGTAATGAGTCAGACTCAGCCCCAGTGGAGCTGCACGCTCACATGCATCGGTAATGAGACCCGTGTTAGTGATGCTCGGCGGCAAAAACATGATTATGTGCCGCTCCGATCGCTCTATATCATCTTCCTGCACAGGCAATTGCTTTTATTTTGCTGCTTATTTTTTTTGACAACTTAGATTGATCTCAGGATTAATCTTTTTTGAACTGAAGCATAATCTTGACAGCAGAAGGAGCATTTGATCCTCAACTCTCAAAGGTCACCCGTTACGCAGGACTTTGGCATATAAAACCGTGTGGAGCTGTCTGTGAGTTCTGAATTCAGTTCTTGAACATCAGTTTTATCCAGTTGGACCAAACAATACACAGCCGACATGGGTAAGCATGGCAACAATGATTATCGTTAAGCTTTTATTATGTTATTGAGATTCGAGCAATGGAAAAAAGCTGCATATTGTTATTTGGAAAACTGTATAATGATGATAGTGAATCATTTCAATCTTATTGTCTAGATTTGTTCTTTTAATCTTAACAGATCGATGTAAATGGTTCTCAAAATCTAAACAGCTTGAAATATAAAATCATATTGAACTTTAATTTGCACAATATTTCAGCTAAAAATAGAGATATTGTTCGACAACGTGACATCCCTGCAGAGAGCTACATATGTTCTTTTCCTCTTAGAGATCTGTCTATTTTTGATTCTGTCGCTGCATAATTAACACTTTGTTTAACA
This sequence comes from Ctenopharyngodon idella, assembly GCF_019924925.1. Taxonomy (NCBI): domain Eukaryota; kingdom Metazoa; phylum Chordata; class Actinopteri; order Cypriniformes; family Xenocyprididae; genus Ctenopharyngodon; species Ctenopharyngodon idella. The sequence continues at coordinate 29,133,201 of NC_067235.1, read as the reverse complement.
GGTCCTCATTAAGTTCAGAGAAAATAAAACCTATGAATATGCATCTAGTCTATTACGAGCTGCTGGGCTCTAAATATAGAACCTCATTAAACATTCATGTTCCACCTGCAGGCGGTGTTTTAGCTGGTGAATGATAACGCTCCCCTCATCATGAGCTTCCTTACTTTTATCAAACATCTATAAAATATTAAGCGGCCCAGGACAGCCTCTCCGGTTATGCCGTTTGATACAGTAATATACTAGCTCTATATTGATGTTTGTTAATGTTTTACACACAGTACCTCTCAGAGGTAGTCAGATAACCAAATCTCAGGCTTTACAAATTGCAAATATTGCATTCATTAAAAAATATTTATTTATTTCAAGAAATAAGCATTGTAAGTATTGTTGGCTATGTTGTGTCCAAAGCTCACCGACTGTACTAATATATGTATGTGTGTATACAGTATATATATATATATATTAGGGCTGTCAATGTTAATGTGTTAACGCATGCGATTAATTCAAAATCCTTAAAGGGATAGTTCACCCAAAAATGAAAATTTGATGTTTATCTGCTTACCCCCAGAGCATCCAAGATGTAGGTGACTTTGTTTCTTCAGTAGAACACAAATGATGATTTTTAACTCCAACCGTTGCGGTTTGTCAGTCATATAATGCACTGAAACTGTAACACCATCTATGAGAATAAAAAAAACATGCACAAACAAATCCAAATTAAACCCTGCGGCTCGTGACGACGCATTGATGTCCTAAGACATGAAACAATCAGTTTGTGCGAGAAACTGAACAGTATTTATATAATTTTTTTACCTCTAATACACCACTATGTCCAACTGCCTTGCGCATCTGGTTGGCGATGTCTCGCACTCATTGAAGTATAGGCGCGAGACATCACTTGTCGTTCAGACCTCACCAACCGGATGCACAAGGCAGTTGGACATAGTGGTGTATTAGAGGTAAAAAATTATATAAATACTGTTCGGTTTCTCGCACAAACCGATCGTTTCGTGTCTTAGGACATCAATGTGTCGTCACGAGCCACAGGGTTTGTGCATGTTTTTTTTATTCTCATAGATGGTGTTACCGTTTCAATGCATTATATGACTGACAGACCGCAACGGTTGGAGTTAAAAATCATCATTTGTGTTCTACTGAAGAAACAAAGTCACCTACATCTTGGATGCCCTGGGGGTAAGCAGATAAACATAAAATTTTCATTTTTGGGTGAACTATCCTTTTAAATAATTTAACGCATTTAACACAAAAAAATTACGGAAGCATGTAAAATTGCGTCATAACGTAATTTACATCACGCAGTTAGATTATCTTAAAAGTCCATGCTGATTATATCAGAGATGGCAGAAAAAATTATTCATTCCAGTGTTTGTTTCGCTTTAAAACACGAACTCTCTGTCATGTTGTGTCATTGTATCTGAAGAGCGCGAGCCCTCCCGCATCGCGCTGTTCCTGTCTGAAAGGAATGTCAAAACATCCCACCGCTGTATGGCCAGATGATATGAAGACTATGTTTCTTGGCTGGATAAAGCAAACCAGCTTCTTGCTATGAAAGTTTTGATGGATGAGGATTGCAATCAAAGTAAAGACGATTGCGGTGACGTGCAGGAGTCGTACATTAAGCACGCGAGAGTCCGTTATATTGATGGCCAAACAAATCATGTATGAGCGCGCTCTCGACGCACTGATCGCACATTGTATTTATGCACAGACACATTTCAGTACATTCACGTTGTTTTCACACACATTTAGGATATTATTTGTCCTGTGTATGTTGCTGTTAGGGATGGAACCGTTCGTTCTCCACCCACGATTCGGCACGTGCTTGCACCGCGGTTCATCCCAAATCTGAAGACGCATCTAATATGGTTTGTTGAAAACAACGTGCAAAACAGACAGACGGATTCGGCTAATGTATGTTTCATTTGATGGATGTGCATTCCTTCTTTCCCAATACGTTACAACAGTGATGATCAAAAGAACATGGACAAAACAGTCACTGTAAACAAATGTTCAATGACGTGCCGAATGCTCTATGCCCAGTCATTTACGCCGTCATCACCTGGGTGTTGATAGCGCGCGAGCACAGGTGAGACCTGAACATCTCACGTAGCTATCTTTGTTTAAACTAAACTCATTATATTAATTAATTAGAGATGTACCACCAATATTTATCACCTAATTTTTGATCAATTTAAAACCATTGACATTTCGGCTATAGCATGAAAAAGTCTGATAACGATGGTTTTGATTAATTAACTGCATGAAGGGACTGATTTGTATAATGTCTGTTGCATTTAGGTAAGATATTTAAATACTTGCCAAAACCAAATGAAACCTGCACAAAATATATAGGACTCGACAATATGGACTGCCCGGTGCCAGCGAGAACGACAGGACAATTGACCAAACTGTCACTGTCTCGATCGGGCCAGTGCTGCATCATCAAGTTTATCCTTTGCATGTGTTTTTAAGCCTTTTAAGCCAATTTAAATATTAAAGCACAAGAAGATGTAAAAAAGAACTCCATTTGGTACTCGCTGTGTGAGAAGTTTTGTGCGCACACATCCAAAGCGCATTCCCAGAAAGCCGTGTCTCAAAATACTGAATTGAGTTCTCTTTCGCTTCTTGTTGCACTTGAATGGACAAATCCACACAAAATTATATTAAAATGCCCATCTTGGCGAGTATCCTAGTAAACACTGTCGACTATGGCTTAAGTGAACGTAAACAGTTGAGAAATAAAATGCATGTGTGTATATTGGATCCATGCAGCTCTTAAAGTGACAGCAGCCTAATGTTCCTGCTGCGATGCTCCTGGTGTTTTAATGTTAATCAAACAACAAAAGACAAAAAAAAAGTAATCGCTCACTGCTCTTGACTAAATATCTTTCGTAACTTTAATAAGGATTAATATATATTTAATTTATACAGCAGTATTATCTAAAGTAATCTTTGATTACTTTATTCAATTTCTGTAAAACTTGGTCAAAACAGTAATCAATTTTATGACACAAGTTATATTGAAATCGGCCATTAGTTGTTTGCCAAAAACAAACGAAAAATCCTATTGGTGCCTTTCTATAATATATATATATATATATATATATATATATATATTGCATTGTGCATCATGACATTATTTTCATCACAAATAAGTGCAGTTTTTCCCAAAAACACATGAGACAATGAAAATACAATGGTTTTTATTTGTGTCAGCATTAGATTTATAAATACTTTATATAATTACTTTATATTTTGAATAATAAATTATATTATAGAGTATCAATATTAGATCAATATTTTTTCCCATTTAATTTAATTCTAATTTAAATAATAAAAAGCAATTTAAGCTATATGTATTTTTATTTTGGTGTGAAACATGACCTAGACATGTTCTTGACAGGCTTCATGAGATTCACCCAGAAAGGTCCCCTGCCATTTGACACCAATGACAGCTCACTCAGCACTTTATCAATTTTTCACTGCACACATCTTTTCGTTTGTCTATCACTGACTGACCAAACATTCATCACAATAACACTCACATCCATCTGCGCTATGTCTCAGAGCCAGTCGCAGTGCAATTCCTCACTGTGATCTTAACAAAATGCACTTGAAAGTTGTGACCTTTTCACTTTATAGTATGATAGGGCAGCTCATACACAACTTTTCAAGTTTCATAATAATTACTGGTTTTGGATATAATGTAGGCTCTTCTTTTGTTCGGATATTACAGGAAAAATTCTGGCATCATTTATTTATTGTGACACTCACTTTCTTCTGAAGAACAGAGCTTCTCTTTTCATAAAGTGAAAGTAAATGAATGCCAACCAGGGGCTGTCAACATTTAAAAAAAAAAAAATCACCATTACTGTCATCCATACAGTACGATTTGTGTGTTATATTCCAAGCCATACCATAGTTTTATGTGAGGAACAGACCGTTGTCCTGACATTTCATCCTACCCGTCAGATTGTGCTACCAGGGCTTACTGCGCATGCGAACATCAATATTGTGTCATTTTTTAAAATTGAATTGGATTGTTTTAAGGGTAGGGTTAGGTATGGATGTTAATAGAGCCTCAAATCACATGAATATGATCCTAGTAGCACAATAGGTAGCATTTTTCACTGTTGAATTGTGCTACTTACTGTTTTAATGGGAAGTAGCAAAATCTGACAAGGTAAGACAAATCGACAGAACACCATCACTCCATTGTTTAGGAAAATGGTGGAATAATTCAAATTTCCTAGTTAATTTCTTTTGTGAGATGCTTCATTTCCAGGGGCTGATGTGGCATTTTGTATTCAGGCTGGATGGATGAAAGCCTCTGTGTGTCGCTGAGAGCATGTTTAATTACCACCAGCAAACTGGATGGAGCATTGATGCCAACACTGGCTGCTAAGTGCATTTCTGCTGGGCAAATAATGAGGTCAGGCTGCCATGCCCTCGGTGATGGTGGGAAATTAACGTTCAAGAGATGTTCAGACTGCAGTGTTGAAAGTAGGAGATTTGAGAAGGTTGTACAGTTAGACCTGAGCGCAGTATTTATAGTTATGCTTGTCTTTAGAAAAAATCAACAGTTGTTTCCAAACAGGTTTCTAAACACCTTCCACCAAGCTCGACATCTGCTATTGAGTGCTGCAGTGGTGACTGCATTTTTGTAGGCTAACTTAATAGTTAGTTAGCTAAAGTGGTTCTCTCAAAGAATACCCAACAGGATTTGTCCATTGGCTTTTGGATTAAATCTGAATTTTGAAGCCTAAATTAGTGTTGTCAAAAGTACAGACTCTTCACCGAGTGCTTACACAGATACACATGGGAGAGTTTGAAGACAGGCATCTATCAGTGGATCCATCTATCAGTGGATATATTAGGGATTTGCTGATAGACGCCTGCTTTCAAATGCTCCCATGTGTATCTGTGTAAGTGCTTGGTGAAGAGCGTCCAGATGTCTATTTACAACATGTTTTTGAAGGGTTTATCATTGTAGCCAATCACAGACATATCTGTTGAGTGTGTGAACACAATGGCCAATCAGAGTTGTTTAAGAATCCGCTCAACAGCGCTCAAAATGCTAAGGGGAAATGCTGGTATCGTCACATTTTTTTAAATTTCAGTACTTGGCTTTTGTACTCGTACTCGTACTTTTCACAACACTAGCCTAAATACAATTGCCAGAAGAAGAAAAACAAACGTACGCTATAAACAAACTACACCATGGTTGCATGACTTTAACATCACTACGATTATGCTTCAGTCAACTCTTAAATTTTTAAACATTTTCTCTAAAAGTCCAAACTCATGTAGTTTACAACGATTATAAACACAACAAGGCTGTGAAAGTGGACTAGTGAGAAGACAAGTTTACCTGTTCGGTGTTTAATGTCCTTGACAACCTCTGTAGGTCCATTTAGCCACTTGTTAGTAACCTCCTTTTTCTAGACAGGTATAAGCTCTTGAGCTTGTGTTTACCACAATTTATCAGGCATTTAATCAAAAAACCCATTGATTTCAGGAGAGTGGAACTGGAAGTGCTTAAATGTTATCTTGTTTGTGGACTTTGGCCTACAAGAATATGTCATCCCTTGCTGGACTCCATTAGTCAGACAAACCAGGTAGCTCCACCCCCAAACTCATGCCATTGGTTGAGCCAGAATTACTTTGCATTCATCATTTCCTCTCACATGTACTCTGACATTTTTGTTTGTCAGCTGCACCAGCATCACAGTTTCCTGAACCTGTTTGTTGTGGGACCTGCGTATGAGGTTCTGGACAAATATCCCAATATTCACTGGCTTCACAGTTGAAACCAAAATGACTGATTTAACGATATAAATCGCTTTTCCCACAACAGCAAGTTTTCATCTGTCTCATTTAGGGTTTTGACCTCTGTCTTCTGTCTGTGTTCTTCTTTTGGTTCTAACTTCCTGTTCTGTAACTGTCAGGTGATGTGGGTATGCAACCTGTGCCGAAAACAACAAGAAATCCTCACCAAGTCAGGGGCCTGGTTCTACAGCGGCCCAGGGGACGCCCTGCCCCCGGGTGCGAGTGACCCTCGCCGCCGCCACGAAGAGGCTCCGCAGGAGAAGAAGGCCAAACTGCAGGAAGCCCCACTGCTGTATCAGGGGCCTCCAGGGGACCGCAGCCGTGCTCCAGGACTCTCGCGCCAGGCATCCCTCAACAACGACTCCGGTCTGAAGCCCAACGACTCTCTGAGCAACAGGTGAGTGCAGATGATAAGCATTAATGTGTTTTTAGAGCGATACGATGACGAAAATTTTGAACTTGCAATAACCCTGTGTTTAGAAATCATTATTCCTTGTGAGAACCAGCACTCTTCAAGTTATTCTTGTTACTTTTCAAGAAACTTGCTAAAATAATTTGCCTACAGTGACCAAACCACTGTTTTTGTTGATTATATTGGGAACTTGATAAGTCGGTCAAGATAATATTAGCTTGACAAAGCTTTGCCTAAAATGCAAGGACATTGTTAGGGTGTTCTAAGTTGTTGCTAGGTTGTTACTAAGTGGTTGCTTGGGTATTCTGAATGGTTGTTAATATATTCTTAAATGGTTGCTATGGTATTCTTGGTGGTTGCTGGACTAAGTGGTTGCTATGGTGATGCTAGGCAGTTGCATGGGATTTTTTGGGTTATAACTAGTGTGTTGCTAAGCAGTTTTTAAGGTGCTCTGGATGGTTTCTAGGACATTGCTAAGTGGATGTTATGGTGCTTTGAGTTGTTACTAACTCTACAGGGAGTGAGAAAGGCATGGCAAACCAGATTGATTGGCTGTTCTTGATGGTAAGCCATATTTGTGGTCGATGGATGATAGGTGAACGTTTGGATTTCCTGCTCAACATACTGTAAATACCACAAGGACCTGCCGTTAATGATCTGTCCCTCACGAAGACTGCTTGACTTTGCCACTTCCTGGGATTTTTTTTTTCTGTGACTTATTGGCTAATACAATTTTTAGGTGTAGAACGAACGATAGAATGAACGAACAAATGATAGACGGAAGAACAAACAAACGTCAGACAGGCGAACAAACGACAACTGAACGAACAGAATGAATGAACGATAGACAGACAGAACGAACGAACAACAGACGAAAAAACGAACGACAGACAGATGAACAAACGACAGACAGACAACTGGACGAACGACAGACAACTGAATGAACAAGAGAAAAAATGAAAGACAGACAGACAAACGAATGACAGACAACTGAACAAACAACAGACAGACAACTGAATGAACAACAGAATGAATGACAGACATACGAAGGAACGACAGACACAGAACGAATGATAGACAGACGAGCGAACAAAAGACAGACAGACAGACGAACAAAAGACAGACAGACACAATCAACTGAACGAATGACAGAACGAACAACAGACAGACGAACGAACAACAGACACAGAACAAATGAAAGACAGACAGAATGAACAACAGTCAGATGAACGAACGAAAGACAGACAGATAACTGAACGAACGAACAACAGACAACTGAATGAACGACAGAACGAACAACAGACAGACAGAATGAACAACAGACAGACAAACGAACAATTGACAGACAGAACGAATGAACGAATGATAGACAGAACAAATGAACGAATGATAGACAGACAGATTGACAGACAGAATGAATGAACGAACGAACAATAGACAGACAGACAGATGTACTAGACAATTCTGAAATGAACTTTGACTGCAAAAGTCAAATTGCATGAATACAATAAACATCTGTGTCAAATTATTTATTTTTTTAGGTTTTAGAGGCTCAAATATTAAATTAACCTTGCATGAAAAGTAGCTTCTTCTTTTTTTTAAGGGGACCTATTATGCCCATTTTTACAAGATGTAATTTAAGTCTCAGGTGTCCCCAGAATGTGTCTGTGAAGTTTCAGTTTAAAATACCCCAGAGAACATTTATAAATCCATGTTGTAAATACCCATTCCTGGCTACAGTCAAGAACAGGCTGTTTTCGTGCATGTGCCTTTAAATGCAAATGAGCTGCTGTGCCCGTTCAGTAAATGAAGACTGGTATGTTCACTCTTACATCCAACAACAAAACATCTCAATTGCTTACCAGACATTGGTGTCGCTACAGCTGCTGGAGCGCAGAGAAAATGGCGGACAGCACACAGCTCGCTGAGGGCGGAAACTATAGTAATGCATGACTGTCAGTCAGCAGTCGTGGGCGGGGCCTGTGGCTAATGTGACGTCACATTAGCACCATGGCTGAAACCAGGTCGTTGGGAGACACTGCTTATGATTTATGGGGATTAAAAAAAAAAGAGTGGGTGGATTTTTATCACTGTAGGGTGGTTGTGTACACACACTGCCAACACACATTTATGTCCAAACACCATGCAAAAGTGAATTTTGCATAATAGGTCCCCTTTAAACGCATGCATACATAGACCTCAAGCTGGGTTATTTGAAATTGAAGCTGGGATAACAACTGCTGGAGCACACAATGCATTCATTCAGGTTCCATCTGTTTTTCAGCCGTTTACCATTACTAATTTGGTACTGAACACACTAGACAGGTAAATAACAATCAGTAATTTATGGTGAAACCTGCTCTAGAACAAATGCAGGAAGTCATTTATCAAGCATTACGCCGCTAATCTGCAGGGAGATGCTAATGCACCGTGAGCATGTGAGTGTGATTCCATCTTTTTCCACACAGTGGCGGTGTCTCTCTGAGCCTTGGGATCAAATTCTCTCCCTCCTTAGCTGGGATGGCTGTATCAGCTTCACTGCTCAGGGTTCAGAGGTCAGTCCTGGAGAGATGTCTCAGTAGAAACAGATGCATGCTCCCTTGAATCCGTGGTGCCCGCTGTGTGTTGGTTTGATTTTCCGTTCCTGAATACCTGTGGAGGAGAGGAATGTTGGGCATGTGCCACAGGGATGGGGCTGATCTCACCTGCTGTTAATGTGTGTTGTGTTGACATGAACATTTGAATGACAAACCCTTGAAATGGAAATTGCAAATTTAGACTTAGCCATTTAGTAAAGGGATGTACTGTAGCGAGTTCTGTTGCCACTTAATTGTTGGTCTGTGTACACGTGTACACGTTTAATGGGAGTTTTAGCACATCTCATTGTTTTTAAGATGGCGTGTCAAGTTAAAAATGTAAAGTTATGATTTTATTTGAACCAGGTGAAGTGCACACAGGACATGTATACACTAGCATTTAATGTATACACTAGCATTTAAAACTTTGAGGTCTATAAGAGTTTTTGAAAGAAGCTTTTATTCTTATTTACTTGATCAAAAATACAGTTAAAACAGTAATATTGTGAAATATTATTGCAATTTAAAATTATTTCTGTGATAACTAAAGCTGAATTTTCAGCATCATTACTCCAGTCTTCAGTGTCACATGATCCTTCTGAAATCATAATATGCTGATTTGCTCAAGAAACATTATTTTCGATGTTGAAAACATTGTGCTTATAAATCGAGGGAAAGAATTAGTAAATCGTGCAAACAATTTACTTTTTTTCTTGCATGTCATGTGCGGAGCTCCATACTTATGACCTTGGTGTAACTAGCTTAAACTCAAAAATATTTAAAGTTTTAGAAATGCATCCCACATGTTTATTCTTTACCATCAGATATTTGCAAGCAAGAACTTGTACTCATGCTTGTATTTGTGTACTCTGGATACTCATGCCCATCCCTAAAGTTTGAGGGAGTATTTATGGCGCAATGCATTTGTTTTTTTCACTCATCCCTGGCTTCTTTACCTGGCAGATGTCCGTGAAAGGCTCAGGACAGCAGGTGAGCTTTAAGCTGCTTTCACGGATGCAGTCTGACATTTCCTGTAGAACACAACGAGTGTTCTGTGAAATGTATAAAAAGCTACTGTGACAGCAGTGCTGTTCTTTTCGATCAGATCGGTTCATATGGCGTGTTCTGTCACGAAAACTGTAAATGCTCATTTGCACTTTCTGTCTGGCTTAACGTGTTACCCCCAGAAGGTTAGATGTTAAAAAATGTGCCTGCCATATGGTAGCAAGGCAGCTTCTGATTTGTTCTGTGTTGTGTAACAGAGAGTGTTATAGTTCTGTATTGGTCTTGACTTTACACAACTATGAAAGTGAGCAGCTGCTTTAAAGGTTTGTGCAGTAAGAGGAATTTTGTTGGCCTCTCCGCTTCCATAAATACTTTGCTAACATCAGCTAGATGTTACAAACCGGCAAAATCTTCGAAAAACAGGTTCGTTTACCCAAAGTGCAAATTTAAAGTGTCATTTACTCACACTAAAGTCCTTAAATCTTATTTGTGTTCTCGTTTATTTAATTATGCTGTGTGAAGATGCATGTTTGAAGTCATTTTAGAGTTGTCAAAAGATACCAAGTCGGTACTGAAATTTTAAAAATGTGACGTTTTGAGCACTGTTGAATGGATTCGTAAACACCTCTGATTGGCCATTGTGTTCACGCGCTCAACAGATATGTCTGTGATTGGCTAATGATCAACGAACGGGAGCATTTGAAAGCACTGAAGTGTTTGAATTTGAAAGCGGGAGTGGGAGCGTTTGAAAGCAGGCGTCTATCAGTGGACCAATTGACACCTGCTTTCAAACCCTCCCGTGTGTATCTGTGTAAGCGCTCGGTAAAGAGCGTCATTGATGTCTATTTACAACATATTTTTGAAGGGTTGATCATTGTAGCCAGTCACAGACATATCTGTTGAGCACGTGAACACAATGGCCAATCAGAGGCGTTTACGAATCCTCGCAACAGCGCTCAAAGCATCACGTTTTTTAAAATTTCATTACCGACTTTGTACTGAAGTTACAGGTTCTTTATTTAGTTACAGGTTCTATATTGGCATTGATGTTTCCATGAAGAACCTTTAAAATCAATGGAATCTTTCCATTGCACTTAACTTTTCTGTATAGTGGAAAAGGTTCTTTGGGGAACCAAAATGATTCTTCTTTTTGGCATCACTGCAAAAACCCCCTTTTAGGAACCTTTATTTTTAAGAGTGTACCAACTGCAAGTTTATAAGTTAAATACTGTACAGTAGTTCATATGACATTTGAGAACTGTGGTGGAGATTTTCAGACTTAAATTATGTTAGGATTAGGAATATAGCGCACACATGGATGGATTAGTTTTATGATGCTTTAATGGTGCTCTTTGTCATTTTTGTGGCTTGACAGTCCTGGTCACTGCTGTTGTTGTATGGAACAAAACATGAACATTTTGTGATTTTTTTTTATTTTTTTTTTTTTTCCCTTTCTGTATGGAAGTCCATTTCCACACAAAAAAATAAAGAAAGTTAATTGTGAAATAGCCAAAGTCGCTATAAGAATCAAAATTGACAATTCTTATTTTTATGGAATATTGCAGTATTTGTTATAAATTATTTACCTGTGCACATCATTATTTTTTACATTTTAAATTTATGTGCTCTCATAATTTTTAATCAAAATAACTTCCCCTCCCTCTTGCAGAGACATCTCATCTCTTCTCTTCTCTTCTCTTCTCTTCTCTGATGATGGGTTTACTGGTGCGAGGGCGGGACAACCTGTCATTCACACGAGATCAACCAATAGCAAACCACAACCATCCAATCAATTCCCAGTGGGCAAAATCAAGTCCTGCCCTACATATTTTTTTTTTTGAGAAGCCGTTTCATTTACAATATGGAAGAAAAGACTATTGCAAGTTCTATTTCTTGCAGACTTTAAAATAAGAAATAAAGTCACATTGTAAGATCTATAGTCACAATAAGAGATGAAATGAGAGAAAAAAAATTATTATTGCTTTTTTTGTTCTGAGGCAGAAATGGTCTTCCACAGAAGAAATAAAATAAATTTAATTTTTCATTTTATCTATTTAATTGTGATATTTGCTTATTTTTTATTGCTAGAGGAATCACAAAAATTAAGGTGTTAAACTGTGAAAGCAGTCGCAAACCTCATAAAGGATTGCAAACTTCATATAAAATGTATAGAAAGAAATAAAACAGCTGCTCCAGGGCCACATTAGACTATCGTGAGGCCTGCCTGAGGCTCACTCTGGTGGGTGAGAGAGTTCAAATTCGACCATGATGGATTACTGGAAGTATTAAACATCCAGGAATTGACAGGCTGGCTTTCTGAAAATGCATCCCAGTGAGGATGTGCCATCCCCGGGCATGAATCAAGATCAGACGCCCCTGGAGGAATGTCCTCTTCAGAAAAATTTAGTTTGACCTCTTGAGGTTGATTGACGATCAACATTTTGTGGAGGTTAAGCACCACCTCTGAGTGTCTGTGTGCAAAAATAATAATAAAAAAGACATTTTTATATTAATTTCAGGCACTACTTCTGTTGATGGAAAGTGGCAGGGGTGTTTTGGGGTTAACTGCTGTCAAAGTGGATAAGAATGGCCTGACCGTTCACCGGGAGAATGTGTTAAATAGTTTGATGCCCAGGAATAGAGCTCAGGAAATCACTGAAAAGCACTTCCATTAATCTTAAAGAATGTTTAAATTAACTCCGATTCTCCTTTCATGAAAAAGTGCTGACAGGCTATTTATATCCTGAAATAATGTGGGAAGAGCCTAATTTGTCTTGGTCTCAGAGGTGTCATTGGAGTGAACGCTCAGACGCGGCGCGAGTGTGGGTGAAACTGCTAGATGAAACAATAATAATTACACTGGGATTCGGATTTAATTACAGCCGTTATGTTTCTCTGGGTTTTGCAGGTTTTTGTGCGCTTGCATCTCCTCCCCTTCCATCTATAAAATCCATTAGTGTTTTTATTGGAGCTAGATGCAATGTGACACCTAGGTTGAACCACAGACAACAGTGGTTGTTTTTAGTGCTGAAATTAGTTTGACGAAATGCATGAGTCACTTGTAGTGTTGGGAGCTGATCTTCTGTTGTCACTGCAAATACTGCAATATAGACAGACAGACAGATGCGTATTGTCTTGTTTGTTCAAGAGGTCAGCACAAGTTTTACTACAAGTATGATGTAATCAAGTTTCATGCTCTTTGCTTGGTGCTATGGGAGCTGATGTTGTGATATGGAGGTTTTGTCTGGAGAGAGTTGTTAAGAGAATAAAAGATGCACCTGCAGGAATTCAGTATCAGCATTCTGATCTCACACCTGCCTGCTCTCTAGACGACCCTACACTAATGCTTTTAAATGCTGATCTCTAAACAATTAGTGCACTTGAGGCTTAGCATGGTCATCTCTATCTATCTATCTATCTATCTATCTATCTATCTATCTATCTATCTATCTGTCATTCTGTTGTTCTATCATTCTATCGTTCATTGTATCTACCGTTCCATCTATAGTTCCATCTATCGTTTCAGCTACCGTTCCATCTATCATTCCATTTACTGTTCCATATATTGTTCTGTCATTCTAATAATCATTCTATCGTTCCATCATTTAAACTACCAGTCTATCACTTTGCAGTCCATTCATCATTTTGTTCCATATTTTTCATAAATACTTTTACTATTTATTTTACTAATAAATATTTTAGTTTTACAGAAAAAATAAATGTATTGTCTTTTAATCTAAAATTGTAAGATTATTATATTACATTATATATTATAGACTGACTATCATCTATCAATCTATCATTCTATTGTTCTATCATTCTATTGTTCGTTCTATCGTTCCATCTATCAATCCATATATCATGCTATGTATCGTTCTATCATTTTTAACTATCGTTCTATCATTCTACCTATCGTCCCATCATTCAAACTACCAGTCTATCACTTTGCAGTCCATTTATCATTTTGTTTCATATTTTTCATAAATACTTTTACTACTTATTTTACTAATAAATATTTTACTGTTTTACAGAAAAAATACATGTATTGTATTTTAATCTAAAATTGTAAGATTATTACATTATATATTTTGGACTGAATATCTATCTATCTATCTATCTGTTCTATTGTTCCATCTATTATTCCGTCTATCATTCCATCTTTCATTCCATATATCGTTCTATGTATTGTTCTATCATTCTAACTATCATTCTATCATTCTATCGTTCCATCATTCAAACTACCAGTCTATTACTTTGCAGTCCATTCATCATTTTGTTTCATATTTTTCATAAATACTTTTACTACTTATTTTACTAATAAATATTTTACTGTTTTACAGAAAAAATACATGTATTGTCTTTTAATCTAAAATTGTAAGATTATTATATTATTTTACATTATTATGGACTGACTATTTATCTATCTATCTATCTATCTATCTATCTATCTATCGTTCTATCATTCTATCGTTCTATTGTTCTAAAATTCAATCTATCACTTTGCAGTCCATTCATCTTTTGATCACTTTAGTTTTTTTTTCATATTTTTCATAAATACTTTTACATTTTTTACTAATAAACATTTTAATGTTTTACAGAAAAATTACATGTATTGTCTTTTAATATAAAATTGTAAGATTATTTTATATTACATTATATATTACTATCTATCTATCGTTCTATCTATCTACTTATTTTTTCTATCTATCACTTTTTTTTGCAGTCCATCCATCAATGTTTTTAATAGTTTCTATAAATACTAAATACATTTTACTATATTTTGCAGAAAAAAAAATATATTGTCTTTTAAAATAAAATTGCAAGATTATATTATATTATATTATATTATAGACAACCCAAAGTCAATAATACTTCAAAATGCATGTACAATGTAAGCACATAATAGTCTTGATGAAAGCAGTCTTGATCATCATTCTTTTGGCTTTAACGTGTGTCTCTCATAATAGAGTAAATTCAAAGGGCCCTGCTTCTCTTTAAGATGCATATAGAACATTTTTTTTTAGGTCAGAATGCATGTTAAAAAGCCCTCTTATTCCTTGTGTCCTCAGGGCAGTGCACTCCACACGAGAGCGTTTTCTCTTCCTCTAACGCCCTTATTCCTTCAGGTCATCAAATATCCACACACAATAGTTGTCTTTTAGAGCAGAGCATCTCTCCACAGAAAACCCTTAATGATGTGGGAGAAAGAAAGCTCCCCTCCTCCCCACGCCACATGCGCTGTAATGCTGGTAGAGGATGTGTAGTGCTGCTCTGGTGCTCCTGAAAGCGGATGGCTGCTGTAGATGGGAGAGAGAATCCTGACAGCAGCGTCTCCGCGAGCCTGGGCTCTCTAGAATCCGGACGCGACGCGCTTGCTTGCGTGCCTGCGTGCGTATGCGTGGATGTTTTTCGCGATAACTGTGGATAATTAGAGGCGCGAGGGATCTCCGGTGCGTTTAGGAAGCGCTGCGCGTTCGCTTTCTCTCTTAAGTTCGGATCACAATGACCGGGAGAGCCGGTGTCGGTCCGGTCTCCTCGTCCAAACGCACTTTTCACCGGGAACAGATCACATCGGGAAGTTGAATCGTGTTTATGTTGCGCTGGAGATGCGGCGCGTCCGGAGCGAGGAGCGCTGGAGGAGTTTCATCTGAGGGAAAGCGGGAATATACGCAGGATAACGGAGAGGAAGAGGGAAAATGCAGTTTGAGACATTGCGTCAGTTCTGTAGCTCGGTTTTATCTCATTTTAATGGGGCTTTCACGCCGCCGCAGAATATTCTGCAGACGGAGCTCCTGGAACAGGCGCTCAGCACCATCGGGTGAGTTTGTAACGCATCACAACTTATATCTGCATTTCCTGAAGGAAATATCAGTGCTTGATTGGCACGAATTGATAGAAATTGTGTGTATGGGGCGGCTGTGAGGTAGCTTTCCTTCTGAGTAAATGAAATGCCGCAGCCGTTGTCATGACACTCAGCACGCATCTTGTTTAGTGGCGGCTGTGTGAGAAAGGACCAA
This sequence comes from Ctenopharyngodon idella, assembly GCF_019924925.1. Classification (NCBI taxonomy): domain Eukaryota; kingdom Metazoa; phylum Chordata; class Actinopteri; order Cypriniformes; family Xenocyprididae; genus Ctenopharyngodon; species Ctenopharyngodon idella. The sequence continues at coordinate 29,117,341 of NC_067235.1, read as the reverse complement.
TCAGAGTTCGCTATGCTAATAAATGCAAGCTTGATGTCCAATTGCAATTCAGTACGCGAATATTACTCACATTTCATCACTGTTGATTGCATTTTGAATGACAAAAGGCTGTATCGTTACCTGCAATATTTAAAAAAAAAAAAAAAAAAAAAAAAAATATATATATATAATCTTTTAACATAAATTTAAGTATTTTATACTTAAATTATAAGAAGTTATAACACCGCTAAGACTGAAATGATCTTCAAAATTCGAGTTTTAATCGCCATTAACGATAGGGATCTCATGTTTCCATTTTGTTTTGTCATGGTTGAATTTGTCCACAAAATGTGTTTATTTGTAATATTGAGCGGTTATTTGTTGTAATTATCAGTTGTGGGAAACTGTTGTTTACTCATTTGTGCTTCTTCTTCTTTTTTTTTTTTCTTTCTTTTTTTTTTTCAAATTAAACAGGTCAGTAATTTACGAAACTTTTGGTTCTATTTGTTAGTGATCATCTAGAGTTTTTTTTTATTTTATTTTTTTTAAAGATTTTGACTGGTGATAAAAATAGTTTTAAAGTGAGCAATTTGTGTACATCTATTTATCATTTGCATTCAATATTTAATTAAATTGTGTGTGTATATATATATATATATATATATATATATACACACACACACACACACACATATATATATATATATATATATATATATATAAATATTTACAAACTTACATTAGATGCAATTAATTGCGATAAATCGATTTGACAGCACTTATATATGCCTATATATGTGTGTGTGTGTATATATATATATATATATATATATATATATATATATATACACACACACTTTATTTTTACAAACTTGTGATAAAAATAGTTTTAAAGTGAGCAATTTGTGTACATCTGTTTGTTATCATTTGCATTCAATATTTAATTAAATTGTGTGTGTGTGTGTGTGTGTGTGTGTGTGTATATATATATATGTATTACAAACTTATGTTAGATGCGATTAATTGCGATAAATCGATTTGACAGCATATATATACTGTGTATATATATACACACACACACACACTTTCTTTTTTTTTTTTTACAAACTTTCATGTTAGATGCAATTAATCGTGATTAATCAATTTGACAGCACTAATATATATATACAACAAGTCCCCCCAATAATTAGAAATGGTCAAATCTTCTCCCCCAATATTTGAAATTCTTGCACTGCTCTGCTGCACTTCATTACAGCTCTCTGCATGTTGTTATGATGACAAAAAGGTTTAAAAGTTACATTTTTAGTCTGGTCTGCCTCAGCGGTCTAAGAACACTCGTCAGTGTCAAAATGATTGAGATGGCCAATCAAATTAAAAAATCACATAACAAATGCACACAAACGTGTCCCTGCTCTTGATATACAACCATTGATGGACATCTTTAATGAGGGGAAAAAAAAAAAAAAACTATGCGAGGGCGGATTAGAACACACAACCTTTGATACTGTTAACAAAAATTCTACCACTAGATCACTAGGAAATTCAAAAGTTTGTTGCGGATCTATATATTTATTCACTAAATTGAAGAATCTCGGAACTAACAATATATTGTATTATGAAACTATCCCATTAAACATGAGTTCTCAATGTACTATTGAAATTGATTTCTGGACATCGTAATGTTATTTTTTTTTTCTGCAGTTGTTATTGTACATATCTGATATAGCATTGTATTAGCAGCAATTTCGTTCACTGTTTTGTTTCTTTATGCTTTATTAAAAAAAAAACATATTTACGCCATTGGCTCTCGAATCATTAGAGAAGTGGGCAGGTTCTGAGAGACATTTACAGATCCCCAGCCAAGCTCCAGCTCCAGCATTAGAAGGGCAGTGGTCCTGTGCCTCACCGTAAACCTCTGAAGGACCTCAGGGCATGAGACTGAATGGTGTGTTTATTGCAGTTTAAAGTGTTGAGGAGAGAGAGGCCATGGAAGCAACCCATCGTCTCACTCCAGGGATCTACAACACGAGCCCCTTCCTCTGCCAGGACAAATACACACTCAGCAAATCAGCAGCACACTTGACTTCGCTCACACCAGGGGTTCGGTGCAAGCATCCCTTTGTTCCTGTGCATTCTCACATGCCTTTGAAGCCTGTACTGTGCTTGATTGGAGGAGGCAAGGTGTGGCTGCCAACTTCTGCTGTTTTGCTGAATTGCACCGGCTGCATTTTTAGAGAATCGCCACACTGAGGCATTTAGATGATAATGTGTTCTTTATAGAAAGAGTTTTAAGTGGTTATTCTAATTTGTGTTTTCATGGTAAACATCGGGCAAATGGCTCAAGATAATGTCACCAAAATGGCATCAATCGTCAAAAGCCAAAGTCTTCCCTCAGGGAAAGGTTACTTCCCTGTGCCGACCCATTACTAACAAACAGCTGTCTGCCAAAACCAGAGCGGATTCAGTCCCACTGTGTTCTTTCTGCTTCGTTGTGTGTGCTTCTGAGTGTTTTAGATTATAAAAAGGATTATATTCTGAGTATATTATTTATATTCCGAATATAAATATTAGATTTACATTCCTGTTAAAATGTCATTTTTCCCCTCCAGCAATTTTGAGTTGCACAAAAACGGTCATAAACAAAGTAATTTCACTTCAAAATGCAAAGGAAAACATTAGAAACTATATGCAAATAATCATTGTGATTCTATGACATTTTATTTTCATAACAGTTAAGCATGCAGATTTGCAGACTTAATTGAAAATATCATGGAAAATAATGACAGAATGTAAAAAAAAAAAAATCTAATGGCGCATATTAATTTTTCATTTTGCAAATGATTTTTCTTTTTTCTTCTTTCTTTTTTTGAGATTCATCCAGTAATACATTAACCACTTTTTATAGTCTTATTCTTTATATTAAGATGTCTTAAAGGCACAATATGTAATTTTCGCCGCTAGAGGTCGCTTATTCAAAACAAAGGCGTAGCTTTTGATGCTGTGAATGAGCGTGGAATCATGGGAGTTGTCGTATTCACCTCCACTGCTGATGGAAAGCAATCCGACGGACTCGGGCAGAAATCTTGTTCATGGATGACCTAATGTATAAAAGTTTTATTAACTTTAATGGATTCCAGCGGAGCTTTTATTATGCTAATGCTGCAGTCGGCCACTTCCGCACTGTTTTACATGGTTAAAACATCATACTAAATACATTTGAGTGTGTTGAAAGTTATGCTACAATGTTACTCTGTGCGTTTGCTTGGTGGCTGGTATAAGAGACTTGTTGTACTTTGCAGTAATCTAGATCAATATTAGAATGTCATATTAATGAAAACTGGATGACTTGTGTTGCTGAATGACATGCAGTTAATTAAAAAATATATTGTATAATGGAAAAAGCTCTCTCTGATTATGCTATTTAAGCCACTTCACAAAATAGTCTCTGAGGCATGGTAAAAACATGGTACTTGTGGTAAATCAAGAAAACAAGCGATTCAAACGGCTATATTATGTTGAGCTATATAACAATGATTCGTTTTCTGTTGATAAATGTATCCGGTTGCAAAGCAGTTGCTCACCTGTCTAATAAAACACATAATATATTAAAGAGTCTTTGGTGTTTCCATGATTTCTACGAAAGTAAAACTGGAAATCGAGGGTTACGCAGATATGACATGGTCTGTGTCCTGATTTCTCTGGATTTAAACATTGTTGGAAACATTTGGGATAATGTAAGTACACAAGTCCACACAATATATAACATCATTCTAGTGGTTTTTGGATATTTTTATCTAAAAATCTTACGTATCGTGCCTTTAATTTATTTAATGCATTATCTAAGTTTTTCTTCAGGTTGCATAAAAACATCAATTTGTAGCTCATTGGAAGAACGTGGCTGTGGCGACATTTCTGCAAAATATTACGTTGCGTCTTGCACATGCTTTACGACACATTCAAAGTGAATTGTCCAGTGAGTTGTGCTAAAATTATGTTTAGTTTTATCCGAAACAGATGAAAGTGAATCTGGCAATGCTTTATTACGTTGGTTGTTGTATAGACAATGTATGATAAGATAAATAGTATTTTTCTCAATTCTGCTTCTGCAGCCTCTGTTATATGACCATGTGTATCATTTGGCTTAATAAATTTTGGTCGCTGCAGAGAAAGAGCGAGCGAGAGAAAGACACAGGGAAGAACAGGAGAGATAAATCATAATTGAAGTTTCTCTTAGATGGAATATCCCTTCCCACTAGCCCGGTGCTCTGTGAGGCTGCGTCGCCATGGAAACGTTGTTTGATCAATGCTGTGGGTGATGTGTGAGACAGGAAGACCTGCGGGGGAGACGGAGAGAGAGAGGGATGTCCCCCACACAGAGAGACAGAAAGAGAACAGCAGGATTATTGTGGGTTTATTCATGAGGCTTCTGTAAACGCTGTCTGAGATTACTTGGCAAATGACGCAGATGAGGTGAATGAATGAAACAGAGAAGTTTCCAGTGTCAGAGCGAAGCTTTATGAGCAGTTTTAAAGCAATGTTTTGGGGTATGCTAAAGAGAGAGGTCACCCAAAAATGAAAATTCTGTCATAATTTACTCACCCTCATGTCGTTTCAAACCTGTGGAACACAAAAGAAGATACTTGAAATGTCTTACGTGTGTCTGAAATCGAATACTTCCCTACTTATTCTCTTTATTATTTCAGTTGTTTCTCCTAGGTCGCAATGAAGATTTAATGGAGAATAAATGGGAACTCTTGCATAAGTCTCCCGCTCTGATGTCTCTCCTGAGAAAAAGTCTTCTCCAAACTTTTGTTTTCTCTCAAAAGAGATTTCAACAATGTCTTAAACTGTGCTCAGATTTGTTCTTTAATGGTGACATTTCCAAATCTACTGTAGAAATAGAGTTTTCCACAAAGACAGGAAAAGAAAACAAAAAAAAAGAAGAAAATCCAATAAGATCCTTTCTTTTATGAATGAATGAACGAATGAAGCATTTATTTGTCTCACCTCCCATGTCTATTCTAGAGTTTCAAAAGAGATCTCAAAAATGTCTCAAACTGTGCTCAGACTTGCCAAGAAGTCTGCAGTCGAAATTCAAACTCAAACATTTCTGATTGAATTCTTCCAAAGGTAAATGTTCTGAGCTGCTATTCACAGTCATTTTGTAGTTCTGTACACTTTCTGTATGTCAACTGTTTTTAATTTTCATAGAAATTGTGATGCCTAAAGAAAAAATATCCCTGATCCATATAGAGCAACCTCTGAGCAATATGATTTTTGCCTATGATAGTCTTTCCTATTGTGACGTACTGTAAGAAAAAAATATAGGGTGGAGCTTGAATTTTTCCATCGGGAATTGATTGGATTATTTGCTAGTAGTTTCTAGCTTGAGAAAGAGCTCTCTGCCATTAGTATGTTCCACAAACGAACTCCCATCATCCTTTCAGGGAATCAGTTGCGCTTTCTGAGCATGAAAGAGAGCAGATGTCCCTATCCCACATACCACACGCTCTGTGTTGAGAAAGACCAGCTCTTCTTTCTGTCTCTCTCTGCTCTCGATGGATGGATGCTATGAAGCTGTTTGTTGCTGATGGTCACAGCCATATATAGAGCATGTGTTCCTCCACCTGTCACGAGATGTTCCGCGCTGTTATCAGTCACATCTCGTGCCTCTTCCCAAAGCGGTTTTGTCACAGTATTATCTCTGAAATTCATGCAATGGATACAAATGCTGAAGTAATGTTTTGAATTAAAATTTGTGTTGATAATCCATTCTAAAAGAGAGACAAACCAGTTACCATTATTATCATTTGGACTTGGAAGAATTTGATGAGAAATATTTGAGTTCATATTGAGATCTTTGTTGCAGACTTTGGTGCCTTGTGAAATCTGAGCATAGGTTTAGATATTTTTGATTACTGTGGTCTTTTATGTAAAGCTGAGCAGCAAGAGACTTAAGCAAAAATCTCCATTTGACATCATTGAGGTCTATGAGAAACAATTGAGTTATAGTACCATTTTTTTGACAATTTATTTGACAAAAGTACAGTAAAAACAGTAATATTGTGAAATATATATATATATATATATATATATATATATATATGGGTCATTGACGAATAAGGTTTTTAAAAGTGTAAAGAAACATAATGAAGATATAATTAATTTTGAAAAAAAAAAAGTTTTATCAAGTGTTAACAATGAGATTGTGTTTTTTTTGTAATCAATTAACACTGCTTTTGTCATTTTTTACAAGTTGGGCAAAATTTGTCACCAAAAAATGGTTTTACCGAATGACACTTTTGGTTATACCGAATGACGATATTTTCAAACAATGCTAACAGGCTGATATCTAGCTAGCTAGCTAGTTAGCAAAAGGACAATCAAACTTTTATATTTAGGGCAAGTTTATAAAATATTACAAAATTTTCCATGTTTTATAGCGGTTGTACAGAATGACCTGATGTTTCGGGACATGCGTATGAGCAAGTGAAAACATGAATTTTTCAAATAATTAAAAGAGAGTTTTTACTTTGCTTCACGACCATGTGGTCCTTTGCAGGTGTCTGAATGATGTCACATCCTGTCACATGATATTGAACGCATGACTTGATCCAAAATGGTCTCTTTATATTGGTTACTCCGAATGACATCAATGAAATTAATTTTTACCGGACATTCTTTCTCATAACAAAGCGACGACTTCTACACATAATTTTAATACAATTTTGCACTATGTTGATATATGATTTTATAAAATCATGCCAGAATAAAAAATATATGCTTTTATTACATTTTAAGATATTTGAATCACAAATGAAATGGCTGTATTGGCCTTTGGACGGTTAAACCGAATGACCTTTTGACACTTCAAAATCTTTAAAATACCTTTATATGTAGCAAAATATAATTAAAACCTTTTGGATTCAATAAAAGTGATCTAGTTGTACTACCTTACGTACTTTGAATATCATATCTTTGTTTTGTATTATTATTAAGGCCTTTGGACAAAAAAATGACCCATCCCGTCATTAACCCATATATATATATATATATTTGGATTTAAATAGGCAAATGCTTAAGAGTCTATGACTAGATCGTTATTACAGTGATTATTATGTTTCTAGCATGTTATATGTTTGGCAACAGTTCTTTTAACCCTAACTGATGAAGTGTGTAGCTTTTCGTTTCTTAAGCAACCATGTAGGAAGGCGTATCATGGCTATATTCCAAGCAGACAAAGCCAAGATTCATCAGGCTCAAATAGAATGGGAGGGAGCATGGAGAATCATTTTCACACATGAATTGGCACCTCTGAGTCCTGACCTTAAATTCATTGAAAGTATATTTATGATCATCTAAATAAGAGATCATAACACCTATTCAAAATAATAATTCTAAAAGAATTAGTAACATCTATTTAAAGTAGTTTTAGAATGTTTTGATTGCTAACATTGAAATTTTGAATGCTAGTATGTCCACTACCACTCTACATGTGTCAGTAGAATGAGGCTAATTATCTCAGCGTTTTGCAGACGTGGGAGTTTGTGCACCGTATGGCTACCAGGCACATGCTGTCTCAGATGGGTTAGTGTGTGATTGCGGAGGATGAATGAGATCGGCCTCGGAAGGGCTTGGATGCAGGGTGATCGCGGTTTAGCATTGATAGCTGTTCTCTTCTGTTTCTCATTTTCTTCTCTGTGGTCAGACCCCATTACTGAGAGCCCGTGTAATATGTGTTTACTCTGTCATTAGGTTTCAGGAGAGATTTTATCTCCCAGGATGCTGAAAGCCATGCTGCAGAAAAGTATGAAGCTTTTTGTCTTTTACTAAGAGAAATCATCCCAGAGACTTTTGCTTAGCTTTTTTATGTAACGTTAACATAATGCCCTGTGGTTATACTCGGCAGTTGCTTAGACACTCTGCTTTTTGCAGTGGCAATGGAGGAACTCAAGGACGTTTTAAAATCAGTAGATAAGGTTAGTCACTGATAACTGTATGTCACAAACCTCTCAGAGCTTGGTTTCCAAAAGCTCTCGTATGAGATCTGCCATCCTATTGCCATTAGTCCCATTTGATGAAAAAAAACTTTTTACTAAGCCTTTTTACTTCAGAATTTAACATTTAATTCAGTGTACGTTTCTTTGTAATTAATTGTGCATTTACTATCAATTTCTGAGTGAAAATTGTTTTTTTCAGGGTAGTTGGGAAAAGTAGCTTGTTTATGGAAAAGCTACACTATTACAAAATCAACTGAGCTAGTAAAAATGCGGTTAAGTTAGTAGCATTGCTACTTTTTGTGTTTAAAGTCCCTCACGTAGCTGTGATGTTCATCTGTGTCTTCTTTAACTCTCTCCTTCTCCCTCTAATGGGTTTGTTTTCCGCCCCATGCACTCTCAATCGTGTCAGACAGAAGTGATGTTGAGTGAATCAGAGAGCAGAGCTGACGTAGCATCTCGTAAGCTCATGTAGTGTGTGTGTGTGTGTGTGTGTGTTGATGGAGCAGATGGGGAGAGTCAGGCCGCAGCCACGCATGGTTTCCTGGCCTGGGGTGATGTAGCAGAGACCTCGAGCCTCTATAAATACGTCTCCCAATAAGACCACCAGCTGAGACGGCCATGTCCATGGTACCCGTTGTCAGTCTGCTAGTGTAAAGAGCCCAGAGATTTTAAGGCATATAAATTTGCTCATCCTTACAAATTTTACCTTGATAACATACAGTAGTTTTCCGCCATACTTATTAGTGATGCAAAATTGTTGGGCTGAAACTAGAAATTCTGGAGCCACTGATTCAAACTAAACTGTTTAAGAGATTACACAAACGTCCTTCAATTGGCATGATTTTACAATAACATGTGAGTTATAATAATTTATAAAATGTTAAATAAATTGACTGTAAATTAATAAGTGTGGGAAAAAAATGTTGATCAGTGTTATTTTATATAATAGTATTAATTATATATACTAGTGTAGTGTTTATTAATATTTATTTTTATATTTCCAATTTGTTTTGTACTTTTGTCATTTTTATTAGTTTTTATAATTATTTCAATTTTAATATATTTCTGATTTATTTTCATTTCAGTTTTAGTAATTTTAGCACTTGAAACTTTTTTATTTGAGTTTATTTTTAATTTTGTTTTTTATGTTTTTCATCTTATATTTATATTGTATTTTATTTCTACTTTATTTCAATTAATGAAAGCAATTAGTTTTAGTTTCTGTGTTGTTTTAGTTTAAGAAGTTGTAGTTTAAGAAATATTGAATAAAGTAAAAAAAAAAATGGCCTCAATATGAATTATTTATCTTGCCAAATATTACACTCAGCTGGTGTTTAAATTAAATAATTGTTACAGTATATTATAAAAAAAAATACATAAAATCTCACAAGCCAAGTTTCTGTTGTTTCATTTTTTCAAGTTGTGGTTTTTGTTTATATTTTCAGCCAACACTTTTTGGTCTATTTTCTCCTTCAGTCAAAAAACAAATGGAATTTTATTGCATTTTAATTAATATTTTAATGCAAATTTCAGTGCTGTTTTTTTTCTTCTTTCTCTTCAGTAGGGTTTTTATGGAAGCTTGTTTCCAGCACGGAATAAAAAAAAATGAAAAGATAAGTGCGACTTTTAATCTCACAATTCTGACTTTTTTTCAGATATGAACTCACAATTGTGAGTTATAATGTCAGAATTGCGAGATAAAAATTCACAATTGCGAGAAAAATAGTCAAAATGTCAGAAATATTTTGCAATTCTGAATTTTTTTCTTTTCCTGAATTATTTTTGACTTCTTTTCTCAGAATTGTGAGTTTATATCTCGCAATTCTGACTTTATTACACACAACTGCAACTTTATATCATGCAATTCTGACTTTATAAATCACAATTGTGAGTTTATACCATGCCATTCTTAGGAAAAAAGTCAGAATTGTGAGTTTATATCATGCAATCCTGAGAAAAAAAGTCAGAATTGTGAGTTTATATCACGCAATCCTGAGGAAAAAAAGTCAGAATTGCAAGATGTAAACTCACAATTGCAAGAAAAAAGTCAGAATTGTGAGATAAAAAGTAGCACTTAACATTTTTTTTTTTTTGTATTCAGTGGCGGAAACAAGCTTCAATAGGTTTTCCATTTGTCATGGTTTCAGAAGCTTGCTGCTTTTGAATTTGGCCAAAAGATGGTATTATTAGTTTTTGGTACATTGTGTTAGTGTTTTGTTAGTCAGTGTGTGCACAGCTCAGTAATACGAGCAGAAAGTGAGAATGCATCTGTTCTGTAAGCAGATATGGAATTAGCTGTTTAGGGCAGATCAGCAGTCCTCTAGATGGATGGATGGTCTCTCTTTCAGCTGTAATGAGTCTAACTCCTTTCCACAGCAATATTAAGCACTCTGAATGTCCATTCACAACATACCATCAGATCGTACAGCAAGACCCCGCATACATCACGGCCAAATGATTACTGTAAGTGCACCACAGACACAAGCTGTGACGTACTGTATGGACGTGGTTTTATTTCTCGAAATGTGTTTTTCTCTTCTTGCCGCATTATAACGCCACTGCGCACAAAGGAAAGTGTTGCATGCCGTACATGTTACTGTAATTATTGTTGGAGCTTTTTTTCATAATTGATGGCAGTTAAAAATAGATTGTAGAATGGCTGTCTTGGTTTGCTCAGTAGGCCTATCCCCTGGGCGGAATGCTTACTGGTGCAGAAACGACCCAACTTTAAATTGAACGGGAGTGTTGAAAGGAGCTACAGTGGTGCTTTGTGGGTATTTTTCTTCCACCTGACATGCTCTCATCTACAAAAGCATTTCACTGTACATTTCACTCTGAGCTCATGCCATCTAAAGAAATACAAGGCCTGTTGTGAATGTTAGATTTCTACAGCCACCTTTGTAATACGAATAATAAGATATGAATGTGTGTGCTAATGGAATGTCATGATTGACGCAAACAGCTTTTCAGGAGAACACTCTAGAGGCACACACACTGATCCTTCAGCTGTCTACACAAGAAATAAGAGCAAATTTAAAGGGTTAGTTCACCAAAAAATGAAATTTCTGTCATTGATTACTCACCCTTATGTCGTTCCAAACCCGTAAGACCTTCGTTCATCTTCAGAACACAAATTGAGATATTTTTGATGAAATCTGAGAGATTTTTTATCGCCCATAGAAAGCAACAAAATTGCCACATTTAAGATCCAGAGAAGTATTAAAGACATTGTTAAAATAGTCAATGACTACAGTGGTTCAACTTTAATGTTTTGAAGTGATGAGAATACTTTTTGTGCGCAAAAACAAAAAAAAAAAAACAACTTTATTCAACAACTTCCTCTCTACCCTGTCAGTCTCCTATGCAGTTGACAGAGTGTTTACTGTACGTCCAAACACCGGCTTAGTATTGGCCGACGCTGTTTACGTGGACGCAGGAGCCGGCCAATAATGAGTCGCCGTTCCGATTTAAACACAGAAGCTCTGCAGTGTGTCTTCAGCGTAAACTGTGTAGGAGAATGACAGGGTAGAGAGGAAATTGTTGAATAAAGTCTTTATTTTTGTTTTGTTTTTGCACACAAAAAGTATTCACGTCGCTTCATAACATTAAGGTTGAACCACAGTAGCCACGTTGACTATTTTAACAATGTCTTTACTTCTTCTCTGGACCTTGAATGTGGTAATTTTGTTGCTTTCTATGGGAGATTAAAAAAAAACCTCTTGGATTTCATCAAAAATATCTTAATTTGTGTTTTAAAGATGAATGAAGGTCTTACGGGTTTGGAACAACATGAAGGTGACTACTTAATGACAGAAATTTCATTTTTGGGTGAACTAACCCTTTAAGTCATTAAAGGTTTCATTTACAATGATCAATTTGATCAACTTAACAGTTTAATCACCTTAAAACCTTATGATATTGGAAATAGAGTTTTCTTTTCAAATATAAAATATGAAAGCATAACACTATGTCCTAACCTGATACGCTGTGACGCACGATAAACAGTATCTTTTCCATGTTAATCAGAGTTAATCAGAGTTTTTATCCTAACCTACGATTTTATTTTAGAAACGGTTTCTATTTCTGTGACATCATGACTGGAATAACACCATACAAAGTATGACAATGATAATCTCAGGTACTGCTTATATGCTTTATTTAATGTTAAAAGTGTCTAATGTGAGTTTGAATATCTCTTTGCCTGACCTTTATAACCATACTGAAAGCAACAATGGATAATTCAACTCAGATCTCGAAAATGAATTAAAGGAAACAAGAACTTTCAAACTGTCAACACAATGTTAACAAACAAGTCTATTCTATGTCAAAGATAGTTTTAGTCACCAAGTATTTATCTTTTTATAATGTTAAAATAGTGTAATATTTGTGAATTTCATTACGTATCCATTTCGTTGCTAGAGCTGTGTGCTTGCATCGAGACTCCGCTCACACAATCTTCTGATTTTTCATTGATTTACTGGCATATTGTAGTCACGTTGCATCTGGTGTGGACCAGGCAGGTGAATATTCATAAATATTGGCCATACAGTTTAGTTTGATTTATAAAGAATAGCTATTAAGTTTGCTAAAACATTCCACTTATTTATGAGGAAATATCATTTATGTGGCAGATGATAATTAGAATGATGAAAAATACATAGATAAAGCATGAATTAGAAATCTAAGGCACATTTTTGGTCTTCATTTTATTAAAATAGTGCTAAAAATGTCCAGTCTGTCTGTCTGTGTGTGATGTGGATCTGAGCTTTTTGATGGGGCTTTATGGGGAAAGATGTGCTCTGATGTGGCTTGAGTTGGTCACACTTCACTTCCAAACCTGTTTTTTCCCTCCTGGGCCCAACGAGCAGCTCAGGATGTTAATTGCAGGCCTCTGGTGTTGATTGCTTAGCTTGCCGGCTGCAGTTTCCTGTAAAATGCGTTTGGGCCACTCCAGCTGACGCCAATAAGCATAATTACACACTGTTTGTCTGAAGAATTACCCTGCTTTAGGGTGTTTGTTGTGCAGTGCCGTGTGTTTCCGCTTTAATATTTGTGTAAAATGTTCCTGTGCACGTGCGTGTTTGTGCACGTTCCTGGCCTTAAAAGATTAGTTCACTTTAAAATGAAAATTACTCCAAGATTTACTCACCCTCAAGCCATCCTAGGTGTATATGACTTTCTTCTTTCTGATGAACACAATCGGAGTTATATTAATAAATATCCTGATGCATCCAAGCTTTATAATGGCAGTAAACGGGGCCAACGAGTTTGAAGCTCAAGAAAGTGCCTCCATCCATCATAAACATACTACACACGGCTCCGGGGGGTTAATAAAGGTCTTCTGAAGCGAAGTTTTGTAAGAAAAATATCCATATTTAACAAGATATAAAGTAAAATATCTAGCTTCCACCAGACCGCCCTTCCGTATTCAACTTACAAAACTGGGACGTCAGTTACGCTTTTTGCGCAAGTTGAATACGGAAGGCGGTCTGGTGGAAGCTAGATATTTTACTTTATATCTTGTTAAATATGGATATTTTTCTTATACAAATGCATCGCTTCACTTCAGAAGGTCTTTATTAACCCCCCGGAGCTGTGTGGAGTACGTTTATGATGAATGGATGCACTTTCTTGAGCTTCAGACTCGTTGGCCCCATTCACTTATATTAAAAGGGGTTCAAGTTTCAGGAAATACATCAAAACAGAAAAGAATTTTATTTGTCCAGCCATATCAAAAGGTGTTTAAATTACTTTAACCTATTAAGACTGAACTAGCATGTTTCTCACTGTATATTTGTGAGAGTGAATGTACCTTCTTGGTGAGCTGTGGAAGGATAGAGCCAGTCCCCAGTCTGTGCTGATTCTCTAGCTTTATTCTTCAGGGGTTTGGCCTATTTTACACTCTGCTAGAGCTTCATGAGAGAAGGCCTGGTTGGCCTGGATGCTGCTGTTTGAAAGCATAGAGGGTAAATGTGGCAGGAGCACATGGCTGTCTGCATCATGTTTAGAGGGAGGGAGTTGGGGGGGGGGATGTTAATGACGTTCGCATCACTGCGGTGCACAGGCTGGACACAGTGCTGCACTACTTCCTGTGTCTGTCTGTTCTGAAACGTTTCACAGTATCCTGGGCATGAATGCTAGTGTCCTGCCAACTGTTCTGCTGGGTTATTTAATAATAATAATAATAATTTTATTATTATATATGTACTGTAGTTATATTATGGTATTTTCACATAGGCTACATGTTTGGTACATGTATAATAATACAATTTTATTTGATTTTCATGTTTTGTTTTATTTAAATCATACCATAATAATACTATGGTTTTCAGGTACATTTGTTTTGTTTTGTCTTGTTATATTCTATTAAAATAATGCTATATATATCACGGTACGAATGTCACGGTTCGGTGCATACAGTCAGACAACGAATACAGTCAGTCACAGGCGATCCAATTCAGAAGGGGTAATGCAACGCGGTAATGCAACGCTGTTTGCTAACCAAAAAGCGCAGAAGAAGAAGAAGAACAGAGGATCTATGCATAGATATGTTTACGTGTAATCAATCTCAACCAGGTTTCAACCATGGAAAGACATCAGTAGAATCAGTAGATGAGAATAACATTACATTTACCTCAGGCAAGTCATTTAGTGTCCACAGCATGTTAATTCACTAGAGAAATGAACTCTATAGAGGAGTATTTCACTAAATAAATGCACTATATTAGCTTATATATTCAATCAAATTAATAGAAAAGAGTAGAAATTAATAGAGAGTAGAAAAATAATTGAAAAATAATTTTATAATTCGATTTAGTAGTTAATGCAAAACGTTATGTGAAATTTACATGGTTTTTTGTGTCGATTATTATATATAAAAATAAATAGCAACTGAATTTAATAGTTTGGGCTCTGTTGTTAATTGTAACCTTTATTATTATAGTAATGTGCAGTATGTATTTTATTTTATTGCTATTTAAGTACATCATTACAGTAGTACTAATTTTAAATAGTACTAAATCATCTTTTTAATACAGTGGTTTTTGTTGCATTTACTGTAACAATACCACTTCCGTTCCTTCCTTCCTTCCTTAATCATACAATAATAATACCATTGTTTTGGTACCATTCGTACAATTACCATGGTACAGTCATATCATAGTATCCACAGTAGTTCACTTCAGCTTTTAAAGGCTCAAGTGTAGTAGAGCATCTCTGTTTTTGATATTGTTCAGTATGTTCTGAGAAAAGAAACCATAAACAGAAACACTTTTAGTTTCTATTCGAATGTTGACATAGTTGATTTTTCAGAGCATGTTTGTGTTCTGTAGGACCAAAGCTATTGCATGTTCCAATTTATTCTTGTGCAAAGCAGACAGAATTAGATTTACAAAGATAATCGCCCTTGTCTTTTAAAAAAAAAAAAAATTCAGGACGAGAGGGGGAAAAAAAGCACAAATTTGTGATTTGTGTGGTTTGAGAGTGCTGTTTTGTTCTGGCACACAGTTACACCAGATTAAATAAAAATCCTCTGGCAGGCCGTGGCCAGAATCTCCACCAATCAGCAGCGAGCTGAAGCATTTAATGCTGCCCATGTCCCAGAGAAACATCTCCATCTCTGCTCACAGGTCATCCGTTACAACCTGTTTCAGCCTCGCTCTGGGCCCCCAGCATGCCTTGCGGCTGCTTATAAGTCTGTGGGCGCTATGATGTCACTGACATCAGGGAGAATGATTAGAGAGAAGGGCAATCGTGAAATTCTTCAGCACAGTTTAGTCAACGTTCTGTGGGATTTACTCGACTGCCAGTGAGGAAAGATTTGGTTTCTGTGAAAACGACGTCCTGACATCAGAACTGAGAGGATTCTAATGCTACCGAACGGATTGATATTGTTAGGGAGCTGTATTGTTTTCTACACCTGCCTGCAGTGGATTTTCTTCATTTGACGGTGACCGTTTGTAGTATCAGTTTGTGTGGCCTCATTTCAGTAAGGTTGTGGCTGACGTGTGAAGGTGCGTATAACAATTCTCTGTTTTCTTCCATTTAGATGTAGCTGGGGCCCCCGAGGGCCATAATTTCACGTTGATTGCATTGTACTCTCACACCCTTGCTCATTAAGTTCTTTTGCTCTCACTTCACATTAAGGGCTAGGTGTTATTTTTAGCAAACATTATGTGTGTGTATATATATATATATATATATATATATGTATTAATTTTTATATATTTGCTCCATTTAGAGATGGGGATTTTGATAATTTTGCCTTCTCAGGCACACTTTAATTCAAAAGTTTGGACTCAAGTTCTGGAGCAGCAAATCATCATATTAGAATGATTTCTGAAGGATCATGTGACACTGAAGACTGGAGTAATGATGCTGAAAATATCATCAGAAGAATAAATATTTCACAATATTAATGTTTTATGTATTTTTGATCAAGTAAATGCAGTTTTAGTGAGCCACACCGAATGAACACAATGACAAATTATACCATTTTCATTTATATGAATGGTATTTATGGGAATGAATGAATGGGAGGTAATTTATTGACATAGAGCTCATGTTTAAAGTGATATTTGATTTATTCATGATTTACTCACACTCAAGCCATTCTAGGTGTATATGACTTTCTTCTTTCAGACAAACATAATCGGAGTTATATTAAATAATGTCCTGGCTCTTCCAAGCTTTATAATGGCAGTGAATAGAGGATAAGATTTTGAAGAAATCCACACGGCTCCGGGGGATTGATAAAGGCCTTCTGATGCGAAGCGATGTGTTTTTGTAAGAAAAATATCCATATTTAAAACTTTAAAATCTAAAATAACTAGCTTCCAGCAGATGGCCGTGTGCACATCGACTTACGCCAAAAGAGTAACCCCTGACGCAATGTAGGAGTAGCATAAGCTTTGACGCTTCTTGTTGTTCAAATAGGGCTGGGCAACAAACTCAAGCTCCACTTCTCTTATATCAAAATCCTCAGACAATTCTTGTTTTAGACTTCTAATTCGTTTTTGTTTTGCTCTCTCCTCTGCTCTACCGCGTTTCATCAATACGTCATTTGTCGGGTTAGAGTTCACTCTTTCGCCATAAATCGATGCGTACTGCCGTCTGCCGGAAGCTAGTTATTTTAGTTTTTAAAGTTTTAAATATGAACATTTTTCTTACACAGATTCATCGCTTTGCTTCAGAAGGCCTTTATTAACCCCCCGGAGCCGTGTGGTTATCTTTTACGATGGATGGTTGCACTTTTTTGGGCTTCAAAATCTCATCTTCTATTCACTGCCATTATAAAGCTTGGGAGAGCCAGGACATTATTTAATATAACTCAAATTGTATTCGTCTGAAAGAAGATAAGTCATATACACCTAGGATGGCTTGAGGGTGAGTAAACCATAGGGTAATTTTAATTTTTGGGTGAACTAACCCTTTAAAACCAAAGATGTTTATCAGTGATTGTATGTCAAGAGCAGGAACACTGCGTTTTGTTTTGTGATTACACCTGAATGAATAGCAAGTCTCACAAACAGCGCTAAAGTGGTAGATTGAACCGCTCATCTGTGTGAAGACTTGCACGAGCCACAAGAGAACACTGTTGCCTTCTGCCACTAATAAGAGCGGCAACAAACACAAGCATGATTTCAGAAACAACACATTCCAGCATCAGATCACGTCTTTAACTTAAATCAATAAAATGAATACTCTACTAGTCAACTGGAGAGGCTTCCTTTCTATTAGGTACATCCATACCATGAGATGTTTAAAAAAAGTGGTGGGGACAATATCGACCCTGGCAAAAAGTGGTGGGAAATTGTCCCGACTGTCACACCCTTACGCCTATTCCAATAAAACAATGGATGATAATATTTATCCACAATTCTCAATCTGCAGTATTCATCTACATACATACTATTTAGCATTTTAAAACTAGGAAGTTCTGTGAACAGTTGTGTGCAGCGACTCAAATGAATCAGAGTTTTGAAATTACTAACTGAAGTGTGCAGTTTGAAATGATTTAAGAAATTAATTGACCAACTCTAGCATTCTATAGCCTAATAATTCATTACTCTTGTGCATCTTTAGGGACATTTTTGTCTTTTACTAGTATGGTAACCACTATAGTATGACTATCTAGTAGTTTTTAGAGGGGGGCTACAAGCATTTTAGATGGTATGGTATGGTAGATTTCCCCTACGCACCTGACTTAAGTTAAACTCCTCTTCGACACCTACAAATTTATACTCGACTACTAGGCATCTTTGACACCTGCTTCGAGTCGGATGAACACTATCACTTGGGAATAAAGTCTGTTCCACTTAAGCACCATTACTTGGGAATAGAAGTAAAGATCTCTAGTGTCTAGTCTGCCGAGCAGCAGTAATAAGACAGACTCCAGACAATGTCTTCGAATATGCTTTAATCATGGCCTGGAGGATCTCAGAACAATTTCAGAAAGAATCCCCTCAACCAAAAGAGTACAGCAATTTATATAGAATAAGTGCATGGCAAAGGTGACATGATTCATTACATCTTTTTTCTCTAATATGATTGGTTCTCTGTTACTACGTAAAAGCAAATTTGGATTCCTTGATACTTCAACGTGTTGCTAGGGTCATGAGGTTAAATGTATATGTATATTCAGACAGCTGTCTAGTTTTGTGGTGTAGTAGTGTTGGGGACATGTAGTTTTCAAAAGCATATAAATGTATGCTTTTGATTCAGTTATGAATCATTAAAAAATTCCATCACAATGGGCATTTTGTTCAGGATATTTTTTTCTGTTAAATAGACTTTGACTGGCCAGAAAATGCTAAATTTGAGAGTACAGTGAAGTGTGAATGCAGGTTGTAGAAAACACCCTTTGTTAGTGTGCTGGACAATCTGTCTGTGAGAAATCAGTATGGAGCTTTATCCTAGTTTTACACACTAAACTACAGTTAACATAGGTAAAAATCACATGTAAGTAGGTCAGTTCACAATGACACTTCTTTTCCTCTAACCCTCCCTTCCTGTATCCACACAGCTTTCACACCCAGGAAGAGAGACTACTAGTTAGCCTCGGTGCTAATCATGCTAAGCATAAAAATTTGCAGTAGGATAGTGTGCAGATAGGAATAATGCTGTATAATACGTGACCTGTGCAATAGTTTAAATCTGTCCACCTGCATACTAAACACAGATGTAATGCTCAGCTGTGCTATCATTGCTTTGGACGGGGCAGGTGGCGTTAGCGATTACATGAGCATCCAGCGCTTTTCAGATCATAAACTGGTGTGTGATGTAATGCATTGGCCTGCCAGGTGTGTGTGCTTGTGGAAACTATGAATAGAACTGAAGTGAATGGAAGTGAATTCATAACTCATTTTGAAGAAGTACATTGTTCAGGTTTATTATGCAATAATGCTGGCTGTGTATTAGGTTCATACATTTAAAAACTGCTGTTCCTCACCTTTTTTTTTCAGAAACACACACACACGATCCCAAACACAAACAGGCGTCTGCGGTGCTCTGGATTTGTGAATGGTGCACAACTGTGTCAGGCTGCTGTTGAATAATGCAACAGGACATGGCGGCCATAGTAAAAACCCAGAGCAGAGCCCAGGGGACGCGGGAGATACGATCATTAATCAGTCAGTACATGTTCATGCTCAGAAACAGCTCACAGATCTCTCCAGACCCTTTAACAGCACACTAAAGATCACAGCACCCTGCAGAAAAACAGATGGCTATTATTGAACTGTGGCTTCCTCGTCGCTAGCTAGTGCGCTAGCTTCATATGCAGGTCATAAGAATGTTTCAGTTTTGCTTTGATATTTGCATTACAAAGGAGAAATTTGTTAAATGTATTGCTCAGAAGTTGCGCTTTCATACCTCAGGAGACTCAGGAATTTCTCAGTTGTTGTTTCATTCAAGTATCAACATTGTCTCTGATGTTTCTCCTGAAAGTCCTTAGGAGAAATAAAAAGACATGGATGAGATGATTATACACATACAGTAATAGCTTAGAGCTACAATAGGCTATAAAACTAATTTGGATAGTATAGCTCAGGTTATATGATTTGAGAAGAATTTGATTAGAAATTTTTGAGTTCATGTTGAGAATTTGCTCAGAATTGATTACAGGAGAATTTGAGAATGCTCAGATTATTTGTTTTCAGAAGAATTTGGTGACAATTGTTCGTAATATTTAAGCATGGGAAACAATTCTCACTTTTAAGTAGTTGCTTATTAGCATGCATACTGGCTGTTTATAAGTACTTATAAAGCACATATTAATGTCTTATTCTGCATGACCATATTCTACATCCCTAAATCCTACCCCATACCTAAACTTAAACGCTACAACAACTACCTTAATAACTATTAATAAGCAGTAAATTAAGAGTTTATTGAGGCAAAAGTCATAGTTAATAGTAGGGATGCACCGATACCATTTTTAAGGACCGAGTACGAGTACCGATACTTTTTTTTCTGGTACTCGCCGATACCGATGCCTATACATTTATTTATTTCTCTCTCTTTTTTTTTTTTTTTTTTTTTTTTTTGATGTTGCAGTTTTCCAAGCGCAACACAGTGAGACTAATGAATGTAGTACAGCTTCTTTATTATTACTCTAATGAAAAAAGTAATAATTTTTTATGTGCTTGTCACAAACTTAAAGAACAAAAATTTCACAGTGTCCAATAACCTTCAAAGGGCATAATTACCAAAATATATAATTGTTGTTATATAAAAAGACATTTACAAACAAATTACAAACAATACAACAAATACTATAGAGATACAAATTAAATAAACTTGTTTTTCAGATACAGTAGGTTTATTTACCATGTATACATTTATTTAACATCTTTTGTTGTTTTATTAACATTAATGACAAATATAGGCTACGGTCCCTTTAAGACCGAATCCATGGATACTGACACATATCCTGTTTTCACCCAAATGTTTACGTCGACTTAAGCCTTAACCGACTGTATTTACGTGAGATACTCCACACGATGGACGTTTTGACAACTATGTGTGCATTTGACCATTCAGGCACGAGGAGAACTGATCGCGCGCTGTCTGAGAGAACTGGGATCGCACGCAAGAAAGAGAGCGCGCACGCGAGAGAGAGAGAGTGCTTCTGGTCTGTGTCATTCAGCGCGATTCTGCCTATCCCGCCTTCACTAATCGATAACGAATTGTGATTGAAAGCATGCAGTTCGCAATGTGTGGGTTTGTCATCATTAATTTTGAAGTATTTCCACACATCTGAGGCTGACGTTGTTTCTGCTGCTGCCGTCGGTGTTTCTGTGCACGGAAAATTCTATCAGTTACATCACGTGAGGTATCGGTCTTTGGTATCTGGGGTATTTTTACGAGTACGAGTACAAGTACACAAGCTTGGTATCGGGCCCGATACCGATACTGGTATACTAGCATCCCTAGTGAATATGTGTTCCCCATACTGAAGTGTTACCTGTTTGTTCATATTGAGACTGCTCAGGTTATTTGATTTCAGAAGAGTTTGATGGGAAATACTTGAATTCATATTCAGACTACTTGGATTATTTGTTTTCAAATGAATTTCAAATGAATTTGATGAGAAATGTTTGCTCATATTGAGCCTTTGCTCAGACTAAATGATTTCAGAAGAATTTGATGAGAAAATTTGAGTTTATATTAAGTAATTTATTTCATATTGAGGCTTTGCTCAAATCATTTGATTTTTATAAGAATTTGATGAGAAATGTTTGAGTTCATATTGAGACTTTGCTCAGATTAATAGATTTCAGAAGATGACAATTGTTTGTTCATATTAAGACGGCATAGATTATTTGATTTCATATAAATTTGACGAAAAATGCTTGAGTTCATATTGAGACTGCTCAGATTATTTGATTTAAGAAGACTTTGAGAGGTCATATTGAATAAGACATCTCATTTATGATATTTTCTGTGAGAATGGAAGCTCTTGTTGTGGCAGAAGGGGTGTAATACTTGTTTGTGGGTTAACGTTTAATTGTTAGATCACAGATGTTCTCTTTTTAGTGTATATTACAGCTTCTTCCATGTGCTTATCAATGAAATACAACCACAAAACCTGCTAAACTCTATGGAGTCTTATGGACACAAACATGCAGGTATGGGAAGAGCGGATACATTGTATCTTTTTGGGCCTCTAAACTTTACTCTTCAATGTAGATGCAGTTTTTTTTTTTCTCCAGGGCTTCCTGTGAGCCAAAGACTCTTATTCCCTCTGAAGATGAAACTCATATGCCAGGGACACTGGTGTCATTTGTCTTTTCCGACACATACAGCCAGCACTGTTGTAACCACATTAGCTGCAGGTTATTTTTGTAAACACACAGCATGCATTTTAAAATGAGATGTTGCTTTACAATTACAATGATAGTTTAGATGGTGCTGCTGCTTTGTCTGGATTCAAATGTGATTTTAGCATCAGATGAGTCAGATGACACATATTTACGTTTGTTACATGATTTTGAGCTGACTGTTGTTGTTGAGCAACCGAAGTGCGGGCTGTTAAAGCTCCGCCCTATTTTGGAATAAGGGCCGGGAGCAGCAGCTCATTTGCATTTAAAGAGACACAAAAATGGCGTGTTTTTGCTCACACCCAAATAGGGGCAAATTTGACAAGCTATAATAAATGATCTGTGAGGTATTTTGAGCTGAAACTTCACAGACACATTCTGGGGACACCAGAGACTTGTATTACATCTTGTTAAAAGGGGCATAATAGGTCCCCTTTAAATGTTAAATTATCCACATTCAAAACTGCTTGTGATGTAGGTTGTGTGCGTGTGTATGTTAATGCCTCTACACAAGTATATGAATCTAAACATAAGTTTGATTTTATGTGTTGTTGTGCTGCAAAATGTGTCTTCAGATTTATTTATAGCGCTTCTCGCAGCTTTACAAAAAATCATGATGTTAATTTTTATAATATCTTAATATTTTCATGCCTTATTGTCGCATTTAACAGATTAGAGCTGGGCGATGATATAGTTTACATTTTGTGACAATACAAGAAATAAAGCAGTTGAGATATGCTATATGAAGTTGTGCTGCTTAATATTTTTGTGGAAACTTTGATAATCTTTGATGAATAGAAAGTTGAAAGTACACGTTTCATTCTCAGCATTACATAAGCCATTATGGAGGTGTTTCAAGTCAGTAATTGGTCTTTACTTTGAGCTTTGACATTTTATTTATAACTTCCCTTTTTTTTTTGATAGGAAAAGAAGCCCATCAGCAACCAGGGATCCAAACCAAAAATACGACCAAAGGGAGGAGAAGGCGGAGCGTTCGCAGTATGCCCCAGGGGAGGGCGGCATGCCACGATCACCGTCTGACTACGGGGCCGGAGACCGCCAATGGCGGGGAGGCTACGGCCACTCCTACGAGGACGCAGAGGTAGCGCGAGGGGCGTACCGTGCTCGACGGGGCGGCTGGCACTCTCAGGAAGAGTACCCTCCCGAACCCGGCTTCCTGCCTGATGGCCCACCCCTCAGCGAGCACGAGCTACAGCGCCAGCGGCAGGAGGAGTACCAGAACCGCTACCGCAGCGACCCGAATCTGGCCCGATACCCGGTCAAACCACAACCTTACGAGGAGCAGATGCGCATGCACGCCGAGGTCTCGCGCTTCAGGCACGAACGGCGCCACAGCGACGTCTCCTTGGCGTACACAGAGATGGAGGAGCCCCTGGGGCCCTTGCGGGGTCCCCACTACTCACCAGGTCCCGGACACACCCACTGGAGGTCCAACCACAGTCCCCCAGGTGTGGACTCCCTCCACAGGCAGCAGCTTCTGGATCCTGCCTCGGCCGTGCGGAAGAGTAAACGAGAGAAGATGGAGAGCATGCTGCGGAATGACTCGCTCAGTTCCGACCAATCAGAGTCTGTCAGGCCACCGCCGCCCAAACCTCACAAGACCAAGAGGGGCGGCAAAATGAGGCAGGTGTCTCTGAGCAGCTCCGAGGAAGAATTGGCCACCACGCCTGAGTACACCAGCTGTGAGGACGTGGAGATTGAGAGTGAGTCTGTGAGCGAGAAAGGTAATGCAGCTATTTATAAATTACATATATATGTATTACCATTCAAAAGTTTGGGGTTGGTAAGATTTTTTACCAAGGCTGATTTTTTTTAGGCAAAAATACAGTAAAGAAAAGGAATATTTTATAATATTTTTACAATTTAATATAGCTCTTTTCTATTTGAATATATATTTTAAAATGTAATTTATTCCTGTGATGCAAAGCTGAATTTTCAGCATCAAGTCTCCAAATCTTACCACAAACTTTTGAACTAGTGAATGTTTATGCAATGAAGATTTAGTGCTAACAGTTTAAAGCTGTTGCTAATTTTATAGTTTTATTTACATGGAAGTAACTAAATTAAGAATACTTTTAGAATAATATGTCATATGCTGATAACCTCTGGTTAATGCTGATGTTTCACAGTGTGTGTGTGAATGGCCTGTGTGTGTGTGTGTGGTCCTGGTATTCCCTAGGTTATGCACACCAGATGTCCCCACAAGTATAGTAATACTACTAAATTCTGATCTCGTGGGGACATTTTTTTGGTCCCCATGAGGAAACAGCTTATAAATCATACAGAAGAATGATCTTTTTTGAAAATCTAAAATAGCAGAAAGTTTTCTGTGATGGGTAGGTTTAGGGTTAGGTGATAGAATATACACTTTGTACAGTATAAAAACCTTTGGAATGTTCCCATAAAACATGGAAACCCAACACATGTGTGTGTTTGTCTGTGTATGTCAGAGAGTGTGAGGAGAGACCTGTGTGTTTCTTTCAAGAGGACTCATTGTGTCCGTTAGCGTTTGAGAAGCTTTAGAACTTGTCATGCTTCATGCTACTCGCTATTTGAAGTAATTCAACTAAAGTCAAATTACTAAAAAGTAGTTAGCTACAACAGAAACTACTATCAAAAAGTAGTTAACTGCAATGAAGTCAAAAACATAATGCTGAAAAGTAAATATTTAGCTATAAAAAAGACATAAAAGGGACATGAATCAGTGAATTGCTTCATTTTGAACTGGTTCATTTACATGAACTGTCCATAGGAACCAATTTACTAGAATAAATTGGATACCCACACAATTCAGGAAAAAGTTTTTGAATATTTCCTTAGCTGTTGGAAATTTACTTGTCGTTAGTTCCTCTCCAACACTGGTGTCCAATTACAGTATGTGCTATATGACTTGTGTGGGTTGCTTTCTACCTCTGTATATTTGTAAGTGTGTATTGTTTTCTCTCGCTTGTCCTCCAGTGACAGATATTGCTGGGTCTTGGTTCCTTTAGATCAGATGTAATGGATTATGTTACATAACAGAGGGATAGAGTGGAAAATAAAGAGACAGAGATAAGGAAAGAGAGAAAATAAGAGCAAGCGAGAAAGAGAGATGAGATTATTCTGTAGTCTCATAAATATTAATATTAGAAGTGCACTTATGTATTTATCCACTTCAAAAGTTTTACACCTAAACAAATGAGTAGTATACTTGAGAAGTCTTTATAGATTATATTATTCTTTAAGAAAATGAAGCCAAAAATTTCCCCGCCAAATACCTTACTGTAATGCAAAACAAGGGCATATTATTTCAATTGAATTGTGAAGTATTTAGACATTACAACATTTTTTGTACTGCATTTAATTTATGCTGATTTTGGGTTAGTTGTGGGTGAGAATACATTGCGACAAGATGTATCCGAAAAGGTGGACGAGTTGAGAAAAATGTTGATTACAAATATATTTTACCTAGTACTGAAACATGGATTATTTTACTCAGTTTTGTACTTTTATTCATATTAAAGTATCAAGTTATTAGCTTAGCGACATGTCCTGCTAATTTATTCTAATTAATTGTGTCTCACATTTATTTACGGTGTAGACAACAAATAGGAAGGTTTTTGAGTTGTGTGATTGGATCCAGGTGATGGAGGCAGAACAGAGAATTGCAGTGAGAACAACTCAGTCCGAGCCACTTATATAAGCATCCTAGGGACAAAACCCAGCATACAGTTCTACATTATTGATGTTCCACTTTTCCAGGTTTCACAGCCACACTTCTAACCAGAGGAGAGGAGTAACGCTCTCTCTGAAGGTCAGGTGGGTTTTAGGGAGGAGGGGAGAGCACATCAGGCCAGATAAGACTGCCTTTCCCGTCAGCTTTATCGCATATGAGAGCCGAGCACAGTGGAGATACTGCACAGGGATAGTAGCGTTTCTGCATGATTACAAATTGACAATCGGCCATTCTACTTGATTTCATCATTGTGTTATTGGTTCATCTGGTTTATATACAAAGATTTTCTTCACTTTAAAGGGATAGTTCACCCAAAAATGAAAATTTTGTCATTTACTTACCCTCAAGTTTTCTGCTGCACACAAAAGAAGAAATTTTGAAGAATATGGCTAACCAAACAGTTGATGGGCCCCATTGACTTCCATAGTATGGTAAAAAAAAATACTATGGAAGTCAATGGGGTCCATCAACTGTTTGATTACAGACATTCTTCAAAATATCTTCTTTTGTGTTCAGCAGAAGAAAGAAATTCATACAGGTTTGTTACAACTTGCGGGTGATTAAATGATGACAGAATTTTCATTTTTGGGTGAACCATCCCTTTAAAGTGTGTGCAATTTTGTATGTTAAAATACTCTCTTCTACCCCAGTTAAAATATGCTAATTCGGACAACTATAAGTAGGTTGATTTCCCAGAAAAGTGTAAACACTGATGCTTTCCAAACATTGTTCATGAAACAAAATCAGAGATGGTCTTATTATTGGGAGACATGAGCTAACTTGGATCACGTGTGCCTTAATAGCCAGTCACATTACAGCCTTGACGTCAGTGAGTTGCGCGACAGTCGATCACTGTTTGCGTATACCATAGAAATTAATGAGAAGTGCCGTAAACGGAATCCTACTTGTCACAAATTTATCTGTGACTTCTCTTATAAAACAGCATTTTTTCAGTGTAAACTCAAAAATATGTTTAAGGGCAAACATGTGGAAGATTAGCCGATAGGCTTTTGATTAATTAAAGCTGCAGTCCGGAAGTTTTGCCTCTTTGTCGCCATCTTTGTTTGAAACCTGCAATTGCAGTTATATGCGGAATTATTATCATTACGTGCGTTGTGCATCGGCACGACTCCGTCCGCACGGAGTCGTGCCGATGCACAACGCACGTAATGATAATAATTCCGCATATAACTAGAGTGAATCTAATGTTTGGTGTCAGTCACCACATCGGTGTGGATACTGTAGTTCGGAAACACAGATTCTACGTCTTGGAAGTATGACCAAAATAAGAATTTTCACCGGAAAATGTCATCTGAACAAGTAAGTAACATGTCTGCCACTTTTGTTCTGACCAACTGAGGAAAAAAGCATTAGGCCTACAATAAATCGCGCTGCAAATGGTGATTAAATCTAACGATCGCTTAGCTCGGATCATGCCAAACCATCCAAATTATTACTGTTATACTTTGTTCTCAAATTGTTAATGTTAACATCAGCATTGCGTGACTATGTGTATTTAGTGTGTGTTAGCGTTACCTGGAGATTTCAATTTCTGTAGCCACTCCACAGTCTGAAGTCTTTTGCTTTTGACTACAGGTGAATCTTGAGTTGTCACTGATGATTGTCATTTGGACCTTTCTGGATTACAATCCGCCATCAAAATGATAAGTTTAATTATTTCAGCTGCTGTGAGAAAAGGCTATAAATGATCCACTACAAGCAGCAACCTCACATGATATAGCCTACTAGCTGGGACTCCTTCCTTTCTGTTTACAGATGTGACGTAATGACGCAAAGATGAACGGCTGCATGCTGGAATTTCCCACCAGTACCGCTCTTATTGTAAAACATTATTACAAGCTTACCATTGTGAATAGGGCTAAGGTAAAAGAGATAGTTTTGAACACTGGCTGGTTATGTACTTGCTCAAAAATTGATTTTGGATCATTTTTAACCAAAAAATGTTATGGACCGCAGCTTTAAATGATAAGCTGTTTTCCCACAAAAACAGTTTATTCAGTGTAGTGAAACCTCTCCTCCATTGACATCTATTAAAAAAAACAACAACAACAACAACAAAATGGCCTCTGGTCTCCCTGAATTCTGAAGTGTTACGCTTTTTTTTTTTTTTTTGCTAACCTTGGAGGCTTGCCTTAAAGCGGCTTTGACAAAATGGACTAAATAAATAAATAAAAAGTAAATAATTCTTGATTTTAAATTTTATATCACAGTATAAAGCTTTTGTCATTGCTGCTGGCCTCCACTGAACTCAAGTTACTGACACAAACATGCTGCAGTTTGGAAAATTCATATATTTATGCACCACTAGTGGCATTAGTTACACAAAAAATTTGCAAGTTTTGGGGTCAGTATTTTTTTTTTTTAGAAGAAATTTTATTTTATTCAGCAAGTATGCATTAAATTGATCTAAAGTGGGAGTAAAGACATGCATAATGTCTACAAAAATATTTCTATTTCAAATAAATGCTGTTCTTTTAAACTTTCTATTTATCAAAGAATCCTAAATGTTTCCACAAAAAATATTAAGCAGCACTACCATTTTCAACATTAATGAAATAAGAAATTAGAACATATTAGAATGATTTCTGAAGGATCATGTGACACTGAAGACGGTAGTAATGATAAAAAAATTAAAAATTAATCTTCTTTTTTCTTTTCTTTTTTCTTTTTATTTCGAACAACAACCAATAAAAAGTCAAATAAAATATGAAAATACAATAATTGTGTTACCACATACATAAAAAAAAAAAAAAAAAAACAATATCTGCAAATAATTATCAATTAATTACGTGTCCGAAAAGGAGCGGGATGAAGCAAAAGCTTGTTATTTACCCACCCCTTATACAACCATTCAAAATTCCAATATATATGAAATATTTTTCTATATATACTATTTATTCATAGCACAATAACAAATAAACCTTTTTTTTTTTAAACTCAAACCAAATTTTACCTTTTATACCAAACGACTCATCACCCTTTAGTCTTAATACAATCAATCTTTTAACCCACCCTCACACTCACTTTTGAGCTTTTAAACTGTAGTGCACATTTTCATAACTACTACATATTTAGACATACCACTCAGTTCATGTACTGCTTTTTGCACACTAAATAGTAGGGAAGTACGCATATTAAGACACGGAGAGCAGGGATTGGAAAGCGTCAAAGTGTCACAACCTACTAATAGCTTACTTATAGCATACTAAACTGGGAAGGAATGTATTTTAACATTGAAAAACATCACAAAAAGTTCCTTTAAATAATGCATTAAACACAATATCCAAAACCTGGGTATCACTTTTGACATCTGTAATGTCTTTGGACACTATTACAGTTCAACTTTAGCCATGAACTGGTTTTCTTTTTCGTTTGAGCAGACAGTTTATTTATTCCAGGCTTCCTGTTCTGAATGCAGGTTTTGACGTTATTTGTTTTGCCGTCTGACTGTCTGAAGATCAGACGTAATGAGGTGAAAGCAGGTTACCATGGCATCCGCTTGGCTGCAGGCCTGTTTTTGGATCTGGATAAGCCGCTTTGATTGGCTCTTGGCTCGCTCTGTATTCAGACCTGCTCTCAGACCAGCCAAAAAGATCTTGTACGATTCAGGGCGAATTATGTAATGGACAAAAAAGAAAAAAGAGTGCACCGTGATCAGAAAACATTTGGGGCGGAGCTTAACCAGATGACAGAGCTGCACGATTCTGGTTAATTTGAGAATTACGATTTTTTGTTTAAAATAGAGATCACGATTCACCCACAATTCTGAATAGACAACTAAACAAAATAACATGTAATTTACTACAGGCTCTGACAAAAGTTAATGGCTGCATTCTATTTAAAACATATTTAATTAATTTGAATTAATTATTTTAAAATCGGTTTAAATGAATGATTCAATGACTCATAAAGACTTCACTTGTTCATTAGTGGATGAATCAGAGTTTTTGAACAAATCTCTTGAATGAATGATTCAATGACGAATACAAAAGTTTGGAAACATTACAGTTTTTTAATTGAAGCATCAAGTTACGTGCAAAAGGTGATTTTGATCACTACCGTATCAGTGTTTATATGGGGTAAACTTTTACCCCAGTACTTTGTGATAATTTGAATTACTGTAACAGAAATAATGATACTCTGTGTTTGAAAAGATTGTTTGTGAAGCCAACGCAGATTTACGTGTTTCGCTGTGATCGTACTTGTCATAGACAAGGTTTAATAGACAAAGCCGAATCATTGTCATTTAGGAATAAGATCACATGGGTGTTTGAATCGAGATTGTGAACTTCTAACTATTAATCGTGCAGCTCAAAGATGACCCATTCCAGATATAATTACATTCAGCTACATGCATATGATTCATTTCTTCTGCTGTTCAAGCTGTCAGCAGAAATAACCTGTATCTGTGGAAATGTGATGGCCTGTGCTAAAGCTTTGTAAAAACATTGACGTGCAGTGGGAGACCCTCGTGTGATTTAGTGTAGTGTTCTCTCTTTTTGTTCTCCTCTTTATCGATCAGCAGATGTGCAGACAGAACAGGAGAAAAGGTTTGAAACAGTCTCGTGTCCACATAGTTACATTCATGTTTCAGTACTGTATGTGTTCTTGGAAGACACTTAGTAGGCCTAAGTGGTAATTAAAGAGTGATGTGAGTGTCTAAACAAAGCAATATATCACCATCAGCTTCTTTCATCAATATATCACCCATCATTATTTACATTTACAGGGCTTAATAATAAGGATGGCTCACTGGCCTGGGATTGTCACTTGCCCTATTGGTTTTTACATTTTTTGATCATGTACATGTTCTACTTGTTAGCTTGTGCACTAGGTAGCATAGATGAAATTGCAAGAATTACTGATAATCTTCGCGTCAGATAAAATAGATTGAAAATTACAAACCAATCAGTAATGATTCGCTGTGTATGCCATCATTTTCCAGCAAAAGTGTTTGTGAATTTATTTTTCGTTTCCCCCCCTGCATATTTATAATTAAACCTTTTATAATTTTAAGGTATTATTGCAATTTTTATTTTAGTAATATATATATTATATTTATATAATTCTATAAATATAAATGTAATAAAAATAATTAAATATTTATATAATATTTATTATATTTATATAATTCTATAAATATAAATGTAATAAAAATAATTAAATATTTATATAATATTTATTTATTAATGTTTTTAAATATTGAGAATTATTTTTTAATCTTTTAATATTATTTTTTAGATAACTGTAAAACCTAAATAATATTTACATAGTAAATAAATAAATGTTAAAATTGTACATTAAAAATCAAAAATGTAAATAAAAATAAATTCTAAAAATAAATTATTTTCTTTATATATATATATATATATATATATATATATATATGTATATATATATATATATATATAAAAATCTGCATTAGTTTGTGTAAAAATGTTGGCGTAATTCTTTTAGTGAGTTGGATAAACATTCAGCACGTGCAAACGAACCACATGATTCATTCATTGTGAATCCCCATTTTCCATGTCATGCCAAGGGGAACCAATCAGACCCCATCTTCAGTTTGAGACAGTTGTCTTATTTGAAACCTTCAACGGAGACAAATATCAATACTTATTTTATGATTGCACGCCATGTCGCTCTCTTCAGTCTGTCTCTCTTTCTGTTCTCCTGTCCCCTTCACTCGTAGTAAAAACAGCATCAATAATTAATGATCCAATTAATAGTTTACACTGGGTTTTTATTGAGTTGTCAGAGTGATGGAGAGCCGTGCACTAGCGGCCTGGGAGCTGTGCTCAGGCCTGAATCAGCACTTCCGCCTTCTGCCGTGAACGTGAGAGCGAGAGAGAAATAGATCCCAGAACGCAGCCACTAAGACCGCTGCGCTCACGCTTTTACTACCAACTCAGAGAGAGAGAGAGAGAGAGAGAGAGAGGAAGGACACAGCAATGCTTCAGAAGAATAGCATGATGATAGTGGACATTTGGAACACAAATAAGTGGAGAGTGTGCACTGAAATAATTGTAGCTACTGTTATTGTTTTGTCCCAGGTTAATTGGGCCACTTTTTGTCATTGAGATGGTTGGAAAATAATGGCGTAATTTACCTGAATTCACCTTAAATGTGGTAAAGATTTTACTATACTATTTATTTTACCATGGTAAATATGTGCATATTACTGTATGAGTCCGTTTTCCCATTTTTCAATTCAAGCGTTACATAAAGTAAGATCTATCATTAATTTGTTATGAATAAACATCTTTTGGATTGCATCCATTAAGTTCTCAAATTAAATTAGATGAAATACTTTTAATTCATTAAAAGTAACACTGGATTGTGCAAAATCTGCATTATCACATTTTATTTTTTGCATTTTCAGCAAAAATAACTATATCTGATAAATACTGTTATATTCAGTGATGAAAATACTGAAGATTTTGCCCTATCATACATATAAAAAAAAAAAAAAAAAAATGCATATACTTTTTTATTTAAAGGTACACTATGTTCATAAAAAAGTAAGCCTTTTTTAAGATTTATGAATTTCAATTGTATAGTAAAATTCCATCAAATTGAATTGAATAATCCTTACGTATTATACATATTATGGATTAAGAATTTTAAATGAGTACAAAAAAAAAAAACTAGAGCTTAATAAAACATTTTGTATAAATTTTAATGAACCATTTCGTTTTATGCGATTTGTATTCACAAATTAAAAAAAAAAAAAGTTTATGAAAGATTATAAATACGGATCACATAAACTAATTGGTCCATTCCCTTGTTTAAATTCTTAATTTATAATATGAATAATATGTAAAGTTTATTCAATTCAATTTGATGGAATTTTACTATACAATTGAAATTCGTAAATCTTAAAAAAAGACTTAAAAAATGTTTTGAGTGTAACATTTTTTGTTCAGAATGTACAAAATCTATATAATGAGCGAGTACATCATGAATCCATTTTCCAAACCGTGTTTTTGTCTTATCCTGAATCACTACGGTACAACTATTATAATAAGAGTTTTTATATTGGGACTATTTTAGACGGGGTGGGACGACAACGACTGCCGAGTAGCGGAGTACCTGTGTGACTCGTCATAGACATAAACAGAAAGAATTATCTCCGGCTACAATGTTCTTCCGCAAGATACAGTTTTGTTTATTAACTGCTAGAGTGCCAAAAGATACATAGTGTACCTTTAAATAAAATTAAATAATAAAAAAAGGTTTGTATTTCTCTATTCCAGATTATTTTTCCCTTTGTGTTTTGTTTCTGATATTCTTATGGATATTCATGGCATGCATAATTCTATTTTTTGTACTATATGACTTCTAGAGAACCATAGGATTGCATTCAGTGGGTTTCTGCGAGTACTACAGGAAGAGCTTTAGGCTGCTTCCTAAACTGTCTCTTTATTCTTTTGTTCATTAATTCTCATAAGTCTGCTGTTCTCTGTCATTACCACCGGCACTGGTGTTCTGGAGTTTAATGTAATGAGTCCCATATGTAGATCAGTGTCTGTTGTTTAAGCTGCTAATAAATATTAGATGAAAAACTAAACAAAACAATTATTGTTATTATATGTATGTTATTATATTTAGATGTCATATTTATTATGCTATATTTAATCAAGCCATATGTTATATTCGGCTGATGTCATATTTGATTTGATCAAGCCATATGTTATAGGTAAAGACATCATAGCTGATGGTTTATATCTGATTATGATGTCATATAGGTTGATATCATATCTAATGATGTAATATCTCTTCAAACGTAGGAACGAAGGTTAAGAGAGTTTGCACCGACTGCATTTTAAACTGAAGCCGGCATTGTGTGTTTTTTTTTTTTCCTCAAGTAATGTGTAGTACGGCCCAGTCCCAAGATCTTTTCAAATCTTATTAGTCAGACTTTGAAGATAACGACTTCAGCCAAGTTTCTTGAGCAGTGCAAATGTTTGACCTCTTCTGTAGTTTTGTACAAAGGCGCATTCTGTTGCGTTTACCAGGGACAATTCTCTATATTCTTGTTCCTGATTTGTCAGAGTAAGTAGTGTTGTCAAAAGTACCGATTTCGTACCAAGTCAGTACTGAAATTTTAAAAATGTGATGATACCACTAGCATTTTGAGCACTGTTGAGCAGATTCTTAAACACCTCTGATTGGCCATTGTGTTCACATGCTCAACAGATAGGTCTGTGATTGGCTACAATGATCAACCCTTCAAAAACATGTTGTATGTTTGAAGCTCTTCACTGAGCGCTTGCACAGATACACGCTTACACTTTTGTGTGCTTTCAAACGCTCCCGTGCGTTGATCATTGTAGCCAATCACAGACATATCTGTTGAGCGTGTGAACACAATGGCCAATCAGAGGTGTTTACACATCAACATCGCTCAAAATGCTAGGGGGAAATGCTGCTTTCGTTACATTTTTTAAATTTCAGTACCGACTTGGTAAAGAAGTCGGTACTTTTGACAACACTAATAGTTAGGTTGCATAAATACAGCTATGAGTGTAATAATCAAGTGTGAGTGTAAGTATGAGTGCGTCTGACACATTTAACAGTATGACAGAGTGAATACAGTGTCTTTTTTCCCCACATGTCTCTGTTTCTTTTGTCCTCACAAACTACCTTTGCTCTCTGCTGTATGTGTGCGTTCTGGGATTGTGTGTGTGTTTGTGTGTGTGTGTGTGTATGTGTGTGTGTGGCGCTCGCAGGGGATTTGGATGGCCACTGGTGGGATCATACAACGTGGCATAGCAGCGATGCTTCCTCCATGTCTTTGGTGAGACATGCGGAGCCTAATGTCCCACCTCTTTCTCTCTCTCTCTGTCTCTCTTTCTTTCTCTCTGTCACTCTTTGTCATTTCATGGTTCTTTTGATTTATTTTCACTTCTGCATGTCTTTTTTTTTCTTTCTGTTTTTATCCCATGTCTGTAGGGGACAGTCAAAGGGGAAAAAGACAAACTTTTGAGCAGTCACACACCTTATCTGAGGGCCAAAAGAAAATGGTGCGCTTTGGGGGCCACTCTTTGGAAGAAGATGCTGAGTGGTGTGAACCCCAGGTTAAAGACTCGGGGGTTGATACGTGCAGTAGCACTACCCTAAACGAGGAGCATAGCCATAGTGAGAAGGTACTGGGACCTCTCTAGCCTGCATTGATTTGATTTCATTTGATCTTGTTTTGTTTGAACTTTTCATTTACTTCATTTTGTTCCATTTTCACATGGTCTTTGTTTTGATGTCGCTAATAATAGGTGAGATGTTGATTTGATTTTCTTTTGGGATGTTACAAGGATAGTTCACCCAAAAATGAAAGTTTTGGTATCATTTACTCATCTTCAGGGTGTTCCAAAACCGTATGACTTTCTTTTATTTTTTCTCCATGGAGCACAAAAAGGATTTTTTTAATAAATGAAAGCAGACACTAACCAAGAGCTGTCAAGCTCCAAAAAGGACAAAAACACCACACAGTTGTCATGAAAATAGTCTATATATGCAATATTTCAACTACACTGCTGTTCAAAAGTTTAGGGTCACTAAGATGAATTATATAAAGGTGATCAAAAGTGACATTTATAATGTTGCAAAAGATTTTAAATAAATTAATAAACTTTCTAGTAGGGGTGTAACGGTACACAAACATGACGGTTCGGTAATATAAACATATATTAAATAATTAAGACATTACTAACAGATAAAGTAAATATGATGAATATATAAGCTTATATAGCTCATATATTTAGTGAAATGCTCCCATCTAGAGTTCATTTCTCATGCTGTGGACACTAAATGACTTGCCTGAGGTAAATGTAATGCTATGTGAGATATTATTCTCAAGCTGTTTCACTGATGTCTTTCCGTGGTTGAAACACTGGTTGAGAGATTACACGTAAACATATCTATGCATAGATCGTCTGTTCTTCTTCTTCTGCGCTTTTTCCTGTTGTGGTGGTTAGCAAACAGAATTAACAAAATTAACAAAAACATTAACAAAATTAATGCTTGCGCCCCCTTCTGGCTTGGAGTATGAATAGTCTGTGACTGACTGTATTCGTCGTCTGACTATATGAACTGAACGGTACATGTACCGTTACACCCCTACTTTCTATTCATCAAAGAATCGTGAAAAAAAATTGTTAACACAAAAATATTAAGCAGCACAACTGTTTTCAACATTGATAATAATAGGATTTTTTTCTTAAGCAGCACATTAGAATGATTTCTGAAGGATTATCACTGAATATTGGCGTAATGGCTGCTGGAAATTCAACTTTGCCATCACAGGAATAAATGACATTTTAAAACATTATTAACATTAAAAGTTATTTAAAATTGTAATATTTTACAGTATTACTGGTTTTACTGTATTTTTATGCAGCCTTGGTGAGAATAGGACACAAATTTTTTATGAATTTTAATGAATAAAAAGTTTTTTTTTTTAACCAAACTATTGAACAGTAGAGTAGTGTGTGAACTGCACATTGCACATTAAATTTCTTACATTTTAACATAATTAATCTTGCACATAACGTTCAGTCATGTGACTCACAACAAGAACCAATAGTGTTCAGTATCATGTCAAAATATGCTTTCATTGTTTGTAAAAGATCTCCATGAACATTTTCCTTTTCTGTTCCATCGAAGGAAGAAAGTACGGGTTCAGAACATCATTAACAATAATGACAAAATTACATTTTTGGTTGAACTATTCCTTTACGTGTTTTAAGTAAAAAAAAATAAAAAAAACTTGCGTTTTCCTGAGTTTTTAAACTTTTTTTCTTCTGTGGCAGTAGCTGGGGAGACTCTTGCTTGCTCTGTTATCGTTTGCTTCTTAGCCGCAGCTGCTGTAGTCGACATAGCTGCGAATCACTTCACCGTGTGACTGTGTGTTTTGTCATGGCACTTAGGGAATGTGGGTTCCCCTGTCAGCTGCATGCCCTCTCAGCCTCGTGTGTTATTGCCGTGTTAGTGGCCCCGTCAGCCGCGGTAGGGCCCCAGAACCCCTCACTGGTTCGAATCCTCACTCCTTCCCCCTTCTCCCACCAGACACACTCCAGGAGACTCGCTCCGAAACACACGCTCACTCGCTCAAAGATGGCTAGCCAGGATTTGTTTTGCCACAAAGTTTGTTTTTCTTTTTTCCCTTTCCACTGTCATATTCCTTTGCTCTCCATGTTATGGATCACAGGATTCCACCGTTTGTGTTCGTGAGCCTTTCCATACTGTTCTCCTCGCTTTTGGTTTGAACATCGTCTGTTTTTCTTCTTCCATTATTCGGGCTTGTGTTTGCTGGATGTGGTGCTGGGGTCGGCTGTGGTGATGGAGGTGGTCTCTGTCCGTGACTAGGGGGCTTTTCTCTGCATGTGATGGGTGCATGTCACTCCCAAGAAAATCACACAAACTCTACATCATCTAGAGCCTCTTCAGCCCAAAAAAATATGACATTTATAAAGTAATGTTTTGGATTCAATATGCTGTTAGCCTATAACAGAAAATAATTTTGGCCATTTTCTAAAAATACACTACCATTCAAAAGTTTGGGGTCAGTAAGATAGACAGATTTATTTATTGAAGAAAGTAATACTTTTATTCAGCAAAGAAGCATTACATTTTTCAAAAGTGACAGTAAAGTCTTTCAAGATGTTACAAAAAAATTTCTATTTCAAATAAATGTTGTCCTTTTGAACTTTCTGTTCATCAACAAATCCTGAAAAAAAAAAAAAAAAAAAGATATATATATATATATATATATGTATATATACAGCATATTAAAATGATTTCTGACTGGAGTAATGATGCTGTAAATTCAGCTTTGCCATCACAGGAATGAATTCCATTTAATTATATATTAATAATACAATATATTAAAACACTTCACCAAGGAATTCTGAAAAAACAAAAAAAAAACTTTTATTTAGCAAGGGGGCATTAAATTGATCATAAGTGACAGTAAAGACTTTTAAGATGTTAAAAAAACATTTCTATTTCAAATAAATGTATATATATATTCAAATAAATGTATGTATATATATATATATATATATATATATATATATATATATATATATATATATATATATATAGATATATATATATATATAGATATATATATAACCTTACTGCCCCAAACCTTTGAATGGTAGTTTAAGTATAAATTACATTTACAGTATGGAAAAGTGAAATTTATAGGGCAAGGCATTATACCATTACTTTAAGAAGTATATCCACATGACTTTAAACATTATATATGTGACAGAATGGCTTGTTAACTTACTGTATAAATCCTTTCAGATTTTTTTTGTTTGTTTTTGCATTACAACGTAAAACCACAAACAGTAGTATATTTGCAAAGATCTCTGGAATAATGTCAGTAACATGTAAGCAAAACTTAATTCATGTAGAAATGCCATCTCACCAATAAATGGACAATTTAGACAACTTTATAGCTCAGAACACAGACAATTTGTACAAAATAAGTAATATAAGCACTTTAGCAAAAATGCAAGCTTCACATTTCTGCTTTTAAACCATCTGGAATGCCTTGCTCCATAGACCTCCATTATATTTTTCTACTGTAAGCAGTTTTTGTATGTTTGTACCAACTGAGGGATGATTCAAAATTATTTTCTGATAGATGTTGTCCGTATAGCTTAACTTGAACCTGCGTTACTGCTACTTGAATCTGTCTCCTGTTCATAATTGAAATTGAGTGTTGATGTATTGTATTATAATAGTCATTCGTTAAATTTTGACCACATTTCCACATTGACTTTTAAAAAAATATATAAAATACATTATAAGACATTCTATTTTTCTACAGCTAAATTGTTTAGTGAATAGTTTATCAAAATAGACAATTTCTGTCATCATTTTCTCACCTTCAAGATTTGAGAGCTCCAGTGGAAGAATTTCAGCTTCCAAAAAAATACTAACATTTCAGCATTTCATGCTGAGCTATCATATAGCTTGCACATTGAAGTGGACCACTTTGCTCTCTATATTATGGTATCACCATTTAACATTGGACGACTGCTACTTACTATCCACTTTCGTTATGTACTGTATATACATTATATCAGTCACAAATACTTTTGTGATCCATGGGGGAAAAAAAAAAGAAAAGCGTACAGGTTTGGAATGACATGAGGGTGAGTAAATGATGACAGAATTTTCATTTCGGGGTGAGCTAATCCCTTAAGCCTCTAGAGACATTATTTGATTTGTCCCAGTCGTGTGGCTTACTCCCATGAAACACCTGCAATCACAACAGAGTTTGTGTGATAAATCGGATGAAATTCATCTCAGCCTTCCCCGCACCAGCACTGGCAGGTTTCTGTGTGTTCTGGAATGATGTTTGTTGTGGTTTTGACCTGACAGCACCCGGTCACATGGCAGCCCTCCAAAGACGGAGATCGACTCATTGGCAGGATCCTGCTCAACAAGCGCATGAAGGACGGCAGCGTTCCTCGCGACTCTGGAGCTCTTCTGGGACTGAAAGTGAGTCGCTCAGCCTCCTGTGTGGACATGCTCCTTATGTGATTTTGATTTCACACATGGTTGTGTAGCTGCTTTAGCACAAACTCTGTCAACAACATTTATGTTGATTATTACAGAAAAGTAAGTTCCCACCTTTTTAAAAAAGCAAAAATAATCAATTATTTTGGGACCCACTAATATGCACATTTTGTATGTTCTCTTATCTGACACTCAGTTCAGTTCATGGAGCTCTTTTCAAACGAGCTGATGATCTGAATCAGGTTCATTAAATAAGGGAGACATACATAATGTGCAGAGAGGTGGGTCACCAGGACCGGAGTTGAGAACCAGTGTTCTAGAGGAAGTGAACATGGCCATGGACTTTGAAGGGTTAAAATCAGAAAAGTTAAGCCGAGATTGTTCATGTTCATGTTCATTTTACTTCAGTGATCTCATGAGAGAAACAGGATATTGAACAATAAAATGTAGGGTGGGATTGTTTATCCATTAGGAACTGATTGAATTGAAAGGAAAGTCATTTCAGAAGTGGATCAAAATTTTTGATTAATTATGAATGAACATTTTATTACTTCGAAAAATGTGAACTGATAAAATAAGGATAAAAATATTGCATGAAATAATGCTATTTTATTATTTATGCAGTATTCATTCAAAATGAATCTTAAAATGTCTTGTATATAGTTTTTTAGTTTTCAGTACTCTCTAAATAGGTTCCAAAAGTTTTTTTTTTTTTTTTTTTTTTGTAGCAATGCAATTGTTGCGTTTTGGTTCCCCAAAGAACGTCTCAATGAATAGTTCTTAAAATAACCATTTTACTTACACTCTTAAAAATAAAGGTTCTTTTTTGGCTTTGATGGTTTTATGAAGAACCTTTAACATCCATGAAACCTTTCCTTTCCTTTCCTTTCCTTAAAAGGATTTTTTTTTAGTGGAAAAAGTGGATACACTCTTAAAAAATAAAGGCTCTTTATTGGCATCGATGTGTAAAGAACCTTTAACCCTTTAGAACCTAAAGCTAAAATAGCCCGTTTTCACATATTATGTTTTTTTTATTATAAAATTCTCTAACAATGTGCTATCTTCAAGTGCAAGGTGTCATTTTTTTCAGAAAACAACTGGCTTTCAATAAATTACAGTTATTGACCATTAATGTATATGGTGAGTTTGTAAATAGAATTTAAATAGACGAAAATAAAAAAAATAATAATAAATTTTCGGCTTTTTATTTAGAAAAAAAAGAGAAAAATGATGATCGAAAGAATCTAACATTTCAAACTTGAAAATTCAACTATATTACATATATACAAGTCCTTTTGTGACACTTGGTTGCACAGTTTTCATTCAGGAGAAATTTTTTTCATACACGCATACATATACTACATATGCACGCATCAGCACGCATACATTTACCGCACGGACACATTATACAGATGCACACACCAAATGCGAAATGCGAGTCTCACTTAGCCTCCTCCCAAGTCTTATAAAAAATCATCCCAATTGACTGTGTACTCCTTTGCCATGTTTTTGTTTGTTTCTTCTATTATTTATGCAATCCAAAACTCCCTAAACTGCCGCGCTCCGTATCTCTACGTTCAAATCCTCCTTCCACCCGCTCTCCCCGAAAGCGGCTGCCATTTGCTGACGGAAGGAACGAAATTACCGTAATAACCCTTATATTGCCGAAAAGCCCATGTTGTCTACTATCTGTAGCAATTTGAATTATTACGATGGCACAAACGGTTCAAGAGTTACGGTAACATGAATACAGCTTGGTTGGATGTGTCGCCGACGACACATCCGGTTTTAAAGGGTTAACATCCATAAAACATTTCCTTTCCACAAAAGGTTCTTTAGATTTTTATAATGTTCTTCACAGTAAGAATGAATGGTTGTTGTAAGAACTGTTCATTAAAAGGTTCTTTAGGGAGCCCAAAATGATTCTTCTATGGC
Source organism: Ctenopharyngodon idella (assembly GCF_019924925.1). NCBI lineage: Eukaryota > Metazoa > Chordata > Actinopteri > Cypriniformes > Xenocyprididae > Ctenopharyngodon > Ctenopharyngodon idella. The sequence continues at coordinate 29,075,816 of NC_067235.1, read as the reverse complement.
ATTGCTGTTTAAAAAAAAAAAAAAAACCCAACCCTTTAGAACCTTTATTTTTAATAGTGTGATGGATTTTTAAAATGTTCTTCACACTAAGAAAAAAATATTATTTTAAGAACTGTTCACTGTTTTTTGGGAACCAAAAATAGTTCTTCAGTGGCATTGCTGTGAAAACACCTTTTTGGAACATTTATTTTTAACTCTCTTCTCGCCATTGACAGAATTTTCCATAATTTATGAGACAGCGCTTCGCTGCTATTGACGGAATTTTCCAGTTTTCACTGTTATATGGTGGGGGGGCGCTATTGTGCATCTTCTGAAAGAGTACAGAATCTCTGGATTAAAACACAGGCAAAAAAGGAGCATAAAAAATGCTGGCAGGGAAAGAGTTCAAGGATTAGATCACTTCAGAGTTCAGATTTCCTGATAATTTACTCACCCGCATGTCATCCAAGATGTTCATGTCTTTCTTTCTTCAGTCGCGCCTACGTCACGCGTGACCTTTCCAACGTGATTACGTAATGCGTGCCACATCGCAGAGCTAGTGCAAGACGAGCATTTGTGGGTAAAAAGTATATACATTTTTATTTTATTTAGAAAATGACATATCGTTTCGCTAGATAAGACCCTTATTCGTCGTCTGGGATCGTGTAGAGCCCTTTGAAGCTGCATTGAAACTGAAATATGGACCTTCAACCCGTTGGTCCCTTGTGAAATCCACTATATGGAGAAAAATCCTGGAATGTTTTCCTCAAAAACCTTAATTTCTTTTCGATTGAAGAAAGAAAGACATAAACATCTTGGATGAGATGGGGGTGAGTAAATTATCAGAAAAATTGAGTTCTGAAGTGAACAAATCCATTAAGTGTGAAGTTCCGAAGAACTTTTTTTCCCATTATAAAGAGCCATTTGTACTATGAAAATGTTCCATGGATGTTAAAGGTTCTCCATGGAACCATCAATGAAAATGAAAAAATTATTATTTTAAAGCCTGCATGCATAGTACTGTTAAAAATGTGCATTGAGAATGTTCATTATGATTTATTGTTGACGATGAAAGAGCGAAAAAACATGGTTAGAGTAAAGCTCTTACAGTGGAAGTAAACAGGGCCGTGTACTTTGAGAGTTTAAAAGCAGAAATGCGAAGCTCGTATTTGTTGTTAAAGCACTTACATGCATTCTTCAGTAGAGTGGAGAGAAACAAAGAATCGTTACTGATAACAAACTTTCTGAATGGCTGACTGTGTGTCAGCTCAGTGCTACCATGTGCATTATATCCTTTACCAGCAGCAGTTTGTCAAACACACACACACACACACACTCAATCGCCCTCGGCTGCATGCCACTCATTATGTAAAGCCATCTTTATCTAGGAGGCAGCTCGTAATCTTCTTTGTATGTTTGCACTGGGCTGCCATTAGTGGGGATTTGATTTGTATGATGCTCACAGAAGAGCGATTGGTCATGTGGTTTATGGAACAGACCTCCAGGCATTTTCCAGTGGTCGGTTCTTTCTTTTTAAAAGCACATACAGAAATAATGTACACACACCCTTGAAAGTCTCACTGTTTCTGTTCAGTGTAACTTGTGCAGTTTGTTTCTAAATGGATTATTTTATTCTGAATTCTAGTACAATCAGTCATGACTAAAAAGCCATGATTAAATATATTCACCTTACATTAGCAACATAAAAACTTCATTATGGGATCATGATACCTACAATACAACTGAAATGTAATATCAGTACCACAGCTAAAACTAATATTTATAATTTCAAAAGCAATAGTTCATTATTTTCTTTTGTGCATTTTGCAGGTTGTTGGGGGAAAGATGACAGAGTCTGGGCGACTTTGTGCATTCATCACCAAAGTAAGGAAAGGAAGTTTAGCGGATACAGTTGGGCACCTCAGACCAGGTACATGCTATTTTTCTGTATTTCATACACTACTGTTCAAAAGTTTGGGGTCAGTAAGATTTAAAAAAAATATATTTTTAAAAGTCTCTTATGCTTATTTAATCAGAAAAACAGTAAAAAAGCAGTAATATTGAGAAAAAATATTACAATTTAAAAAAAAACTGTTTTATATTTTAAGGCTTTTTCAAATGTAATTTAATCCTGTGATTGCTAAGCTGAATTTTCAGCATCATTACTCCAGTCTTCAGTGTCACATGATCCTTCAGAAATCATTCTAATATGCTGATTTGCTACTCAAGAAAGATTTATTTGATGAATAAATAATTGAAAATATATATTTTTGTAACAGTGTAGAAGTTTACTCCCACTTTACTTTGATTAATTTTATGCATTCAGGCATAATAAAAGTATTCATTAAAAAAAAAAAAAAAAAAACCTTACTGACCCAAAACTTTTGAACAGTGGTGAATGTAGGACTCGTATTACTATATAAATGCAGTAGTGAATTCTAGCAATGTTTGACTACAGATGGTTTGGTAATTGATTTTCTTGTTTCATAGGTGATCAGGTCCTAGAGTGGAACGGCCGACATTTACAAGGAGCCACATTTAAAGAAGTTTACAATATCATTTTAGAATCAAAGCCAGAGCCTCAGGTGGAACTAGTGGTCTCTCGACCCATTGGGTACGACTTCCTCTACAGTGTTTTTCAGTTGACATGAGATTGTTTTTTATTTGAACTTAAAGGGGACCTATTATGCCCCCTTTTACAAGATGTAATATAAGTCTTAAGTGTCCCCAGAATGTGTCTGTGAAGATTCAGCTCAAAATACCCCAGAGATTATTTATTTTACCATGCCCAGAAAGCAAAAGGAAGCAAAAAATAATGCAAATGAGCTGCTGCTTCCTGTCCCCTTTCCAGAAGAGGGCTGTGCCTTTACAGCTCCTGCCTAGGATACTCCGGCAACAACAAAACAGGAGAAACAGTATGGGGGCGTGTTTTTTTAATTCCATTGTGCTGATTTTCCATTATTTTCTATGTAAACGTGCTAGATGGACCTTGCATTTTTTTTTTGTCCCATTCGGGGCCGTCCACACACAACGCATCTTTGCGTAAAACATGACGTGGGCAGTTGAAAATGCAAGGTGTTGATGCGGTTTTTTTTAAATGTGTGAAACTGCATTTAACTTGTGCGATGCATTTTTAGAATGCCATTTCCTGCGCAAGATGCAGTAAAAGATGTGAGGCACAAGCGCAACGGTCAAACACGTTCGTCTAGTGTGTTTACATAGAAAAGAAATGGAAAAGTTCTGTGTTCATTGATACAGCCAAAAGCAGAACATTTAGTTGTTTATCACATAGCTGAGACATTCTTGTGTTTCCACTAGCTGCTCTAGCGAGGAGATAAACATGTGGACTGTGTAAAGCTCGCTCAGGGGAGGAGATAAGCTAATAGGGCAGATTCCGCTGCCAGTCATGGGCGGGGCAAACATTGTGACATAATTTTTAAACGACTCATTTTGAGACACTGTTTATGATTTATGGGGAATATGAAAAAAGTAGTGGGTGGATTTTTATAGGGTGGTTGTGTACACCTACAGCCGACACACATTTATGTTCAAACACCATATAAAAGTGAATTTTGCATAATAGGTTCCCTTTAACAAAAATTACATTTAAAAACGTTAAGTTTTACAAAAGACACACCAGATACCTCTAACATTGAATATTATGCTGGTGCTGATAAATAAGCAATGCTTTTGGGCATTTAATGATATAAATATCTGATATAAATATCTTATTGTTTAAAGATGAGAATCTTATTCTGAATCAGTTTGGTTAAACAATTCTGGAACCAAAAGAGTTTCATGACACAAAATAAAAAACACAATAAATAGACAACACAGTTTTCCATATCATTTGCATACAAAAACAAACATACAGTGCTGATTTGCAAACAAATTTTTAACAGATTGGTCAAAAAGAGTCGCAGATTAGTCTCTCAGGTTTGAATATGTCTAATGATGAAGTTATTCCTCAAAAGTACTGAAATAATTGTTAATGGAATTGCCAGAGTTAAGAATTTTTAAATTCCTTATGATTTCAAAAGCTATTATTATTATTATTTGTGTTGTAATTCTGAGGTGTGTTTCTGAATAGACTTCAAAAGCATTTTAGATGAGCAATATTTGTATTAATCATAACACTAACATACTAATGAGCCTTAAATTTTGTATGATAATAGTCTGTTTTTTACCTCCTTTATATTAAAGTTATCATATCATGAGAAATCCATAGTTTCTTGATATTTTCAGATAAAAGATACTGATGTAACATACTGTAATTCTGAGAAATCAAAACTTCCTTCTTAATAAAAAATAATCTGCAAAAATGGCTTGTTCTGAACTTTAGTACATTTCTGACATCTGATTAATATATAGAAAAAGTCATGCAAGACTACTTTTTTTTGTGGTTCATAAGATGGGGAAAATACAAACTAAGGGAAAATATTGTATGATATGACCCCTTTAGAGTGCCTGCTGGCTCAAACAAACAAAACTGCTGCCCTCAGTTTAGCCTCCTAATCGTCCTAATTGTAATTGTAAAGAGTGCATGACCAACTGAACTCTCTTTAGACTGTGAGTTTGGGCTGCTGCCACAAACTTCACATCAAGACTAATGTGGTGCTCAGGGTTATTACAGCACATGTCATTGATTTCTCCGTGCCACTGTCATTGCAGAGATATCCCCAGGATACCAGAAAGCACACACGCACAACTGGAGTCCAGTGAGTACATTTTCTCAGTCTAGTGTGTATAAATGATGGGATTCTCTGAGACATTAATGAAACATTTTCACAGATCTTTGAAAGAATCTCTGATTAGTTTTGTATATTTCTACTTTAATCTTTTCTAAGGTTCAAGTTCGTTTGAGTCACAGAAGATGGAGCGTCCCTCCATATCAGTCACGTCTCCCATGAGCCCCGGAATGCTGCGGGATGCCCCTCAGTACTTATCGGGACAGCTTACAGTAAGTTCACAATAATCCATTCCTGTGCAGAGGACAAGAAATTTAGGATATTTCCCCATGTCAGTTAAAGATTCATGTCAGTTTTATTGTGGCTGTACAGTTTAGGTCTGCAATATAGTTCACCAAAGCTTGTGCATTAAAACTACATTTCCCAGCATTCTTTGGCATCACAATAATGAAAAAATACATAGATAAAACATCAATAATTTGCACCATTTGTGATTTAATCTTCTGTACTTGTGCTAACAAAACTTCCTGTCGTTATCAGGAAGCGAAGATGGAGAAAAATATATGAAATTGCCCAACTTGTCCATTTTATTCTGACTAAAATCACTTAAATGGCTTTGAACAGAGATAAAGCTGCTGTAGTCTCCACAACCTGATCAGGTTATAGCCAGGCCTCATGCAGCCTATTGTGTGTGTGAAAAAGAACATGACACACTCTGGTGTGAAGTGCACAAGCTGCTTGATTTAAGCAATACAAATGAAGTGCAAGTTATTCCCTAGGTAATACTGTTTGGATGAGTAAATAAGATCAGTGATTTCAATGAATGGTTGACCAAAATGGAAAAGCCACTGGAAAAGTGTCTGATACCGATATCTAGAAAGCAGGGTGGCTAATGATGGATGGATGGATGGATGGATGGATGGATGGAAGGATGGATGGATGGATAGATACATATCTAGAAAGCAGAGTGGCTAATGATGGATGGATGGATGGATGGACAGATAGATAGACAGATACATATATCTAGAAAGCAGGGTGGCTGATGGATGGATGGATGGATGGATGGATGGACAGATAGATAGATACATATATCTAGAAAGCAGGGTGGCCAATGATGGATGGATGAATGGATGGATAAATGGATGGATGGATGGATGGATGGATGGATGGATGGATGGATGGACGGACGGACGAACAGATGGATGGACGGACAGACAGATAGATACATATATATAGAAAGCAGGGTGGCTAATGATGAGTGGATGGATGGATGGATAGATAGATAGATAGATAGATAGATAGATAGATAGATAGATAGATAGATAGATAGACAGATAGATAGATATGGGTCAGTGCAGCTAGTCTCAAAATGAACTGTGTATTAACTAGATCAATACAAAAATGTGTTGTCTCCTGTTCTGTATATTCCTGTTCTGTATCTCATCATTTCTAACATTGTATGGTGTGTTTGTGTGTTAAATAACAATCTTGTTACTTTGTATTTTGTTGAGAAGGAGATTCAGTGTACTGTAAACAGCAGTGTTTCCCATGAAGAGTCTTCTTAAAAGAGAATACATGACATTTCAGTCTTAAAAAAATACTCTGATTTTCATGGAACTCAACAAACAATTTAGAAGGTTGAGGGACACACTCTGGGAAACGCTGCTCTAGAAAATGTACAGGAAATATCCATTCCTAAAATTTAGGAAAAGAATATTCTACTAGAATGAGTCCTGAGCTCATCACTGATTCCTCAATCTCTGAGGAAGAGATTGCAGTTAATTGCATTATAGTAAAAATAGTAAAAGAAATTAAAATGTTCCAATGCATTATGTTCAGATGTTCCTATAGTCGTTGTCTTTAGGCTGAATCTCCTGCTCTGCTTTCTTAGTGTTGCATTAACAAATGGTATTGTCATTTCAGGTTTTAGTTTTATTGCATTTCTCTTCATTGTTTTTCATTCACTTTACTTACCCAGAGCCAAAGCCTTAGTAGAAGAATTGAGCCTTTTAACCCTAAAGTTCAGGTAATCGTTGCTGTTTACTAAAACCACTTCTCTTCTATTGCTTTAATTCATTGGATAATGCACAGCAGAAAAACAGCTGCATTTCCAGCTTTGTTTATTATCTTAGTTTGCGCATTTGAAGAGCCCCTTACCTATCATGCCTTCATTGCTGTTTTAAGCATATTTTAGGCATAAATCATCTGCATGCAAGCACAAAAATATTTTAAGAGACACCCGACTGTTGGCAGACATGGAGTAATGACATAATGCCTCTAACCCTGTGAGACGTTCACCTGCGCCGTTTACCCGGGCAGAGGAGTACTGTGTCTCTTTAAATGTTTTAGTGATGCAGAGTTTGTCGGGACATAAAATTGGATTCTTTTTCCATGTAACATGAAACTGCATTGAATCCTGATACTCATCCATGTACCATTTTAGAAAGGAACTGATTCAGTGTACTTAATTGTTTTGGAGATTCATTCATTTGCTGACTGATTCAAAAACTGCATTTCACATTTGTACAGTAATTATACTAATGCTAAAAACATTTTTGTTCAGTACTAACATTACTGAAAGTTTCATGTTGCAGCTAAAAGGATATGTTAAAGGTGCTGCAAGCTATTATACACATTAAATATCACTGCTACCTGATAAATAGCACTGAAATAAGTGTCCTGAGAAATCACATCTCTGTGACAGCAAAGAGTTGTTGTTTTTTTAGCCTGTCAGAATTAGAAGCCAGCCAAGCCAGCCAATCAGAAAGTCTCTCTGCCTGTCAATCATTGTGACATCGGGTTGGCTGGCATGTTTTTGGACAAAGGGCTATTTCGGTTTCTAAGTCTGCAAGTTTGCAAAATGAAATCATTTACAGCACCTTTAACACTCCCTGTTTTACCTGTTTTTCTTTTTTTTTTTTTCCCAAGTACAATGATGAAATAAGAGTGTGAATTAAGCAAATTGTATCCATTTGTACCTGAAGAAGCATGATGTGAATGGTTTTAAAGGGGTCATGACATGGATTTTTTTTATTTTAATATGTTCCTTGAGGTTCACTAATAATGTTAATAAAGCTTTTTGCTGTCAATCGATCAAAAACAATTGACTAGTTAATCACACATTTTTTCTGTAATCACGATTAAAAACATTTGACTTTTTTATATTTTTATATTGTAATTTCACAGTTACTCTCCAAATTAATGTATAAACAACTTAAAGACAGTATATTTTAAATATTTGTTTAATGGCATCTTTTTATGAATGAAGACCAGTATCACTGATACTAATACTGGTACTGATGTCTCTATGAAAAAAAAAAAAAAAAAAAACCTTAGTTCTAGACATTCAACCTTACAGTATAAGTAAAAGCTATCAATTTCAACATTTATTAGGCTTTAAAAAAATAACAACTTTTAATTTAAGTGAACTTAAAACAATCTTCACATAAACCCATAATAATAAATGTCATATTTACCTGTGGCCTTCATATCTAACAGGTAGGAAATATATAGAAATTGAATAAAGTTATCAAACACTTTACATTCTTCACTGCATAAATTATAAATTAATATAGATTAATCCTTATTAAAGCTCCAAATTTCTCTGTTACCTTTGTTCTTTGATTAACATTAATGACAGACATCACAGCAACTGGTTTATTAGGCTGCTGTCACTTTAAGACCTGCCGCTGCCGAACATGATGCGGATCACACAGACACAACATTCATAGACAGCGCGTTCTTGTTTGTCTTGTGGCGCTTGGATGGTTTAAAAGCATTTGCGTGAATAAGAGCATGATCATAATATAATTTAACGCTAGCCAAACTATGACGGAAAAAATGGATGCTGCATTAATTGCATTAAATATTTTTAACGCGTTAAACTGAAAGAAATTAATTGCATGCGTTAACGCGCTAATTTTTGACAGCAGTAATATATAGATGTTGAAAGATGATTATTTTCAACCCTCATTCGGACCCTCTGTCTGAAATGACCAATTTTTAAGGAGCGGCTCCTTTAAGGCTTGTCAGTAAATGGACACTCTTCCATTTGTCCTGTTGTCGACAGACTCAAGTGTGTGGAGTACGTCTGAAATTAAACACACTGTATCTGTATGTAACGGAGGCCAGCTAGTAGTCGCTGTGCGAGTAAACCTCACTCCTCTGATCACAAGAGATGCTCTAGCGACTGACGCTAGGGGTTTCATCTTTTAGCCTCCTTGTTAGAGCGTCCGACTCCCACGCCGGAGACCCAGGTTCGAGGCAGAGCGGGGCAAGTAGGACCTGGGTGAGGGGTTACATGTATACTGTATCCAGTGTAGACAGCGTCTGTGATTATAATGGTCATATGCAAATATGCAAATGTATATGCTTGTGTGATGTCACAGATCCTGCAATATCAAAACGAGCTGTTTTTAGAGCTTGATTTAATAAATGCTTTGTTTATAATGAGGAGGATGTTTTAAGCTATGAAACTTACAGAATGATTTAATGGTACAAAGAAAATTTGATTTCTCATGTCATGACCTCTTTAATGTTGTTTGTAGCAAAAATCAGGGCATAAAAAAACTATGTATTGCTGTTCATGTCAACATTATGCTTATAGCTTAACACATTTCCAACGTTAGGACATTTTCCCTCAGAAATATTTAACATTTCCTCTTTGGACAACATTAGCATCCTTAATGTACAGCAACAGCTAGTTCTGTTGGGGATTGTGTAATGGTACAATTTGTTTGACCCAGCTCTCCTTGTAACACATTGCCTTGTTCTTTTACATACAGTATGGAACGCCCTTCATTGCATGTTGTACACTGTGGCCTGAGACATTTATAGCTCCAGTATATATACTCTATAGGCAGTATCTGTATTGGATTTTTTTTCTTTTACAACAAGCAAGTATGGGCTCTGGCTTAGAAGATCTAGTGTTTTATTTGTTATGTTAGTGTCGTTTCTGTGTATGTCTGACTTCTAAGTATTTTTCTGTCACATCCATACTTGTCTGAGTAGTGAGCTTGGTCTGTCATGATTCTTGGCATGTGCAGTACAATAACATGATTCATATACAAACTATCAAATCCTCTTGATTAAATGAAGCAGCTGATGATGTGAAGCCTGAGAACCTCTTCATCTCAAACAGGCTCTGGTGTTTGTCCCTCTACAGGTCAAACTTTGGTATGACAAAGTCGGCCATCAGCTTATCGTCACCATATTGGGTGCAAAGGACCTGCCTTCAAGGGAGGACGGCCGACCACGCAATCCTTATGTGAAGATCTACTTCCTCCCTGACAGAAGGTGAGATTGGGGCATTTACTTTAATGCCAATAACACTCATTGTGCAAGACAAAAAAAATTGTAATGTCTGTCTCTTCATCACATCACATTATGGCTATGTTCAGAATGGCATGCTACCATACTAATCACACTATTTTTGCTGTATGGAATATATACACAGAGTGTGCAAAGTTTCTGTAGGCATGATCCTACTACATTTTGCAAAAATGTGCTGTATACAAAGCACACTGAGATTATTTATTTACAGTTAATATTTTAGTGGTTTCAATTTATTTCAGTTAGCTGTCGAAGCAACATTTTTAAGTTTTTCATGTTATATTTTATTTAATTTCAGCTTCATTTAAATTAATACAAATGTTTGTTTTTTTTAATATAGTTATTAATAATAATCCTGTGAGATACTATATCCCACAATGCAATGCGTTTGACTTGAAGCAGTAACAACATTACTTTTTTTGCTCATTATATGATTGGACTGACAGAATTTTATAAATGTTTATACAAAATTGGATTAAAAATGCAGTTAAAAATAACCATGTTAATTTATTAGATAAATACTGAATGCAACTCACTGAATTAAGCATTCAACATAGTGTGGTAATGTGACAACAACGCTGCATACTGCTGTTTAGAATGTTTATTGTTGCTTGATGCGTCCTATTTCAGAGACGTTTTTTTAAAGTGTATACTGAGCAGTATGCAGTAAGCACAGTATTCCATTCTGAACACAGCCTGTGAGCAGATCTGCCGTGTTCTGCTTGGCATTCCCACAAAGCCCTGTTCTTTATAGTTGATTTCAGTGCTTGTTCCAGGGTTCTTTTACCATGATGGTAAATAAAAACAGTTTGAATAATTGTTTCTCCAGTGACAAAAGCAAAAGAAGAACAAAAACGGTAAAGAAATCACTAGAGCCCAAATGGAACCAGACCTTTATGTACTCTCCCGTCCACCGGCGGGAGTTCAGGGAACGCATGCTGGAGATCACGCTGTGGGACCAGGCCCGGGTGAGAGAGGAAGAGAGTGAGTTCTTGGGAGAGGTAAGGACAAGATGATCTCAAATATTCAAAACTTTAGGCTTCTTCTACCAGTTTACCACTTTTTTGTATTTCCATGCCATTAATCAAAGGAAATTAATCAATAGTACAATAGTAGACCTGACTAGTGACCATTTAGATCACAATATAGTTTGCATAAAGAACAACAATTGCATAATAATCATTTTTATCAAAATTGAAATATTTCTAATGCATATTATGTGTTATTGTTGTAGTCTAAGGACCATTTAATAAGTAATCTAAAAAATAATTATTAACAATTCTGCATAATGGTTATCAGCAGTGCTGGGGGTAACGCATTACAAGTAACGTGCATTATGTAATCAGATTACTTTTTGATGTTACAAGTAACACATTACTTTAAATTTACACATTAATATTGAGTTACTTTTTTTTAAAAAAGTAATGAAAGTTACTTTTCAGTTTAATTAATTTAAATTTTTTAAAATACTGCATTAAAATTCTCTCTCTTCTCCATAATGTGGTCACTTAGACATGCACACTCATGTGTGCGTCGGAACAAACAAAAAGTACAAAAGTAACAAAACACATTACTTTCAAGTTGTACAGTAGGTAAAATAACCTGTAATGTTGAGAGATTTTTTGTATGTCATACGTAGCTTTCGGGGTCAGGAAATATAATAATGTTCTAAATGTGTTGTTGAGTGCATTACTGTGTTAAACACTTGCGAAAAGACACCTCAATAAAAAAATAAAATAAAAAAAACACCTTGAAAAGAGAGTGAGCTTTAGTAAAGTCAGAAAAAGTAATGCAAAATTATCGTAACGCATTACTTCACATAAAAGTAACTAAGTAGTCAGTGCCGATAGCCTTGTGGGCAGCATGCCGACTTATAGCGCTGTTCAACTTGAGTTCAAGTCCCAGCTCACTGACCTTTCTTGAGCCCGTCCCCCTCTCTCTCTCCCACTTTGCTTCCTGTCTACATACTGTCCTATCATAATAAAAGGCAAAAACGCCAAAAATAAATCTAAAAAAAGTAGCTATGTAATTAGTTACTTTTTTAGGAAGTAATGCAATATTGTAATGAATTACTTTTGATTATCAGTTGATCTATACAGTATTTCTGTCCTCGAAAAGTCTAAATATCTTTAAAAGATTTAATGCAACTAACCTTTTCGAGACTATACTTCAAAATATAATTTTTAAATAAAAATAATAAGGATCTACAATATTAATAAGTCGTTAAAGTTGTTGTTAGTTGTTAAACAAACTATCTCACATTTAGAGATTCATTGACACACATTGAATTTGGGATAAACTTGATTTGTATGTTGTATGCATGCATGTGAATGTGACACAAATGTTTATGTGTAGATCCTCATAGAACTGGAAACAGCACTGCTGGATGATGAACCGCACTGGTATAAGCTGCAAACGCATGACGTCTCATCGGTACCCCTGCCCAAGAGCTCCCCCTGCCTTCAGAGACGAGCACTGCACGGAGACAGTCCCACACGCAGACTGCAGAGTATGTCTCTCTTTCTCTCATCTTATATGCACACAGAAAAACTCAGGTCAATGTTCTTCTCTTAAATATTACATATGTTGCATGGTAGATGAGCTGATTTTTATGTCAAAAACTGATTTTCATTACAGATCATATAACTATTTAGCATTTTTATTTGTAACAACAACTGCCTGTGCTGTAATATGTGGATTTTCCTCTCTCAGAACAGTTTCCAAACATCTTTTTCTAAAAGTCCTAGGCTATAAATGTACTCTACAAAATGGAAACGCAAATGCTTGATAGAATTGCCTTTAAATGTCTGTCATTAAACTGGAGATGTTATTTGAACAATATATTGAACATTCACAATATGTATTTCTGATCATTTTGATATAAAACTAAGCCACATTGCAAGTATCTTATTCTTAATGATTTTAACTTTTTTTAATTATTTGGCCATTAGTTGTCCTAAAGACCATGTCATTAGTTTTGTGAGTTTTTCTAAAGTAGTATGACAGCATTCAGACAGAAATGTTTTGAAAAGTATATATGATTTAAGAACTTCAGTAGCAAAAACAGTGAAAAACTTTTCAGAATGAAAAAATGTTAAAGGGATAGTTCACCCAAAAATAAAACATAAAATATCCCTTTAAATAAAGCTTTGTGTATGCATACTTGCATAATGTATGTTTTGGGTCTAAGACATTACATAGCCCCTAAACGGACATGATGAAGGAAAAAAAAAAAAAGGAGATGGGAGGAAAAATTATTTGTCAATGCTTTTACGTTCTCACGCAAATGTTTTGCGTTCCCCGAGAAACTTTGCCTTTGATCGCAAAATGTTTGCGTTCCACCGAGAAACTTTGCGTTCTCTCGCAAAGAACACAAAAGGAACACAAACATTTTGCAAGCGAATGCTAAACCATTGAAATATATTTTTTCCTCCCATCTCATATTTTTTGAGATCCGTAAATAAGCGCTCAGTGATCTGAGCTGAAATCTGAAAGTCTACTGCTGTTGGTATGAGCGTTTGTGTCCTGCATTCATTGTTTTTTATTTTGACCTGGTTATTTCTGCAGCCAAAGGCCCGTATGTGTACAGCTCAGGTAATGACCGCTGCATGTTCAGGCTGATCCTCTGGGTTTAACCGTGTGTTTTTTATACTGGATCCACCCTGCTGTCCTTCTTAATCCCGTGAGAAATTAAACACATGCAGAACGAAGTGGACCATCTCCCCACACCATCACATTTTCCCATAGTGCCCTCTGATTCTCCCCAGTGCTGCTGTTTTCCCTCTACTGTAGATCAGTCTGACCTCTTCATATACATTATAGTGAACACAAGCTTCTGTCTGCCGTTATTGTGACTTTTAGAAGGGCTGGATGGTATGACTAAAATCATACATGACATGATTTATTTTAGATCATGGTAAAGGTCACAATATATAGTTATCTTGGATGGAAATTCAACAAAAATAATTGTTTATACACTTATTCAAAAGTTTGGGGTTGGAAAGATTTTTTTAATATTTTTGAAAGAAGTCTCACCAAGGCTGCATTTATTTGATCAAAAATACAGTAAAAACAATAATATTTTGAAATATCATTACAATTTTTTTTTTTTTTTTAAAGTGTGTTTTATTATAATATATAATATAAGCTGAATTTTCAGCATCATTACTCTAGTCTTCAGTGTCACATGATCCTTCAGAAATCATTCTAATATGATGATTTGCTGCTCAAGAAACATTTCTTATTATTATCAATGTTGAGAACAGTTGTGCTGCTTAATGTTTTTGCAGAAACAATGATACATTCTTTTTCTGGAGTCTTTTATAAATAGAAAGTTTAAAGGAAAAGAAGAAATCATTTGTAACAAGTCTTTGTCACTTCTGATCAATTTAAATTATTCTCGCTGAACAAAAGTATTATTTTCTTTAACAAATGACCCCACTGACCCCAAACTTTTGAACAATGTATATTAATTAATGTAAATTTTACATTTTTATCTCACAGTGTGACTATTTCCTTTTTAAACTTTATCTCACCTTTGTATGGAGAATAAATAAACAGGCTGTCAAAAATTATAAAGCTGATTATTCAGCCTCTAAATTCTGATTGGATGAGCAACATTCAAAGCTATTGTAACTGTGACCACACATCAGACCATAAACAACATGTCCCTTCTGTATTTTTACAGTATTTCTATGGAAGTTGGTTTTCCGCAAGGAATAAAACTATTTAAAAGATAATTGCAAATTTTTATCTCGCAATTCTGACTTTTTTTCTCACAATTGTGAGTTATAAAGTCAGAATTGCGGGAAATAAACTCCCAATTATGACTTTTTTTTCTTGCAATTGTGCATTTATATCTTACTTCTTTTCTCAGAATTGTGTGATATTGAAAGTGTGATATAATAAAGTCAGAATTGCGAGTTTATATCTTTATGACTTTATATAACACAATTCTGACTTTATAACGCTCAATTGCGACTTTATATCATACAATTCTGATTTTATAACATGCAATTGCAACTTTATTATGCAATTATGACTTTATAACTCAATTCTAAGAACAAAAGTCAGAATTGTAAGATGTAATCTCCCAATTGCAAGAAAAAAAGTCAGAATTGTGAGATAAAAAGTCGCAGTTGTCTTTTTAATTTTTTTATTCAGTGGCGGAAACAAGCTTCTATATAATTCATATTTCTTTTGTCACATGGAAATATATATTCAGAGGTATATACACACTAAAGCAAAAACTGTATTGGTTAATGTGTATATCATTCTGTGGTAAATTCCATCATTCAACCCAGGCCGTTTCATTTTTTCCTCCCTTTATAGTTCCTAGTTCTGTGATTAATAATACATCTCTAAAAAAAAAGGTGTATTTTGTGTAACTCACCTGTGTGTGAAAAGTCTTTGAATTAGTTTAGTTTCTTCTCTTTTAAGAGTGACTGTTCTTGTTTTTGTTTTTTTGTTTCTTTGTTTGTTTTTCTTGTGGTTGCTGTGTGGTTTTGTACTTACAGCACCTGTATTTAATCATTCAAAGAGACAGAAGCAAAGAAAAATTCTCACAAATCACGTTCAGTCCAGTAATTTCAACACGTTTCAACATAATTAGGATATTATAAAGACTTCCCTTACATCGATTTACAATGACAACCATCACCTGAACCAACTGATCAACTTCTGGCTGCATAAGAAAAGTCTCACAAACTGTTTGAAACCCTGACAAAACAGAAAGACACAATGTAAAATGGGTCGCAAGAATACATCATGCGATTCTTTTTAAATTTGTGAATCTCTTTTGACACTTGAGTGCTTGATTTAGCGATTTAAAGAGAGGCTGATTTATAGACCAGAGAGCTGAAGGAGAAAAGAGGACAGGCTTATGAAAGAGAGAACGAAATGAGAGCAGGTTTATTGCTGGCTTGTCATCTGCGTTAAAGCACAAGGGTCTGTTTGGTGTGCGACAGACTGCAGGCTGGGTGTTCGTGCAGGCTGTAGTTCTGTGAACGCCGCACGGCAGATTAGCTTTCATTCTCGATCTGAACTGAGTGATGGAGGGGCCGCTTCAGAGTGTCAAACTCGGCAAACGTCAGCGCTATGGGCTGAGGGACGGCGTTCAGCTCGGTTTATTCCTCATGACTGAAGCAAAGGGAGCAGAAGATCCATTTTCTCACGTAATACAAAGCTCAGGCTGCCTCGTTCTTGTTTTGTGGATTTGGAAGCGAGAGAGAGATATCTGACTGACATGTTCAGTTATCTGTAAGTAGTCTGAAATAGACAGGTATTTTGAGTGCGGCTCTTTTACCGCTCGATACGAACGTCACAGAGGAAGATGAATGAACAGCCGTGTTTGTCAGTTCTGTTCCAAAACTTAGTGAGCTGCCTACCTAGACACTATTTAAGGAATGCTATGATGTTGTTATTGTTAACTAAAACTATTAAAAATCATTTTTGGTGATTGAAATAAAGAAAAGAAAATATATAATCAAATAAAAACTTTGCCTTGGCAACTAACTGATTTAAGTTAAAGTTGAATCACTAAAATTACAAAAACTAAAATTGAAATAAAAATTAATTCAAGCTATACATAAATATGTTTAAAGGAGACCTATTATGCCCCCTTTCACAAGATGTAATATAAGTCTCTGGTGTCCCCAGAATGCGTCTGTGAAGTTTCAGCTCAAAATACCCCACAGATCATTTATTATAGCTTGTCAAATTTGCCCCTATTTGGGTGTGAGCAAAAACATGCTGTTTTTGTGCGTGTCCCTTTAAATGCAAATGAGCTGCTGCTCCCGGCCCGCTTTCCAAAAGAGGGCGGAGCTTTAACAGCTCATGCTTCGGTTGCTCAACAGCAACAAAGATGGAGAATCTCACGCAGGCAAAATGAGGATTGTCAGTAACGGTGTTCAGCCTTACATTGTTCAAACCGGAGTCGGACACTGAAGGAGAGACCCAGGAAGAAGTTACAACTTTTAGAATGCAACTGAATGGTTAGTGGATCAATTTATGTAGTTGCTGTGAAGTTGATTCAACTCATCAACTAGCATGTGCCGTCATGTTAATCTTTTGTGCAAATTTAACGTTGAATTGACCCTCGTTTGTGAAGCAGTCCGCTGAAAAATGACATCACATTAGTAGTCTGTTTTGTGGGTGAGTCATAAGTAACACCGAAACATTTCTGTCAAACACAACTTCTGTTTATGCTAGCGTAAAGTAATAGAGCGTATGGAGGCTAAGGGAAAGCGCACGGAAAATGGAGCTGCCTGAACCGAAGAAACGCATTGCATTGCTTGAAAATACTTACATTTTCTTCATCTGCAGCTTTGCCTTGCTTGTGAAAACAAAATGGCGGTGCTGTGGGTGGAAATGTGCAGATTAAGGGGCAGTAATATTATAAAAAGATCCCCTTCCTGCGTCACTAGGGGAGTAAAATCTGAGCGACTAATTTTTTCACATGCTTGCAGAGAAAGGCTTGCCAAAACAAAGTTACTGGGTTGTCCTTTTTCATGTTTTCTGGGTTGGTAGATGCCCCAGGGACTGGATTATAGCACTTAAACACGTAAAAAGTCAGATTTCCCCTTTAAAAAAAAGAAAAGTCAGATGTCCCCTTCAAAAAATCAAAAACTAATAAAAATTACAGAAGCACCAAACAAACTAAAAACTTAAAAAACTTAAAAACTTAAACTTTTATAATAAAATGAAAATAAACAAGTTGTCTATCTATCTATCTATCTGTCTGATATCTATCTATCTCTGCTAACGCCAAACTAAATTCCATTAAGGCATGTCAGTTCACTCAGCTGTCATCTTGGGTACTCCCCAGTTAAGCAAACTCATGAGATTTTGAATAAGAGCTAGTAAATAAATATATGTTTATAGTGGTTTATAGAGCAGAAAACATCCTAACATCACATCTAACTACCTACAGCAGAATCCACATTCTCATAGAACGGCTGCATCACATGGCTCGCTACAGACCGTACCAACACTTGTCTCTCTGTGTCTCTGTCTTTCTCCTGTAGGGTCTCAGAGGATCAGTGACAGTGAGTTCTCAGACTATGACTGTGAAGATGGTGTTGGCGTCGTATCAGGTAAGATGTTAGCAGGAACACAGTGAAAATGACACCATCTGATGGAGGTGATGAAGATATTTACTGCTAAATCCGTTCAATATGAAGTCGCGACATCTCACAGAACCGTATTTATTTCCAAATGATGATAACTGGACACCACTTAAATGCAATGTGATGAGGTCATTTGAAAACAATGTAGCATACTACTGTTTAAAATGTTGCATAATGCAACCTGTTTCACTTACTACTAGCTGAATTCTGCGCAGTATCAGTGTTGTAATTGTAACCAAAATTAAAATTATTTAAATAAAAATTCTGTTAACTGAAATAAATATAAATGAAAATATAAGTTAAAAACTCCGACTTAAAAAACTTGAGATGAAAGTTAGAAATGTTGCCTTTGTCACATATATCATCCAACTATCATCTTGGAAATAAATAACTATTTTTAATTTTTAATCCACATCTGTGTTTAAATCTCTTAACTTTTAGCAGTTGAACTAAATAAATCAAGTAAGAGATGTGGGATACACATATTCCACACAAATGTTAATGTCCTGCTATGCACAGTATACAGTATTGCAGGATGTTATAGGTGTCTTCACCACTTATCAACCTAATACTGGTGCCAAAAATGTTCATCTCAGACGGGAAGGGAAAGCCTAAACAGGCTAGAAACACACACATCCATGCACCCTTTTTAAAATTCCAGCCATGTTCTTTGTGAGAGAGGGAAGCCCTCTCTCAGTCTCTCTCTCTCATTGATTTTGGCTCTGTCTCCGGGCCGGTTGTAAAGTGCTGATGCAGTGCATTCCGCCGGGAGGAGATGATTAACATTCAGAGGAATTATAGATCGTTGCTTTCCCTTCATGCGGTCTGTGCAGCTGTAGTTGTTTTGTGGCCCCTGTGTTTAGCAGCCGTTCATTTATTGCAGCATGACGCACTGGTGCCGATGCAGTCTCTGCGCTGGAGCACACGGAGGTCACATTCAGAATGAGGTTGTGCATATGTGTGTGTGTTCACAACAGACAGACCAAACTAATGTTGCTTGTACTGTAATAGATACAGTAGCTCTGTTCCAAAAGCTAGTGAGCTGCCTGGTTATAGGTGATGCAAAGATTATTACTGAAGGTAACCTTTTAATACCTTTATTCAGCAATGATGCATCAAATTCACCGAAAGTATCCTTTGTAGATAAAGCAGACACAAAATTATAAATAAATGCACTTATATTTAATGATTATAATTATTTATTTACTAAAAAATGACCCATTTTTTGTGGATGCTGCATATTTAGTATATTTATTTGAGTATTATACCATTAACAACATCAAAACATCAATTGTGAGTTCACAATAAAAAGTAAAATAAGCCGTCAGAGAGACAGAATTTCTCTCCTCAGACTTCTCTTTGATACATTGTTCTACCTTCAGCCTGTTTTAATGTGCGATACAGTCAGTTGAACATCAATCTTTTGTAATCATGCGAGGCACTGACCTTAGCGTGGCCACACTGAATGCTGGGTAATGAAATGCCATCAGGCTGAGTGCGCTGATGGCTCTTGCATGAGGAAAAAGTCATTATTCTGGTTTTGGTTGTGAAAGCCGTTTTCTGATTTAATGGGAGATAAGTTCAATCATGGCTGGAACATATAAGCAACTTTTACTGCAATTTAAGAACCAGTTATTGTGTAAACACACAGCAGCATACAATATATCATCTAAAACAGTGTTAAATAGATGGTCCAAAACAAGTAAACATTTTTCATGAAGGAATATACTTATTAAAGCATATTCAGATTGCTATTAGTAAATGGTTTAGAAGTTTTGCAATAGTCACAGATGATTAGTTCATTAATTTTTTCTCTTTTCTTTGTTACAGACTATAGAAATGGCAGGGACCTCCAGAGCTCCACTCTCTCTGTGCCTGAGCAGGTCTTATCGTCCAATCATTGCTCTCGGTCAGCCGACATCAACCGGGCGCGGTCACGGTCGCCCAGCATGCCCCCTTCTCAGAGGTATGACAGATCTCTCTGTTTTAACCTTTTCTGTTCTTAAATATCTGAACTGTGGTTTAAGGGTTTTGATTTTTCAGCGTATCAGTGAATCAATATCAATGATCATGCCCCTCTCAAACTTTGTTTTGGAGTCACAAAGCTCTATTATAACATATGTTTAGTTCACATGTATTTTGTAGAAGTTTTTTCCCTGAAGTCCATTTATAATATTAGACAAGTTTATTTATTTATTTGCTTAATTACTTTCTTACTTATGTTTAGTAAAATGGTAGATGGGGTTTCTAGCAAGCCTTGGCAATTTGGCATGGTAATAGAAATATACAATCACTGGCCACTTTATTAGGTACACCTTGCTAGTATAGGGTTGGGCCTCCAGAACTGCCTTAATTCTTCATGGAATAGATTCAACAAGGTGCTGGAAATATTCCTCAGAGATTTTGGTATATATTGACATGATCACATCACGCAGTTGCTGCAGATTTGTCAGCTGCACATCCATGATGCGAATTTCCCGTACCTCCGCGTCCCAAAGCTGCTCTATTGGATTGAGATCTGGTGACTGTGATTGAGCTTTGTGACATGATGGGTTATCCTGCTGGAAGTAGTCATCAGAAGATGAGTACACTGTGGTCATAAAGGGATGGACATGGTCAGCAACAATACTCAGGTAGGCTGTGGTGTTAAACGATGCTTAAGAGGCCCAAAGTGTGCCAAGAAAATATCCTCCACACCATTACACCACCAGCAGCAGCCTGAACCGTTGATACAAGGCAGGATGGATGTTATTTACGCCAAATTCTGACCCTACCATCTGAATGTTGAAGCAGAAATCGAGACTCATCAGACCAGGCAACGTTTTTCCAATCCTCTATTGTACAGTTTTGGTGAGACTGTGTAAGTTGTAGCCTCAGTTTCCTGTTCTTAGCTGACAGGAGCAGCGTGTGTGTCTTCTGCTGCTGTTGCCTATCTGCTTCAAGGTTGGACGTGTTGTGCGTTCAGAGATGCTCTTCTGCAGACCTCGGCTATTTGAGTTACTGTTGCCTTTCTATCAGCTTGAACTAGACTGGCCATTCTCTGACCTCTGGCATCAACAAGGCATTTTCACTCACAGAACTGCCGCTGACTGGATATTTTCTCTTTTTCGCACCATTCTCTTTAAACCCTAGAGACGGTTGTGCGTGAAAATCCCAGTACATCAGCAGTTTCTGAAATACTTAGACCAGCCCGTCTGGCACCAACAACCGTGCCACGTTCAAAGTCACTTAAATCAACTTTCTTACCCATTCTGATGCTCAGTTTGAAATTCAGCAGATCATCTTGACCTTGTCCACATGACTAAATGCATTGAGTTGCTGACATGTGATTGGCTGATTAGATATTTGCATTAATGTGCAGTTGAACAGGTGTACCTAAAAAATTGGCCGGTGAGTGTACATTTGCTTTAAAGGGGCTATATTTTGTAGCAGTTGTTTTTCCCTGAAGTTCACTTATAATGTAGACTATTAATAATAGTAATAATTATTATTATTATAATTTTTTATTCAGCTTAGTGTCATTATAGTGCAAGGAAATCCAGTTGGCCCCTTTAATTACACTGTTTTAAAATGACCTGTGCTCTTAAAGCAGTTGGATGTGTAAGGGTTGGTGTCATTGAACAGTAACCACATTTCTTCCACATGAAGAGTTTGGGTTCATCCCGCCATTATCAGCTCCAACAAAAACATGATCCTCTCTCTTCCCTCAAATCTTTCCATCTCTCTTCTGAAATTCCATCTATATTCTCTCCATCTGCCTGCAGTCATTTTCTCACCTTACCTCGAACCCGACACAGTCAGCCTCATGACAGTGAGCTGAAGGAACTCAGGTAGAGCCAATGCAGCCGACGTTCGTCCCCATTAACCTCCCTGCTAGAAGCCGCCACTAACAAACACATCAGGGTTTCTCAAGCCATGACTTCCTCTGAACTTTAACGAATCCGGGTTTTCAGTACTTTCATAATCATGATAAAATGCAGTTTGATACAGTTTTTTTGTTTAGTTGAAAACCTGCATTCTTGAGGGTCTCTGACATTGAGAAACCTTAATCCTCACAACCTCATGTTGACATTTTGACACTGACCACATGTGTACTGGTATAAAGACAAGACTCCTTAAGGTGCTAAATACCTTTTTTTTGTAGTTTGTTTTTGTTGCGGATGCAGCATCCACTCAGAATTGCAGTTTTGCATTAGCAGATTAATATGCCAATGCTGTGATGCTCAAATAAGCATAGAATTAGAAATATTAAGCAAAATACTTTAATGAAATGTTAATGTTTTGTTTTTCAATCAGTACTTTTCAGCGTTCAATGAATTATACTTGTAATTGAATATAAATGACTGTAGATTAAAGCACAAAAATAAACATAAAAATAAAGTAAAAAATGTAAAAAAAAAACATTTCTATATATATATATATATATATATATATATATATGAATAATATATATATTATGAACTGTAAAGCATTTTAGGCGTAAACTTTTTTTTTTTTTTTTTTTTTGATATTTGAAAAAATGACTTTTTATTTATCAATTCAACAGTTCACCGGTGATTTATTAATGTCAATATGACGTTTAATGACTAAAAAACTAGGAAACATGAAGATAAAGAAGGAGAAAAACAACAAGCTGAAAGAAGAGCACATGTATTTCCACATCCCTCTGTCCTAATGTACACCATCCCTGCAAATGTATATATTTCCCAAGAAAGGTTGGAGAATATATACACCATTATACCTAACAAGCTTCTGTCTTTGTAAGAATGGTGAGCTACTGTATGACTTTGACTCATTCCTAAAGCATCATCATCATTTTCTCACAAGGTCATCATAAAGAATCTGAGCACTCATTTTTTCAGCTAGCTCAGATTTTGTTTTAATAATCAGTGAAGAATGATGTAAAATGTGCATAAATACAGTACTTCACTATGAGTGTATTAATAGGATCGTAGTTTGCTATACATCGTTGTGTGTTTGTCTATAATCTCTAACTTGGTGTTTTGTGTAAAAAGTTGTCTAGCAGATGCATTAATCTGTAATGTTTTTATGATAAAACACTTAAAAAGATATTTTATATGATTAAATCTTGATGAAGTTTGTTTAATGCACAGTCAGTGTTGGTTTATGCGAGTCAGTTCCAAATATCTGGATCTTTTTGGCAGCCGTGGCAATAGCGTGTGTCCCATCAATCGGCAGGCTGTGGTCAGGTTACCGCGTCCTGCTGGGATGGCCCGTCATAGAAGTGTACAGTGACATAGAGGGGTACCGGTGCTGCAGTCTATTTGGGTCAGCCATTTATGGCCTGTCTAAAATGTTGGCAGCCTTTTTGTTTCAAGTTGAAGACATTATATGGGATGATATCCAACACTGAGAGCAACCCTGCTGCCCTGTCATGAGCTGGGCCCGTTTCACTACCGAACAACCCCAAAGTCTTCATCTTGACTTCTTAAAATGAAGTTTATTTTCTTAATCCATTTGCAAATAGCATTTCCTTGTTCAATGCATAAATCTCACTAAATTTAGAGACGTTTACAGTGTGTCTAAACTAGTGCTGTATAATCGTTTAATCGTGATTAATCGCATCTAACATAAAAGTTTGTGTGTGTATATATATATATATATATATGTATATATATATATATATATATATATATATATACACAAACTTTTGTTAATCGGTTTGAAAGCACGTCTAAACTAAGAAATAACTTTTTCCAAAAACAAGCGATAACAATGACAATGTGACAACAAATGACAACAAAGTGATCTTAAGGTATACTGTGACTAGTAGCTGCATTTCGTTCCAAGCATGATTGTTTTTTCTTTTGGAATTAAAGTTACGCAGTTCTATTTCACTGTTATTTTTTGACCTTTTGAAATATTACAGAATTATGATATGAAAACAGTTTTAGAAAGTGTTGTAATGCTAATAATATATTTCTTTGCATTCAAAATATACAGACACACACACAAAAAAAAATCCCAAATCCTTATTCTCTCTCATTAAGGGATAGGAATCATAAGGAAGGAATGCACAAGTTAATCAGTCCTAAAATAGCCAATTATTACAAAAATAATTTGCTTAAAACTACACAAAAATATTTTTTAATTTGAAAAAAAATTTAAGCTGCCATTTTAAAATGTTTAGTTTTAGTTTGAGTACTACTTTTAAGAAATCTTTTTTTCTTATTATTTGCATATTATTATTTATTATTTTTATTATTTTATTACTTGCATATTATTATTTCAGACAGTGTAGTCACTGCATGTATCTCAGTAATTATTTATACTGTGTTGTATAGTATATAATATTAATCAGTGTTCGGATGCTGGGCAACTTTTCATCACTACACGTGTTTCTGTGTTGTCTTGTGCATTATTGTGTGTTATTGTGTGTTACACTGTTAAAAAAAATGTATAGCAGTGTTGCTTCCAAAGGTATTTTTCTCATTCATTTTCTCCATAGGGATTTTTAAAAATTCATAAATAAATGATAATTGTAGGTCTGTCCTGAAAGGTTTGCATATTATCTCTGAAAATCTTTTTTTTTCTCTCTCTCTGGATAAAATGGATGGGATTTGTCCTTATGTAAAATTATGGGAATAATCTAAGAATACTCTTTCCTTCCACAGTTTTTAGTAATGAGATACATTTTGAATTTCTTTATTTGTTTGAAATAATTCTTGTTTATTTTTATGCTTCTGTGACTTGCTGGATTTCATAGTCTTAACTTCAACTAAATGATGCTGTTAGTGTATCTTTAAGTCTTATAAAATCAGCAACAAAACCAAATGAAAAGTGTATCATCCAGCATAGAACTGTTGGGCTAGACTCATACATCAGTTGCTTCCAAGTGCCAAAGACGACACAACTTAACTATGGACCTGTAGGAGTCTCTCAGCGCTGCTTCCTGAGACTCCATCAGCCTGACACAACCCACCTCTCCCACACTAAACACCGACCTGTTTCCCCCCAATCACGTTTCTCCAGGAATTACGGAGCACCAGACAGGCATGAGTATCACCACAGGTCCCGTTCAGCAGACCAGCGGGCCGCAATGGAGCGTCCCATGTACAGTCGCTCTCGCTCCACAGAGCGGCCGCCCGACGGCCCCCACATGAGATCTTCGATGCCCTCCCTGCCGTCAGGACACTCCGCGCCACCCTCCCCTGCCTTATCGAGGTGACCCAGATCAAAGCAGCCGCTCACCCCGCAAAACAGCCCTGACTAATCCAACAAAACACCCTTCATGTGTTGACAAAGATCCCCGGCATCCCCAACCAACCCTTTGATTTTTTCTGCCCCCTCTGCTGTTATATCTGCTCCATCTCATGATCCCTGTAGATGCACCAGATACGGTTCATTTCTTTTTACTGATTTGTTTTATACCAAAAACACTCCATACTTTTAGTGAGTGAGTGGTGTGGAATCTCCATTGGTTATCTCTATATTGTGATATTTAACTCATTTGTTTTTCCCTCATTTGGTTCTTTTGTCTTGAATACTAATATGTTTTGTTTGTCTTTGGTGATGGCGGAGAAAAGCGCACACTTCTCTTGCAGCATCACTGTGGAAGACTCACCTTCATGTGCCAAAGCATCAAGCATTTTGTCAAATGTAGTAAATGTGCGCACTTCTAATTCTTTGAGCGTTGTTACCATTAAACTCTACGTGTAAAGTACATATTTACAGAAGCCTCCGAGCAGGAATAATGTATGGAATAGATAAAAATAGATGGAAAAAAAAAAAGCAGCGCAACTGTTTGTTAACGTTTCTTGTGCAGCAAATCAGCATATTAGAATAATTTGTTAAGGATCATGTGACACTAAAGATTGGAGTAATGACAGAAATAAATGACATTTTAAAATATATTCAAACAGAAAATAGTTACTTTAAACTGTAATAATATTTCACAATATTACTGTTTTAACTGTATTTTTGATCAAATAAATGCAGCTTTGGTGAGCATAAGAGACTTAAAAAATCTTGCTGACCACAAACTTTTGAATTATTATTAGTGTATGACTTATATTTTAAGCTGGATTTCACCATGAAAATAGCTATAGAAGTTGACATGACATTAAAAACAAACATCATCTTTATTGGTACATATACCATAAGGTTTACCATATATTTACCTTATATTAGTTCTACCTTCATGATTATGCTAATAATTTTGTTTGAGTTTATACAAAATGCTGATGGACAACCATGTTTATTTATTGTTATTTTAATCCTCAGCATCATTCAAATGGATGTGCATGATTTTCCAGCACATGTATATGTGAAATATCATATATATGACTGACTGATCCCTTCATTTGCCTATTTTTTTTATAATGTATCATTTTCAACTGGTTTTTCATTTGCTGATGCTTCATAGAGCAACTCTGAAATCTCTTTTTCCTTTTTGTTTAATGTCCTTTAATGATACTTTTGATCAGCATTTCCTTGCTAGCACTGTCAGTGTTCAGGGTTATGCCTTGCATTATAGAAATAAGGTACATGCACAGAACAACAGTAATAATGGTGATTGTGTTTTGTGTACTAGGGCACATCCTCGTGGTGGATCAGTTCAGACCAGCCCCACTGGGACCCCTGTGAACAGCAGGAGAGGACGACAGCTACCACAACTGCCTCCGAAAGGGACGCTGGAAAGAAGTATGTTTGTTTTTCTGTGTAGCTCCTTTTTTTCGCCATTGTTGGCTCTTGCTCATGTTTATTTGAGAGGTGGGATTGCATAAATGACTGACTGCGGCAAATGTTGTGGTTTGCTATAGATACAGTCAGTAATGCACCAAATCCCAGTTATAGTAGTTACCTGTTCATTTCAATAGGGAAAATGAAGAAAAGTATACAATAAATTTGACTTTTTTAACTGTTGAAATAGGAATTTGAGCGAGGGGAAAAAATATACTTCTTTAATTATACTGTATAATGGTCACACTTTACAATAAGGTTCCATTTGTTAACATTAGTTAACTGCATAACAATAAAAGAAAAAATCTAAAGTGTTTATTAGTCTTAATGTTAATTTAAACATTTTCTAATACATTACTAAAATCAAAAGTTTTATCTGTTAATATTATTTAATGGACCTGAGCTGCTTTGAACTAACAATGAGCTGTTATGTTTTTATTAACTAATGTTAACAAAGATTAATAAATACTGTAAAAAAAATTAGTTAAAGGTGCAGTAAGCAATTTCTGAGAAACGCTGTTGAAACATACACGCCCCTACCCAAAAGGATCACACCCCTATCTTGATAGCTCCACCCCCAAATTCACAAACATGCTATGCAACACAGGCACCTCCCCCCTAATGAGTGTATACGCCCCTTACTGCTGATTGGCTACAAGTGTGTTTTAGTGCTTAGTCCAATCCACTTTCAACACCGTTTCTCAGAAATCGCTTACTGCACTTTTAACGCATCAGCTAGCATGGGACCTTATTGTAGTGTTACCTATAAAATATACTTTTTGTCAACATTCCAATATAATAGCATACATATAACCACAAATCTAACAGACATGTGTCCACCAAAGTGGTAAAACGCAGCACTCATCACTGTCACTTTTTACCCAGCCATCCAATCACAGTGGAGTAGGGGCGGGATCAATACCACACCGACTAACCGCCACATCCTGCTTGTACATTGTCAACAGACAACATTAACACGCACAACAATGGAACTAAATCATTTAAAGCAAGAGCCAGAAGAAATACTTTACATTGTATCAGCATTTTTATATTCAGAAACAAACTATCTGTGAAATCAGATACTGTGGATATTCCATATCATAAGCGTCTCAACTGAAAAAGCGCTAAAGCATTTTCCAATGCTTTGGTGGACACACAAAACTCTAATTTTGATTTTAAGATAGTAGGGAAAATCATATTTTGTTGCCAAATTTATTGGTTACTGTTGTCCACACAAGTTATTTGGGTAACTATGATAACAGTTTGTTTCCCCCACTGGTGGGCGGGGCCTTCTTGCTGATTGAATCTATCGAACTGGTGTAACTGGTTTGACAACAAAGCTTGTCATTTCAGTAAATGATAAACCATATTAACTGCATTTAGTTCTTTAGGAAAGGTTTGAAAAGCAGAAGTGTTTCGAGTGTGAATTGTTGTCGTTTTTCAGGGATTGTTACACATTATCACAACATTGCACTGTTCCATTACCCCATTGGCTAAATATGACACAGTTTGGGTGCCAGTCACTTCCTGTGGTTATATTTGAGTGTGTGATACACACATGGTCATGTAAATGACATGTGTGGTTTAGTTGTGCATGTGCGCTCTGATGTTTCCCTCTCTCATTCCTCTCTCAGAAGATGGAGATGAAGAACTTGAGCCTTGTCCAGGTGTGTAACACCGTCTGTGAAGGTTTAATCTGTCAGAAAGATCTTCTGATTGAATTAAACCTTTCTGCAATGGTCTTGAGCTGATATTTCCTCTATAGACGGGTCTAGAATCAACCTCAGCTTATAGAGCTTTTTGGACGTCAGATTTCCTTTTCATTTTGGAAGCATCAAATGCTCCGTCAGAGCTTTCTCTAAAAGAGGTTATAAAGCCAGGTCCATTGCAAGCTCTTCGTGTTTATGTCATAAACAATGGTAGTTTTTCCTTTTTTCCATTGTCTTACTGTAACTGTGATCGTGTAATGTTGTGATGATAAAGGATTTTCCAAATGTATTTTTGTTTTCCCAGTGACTTTTGTTTTGTTTTAAAAGAAGTCACAGTATTTTTGTCTTGTCCAAATCGCTGGTTGAATTTACAGACCTGTTGTTCTGTTTTGCAAACAACGTTGCTCAAATGTTGTTGTAAAATATTATTCATGTGGAGTCATCATTTAAATCAATTTGTCTCAGATTATTTTGGAGAAATTCGAATAGACTGGCAGTCTTTGACATACAGTAAAAGTATAGAGCTGTGAATATGAATACTTGAGACAGTTTGACACATGTAATCTCTTCTGAAACTCTAGAGGAGACTCGTGTGAGATTACTGGGTTTTTTTCTCAGGACAAAATCTAAGAAGCACGAGTCTTTCGAAAAATGTCAGTCTTCAGTTACTTCTTTCATTGAATTGTCTAGTGACTTACAGTACATTAACTGTTAAATCCTCACTGTTAAATCCAAACTGTGATGTTTGTGTTTCCTGCTGAACTCCAGAAGACGGATGGATGGATGGATGGATGGATGGATGGTGGGTGGGTTGTTTGGATGGATGGATGGATGGATGGTGGGTGGGTGGGTTGTTTGTGTGGGTTGTTTGGGTGGTGGGTGGGTGGGTGGGTTGTTTGGGTGGATGGTGGATTGTTGGATGGATGGATGGATGGATGGGTGGGTGGTGGGTGGGAGGGTTGTTTGGATGAATGGATGAATGGATGGATGGATGGTTGGATGGATGGTGGATGGGATGGTGGATGGGTGGGTGGGTTGTATGGATGGATGGATGGATGGTTGGTTGGATAGATGGTTGGTTGGTTGGTTGGTTGGATGGGTGGGTGGAAGGATGGTGGATGGATGGGATGGTGGTGGGGTGGGTGGGATTGATGGATGGATGGATAGTTGGGTGGGTGGGTGGGTTGGTGGATGGTGGTTGAATGGGATGGTGGGGTGGTGGGATGGATGGATGGTTTGTTGGTTGGTTGGGTGGATGGATGGTGGATGGATGGGATGGTGGGGGATGGGATGGATGGTTGGTTGGTTGGTTGGGTGGTTGGATGAATGGGTGGGTGGGTGGGATGGATGGATGGATGGTAGGCAGGCAGATAATAGATAGATAGATCCTTGATGAATAAAAATATTTATTTATTTTAAAAATAAATTGTGTAAAATAAACCCAACTGTGTTATGTATAAACTGAGCCTGAACAGAAGTGTATATTATAGAAATCAGCTACTTAGAACCATGACATCTGAGCTGATTTAGGGTCAGTTCATACTTTAAGTTTGTGTCAGGTTCAGGTTTGAAAATGAAAAATCGGTTGTACACACACGTACAAGCACAAACAGTTTCCAACCGATTGCACTTCCTCCACTCCCATCTGCCACATCCGTTGTATTTGTCACAAGATCTGGTCTATTGGGAGTGTGTGTGTGTGTCTGCCACCTTCCCAGCATCCATCTCTGCTTTCTGTCCATCTGATATTTACTCTACATCAGCTGTTTGAAATACACTCTCATTCTTTTTTCATATGACACTCAAAATGAGTGTACAGGAGGATTTATTAGAAGTTTGACTTATATTTTGTGCATTTGTAGGAATTTTAGCACTGTTTTACTCCATTGCTCCTGTTGTTATTTTAAAGCGTATGAGATGAGGCCTAACGGCCCAGCCGTAAATGGGAGGAAAGGCAAGTCTCTCCAGGCGTGTGTTTGCAGTGTAGCTTTGCAGTATTTTTCTCTTTATTTTCTTTTCTGAGGGGACATTTCAGGGGCTGAGGGGCTGGGCAATATATCAAATAATCATAATATATTTGCATTTGATTTTAAAGTCACTATGAAATTACTCTGCATATAGTTTATATTTAGATTCACCAAGTTTGATTTATTTTTGTTATTCAGTATTGTCACATTTTTATTAATTAAAATGTTATATTTTATTTTTTATAATATTATTTTTAAGTACATTTTTACTGTATTTTACACACGTGTATGGCCACTTTATTTAGCTATATCGCCCAGTCCTTTAAAATGTCTTGTCTTTTCTTAAAACTATTGTCATTGAAGGATTGATGCGTCACGAATCTTGCATGGATGAGTCGGTTTCTCTCTCTGTTTCTAGGTCAATCTCTCCCTCTTCACATCTCTCATATATCTCTCTTGAGTGGGTTGTCAGTGTTTTAATGTGTTTTGCTGTGAATAATGAGGGACATCTAAAGACGTCTTAAATTAAATTTGGATTGTGTTGCATTAAAATCGAATTTTGTCTGCATAAATGTTTTGCTCTGAGCTGTATACAGCCAGATAAATGTTCAGCCTTTTCTGTTTAAAGCCACTTTTAGATGTTAAAAACACATTGTTTTGTTCTATACTCTTTCTACAGAGTGGAATTATTGAGATGTTATATAATTTCATATTTTAATATAAGTGTAAATCAGTCGGTTCCACAGATAGCAGGATGCAGTTACAGATTTTGACCAGCAGATGGAGCACAATCATGTGTAGAAAGGAGCTGTTCACTTCTTCAGTGCTGAAGTATCTTAGAATTATTCCCAGAATTGTTCCGTCTACCTCCCCAAATTTATTCACTGTTTTTGCAAAGATAAAATATAGACGCATGCAGACTGTATTTTTGGAACAAACACTGATGTGTGAACTGTACAGTGGCCTCAAAAAATATTTGAATATCTAAGCCAGTCTCAAGGTATTGCATTAGACACAAAATATCAAACCAAGTGGCATTTATTTAAAATAAAAAAAGCACACATTTTAAGTGAACTTAAAAGTTTGAAGGAGAGAAGAATGACAAGACGTGTTTGGTCACGTAAGCCGCAATTAATATTGTCTAAATGACTTAAGTGTTCAAATAGGTTTTGAGGCCACTGTACCAATCCCTTACTTTCTCTGACACGCTACACGTCTTCTCGAGCCGTATGTTAACGCTGCCTGTGTCTCTGTGTTAATTACCTGCATGATAAGAGGTGACATGGGAGGACCAGCAGAGCTCAGTGGTCAGTGCTGGTCACTCATCTAACGGCCATCAGGAGGAGACACACATCGCTGCTCAGACAGGTTTGACCTCTGACCTCTCTGACCTTGACCCTGTGTGCTCTTTCCTCTGAATGATTTTGAGCTCTGACTTTAAAGGAATAGTTCACCTAAAAATAAAAATTCTGACCTCATTTACTCATTCACCCTAAATTTGTTCTAAACCTGTATGAGTTTCTGTCTTCTGTGAGACACAAAAGAAAATATTTTAAAGAATGTCGATAACCAAACATTTTCTGGTCCCCATTGACTTCCATAGTATTTTTTTTTTTCATACTATGGAAGTCAATGAGGACATTTTATCTTGTCTTTCAAGAGGCATCATAAAGGCAATTTATTCATTCGTTAGTTTTAGTAAAAGAACATATACCTTTCAAATGTTTGGGATCGGTTTTGAAAGAAGTTTTTATGCTCATTAAGTCTACATTTAAAGGTACAGTAAGCCATTTCTGAGAAACGCTGCTGAAAGTGGATCGGACCGAGCACCACAACACACTTGTAGCCAATCAGCAGTAGGGGGCGTGTCCACTCGTGATGGGGGAGGAGAGAGAGTGAGCAAGAGGGAGATTTGAAGAAAGACTGTAGAGAGAGAGATGGCTGAGAGACATTACAAAAGAGAAAAGGTTATGATCAGGCATGAGCTTTAGCACCCGCGTTAATATTAGAAAAGCTTTCCAGCACTGGAGAGACCTAAGCAGGAAGGCCTGAAAATAGACGCCGAGATAGCAGCCATATCACCCTGTAGCCCAAGACTGATTGCCTACTGAAGCTAAGCAGGGCTGAGCCTGGTTAGTACCTGGATGAGAGACCTCCTGGGAAAACCAGGTAGCTGCTGGAAGAGGTGTTATTGAGGCCAGCAGGGGGTGCTCACCCTGTCGTCTGTGTGGGTCTTAATGCCCCAGTATAGTGACGGGGACACTGTACTGTAACAAGCACCGTCCTTCGGATGAGACGTTAAACCGAGGTCCTGACTCTTCGTGGTCATTAAATATCTCATGCCACTTCTCGTAAAAGAGTAGGGGTGTAACCTCGGTATCCTGGCCAAATTCCCTCCATTGGCCCTTACCAATCATGGCCTCCTAATAATCCCCATCCATTGAATTGGCTCTATCACTCTCTCTCCTCTCCACCTACAGCTGGTGTGTGGTGAGCGCACTGGCGCCATTGTACTGTGGCTGCCGTTGCATTATCCAAGTGGATGCTGCGCACTGGTGGTGGATGAGGAGAGACCCCTGATATGATTGTAAAGCACTTTGGGTGTACAGTAGTACATATGAAAGCGCTGTATAAATGCCTCATTCATTCATTGCGTTGTTTCTGCTCCGTACATGAGTATCATTGGTTTAGCTGTTTCACAGAACCAAGATATGCTAATTTTAGCTATAGTAACAAGACAGTTTTGAGTGTCACAAGCATTATTCTGCTTCACTTCAGCTATGATAAAGAGACATCCACTTTTGCATTTTGTGTTTGTGCATTTTAGGGGCGGAGCAATGAAGCGAGGGGTGTGTTTGTTTGGAAGGATTTTAAATATCAACAGTGTTTCTCAGAAATCGCCTACTGCAACTGCATTTAATAAAAATCATTAAAAACAGTAATATTTTAAAATGTAATTTAAAATGTTCACATTTTTATTTGAAATAGTACAGATTTTACAATGTTCCAAAAAAAAAACAAATCTTACTAATCAGAAACTTACTATGCAAAAGTTTTGCATAGTAAGATTCGAAAGACATCAAATCATACTGATGATTCAAAATGATTCTGTTTCGAAGCCCTCGAATCACCACAGTCTGGTGATGCTTGCTAGACATGGTGTAAATGCAATGAAAACTTGCATAAAACGTGCATAAAAACACCTTTTACAAACCCCATGATCATATAATGCCATTAAATATGAAGTGTCTGTATAATATGTGTTATTTTATTAAACTGCAGGTATTGTTTTATGTAGAGCTTGGTTAATCAGGCCAATAAGACACTATAAACTAAAACTCATCCTTTTTATTATAAACATGTTTTTCAAATGTCTACAAATTACAAACTTAAAAAAAAACAAAAAACAACAGTAACACTTTACAATAAGGTTCATTGGTTAACAACATTAGTTAACATGAACTAATAATGAACTGCACTTCTACAGCATTTATTAATCTTTGTTAATGTTAATTTCAACATTTACTAATACATTATTAAAATCTTGTTAACATTAGTTAATGCACTGTGAACTAACATGAACAAACAATGAACTGTATTTTCATTAACTAACGTTAACTAAGATTAGTAAATACAGTAACAAATGTATTGCTCGTGGTTAGTTCATGTTAGTTGATACATTAACTAATGTTTAACTAATGAACCTTATTGTAAAGTGTTACCAAAAAAAAACAACATATAGACATTGGTTCGTGGGTTCACAGAGATCATCGCCCCCTAGCGGCGAACGATTTAAATTTAGAAACTTTTTAAAATGGTTTTACTGTAACAAAGCCTTGTTTACCGAAATCACATGACTTTGCTCGAATAACTGGCTTGAGTCAAATGATTCGCAAAAGTTTCACGAAGCGTGTTTTTTCGAACACGCCCATCACTAGTACACATGCTCTCTTTATGTGGGTTTTCATTGTGCGTTCACCTTGTACAATCAGACCTCATTCAAAAAAAGAAATGCTCATGATTTCAACAGCATATCATTAAACTACACGTGAGATGTTCATCTCCACTTTGTGCACAAAGCTGACGGAAATTATAGAGCTGTGTATGATGAATACAGCTTCAGACGAGTACATCACTGTATTGAATGTTTTACTGAGCTAAACGCAGACGAGACGACAGTGAAACGAGTGTGACACCGCAAGACATTGTTTCTCTTGCTCTGAGGATCTGGATCCTGAATAGCTCTCTGATGAGACGGTTGTGTGCGTGTGTGTGTGTGTGTGGGTGGGTGGGGTTAATAGGGTCCGTATCAGGTCTGGCTAATGAATGTCCCATCAGTGCAGCCGTCTGTGTGGAATGGGATCATCTTGTGGGTGATTAATGCATGAGAAATGTGCTTGGGTACACAAGATCATGGACGCAGGGTCGTTGCGTGATTAATGCGGTGGCGAATCAAAGCACGGCTCAAGAGAACAATGAAGAACAGAGAAAAAACAAGCCGTATCAGCAGATTGTGTTCTCTGTGAAGAAGACACAGATAAAGAATTTAAATATGGAGAGGAGGAGGAGGGTGTCCAATTAGTGCAATACAGTGTCCTTAGACGCCAGCATCATTATATAAGACTCCAAACAGGCATTGAACAAATGATCTAAAAGAGGATGCTGGGAGATCAGTGAGAATTAGGGCTAAACTGAAGGATGAGCAGGACACCTTTCAGTGAGTGAATTAGAGATGGGCGAAGTGAACGGTGATTGTCTGACTAGTCAGTTTGTGAGATCAGCTAGTGTTTTTTTTTAGCTTTAGTACTTTTAGTGACATTCTTTCATTTAGACTTTGCTTTGGATAGTTTTGGCATGCTAACAATAAATGGGTGTTCAAACCAAAGACTTTAGATATACAAAGACGGTGCACTCATATTACCATGAATGGGAGAAAGTGCAACGTGCAATATGTCAGAATAAGCCCCGCCTTCTAAATAAAAGAGCCAATCGGCAATTGGTAAAGTCATTGCGTCACTGCAACTGCCGTTAGAAGCTCTGTTTGCTATTGAAACTGTGTTCTGAGATGCTCACTTATGACTCCACATTTTTGGCATGATTTGAGCGTTTAGAAACAAAATTTATGAGACAGTTGTTATCAGATTATATTAGTGATTTCAAATATGAATTTAAACATAAGATTGGTGAACAGCTTTGGAGAATTTGATGTTTCCACATACAGAGATAGGAGCTGTACTTGCATGACTGAAATAGCTGCCCGAGATGTGATCTCATGTGAAATGACAGGCCTTAAATGGATACTTCACCGAAAAATAAAAATTCTGTCATCTTTTACTCACCCAAATTTGTATGAATTTCTTTCTTCTGCTAAACACAAAAAGAGATATTTTGAAGAATATGGATAACCAAACAGTTGATGAGCCCCATTGACTTCCATAGTATTTTTTCCATATTGGGGAAGTCAGTGGGCCCATCAACTGTTTGGTTATCCATATTCTTCAAAATATCTCTTTTTGTGTTTAGCAGAAGAAAGAAATTCATACAAATTTGATGTAAGTAAGTGAGTAAATGATGACAGAATTTTCATTTTTGGGTGAACTAACCCTTTAAAGGGACTTTGGTTCAAACTGACAGCAGTTTCAGTCAGAGTTCATCGTTTAAGGTGAAATGAGTTACTTGCAGCTGTTGCTGATGTGATGTGGGTGTATCAAAATTTAACTTAATAAAACTTGTGGCCATTTAGAGATTTATCATTCACTATGTTATGCATGGCTGTGAATGATACAAATGGTAGATGAACTCAGTGGCTGTCAACGATAAAATTGTTGTGTGTAGAGGGGCTTTTGGCTTTGTGTTTTGTATACTTCCTTTCAAAGTTTGGGGTCGGTAAGATTTTTAAATGTTTTTGAAAGAAGTCTCTTATGCTCACCATTGTTGCATTATTTGTTAAAACACATTAATATTGTGAAATATTCTTACTGTTTAAAATAACTGTTTTCTATTTAAATATATGTTAAAATATAATTTATTCTTGTGATCAAAGCTGAATTTTCAGCATCATTACTCCAGTCTTCAGTGTCACATGATTCTTCAGAAATCATTCTAATATGCTGATTTGATATTATTTAATGCATCCTTGCTGAATAAAAGTATTAATTTCTTACTGACCTCAAACTTACTGACCCACAAAATTTTCAGTAAATGTACACTAATATTGTTATTGTGCTCAGATATTGTATCTGTCAGTGTTGTGTTTAGCAACCTTATGTCTCTAAAAACACATCTGATTTGGTGTCAGGACCTGGCGCAAATGATGCAGCAGGTTATTTCTCTTCAGGGTTTGTGGAGACTGTCCTCCTCCTCCTCTTTCTTCTATTCTTTTTTCTTTCCACAGGTCTTTTATTTTAAATTCATTCCCGTCTGCATGTTCTATTAACATTCCTCTAGTGTTTCAGGGTTTGTTTTTAAGCAGGACTGGCTGCGCTTGATGTTTTTCCTCTGAACTGTGATTTATTTTTCTTTTCTTTCTGTATCATAGAACTTGAAACATGTGTTTGAGGTTTTATCTGCTTGTTGTGTCTTGTATTTCCCCCCCTATATTTTATGTTGTTGGTGTTGGTGTTGTTGTTGTTGTTGTTGTGTTCCCTCCCATGTGTTTTTGCCCCTGGTTTCTCCTCCTGTCTTTCTGCACACCTCCTCTCACACCCCTCTCCTCTGTCTGTCTGTCCATTTTTGTGATGTGACCCCTTCCCCCTAACCCCCTCTTCCAGAAGACACGGACTTCCCCCGTCAGACAAACTCAGGTCTGTCCTTTCTTCTGCTTTGCTTTTCTCGTCTTCCTCCATGCCGTGTCCCAGCTCCTCTCTGTTTGTCGCACTCCAGTTCATTCACCCTGCTGGAAGAACCACAGCATACTGGCTTAAAGGATATAGATTGATTGATTGAGCATCTAGACAATCTTAAGGCCCGTTCACACCAAGAGCGATGACTATAAAGATAACTATAACAATAACTATATTAGCATCCACACCAGCTGACGATATTGTTCTTTTTATTGTAAGCGTGCACTGCAGTTCTGTCATCTGCTGCTCTAACCGCTCAAGCTCTTTGAAGTCTGGTGGATTCTGATTGGCTCTCAATGTTTTTATCATTCATCAGCTGAAAAAAAAAAAAAAAAAAAAGAATCGTTCTGAAAGTGATTACAACGATATTGTTTCTCTGTACCGTTATCATTACAGTTATGATGTGGACTCTGCTATTCTTTTATATTTAGAAAGATTTTTAGAACTATATTTTTATCGTTATAATTATCATCCTTGGTGTGAACGGGCCTTTAGACTACCTAAAGACTAGTTTTGACAAGCTTGAAACCATCAGAAGCTGTTTTTATATGGATATTCCAGCAGGTCAGACTGAAATATGCTTTGCAATGTAATTAATAAACAGTAAATATCAAGGTTGATCTCACAAAGAAAATGCCTTTTTTTTTTCACCCCAATTTAAAAGAGAGAAAAAAAGTATTTCAGCAATGTGTCACAGGGGACAAATGTGTCAATGTGTCAAATCTTAATGATTGAAGAATTGGCTTTATTTTCTTAAAGCAAATTATAATAATACAAGAAATATTATATTATATTATATATATATATATATATATATATATATAATAACAGGGACCTAATTTGTTACAATGTTGCATTTTTTTCTTGGTTCGGTTCGCTTTCACAAGGCAGCATTTCAAAGCATACCAAAATGTGTTTATGCAAGTATATATCAAGTCAAGTCAAATCACTTTTACTTATATAGTGCTTTATACAATACAGATTGTTTTAAAGCAGCTTTACTGTGATAACAGGAAAATTATGAATTTCGGCTCTTCATCAATTATTAAATTAGTTCATTTCATGATGAAGTAATCGTCCAGCTCAGTTCAGTTCTCAGATTCAGTCAGATTTTGTTGAATATTAAGTGTCCCTAACTAAGCAAGCCAGAGGTGACAGTGGCAAGGAACTCAGACTGCATTAGGTGACAGAATGGAGAACAAAACCTTGGGAGAAACCATATAATATATCATTTATAATGTAGTTAGAGCCTGAATAAGGCTTCGTCGACTTCGTCCCCAGTGCATGGGGAAGAGCATCACTGCTGGTTTTTATATAACACATTTCCCGTTATGAATTATGATACTGTTTGGTTCGTTGGTCCGTTGGGTCGAATTGCTTTCTTACCTCAACCACCTCATCCACAGTTGGTTTTTAATCGGGCCAAGGCCTCGTTCAGGCGATCTCAGAGCGTTTGTTTTGGTGTGGATCCGAGCTCGATTGCCGTGTTCATATATGCCTAAATGAACCGAACTAAAGGAGAAAACGCACCAGGTTCCAAAACAGGTTCAGGTTCCAAATGAACCAGGTGTG
Source organism: Ctenopharyngodon idella (assembly GCF_019924925.1). Taxonomy (NCBI): domain Eukaryota; kingdom Metazoa; phylum Chordata; class Actinopteri; order Cypriniformes; family Xenocyprididae; genus Ctenopharyngodon; species Ctenopharyngodon idella. The sequence goes on along the minus strand of NC_067235.1, from coordinate 29,036,899 downwards.
AATACATAGACATTTCTCATTCTATAGAACCTTTTTGGCATAAAGTGTTCTTCAAAATTGAGTTTAGAACCCCCATAGGGTTCTAAATAGAATCCTATTTAACTTTTTGTTTTTGTTTTTTGGAAGTGTATATATATGAGCATTTGTGAGATCCAACCATCAGTTTGTACTTTAGAATCTACAGTGGTATAATGAGTGTAAAAAACTGTAGAGGGGTAAATGCTGGGATTGTGCTTGAAAAGCAAACATCATCTCTTTCTGCTTTACTGGCCTTTTAAATCCATTACGCCTCTTCTCTGCCCTTTTCATGAGCATTTTATTCACCTGGTTCTAGAGTTACTTTCTGCTGTGAAGCTCATATGCTTCCTTACCAGCTCCAGTCATAATCATGTGTGATTGTGATCATGTGTGTTTTCCTATTTTGAAAACATTACAAAATGGTGGCATTCTTTGAGTGACAAAAAACTTTCTCCATCAGCCTTGGTTCTGGAATCATTTTCCCATTCAAGTTCTCCATAGGGATTTCAAAAAACTTAGAGGAACCGGAAAAGAGGTACAAGGTGTATTTAATGTGTTTTATGAGGCACTGAATCATTGTTAATGACACATTGATGAATCAGACATGGAACAATTTAAAACACGTATATTTGTAATGGTTTTAAAATAGTATCTTATGCTCACCAAGTAACAGTAATATTGTGCAATATTATGACCATTTAGAACTGTTTTCTGTTTTAATGTATTTTAAAATTAACTGATTCCTTTCAGCATCATTACTCCAGTCTTGAGCGTCACATGATCCTTCGGAAATCATTCTAATATGCTGATTTGGTGGAAACTGTGATATTTCGTGGGAATTTTTCATGAATAGAAAGTTCAAAAGAACAAAATCAATTTTAGATCAATTGAATGCATCCTTGATTTTAATAAAAATATTAATTTCTAAAAAAAAAACTTAGTGTATGTTAGTGTATATAGACAAATGTAAGCTGTTTGAGAGTGTAGGGTGACTGACTCTTTTGTCATTCTCAATGCTTTATGGGAGCTTTTTGCAGAGATTTTAACATTTTAAAAAAAAAAATTCTTTTTTTGATTGGTGGATCTCTCGTCATGGCTAATGTAATTATTCCTTATGAATTTGGCTATTCAAAACCATTTTTTCTGTTAGAGTTAGTTGAAAAGTAGTTGCAAAGTTACTTATAGTTAGTAGAATGTCTAAAGTGGACTATTGAAATAAAGTTTAACCAAAAATCTTTCTCTGTGGAGAAAAGGAATGGGATTTTGTACTTCCCGAAACCGACTGTTGTGTAAAGTTCTTGGTTATGTCTCGAGCTAATGAAGCTGGCTTCATGACGGCATAAGTGCAGATATATCACATCATGGCTATTTTCATAAGGTGTTAATGTGAGTTTAGGTTTAATTTGCATCCACTTTAATCTTCTTTTACTAGTGTGCTTGTTTCTTGCCCATCTTCATTTGAAAAACTGTAAAGCAGTAGAGAAAATGAGGTGTGTTGTATGGTTTAGGCAGTGCACAAATCTTGCAATATCGATACAAAGATTCAAAACTTTTGACTGCGGATTGACTTAGGGGAAGGTTTCCCATGATGCAAAGCATTCTGAAAACACTCAGTTATGAACGTGGCTTTATGCTTAAAAACGCACTGCATGTATGAACTTCACTATAGTACTGCTATTAAATCCAGTTAATCTAATGATTCTGAGAGCACTAATCAGTGGGTAATTTGCTGAACATGTTAATTACTTAACAGCACAATTGCTATTGGCAAGAGAAAATTGCTATTGACATTTACGGCACCTGCACTGACAAAGACAGATGTAGTATGCTTTACACGGCTCAATGGCACAAACAAATTCAGTCATTTGCTTGTGCAAACGGCCTAGTTAAAGTTGTAGCTTGTCATCTTGCAACTGAAAGTAGTTTATATGACTCTGTGCTTCAAACAAGCCTCAAATTGTGTTTTTCAGGTGATTTTTGTCTTCCATACAACAAAACTAGTGGGAAAAAAATCAGTTTTGCATTAAAGGAGGAACTAATACCCATAATATCATAGAGACCTGTAAGCAAAAACACAGAACACCCTGGCAACTGCATAGCAAATTGATATAAAACCACCTAAACCACCCTAGCAACCACTTAAAATACCCTAGTGACCACAAAACACACTAAAAACACAGAACACCTTAGCAAACACATGCAGTACCAAGGTCAAGGCAACCATCACAATCTGCGTTACTGAGAAACACAACATTCTACAGCATTTAATTTGATTGGACTTTGCACATACACTGTATTTTTATTATATGATTTGATTTACTAATAACAAATACTTTTCCATTCAGATGCTTTGAAGTGTGCCTCGGGTTTGTGCGATTTTGTGAGGATTTTAAGCAAAACCCAGCTAAGCTACTCTCAGAAATATACTTATAAGTATGACTAAAAAGACCAGAGTTAACCTCTTGATTGTTAAATGTACTACCTCCCCCTGTAAGTTGAAAAAATGTTTTAGTTATATATTTTTTTCTGCTATGGCCTGCATCATTTACAGTATGCCAGTGTGTGTGAAGACATTTAACCAGCAGCTTATTATTAATTGTGACAGGAATTTTGATAAGTGCATCCCTTTTTATGGACAATTTGGTATTAAACAGACAGATGTCTCTAATGCTCAGATGGTAGTTAAAAATTATCGCTTAACGGTAGCGTTGTTGATGGGAAATATTTATTTATTAACGGGTTAGTTCACCCAAAAATGAAAATTCTGTCATCATTTACTCACCCTCATGTTGTTCCAAACCTGTATGAGTTTCTTTCTTCTGTTGAACTAAAAATAAGATATTTTGAAGAATGTTGGTATCAAGTTGATCTGCCCCATTGACTTACATAGTAGGAAAAAAAATACTATGGAAGTCAATGGATACCGTCAACTGTCTGATTACCAATATTCTTCAAAATATCTTCTTTTGTGTTCAACAGAAGAAAGAAACTCATACAGGTTTGGAACAACATGAGGGTGAGTAAATGATGACAGAATTTTTATTTTTGGGTGAACTATCCCTTTAAACCATTCTACATTATATATCATTATACATCACATTATATACTACATTATATATCAAATGCTTCATTAGTGAACGGGTCAACAGATCTGTTCCCATCTAGCCTCACCAACATCACATGGCACTTTTTCAACAACCTTCCAAACATGCAAACTCATTGACCTCTGCTGTGATCCATAGGTGCTATGGATGTTGAGGAACGAACGCGGCAGATGAAACTGAAGATGAACAAGTATAAACAGGGAACAGGCTCGGACTCCAGGCTGGAACAGGACTATAACAAGGTACTACTAGTGCTCTACTGCTATTATCCTGAAGGTGAAAAACAGTCCAAAACTTTTTGTTTAAATGATTACAGTTATGCTATAGTTAAAGGGATAGTTCACCTAATTTTCAAAAAGGAAAATTATCCCATGATTTACTCACCCTCAAGCCATTCTAGGTGAATATGACTATCTTCTTTCAGATGAACTCAATCAGAGTTATATTATAAAATATCCTGGCTCTTCCAAGATTTATAATGGTAGTGAATGCCGCTTTTGTTTTTGAAGTCCAAAAATGTGCATCCATCCATCCAACATAAAAATATATATGACTTCAGGGGGTTAAAAAAAAAAGGCCTTCTGAAGCGAAGCGATGGGTTTTTGTAAGAAAAATATCCACATTTAAAACTTTATTAACTAAAATAACTAGCTTCCGGCGGATGGCCTACGCAAGTTGACTTGCACCAAAAGAGTAATCTATGATGCGATGTACGATGTAGGAGCAGCGTAAGCTTAGACATCTCTCGCGGTTCAAACAAATAGGGCTGGGCAACAAACTCAAGCTCCTCTTCTCTTATATCGAAATCCTCTGACATTTCTCTTCAAAAATTCTAATTTTAGACTTCTAATTCATGACCGTTGTTTTGTTTTTCTCTATACTCTGCGCTTCCGCGTTCGCCAATATGTCATGCATCAGGTCACAAAATATGTATTTTAGTTTATAAAGATTTAAATAATGATATTTTTCTTACAAAATCCCATCGCTTCGCTTCAAAAGGCCTTTATTAACCCCCTGGAGTAGTATGGATTACTTTTATGATGGATGGATGCACTTTTTTGGACTTCAAAATCAGGAGCACCACTCTACCATTATAAAGCTTGGAAGAGCCAGTATATTTTATAATATAACTCCAATTGTGTTCGTCTTAAAGAAGATAGTCATATACACCTAGGATGGCTTGAAGGTGAGTAAATCATGGGATAATTTTCATTTTTGAGTAAACTATTCCTTTAATATAGTTAAATGCTGCTGTTGATCACTCATTTCAACTCTGTTAGATAAATTGGGGTGTTTTCTAGTATTATTTGTATTTAGAATAAATGTATCTGTTCATTAGTATTTCTGTATACTGGTCAGCATGCTTCAGCATCATATATGGCTATATTGCCTTCCCTTTGTATCCTTTCAACCATGTGGTATGAAAAGCATTGTACAGGTCTATGAGTTCTGCAGGATTCTATTAAAAGCAGATAAAGAAGAGGTTTATTTACTCTGTCTGACAGGCTTGTGGGAAGGCGCCATTCAGGACATAATGTTTATAATCATCATAGCAAGCCATGAGTACCTTATAAATAAATATACATAAGAGCCCACAATTCCACTCCATGTCTGTCCAAGACAGAATACCCAGGAATACACTGGCATAAACACAGTGGCATTTCTTCTTAACGATGCTTGCTGTCCTTTTTAACGTACATTTTATCAAAAACAATAATTCAGTTTATATATATATGTGTTTGGCAGATGCTTTATCCAAAGCAACTTGCATATAAAGGTACACTATGTAACATTTGGCCCTCTACATTTGGCTCTGCATGACTGTGCGGATGAATATGGCCCTTCACAATAGATCATGATTTACAGTGAACTCTAGAGAGCTACGTATGGCAATTTATCTGTTCAATAAAACACCTTACTCACTTGTTGAGTAATAAAAATGCCATCTCGTGTCGCTTTTACATTTCAAATCCCTCTGTTCTTGCCATCTCCGAAAAGCCAAGCCAATGTTGATTCTTGTTTTATTACGAGCTCTGTTGTATTCTCTTTTTGCCAGCAGACTCTCTGGTGTTTTTTTTAAACGGGTGATTCCCAGAGGTTTGAAATTTAGCTGCTTTATGTCAAAAGTGAGTGACATAAGTACACAATTTCCTGTGAAAACCATAGTGAATCAGGATGAAAACACATTTTGGAAAAAAAGATTGATGTATTGGCTCATTATTTAAAGGTGACCTATTATGCCCCTTTTTACAAGAAGTAATATAAGTCTCCGGTGTCCCCAGAATGTGTCTGTGAAGTTTCAGCTCAAAATACCCCATGGATTTTATACTATGTTTTAACTGCCCATTTTTGGGTGGGAGAAAAAATGTGCTGATTTGGTATGTGTACCTTTAATTGCAAATGAGCTTGTGCTCCCCGCCCCCAAGCTCGCGAATCCAATACACTGAGGCATAAATAATATAAGAGAAGCTCACAAAGCAAATATGACTCTCAAAATGGATCATTACAAACATAATGCAGCATATCAGATCACGTAGGTATGGCATGTATTTTGTGGATGTTTGCTAACATTCGATTCTGAATGAGTTTGATCGCATGCTGCACAGCTAATGTGGTTAAAGCTACACACTGTTGGAGAGACTCAATAAGAGTGGAGATGCGTTTATGAATTATACAGACTGCAAGCGTTTTCGGGTTAAAAATGAAAATAACGACATGACTCTGGTCTCCGTGAATACAGTAAGAAACGATGGTAACTTTAGCCACATTTAACAGTACATTAGCAACATGCTAACGAAACACATTCAAAAAGACAATTTGCAAACATAACAAAATATATATGAAATTGGATCATGAACAGTTGGTATCGATTCATCTTTGGGAATCAACTTATGTACAAATCCTGTGTTTTACTGAAAGCAGTCTGGTGTAAAATGACTTGCACATACTGGTATGTGAATTTATTTGGACACTTTCCCTTCATAAATAAAATTACGCCACTGCATCCTTAGTGGCTCAGATTCCAGGAGTTTATGGAGACTCATGTGTTTACTATTATAGCCGTTAACACATCAGTGATAATGTTTACATAGCTGAAACATATCACAAGCTCAGGGACGGTCGTTCTTGAGTGCAGCTGTCCTGCAGAGTTTTGCTCTGACTCAACTCACCTTCCTTCACGTAGCTTTAGTAATCCTGAAGACATTCAAGTGTGTTTGATCAGAGTTGTAGCTAAACTGTCCAGGACAGCTATACTCCAGGATCATTGTAACTGGTACTCACGTTGTCACTTGCGAAAACAAAATGGTGGCACCGTTGATGAAAACAACAGATTCAGGGGGCGGTAATATTATAATAAGATTCCTACCACCATTTCTAACATTGGTCACATAAACAGATAATCCAGTCCCAGCTTTATGGCGTCTGACTGAAAACTATGCTTTGAAAATGCCACTTCACCTTTAACCACTGTGACTAGTTTTGGTTATGTTTTCAAGCATTTTCTATTTGTTGTCTGTAAGCATCTAACTGCTTGTGTTGTGTTTGTTGTGCAGCGTTCAGGCAGGGATCCTCAGCGGGGAGAAAACCTCTCGGCCAAGTCTTCGGACAGTGATGTCAGCGACGTGTCCGCTGTGTCGAGAACCAGCAGTGCATCTCGATTCAGCAGCATGAGCTACATCTCTGTCCAATCAGAACGGCCGCGGGGCAGCCGAAAGATCAGGTGAGACGACCTCTTCTCAAGTCAAAATCACTGTGTGGTATAGTTCAGTTGAGGAACAGTCTACAGTGTGTGCTCCTTATGTTTGTTCTTTGAGGCCATGTACAAACTGCAAAGTTTTGGGAGTGAATTCCTTCATCTTACAGCTATAAACAAGAAACATGGGTGCCAATAATTTAACCCTTTTGGTGTTAGCTGTTACTAATGTTAGAGTCTGGAAACCAGTGTTATTTTATTATTATTTATAAGGGAGGGGATAATAGTGTTTATTAATATTTTGAATATTTTTATATTTTTAGTTTTCATTTTAATTTTAGTAATTTTATGTGCTTTTAAAAACAGCAAAAACAGACAAAAAGTCATAGAATGTCAGCTCCAAATACTGAAGGAAAAAAAATCAAAGTTCAACAAGAATAGGAGCTCACACACATAACAGTAGAAGAAAAAAAATACTTTATTTACAGGCTAAAAGCAAAGACAAAACATTGTAGATTCACATCGTCATCATCGTAACAGACAATAGCACACCTGATTCTATTTATATAAAAATGTTTTACCATATTACATCCAATAAAGTAAACTCAAAAAGTTTATTTAAAAATACATATACCTCAATAACGTTAAAACTATGTTTGTACACTAACATACAGACTGCACAAAAATGCGAAAAAATTGTAAATAATAATATAAGAAAGTTTTTTCATAATCAAGAATATAAATGCAACATTATCCAAAACAGCAAAATAATACGTATCAAACATCATACTATCATTATTGTGTTTATAAGGAATAAATTCATCTAAAGAGAGAAAGAACAAAGAAAAATATCAAAAACATCACGAAAAACATTAAGGTATGCATTTTTAAATCAACTTTTTGAGTTTACTATATTGGATGTAATACTGTGAAATATTGTGATGTGAATCGAAAATGTTTTGTCTTTGCTTTTGGCCTCTAAATAAAGCATTTTTGTAAGAGATCTTCTATTATTATGTGTGCCGAGCTCCTCTCCTTGACAAACATTGTTATGTGCTTTTGTCATTTTTATTAGTTTTGTTTTTTATATTTCTATTTACCTTTAATTTATTACAGTTTTAATTGCCAAGGCTAAAGGCAAGTTTTTCCATCTAATATTTGTATTGTATTTTATTTCAGCTTTATTTCTAAATTTAAAATCTTAAAATTAGTTTTAGTTAACAATAACAGCACTGCTGGAGACATATTGTCATCTGGCAGTTGTTAGTAAACCAATGTCAACAGAGGCACCAAGTTTATGCATGTTTAGTCTCATCGTCAGACAGCTTGCCACATACCACCCACAGTCTGTTCACACACCATCTAAATACATATTGCACACAAAACTGGCAAGCACTATCCAAAAACCAGCAGTTCCAATCTGATTGACTGACTTCAAGGAAATTTCTGATCAGTCCACCTGGAAGTCATATTTACCAGGATTGTGCTCCATTCAGAAATGAATTGAGAATGCCTTGTATAGATTCCAGTTAAATTCCTGAATTTGAATTGAGAATGCATACAGGACGCAGAATTTGAATTAAAGAAAGAGCAGTAAAGTTTGTCAACAAAGTTTAAAAAAGCCTTGAAGTATAAAGGTTCATAAAACCATAATGTCTGTAAATAGACAGTACTTTTTACTTTTAGACATTCATTTTTACTCAACCATTTGCTAGTGGACATGGATGTGCAATTATTTATTGTGGTGTCATTCATTCAGCTTCTAAAAACAAAACAAACTGTGGTTGGTCACTTTACTTTTCAATCAAACAGTCTAGTCTAAGTGGGCGGTTCTTGTCCAGAATTTGCTAATAGTCAAAATTCTGACTACATGAATATTGAATACTACATGAATACTATAAATATTCTTGGCTCTGTGGTGAATTGCTTTTTATGCTAATCATTTGTAAGTTGCTTTGGATATAAGCGTCTGCTAAATTAATAAATGTAAATGTGTTGCACATTAAGCTGATGGGGGGAGTAAAAAGAGAATTTGCAAATGGGTCAAGATGTATCTCATATCTAAACCTTTGAGACGTGCATTACATTTGGTTATAGAATGAGGTTATCACTCCTATAAATACCTGCTGTGCACAGAACAGGATTAAACACTCAGCAGAGGAGTGAGGATCTTCTTTAGCTGCAGTGTGTACATGGCCTAAGAGAAACAGCATCTCTGTAGGGTTCGTCATTATGTGGGTCCGAGTGCATTCAAGGTTTGGTTCTATTTAGGTGAGTTTGGCGCCAAACCGCTGACTCTGTGTTCACTGACATGGAAGAAATCCACTCAAAATTATCCAAAACTCCTTCTTTGGGGTGTGTCTGTAAAATGTACAGTGAGCAGGTTGTCTTTAGTGAGATATATGATTGGTTTCAACAAACTGTGAATGAAGTCATTAGAGCTGGGACAATAAATCAATGCATTGCAAATTGAGAAATGATTCTGTATCGATTCTGAGATTTTCCGATTCTCTCTCGAGTTTAGTTTCGAGCTTAGTTTTTAACAGCAGATGGCGCTGCGTGCTTTAGAAACAGCCGTACTCTGCTTGCTTATAATTCCCTTACACACACCACTTGAACCTTCTATAAAATAATCATTCATAAAGTTCGAAAAGGTTGAAGCGAATTACAAGGGTGCTTGCATTGGGCTGTTTACATTTCACGTCATAAAAGCATTCTGAGGTGCAAGTACATTCTCAGGCTCAGCCGAACACACAAGCGCTCTTCTTTGTGAGCATTTGAGCATGCAGTAAAAAAACTAGCCTAGAGCGCCATCTGCTGTTAAAAACTAAACTCAGAATCGATTCGAGAGAGAATCGCGATGCATTCGGAAAATCTCAAAATCGATGTATGAAACGAGATGCATCGATTTATTGTTGCAGCCCTAAAAGTCATGCGTGATGACAGTTATCCAACATTTGCATAATCCGCTCACTCCGTGCCAGTGAACACAAGCAGTTTTATTGAAATGCTAGTAAATAATCACCGGCAACCTAGTGCACTCCTATAGAACATGCTAGAGGTGTATATTTTAGTTCTGCAATGAAACACATTTTTGTTCTGTTTTATGTGCATACTGTCTGACTTCTGTTGTTTTTACTGTTTGCATTGCATTATTTTATTGTGTTGTCATTCATTCATTCTTTCTCTATGGTTTACATTCAGGTAGTGTTGACAGTTATTTTCAATGTGCTTCATTTTTTGTTCTGCATGCTGCTTGCATCTCTGCTTCTACTTCTGCCGGCCACGCCCACAGCAAGGGGCGGAGTCTCTCCAGGGAGGGGGAGGAGTTGGTTGGAGAGGCATTACAGGAGGAAAAGGAGGAGGGAGGGTTAGAGGAGGATAGAGGGAGGAAGAGAGGAGGGGGGAGGGCAGGAAAGCTGAAGAGACAGACAAATAGTGTAGACAGAGAGGAAGCAGAGCTGGAGGAGTCTGAAGAGGGCGTGGCCCAGAGGACGGTCTCAGAGGCGGACCTCAGGTAAACTGTAGTACCATGGCAGCCAACTGTATCTTATACCAATGGTTTTCAATACTGCTCCTGGGGACCAATGCTGCATTCTCGCCATGCCATAATTAGCGTAATTTCGTGATGGCAACACGTGATGTTCTACTCAGAGCTATTCACGTCCTCAGACTGGGAATTATGCGTTTTTATGGCAATGCCTAAATGAATCTGCAGCAGTCAGGTGGTACAAATAGGAGATCTGAGAAAATTCCCAAGTTACAAGCAGTAATTACGAGCTCTACGAGGACGTGAACACCTTTTACATGTTGAAATTTTGTAATTACGGGAATTACGACATGGCATGAATGCACCTCACCCGCTCTGCACATTTTGTATGTCTCTTTTATTTTACAGACTTTGATTTAGATTATCAGCTCATTAGGTGAGAGCTCCTGAACTGCGGCTGTGTCTTAAATCGCCCCCTATACCTTCACCTTCACTATTCCCTACATTAGTCTACTAATATAGTTCACTTGAAGGAGTGAATGAAAACGAGTGAGTGAATTCAGACACTGAGTGCGCCGGAAGGGCTGCCGCTTTTGCATAGTTTGTGCTTGATGTTTAATAATTATTTGGAACTTAGCAAACTGGCAGCTCCAGTAGTAATGAAACAATTTATCTTGAGCTCTGTCATGGAAACTAGTATGTTTAAACCTTAATTAAACAATTTAGTAATCAATTAAAAAAGGAATTTATACCTGTATGAAATTACGCTGTACCCACATTGGACCAGCGGTTTGGAAAATGAATGGATGGATGATTCAGGATGATGCAGGCGCCATCTTCGGGAATTCATTCGGCGTGCGACTCTCACAGTGCATTATGGGTATTCTCCAGCCGTTGAGTGTACACATTAGTTGTACACTCGTTATTGCAGTGCATTGTGAATGAGTGCACTCGATAACATCCACTATGGTTTTGGACACCACTACAAATGGCTGTCCCCTCAAATAGTGCCCTATTTAAGGGTATAGGGGGGCGATTTTGGGCACAGTCTGAGTATGTCAGATAAGGAAGACAAACTAAATGTGCAGAGAGGTGGGTCCCCAGGACCAGGATTAAAAACCAGTCTTACTGTATACTGTAGCTACAAGATAATGCATACAAACATACTACTTGTATGTTCTATTCAGGCCTAAACTTTAAGATGAGAACCATTCATATCATAATTGAGTGCAGATTTGGGAATAGGGAATTGCCGAGTTCTAGAGCTGGAAATTGGGTAATTGAGTCAAGCATACCTACTTTACTTTAGGACAACCTAAATAAAAATCTACTGTATTCCAGATATAGCTTGTTGGTTATGTTTACATTAACATGGGAAACTTAATCTAACCTTCCAACTCGAGTTCAGTGAAATGAGTGTATAGATACAGTAGATTGCAAGCCATGGTGATCCGCTCATGATACAGTAAATGAATCCAGCCCTGTGCTAGTGCTGTCTTCCTTGTTTATGTATGTTTAATGTCTGTATGTCATTTTAATGTGCTGCTGTTTGTGTGTGGGGCGACTATAATTCAACATTTATGAGGGCCTTATTTGAGGTTTTATTCAGAACATGTCATGAAATGTGAAAGTCTTTCTTTCAGTGTTCCCAGACCTTCAAATACCCCTTTTACCCCAGAAAAAAGGCCTCCATTCAGATACAGCTTCATATTCAGTTGGCACAGAACCCTGTTAGCAATCACTCAACAGTTGCACATATTGGTGAATCTCATAAATCCTTCATAAATATATGTTCAGGTCAAATTTCACCCCCCAAAATCACAAGAAATTATAAAATATAGTATTATTTGGACCATAACTCCTTTAGAAATCAAAAGACTGGGCCATCTGATCAATTAGAGCAGAGTAGACCAATCACAAAAGACACCGGAACCTTTAAAATACCTTAAAAGGGGCACTTTAAAAGGGATAGTTCACCCAAAAATGAACATTCTGTCATCATTTACTCTCCCTTAAGTTGTTCCGAACCTGTATGAATTTCTTTGTTCTGCTGTACACAAAGGAAGATATTTGGAAGAATGTTTGTAACCAAGCAGATCTCTCCCTCCATTGACTACCATAGTAGGAAAAAAAAATACTATGGTAGTCAATGGGGGGTGAGATCTGTTTAATGATGACAGAAGGGGGAGTAAATGATGACAGAATTTACATTTTTGGGTCAACTATCCCTTTAAGAGTTATGTTTTGTATTTGGCATTGATTTTATTTTTTATCTAACAGCCCTTCTCATTCAGATGAATTTTTTTCAGTATTTGACACACTGTACAGTAATCAAGAAAATGACGAAATTGATTAAATAATGTCATACAAAAACAGGCGTCATTTACTTTATGCAAATATCTCCTTCAGTTTGATTTCAGTGTGAGATGTGACCCAGACATATTCTTGACTGGTTTTGTGAGATTCACCCATATATGTACATAGGTCCATCAGTGCAGCTCCTTCTGTTCCTATTTAACTGCTCTCTCAGGCCATTTTTGTGATTTTTCTGAGCTCCTGCTTGCTCCTCTCACAGTGTTGACACTGCACTTGTCATCTCAGCTTCTGAGCGATGCATTAGACTCTGATCGCGTTTGTAATGAGGGAGATAGGAACACGATTTTCTTTGTTAATAAGTGACTGGAAGCGCACACAGACCTTTAAAGCGTTTCGTTGATCATATTGCGTTAAATGAACATGCAGTACGAATGGATGGACACAGATTGTGTATAAGGAACAGTGATTTAGCTGAAGAGGCGAAAAGTGTTTGCCTTTAATGCCATGCGTTCTTCAGGTGATCTTTCTGTGCTTACTGAGGCGTGTTGAATCAGCCAATACATGCTTTGAAAAAACAGGAAGTGATGTCAGCGGCAATTACATTGACGGTGGTGGAAGAGCCACAGGCATTGTCTGCCTCATTAGGTGACTTTTGTAATATGTAAGAGGCATGTGTTCTGGTGGCAGTTTTCTGTGGGTTACTTATGCAATCTCATGACTAATATACACATATGAAACTAGCAGGCGGAAAAAAAGAAGGAAAACAAAGCCATAAAAGGCACAAAAAGAGTTGAGGTTTCTGAGTAGACACCGAAGCATGTGTTCACAGCACACAGACAGTCATGAGATGTTTTAACTCATTTTCACGTCCATTGGTTTTTGTGGTATTGTCCTCTAGTCAGACCATTTCAAATCAGAGATGTCTGTATAAAATGCAGAAGTCCTTTAGTGCAAAAATCATTTTCTAAATCAGTAGCCTTGTCTTATTTTTCAGTAGAAATATATAAGCATCCTTTAAATCAGATAAAATTACTTGATAAGCTTAAATTGCTTGAGAGAAAAAAAAATATTTGTCAATGGGATAAAAAAAAGTTATATTTAATTCTCATAAACGTGGTTAATAGCAATGAAAAGTAATAAAGCCAAAAAATAATTAATGCAAGTAAAAATCTAATTAAGGAGGTTAAGTAAGCAATAAAGGTACTCGAGGCTGTGCTGTATTGTGAATAAGTCACGGCTGAAGGGCGTTGTTAGGCACAACTCGAAGCAGAGTTCCTGCAACCCCTTCAGCCGTGACTTATTCATGATACAGCCCTAGCCTCGAGTACCTTATTGCTTTTATAAAACGGTTTCCACACAATACAAATATTAAAGGCAAAAATATGTATCAATGCAACTTTTATTAAGTAAAGTTTCACTAAAAGCCTTCCTTCCACCGGAAAAAAATAGTCCCTGACCATGAACAGCAACAGAAGTTACATTATTACGCTATTAGATGACGGCAAAGACTGTTTTTATGAGTGTGTCAGTCAGTAGCGAAGACTTTTACATTGAAAAGACTGAATTGTTGTGAACACGGAACAAGACGCAACTGACAAATGCTTTGACTAGTGCTGTCAGTCACGGGAAAACCCCTTAACTGTTAAAAGGACAAGATAATACATCGGACATTTATTATAAACATAGGACTGCTAAACCTGAATGCAGATAATAAAAATTGCTCACTCGATCTCTTTCTCACAATACTCTTCTACATAATACAGTAAGCTTCAATGAATATCAATTGAGAACAAACAGTTTACGTTGCTAAGAGTGGTTGCTAAGGATGTTGTGTAGAGATACACAGAACCGTTGGGTGAAGCGGTCATAGCCGTGTTTTATCGTGAATAAAACACTGCTATTGACCATTCAGAATCAAGGACAGGAACTGTTTTATAATCACAAATACAGCAGTATGAAGATAATTTAAGAAAGTATTGTGGCAGAATTTAATACAGAAATTATAAAAAGTGGCTTTAAAAGTCAATATATTGTTTGTCTTCTGTATCTTTGAACATAAGCCTATTTTCAACAGCAATTTGACACAAATGCTCAGAAGGCATGATTAAATGTGGGAGTTTTTATATACTTAACTCAATTAGTGTGCTAAATTGACAACCCTTCTTTAAACGTATATAATTAATGTACACTATATTGCCAAAAGTTTTGGGACGCCTGCCTTTACGTGCACATAAACTTTAATGACATCCCATTCTTAATCCGTAGGGTTTAATATGGAGTTGGCCCACCCTTTGCAGCTTCAACTCTTCTGGGAAGGCTTTCCACAAGGTTTAGGAGTGTGTTTATGGGAATTTTTGACCATTCTTCTAGAAGTGTATTTGTGAGGTCAGGCACTGATGTTGGACAAGAAGGCCTGGCTCGCAGTCTCCGCTCTAATTCATCCCAAAGGTGTTCTATTGGGTTGAGGTCAGGACTCTGTGCAGGCCAGTCAAGTTCCTCCACACCAAACTCGCTCAGGGGCCATCCCCAAACTGTTCCCACAAAGTTGGGAGCATGAAATTGTCCAAAATGTCTTGGTATGCTGAAGCATTATGAGTTCCTTTCACTGGAACTAAGAGGCCAAGCCCAACCCCTGAAAAAAAAACCCACACCATAATCCCCCCTCCACCAAACTTTACACTTGGCACAATGCAGTCAGGCAAGTACCGTTCTCCTGGCAACCACCAAACCCAGACTAGTCCATCGGATTGCCAGACTGAGAAGCGTGATTTGTCACTCCAGAGAACACGTCTCCACTGCTCTAGAGTCCAGTGGCGGCATGCTTTACACCACTGCATCCCACGCTTCGCGTCGCACTTGGTGATGTAAGGGTTGGATGCAGGTGCTCGGCCATGGAAACCCGTTCCATGAAGCTCTCTACGCACTGTTCTTGAGCTAATCTGAAGGCCAAACGAAGTTTGGAGGTCTGTAGCTATTGACTCTGCAGAAAGTTGGCGACTTCTGCGCACTGTGCGCCTCAGCATGCGCTGACCCCGCTCTGTGATTTTACGTGGCCTACCACTTTGTGGCTGAGTTGCTGTTGTTCCCAATTGCTTCCACTTTGTTATGATACCACTAACAATTGACCGTGGAATATTTAGTAGTGAGGAAATTTCACGAATGGACTTATTGCACAGGTGGCAACCTATCACGGTACCACACTTGAATTCACTGAGCTCCTGAGAGCGACCCATTCTTTCACAAATGTTTGTAGAAGCAGTCTGAATGCCTAGGTGCTTGATTTTATACACCCGTGGCCATGGACGTGATTGGAACACCTGAATTCAATGATTTGGAGGGGTGTCCCAATACTTTTGGCAATATAGTGTATGTTAACCGTAATATTACCATCTTGTTGCTATTTTACACCATCATTAATGTGAAACTGAAGCAGCTATGATAATGTGATCAGATACTGATGCTGACTTTTTGCTCTGTATCAAATCATTAACATCTCATTTTCAGAAATGTCAAGTGAAGATCGTCTGAATGAGCTTTGAAAGCTAATTCCTGAATTGCAGGATGCTGTAGAGACTTTCCATCTAAGATATGGGAAAGGATAAATGTTGTACTCTTTACTACACTTTCAGAATTTGCCATTTTTGATCAGGGCTGGAAGTTGATGATGGAACTAAATTTCATTAGCATCGCCTAGAGCAGTTTAGTGCCGCGTCACATTGCATTTAAAGGTCACTTCTCCCTGGAGTAGAGTAAAGAACATAATAGCGCTAACATTAGAGTTTCTAAGGCGGCGCCCTACTGAAATTTATATATATATATATATATGTTGAGTTTAATAGAGTCTGGCATTTGCATGACTGAGCTTATGTCAATAAATGCAGAGCACATACAAATATTGAGTAAAATAGTAAATTTTCAATCAATTTGAACTATTTTTACTGGTACTTTAAAGTCCCCATGAAATCAAAATTGAAGTTTTTTGGATTTTAGTATGAATATGTTAGCCTTACTGTTATCTATAAGCTAATGTGGTCAAAAAAAAAAAGAAGACAAAATTCACATTTAGAAGATAGTAAGCATTCAAAACTTACAGTCTCTCACTTCCGCCAATATGGATCAAAGATTTTGATGACATCACTCTGCGCTTCAGCTTCTCATCAGATTTTCTGTCCAATCAAATGCTCTCTAGAATCTAAAGTGTCCCGCCCCCTACATTATAAATAGACACTGAAGCTGCGGCTGAAATCGGTCACTTGTTCACACATTTACTATTTTCTACATGGTGAATGGGAACGATTAAGACAGTGTAAATATGCTTTCCATTGGGGCGAATGAAGTCTGGTTTCACGTTAGTGTCACGCGAATCAGCACAGACCAGAAAACGTATCGGACCCATTTGAATTCAGCACAGAATGCTATATTTTAAAGCGATATTGAAGAGATTAGGAGGAAACTGCTGCTTTACCGAGCTCAACGGCTCTGGCCGAGCTGTGATATAAATGAAACGCTATTGGCTATTTTAAAAAAGGGGGAGGGGCTGTTTGATATGTCCTGCCCTGTCTTTCTGTTTCAGTGGGAATAACGTCAACATATTACTTCAGTGGGCCTTTAATAAAAGGAACCTTGTTTTTTTTTCCCCATCAATGAGCTTGTAATGCATTCTGGGATTGCTTTACACGTGATGCTGTCTTAGAATCCTAAAATCTATAATCATACTACCTAGCTTTGAAACAGCCTTCATCTCAAGAATGCACCCATGAGGCCTTAAAATACTACCTATGTAGGCAGCTCACTACAATTTGGATCGGAACTTAGTACCTTAATGTTATTCACTAGGCTTTTATGACCCAAGTTCGCTGACAGATCATATCTTGACACATTCTCTATGTCTGCTAACCATTTTTGCATTGAACTTTTAGGTGTGATAGATAGTTTAGAGTGATAGTTAACACAATTTTCACTATATATTTTGTTTCTTAAAGCATAACAAGGATTTTTTCCCCCTTTGATTCCAAGATGAAGAATGATCACTTTTCCACTATGTCAGTTTCTAAAAATAACTATAGTATGTTAATAAAATAACAGTATTTGAATGTCGTTCAAGGGCGGATTTCATTTTATTCAGGCCATCAGAGCCCTTGAGTATTCGTCGTGAAAAGAAAATGTATTAATAGTGGTGATTGTTGAATTTCATGCCTTGACTGAATTTGGAGTCCTTAAGCCACATTCATTTAAACAATTAACACAAACGCCAAGGACCCAGGGCGCCGTTTCCATGGAAACAGATTTTCAGCATCGCCTCCTCTATATTAATTCAAGGACAGTGATGGTGACCACATTCCTTTGTTTTTTTGTCATCATATCTTTTGCTTCCCTCACAGTATGTTATTATTATGCGTTCGCGCAGGTCACATTGTCTGACATTGTGCGAGTTACATCTCACGTTGAAATATTAACTGAAGTATCTTGCGAATTTGAAGTCATGGTTACATGTTCCTTAATCTTAAATTTACTGCAAAGCTGTCATAGCCAGTCAATGCAGTGCCATGAATCTTAAAAACACGCACATTCCTTCATGAGGCATTTGGACTTCTTTAGCAGTCCAAATTTGAGGCGTAGAATGGTTCTAAATCAGGAAAATGGATTTAAGCCCATGCATGCACAAAAAAAAAAATAGTGTGCAGGTTTTGTTTGGTCGAAAGGAACATCGTGGCCTAGATGAAAATGCACTTAGCAAAATCTGCATGAAAAAGGAACAGTCTGTTCAGCTGTAGATGAGCAAAAACATCCCCGGAGAGACACCACAATGCTCCAAGTACATTTGCCGGGGGGATGGTCTTATCTGCCAAGACCTCCTGATAGACCATCAGGAAAAGCTTTGGATGGAGACTCTGGACTTCGGTAGACAAATGTCCACTTTGGCAGTAGCTGCGATGTCCTTTTTTGACCATCATACTGTATGATCCTAGTGTATGTCAGTGGCACAAGGTCTCACTGACAGTGATGCTCAGGTGACCTTCTAAGTAAAATTAGATGAGCTGATATTGTCATCGGGCTGTAGTTGGAAAACCATGGCTCTGTTCCATCAAGTGAGCTGCCCAACTGTTTACATGGCATTTTTATTATTTTATTTTAGCTTTTGTTTTTAATCAAACCCCATCAGTTTTTATTTTATTTTATTATTTTATTTTATTTTATTTATTGGCCAACATTTCAAGATAATTAAATAATATTTAGTTTTTTTTTTTTTCTTCAATTTTATAATAAAGGTATATTAACATTGTTATTAATTTTGATATATTTTTATTTTATTTTATTTTATTTTATTTTATTTTTAATTAAACCCATAAGTATTTTATTTTTTTATTAATTAATTAACTTTTTTGCAGTGCAGGTAAGGCCATCATTTCAAGATAATTATGCTAGAAATTAATTTTTTTCCCCATTTTTTTTAAATAAAGGTAAATATTGTTGGCAATATTTAGTAAATACTAATAATTTTAAAAGAACAAGATCATTCTTTCATTCTAGTCATTCCCATTTGTGATGATGGCACTGACTGCAGGTCAACTCAATGGTGCACATCCATTCACATATACACTTGTCACATCTCTATGAATGGTCATACTTCATAATATCACCCCAGGTATTGCTCTGGACCGACAGCCTGTTTCAGAAGGCCTCCTTTATTAATCGCAGACCAGATTAAAACACACCAAAGTGCCTGAAGCCATCAAGGCATTAGTAATCCTCCAGTAAACACCCGTGCAGTTTGTCAGAATGCTCAATGATCCGTTACAGAAGGTGTGGCTTCTCTTTACACTGCCACAGACCATGTGACCGGTTTGTCACTCTGGTTACTGTACTTAGTGTTTAAAAATATTATTATTAATTTAACTTCACCAGGTGAAATTGCAGTTAAATCTGATGGAAATCTACAATTGCTGGGTTAAATTCTGGTGAATTTTCAACATCATTCATTATAATTTTAGATTTGAGATATTATAAATCTTTAGATATTATAGGTTTTAGACAGATTCATGGTGAAATGTTTATTTTTTTATGTTCTTTTTTCCAGTTTGTAGTCAAACTGTGTGCTTAAACTGATTTGTACTTAAATAAACACACACACACACACACACACACACACACAAATCTCTTTTGGGTCTTGTGTGTGTCAGGTTGCGCTAATGTAATGTAATATAATATAATATAATATAATTAAAACATTATTATTAATAATAATAATTGCATATTTTTATTATTATTATTAATTAGAATAATAATTTTTTATTTTAGCATGTTCTGAGTTGTGTTCAAAATATTTTCTGAGATTGTTGTTGTTGATTATAATAATATTTTTATATTTTAGCATGTTCCGAGTTATGTCCGTTAATTATTAATAATAATAATCTCAAAAATATTTTTTATGTTCAAAACTCAAAATATTATTATTATTATTATATTTTTATATCAATTTTATATATTACTTTAGCCCAGTTTGGAGGAGTGACATGCTGTAAATGCCATTTTCATTTAATATTTTTATGGAAAATGTACTGTACTTTAGCCCAGTTTGGATGAGTGACATACATTTTTTTTTATGCCATTATCATTTCATATTTTATGACATTTACAAACAAAAGGGCTTCAGGATCTTCACTGTGTTTTAGTCTGGTCTGCTTCTAGAAACACTCCTTTATATGATTAATAAAGGTTGTTTTCTTAAACAGGCTGTTGTTCTGGAGCAATGCCTCGGAAGATATTATGAAGTATGATCATTCAAGAAGAGTTGACATTTTATATCTAGAAGGATGTCCTTTGAGAAAATCCTGTTAGGAGATTTTGACTTTCTCAGATTTTGGTGTTTATGACCTGTGGTCAAGTTTTCAAACTACAGATTAGACTTTGTCCATCAATATAAACCATGTAGTATATATAACCACATAAGGTTCTTATTATCGTCTTTATGAATTTGTTTGCAAACTTGTACACTGATAATTCCGTCTGTCTATCAATCAGGCGGTGAGACATAATCCAGAGAGATAAATGTGTCTTGTCATCACAACAGCTTGAAGGATTTTGTAAATTGGTGTCCAGCGTTAATCTCCACCTGGGTTTTGTGTCTGTCACAGCGGCTCTATGACCCTTTTCTCATTACAGTGATGAGAGGGAGGTAATGGCCATCCGAACCCCTGCAGCGGTCCCACACATCTCTCTGTGAGAACGTGAGAGTCTGCCAACATCTCACGTGCCGTGCTGCTGGAGGAAGCTGTCTGCATGATAAATAGTGTCTGCCAGCATCCCGTCCAATCAATCTGTCAGTGGAACAGTATCTCTTTAGAGCCGTGATTAACTCTGAAACAGTTGTGTTGGGTTGTGATTTCCCCCAGAGACTCATATCGCTACAATAGGGCCAGAAACATATTCTACACATTTGATTTTGTTCAGTTCTTATTGCTGTGCAATGACAGTAGTTGACCTCAAACCGAAAACTGACCCTACAAAATGTCGTTTTGAGCTATAGTTTTTTATATAGTTTTTTGGGGCTGTTCACAGTTTTCAGTTGTTTCTGAGAAAACACCAGTGTTGTCATTATTCACTAAAACTATTAAAAATCATTTTCATTATATGAAATAGAAATAAAATATAAATATTTAATTAAAAACCTACACAACTTAAATGAGAACTCTATTTCCCAAAGTTTGCTATCTTTTGTGTATAAACTTTGTCTCAGATGTTTCACTTAAAATTCCTTGGGATGAGAAATAAGACAATTGTTGACAGAGTAAGAGTATAGAGTATTAAAATGATATGGATAGCATAAGTCAAATCATTTGGCCTTGGAAGAATTTGATGAGAAATGTTTGAGATCTCTGACTTTTAATCAGTCTTTGGAATCTTGGCAAATCGGATGATGTTTTGGGACATTGTTAATAGTTTTGTCAAATTAAAAATAGTCTGTTTTATTTGGTTGAAATCTTTTCTAAGACTCAGATGACACAAGTCAAACATCTAAGGCAGTGGGCCTCAACTTTTTGACTGTAATTATGAAAACCCTGCAGAAACTGGGAGTTTCGATATATTAAAAGAACGAAATACAAATCATTGAAACTTCATGATTCCAGAGGTTTCAGGAACTGTACGTGATTTATGATATAAAATATGTTTTCAGTATATATATTGTTTTAATGTTTTTTAGCATTTTATTTTAGAGTTTTAATACATTATTAATAATTTATTTAAAAATAGTTTTAAATCATCCTGATGTCATGGTTATTGACTCTTTTTTTGATATTGTTTCCTGTTGTTCCTGTTTCCCTGCTCTGTTTAGTTTCGGTTTTCTTGAGTTACTGATTATGCCCTCATGGTTACTTAATATTTGCACCCATCTTTCATTATGTTCGCCTTGTATTTATACTTCCTGTTATGTTCAGTCCCTTGGTGGTTCTCGTTTATGATTTATGTAGTTAGCGTTTCTCATATGTTGTTCCTGTGATCCCCTAAGTATTTTGCATCGTTAATTAGGACTGTCTATTTGTATCTTCTTCATCTTCGTGCATGCTGACTACATACTACCCCCCTTAGAAGTTTGCTGAGGCCCCCTAGTGGGCCCTGGACCCCTGTTTGAAAAACAGTGATCTAAGAGAAGCAGGAGACTTACCTATAAGAAGACTTTGTTTGCTCTCCATTTAATCTCATTGCAGTCTAGGAGAAACAATTGAGATGGTAAAGAGATCTTGTGTGTGTGTTTTTTTTTCTAGTTAGCTATACTTGTCAATTATTTGGTGGGATTTTTCAATGAATTTGACTGGGGTTAAATGAGAGTTCACTGCTGTAGAGAGTGTAGTGATTGTCTATATTGATACTGGCAATGTTTTCCACTCTTTCTCATGTGATATATCAGTCCCAGATTTTTCAGGATCCAAGATTACCAGATGATAGACAGCTTGATGTGACATGGCTGTATTCGAGCCAAATGGGCTGTAGGACAGGGCTGGATTTCGAAAAGGCTAATTGTAGTAATTGAAGAACATGTTGTCAGAGCTCATTGATTTCCGTTGCATGTTTCTGTGGCCCTAATTGCATTGATGATAAAGAAGAAGAGCAGCTCTCTCTATGGCCACACGTGTATCATTTAAACACATTTATAATGATTAAGATTTCATTAGGTGCCTTTGTTCAGGAAGTCATTTGTCTCTTTGCCTCACGGCCCGTTCACAGCCGCGCGAGACGCTAATTTAATCTTTTTACATGTGTCCATGTGTCATGCAGAAAGAAAAATAGACTAGCCTTTGTGGGATATAGAGCAGCATGCATTTCACTTCTGAATGAGTGACCTTAACCAATCACACTCAATGTCATTTTACTGAATGCATCCTGCGTGAGATGTTCATATCAGTTATGATGAAATAGGTGAACTGCTGCAAGTTTGTATGCCTTCTTAGGAGCAATTTGTGGGTGGTGTCTGAGCTGTGACTCACAGTGAGCTGCTAGACAGCATTTCAAGGCACTATAAGCATGCTCCCAACAGTCCCATGATGCATTACCTCAAGCTCATTCAAGATGGTGGCGGAAGCAGCTCTAAATATAGGGGCTATTGTATAAAGATAGTTTCATCAAGTTATAAAAAGACAGCGTTTCTCCTATACTTGTGTGTGTGCTACTGTATTTATTTCTCATGCTTATTATTCCATGAGTACTGCTTTGTTAGATTAGCCACATGCTAACATCAGACTCTTGTATAGCACTCCTGATAACCATTGTGTAATTCATAGCTGTTATTTATTTGAAACATTCAATGTAGTAATCTATAATACACTCTATTTTCAGTTTATTTTCATGTTTATTGTTATTTTATTAGTCATACTTATGAGAATAGAACTTTTGCAGTTTTTTTGCAGTATATTACAAAAGTAGTATGAATAGTATGTAGACCACAGAGGTGAACGTGATTTCAGTACTGTACATGTTACTGGATCAACATCATTGTTGGTCGTTTTCTTGGTGTTCTCTTCGACTTTTAAAGGGATGTTTCACCCTAAGATGAAAATTAAGTCAACATTTACTCACCCTGGTGTTGTTCTAATGCTGTATATCCTTCTTTCTTTTATGGACCACAAAAAGAGAATTAAAAAAAAAAAACGCGCTCGTACATATAATGGCAGTGAATAGCGCCCAGCATCAAGCTTTTTAAAAAAAGACGCAAAACAAATCACAGAATGTTCACTCCTCTTGCCCAGAAAAAGCACACATGTTGTGAGAAATCAAGATTAACAAAAACACAACATGAAATACAACCCATGTACCTTCTTCTCTGAGGTGAATATATCCATTGTGCTCGTCGCAACAAGAAGTTTTCGCGTTCACATCTCATTCTGACTGTCAGCAAACAAATGGAGTTCCAGTCTGGTGATATCTGACTCAGTGAAGAAACTACACAGATACTTTTTTGGGATTTCTAGGCGTTGTATTTCATGACATGTTTATGTAAAACTGGATTTCTCACAATTTGTGTGCTTTTTCGGGGCAAGTCGAAGTGAACTGAGGCGCTAACAGAGTCTTACGAAAGCACACGTCGTGCAGCCGTGCACAGAAGACCAACGGCCAAAGAATTTCGTTAAATAATACATTCAATTTCGGTTTGTTTTTCACCAAATAAACCCTATCATATACCCCCAGAACACTTGGACTATATGGCATGTGTCTCATGGGATCATTCTCTGATACTTTTGCGTCTTTTTTAAAATGCTTGATTCTGGTTGCTGTTCACTGCCATTATATGGATGAGCGCAAGCAGAACATTTTTTAAAAATTCTTCTTTTGTGGTCCATAAAAGAAAGAAGGGCAAACGGCATTAGAACAACACCAGAGTGAGTAAATGATGGCTTTATTTTCATTTTAGGGTGAACTATCCCTTTAAGGTCTAAGACCTTGGAAGTCTCTTTTCACAATACATTTTTTGATTCCTAACTGCAGTACGTTTGCCATCAATGTAAGAGAACTAGCGACAGTTGTTTACCATTGTAGATCAAGTTGTGGTAGTTGAAGATGCACTGTTCATCATTTAATTCATTTTACTTGTTGTTTTACTACTATAACCAGAGCATTGGGCCCATCCTAAATTTTACTATGAAGCACCTTGAGCTGATTGGAGGCCTAAACCCCTTAAACCTTTGACCTTATTCTGACCTGAATCTCCGCTCCGCTTCTCCCTCCACTTACCTAACTCTCTCCTTTCTCTCTTCCATCGTCCATCCATCCATTCATCCATCCATCCTCTACTCTTCCCCTCTGCCGCTCCTCCTCCTCTCTTCACATCTGTCCTCCATGGGCCGCCACTGACAGTGAATTTACGTCTAAAATGAAAAACAGGCAAATAGGAACGGCGGCCGGGGGCACCATGACCAAGAGCACCAGCATCGGCGGGGACATGTGCAGTCTGGAGAAGACTGACGGCAGCCAGTCAGACACGGCCGTGGGCCTGGTGGGAACCGATGTCAAGAAACGCCGCTCCAGCATCGGCGCCAAGATGGCGGCGGTCGTAGGGTTGAGTCGAAAGAGCCGCAGCGCCTCGCAGCTCAGCCAGACAGGTAGGAGTCAAATCATGTCTGTCCGTCTCTGTCCTCATGTCTGTCTCTAACTCAGCGTCCTTTATTTTCCTTTTGTTGTCTGTATGTTCTTCTCAACCCTTTACAGAGTGTACTTTTCTTGCATCAGCTCTAACAACCTAACAACTTTTGTTTAAACAGCCTGTTTCTCAAAGTGTAAATCGGGTCAGTGCAGGACCGAGGACCACCAAATAATTAAGACCCTTTGTTTCATACCTCTCTCTCTTTCTTTCTGTTGCCATTTCTCTGAAGTGACAAAAGTTCTGTTTGCAGCTTTTTATTTCAGTCGAGTGTGTGATTAATGAATATAAAACTGCTTGACGTTTGAATCATTCAGTGCTGTTGCATATGATTGTTTTATTTGAATATACATTAACGTGGTATTACCATGTTTTTTTGGACATGTACTGTGGTAATTTCATGTTTTTGGACATTTATTATTTTAATACCATGTTTTTCTTTGACTGCATGTGTATGATAATCATTTAGTACCATGGGATAAATCAAAATATCATTATATTACTATAGTACATGTCCAAAAACATGGTATTTTAACATTCTATCATAGTAATAACATGTGTTTTTGTTGATGTACATAAAGTTTATATATTTTTATGTTGTGGTTGAAGGTTGTTGGATTATGATTGTTTTATTTAAAATGGCAGGTTGCTGGTGCATTTTTTATATTTGGTAACACAACACTGAATTTGCTCATTTGCTCCATGTTGCTCATAAATATATTTCATTACAGTTAGCGCTTTTGATGATTTTATATTCCCAGGTGCTGCAGTCTGAAGCATGTCACACTGATGTTACACATATTCCCAACTCTTCTGCTGCAAACACAATATATGTACTTATTTAAAGGGTTAGTTCACCCAAAAATGAAAATTCTGTCATTAATTACTCACCCTCATGTCGTTCCACACCCGTAAGACCTTCGTTCATCTTCGGAACACAAATTAAGATATTTTTGATAAAAATCCGATGGCTCAGTGAGGCCTCCATTGACAGCAAGATAATGAACACTTTTAGATGCCCAGAAAGCTACTAAAGACACATTTAAAACAGTTCATGTGACTACAGCAGTTCAACCTTAATGTTATGAAGCAACAAGAATACTTTATTGTGTGCCAAAAAACAAAATAACGACTTTATTCAACAATATCTAGTGATGGACGATTTCAAAACACTGCTTCATGAAGCTTCAAAGCTTTACGAACCTTTTGTTTCGAATCAGTGGTTCAGAGCGTGTATCAAATTACCAAAGTCACATCCCCCAGTGGTGAACCATTGAAACTTCGAAACACTTATGACGTAACGAAGCCTCGTTTACTGAAATCGCGTGACTTTGGCAGTTTGATACACGCTCCGAACCACTGATTGAAGCTTTGAAGCTTCATGAAGCAGTGTTTTGAAATCGCCCATCACTAGATATTGTTGTTTGGCACACAAAAAGTATTCTCGTCGCTTCATAACATTAAGGTTAAACCGTTGTAGTCACATGAACCGTTTTAAATATGTCTTTAGTAGCTTTCTGGGCATTGAAAGTGTTAATTGTCTTGCTGTCAATGGAGGCCTCTCTGAGCCATCGGATTTTATCAAAAATATCTTAATTTGTGTTACGAAGATGAACAAAGGTCTTACGAGTGTGGAACGACATGAGGGTGAGTAATTAATGACAGAATTTTCATTTTTGGGTGAACTAACCCTTTAAAGTACTCTAGTAGTAAGTGATGGCATTAGATGCTAATACCATGGTACTTTGATATATACCATGGTACTGAATTGTATGTATGTGGTACTCCAAGCTACTTCCAAGAATATGGTACTACTAATAAAATGAATACTTTCATTCTGCAAGAATCCATTAAATTGATCAAAAGTGACAGTAAAGACTTTTATATTGTTACAAAATATTTCTATTTCAAATAAATGCTGTTCATTTAAACTTTCTATTCATCAAAGAATCTTATCACGGTTTCCACAAAAATATGAAGCAGCACAACTGTTTTCAACACTGATAATAATAAGAAATGTTTCTTGAGTAGCAAATCAGCATATTAGAATGATTTCTAAAGGATCATGTGACACTGAAGACTGGAGTAATGATGCTGAAAATTCAGCTTTGACATCACAGGCATACATTACATTTTAAAACACACACAACTGCCACATTTTCTCTATATTGTATCATTATGATCTTGTAAAATTGCTTTAATGAGCTCATTGTTTCTGCCTAAATGAACACATGATGTTAGTTAACTGCATGATCTGTATTGTCTTAGAACTGTACATTTAGACATTTGATCAATTAAATGTAGTCTTGTTAAGCATAAGAGATTTCTTTCAAAAATATTAAAAATCTTACCCACCCCAAACATTTGAATGGAAGTTGTAGTAGCTTGGATTACCATTTAAATAATGTTTTATTCGGACACTTTACAGTAGTAAATACCATATTATTTTTGTGCATTGACCAAGTACATGTACAAGAAATACTATGGTACATTAATATGATAATAATTCAGTAATGTATCAAAGTCCCATAGTATTGCCATTTTACCATGGTATCATCACAAGACATATTATTAATTATTAATTCTCTTTAAAAAAAAAAAAAAAAAGAAAGAAAAATACAGCAGTCCTTTGGACCCTTACAACCTTCTCAGTTCTTTTACAGAGTTGTGATTTCTCTTTCCAGCATTCTATAAGCTCTTGTTATGATTCACATAATCTCCGCAAAGACTTTGTTTTCTGCTATAATCTGTCTGTCTAGACTTTTCATGTTTTGCTGTAATTGAGGAGCCTGAGCGTATTGGTGTTGAGTGAGCGGCTGATAAAAACACTTTTAAATTGCCAGTGTGTTTATCCAGAGGTCAGTGGATTTCTTTGCCGTCTGTAGCCCACGCTCGCCCTCTAACCGGCTGGCTCAAGTCTAAATGGTGGCGTGCAGGTAGATCACATGCCTGAAGAAATGAACACAGCTCGTCAGACGGCTCGTGCTCAGCCTGCACATGGCAGGTGGCCGGCAGTGTTTTTAATAAGTTGGGCTGGTTGCCAGGGGCCGTAGCACTCTGTCATGTCTCGTGGGGTGCGTTCTGTCTTGTCTGCGATGTCTTTTAGCATCCTTCCACTAACAACATTTCTGCTTGCTAAAAGGAGGACAAGCAAACAGACCGCAGTTGGTCTTATTTTATCTGAAAGAAATTGTAGTTTATGTTTCTGCATTAAGCTGATGTGTGCAATATTTTTCAGTAATAAAATGCTTCTTTTTTTTCTTTTCTTTTTTTTAAATTAGAAGAAAAAAATATTGTTTATTACCATTAGAGCTGTTCTCAAGGTGCGGTACAGTACGCTATATTATTCATAGATGTCAAATATCATGTCTCGATCCATATTGTGAATTTAATTTATGCTGAAAATCTGAATATCGCAAAAACAATTTGTACCTAAAGCAGCTTCTGTCCGGTGTGTTCAAGAGAACAAAACTGTCATTTACAAGGAATTTGGCACAAAATAGAAATGGATGTTGTTTCCACTGGCGACATCACTGTGTTTTTTTTTATTAAATGTAATTAATTTCTTGTTTACTAGTGATCGCTGACAGATGTAGTATTTATTACTATTTTGAATCAGCTTTTATTTTTATATTTTCAGTTTTTATTTTAATTTTAGTACTTTTATGTGCATTTGTATTTTTTATTTCTGTTTAGCGTTAATATATATTTATTTCAGTTTTAGTTTTAGTAATTTTAGTACTTCATCTTAAACTTATTTTAAGTTAGTTGCCAATGCAACATTTCTAATTTCCAGTTGTTTTTGAGTTGAAGTTTTTCATCTGATATTTGTATTTTATTTCAGCTTTATTTCAGTTAAAGAAAACATTTTTAGTTTAGTTTCAAAAGTTTTAGTTTCATTAAAGTTTTAGTCTAGTTTAGTTAATAGTAATAAGATTTTATGCGGTGATACTGTAATATTTAGTTCTTTGAGCAAATTATTCAGTCACATGACTTGAGTCAAAGTCACATGACATTTTTTATGCTTATCTACTCATTTAGGGCCGTTTACATGACACCGTTTTCAACAAAAACGTAAAACTTTTTATGTGTTTTGGCCGTTCATTTACACAACACTGCTGTTTTGGGGGCCTAAAAATGCAAACTTTTGTGAATGTGTTTCAAAGTGCAAGTTTTTGAAAGCGATACCTTTATTGTCTCTGTGTAAACTACAAAAATGCGAATCTGTGAAAATGGTGACGTCATGCATATTACGTGTTCGGTCTATAGGCACGTAGTGTTTCTTTACAAAGTGACATCGCCAACTACTGGCCTGGCATGAATAATACTACGGTTTTAGTTTTTTTAGCCGATCTGTGTGATCAAGGATCATTTTGACAACGCTGTTGTCTGTATTTGTAAAATGCAAAGGAAAAAACTTTCAGTTTTAGTACATCGTTGTCATGTAAACATACCCTTATTCTGTAAATGTGTTTCTTTCATAATTTATTTACATGTCTTCTTACTGATGAAAAAAGATCTCTTTTCAGATCTGGTTGTCGTCTGTCATTTTTTATGCAATGTGTCAAAATTTTTATATAACAGCACAATACGTGGCTAATGATATCTAACAAATGCTTGAGACAAAACAGACCAGACAGATTTTCTTCCTTTTTGGAGAAAAATTAGAAACAAACTCGACAATGAGAATTCCAACCAAACATGTGAGAAATGGATGTTCGTAGTGAGGTCCGGTGTGCTGTTTTATTTGGTGCTTTAGAGAGCAGCCTGCTCAGTGTCATGCTCAATACAGCGGCACGGTTTCACTGAGAACAGGAAATCAGGTCTGGCTGAGATGTGCAGCTCCAAACAACAACACCAGCTCATGAGATGTGAATCATAGAGCGTATCAATTTTTCAGGCAAAGCTTTTAGGTGGTGTACACGTGCAGACCTGTGAAATCCCTGGCCCGTTTCTCAAATCCGAGTCCGACTCTCCGGCTGCTTCCTGCTCCACTTTGTTGTGCTTAATTCAGAAAGCCTGAAAGCTTTTTAGACAGGGCATATAGCACAGATACACATTTCAAAAAGAGGTTATTCTAGGGCTGTACTGTGTAAAAAGATGTGTGTTTGAAATGCGCATATACACACACTAGACTGCAGAAGATGTCCTGAGACTGTACGTTTACTTCTTTTTCACTATGAAGTCTTTATTTTGTGGTGCATGCAGAAAATGTATGTGTGCGTTTTTATCTAGAGTTATACTATTTTTGCTATTGTCTATAGTTTAATAATGCATTCAGGTTTTCAGGGACATCATGCATTTTTACTGATTGATGGATGGATGGATGGATGGTGGTTGGGTGGGTGAATGGGTGGATGGATGAATGGAAGGGTGGGTTGGTGGATGGATGGATAGTAGGGTGGGTTGGTGGATGGATGGATGGATGGATGGATAGTAGGGTGGGTTGGTGGATGGATGGATGGATGGATGGATGATGGATGGATGGATGGATGGATGGATGGATGGATGGATGGATGGATGGATGGAAGGGTGGGTGGGTGGGTGTATGGGTTGGTGGATGGATGGATGGATGAATGGATTTTAGAAATCCTGTGTAGAAAACAGTATCACGTTTTCCACACAAATATTAAGCAGCACAACTGTTTTCATCATTGATAATAGTAAGAAATGTTTCTTGAGCAGTAAATCATCATATTAGTATAATTTCTGAAGGATCATGTGACACTAAAGACTGGAGTAATGATGCTCAAAATTTAGCTTTGCCATCACAGGAATAAATTAAAATATATTAACATTTTAAAATATATTATTATAAAACACATTTATTTTAAATTGTAATAATATTTCACAATATTACAGTTTTTACTGTATTTCTAATCAAATAAAAGCAGCCTTGGTGAGCATAAAAGACTTACCAACCCAAACTCTTGAATGATAGTGTGTATAGACATTTGTTTTGTCTAATTGTCCAGTTAAAATATCTAAAAGTCACTGCTGACTTAATAGGCCTTTATGATTATGATGAAGTGCAGTGACATTCACATTAGCTAGGTGAACAGGTGTTTTGCGTCATAGCTGTTACTATTTTAGTGTATTTTAGTGTGTCTGCATCCAGGATCAGAACTGTCCATATTGTATTTTTACATGGAATATTTTGCCTCCATATTACAGGTTATATTACTGTATCTCTGCACTGTGAGTGTCCATGAGAGACTGCTGGAGTCCTGCAGACTGCTCTAATTAATCTTTGATGACAAGTTCTGCAGGAGAGAGCTTCACGGAGCTGAATCCTCACGGTTTTATTCATGACCAAGCTGAATCATCGTTCTGATTTATGGTGCCCGATTGTTCCTCTCTGCGTTTTTAGAGTTCTGAATTATACCCAGCGCTCCATGGAGCTCACATCTAACCTCTGCTGATCTTCTCTTGCCTCTAGATCTGTGTCAGCAAAGTGGCCAGACTTGCAAGTGCAGATGAAAACGGCTGATGTCCGGTGCTCTTATATGCTTATATTTTTATGCTCACCCTGGCAAAACAGAAGCCAAGACTTTTTTTGCTCAGATATGGCTCTTTTATGGCTCAGGAGTTCTATATATAATTTTTTCTGCAGTGTAAACAGATGTTATACAGAACTATAACATTATTGTTAGCTCAGATTATTTGGTAGCGATTTATGAGTAATTCCAGTCTTACTTTCTGCGCGATCCTTGGGTTTATAACAAATTTGCATTACGCCAGCCTGTGGTCTGCTCATGAACAATGTCTACTTTTACCTGCCCTCAAACATTGTAGATGTAGCTGAGGCCTGGAAGAGTTTGATTTATTGTTGACATGTCGAGAAGATGCTGTTTTCTGCACTGCAAAAGCAAATCCGCTTTTCATGCACTTGGATGCACAAAGGATGAGGACTCGGCCTCGAATTGATACATTAAAACTGACGCCTTCCTTACTGTTCTTATCACTGTGTATCAAGCGATGAGGAAGATCTAGAGCTGAAATCCAGATATGATAATGGACATTTCATTTACGTGCTTTAAACGGAAGACCAATCACATCAGACTGGGCCATCTGACCAGTCAGAGCAGAGTAGGCTCTCAGAAAGGAGGGGTTTAGAGAGGCAGAATCTTTGATCGAACCATTTCAGACACTGTGAGAAAATAGGTGATGCATATTATGAGAAAATTAAAGTGTTTTTTGACATTGGATGCTTATACACATATTCTAGGAGACTGCAAAACAAAAAGATCCTTTATAATAGCATCAACAGTGCTTCTAATCAAAGTGACATTACTGAAAGTACTGGCAGTTTTGCTAAATTTGAACAGAAGATCTGAGCAAAAACTTCCATTTTGTTCTGGTCCGTTGTTATTCACAAGAAACAATTGAGAAATTAAGGGTTTCTCATTTTTCTTTCCTGTGGGAAGATTGTAAAGATCTCACACCCACAGGAGCATCTCTCTCTCTGCTTCATTATAATAGATTTTCAAAAATCCCACAGGCTCCTAATGCATCCTGGGAAAGCTGAAACCACTGGTGTGCCCATCAGTGTAATCGATGTAATCTCATCCGTGTGCCCTTAGCCTTCAGTCCTGGAGCATTTGAGCTTCCATGATTCTCATGGAGGGCTCATATGCTACAGGAGCGAGACCCATATGAATATGTTTCCCAGACGAGAAAGTGGTTTTTCACTCCTAGGTGCCATTGAGACTAGAACATGCTACAGAATCTCTTATGTATTGAAGTATATAAAATAATAACTTACACTCTTAGAAATAAAGGTTTTATAAAGGCATTGATGGTTCCCTGAAGAACCTTTAACATCCATGGAACCTTTTCATTGTACAAAAGGTTCTTTAAAGTGGAAAATGGTTCTTTAGATTATTAAAACATTATTCACACTAAGAAAACCAAAACCAAAAATTGGGAACCAAAAATAGTTCTTCTATTGCAGTGCTTTGAGAAGTATGGAAGCTTGTTTCTGCCACGAAATTGACCATTCGGAAAGACCCACCACCTTTAGTTACTGTTGCTACGTCCGACAAGCCATGCCGCTCTCACGCCACACATCATGTTCTCACACAGTGAAAAATACACAAAGAGGACACTGACAGCACGTCAAGACAAAGCAAGTTACAAAGCAGGTTACTTTTGATATCAATTTTTTTTAATTTTTAAAGAAATTTAAACAGTAAATACCGTTTTGTTGCTCTTTAATATGTCGTGACAGATCACTGTACCTCCTCAGTTCAAGCGTCTCGTGAACCGTTCATCTCTTCCTACTAGTTTATTTATAGCATCAAATAAACATGAATGAACATCAGAAGGAATGTTGTTTCAACCGTGGAAAGACATCAGTACACACCATTTTTCAAGTTCAAGTCCACCTACGTTAATCTAATAACTCCTTTGACTGGTTTGTTGGACAAAATGGCAGATTCAGCGTTATGATTGGTTAGATCGCCTGTCGATCAAACTCCCGGCGATAGGTCAATTGAGACTTTTTTTTCGCAATTGCGAGTTTATATCTTGCAATTCTGACATTTTTTTCTCAGAATTGGAAGTTTATTATTTTATATTTCGCATTTACAAGTTTATATCTAAAAAATTCTTAGGAAAAAAGTCCAAATTGCAAAATATAAAGACTCAATTTTAAGAAATATCTCATTTATATCTCACAGTTCTGACTTTCTTTCTTTCTCAGAATTGTGAGATATAAACTCACAATTGTGAGTTATAAAATCAGAATTGCAAGATATAGTCAACTTGTAAAGATGTAAACGTGCAGTTGACTTTTTTCTTGCAATTGCGAGTTTGTCTCGCAGTTTTTTGCTTTTTTCTCTCCAAGTTGTGAGTTATAAACTTGCAACCCCCTTTTGAAACCTTTATCTTTAAAAGTGTAATGTAAATGTTCATGTGTGCAGCTTTGATCATTTCTTGTTTAAATAAGATACAGGTTTTTTGCACTGAAATACAGCATCCAAAAGTAATTCTTTAGTGAAGTTGTATCTGTGTCCTTAAATGTGCACATGGGTTTCTGTCTCGCAGCATACGCTAAGATTTAAGGTATTTGGGAGGCGTCCGGTTTTCACTGTTTCCAAACACACTCCTGCCTGTTTAAAAATACAGTTGTTTTAATTACTGGCAGCCTCTTGTAGCTCTTTTTATAGATAATTTTCCATTGTGTCCTCCATACTGCAGTTTTTCTGAGGATTTATGCTATGTAAACAATGTGGTTTGGAAATGAGCAGTCTGGAAAAATACTGCAGACACTTGAAAGGCTTCTTTGAGTGGCTCTTAAAAACCCTTTTCCAGAGATATCACTTTGAGGCAGAGCAGAAGGGAGTAGACGCCACTCAGCACGGTCAGATGGCGGGAAATGCAGCGTCGCAGGGGATGGAGGGGAATATTCAAGACCTATCTTTAGCTTCCTTCTCCAGATTAGGAGCAGATACACATCACGCTATATAAAATACTTAAAGGGGACCTATAATGCCCCTTTTACAAGATATAATATAAGTCTGTGGTGTCCCCAGAATGTGTCTGTGAAGTTTCAGCTCAAAATACCCCACAGATCATTTATTATAGCTTGTCAAATTTGCCCCTTTTTGGGTGTGAGCAAAAACACACTGTTTTTGTGTGGTTTTCCCTTTAAATGCAAATGAGCTGCTGCTCCCAACACCCTATTCAGAATAGGGTGGAGCTTTAACAGCTTGCGCTTTGGTTGCTCAAAAACAACAAAGCTGGAGAATCTCACGCAGCCAAATGAGGATTGTCAGTAACGGTGTTCAGCCTTACATTGTTCAAACCGGAGTCAAACACTGATGGAGAGACTCAGGAAGAAGTTACAACTTTTAGAATGCAACTGGATGTTTCCGAATGGTTAGTGGATAAATTTATGTAGTTGCTGTGGAGTTGATTCAGCTCATCAACTAGCATGTGCCGTCATGTTAATTTTTTGTCCAAATCCAGCATTGAATTGACCCTCGTTTGTGAAGCAGTCCGGCGTAAAATGACGGCATGGCAACAACACTCTACTACAACGACTCTTCCTCTTCTCTAAAGCAGCCCAACATGGCCTCGCCTCCTTTGTTGTGTGTTCCTGGGGGCAGGGTTTATGTAAATTTTAGGGTTAGTGATGTCACTAACCTGTGAAGAAGCCCCTCCCAGCTGTTTGTTGTAAGCCTTAAAAAGCGAGTTCTGTAAAAGAAAATATCTCCCTTTGCATTGAACTTTGAGTGTCGTAATTGTTCAGATGTTGTTTATGCTCAAACAGCAACATTACACACTAACTAAAGTTAAAAAATTGAAATCATAATCAACCACCCCTTTAAACCTATATAAAATAAATGTGAAACAGGTCATATAAAATTTTCTTTGACCTCCTGAGGTGACCTGCGACCAACTTTTTCTGAAGATTAAGCACCTATTTTCACTGACCCAAGTGGTTTTGGCCCTGTTTTGTATCCTGTTCTTAAAAAGTGGCACGGTTTAGAAGTTATTGTAGTTAGATGGTATGAGTCAAAACACTAGGAGCCTCTGGCGCTGTTGAGAGCGCCACTCTCGTGCAAAGCTGACTCCGCAAGTGAATGTACATGAGGTTAAACAGACAAAGGGTTCAGAGGGGACAGACGAGTTTCAGCTTGTAATTTTTTGGAGCTTGTCCCAGTAAAAGTCACGTAGGACTTGACATGGTCAGAACTTTTCAGACTGACCTGACAGAACATCATGTGAAACCCTTCATCTGGTAGAACAAACATTCTGTACTGATAATGAACATTACAGCAGCTCCTTTTTTCCACACTTGTGAAATTTGTCTCTGTATAATCATATACCTTCACAGATTTAAAGCTCAATGTCTTTTTGGGTGCTAAAATACTTAGCAGTTAGAATGCCCCTAAAATTCAAGATTTCAGGGCAAAAAATGCCCCTATATGAGTTTTTGCCTCACATTTATATCATATGATATAGTTAAACAATATCACACGAGTGATGTTTTTGTCTCATGTATAGGCCTATATGATATAGTTAAGCAATATCACGAGTGATGTTTTTGTCCCAAATAGCACGAGTGAAAATGTGATATTGATTTTATACAACAGTTCAATAAAAAAGTTCATATTGTGTTTTGTGTATTTTAAACACAACATTGCCTACTTTTGCTCAATTTTGCCAATAAAAATATTACCTATAAAGCCAGAGCAGAACTGTTGTGCGTCTCCGAGCATCATACAGCGGTGCTTTGTTTCCGAATGAATCTGTGTTTTGAGCAAATCAATCGGGTTAACCAATGATTCAATGACCCACTCATAAAGTGAGCTATTTACTTCATTCCTGAATGAATGTTTGAACGAATCGAGTGAGTGAATGAATGAATGACTCAATGACTTACTCATTTAGACATTTACCGCCACCTACTGGCAGTTTTAATTTCTTATTTAGATTATCATTTCATTATAAAAAAAATATTTCATTTTTCCATATTAATAAAAACCCATTAAAGGAATAGTTCACCCAAAAAATTAAATTCTGTCATAATTTAATCAGCCTCATAGCCATTGAACCTAAAAGTTTATAATAAATTCTGTTGAATCAAATAAAAAGGTTTTTTTTTTTTCTAAAGCTTCTTTTTTATAATGTCCATTTGATGCTTTTCTCATTTAACACAATAATGACTTTAAATTATCTTTTGGGGGTAATTTCTCAGCCAACTTTGATGTGCAATTAATTAAATTAGATTAACTAAATTTCTCTGCCGATACCAATAGCCCAAATTTTCAGAATGATATCTGCCGATACCGATAGTTTGATTTTCTTAAAGTCCCCGTGTAGTCAATAATTTTATCCCTTAAAACTCATCTTTGATCACCAAAATGACATATTTAAATGTTTTTTTCCTATGGAAAAAAAAATTCTTCATGCCTTAAAATAGCTTGAATGTAACTCTACACCTTTGTTTCAATTAGTATACGCAGATCTATGAATATGCTAATTATCTTCGCCTCCACTCACTCGCACGAGCGCAGAGATCCACTCGGTCAACTTACTGAGGGAAACGCTGCACAATGGTATCGCTTTTTACAACGTCGGACACATGACGATAATTAATATGATTAGCCTTTTGCTTGACTACGTTATCAAACAGCTAATGATGTGTTGCTAATGTTATTGTTTATGTTAAAAAATTTGGCTAATAATAATAATCAAGTCACCAATTAATGAGCTGTATGGCTGTACTTTCCAGATTCTCTGATATATTGGTACTTGTGCCCTCGTTTACTGACAAGAGTCCGGCTACATGATAGTTGTAAGTGTTGAACACGGAACTGATTAGGTAAATTGTCCTGAATTGCTGTTAACTAGATTAGACATATTTAATTAATATCACACGTTAATAAGTTTGCAGCAGGTGTGTATGGTAAAATGCAGCTGAAGAAAGTAGCACACGAGTATCTTCTGCTGTGACAAACCCGGTTACCTGACATGAAACAGAGCAAGTCACATTCTCTGTAGCCATGGTGATCTGTGCGAACTGCAGATTTTCCTCTGATCCGATTTTCCACGGCCCCCTCTCACCCCCTCACTAGATGTTATGCAAATGTACGGCTCTCGGAAGGTGGAATGTCGCCCCAGCCGCGTTCCGTCGATCCTGGAAATGAGAAAAAATATGTGAAGATGAAGCAGTAATTCATCTTATCCTGAGCCCTGATCTCAGCGCTGTACTTTGGCTTGACGAGAATGTAATTGGTCTCAGTGGGGCTTTGTGAGTATGTGTGGCCGTAGATAAGCCGGCTCAGTTCTCTCGCAGATCTTGTCTGGTGGGTGAGCTGGATATGCACTTTGTTACATCTCTTCTGTGGACATCATTTTCGCCAAACCCTAAATTTAGTGTTTAGAGAAGGAAAGTTTTATTCAGACTTTCCCTCTGTCTTTGGGAAGTTAATAAATGAATAGAACATGCAGTGTCATTCTAATTATGTGGGAACAAGCTAATTTTTTTTTTTTAAAAAAGGGGCCAATGTTTGTTGTGTTCTACGGTGCCCCTAAAGGGACATTGTTCTAAAAAAAAAAAAAAAATTAGATGTCAATGCTTTTGCGTTCTCTCGCAGATCTATTGTGTTTCCCCAAGAAACTTTGCATTCGCTCGCAAAATGTTTGCGTTCCCCCGAGAAACTTTGCGTTCACTCGCAAAGAATACAAAAGTTTTGCAAGCAAACACAAAGTTTCTTGGGGAAATGCAAAATCATTGAAATATATTTTTTCCTCCCATCTCATATTTTTTTTCTATCCCCATGTCCCTTTACGTAGTGTTCTTATTGTTAGCTAAAACTATTGAAAAAAAACAAAAAAAAAAACTTTTCAACATTTTTAAAATATAAATATTAGATGAAAAACTTAAATGTAAAAAACATAAAAAATTAAAAATGTTGCTTTGTCAATTACCGGAAATATGGTTAAGTTGAAATACAAAAAAAAAAATCTAAAACCAAAATTACTAAAACGTAAATTTTAATTCAAAACTGTAAAATAAATACTGTAATAGTATATAAATGTTAACTTTCAGAATTCCTTCCTAGAACAAAAATTATTTTTTATCATCTTTTAACATATGAAAGTTGAATTCTAAACAGCCTGTTGAATTCTAAAGATTAGAAAGAGGGTAGAAATAGTCATAAGAAGTTAAATTATATTTTTGATGCAAAAAGAAACAAAAAAAGTAGGACATAACCACTTGAAATGAAGACTAGCACAGTCTGAACTAGAAATGTGTATGAAGTGCCTGTCATAGGAAAAGCCCATATCATGAATAATAATAAGACAGTTGCTTTCCCATTGGATTAAATCACTCAGGCTCATAAATTATTACAAGACACTGCTGACTATAGTGTGTTGAGTTTAAGTAACAAACAAAAATAAATAAATAAAGATCTAAATGAAATGTTTTATAGTGGTTCATGACCTTTAAAGAACCCACACCATGGTAACATTCTTTTGCCAAGATAGGGGAAAAAATTATATTGAGATTTCCAGGTCACACATAATCACAGAAGACATTCAAGCAATCTAGGAAAAAATATTTGCGGGAATGTAATTAAGTACATTTTCTCTCTCTGTTGTTCATAAAGCATGTTATTTTCACTTTTTAAGGTCAGTCCATGATGATCGTCAGGGGTTTATCTCCAATCATTGGTTGTAAAGATAAAGATAATGCATATCCAACAGAGTGTCACCATGGTGACAGAGCTGATCAGATGCTGCGCTGCCATATGAACCAGATTTACAAAGACACAGTGTTGAAGGTAAAGAAAGTCTGACTGTGATTTAATGAATAAAACATACAATATGCTTTGTTCTTGCTGTTTTGGCTCTTTCTGTTTACACATTTATGATAGTATATTTGACACAAATCTGTAAGTTGTAAATATAAGCAATGTAAGCTTTACCTGCAAGCGTTTAAAAAAATAATAAAAAGTTGCCAGCCAGCACCAGCATTTTTGATAATTTTCACAAAATTTTCATGGCTCCCAGAATATTTTGTTGTATGAATATCTGAACATGCAATATATCAAAAGAAAGAACAGAGCCTAATTTTTTATTCTAGCTTCATGCATTCTTTTTTATCAACACTTGAATGTGGTTTCATTAAAAAAAAGCAACATTTTGAACAAAAAGCTGAGAAAATAGTGTTTTTGTCTAAGGCTACGTTCACACTGTTAGTCCAAATCTGATTATTTATGTTTATCTGATCTGAAGGTTCATTTACACTACAATGATGTACTAGAAACAGACAAGTTTTTCCTTTGCGTTTTTCACGTACAGACGACAACATTGTCAAAACGATCCCTGTTCACACGGATCCGCGAAAACGATTAAAATCGCTGTATTTTGCTGCCAGGCCAGTAGTTGGCGATGTCACTTTATAAAGAAACACTACACACCTATAGACTGAACATGTAATACGCATGCGCATGACGTCACCAGTTTCACAAATTCGAGTTTTTGTTGTTTATGCAGAGACGATAATGGTGTTGTTTTCAAAAACTTGCACTTTGAATCCCGTTTTCAAAAGTTTGTGTTTTCATGCCCCCAAAACACTGTTGTTGTGTAAATGAACGGCCAAAACGCATACAAAGTTTTCTGGTTTTATTTGAAAACGATGTTGTGATGTTATCTCTGCTGGTCTCAATTATATTGTAATTTTCTTCTTGACCGGCATTTTGCAACAACACAACCTTGTTTCTTCAGCGACTTTCAGCATGTTTCCTATAACAACGTGTGACATATTTACATTTTACGTGCCTTAAGACAGTGATATAAACCACGCAAAATCTGATTAGAGCGCTCAGACTGAAACGGATTTCCAGAAATGCATTTGAATAGGATTTCAAACCACATATGAATGTAGCTCAAAACGAATTTGTAAAAATCAGATTTTTTGTGTTCACACTTGCTAAATATGTTTGGATTCCAATTGGATATGGTCAGAAATAGTGTTGTCAAAAGTACCAAGTCAGTACTGAAAATTTAAAAATGTGACGCTGTTGAGCGGATTTGTAAACACCTCTGATTGGCCGTTGTGTTCACGCACTCAACATATATGTCTGTGATTGGCTACAAGTCAAGTCAAGTCAAGTCACCTT
Organism: Ctenopharyngodon idella; assembly: GCF_019924925.1. Taxonomy (NCBI): domain Eukaryota; kingdom Metazoa; phylum Chordata; class Actinopteri; order Cypriniformes; family Xenocyprididae; genus Ctenopharyngodon; species Ctenopharyngodon idella. The sequence continues at coordinate 28,996,005 of NC_067235.1, read as the reverse complement.
TATTTATATAGCGCTTTTTACAATGTAGATTGTGTCAAAGCAGCTTTACATTGATAACTGGTACATTGTTAGGCTGCACAGCAGCTCTTAAAGAATAGTGTCAATGCAGGCAGATCAAAACACTGTTGAATATCAAATGTCAAGTCAAGTGTCCCCAAGTGTCCCTACAGTGATCAACGCTTCAAAAACATGTTGTATATAGACATCAATGACGCTCTTCACCGAGCGCTTACACAGATACACACGGGAGCATTTGAAAGCTGCTTTCAAATGGTCCCACTTTCAAAATGTTTTCAAATACTACCGTGTACTTTCAAACGCTTTTTACCCTTTCTCTAATCCTTAATTTTTGTCACTGTACTTTTAAGAATTCTGTATGCTAATGACTTTTATTACGACTGATTAACCTCTGTGTATTGGTATAATTCATACTGTCATTCATCAGGACAAGTTAAATAGCTGACTACTGAATATGCATTAATATGTAAATCTGAGAGGTCATATGTTAATATAGTTATAGTTTCCATAAATGGTCTTAGTGGACTGTTGAAGAGCAGTTAGTTTGATTAATAAGTCAACATAGCATTTTAGATTTTTAATCGATTAACTAACATTAGTATGGTGCAACAGTTTCGTTCTGTTACTACACTGCACCAGGGAAGTCTTATTGTGACTCATTGCATTTGGAAACTGAATGTTCTTGTAATATGTGTTTATATTTTCTGCTTGTGTTGCATCATCTCTGAAATGTAGTAGTGCAGCTGATTTCTCAGTTTTCATTTGATGCACTTGTCAAAAAACTTGACACAGGCGGCTTACAGTCGGTCTTTGTTTATTCAGTCTGGCCTTGTCTCATGAAAGTCTCTGTGTTCAAAGACTCAGCCATAGATGGACTTCCTTATTTAAAAAACACGCTCATGATAAATAGTCCAGTGATCCTGTTCCTCATCTGACACTTGAGTTACTAAGCAGTTGAGGGGAAAAACCAAACTATCTTGTGATAATGACCATGTATAGGCAATATTATTGTGAATCTCAGATCTGCAGAATGAATCTTTTTAACACTGAAATACCTGCATGTTCTTTTCCTACACGATGACTGTTTGCTTTCAAACAAACGTGTCTCGATCACAGCCTCATATAGTTGTTGATTATTCAGACATTCAGTCAGCTGCACAGATGCCAGCTCTTTCAATCTAGGCCATTAGTAAAGCACAAAAGTTGTGTGTCTTTCTCTTTCTGTCTTTCTCCATCTGTCCACACACTGACAGAGGAAGTGGTCGTCTCTCCATCTGTATCGCATCTCTTTTGATTAGACGTGTTAAGAGAATAAAAGTGTGAGGTTTATCACTTCACAGCTAACAGAAAGCCATATCTATTTTATGTTAGTTGAAGGTGGTTTTTAAAGGTGAATCTCATGAAAACTGCCAAGAAATATCCGGCCATATTTCACATCCCAGACTTGCAACTTACAAAATCCTACGACAGTGTGAAAGATTTTTTTTCCCCCTCTTCTTTCCATAATATTTCACATCAAAATCAAAATCTTTTTTTTCCATAATGACATTTATTTAAATGCCAGTTAAGTGCATCTACCCCAAAAGTTTCATTATAAAAGGTATTATATAAAATATTATGAATCTTAATTTATTTGTAAAGAACTTTTGTACTTTTGTAAATGTACAATTGAAAATATATATTATGATAGTATGATTTCTGCACTCTATTTTATGGAAGCTTGTTTCCGCCACTAAATAAAAAAATAAAAAGGTAATTGCAACTTTAACTGACTTTATAACTTGCAATTCTGACTTTATAACTCTCAATTCTGACTTTATAACTCGCAATTCTGACTTTATAACTCGCAATTCTGACTTTATATCACGCAATTCTGACTTTATATCACGCAATTCTGACTTTATAACTCGCAATTCTGACATTATATAACGCAATTCTGACTTTATACAATGCAATTCTGACTTTATAACTCGCAATTCTGACTTCATATAATGCAATTCTGACTTTATATAACACAATTCTGACTTTATATCACGCAATTCTGACTTTATAACTCGCAATTCTGACTTTATACAATGCAATTCTGACTGTATAACTCGCAATTCTGACTTTATATCACGCAATTCTGACTTTATAACTCGCAATTCTGACTTGATATCACGCAATTCTGACTTTATATCACGCAATTCTGACTTTATAACTCGCAATTCTGACTTTATATAACGCAATTCTGACTTTATATCTCGCAATTCTGACATTATATAACGCAATTCTGACTTTATAACTCGCAATTCTGACTTTATATAACACAATTCTGACTTTATATAACACAATTCTGACTTTATAACTCGCAATTCTGACTTTATATAACGCAATTCTGACTTTATATAACACAATTCTGACTTTATAACTCGCAATTCTGACTTTATAACTCGCAATTCTGACTTCATATAATGCAATTCTGACTTTATATAACGCAATTCTGACTTTATATAACACAATTCTGACTTTATAACTCGCAATTCTGACTATAACTCGCAATTCTGACTTTATATAACGCAATTCTGACTTTATATAACACAATTCTGACTTTATAACTCGCAATTCTAACTTTATATAATGCAATTCTGACTTTATAACTCGCAATTCTGACTTTATATAACGCAATTCTGACTTTATATTACACAATTCTGACTTTATATAACGCAATTCTGACTTTCTTATTTCATGGCGGAAACAAGCTTTCATACTATTTTGTTTATGAGGATAATGATAATAATTATTATTTTGGCCTTGCAAAATAATAAAATAGGCTTAATTTTTTTTTATGCTAAATATTATATCTTAATTTTTGACCCAGAAATCTGACTAGAATGCAGACATAATCTGAGATTATCAGTGATGAGTGTGAGCTGAGAGTACTAAACTAGCTGAAAGCATTTCCATTTCTTATTATTTATTAAACAAACATGCAAGAGATGGGTGTTCCAGTTCGGTGGAAATTTGCAGCGCTAGAGTTCCTGTTTTAATGATCTTTCACATCCCCTGGTGTTGTGTTGGTTATTCCTAACTGGTGTGGCGTGACACAAAGCAGGAATGAAGGCAGGAATTAGAGGATGTAAACATGCCATTCGGTAGAATCGTTTATCAAAACACTCTCACACACACACACACACACACACACACACACACACGGCCGCCTTAGCTGGTCAAAACATCATCAGTCTCACACTCCTGCCGATCTGCCCGGACATTACATCTTTGTGTTTTTTTCACACGTGACGTTCTTTAAATTCCCGTAAAATGAGTCGTTCTCATCTTTCAGGCATGAGCGGACTGTCCGTGCTCTTATGTGTTTTGTTTTCATACTCGAGTTGAGCGCCAATTAATCTGAGGCTTCTGAGACAGGTTTGATATAGACATCATAATTCATTTGTATTTGTAAAGATCTTCATTTTTTTATGTGAACATTTTTTTGGATGGATGGATGGATGGATGGATGGATGGATGGATAGATGGATGGATTCTTTTCGGTACTTAAGCAATTCTGAATCAATGAACTAGTTATAAGTAAAACTTCAAAGTGGTATTTTTAAGGACAGTGTTTTAAAACCATTGTGGTGCATGATTGACAATTGACATTTGTCCAAATAATAGGGCTGTTGGCCAGTTGAAGCTCTTGATCCATTTACTGCACTGAATCACTATGACCGACTTACGTAGATGAATAGTTTTTTACAAAGGATTTTTCAGGGGAAAACATTATGAAGAGGCTTTTTAATTTGAAATGCAAATAATAAAGTGGTTGATGTACAAAGGAAACTGCAGTACAGCCTGTCCAATGATATCATCTGTATTTTTTAGTAGTAGCGACTGTAGTGGAGGCGGCCGAGTGATCGAATGCACTGATTCATAAATGTTTTCATCTAATCTACCCTTTTTGAAACCTTCTGACTTATTGTATTGACTACATTTGATGTATATAGTAGTTCTTTGCTAGTGGTGTGAGGCTGTCTACAGTATATCTGCTGAAACTCATGAATCATAAAACGGCATTTCCCAAAATTAAGTCACATGCCCGGTATTATCCAAACTGTTTGCAATAGAGGAGTTTTAGAGATGTATTAAATGTTGGCAAATTTCTCCATGTGGTAACCCAGTGGAAAGTCTTAGAGATTGCTCTTTAATAGCTCTGGAGACTTCATTGAGTTCTTAGTTTTGCATGTGCTTCACTTTAATCTCAGATTGTCTGGTTTGTACATGTGGGTCACTAGGATTTGAGTTGACTTTAGCATTTAACATGTTGGGTGTAGAAACTTCCATTCTCTGGCTGATAGTCCTGGCGAGTTTCACAGTGAAAGTCTAGTTTAGACTAGTTCAGTCATTGTGCTGAAATTGCCTGCTTCCTTCCTTTTGCAGTATTCTATTACGGGGATGTTGAGACATCACCTCTGCCCCCTATGTGCTGTTTCACAGCTCCAGAAGACTCGGATTTGGCAATGAATCAGAATGAGAGTGCATTCTGGCAGGTTTGGTACATTGTGTTATGTTCTCTGTGTCTGCTAGAAGAAATTCAGAACTCGCAATGTAATGGAGCCATATATATATATATATATATATATATATATATATATAGTGCTGCTTTAAGTTTGTGAACCCCTTGCAGAATCTGTGAAAATGTGAATAATTTTAACAAAATAAGAGGGATCATACAATATGCATGTTATTTTTTATTTAGTACTGTCCTGAGTAAGATATTTTATATAAAAAATGTTTACATATGGTCCACAAGACAAAAAATTAGCTAAATTTATAAAAACGACCCGCTCAAATGTTTGTGAACCCTTGATTCTTAATACTGTGTGTGGTTACCTGGATGATCCACGACTGTTTTTATGTTTTGTGATGGTTGTTCATGAGTCACTTGTTTGTCCTGAGCAGTTTAACTCTCCAATATTTTTCAGAAAAATCCTCTAGGTCCTGAAAATTCTTCAGTTTTCTAGCATCTTTTGCATATTTGAACCCTTTCCAGCAGTGACTGTATGATTTTGAGATCCATCTTTTTTAGTCACTGCTGGAAAGGGTTCAAATATCCAAAAGATGCTAGAAAACTGAAGAATTTTCAGGACCTAGAGGATTTTTCTGAAAAATATTAGGCAGTTAAATTGCTCAGAACAAAAAAAGTGACTCATGAACAACCATCACAAAACATAAAAACAGTCGTGGATCATCCAGGTAACCACACACAGTGTTAAGAATCAAGGGTTCATAAACTTATGAATGGGGTCATATTTATAAATTCAGCTATTTTTTTGTCTTGTGGACTTTATGTAAACATCGTTTATGTAAAATATCTTTTTCAGGACAGTACTAAATAAAAAAATGGCATGCATTTTGTATAATCCCTCTTATTTTGTTAAAATTATTCACATTTTCACAGATTCTGCAAATGGTTCACAAACTTTCAAGCAGCACTGTGTATATATATATATATATATACATACACTCACTGGCAACTTTATTAGGTACACTTTGCTAGTATCGGGTTGGACCCCGTTTTGCCTCCAGAACTGTCTTAATTCTTCGTGGCATAGATTCAACAAGGTGCTGGAAATATTCCTCAGTGATTTTGGTCTATATTGACATGATCACATCACGCAGTTGCTGCAGATTTGTCTGCAGATTTGCTGTAAATTTGTCATATTTTGTGATCTGATGACTGTGAAGGCCATTTCAGTATTTTGAACTCATTGTAATGTTCAAGAAACCAGTTTGAGATGATTTAAGCTTTGTGACATGGCGGGTTATCCATCAGAAGATGTGTCCACTGTAGTTGGACCCAAAGGGATGGACCTGGTAAGCAACAATACTCAGGTAGGCTGTGGCATTTAAACTCATGCTCAATTGGCACTAAGAGGCCCAAAGTGTGCCAAGAAAATATCCTCCACACCATTACACCACCGCCAGCCTGAACCGTTGATACAAGGCAGGATGGATCCATGCTTTCATGTTGTTTACGCCAAATTCTGACCCTACCATCTGAATGTTGCAGCAGAAATCGAGACTCATCAGACCAGGAAATGTTTTTCCAATTTTCTATTGTCCAATTTTGGTGAGCTCGTGCGAACTGTAGCCTGTTTCCTGTTCTTAGCTGACAGGACTGGCACCCGCTGTGATCTTCTGCTGCTGTAGCCCATCTGCTTCAAGGTTGGACGTGTTGTGCGTTCAGAGTTGCCTTTCAATCAGCTTGAACCAGTCTGGCCGTTCTCCTCTGACCTCTGGCATCAACAAGGCATTTTCTTCCACAGAACTGCCGCTGACTGTATATTTTCTCTTTTTCGGATCATTCTCTGTAAACCCTAGAGATGGTTGTGCGTGAAAATCCCAGAAGATCAGCAGTTTCTGAAATACTCAGACCAGCCTGTCTGGCACCAACAACCATGAAAGTTCAGTTAAATCACCCTTCTTCCCCATTTTGATGCTCAGTTTGAACTTCAGCAGATCGTCTTGACCATGTCTACACGCCTAAATGTATTGAGTTGCTGTCATGTGATTGGCTGATTAGATATTTGCATTAATGAGCAGTTGAACAGGTGTACCTAATAAAGTGGCCGGTAAGTGTATATACCTATACACACACACACACACTGGCGGTCAAAAGTTTGGAATAATTAAGATTGACACTAAAGACTCAAGAAATGGCTTATGAAAACGCAGCTTTGTCATCACAGGAGTAAATTACATTTTAAAACATATTAAAATAGAAAAAAGTTATTTTAAAATTTAATAATATTTCACAATATTTCTGTTTTACTGTATTTTTGATCAAACAAATTAAGCCTTGTTTACATCAGCATGAGTTTGAAAATTACATTTCATTGGTTCAGACTCATGCCATCGAGAATTCGCTATAAATATTCACAAAGCTAGAATGCTGCACTTTAAAATGATACCAAACTTGTGCTGAAGGGAAGCGGCAGTCATCCAGAAGCGGCCAAAGAAAAAATTGCATTTTTCATGGACAAAGGAAAGGTACTCCTGTCAGAAAACTTACAAATAAAGATACTTTTAGGTGTTTAATTGATATTTGGAGCATTGGAATTACTAGACGGGGGCTTAATGAACTCATTTTTATGAAAACCTCAAATTTGACCAAAATTGACATTTTTTACTTGTTAGGGCCCGAGCACCGGTGGTGTGAGGACCCTATTGTAATTGCTCAGTCAATTCTTCTTCTTCTCCGAAATGAATCGCATTTTTGAAGGCCTAAACATGCTCAAACTCATAAAACTTTGCACATGTGTCAGAAGTGGTGAAAATTTACATCTGATATGGGTTTCAGAATTAGGTGTGGCAAAATGGCTCAATAACGCCACCTACAAAATTTCAATTAAGCGTCATTCTCGCTACGTTTCACGTACAGGTATGAAATTCGGTAGACAGATGTAACGGCCCAATACCTACAAAAAAGTCCCTGGCAGCAAAATCTGAAAACCCAACAGGAAGTGAGATATTTTGAATTTTCTCTGCAAAATTTTTGCAGTTTTTGCCATTTCCAGACGTACTTAAACAAACTCCTCCTAGAGCTTTAATTAGATCAACATCATATTTGGTCAGTCTAATCTAAAGGCCTTTGTGATGTTAAATTGTGAAGATCTAGAGTTTTCTTTGAAGGGTGTGTCCGTGGCAGCCTGACAAATTCGTATGTTTCGCCATGAAAGAGGAAGTTGTTGTAACTCAGGCATACAGTGTCCAAACTGCCCCAAACTTCACATGTGTGATAAGAGTCCTGGCCTAAAGACATCTACAATGCAATATTCAGTTACAGTCATAGCGCCACCTGCGGGCAACAGGAAATGACATGTTTTACACTGTGATTAACTCCTCATAGAGATTTAATCAGATCAACATCATATTTGGTCAGTCTAATCTAAAGACCTTAGCGATGTTAAATTGCAAAGATCTTGAGTTTTCTTTGAAGGGCGTGTCCGTGGCGGCCTGACAAAGTCGGATGTTTCGCCATAAAAGAGGAAGCTGTTGTAACTCATACAGGCATACAGTGTCCAAACTGCCCCAAACTTCACATGTGTGGTAAGAGTCCTGGCCTAAAGACATCTACATGTCAATATTCAGTAATAGTCAAAGCGCCACCTGCTGGCAGCAGGAACTGTGGTGCATCAAAATGACTTTGCCATATTTCTCCTCTATTTATCCGCTTAAATGAATATCGCCCACTGTTCAGTTTTCTTAAGGCCACCAGGTGGCGGTAAGCCCGGGTGCAAGCGCCCTTTCATCGCTGCTTGCAGCTTTAATTTTGTCTGGATCTCGAAATTAGGCTGTGCGCATTCCGACTCATTTTGCCAGCACGGGTCACATATAAATATTCCAGATAACATTGAAATCATTTATTCTGGTTTTAGTACAATCACAATATTAAGCAGTTATTCAATTTTCGAAACATTTTTTTAACACAACACCAATTTTTCCTATGCAGTATAAATGGGTCTTTGTGCATGAAAATGTCTAGCTGTCATTGTATTTTAGGAAAGAGGTCCTTAAGATCATCTTATTTTGGCATCAAAGTTTAAGAACCCTGTCATATAGACTTTGAGAGTGGGTGCTTTTGACCTTCAAAACACCCTAGAAACCAGACAACACACTGGTATTGTGGCTGTAAGTTTTGCATAATGCAAATATCTAGTATATTTATTCCTCAGCAGACACCAAGAATCTTGTTTCTCTCTGAACTTGATGCCTGAAGTGGCTGTTGGAAATGGTTGGATATGGCTGCTATTCCTGTTATGACTATGCAAATATTTGCAATGCATTATGCAGGGATATTTTTTTGGGATAGCAGTGATTCAGCTGTTTCTGTGGCCGGACGTCTTCTGTGGTAAACATTTACACTGAGAGATAGTGAAGAGAGAGGTGGAGACTGAGATAAAAGATGTACGTCAGCACAGAGAAATAAATCTCGTCTTTTTAGAGCTGAGGAGAAAGGGGGAATTATCTGTGTGTGTGTGTGTGTGTGTGTGTGTGTGTGTGTGTGTGTGTGTGTGTGTGTGTGTGTGTGTGTGTGTGTGTGTGTTTAACACGTGAACTGTGTGTGACTGGCATGTGGACAGTCAGGGTAAGAGATGCTCAGCTTCCTAATGACCACACACACACACATTTGCAGTATCTCTGGGTAAAGCTCATGCGCATGGAGGAGCATCTGAAGAGCTGAGCCACACCGTGGCATCTGATTGGCTGGGGGAGGATGCAAGAAAAGGGGCCAGGCTCCGCCTCCCCCCCCCCTCCTGCGCGTGTTAGAAAGGAGATAGCTTGAGGAGAGCAGACAGCTTCACTGCGCCGAGTGCCGATCGCACACTAATGCTGCATACTCCAGGGAGATCAGTCGACACAGAGCTTTCTTTTCCCAAAACAAACCCACGTTCTGCATCCGCTGCAGATTAAGTGATGTTTAAGAGCGCTCTCCGCTCTGAGTTCAACCCATCGTCTGCAGTCTCAGCAACACAGAATCCTCTCCATTCGACCCGGCTGTAAGCATGGGAAGGCAAAGCCAAGATGCCACCTCCACCGCGGGCACGGGTACGGGCAGCGGCGGCCGCATGCAGCGCTCCCAGAGCCGCATGAGTCTGTCAGCCTCGTTCGAAGCGCTGGCCGTCTACTTCCCCTGCATGAATTCTTTCGATGAGGAAGATGGAGGTAAGAGGATGAAGATGTGTCACATGAGATATTAAGTGTTTAGGTCTGAATGAGCATCTTGCATGTCAAAGTTCAGGTGTTTTGCAGAATATTTGGTGTTATGCGAGCACACCAATTCTTTTCCTTTCATATTTAATTGGGTTTGTGATAGTTTATGTGTGTCTGGTGGAGTTTAAATAAATAATCTGCAGAATCGTGCATGGCTGTCAGTAAAATAAAGTTATTTATGTGCATAAATTGCAGTGTCAGTTTTATAGCACTAAATAGTCACACAGTCTTTTGATGGTTTTGGTGGGACTCAAGCATCATCATGTGTTTTGACCTTGACGGTGCTTGATTGCCTTTCTCTACAGCATCTCTCTCTCTCTCTCTCTCTCTATTTCTCCCTCTTCAGTCACTATAGAGATGGGAAATATCGTATGACTTAATGTCTTGCAGAACAAATACCTTTTGGCTTTTGCATGATTTAGTGTGATGTGTAGGTACAACCAGATTCTCTTCAATCCATTAATATGTTAATTTCTGTCTGAATCTCATGAGAACATGTCCAGGTTACATTTCACCCCAAAATCCAAAGAAAAAAAAATTATAAAATAATAATTGTATTTTGCAAAAAAAAAAAAAAAAAAAAATAAAGCCTGTTAAATTTTTATTTTTTTATTTTCATTACAATTAAGCACATTTCTACAAAAAAAATGTATTACCATATTTTTTTTTTTTTTACTGTACAGTGTTAATCGGCATAAATTAAAGGCAGTACAACACAAATACTATCATAATATATAAACAATTTACAAATTAATATGTTTATTTTCATTTATTTTATTTATTAATATATTATTGTTTATTCATTTTATTTCATTTAATAATGTTGTATTTTTTTTATTTTATTTTATTTATTTATTTATTTTTCATTTATAATAATGATAGTTTTGGAACAAATGTGCTTAATTGTCATGAAAATAATGTCACAAAGCAAAATATAACTTATTTCTGATTTGGGTTGAAATATGACCTGAACCTGGACATGTCCTTAATCATTTTATTGAGCTTTTCGAGACATGATCAGAGAACCTGGGATGTCTCCTGACATTGTGCATCAGTGTTTCTCAAGTTTATCTTGGTCAAGTTCATCAAGACCACAACTGTTATGAGTTCTCGATTATTATAATACAGCTGTGCTGTTAGCACAGAAAAGGACATTCACATCCGCCGATATATATTCGTCATCATCTTGTGTTCATCTACGTCTCAGGGCCGAAAGCAGAGGCGGATGACATTGAATGAAATGAAAATGAAGCCTGCTGTGTGTGACCAGCAATTGAATGAATTTCAGCAGCTCAGCCATGTCTGCTTCCTGTAGCCTTCTCTCTCATCTATTGAAGATGGGTTCTGCATTTTGAGTAGCCCTCACATTACTGTCCTCTTCATTCTTGTATTTCCATTTGGCAACAAAAGAACAGGATGTGCATTCATTTTGTACATCAAGTTAAAGCAGTAAGCCACGAGAAGACTTGTTTTACAGTGATTTTTGACTTAAGTGGCTTATTGCCAGCAGCAATATGATTAAGGGTGAAATTGAATCATAGTAATTGGAATAAACTACTGCTTTGTCAAGTAATATATTCATCTCTCTAACTGTAGACAGAGCGGAAGGCAACGTTGCCTGCATTATTATAGAATATGCGGTGCGTTTACTATAAGTAACTTTTTTTCTACATATACAATTTTTGTTATAGTTAGTTATATCTCTCTTACTAGGTATAAAACAGCCTTATAAAATAAAAAATGGGTTTCCTCCTTTTTGTTATGGTAACAAACCTTTAGCGTACCATGGAAAACCTTTGAATAATTAAGTTAAATGTGTAATATCTGCTCCACTAGCAGCACCAGATAAAATTGCAGACAGAAATAATGAAAGTTTCCCAAACTCTGCTACCACCTCGTCTACCATTGTTTGCCAAACAGGTAGTCCCACTTCAAAATGACACCATTGATTGAACTGAAATGCCATTTTAACCTGTTTTGAAAGTGCCACAGTGTTCACAATCCTCAGCCTACTTGTAGTCTCTTCATACTGAACTGATAAAGAAGAAAGTATTTTAACATTGAAAACATACAGTGTTATATGTATTTAACATGCACTGCTCCTGTCTTTATGATTGTTCAGCTGACACAGGTTGAGGTGTTTGGTCATGTCATGCTTAATTTTGGTTCAGTGCACCTGTATAACCCGTCATGTCAAATCACCCTGCGTCTCATGTAACAGACACAATGGCATGTCTGCAGGCCAGATATAGAAACAGAAAAATGCACTGTATCTAAAACAACAAATTGTTGAGTGGGAGCAGGACCACATGTGCCTACACCTTCTAGATCAACAGCACACCAGCTCTCACATCTGAGCCACGTGTGAGGTTTTTAAATGTGCAGAAATGTGTCCTCCATCACTCCACCTGAGACGTCTTGATATCCTGATTGACAGACTCTGTCTCTGTCTCTGTAGAAGCAGGAGGAAAGAAGCTGCGCAGCACTATCCAGAGGAGCACAGAGACGGGTCTGGCCGTAGAGATGCGAAGCCGGATGACCCGACAGGCCAGCCGCGAATCCACTGACGGCAGCATGAACAGCTACAGCTCTGAGGGAAAGTGAGTAGAAAAACACACGTGCACACAAAACCATTCTGACAAGCATGACAGTGTGTATATATTAGTATATTAGTATATATGAATGTATATGGATATATGCATGATTTAAAATATTAGTATTAAAATGCATTAATAATAATAATAAACTGTTAGTGTTATTATTATTAATAATATTAAATGGTTATTAATTATATTCATATTGTAAAATTAATTTAAAAAATATTAGTAAAAATAATAAAAAATAATGTATACATGTATATTTAAAATAATAATTTTAACAATGATTATTTAAAATATACATATATGCATTATTATTTTTTTAATATTAAATTGTTATTATATGCGTGTTGTAAGTAATTTAAAAATAATAATAATAAAAACAATGTATATATGTATATTTTGAATAATTGTTATTTATAATACATTATTATCATTAACAATTATATTAAAGAATTGTTAATAATAATTATATGCATATTATAATATGGATATTAATATAATAATAATAATATAATAAATTATCATAGTAAATAATAATTAATAATAATAATTAAATAGTTATTAGATTAGAATATTATTTTATCTAATAGATAATAATATTATAATGTGTATATATGGATAATGTTAAATAATAATTCTTAAAAAATTAATATTAAAAAATAAAAATATTAATAATAAAAAAATAATAATAAAATACAACAGTATCTGTTACCATGGAAAATCATTTCTATTCATTATTGTATTCTAACAAAAATCACATTGACAATAACACAGTTACAGTCTAGGGCAGGGCATTGCTCCAGAATAAACATTAAAATGAACACTGCCACAAAGTAAATGTAAAAAAAATAAAAAAAATAATGAGATCAAGCTCTAGTAATTTTCTAATCAAAGCCTTTTTTTCTTCTCAGCCTCATCTTCCCTGGAGTGAGACTCTCTTCTGACAGTCAGTTCAGTGATTTTCTGGATGGACTTGGCCCCGCCCAGCTTGTGGGGAGACAGTCGTTAGCCACGCCCTCTATGGGTGAGCACTTGTTTATTTGACTTTCTGTATACACACTTCACTCTTGTGCACTCAATTCCCATGATGCAAGTCCTCACAGTATTAATCATGTGTAACTCATATATCCTTGTTTTTTCATGTCTAGGTGACATTCAGATCGGGATGGTGGAAAAGAAAGGAGCCCTAGAGGTAGAGGTCATCCGAGCCAGAGGCCTTGTGGGAAAACCAAGTTCTAAGGCACTGCCAGGTGAGCGTTGTTATTCTTTCTGAAGGTGATTTCACAGGCATCAAACTCATCGCTCACGATTAAACTCCATCTGTTGTTGTTCTTCTCCAGCCCCTTACGTAAAGGTGTATCTGCTGGAGAATGGCGCCTGCATAGCCAAAAAGAAAACAAAAGTAGCACGAAAAACACTGGACCCTCTTTACCAGCAGCAGCTGTCGTTTGAAGAGTCTCCAGGAGGAAAGGTTTTACAGGTATTATGTCACATCTCTAATGGTTTTATTTACCAGTCGTTTGGCCGTTATCTTGTGATCATTCAGTCAATCAGTACTACCTTATCTAGAGAGAAGCCATTCATTTTTGTATATAAACTTTTTAGATTACACAATATAACACAGAATTTGCACAATATTATATATATATATATATATATATATATATATATATAATTACAGAATTTACACAATATTACACAATATAACAGAATTTACACAATATTATATATTAAATGTATAATTAATATTTATTTATTTAGTTAATATTTATTATTTATTTAATAATTGAATAAATTATATGAGCAATTAAGAGTAAACAATATAATTACGGAATTTATACTATATATATATAAATATTTATAATAATGTAATTTTATATATATATATATATATATATATATAATTGCAACGTAAATTAATATTTATATATATATTTATTTATTTACTTGCCATATATAACAGTTAAATGATTGAATAAATTATATGAGCAAATAAGATTAAATAATAAAATTACAGAATTCACACAATATTACACTTTTTGATACATTTATACATATATACATATTTTTAATATATATATATATATATATATATATATATATATTATATATATATATACACATAAATATTTATAATAATGTAATTATATATATATATATACATATATATATAATTGCGATGTAAAATTATTTATTTATTTATTTAGTTGCCATTTATTGTATAGTAATAATAGTAATGTATTAATATATTAATATACAGTTTTAATGACTAAATAAATTATGTGAGCAAATAAGAGTAAGTTTAAAAAAATCCAGAATTCACACAATATTACACATTAAAACACTTTTTTCCCACAATATTTACTCAGTCATCTATTAAAATTATTTTATTATGAGACCTGACCTCAGGCTATCACTAATTTGTAGTTATTTATTTATTTATTTTTCTTTATTTATTTGTGTTATAATTTTTCTATGAGTGCAACTTGATATTGATGGCCTATAATTCTCTTCCCATCGTAGATCATTGTGTGGGGAGACTATGGACGTATGGACCACAAATCTTTCATGGGAGCCGCTCAGATACTTTTAGACGATCTGGACTTGTCCAACATGGTTATTGGCTGGTTCAAACTGTTTCCTCCCTCTTCATTGGTCGACCCAACCTTGGCCCCGTTGACCAGAAGAGCTTCCCAGTCATCTCTCGACAGCGGGTCCGGGCCGTTCGGTCGCTCGTAGCAGTTTCCTGAAATATAGCGTTATTGTAGCAGCCAATGGGTGGAGTTTGAGATTTGCGACAGGTCCCGTCCCCCCGGTAACACTGCATGCTTGATGTTGTGTGTTCAGAGCTTGTTTCTTAGGGGTGAAAAAAGCGGTCCTGTTTTTGCTCGCAAAAAAATGCGGCACACGTCGTGCGCAAAGAGCACCCCCTAGAGGGCAGGGACGAGACGAAGCCGGAAATGGGCTCCTTAGCTCATGGAACGTCACAAATCCTGATCTTAGAACCTATTTGAAGCCATTGGAGTCTGAACTGAGAACTGAAATGTTGAGTTCTTCAGAAGCCCTTTTTGAAATGGGGTGAAACGTTCTCTTCGACTTTCATTTTCCATTTATGTTTCTTTTAATGTTGATGTATTTGTATCTACATGGGCTAACAGTGTTCCTTGGGTCAAGCCATGCCAACAGACCCAGAAATGTACACACAAAACAAGAATATGACGTGGGAATGGTCACCTCACTCCCCAGATATGATTCTGCTAGATCAATACAGAGATGAAATGTAGGTTTGAATCATCTTTTAAGATCAAATTGAATTACTTCTCTTGAAACTGTATGAAACCTAAAGAAGAAATAACGAGTTTTTTGTTGCATGGACACAACTTTAGCTGAACTTAAAAAAAAAAAAAAAAAAAAGTAAATAGAAAAAAATTAATTTTTCTCAAGACTGCTACTTGCAAAAAAAAAGATGATGAGAAAAAAAAGAAAAGAAAAAACAAACCGGATCAGCCATTTTCAACAATTTCTATTATTTTTAAAGATAAATTTCACTAGTGCATGGTTTTCATGGGGAGTGAATGCTACAGTGTGATTTGAAAAAAACAAACAAAAAAAAAACATGAAACCTTGTTTTTTTTTTTTTGTCCTGTAGACCGATCATTGGTCTCTCTACTGTATTTTTACAGACA
Organism: Ctenopharyngodon idella; assembly: GCF_019924925.1. Classification (NCBI taxonomy): domain Eukaryota; kingdom Metazoa; phylum Chordata; class Actinopteri; order Cypriniformes; family Xenocyprididae; genus Ctenopharyngodon; species Ctenopharyngodon idella. Next base: position 28,979,945 of record NC_067235.1, on the reverse strand, counting down.
AGCAGTTAAATGACAAGCTTAACATTTTCTGTTCATGTGACAAAGACGTAAAAAAATAAATGTCTATGATTTGTTATTGTAAAGGCGTTAGCCTTATGAAGCTAAAGATGATGTGCAAATTGTACATGTTTCTCTACTTCTCCCTTGTCCCAGGGTAAACTCTCTGTACTTCTTGCTTCCGTTGTCAGATTTCCACCCCGATATTGTTCCAGTTCTATTTCATTTTGATTTTCAGGGCTGTTCGTTTCCTGCAGCTCTTCTAGTTTTAGTCTGTATATTGTTTGAAGTTCATTCGTTTAACAAGCATGTTGAAAAGGGTTTTTGGCAACATGGCTTGGGCACATCTTACAGTAACTCAGCATGTTTTGATAAAGACGATATTTGGAGAAAAAAAATGCAGTTTCTTGTACAGTGCATGTCGACAACGATCCTCTCCCCCCCTTCACCCCGAATTGAATTTTAGCGAAAATTAGGCAGTGGTCTCACACGGACCAGAAGGGCAAAATTCCGAATGAACATTCCACCTTGTAAAATCATACTTTGTTGACAAATTTAAGGGAAAAACGTGACCAGGGATTTTTATATCTTTACGGAAATATGAGCTGCAGCATTCCTGACAAAAGAGCCCAAAATTTCACGAGATCTTTTTACCGGAGGCGGCTGCAGCTCGCTGACTTTCGCAGTATTGTGCTGTACAGTTTTCCCAGCATGATGCTGTCTGCAGAGAAGTGCACATCGGGACGATGATATTGCCACACGATATACCTTTGGTTTTTATTTCTTCGTTTCAAGAAAGTAGAAGTCATTTAATATATTTTTGTTAGTTTATTTACAAGCCAAGACCTATTTATTTTTTATTTTCTATTTTTTAGTAAGAATCAGAGCTTCTTATATCTGAGCAGTTTATGACTCCTAGTTTTAATGCCTGAATGGAAATATACACTGAGACATTATACCTCTTCCTATGATAATTAACTCTACATTTTTCTGATTAATCAATAAGATTTTTTTTTAAACTTATTAATCAAGCTTTCAGTCTACTTATGAGTTCTGTGTACGTCTGTCACAGTCTACAGAATTTTAATAGAGATCTCTATTAAAGCAAACACTCTAAATGAACGGAAGTGGGATAATGTCTCATGAAGTCAAAGATATGTTCTATTCTATTTCAAATGCCTTCTATTTTGTTTTTTCTGTTCTTTTCTTTTCTTTTTTCTTCTTTTTTTTTTTTTTTTTGGTGCAATGTGTTCATGCCAAGGCTATGTCTTGGTCAAGTATGGTTGAGTACAGAGATTTATGTAAGTTATTTTTCAAATTAAAAAATAAAAAATGGATATTACACTGGAAAATGAGCGTTCACAAACAAAAGCAATAAGTCTCTATTTATAGTGTTTCCTGATGTGACATGAAAACACATATTTATACATTTCTCTGAATTATTGTTTAGCAGTTTATTCTATGGTCTATGTTTCTATTAAGAAACATTTATTATTATTATCAGTGTTGAAAACAGTTGTGTGTAATTTTTTTCAGGATTCTTTGATGAATAGAAACTTCAAAAGAACAGCATTTATATGAAACAGGAAATGTTTTTGAAAGAAATTAAAGAAATTAATACTTTTATTCAGCAAGGATTCATTAAATTGATCAAACGTGAGAGTATAGACATTTGTAATGTTACAAAAGCTATATATTTTTAATACAGCATAATTTTGTCCTATAGGTGCTATGTAATACAGCAACACCCCCAGGTTGTACATACATTAGTGGAAGACAAGAAATTTGTTTTCCTACATATTATCAAAATGATCAATACACTTCGAAAGTAAGTGTACAGTTTTCCACGAACAACTGAATTACATTTTGTTTTGTTTTTCAGAGAACAATCATAAGGTGGTTTTTGTCAGCACTATTCTGTGGTAATGAGTAAGCGCTGAGATGATTGCTAAAAAAGGAAATGAACAACTGGGGGATAAAATAGCTTCTTCCTCCTTTGACAGATAAATGCTGGACTGTCATGAATTGGCACCTCTGAGTCCAGACCTTAACTTCATTGAAAGTCTTTGGGATGTGCTGGAGGAGACTTTACAGAGTGCTCACTTCTTGCATTGTCAATACAAGATACTGAACTAAAATGGATGCACCTCTTGATAGAAATAACATCACAACATTTATTTCCATCAAGAGGTGCATCGGTTTTTGGTCAAGATCTTGTATTGACAATGCAAGAGTCAAGCACTCTGTAAAGTCTCCTCCAGCACATCCCAAAGACTTTCACTGAGGTTAAGTTCTGGACTCAGAGGTGCCAATTCATGTGTGAAAATGATTCTTCATTCTCTCTGAACCATTCTTTCACAATTTAAGCCTGATGAATCTTGACATTGTCATCCTGGAATATGGCCGTGATACGTCTTCCTACATGGTTAAGAAATGAAAAGCTACACACTTCATCAGTTAGGGTTAAAACAACCATTGCCAAACATATAACATGCTAGAAACATAATAATCACTGTAATAATGATCCATTCATAGATTCTTAAAGGGGTCCTTGATTATGATTTCACTATTTTAACTTTAGTTAGTGTGTAATGTTGCTGTTAGAGCATAACAACATCTGCAAAGTTACAACACTCAAAGTTCAATGCAAAGGGAGATATTTTCTTTCACAGAAATCTCTTTTTAAGGACTGCAACAAATGGCTGGTAGGGACTACAACGAGTTTCTTCCCAGTGACATCACTAACCCTAATATTTACATAAACCCTGCCCCCGAGAACACGCAACAAAGGGGGTGAGGCCATGTTGGGCTGCTTTAGAGAAGAGGAAGAGTTGTAGTGGAGTGTTGTTATATGCTGTCATTTTTATGCCGGACTGCTCTAAAAACAAGGGTCAATTCAATGCTGGATTTGCACAAAAGATGAACATGACTTATATTACATCTTGTGAAAAGAGGCATAATAGGTCCTCTTTAAGTATTTGCCTATTAAAATCCAAACAGCCACTTTTTTGGCTTGGCAGTGTATTTTAAAATGTAATTTATTCCTGTGATGCAAAGCTGAATTTTCAGCATCATTACTCCAGTCATCAGTCACATGATCCTTCAGAAATCATTCAGCAGCTGATTTGCTGCAGGAATATTTAATATTATTATCAATGTTGAAAACAGTTGTGTACATTTTTTTTAAGAAAATACTTCTATTCAAGGATTATCTAGCAAGGATTCATTAAAATTGATCAAAAGTGACAGTAAAGACATTTATGTTACAAAAGCTATATTTTTATATTTATATATATATATATTAAATAGGTCATATATTTAAAGAGTATCATAATTATAATCATAAATATAATAATAATTGTTTTATTTATTTTGGCTATTCATGTATTATATCATAAATGTACTAGTATAATTTTGTCTTTTAGGTCCTGTGTATTAAAGCAGCACCCCCAGGTTGTATGTACATTAGTAAAAGGCAAGAAATTTGTTTTCCTACATGTTATCAAAATGATCAAGATACTTCGAAAGCAAGCGTACAGCTTTCTACAAACAACTGAATTACATTGTTTTGTTTTTTGTCAGAGAACAGATTTATAACAATGTTGTTTTTAGTCAGCACTATTCTGTGGTTATGAGTAAGCGCTGAGTTGATGGCTAAAAAGGGAAGCGAACAACTGGGGGATAAAACAGCTTCCTGCTTTGACAGATATATAAATGCTGGACTGTCACAACACAATCATAAGCTGATACGATTCCAGAAAAATTAAAGGTAAGTTAAAGTTAATAAATTATCTTACTGTAAGTTCAAATCAGAGGATAGATGTTTTGTCATCACTGAACAAAATCAAATGTAGCATTATATGAGAGACCAAATTGTATTAACAGATTTATTGTTGCTTCGTTCAACATTATATCAAAAACTGACAAATGTCTGAATGTTGTTGCATAAGATAAACTTTTTTGAGCCATTTATTGCAATTAACCATCTACTCTCATATGTATCTGAACCACAAAGTGTCCAAATATATTACTATATATTTATTGTTTTATTATTTAGAACCTGATAAACTTATTTTTGCTAAAGGTTTTACATTAAAAGTGTGCTTGTGCTACTGTATATTACCAAAACAAAACAAAAAAATCCACTTGATTTGATATTTTGTTATCTAATGCAATGATATTCACATATAAGTCTGGTTTAAATATGTTTTGGAGCCCACTCAAAATAATGCAGACATCCGAGGGCTCATTAACCATTTCATGTATAGTGATGAAATCATAAGCCATCATTATTTCCATTTTCAAAATCTCTGTCCCTGTTATTTCAGGTTAGTGAGACAATGATGATTCAAACTATATTTTATCAGCTGGCAGAAAAACTACGATGGGTCTGGTCCAAAATATATGGTCTCTACACGACCAACACCACAAAAAGCTGGAAGGAAAAACTTCTCCTCCTGCTGACCTGCTTTACCACCAGCCTCATTCTGAACACCTTCCTCTTCCTTATCCTTCACTTTTCCTTCAAATGTGTTCAGGAGGTCTCGGTTCCCCTCACTTGTGTTTTTTGTATAAGCTTAACACCAGCGATGTATTTCTCAGAAAGGATTCGTTGTTTCGGAGCCCTGGTTTTGATCTCGATGGGTATGAAGCAAGTGAAGGGTCTTCTTCTCACATTAGGAACAAGTTCAGTGATTTTCTTCAACATCCAGAACATGTTACAGAACATGAGACTGCTTGCAAAAGGCCTCCTCTGCAACTTGGAGGAAAAGTTACTGGATATTAATACAGAACCCCTCGGAAATTATATTAAAATGCTAATGTGGGTGGGAAATCAACTTAAAAGTTACTTTATAAACCTTCCGCTTGGGAGTTACCATGCAGATTTTACACTTAAAGCAAAGGTGGACTCTGAGCTCTTCAAAGTTCACCTCTCTGAGGCCGAACAGGCTCTAAACCAGACAGCGCAAAGTGTGTTAGCGCTGACCAATGCTTTGTCTTCAATAGGAAAGATATTGTCTCCAACATTAGGTCTTTTATTTCTTGTGCTCCTCACTGCTCTATACCTGAGAAGATTTAATTTAGACGAAAAGTACAACAACATATACATCACGAAAACTTTCCGTAACTTTGACGAGCAGCAAAGGGAGAAGGGAAACCCGTGTGCCCTTCCGCTCAACAAAAGCGAATTGGAACATTATATAGTGACTCCGTCCATCCGTCCGACGAGTCGGCAGTGGAAAGCCATGCTCAAGTTCAGTATTCCTATATTCACTCACTGTCTCACCTGGCTGGTGTTTATTAGTCTCGACGGCCTGATTTACTGGCTTATTGTGGTTCTGAGCAAGCGGCTCGGGGAACTGGAGCCACTCCGTGTTCCTGTGGGGATAAAACTGCAGGTAAGCAAGGAAGATGGAGTATTGTTCTACATACTGTATACTTGGGTACGTTAGTCCTTTAATCCGTGCTGAATAATAACAGAACTGTTTTTAGCACACCAAAAAAGTGCTTTTGTGAACGAAGCCACAGCCACATTCCTGTATCATCACTTTAGTTATAATCCGGTTTCACTTTCTGTCAAAACTGAATTGTCCGAATACAACCCTATTTTGCATTTCAACCGGAATAACCATTATATTATGCTGCTGTGTGAACGTTATCACAGATATCGATAATATAAAAGAAAAAAATCTGCTTGTGTGAACATACTGTAGATCCTCGTTTCTGTATATTTAAAGGGATAGTTCACCCAAAAATGAAAATGTTGTCTTAAAGGGTTAGTTCACCCAAAAATGAAATTTCTGTCATTAATTACTCACCCTCATGTCGTTTCACACTTGTAAGACCTTCGTTCATCTTCGGAACACAAATTAAGATATTTTTTAATAAAATCTGATGGATTTCAATGCCCAGAAAGCTACGTATTTAAAACAGTTCATGTGACTCCAGTGGTTCAACCTTAATGTTATGAAGCGAAGAGAATACTTTTTTCTCCTTTATTCAACAATATCTAGTGATGGGCGATTTCAAAACACTGCTTCATGAAGCTTTGCGAATCTTTTGTTTTGAATCAGTGGTTCGGAGCGTGTATAAGACTGCCAGTCATTTTTGGGTGAACAAACCCTTTAATTTAGCACTTCATGTCGTTCCAAGCCTGTATGACTTTCTTTCTTCTGTGGAACAAAAAAGAAGATATTGTGAAAAATATCTCAGTGTTTTTGTCCAGTCAATTCAGTCCAATGATGTTTGGACCAGAACATTCTTCAAAATATCTTATTTTGTGTTTCAGAGAAAGTCATATTGTTTTGGAATGACATTAGGGTAAGTAAATGATGACAGAATTTTTATTTTTGGGTGAACTATCCCTTTCATAATCAAACTGTAGCCGATGTAAATCGCCACTGGTATCATCCTTATCTTTTTCCACTTTTTCCTTTTTTGTTTCGAAAGGAAGCAACATTATTTCTAGGCTTACCCCTTGCAGAAAATGCAAAAGGGGGCAATTTTTCCTACACGGTGTCTCTGTTTGAGAAGAAGTGCTTGCCTGAACCAGAACTGTGGCTCTATCAATCTCTGGTTCCTCTGTCAGTCGTCCTGGTCTTGCTGGTTGTTCTGATTCTGCTGTCATCACAGATGGTCCAGCTCAGGGTTGTGCTATCTGAACAGTTTTTCCCAGATGTCGCAAAGAAAAGAGCTGCCTATTTACATGAAAAGATTTTAAGAAAGCGGTGCAAAACTAAAGCGGAAAAACATGAAGGAGATCTGAAGACTTTAGCCATTCAGGTTGGTAGGAAATATTCACTTTGACAACATCAGTGTCTAAATCAATATTTTTATAATGTTTAAAACAGAATAATTTTACTTATTCAAGATATAAAGAGATTTTAGATTGTATTAACAAAATTATTTCTTTTTTGTTTTTATTGCAGCCCAGTTTTTGGTGCCCCTTACTCTTCCATAGACACAGAACAAACCCTGACGCTGTTTAAATATGCGTGAAGTTTGTTACAGTCTGTTAATCAGCCATAATCACAGGTTTGATAGAGTACATGTGGACAACACAATTTACAGGTGCTTTGTTATCAAAAAGTGCACCTTAGCCTTGCACTGTATACAGAAATGGGTTCTGCTTGTGTTGACCCAGTGGTCAGAGTATAGAAGGCAATGGGATTGTAGGCCATGGCCATAGTGATCAGTTTGTGTTGTATAGACCCAGGAGCCTTAGTGGACATCGCACACTGTATGTGACCAAGGCCCTGGTTTTCTTTTTTACTTTGGCTATGTCATGCTCACAAATACAGTTAAATCAGTATTATTGTGAAATTGTATTACCATTTTAAAGTAAATGATTTCTATATTAATATATTTTAAAATGTGATTTATTCCTGTGATGGTAAAGCTGAATTTTCAGCATCATTACTCCAGTCTTCAGTGTCACATGATCCATCAGAAATCATTCTAATATGCTGATTTGCTGCTCAAGAAACATTTCTTATTATCAGTGTTAAAAAAATAATTGTTGTTGAAACTGTGATACTTTTGTGCGTGTGTGTGTCCAAAAACTGATTTGTCTTCTCAGAGTCTGATCAGGACAGAAAATAAAATTTTATTAAAACAGCTAAAAAAAAGAAAGAAAAGAAAAACTGTAATTCACATTCTGTATTTAAAGGATTAGTTCACTTCTGAATGAAAATGTCCTGATAATTTACTCACCCCCATGTCATCCAAGATGTTCATGTCTTTTTCTTTCTTCAGTCGAAAAAAATTAAGGTTTTTGAGGAAAAGATTCCAGGATTTTTCTCCATATAGTGGACTTCACTGGGGTTCAACAGGTTGAAGGTCCAAATTGCAGTTTCAATGCAGCTTCAAAGGGCTCTACACGATCCCAGATGAGAAATAAGGGTCTTTTCTAGTTAAACGATTGTTCATTTTCTAAAAAGAAAATTAAATTTATATACTTTTTAACCACAAATGCTCATCTTGCACTCCTCTGCAATGCGCCACGCATGACGTAATCACGTTGGAAAGGTTACATGTGACACTGAAACTGCAATTTGGACCTTCAGTCCGTTGTTCCCCACTGAAGTCCACTATATGGAGAAAAATCCTGGAATGTGTTCCTCAAAAACATTAATTTCTTTTTGACTGAAGAAAGAAGGACATGAACATCTTGGATGACATGGAGGTGAGTAAATTATCAGGAAATTTTAATTCTGAAGTGAACTAATCCTTTAACAACACTGTATGGCGTTTTTTGAGAGTGACTCAAAACACAAAATAGGAGAATCTCAGTACTAACTGAATAGGTGGTTCTTCAATGGTTCTTTGCAGCACCATTTTCACTGTACAATCTTAAAAATATAGGTTCTTTACTGGCATTGATGGATCCATGAAGAACCATTAACATCCATGAAACATTTTCATTTCGCACAAAAGGTTCTTGGGGATCATTGTCCCCAGTATTATGTGTTCTTCAGCACAGTGCAACGTTTTCTGGGTTTTTCACAGCACCAAAATAAAAAGTTCTTTGTGGAACTTGAAAAGTTTCTTCTTTGACATTAGACTGTAAATCTCTTTTTTAGTTATAACTGCAATCTTTGTTTTTAAATGAATACTGCACATTCATCTTCCTTATAAAACATTTCTTCCACGATTCAGGGTCTTTTCTGGGCTATAGATATGATTTCTCCAGTGTACGGTTCTCTGCACACAGCGCTGGGCTTTCCAACCTAAAAAAACAAAGTATGCTTACCTACAGTTCATACAGCACACAAAGGCCACATTTCTTATGAAATTTTAAGGGGATGCTGAGCAGTCTTAGAGCAAAGCCCAAACCTGACTTACCTTTTCCCGCTGATTAATTCTCTTATACACAAATTCAGCGAAGGGTTTCCGTGGGATGTATCGTCCCTCGCCCGGCTTTGTGAACAGTTGCCCGTTTTCATAAACCACCTTCCCTCTGGAGATCGTGACCACTGGAAGCCCGTGACACAGCATTCCCTCAAAGATGTTATAGTCCACAGCCTGGTGATGAGTCTTTGCTGAAATCACCCTAAAAACAACAAAATTATGCACAAATCAAACAAAAGACATTAGAGGACATTAATAACTATAAGATGACTTACTGATTTACATACCATTATAATACATCAGCAGAGGAGCATCTGAGTCCATTGACAGTGTGTGAAGTGGCAAATATAAAGTTTTTCCCCCTAAATCTGCTGTTCCCCATATTCAGCTTTTTTTAGCATGCTGTATCAGCACAGTTCATATGAGCTCCGATTGGCCATCTGTCTCCAGAACCGAGACAAACCAGCAAGCAAAATCAAGAGTTTTCAAATGAAAATGACAGCTATCAACTTAAAAAAAAATCTAATTTAGGAAGACAGCAAAAGTTATCAACTATCATTGTGCAAGGGATATTAATTTACCTACAGTGTTCAGCTTGACTAAGAATTTGTCTGTACAGAAGTTTCCATTAATTGATTTATTATGAATAAAAATAAAAACTGCATACCTTGTAAACTATGCTTTTTATGGTTGCATCTATTATAATGCTGTGAAAGACAATAAATATTCCAGCATTTAAAAATGATGAATGCTACAGTCCTAAAATTGAGGGTAAAGGTTGTACTGCTTTAAATATATTGCCTAAAATATTTCTTATCTTCTGACAGCTTCTCTTTCTCTTTTTTTCTTTTAAGTTTAAATGTGGTAATTAAATATTTATGCTGCTTGCAAAAAAAAAAAAAAAAAAAAAAAAAAAACATTGGCTGCATTCAAAATCGCATACTTCCCTACTATATAGTAGGTGAAAAACAGTAGAAGTATGTCTAAAATCACAGTACTCATAAAAGAGTAGGCAAAATAGCCCTTAAGAAAATTAACCATGGTTCGCTAATAGTAAAACCATGTTTTTTTGGCGTATTGACTGTATAACCACAACAAAACCATAGTTAAAGTATGGTTTTTGCAGCAAAACCATGGTTATTTGTGGTTACCATGGAATAACTACAAGAACCATTTTGGTTTTAATCGTAGTAAAACCAAGGTTATTTTTTGTAAGGGAGTACCCAGATGACCTACTTCTGACTGAGATTCTGAAGTGTGCATACGACGGACACTTTACTATCCATGAGGCCATGAGAAAGGATTTATGAATGGATTCATGATTTATGAATGAATGAATCGCTGGTAGGTCAACATGGCGAATGTAGTACATCCGGATTACATTCATACTACACACATTCATACATAGAACATACTTTTAAGTGGTCGTGAAGTAATTATTCAAAATAAGTACCTACTCAAGAGAGTATGCAATTTTGGACACAACCATAGACTCCTTGCTTTGTAAAATGCTGATAAATGCACACGTGACCATACATTAAATTGTTGCTATGGTACTACGATAAAGCTGATGTATATTTTTCTGAGGTAAAATACTTTATATCACAGGTTCATTTTCTCAAAAACTATAAACACTATATGTGTGGCTCTATGAATAATTCCCTTATTTGTTTTGAGTATCCTGTCTACTCCTAACACTGACTTGACCAATAGCATGAGTTGGGGGCGGGACTTGTCTGTCTGTTTGTTCAATCAATGGCCGACAAAGGGGCGTGTTCAGAAAACTTTTTTGAAAACAATGCTTATTTTTGCAATTTCGAAGTTGGAAATTACATCTGTTTACACTGGCAAATGAATTGTATATTGTATTAATATTAATAAAAAATAAAAAAATCGAACACTGGCTCTGCTTTACGGAGCCCCTAAAGGGACATGGGGAAAAATATATGTGCGTTCCCCCGTGAAACTTTGCGTTTGCTCGCAAAATGTTGTTGTCTTGAACATTGGGGAGGACCTTTTTTTTTCTTATATATATATATATATATATATCAGATATGTACAATTGTAGAAAAAAAAAACATTACTATGTCCAGAAATCAATTTCAATAGTACATGTGATAGTTTCATTCATACATCTACTATATCTGTAATACAATGTTGTTAGTCTCAAGGTTCTTCACATTAGTGAATAAATACTGTACATACCTCCGGCATTTAGCATTTGAATTCCCTAATGGATTTGAATTCCCTAAAGGTTCCGGGTTCTAATCCGCCCTTGTATAGTTTTTTTTTTTTTTTCCTCATTAAAAGGGACATGTTCGTGTGCATTTTGTTTTGTGATTTCACCAGAAAGAATAGATTAGGCTATCCACAACGGCGCTAAAGCGATTTATTGAAGCACACGTCTGTGCTGAAAAGACTTGCACAAGCCAAAAGAGAACTTGATTTGATTGGCCATCTCAATAATTTTGACATTGACAAGCGCTGTTAGCCCGCTGAGGCAGACCAGACTAAAAATGTAACTTAAACCTTTTTGTCATCCTAAAAACATGCAAAAGTTTTGCGAGCGGACGCAAGGTTTCTCGGGGGAATGCAAAGTGTTTGCGAGAGAACGCAAAAGCATTGACTTATTATCTTTCCTCCCATCTCATATTTTTTTCCACCACCATGTCCCCGCTTCAAATTGTGCCTATGAATAACTCTTACCTGCGGCAAAATCATAACGCTTGGCCTCTCTTGGCTTATTTCTTTATCTTGATAATTAACTGATGGATGGATAATTATGGAATCTCACAGCTGAATTAACTGTCAGTACAATCATTTGTGAGGCACAATATGGAAGGCCTTTAAATCTAAACATAAAATGCAAATACTGTGGTTAAATGTCTTGCTTTCCATTATTTTCTGCTAAGAACATACATCCAGTTGACCCTAATTGTCTAATATAGACCAGGACACTTCACCAGTCTTGTTAGCGAGTCTTACACAAGAGCTCAGCTCTGATTAATGCAGCGCTGCTGTGCGCTAAATTTCAGCACATTTGTCCTCGCTGCTTAACTCACATCAGCGGTTGGTTATTTGCCTAGAGGGAGCTAGCCCAGATTCACGGGGAAAAGGAACCGCAACGTGGCCCAATTACATAAGACCCAGAGCCGTCTGCTGTTTCCGTCCTCTTCTCTCATGCGTGAACTTTATAAACGACCTGTTTGAGCAGGAAGAACGCTTCACGTTCTTCCATTTATGGTCACGTCTTTACAGCCAATCCGATTTGTCATGGCAACATCTGCAGTATGTCGAGCATCTATAGATCCTCACGCATGTAGAAACATGCTCAACCTTCATCACAGGTATCTGAACCTACATTCATGAATTTCACAGCGTTAATAGCTCTTAAAGCGAACTTGCCAAAGCTATTTTATGATTAATCTCACAAATTACCCTCACAATTACTCTCATGAATGTGACTACCCTCCAAAAAATGTGAGGTATATGGAATACATTTCTGAAATAAGGCAAGCACAAGGCTCATTTCAGCTGAATAACAAAAACAGCAATTAAAGTGATGTACAATACAAGGCTCAACAACATTCAATTACAAATAAATTCAAGCAGTCATGAAATGAAGATATGTAAAAGCTGAAGCCCATGAAATTAGAAAAATGTGTATTTTGAATTATACGATCAAGACATAATGGCACATTTTTGTGTAACATTGAGGCATTGCTTTTGGGAATTTCATGTGAAGTATCATGCAAAATGGTTTTGATTTCTTTGAAGATGAAGTGTAAATGTGTCAGAATTGCAACAGTATCTTGTTGTATTGTTACATTTTATGAGTGCTGCTTGCCTGTGCAAAAAGTAGCCTAACACTATGACGACTGATGTTGTGACTGGTTGCCAGGGTGTTGAGGATGGTTTCTAAGGTGTTGCTAAGAGATTGCGTACAGGTAAATAAGCCCAGCCCAGTCTCTGTTTTGTTTTGTAAATATGACTCTTTCAATAAGTCTATGGAACATTTTCTCCTGTTTATTAATCTACCTGGTGGAAACTAAGTTTGATCAGTTAGAAAAGGTTAAAAAAAAGTAAAAGTACACATCTCCTCTAAAAGCTGTAGAATTTGAGATATAATTTGCATCCTAATACTTACAGTAGGCTTAGTGGTTTGTTCAAATGCCTAACCCTAAGTATTCCTGACCTATTTCACTAGTAAATTAATTTATTTCAAGTACATTTTGTGTTCTCATTGGCCAGTGTCTGTTAGGAATGTCTGCACAATGACGCATGGCTCATTATTCATTAGAGCATGTAAATGAGGTCACATGTAGTTTTCTAGGCTGCTGTGAGTTACCTGGTGGCCTTTGGGTCCCATATGACCAGGTCTGCATCAGAGCCTTTAGCAATTCTCCCTTTTTGAGGATAAAGGTTGAAGATTTTTGCTGCGTTAGTACTGGTGACAGCTACAAACCGGTTTTCGTCCATTTTTCCGCTGTGCTGGGGAAAATGAAACATAAATTGTGTTATTTTTGTGACCGCTTCACCTCAACTCAAAGAATGAGAAAGTTCAGTGCTGCACTGAGACTAGATAGATAGACAAAAATACATACAGACAGACAGACATAGATAGATAGAATCATTGCTATCAGACGCACTGACCACTCCTTTCTCCCATATAACAGACATCCTGTCTTCAACGCCATTGACTCCATTTGGGATTTTGGTAAAGTCGTCTTTCCCAAGGGCTTTCTGGCACACCGAGAATGTGCAGTTATCCGTTCCTGTTACACTTAGATCGTCACTGTAAGATAATGCACATTATCATCTAATCGCTTCATGATTGTTAATATTCTTTATTTTTTATTTTGGAACATTTTGTATTCCACAGAAGAAAGAAAGTCAATCAAGTTTGGAAGTAGATGTTAATGATGAAACCATTGAAGTTCCCACATACTTGGCCAGCAGGTCCATCAGATATCCAGGGGTGCTGGGGTCTGGTCTCAAGGGTGGGCCCATGACAAAACCAGCAGCATGAGCCCAGTTCTTATGCCAATAGTGACTACCGTCTGTGCCCAGTCCAGCCGCAATGGGCTCTCCAAACACCACTCGACCTGTCGAGAAACAATCAGTGTGATAAAGGATCAGTTTTGAGTGTTTGATAAAACATTAGAAATGTAAAAATCAAACAACATCAGTTCAAAGGTGTCAGCTCACCTTAGTCCAAATGTAAATGTAATAAAATCAACATTAAAATTGTGTTCACCCTCCATTTTAAATCCATAATCTGAACAATTTCTGAGTGAAACAGTATTAATGTAGGATGGGGCTTGTAGGATGGGATTGTATTTTATTATACACTACCATTCAAAAGCTTGGTGTAAAATATTTTTTTGAAAGAAATTTGTATTTTTTTTCCAGCAATGATCAAAAGTGACAGTAAAGACATGTTTAAAAATGTTACAAAGATTTTTATTTCAAATAAATGCTGTTTTTTTAAACTTTCCATTCATGATTTCTGAAGGATCATGTGACACTGAAGACTGAAGTAATGATGCTGAAAATTCAGCTTTGCATCACAGGAATAAATGACATTTTAAAATGTATAAAGTCGAAAACATTTATTTTATACTGTAATAATATTTCACAAATGTTACTAATCCTAATATGCTTATCAAATAAATTTAGCCTTGGTCAGCACACTTTTTCAAAAACATGTTATTATTATAATTATTTATTTACTTTATTTTTATTTATTTATTTATTTATTTTTTTTGGAATAGCATGCATCAATAAATTGTTCACAATAAGACCAGGAACATATATTAAAAAAAAGGAAACGATGATGTCATATTAACTGTAAAGTTTACAAATTGCTCTGATCTGTTGAAGCAGTCACACAGTGAACTTCATGATATGCACCACAAAATTCATGAAAAACCTCAAATCCAGACTTGTATGCTTTTAAAACTTTTCTGCTGTGAATAATAATCTTGTCTTGTCTTATCCCAGCTCACTCACCGTTTCTGCGTGCATTAGCCACCACCTTCGCTGCAGATTTGCTCATGACGTGCACCACGTAGAGCGGGCAGTTGGCAGCATGGGCAATAGTAATGGCGCGCTGTGTGGCCTCCGCCTCCACTTCTTCCGGACGACACATCTCATGGCCCTCAGGACCCGTGATGCCCAGAGAGAGCATACGCTTAGCACCCTGTGAGAGCACACACAAATCATATTCACAGAAAGAGACTATTTAAAATCATATCTCTACAGTATGTACTCTGTGAGACAGGCATCGACTGTGTCTCAGCACGCTACATCAGCATGAAATTCTGCAACTATAATATATAGCTTTCTATTACAACTATATTAGCATTTCTGAAGGAAACAATACTGCTTGCAAAGCAGGAAAAGAATAGTAAAACAGATATTTATATTTTCCGAAGGAAACAAGAGTGGCGCTTGCCTAGCAAAACTCCCTGCCACAATCCTAAGGTTTTGTAGATGGTTTCCAGGGCTTTTATATGTTTATAAGGCCATTCTTGTCACATCTTGTTTGGAGGCTTATTTTAGATTAATTTGGTATGTTTTGTGTCATTTCATTGCTTTCTTTCTTTCTCTCTCTCTCTCTCTCTCTCTCTCTCTCTCTCTCTCTCTGTCACACTCTTTTGGTGCTGTTTGGGATGTAAAACCCACTAATAGGTTAATTAATGTGCATTGGGATAATTAATGAAGGCAGGTGTTACAGGTTACTAAGAGACTTTTACCAAAAAAAGAAACCCTTAGTTTGTTGATTTCTGAGAAAGGGGAAAGAGGAGAGAGATTGGCTGCATCCGAAATCGCATAATTCCCTACTATATAGAAAACAATATGTGACAAGAGTAGTATGTCCGAATTCAGAGTATTCATAGGCAAAAAGTACCCGGATGACCTACTACTTCCGGCTAAATTCTGAAGTGTGCATACAATGGACACTTTACTATCCCATGAGGCCACAGGAGAGGATTTATGAACGGCAGTGAAGCGACACAACTGACACTGGTAGGTCACGTGATAATGACAACATGGTGAATGGAGTATGTCCAGATTACTTTCAAACTACGCACATTCATACTATATAGACCATACTTTTTTAGTGGTCACAAAGCACTTATTCAAGATAAGAGAGAGTATTGCTGGGTCCGAAATCAAATACTTCCCTACTAGATAGTATGCAAAAAACAGTATAGTAATCCAACAGAGTAGTATGTCCGAATACATAGTATTTGAAAAACAGTAGGCAAAAAGTCCCCGGATGACCTACTACTTCCAACAAGGTTCTGAAGTGCACATTCGATGGACAAATTACTATCCCATGAGGCCACGGGAGAGGATTTTTGACCAAGCAGATCTTGCCCCCCATTGACTCCCATAGTATTTTTTTTTTCCTACTATGGTAGTCAATGGGGGGCGAGATCTGCTTGGGTACAAACATTCTTCCAAATATCTTCCTTTGTGTACAGCAGAACTAAGAAATGTATAAAGGTTTGGAACAACTTGAGGGTGAGTAAATGAGGACAGAATTTTCATTTTTGGGTGAACTATCCCTTTAAGAAATCCAGAACCTGAAGGAGAGCTGTCTGTCTTGAGTTCTGATTAAGATGTGTTTTAGCCTTTAAAAAGTCTGGTCTTGATCAATTCTATCCTGCCTGAGGCACCAATTTATTTTACACCTCCTCTCCCCCTACACAAGTTATGCTGTAGTATTCATGAAACTATAAATACAGCTGCCCTTTATTAAAACTCAGTCATGTATTTGGTGCCCTCCAGTGGAATCATATTTCACACATTTCTTGGGATTTATTATAAGAATGTCAGGATGGCAAATGTATTTCAGTTAAAGTAAACATTATCATTATAATTTGCCTAAATTTGTACTTTTCATGGCATATTATAATAAACTCCTCCATTGAACTCTGACCACTCTAATACTAACATGACACATCTGGTTCTTTCTTAGGATTTTTGCTGCATTGGGCAATTGACAGTCTAACAATGAATGCTGTCAGTATTTAGGTGATAAAAATAGCTAGTTATTATTAGTGTCTTAACACAATAATCACATGGAAAAACCATTTATAACAGTTCTCAGCAGAATATGCCCCATTTGAACTTTTGACCAGCATATAATGTAAAAATGCCACTTCATGTTAGTTTAAAGGCACAGGCCAGTTCTTGTGCAACATTACCTGTTTGTTTAGGGCTTGATCAGCTTTACATTTAAATAATGATTTACAAAAAACACGCGCACATTGGTTTACTCATGGTGAAGATTAACTCGGAAAGCATTGGGGTAAAAAATCCCTTCACAGGCCCAGGCTGATGTACAAAGATCCTTTCTATCATTTCCATGATAGATTCCTGAGTTTGAATGTTAGCAAACAAGATATAGGCCTAAATATAAACTCAGAATACTTCTCACCTCTGCAATAAGGTCTCCATTCTCGGCATGGACTTGAGCTATTGCTCCGATTTCTTTACACTGGGAGAATACAGCATAGAGCTCATGGTCACGCAGCATGAAGACGTCTTTGTATGCCATGAACATCTTAAAAGAGTTGACACCTTTTTCACGAACAAGAGTCTCCATTTCCTTCTTGACCTAAAGAAAGTCCCATATTCATTTGTTAGTGTTAATATTGATAGATAGATAGATAGATAGATAGATAGATAGATAGATAGATAATATAATACTATATTGCATTTACATTTAATCATTTTGCAGACGCTTTTATCCAAAGCGACTTATGAGAATAATAGAAGCAATCAAACCAACAATAGGGCAACAATATGTAAGTGCTGTAACTAGTCCCAGTTAGTCTAGCACAGTACATCAGCAAGTTTTTTTTGGTAGTAGCCATACAGTGTCATCCCACCAGGTTACAGCCATATGAAGGGAGTAATCGCAGCAGACTTTGGAGTCAGCCGTTCTTCTCCACTGCTCATAGGTTTCCAAGAGTGAACACCCCTTCTGTGGGATGACAAAGTCCAGGATCATGGTGGTGCCTCCTGCGACTGCGGCCTGTGGACACACGTTATTATGTAGGGATGTAAAACAACATCAACACGTTTATGGAACACGTTGTTCCAAATTAACTCTGGTTTCATCCAAATCACTTTGGGTGATAGCCTTTTACCTTTACACACAATTCTGTATAACTGTCCTCTTTATATGACATTGTGTTGTTTAATTTATGACTGACCAGATTGGTAATGCACCAGATTCTTCTGGGATATTTACCATTTTTTTCCTCCTCAAGTGTGAGCTACATATTTTCACTAGCTATATGAAAGCCTGTATCAAATATGATATAAAACACATATGCAAACTTTTTTCCTTTTATATTTTGTCTAAAGGTTCAGAATTAATAATTCATGCATCAGATCACCTTTAATTGATTGTTCTGTTCTGTAAGACATCTGAGTGACTATATCAGTATAAAGTAGGTGAAATTAAATGAATAGATGCCATTATGTTTTGTTACAAGAGCACTGAGCTGATTTGCATTGCTGGATGTGCAAGAATACTATACATTTACAGTAATGAGGGGGATATGGAAGGAAAAATGAGTAATGCAGGTAGATTAGAGTTTTAAATATACAAAATTCAATAATGGATTTCCCCAAATGAGCAAATAAATTATTATATTTTATTTAAGTTTAACTATCTACAACTTTTGCCTCAATAAACTCCTAATTACTGCTTATTAATAGTTAGTAAGGTATTGTTAAGTTTAGGTATAGGGTATAGCTGCAGAATAAGGCATTAATATGTGCTTTATAAGTAGGCTACTAATAAACAGCAAATATCCCAGTTATATGCATACTAATAAACAACTTAATAGTGAGAATTGGACGCTAAACTAAAGTGTTATCTTAAATGTGTTGATGCATTCGAATAATTGAAACAATTACAACGAATCATTCACAAATTAAGATGACTTATTCAAATGACTCTTCTTTAGGAACAATAATGGATGCACAAAACATATCTGATTAGTTGTATTTACCTTGGTACCTGTCTGAAAGTCATCCACAGCTGTGGTGCCCATGAATGACAGCTCCATGTGTGTGTGCGTGTCTATTCCACCCGGCAGCACGAGTCTGTCTGTGGCATCAATGACCCGCGTGCCAGCTGCTACCTGCAGATCTGAGCCAACTGCACTGATAACTCCATCTTCAATATACACGTCTGCCATCACAGAGAAGTCCTCATTTACCACCTTCCCTCCTTTAATCAAGGTTGGCATATTTTCTATTGACTAAATAACTAATGCACAAATGCGTAAAAAGAGTCCTAATTATGTTCTATAGATGAATTTGTTGTCTTCGGTGCACAAGCACAATCTTTAGAAGCATTAATCAGTGTCTATCAACGTTGAATTAGAAGTGAGGTCTGTGGAAGCTCTCTGTCTCTCTCTCTCTAGGTGTTTTTTAAACCTCACGCCCATTTCATTGCGAAACATGCCCGACTGACCTGTCAAGCCTGTTTCTGACAGGATGAGCGTGATTTATCTGAGCTTGTTTAAATGAACTGGTTCAAAAATCGATTCATCACTTCCCAGAACTCACCATTTTCTAAATAACTTCCACAAACTTTTTTCCTGTTAAATATATGCATATATAATCTTATTACCTTTATATACAGTATCTCACAGAAGTGAGTACAGCCCTCACATTTTTGTAAATATTTTATTATATCTTTTCATGTGACAACACTGAAGAAATGACACTTTGCTACAATGTAAAGTAGTGAGTGTACAGCTTGTATAACAGTGTAAATTTGCTGTCCCCTCAAAATAACTCAACACACAGCCATTAACGTCTAAACCGCTGGCCACAAAAGTGAAAATGTCCAAATTGGGCCCAAATAGCCATTTTCTCTCCCCAGTGTCATGTGACTCGTTAGTGTTACAAGGTCTCAGGTGTGAATGGGGAGCAGGTGTGTTAAATTTGGTGTTAATCGCTCTCACTCTCTCATACTGGTCACTGGAAGTTCAACATGGCACCTCATGGCAAAGAACTCTCTGAGGATCTGAAAAAAAAGAATTGCTGCTCTACATAAAGATGGCGTAGGCTATAAGAAGATTGCCAAGACCCTGAAACTGAGCTGCAGCACAGTGGCCAAGACCATACAGCGGTTTAACAGGACAGGTTCCACTCAGAACAGGCCTCGCCATGGTCGACCAAAGAAGTTGAGTGCACGTGCTCACCCAGGTGAAAAAAAAAAAGTACACTTCTATAATGTACTTAAAGTGCTCTATTTTCGTGCACTAATTTTGTACTTAATATACTAAAAATTGTTCTTTAGTACTTTAGTTAAGAACATCCAAGTGTACTCAACTGTGCTATTTTGAGACGCTATGAAATATGAACTAAAATGTTCTTTTAATATACTATCTCTGTATTTAAAAAATATATTTAGTTACAACTTGTAGTACACTATGGGTTCAAATGTACTAAAAGTGTTAACTAAATAAATTTTTTAAATGCAGATATATATATATATATATATATATATATATATTTAAAAAAGACTAGCTTAGAATTATCATTCATTTTCATATAGCCTATATATTCTGTATATTCTTGAGTATTGTCTAATAAAGTAGGCCTATAGGCTATCTTTATAAAACATTTTTCATTTATTTCTTAAAGTAATTAATATTTGTATTATATTATCATATATAATATAAAAAATAAAAAATATTATCATGAACAAAATGTTTCAGTGCATCGAATAGACACGTGATTCAGATAGCCTACATCTGATTCGATGATTATGACCCGCTCAACAAAATGGTAACCTTTCTAAATGTAGCTATCAAAAAAAAAAAAAAAAAAAAAAAATTAAAATCACAATGATTCCAAAAAGTTGTCAGTGTTTGAATGACGTCTAATATAGGTATATTTATGTTTTATTAGGCTCATCGGCCACTTAAGTGTTAAGATCAAAACCAATATTGATTTAAAATTAAATAGGCCTATAATGCAACTATTGATAATGATAATAATAAGCCTCCGCGAAAATAAACAGTTCACGTGGCTTTTAGCGAAGAATAACGAAGAAGAAACGCTGTAATCTTTTGTGTTGTAGTCTTCTACATGTTGAAATTTGTTTAACAAATTCCTCCATTTTCAGTCGTGGTTAAACCTTCCCCCGGAAGGTGGCGCCATTTTCCCATTTTTTTTGTGTGTGGTCTGAACTGTATCGCTGCAGCCTGGAGTACTTCAAGTGGGAGGAAATTGAACCCTAAATTAACCTTTTGCCCAGGTAGACATCTTGATCTTGACATTTGCAGGCTGAAATACAAATCATCACATCACAATCCGTTTACGAGATACATTATGCAAAATTTGTAACAGTGATCATCAGTGAATATGTTTCTGGTACAGTGTTATCGACGTGATCTGAAATGTGCTATGCATCTTGGTAGAAAAAATAAAGAAGAGCTACTAGATTCGACATGTTGTTTTGAAAGGCAAATTTGGCTCGATCTGCTGCAGGTTCAGATCATTGTCTCAAAGCATCCAAATGGGACATAAATCAAAATTTGAATGTGCATAAAAGTTCAAAAACACAGATAAGACCCTTATCTAATACAGAGTCTCCGTGTAGGTGAAGTGATGTACTGATGTTGGAGTCATGATAACCTGACATGACCAGTCCTTAAGAGATACTGACCGACCTTCATTTGAATATGCATTTTTTTTTTCCCAAATGTGATCTAATTTGAGTTGCAAAAGTAAAATCTTAGATTTGCCTTATTTCAGCCTAATTATGCTACTGCCTACTTGGCTCACCTTGGAACAGATGCAGTTCGAAAACCACACCTCTGTAAATCAGGTGCATACTGATTTCACACTGATATTCTGTCATTCTTCAGACGTTCCAGCCATGAGACTGTACATCACTCTGGGTCTCATCACTGTTTCTTTCTCTGCAGGTATGCGCAGTTGCATGTGTATTCATTTTTATGATTCTTCCTTGATTAAATTATTACATATCTGTATTGATGAACAAATCCTAATTTAATTTAATTAAATATGCATCTTTGTAATGCTAATACATGAAACAAATGTCATTTTATTTATGTTTTATGACATTCTCTTTATCTTTCAGTATTCGCACTGAGATGCCACCAGTGCAAATACAATTCATCTGTAGAATGCAGGCAAAATCTAACAAAATGTCCTCTTCAGTGTGGCTCCATCACCATTTACAACGGTAAGCATTGCATGATTATGAACATTATTAAAGAGATTTATTAGTCAGTCTTCATATAGTTTTTTTATGGTCTTTGCAGATGACAGTACATTAGACAGAAGTGAGAAGAACTGTACAGATCCTGCCCTGTGCGTTACTGATGCCACACATTTTGGACAAAACAAAACGACTTTTGATCCCCAGTGCTGTGACACAGACCTCTGCAACACTGAAGAGGCACCAGGTATATGAAAAAAGTTTCTTTTTCAGACATTTTACAATGGTGGGATTTCATATTTTAGTGTATTAATTTAAAGGGATAGTTCACCCAAAAATGAAAATTCTGTCATCATTTACTCACCCTCAAGTTGTTCCAAACTTGTATGAATTTCTTTGTTCTGCTGTACACAAAAGAAGATATTTTGAAGAATGTGCGTAACCAAACAGTTGATGGTTCCATAGTATTTTTTTTCCATACTATGGAAGTCAATGGGACCCATCCATTGTTTGGTTACCCATATAGATGACAGAATTTTAATTTTTTTGGTTGAACTATCCCTTTAATAGCAGTGATAAGTCTCAATTCACTTCTGTTTTGATTAGTCTCTACTTTGCATTAACTACTACTCTTATTCATTCTTTCATATAATAATTTATATAGCATTGCTGCGATATTCCATTGGGACAATGTGTTACACCTGTGACATTTTCAATAAAGACTGCTCACAAATTGTGACGTGTTCAGGTGACCAGACAAAGTGCTTCAGTTCAAAAGGTGATTACAGTCTCCACACAAAATCTATGATGTTCTGCATGAACAGAATTGTTGCTTTTAAATACAAATGAATGACAGTCCTCTTGTTTGCTGTTTCCCCTCATGACAATTTCCTTTTTTTCCAGTTAACATAATTGGCATGAATACGAAAGGATGTGCAAGTGATATTTTATGTGGGAACAATCTATTAAATACCCTGGGGTCTATATCTGGTACTCAGATGACATGCTGTGAGGGAATCCTGTGTAACAGCGGTCAGAGCTTGAAACAAAGTCTCTTCCCGCTGCTGGTGCCACTTCTCTCCCCTACTTTTCCTCTGAAATGTGTCCTGTTTTTGGTTCTCTGGACTTTTTGTGCTTTATCAACATACAGTAAGACACATGAAGTATGTAGCTACATAATCATGAATCATGTTGGTGCCACTTCTGTTTTGTGTTCTGGTTTTGGTGAAGGAAAACTTTTTTTGCTGACCATTCTTTTATTTCTGATTAACTACTTTACTATAACGTATCCAGATGTATTTAAAATTAAGATGCCTTTTATTTAGGAGGGGGTAGATTGGCTAAACACTATAAGGAAAGTAAATATAATAACACTATATTGCGTAAATTATCAATGATAATTATCTGTACTCATGTATTCTGTTTATGTGTGTTTCTTTAAATACAATCACTTTTATTACCAGGTTATTAATTTGATTAAAACTTAAACACTATTTTCTTTTTTACTTTGACCAATGCCTTTATAATTTTTTTTAAAATGCCTCTTTTCATTTTTTTTTTTTTTTTGCTTTACTCTGTCTTTGTCAAACTTAATTATAAAAAATCATCATAAAAATATGAATTATATCATGTTGAAAACATTTATGATTTGAACAAAGAATGAAATAAACCATATTGAAGCAATGGTCAATTGTCATTAATTTTTTTTTTTCCACAATACAACTGTCCCTCAGTTTTAGTGCAATTTCTTCCATAACCAACAACTGTGCTTCCGTATATTTTTTTTTAAATGTTAGTGTCCTTGGTCCTCAAGAAGACAGCAGTGTCCGTGAAGAGCATGATTGAAATGAGATAGCCTACTTGTTAACAGACTTACCTTGAAAGGGACATTAAATTTGGCTGCAGGACGGAGGAGCAAGGGAACGAAGCAATTTGACTATTGAGAAACACCCCTGTCAAGCACAGGAGGCTAAATGAAATGTTCATTCCACATGTGTAACCAATCACAGTCAGAGAGGTAACCATTCAAGCCAATCAACTTTCAGTATAATGTGTCACCAAACATGCTTGTTGTAAAGACAACAGGTGAACATAAACTTAATATCGATAAAATACAAATCAGTGAAGGGTCTGACAAGTGAGATCGAATGGTATAAATTAATTTTCACGTAGATGAGTAGATGTTAGAGTGAATAGGGTTCTCCGTTCATGTAAAAATGTTTAGTTAATGTTGCCTTCACATGCTATAGGAAATTTGATAAATCCCACTTCTTAAATCGTGATTACGAGCTTATCACATTCAAATTTCGACATGAGAGGGCGTCCATGTGTAATTTTTTACTTGGGGAAACTCGTATTTACCGAGAGCATCTCGGAATTATCGTAAATACGAGTTTCCTAGGTTAAAATTGCACACGAAAGCCCTCCCATTTCGAAACTTGAATGCGATGAGCTCGTAATCACGACTTCAGAAGTGGGAGATATCAAATTTCCGATAGCACGTGTTTTTCCAACCTTGTGAAAGTGTACTGGAACGGCAGTCAAACCCGTGACTTCCCACCCGTAAACTCGTACTAGATCGATATACTCCCAGTTCCGCTCTCTGACGTCACATAGCCCGCGAAACAACAATGGCGGCCCCGATGCGGTATTTTTGCAAGTGCACGGTAAAATAAAAGGTATAACAGTTTCTCTTGTCTTATGCGCCGTTTTTCCTCCTCCGTTTCCCTCAAGTAAGAAGGGAGTAAGCACCTTTGGCGATAGAAATAATTGGAAATGAGCATAAGTCCCGTATGGCCCGCCATGCTGGTTTGTTTACACTCAGGCAGTTTGGTGACTTGCCTGGAAGCTACAAAGTCGTGAGTCGTGGTTTGAAGTCGTGACTTAAGGGCTCAAAAACCTGCCTGGAACACAGCATAAGTCTGTAGCCATATGACGCTGCGTAATTTGTTCCTTTGATTTACTGTATTGACAAGTGTTCTTTTTATTATTATAAATTATAACGCGTCATTTATCATGTAGACAATTTATTTGTGTAGCCTACATGAGAATTGTTATCACAAAATAAATTAAAAATCAAACCCGCTGTGGTTTTTTAATTAATTCGATCAATATGATTGACATACAGTATTAGCCTTCCATACAAAAAAAAAGAAAGAAAAGAAAACCTCAGCGGCCGCCACTGATTGTGAACTCAAATTGGCCTACTGTAGTCTAATTAAAGTATTTTTTGTATGACCACACGGTGGTGCTGTTTGTCCAGGTAGATGAGTTACTTCATATGTTGTTTTCAGCTCTTACTGAAAAGTCATTTCTGCTATGCAGTTCCTTTTGAAGTCTGTTGTTTTTTTTTTTTTAAATGTGCTTTTGGTGTAAGTTAATGACCAGACGTGCTCAGACACTTAACTTTATTAATTATTACACGATTATGTATACACAATGGCAAGAAATTTAACAGGAAGGGGGAAAAAGAGCTAAAGCCATTGATCAGTGAGGGATTGGGTTTACATGAGGGTGTCAATGGCTTTTTAAAATGGATTTTAAAGGGAAATTGATGATATAGGAAAAGCTATACATTTATCACCAGCTTTGTTTGCCATATTTTGTTTTAAACATTTTGATTAAAGATAGATAGATGTTTGTTTATTTACTTATTTATTTATGAAAAAAAACTGGGATGTATTTTTTTTTTTTTTTTATTTGTACTTTTTTTTTTTCCATATTAGAGGCTAGTGCAGCACATGGACAACATCCTCAAACTAAAATATTGAAAGTATTTCAAATGCACCCCTATGTTTGCTTAATTATGATATTGGCATAAAACATAACTAACTAATATGTTTTCCTATCTTTAAAGTGTGTAGGTTTAATATTCCATCCAATATAGTGCCTACAACCCCTTCAGCCATGACTTATTCACGATATAGCACTAGCCTCGAGTACCTTATTGCTTTTATAAAACGGTTTCCACACAATACAAATATTAAAGCCAAGAAAATGTAACAATGCAACTTTCATGAAGTAAACTCTTACTAAAAGCCTTCCTTCCGCCGGAAAAAAATAGTCCCTGACTGTGAACAGCAACAGAAGTTACATTATTACGCCATTAGATGGCGGCAAAGACTGTCTTTATGAGTGTGTCAGTCAGAAGCGAAGACTTTTACATTGAAAAGACTGAATTGTTGTGAACACGGAACAAGACGCAACTGACAAATGCTTTGACTAGCGCTGTCAGTCACGGGAAAACCCCTTAACTGTTAAAAGGACAAGATAATACATCGGACATTTCAACAGATTATTTATTATGAACATGGGACTAACCTGAAGGAAAATGCTAAATCTGAATACAGGTAATAAACTCGCTCACTCGATCTCTTTCTCACAATACTCTTCTACATAATACAGTAAGCTTCAATGAACAATATAAATTGAGAACATACAGTTTACATTGCTAAGAGTGGTTGCTAAGGGTGTTGTGTAGTGATACACAGAACCGTTGGGTGAAGCAGTCATAGCCGTGTTTAATCATGAATAAAACACAGCTACTGACCAATCAGAATCAAGGACAGGCACTAACCGTTTTATAATAAGACATGAATGCATAGTAGGAAAGATGCAGGAATTTTTCTCATGCTCACTCAGGGGAAATTCTTCATGTATATAGCATGTCATGCCATTTCATGTCATGTGTCTTTAGGCTACATAGCTGCACCAAAAAGTTTTATCCAGTTGTGCTGTTGCTGTATTCATTGGTTCATTTGCAATGGCAACATTGTTTTTTCTTGCAATGATTTGACGGAGTGCACGAATAATGACTATAATGATTTATTTTGTTGTTGTTGTTGGTTCCGTCGGGTCTTTTTGTTGTTGCACAGGAATATCCTCAGAGCTGTGAATTGCATCAGCCGGTTCAGGGAAAGTCTTTTCACTGTCACAGCATCTTGTGCAGCTTACTTTGTCTTTGCTGCGTTAAAAAATAGAAAACTGACATGCACGAGAGACACAAAGATGCATGTGCTGGAAAGATAAGCAAGCCTTTAGGGTTTATAAGTACCTAACCTCTCTCTGTCTCTCTCTTTATCTTTATTTTTTCTCTCACTCATTTTCTCCCTCACACACATACACACGCCGAACAATTCTGCATGCCTTAAGAGGATTTACAGGGTGATTTGAAGTGTAATCAGAGTATGAAATATTAAGAAAGCCAGGGCATCTACACTGCGCCTCTGCAGACAGGGATAAGAATTTACTTTCCCTCGTCAAGTCTAGAAGAGTTCAGAAAGTGTTGTTTGTTTATCGAAGCGGTTGTGTTCATATAACATGATCATCAACTTCCAGATGTGACTGACGCCTCTGCTGTTTTGAAAGTATCTTTCATATTACATAGCATTATATAGCATACTAACCTACTAGTCTTACTATTTCTATCATACTGTTGAGTGGATTTGTAAACAACTCTGATTGACCATTGTGTTGACGCGCTCATCGGATATGTCTGTGATTGGCTTCAATGATCAACGCTGTAAAAACGTAGTAAAAAGATACACAGATACACACGGGAGCATTTGAAAGCAGGCATCTATCGCGGACCAGTCTGCTGATAGACGCCTGCTTTCAAGCGCTTCCGCTTGCGCTTTTAAAATGCTTTCAAATTGAAACACTTCCATGTTCTTTCAAACGCTGCCGCGCATTGATCATTGAAGCCAAACACAGACATATATCCGATGAGCACGTCAACACAATGGCCAATCAGAGGTGTTTACGAATCCACTCAACAGTGCTTTATTAAAATTTCAGTACCGATAGGCAACTGACAAATCTACTCGCAACAGCTTGTCTGTAGCAGTAGCAAGTCCATACTTGATCTGCAGCAGAAGCGTAGCAGATGAAGGGCCCTATCATACACCCGGCGCAATGCGACACCAGGCACGACACAAGTGTTTTTTGATAGTTTCAGCCTGAAGCAGTTATCATTGTCCTGTCCAGCGCCCACATTGTTTAAATAGCAAACGCACTCGAGCCCATCTGTTCACCATGGGTGTTCAGGTGCATTGTTGGTGTGTTGCTATTTTGAGGCAACTAAAAACGACTGCACCATTGACCAACAAAAACCTGGTCTAGAGTCAATGGTAGGGCTGGGTAAAAAAAATATTGATTTCTCGATTTTAATCGATTCTCATTTTTACGAACCGATATTGATTCTTAAATCCCAAGAATTGATTAGTCTAGTCTGTTTTCAGTTGATGAATGAACAGAACATGTAACGCCTCAGTTAAAGAGAAGCGGCAGCGTGGAGCGCATGAACATCCTCTCCTCTGCTTTAATACCAGTTACAGCGCAAAATAAACATGAATAAACATTTGAAGGTATGTTAAAATACACAGTACAACTTACCGAAATCCATATCATGTCTCTTGTAATAGCTCAATCAGTGTTTCAACCTCGGAAAGATGTCAATAAAACAGCTTGTAACAATGTCACGTAACGTCACATTTACTTCAGAAAATCATATTCAGTGACCATAAACTCATTAGTCAGCTAGAAAAGTGAACTCTAGAAAGCAGCATTCTGATACAGCTATGCACTGTTGCATATTCATTATAATGTTCTTCAATATTTAATGCATTAATTTTAACCTTCAGTATTATAGTAAAGTAGTACCAACTGACTCCCATGTGTAGTTTACAGCATTAGTTGAAAGATATACTGATATACTACATCCAAAATAATCAATATTTATTTATTTATTTATTTATTTATTTTTAAATTTTATTAAAGGGCGCGTTAGTAATATGTGCCTATAGGCGGGTGCACAACGCGCGTACACTCTGCTTGTTACACACACAGGGTTAGGCAGCAGCACATTAACATGCCAAATATTAAAAATAGAAGGATTACAATGTAAAAGATTATTATTGTGTACATACATCAGAATGACCTATTTGCAGTAATGACTAATGAATTTGCCAAATTATTTGACCAATTGTGGCAGTACACACATGTATTTAAACTGACTCATCAGGTTGAGGGTGTCTATATTCCGCCAAATAAATAGCGCACATGGCTTTTAAAGGGAATGGGAGATGAGACTCTGATTGGTTTATTGCACGTTACGCCCAAAACACACCCATGACTCATTAAGAGAATAGGTACAACCCTTTTGGACCATTTTTTCCATCGTTAAACTGGCAAAAGTGGATTCAGACACGCCCTAAATGTACCTGCGCCATGCACTTCAGACCATGCGCTTAGATCATTAAAATAGGGCCCCTAGTCTGTCTAACATTACATTTTTTTTTAAAAAACATTAGCTGAAAAGGAAGATGGAGTTATTATATTTTGATAAAATATTATGAATGCATATTTTTTAATGAATTTAAAGTAACATGCACCAATGATTTATTCACATGTGTATTAAGTAAACAGAGTAAAACATTATTTTCATGTTGACTTTAAATTGTATTTAACCTAGAATATTCCTTCTATGAAGTACTACTGTGAATACGTGCATGAATGCCAGCAGATGGCAATATTTATCTGTATTACAGTGGATTGAGAGAGAAAGGCTCAATCATAATCCTAAATTACACAAAAGACTCAAATGGCAAGAAAATTCATATCTGATTTTTTTTTAATGGTCAATTGCTATTTTAGATATAACCCATGCTGTTAATACATGAATGAACTAGTAAAAGCTTCTACAACTAGGTCTGTATTTGCAATGGAAATCGTACATTGTTAAATACCCAATTATGTTGTATTTTTCATTGGTTCTTCAAAGCTGGTATTTCAAGTGATGTACACATGAGTGAATCAAAACAACACAGCATGTATTCATATGCCGCGGTAGAATGAAGCATGTTTGTGCTGTATGTGTCTCGAATGTCGCAGGGTTTGAATATGTCACAAAGTGGCATGTCAAGCACCAGTGCAGAGACTCAGAGAACGTAAAGCTTCCAACAATGGGAGGCGGAAAATGTGAAGGGGAACAATTAAATTACGCCTTGCATGAAGTTTGCTTTTCATTTTGTGAGGCAAATTTAGTGCCATGCTTAATCATTATGCTGTCGAACACGATTTGCAAAAATATTCAAGAGCTTTGCGTGCCTCACTGCCCTTTCTGTATTGAAAAATAATGGGGCTCTATCCAATTAAAAACTGCATTTAAATCAAGAAAGTATTACATGCTCTTTAACAGTATCTCTCCGCTGAAGCTTTTCAGATGCTGACTGTATGCACAAGAAGGACTCTAGCAGACCTGTGTTTCTCTCAGGGTGTGTTATTGTGCTGAGTTTTGTTTTATGATTGAGGACGAAGCTATGGGTGTCTTTATAATGAAATACATTTTCGCTGCCACTTGCGCAGGTGACTTTTATAGCAGTGGTTCTCAACTGGACCCAGATTTTACTCACAGTATCCAAACTATTTATAATTATGAACAAAAAATCCCTTTAAAAGCAAATATTTGAAATATATATGAACTGCATAGGTCCAACAAATTATTAACATAGCATGGGCTAAACAGAAAAATGAATACCTTTTCTGTCCAAATATCTTTCAATGTTTTCCCATTCACCGTACAAACCATGTGGTTGCAATTGAACTTTTTTTTTTTAATGTAGCCTGGGCATATATATAACTTACATAGATTTGTTGATGGTTTTCAAGAATTTGGAGTCACATGACATGTTCATTCAGCTTCTACCAAGTGAAAGATGAAATTGCAAAATACATTTTGATGGAATGCACAGTCTTTAACATCACTAACATCAAATATTATGGGAAGATATGGTAAACATTTTCCCATTTCTTTTTAAAATTAGTTATTTTGAATTATTTTGCAATGAAAACATAATATATATGGTTACTGCATATATACTTCCTTTTATTATTTGCATTTTAGCATTTTTTCAAGAACAGACCTATAAATTACAACCCACCAGTTGAGAACCACTGCTTTAGAGTTTATGTGACACATTTAGATTAATGCTATATTGATTATAATACACACAAAAAATATAAACGCATACTTATACAGGTTACATTTCAGGACCAATTTGGATTGTCAATTTATATCTCTTGGATCTACATAGCAATTGTCTCTGGCATGCCTCAGTTTTTAATGTTTGCATGCCTGGAAAAATATTATCAAATTTTTTATTCTTCTGTATGAAGAAACATCTTCTATAAATGCACTTAACCAGATTTTACTGCTGCTTCATTGCATTTTCTTTAATTGATTGCTCACTAGCAGGCCCTACCTCTTTTTACTTATTATTCACACCCTAGAAGTGTCATGAATACCTATGACATGTTTACTTGTGCAATAACTATGAATTCTTGTTATGTTCCTTTTCAGGAAGGCAGTATTTAGAGTTTTTGCACTGATTTCATTGTTTGTCGGTTTAGTGACCAACAGTTTATCTCAAATATGTCATATTTTAATGTTTTTGAAGAATGTGGGGTGAGTGCATATATAGTGAGACACTGTACCTTTAATCATGTGTATATTCTTTACTTAAAAATCTGCTAATCTACTGTTATAGGATGACACTGATATACCCATTTGTATTAACAATGTCAAATTATCATCAGAATGTGTCATGCTTTGCCTGTATATTCATACTTTGCCCTGCATGCAAATCATAAAACCCAAAACACATGCTTTTGGATTTTGTGAACCTTCTGAATCTGCTGCTCGTCGGTGTAATTAAAAGATTTGCAAACACGTGTCAGTCGATAATCGCACACAAACTGCTTGCTGCCGTCCCCAGCTGCATTACGTTCCAGAAATCACTTACTGCAGCAATCTGATGTTTATTTCGAATGAATAAATCTACTTACCACTGAAGGCATTAATTGATATTTTAATGCTATTCTTATAATTGAAGTTGGAGAAATCCAAGAACAAAAGACACAGTGAATACAAATACTGATCATTGTAATACACACACATTTATTTCTATTATTGTCTCTCTGGTGAAATGAGCATCTCCATTTGTGTCTGGATGCACCAGTGTTGAATAGCTAGATGGCATCATTGAGCAACTGAATGAGCTTGTTCTCTCTCTCTCTCTCTCTCTCTCTCTCTGTGTGCAAGTAATTTGAATTGTGCGGTTTTGCTTCAACCCAGATCTGTACATTTTATCCGCAAAGACAGATATTTGCAGGACCCTTGTGACATCCTCGCTTACTGATGCATTTCTGAAATATTTTAAATGGCAAGGTTATAAAAGTAGAAGAGGATTGTGGGTCAATGGTCTTCTGAAATCAGAGAGCAGCGCAATAACATCCTGTTTAGAACAGAAAGGCTGATATTTGCTCTTATCGGCCGAAAATCAAAGAGGACATTTTCCGTGTCTCAAGTTCTTCGTGATGTTAATATTCTCCTTTCACAGGAGGTAAAACATGACCTGGGCCAGCTCTACCCCAAATGTCACTGAGTTCAAGAAAGAGGATAAAAGCTGGAAGAGCTATTCTACACTGGGAACAAGAGTTCTCATGCATCTGATTTTACCAAAAAAAAAAAAAAAAAGAAAGAAATTTCATACTGAATCAGTTATTTTTGTGAGGTAAACATGCTCAAATTTTTAATCAAATCTGAATTAAATATTATGAAGATCCAAAAATCTGAAACCACTAGTGAAAATGCTTTTATTTTGCATTTTAATAATTTAGTGGAAAAAAAATCTAAGCAAATCATTTTAAGTAAAAGTTGAGTGACCCCAAAATGTACAGTAGTCAACATTTGAAGTGGATCAAAACCTTTCATCAAAGTTGTCCTAAAACCTTCTTCTTAGGACAACTTAGTTCTTAGGACAAATTTGATTAACTTTTTTGATCCACTTCAAATGTTGACTACTATATTTGGACTACTGTCAAATGGATTAATTGCGATTAATCGCATCTACAGCAACATAAAAGTTTGTGAATATATGTGTGTGTGTCTATATATATATATGCACACTATATTGCCAAAAGTTTTGGGACGCCTGCCTTTATGTGAACATGAACTTTAATGACATCCCATTCTTAATCCGTAAGGTTTAATATGGAGTTGGCCCACCCTTTGCAGCTATAACAGCCTCAACTCTTCTGGGAAGGCTTTCCACAAGGTTTAGGAGTGTGTTTATGGGAATTTTTGACCATTCTTCTAGAAGCGCATTTGTGAGGTCAGGCAGTGATGTTGGCGAGAAGGCCTGGCTCGCAGTCTCCGCTCTAATTCATCCCAAAGGTGTTCTATCGGGTTGAGGTCAGGACTCTGTGCAGGCCAGTCAAGTTCCTCCACACCAAACTCGCTCATCCATGTCTTTATGGACCTTGCTTTGTGCACTGGTGCACAGTCATGTTGGAACAGGAAGGGGCCATCCCTAAACTGTTCCCACAAAGTTGGGAGCATGAAATTGTCCAAAATGTCTTGGTATGCTGAAGCATTAAGAGTTCCTTTCACTGGAACTAAGGGGTCAAACCCAACCCCTGAAAAACAACCCCACACCATAATCCCCCCTCCACCAAACTTTACACTTGGCACAATGCAGTCAGGCAAGTACCGTTCTCCTGGCAACCGCCAAACCCAGACTTGTCCGTCGGATTGCCAGACTGAGAAGCGTGATTTGTCACTCCAGAAAACACGTCTCCACTGCTCTAGAGTCCAGTGGTGGCGTGCTTTACACCACTGCATCCCACGCTTTGCACTTGGTGATGTAAGGCTTGGATGCAGCTGTTCGGCCATGGAAACCCTTTCCATGAAGCTCTCTACGCACTGTTCTTGAGCTAATCTGAAGGCCACACGAAGTTTGGAGGTCTGTAGCTATTGACTCTGCAGAAAGTTGGCGACTTCTGCGCACTGTGCGCCTCAGCATGCGCTGACCCCGCTCTGTGATTTTACGTGGCCTACCACTTCGTGGCTGAGTTGCTGTTGTTCCCAATTGCTTTGTTATTACTTTGTTATGATACCACTAACAGTTGACCAGGGAATTTCACTTATTGCACAGGTGGCAACCTATCATGGTACCACACTTGAATTTACTGAGCTCCTGAGAGCGACCCATTCTTTCACAAATGTTTGTAGAAGCAGTCTGCATGCCTAGGTGCTTGATTTTTTTATACACCTGTGGCCATGGAAGTGATTGGAACACCTGAATTCAATGATTTGGAGGGATGTCGCAATACTTTTGGCAATATAGTGTGTGTATATATAATATATATAAATACACACACACACACACTTATGTTAGATGTGATTAATTGTGATTAATAGTTTTGACAGCACTAATTTGGACACTTAAACTGTAATTTAAAATGTCATTGCATTATATAAAAAAATGTCAAACCAAGTGGCATTTATTTAAAAATATTGTAAAAGCATTGATTTGAAATGTAATCCAATTTGTCCATTTTTAAGTTTGTTATAGTTTATAGTTTTTTGTACATTTTTGGACATCCTGTGTTTATCTCTAATGACCCTAAAATGTATTTGGACTAGTGCTGTCAAATCAATTAATTGCAATTAATCGCATCTACAGTAACATAAAAGTTTGTAAATATATATGTGTTTGTGTCTATATCTATCTATCTATCTATCTATCTATATATATACACACACACACACACACATACACACTTTTATGTTAGATGTGATTAATTGCGATTAATCGATTTGACAGCACTAATTTGGACACTTAAGCTGTAATTTAAAATGTCATTGCATTATATACAAAGTGTCAAACCAAAGGGCATTTATTTAAAAATATTGTAAAAGCATTGTTTGCATTTGAAATGCAATCCAATTTGAGCATTTTTAAGTTTGTTTTAAATGTCAAAATGCTTTTTGGAACAATTGTACATCCCATGTTTTTCTTTAATGACAGCAGCACTTGGGTTGGCATGCCTTTGACTCCACAAGTTTATGCAAAACCCAATGATCCATGTTATTCCGTCATGTTGTGCTTCAATGGAAGCAACAAAATCTGACCTTTTACATGGTCAACGACACTAATTTGCTGACATTTCATTAGTAACCTAGAAATTCTAAATATTTTTTCTTCATTTCACCTTATCTTCTTTGTTTTAAATTTTTGTCTCTCTGCTTATTTCCAGGTTTAAATGGAAAAAAGACAAGAGAAACAGATTTTCAATGTGATGTCATGCATTTGGACCCCACTGCATATAATATCTTATATGACACTGAAAACTTAATTTCACTGTCACAATTGTCTGAAATGTTTACCATCTTTATTCCCTAAGCCCTAAGCCCTACACTGCAGGAACTCACAGGCATCATGGCAGCCAGCCCTTATCAGAGAGAACAATTACTGCCTCATCCGCTCTGACTATCAGCCCTGATGATCTGCACAGATTCACTTGACAGCTAAATAAATATGTAAAGGTGCAGTGCTGGAGATCCTGCAGATAGTTACAAGCTCTCTGAGGAAAACTACAGCGCCAGAGGAGATGATAATGATTGTGAGAACGCACACTAAATTAATCTCTCTCTTATCGCTCCATCTTCAAGCTGATAGATGTGTTACGAGTGTATGATTTTGTATGCCATTGTTTTGATAGCAAAAAAAAAATACTACCAGGTTAGATGATATCTCTTAATACATGCTGAAAAAGAGGCAAATATTTGCAGTAATTAATTTTGCATTTTTTTAATTTCATCTTCTTTTGTGTTCCATGGAAGAAGGAAAGTCATATGGGTGAGTCATGCATGCAGACGAGTAAATAATGACAAAATGTATAATTTTTTCGGCGAATTGTTCCGTTGAAACAGAAGTTGTGATATGTTGCGTCCGAAATCGCGTACTGTTGAGTAGGTACTACATTTGATACAACATACCGCTATGTTTTTACCGTCACGTGACCTACCAGCAGTTACGTCCCTTCAACTCCATTCATAAATCCTCTCCCGTGGCCTCATGGGATAGTGAAGTGTCCATCATATGCGCGCTTCAGAATCTCGCCGGAAGTAGTAAGTCATCCGGGTACTTTTCGCCTACTGTTTTTCGAATACTATGAATTCGGACAGACTTATGTTCGCATACTGTTTTTCACGTACTATAAAGTAGAGTAGTATTCGATTTCGGACGCAGCAATAGTCTTCCCTTTTGTGACGTATATCTCAGTGAAACGGCTTCTTGAACACGAAAAAATGTAGGACGGGACTTGATTTAGTCCATTGGGTCAGAGTTTGCCTTAACACGTTACCACTTAAAATAAAGAACATGCGTTCACTCAGTGGCGCAAAAATGGGGTATGCAGTATATGCAGTGCATAGGGGCGCCGCACGGAGGGGGGCGCCATTGTGCCAAAACGTCTTTGAAAATCTTTTTGAATAAAACGTTTAAAATAAATTTAAAAATTATGTTTGTTGAAAAATAATGTTTGTTTAGCATTTTAAATTCAAGTGATATCAACTGCTCACCATTTCGACAAGAGCCGTTGCTCTGTTACGGAAAGTCACATGTCCAAAATGGACAGAGGAGGGAAGAACAGAAAACGCAAAAAAGAAAATGAAAATGAAAAACAGTGTCTTAAAATGAGGACATCGATGTCCATGTGGATAACAAGAAATTGGTAAGCATAACCTATATCACTGTAAGTCTTTGATGTCTTACACCGGTCGGTCTGCGTGTAGCGCCGCTTCAAGTCTTTTATGAATAATCCGCTGAAACACTTTTGTTACATTCAAAACGCAGATTCAGAAATGAAACACTGCTGTGTGTTGCGTGGAGACGAACAGTTCTGCTTTGTCTTTATAGTTTCATTGGCAAAATTGAACAAACCAGACAATATTTTGTCTAAAATAACACAATATAAACTTATTTTAAACTTACGTATAAAATAAGTATTGCATGTTGCACTCATTTTATTAGGGACAAAAACAGCACTCGTGTAATATTGAAATCCGTTACTTTTGTGATACTGTGTACTTTAGTGAGTTGTTGACCTGCATTATATTCCTCATCAGATGACCTACATAGGTTTGGGGCGGGGCAAGTGCATTAAAAAATGTAAAGTTTTTTTTTTTTATCGTAATTAATTAATCTAATTAACGTGTTAAATCGACAGTAAAATGCAGGAAGTTTTCTGTGTGTGAGGGTTAGGGGATATAGAGTGGCAAGAAAATTGAAAAATGTGAGAAAATGTGAATCCTTTGGATTTTCTGGATTAATTGATCATATCAATTGCTCAATGTCATATTCATTAAAGTCACAAGTAGACAAAACACAATGTAGGCTAGGGGGGCGCCAACCATGATCTTGCATACCCCTCAGCAAATGTGCAGTTGCGCCCCTGCGTTCACTACGTATTGGATTTAATGCATTACTTCATTCACCGCTCTACAGGCTGCAGCGAGGACAGTCTCGCACTCCTGCACATGTAACGTTAACGTGATTCAAAGCCCCGCTGTTCTTAAGGTGAGGGTGTTTTTCGTTCTTCGCTCAGAAGTAAAAAGTTGGAAACACCTTTGCAGCGATATACTGTTTAAGAACATCCCGACGCCGTCCACGTTTTGATGAATATGTAAATCTTTCCTCTCAGTAACAAAAACGACAGTGGTGAGAAAGCGACCGTTAAGAAAACATTTTTGAGTTCTGCGAAGCATCATGTCGACAACTGAGGTAATTAAAGTTACGCTGTTATGATAGTTTGATTATAAAGTGTATACATGCTATGTGTGACTATAGTTCGAATGAATCCCTTTTCAGAATAGCTTCGGCATTATCCTGAATGTATTGTAAAAAGCGGTGTCATAGAATGGAAGAGGCTCTCGGGAGCGCGCGTAACCGTCACATCCTTTGGATTTTCCCGGCGAAACCGTCCCGTAAAAAATACTCTTTAGGCTTTCAAAGACAACCTAGGAAGTCGGGGAATGTCTCATTTTTTAAGTTTTGTTTCAAACTGTTCGCACATTGGCAATACAAAAAGCAATTAATACATGGAAAATTCTTACATATAGCCCCTTTAATAAGACAACAACAACAAAAAACATTCATTGTGCTTCCCTCTTTCAGCTTTACCAAAATATTAGCCATGACCTCAAAATCAGAGGTTTCTATATAAAATGTCATAAAGCATGCAGACATGTAAGCTCTAATACTTTGGGTTGGCGCCTGCTCCCCATTTCCCAGCATGCTTTGAAACGTGTAAGATCTTCTCAATCACTTTTCAGCCCAGCGTTGATATTAGCTGCTGTGCTTGGCGACACAATAAGAGAGCGAGACGGTCATGGGAGGGATCAGCTTTTTTCCACCCAAATAAAAGCAACGGAAACAAAGCATCATCGCTATATTTAACCAAATCTGCAGCTTACTGCGACAAGCACATGATAATGATATCCTCTTAACAAGCGTCTGCCACTGAATGACAGCCAATGGCGCTGAGGCAGTCAGCACAAGATGGTGTAAGAAAAACGGCTTCAACCACAGTGATGCTACAGCACCAGACTTACAGGAATGTATAGATGACATACTATTACCCTTGCTGTGAATAATTATTGTACCATTTGTATAGTTTATAGTTAAATTTACACATAGACAAGAAGTAGCCTAACCATATTTTGTTTTTGCCTTGAATGAAGGACAAATGTGAGTCTTACACATGCTCAGAAAAATGCCAAAAAATTATACCGTTACCACAGTAACAGAAATACTTAAAATCAAATGGACTATTGTAGCCAATATTTGTTTGTGTGATTATACTTATTTAGATTATGCATCATTAGCTTAGCATCATGCTAATGGAAAACTATTGAAATCATCTCTAAATCAAATCTGTTGTGCATTTCTTCTGAGTAGCATTTGTATGATTTCTGAAGGATCATGTGACACTGAAGACTGGACTAATGATGCTGAAAATTTAGCTTTGCCATAACAGGAATAAATGACATTTCAAAAAAATAAAATAAATTTATTATATAATTTTTTTTTTTTTTTTTTTTTTCAGTTGTAGTAACATTTCACAATTTTACTGTAATTTTGGTCAAATAAATGCAGCCTTGGTGAGCATAAGAGATTTAATTTTAAAAACATACAAAAAAAAATCTCAGACTTTTAAACTGTGGTTTACGTACATGCATTCAGGTTTAGACAGGAGTCTTCACTTCTGCGACTGTCGTAACAAACTTCCAACAAACTTTTACTGAACATTACCTGAGACCCTTTTCTCCATCTCTAAAAATAGACTCCTCTTTCATAAGTGTCTTTTTGTTGTTCTGCCAAATCTTAATTAGCGATTAGTCAGAATTATTCTCAAACTGCCCGATTCTTGTGCAGAGCTGTAGATAGTGTGGTGTTTTAATTAAGCAGAGGTCAGATGAATTAGTCAGCAGGAGACGGGCGGAGTGATGCCGTAGTTAGCGGGAATGCACTCCAGGAAGGGTGTGACTTCACCATCCCACATCAGTGCCCAGGATCTGCATCTGTTATTCCAAAGAGTATTTGGGAAAGAAAAGAACGAATAAGATGGTGAGGAAAGAGAATGAAAATGGAGAAAGCTGGTGGTTAACATGTTAAAAGACTAGCTTGAATTCCCATAGTGGTTCAGGCTGGTTTATGCTGGCCTGGCTGGTGCAGACCAGTGCTTTTTTTAGTATTATTTATATACTATAATATTATTTATTAGTATAGCTTTTATTTTTTCAGATTTAATTTTAATTCTATTTTGGTAATTTTGTTATGTGCTTTTGTCATTTTTATCATTTTTTTAAAAATATATTTCTATTGCACTTTTATTTCAGTTTATAGTTTTAGTAATTTTAGTACTTTAATTTAAATTGATTTTTTAATTTAAATAAAAGCAACAGCAACAGTGGAGCCCTACATAGACGAGAGATTGTGCGAAGAGGTTAGAAAGTACCCTCATTTGTATAACTCTCTTGTATAACTTGTATAACTCTCGCATGAAAGAATACAAAGTTGTTTACATGGGTTGTAACTCGTGGTGAGAGATTGCTCAAAACTGCGCATGCATTGAACGCCTGTGTATGCGCACGAGTCAAATGAATGTACACTAGCGTACGCATAAAAAAAAAGAAGTATAACCAGGAATTAAAGTTGAGATGTTAGTGTGCCCATCAGGCTTTTCGTGTCATGGACCAGTATCCAAAATATATAAGCTAGTGACCCAGGGTAGTTAGTAATAAGGGTAATAAGCCACTACATTTTCTGCAGAAGCAGAACCTTAAGGGATAGTTCACCTAAAAAATGAAAGTTCTGTGATCAGTTACTCACCCTCATGTCATTCAAATGCTTTCGTTCATCTTCAGAAAACAAATGAAGATATTTTAATGAAATCTAAAATATTTCATTCCCTCTATTGAAAGTCTATTCACCCAAAACTCTTGACGGTTCAAAAGATTGTAAAAGAAATTTATATGAATCAAGCAGTTTACATATATATATATATATATATACTTTATATAATGAACCAATTTAATTTAGGCTTTTATTCACATATAAACATTGATCTGCGAGTGTAGGCCTACATAGAGCGCTCAAATTTGGTAAACGGAAGCTCAAGCATCAAGCATGTTTTGAACTGTCAGAGTTTTGGATGAATAGACTTTCAGTGGAGGGACAGAAATCTCAGATTTCATTACATATCTTCATTTGTGTTCCAAAGATGAACCAAAGTGTTATGAGTTTGGAACGACAAGAGTAATTGATGACAGAATTTTCTTTTTTGGGTGAACCTCCATTTAAGGTTTGTTAATAATAAAATTGCTTGCCTTCATATCATAGCAGGTCATCTAATAGAAGGTCTCAAAATGGATTGGATTTACATGCATGATTTGAGTCCATCAGCCAGGCTTCAATCGCTAACTTGGATGAAAAAACTTTTCTTTCTTCGATGTGCAATAAGGCTCATACGTCTGTAGCACCTGCTCTCCTCAAACTGTCTCGAAAGAATGCACTTCAAATTCACGTTCACTTATATACCATCAATGTCACAGATTCCCTTTCTGCTTTGCACGATCGTAATCGCAAAATCTTCTTCTACGAATTTAAACTAGTCCCCCTGGATGCTGAAAGACAAGAGCGGTCTGATATTAAAACGGCGAGGGGAGCCGCTCGGCTGGCAGGCCTCAACGCTGACTGACACCCTCCCAATGATAGCGAAATCTAGCAGGTGCGTTCACGCGCTCTCCTCTGATCTGTACACCGACCCACTTGTCTTCTTAGTGTACTCTGTAATAAGCTGCTTCAAAGATCACTATGTATGCTAGAGACCGATAAGATCTGCAGTATGGAGTTCTCCTGTCGTCTGTCTCGCGCTCGTGCTCTCGTACTCGGTCTCTCTATCACTCACTCTTTTGGTTTTCTTAAGAAAATGTCAGTCTAATCATATCTTAACGCTTTGATAACAGGCTCTTTTTTTGCAATGTGAGAAGAACAGATACTCCAGTGTCTTAAAGGCCGAGGGATGGGAATGGAAATGAAAGAAAACACCCTTGAAATTCAGTTTTTCTCCAGTGTGGGTGTAGCCGCGGTGGCATTTGACCTCATGCACAATTACTTAATTGTTTCATTTAAAGACGAAGAAAGATCATACAAACTCACTCTGTACGTGATAAACAGAAGAAATGTGTGCTGTGAAGTGTAAATGTGACATTGTAATGTACTTTTGTGTGTGTGCTGAAGTCTGCAGACGTGTGAAGGAAAACAAACTAGCATGTCATAACCGTGTGATTCAATTAGTGTGATATTTCATTTATGCCAGCATCAAAGGACGTTCATTGTGATTGATGGCTGCTTATCGGCCACAGTGAATAGATACAGTTAAATTGATTGTTTTAGGGAGGAAGTGTGTTAAACAGCGTTATAGGTACATAAAGACAAAGTATAGAAATTGTTCTTCCCTTTATCTTTATAATCCCGAGAGCACAGACGCTTCATATACTTTCCACAATGCCCATATAGGCTCTTTGTAGTTAAACTTAGTGCAGTGTTGTATTCGGCTGAGTTTAAAGTGAACTAGAATGCAAAATGTGAATGGTGGTTGTCTGCAAAACCCACTGGAGTGATGCTAAGATGTTGTGAGGCAGTATTATTTATATGAAAATATAGTATTCATTAATACTTTGAATAGCTTTTATTTTCATATTTTCAGTTTTCATTTTGTTTTAAGGTTTAGTAATTTTATGTGCTTTTGTAAAAAAATTGAATATTTATATTTAGCTTTATTTTTTATTTTATTTGAGTGAGTACACCCCTCACATTTTTTGTAAATATTTTATTATATCTTTTCATGTGACAACACTGAAGAAATTACACTTTGCTACAATGTAAACTAGTGAGTGTACAGCTTGTATAACTGTAAATTTGCTGTCCCCTCAAAATAACTCAACACACAGCTATTAATGTCTAAACCGCTGGCCACAAAAGTGAGTACACCCCTAAGTGAAAACGTCCAAATTGGGCCCAAAGTGTCAATATTTTGTGTGGCCACCATTATTTTCCAGCACT
Organism: Ctenopharyngodon idella; assembly: GCF_019924925.1. NCBI lineage: Eukaryota > Metazoa > Chordata > Actinopteri > Cypriniformes > Xenocyprididae > Ctenopharyngodon > Ctenopharyngodon idella. The sequence goes on along the minus strand of NC_067235.1, from coordinate 28,937,393 downwards.
GCCTTAACCCTCTTGGGCATGGAGTTCACCAGAGCTTCACAGGTTGCCACTGGAGTCCTCTTCCACTCCTCCATGACAACATCACGGAGCTGGTGGATGATAGAGACCTTGCGCTTCTCCACCTTCCGTTTGAAGATGCCCCACAGCTGCTCAATAGGGTTTAGGTACCCTCAGCTTCTTTAGCAAGGCAGTGGTCGTCTTGGAGGTGTGTTTGGGGTCGTTATCATGTTGGAATACTGCCCTGCAGCCCAGTGATCATGCTCTGCTTCAGTATGTCACAGTACATGTTGGCATTCATGGTTCCCTCAATGAACTGTAGCTCCCCAGTGCCGGCAGCACTCATGCAGCCCCAGACCATGACACTCCCATCACCATGCTGGAATGTAGGCAAGACACACTTGTCTTTGTACTCCTCACCTGGTTGCCGCCACACACGCTTGACACCATCTGAACCAAATAAGTTTATCTTGGTCTCATCAGACCACAGGACATGGTTCCAGTAATCCATGTCCTTAGTCTGCTTGTCTTCAGCAAACTGTTTGCGGGCTTTCTTGTGCATCATCTTTAGAAGAGGCTTCCTTCTGGGACGACAGCCATGCAGACCAATTTGATGCAGTGTGCGGCGTATGGTCTGAGCACTGACAGGCTGACCCCCCACCCATTCAACCTCTGCAGCAATGCTGGCAGCACTCATACGTCTATTTCCCAAACACAACCTCTGGATATGACACTGAGCATGTGCGCTCAACTTCTTTGGTCGACCATGGCGAGGCCTGTTCTGAGTGGAACCTGTCCTGTTAAACCACTGTATGGTCTTGGCCACCGTGCTGCAGCTCAGTTTCAGGGTCTTGGCAATCTTCTTATAGCCTAGGCCATCTTAATGTAGAGCAACAGTTCTTTTTTTCAGATCCTCAGAGAGTTCTTTGCCATGAGGTGCCATGTTGAACTTCCAGTGACCAGTATGAAAGAGTGAGAGCGATAACACCAAATTTAACACACCTGCTCCCCATTCACACCTGAGACCTTCTAACACTAACGAGTCACATGACACCAGGGAGAGAAAATAGCTAATTGGGCCCAATTTGGACGTTTTTACTTAGGGGTGTACTCACTTTTGTGGCCAGCGGTTTAGACGTTAATGGCTGTGTGTTGAGTTATTTTGAGGGGACAGCAAATTTACACTGTTATAGAAGCTGTACACTCACTACTTTACATTGTAGCAAAGTGTCATTTCTTCAGTGTTGTCACATGAAAAGATATAATAAAATATTTATAAAAATCTGAGGGGTGTACTCACTTCTGTGAGATACTGTATATAAATACTCTGTGGCTTCCTTCAATGTAGGTGGGATTTTTGTCACTTCTATGCCATCTTCCCAGCAAAAAACATCACTTTTCTTCAGCATGCACAATTTAAGTTGTCATTCATCTCTGAAGCACAAATGATGCAGGATGAGTTATGTGGTGAAGCTGAATATTTAGGGTTCAAATGCTTAAGATTAAGGATAAGCAGTAAAAACAGCAAGAAAATACTTTCTGCAAAGCTCATATCTGTATAGATGTGGTGCTTTGTTTGGCCCAGTTTAAAGTGAACAAGTGCTTCTGTAGGTACAGGCCTCTGTCTTGAGATTGCAGGTGCACATGCAGCTGCCAGACTTTTGGGAGGAGTTTTATTTTTTTGTCCTCTTCTCAGCTGTCACTCAAAATGATGGGCAGCTGCGGCTGGAGATGCACAGAGGCTGCTGTCATCCGGCATCACCATCACCCTCTTTAACGATGGAGGTGTGTGCGTCTGACATTCACTAGGGAGAGCGTGCAGCGAGGATTCAGTAAAATGCTATACACAAACTTTGGGGCAGTAATGAGGAGATTTGACATAACTGTAATATTAACCAATGTGCAGTGCTGTTTCTGGATTGGGGCACGGTAAAGCAGCGTGAGAGGTGCAGGCCGGCAGCCCGCGGGGTTTTACTGTAACAACAAGAGCACAATCAGTATCCTGACATGAACTCAAGGCACCGTGGAGCCATATGACAGGGACATGTCTGTCACACCTAATGGAGCAAATACCAGAAATATCCACCCCACTTTATTCATCAGGGTAGGATTGCACCAGCCATCCGTAAATGGGGTCGTAAAGTTTACACTAATAACTATTGTGCTAATATTTTTTTCTTTGTGGGAACAGTGATACTTTTTTCAGCATTCTTTGATGAATAGAAAACAGAAACTTTTTTTTCCAGATTTATGAGGTGCTGCTGCTCATCCAAGATTCTACGGACACAAATTAAGATATTTTTGATAAAATCTGAGAGCTCTCTGACTCCTCAATAGACAGCAATTTATTTTCCACTTTCAAGGCCCAGAAAGGTACTAAGGACATTGTTAAAATAGTCTGTGACTGCAGTGGTTCAACCTTAATTTTATGAAGCTGCAAGAATACTTTTTGTGCACAAAAACAAAAATATTTTAATATAGTATTTTAATGATGTCTTTAGTACCTTTCTGGGCCTTGAAAGGGGTAGTTACATTGCTGTCTATGGAAGAGTCAGAGAGCCCTCGGATTTCATAAAAAATATCTTAATTTGTGTTCCAAAGATGAACAAAGGTCTTACGGGTGTGGAACAACATGAGGGTGAGTAATTAATGACACAATTTTAGTTTTTGGATGAACTAACCCTTTAAGATTGCAAGTTGCTTTCAGTTAAAACAGCTCAAACATGCATTTTAGTCTGGGACAGGCTTAAGCCTTTGTCTGTAAAACCGGGGGTACGAGTCGCTAGCATCACTTATAAACAGGCATGTTGCTGTAAGGTTTAACATGTGATTAGAACAGTGCTCTGAGGACTCCAGCTTACAGCTCCTTCCAGTGGCTTGTTTTACACTCTTAATTTCACTTGCATAATGCCAAATTGCTTGGGAGGATGCTGTCGGCTTCATCTTTTAATGAGTTGGTTTGCATGGTCTGTATAAAGCACAGTATGCAGCAGATTTTGGTCGTCTTTTGTGAGACACAGCTAGCCGTGGTATTGTTTAACTGTGTGTCTGCATCCACTTCGATTTTGGCTAATGGAACCCCACCAAGATATACAATTAGAGGGTTGAATGTGTTAGGATCTAATTCCGTCTCATCTCAAAGAGACATGCGCATACTGTGAGAGAAGTGGACATATCATTACTCCAAAGGAGCCAAATGAAACTGTTAGTAGTTGATCACAAACCCAGAACATATTCAGAATCAATGTTTTTTTATGGCTCATTGACTATCTTGACAAACTATTTACAAGCAAAACCTCATACGCAAATTAATTCCTCTGTTTGATCGGGAAAAGAGAAAATAGGACCGCTTTCTGCAGTTCTTTTGTTCTGCAGTTTGTAAACAGCTTGGATTGAGTTGAGAGAAAAGCAACTAAAACTGCAACAATAAAACAAGAGATTCATGCTGGCTCGTAAAGAATTTATCATGCCTATTACAGAATCAGGTCAGCTCAGTTTTAATTCATCTATGAATTGATATATACAATTGCTCAGTTTTTTTTTTTTTTTTTTTTTTTTTGAGAAGTGCAGCAGAATTTGTCTTTATTGCATGAATATGTGTTCTGGCATTTAACTTAACAGCTCTTAAAGGCGCCTATCAATCAGGACTGAATGAAACTAAGAATTATCATTCTTTTCTGTTCATGGATGTAGAATTGAAGTTTGAATTGAAATGGCAGGAATATTTATATGCATATATAAATACACACACATGCATGTATATATTTAAACCAAAAATTATTTAGACACTTTGACCTGACCATGTTTTGCTTAAGTGTTATCTGACATAATTAAGATTATTTTTTTTCTGACACAGTTTAACTTTGAGATCTTTTCATATTTTATTACCATTTTTTTTTAAACTATAGTAAATAAACTGTATTAATGACTTAAATGTTCAAGGTGTCTGAATAAATTTTGGTTTGACTGTGTGTGTGTGTATGTGTGTGTGTGTGTGTAAAATATATATATATATATATATATATATATATATATTGTGTGTGTGTGTATGCATGGTTCTGTTTTAATTCCACTTCCTTAAATTCAAATTCTGCATCTGGTTTGCTACTGTTTTCCAAATTCATAAATTCTCAATTCAATTCTGACTAGCAATCAACCCTGCTGTCAGTGCCGTTATATGATGGCCGAGGGTCAAAGGAATGCCTGAAGTATTTCTGAGATTGGACAGTGTGTTATTTTTAGAGTTGTGGAATGAGAGGGGAAAAAGTTGAGAGCTTTACAAGTAGGTCAGCTGCAACATTGCTTCATATCGCTTTCAGTATTATTACCGTCCTGCAGCCCAACTTTTAATCCAGCTTGAGCTGCACCAATTGCACTTTCACGGACATCTTTTATTGTAGTCAAAACTGCTTACAGAACCAAAACTGAGCTTCGCCAAATACCTGAAAGACTTTCAGAAGGGAACGATGACCAACGATGGTCAGATATTTTGTGCAGATTTGGTCATCAGTGTTGGGGGAAACATGTTACTTTATTGCATCATTGCTCATTGTCACTTGGTTCTCTTCTGGAAATGTACAGCAGAATGTTTGGCTTGCAGATTTTGTTTTTTTTCACATTCATAGTTTTTTTTTTTTTTTTCCTGTAGTCAGGTGTTTGACCCCCTTGCATGTAATCACTACACTTCAGTACTAAATTTATGTAGATTATAAAAGGAGCAATGTAATTCAATGCAATGTAGTTTTAAGATTATTTCCAGTAAAAGTATTTTTGATATTATAGTGTAAAAAGAAGTGTTTTATTTGCTGTAATTGTTGTGTTGTGCATAATTTTCACTTTCAGTGTGCACAAAAAGTTTACTTGAAGCTGGAATCTTATTTTGTATTCTGGTCTGGACAGTGTAACCCTTTTGGCAGCTACATATAAATAAACATGCACAAAAGATTTCATTTCTATACTTGAAATCAGTTTTTAATCTTGTGGCCATGATTTACTTATTCGTTTCCATATTTTAGTTAAATCATGTCCACAGACTGTGATGACGCACTTCCACAGTTGTAAAACAAATGTAATACAAAAATATATATATTTGCTGTCATCTTCCATTCGCCACGATAGAAGTTTACCCAACTATGACGACTTCCGTTTCTGAAAACCCTGGAAATGTGCAAAGGGTAATATTAATATTTTAATGAATCTTAATATTTTTGAAGAAATCATGATACATTTTTCGCTCCTCAAAGTCTTACTTAAAGGTTCTGGTAATTCCACATCATAGTTTATTTTCAGTAACTATTCCGCTTTCAGTAGACTTAAATATTATGCGCTTGCCATTTTCTTTTGACAGATCTGAGATTTAAAGGGTTAGTTCACCCAAAAATGAAAATTCAGTCATTTTTTTACTCACCGTCATGTTGTTCCACACCCGTAAAACCTTTGTTCATCTTCAGAACACAATTTAAGATATTTTTGATAAAATCCAATGGCTCAGTGAGGCCTCCATTGCCAGCAAGATCATTTCCTTTTTCAATGCCCAGAAAGGTACTAAAGACATATTTAAAACAGTTCAGGTGACTACAGTGGTTCAACCTTAATATTATAAAGCGATGAGAGTACTTTTTGTGTGCCAAAAAAAAAAGCAAAATAGCAACTTTATTCAACAATATCTAGTGATGGCAGAATTTAGGACACTGCTTCATGAAGCTTCGAAGCTTTACGAATCTTTTGTTTCGAATCAATGGTTCGGAGTGCATGTCAAACTGCCAAATTCATGTGAACTATTGAAATTTCGAAACACTTATGACTGCACGAAACCTCGTTTACTGAAATCACGTGACTTCGGTAGTTTGATACAAGCTCTGAACCACTGATTCGAAACAAAAGATTCATAAAGCTTCGAAGCTTCATGAAGAAGTGTTTTGAAATTGGCCATCACTAGATATTGTTGAATAAAGTTGCTATTTTGCTTTTTTGCCATACAAAAAGTATTCTCGTCACTTTATAATATTAAGTTTGAACCACTGTACTCAAATGAACTGTTTTTAATATGTTTTTAGTACCTTTCTGGGCATTGAAAAAGGAAATGATCTTGCTGTCAATGGAGGCTTCACTGAGCCATCTTTTTTTTAATTAAAAATATCCTAATTTGTGTTCTGAAGATGAACGAAGGTCTTACGGGTGTGGAACGACATGAGGGTGAGTAATTAATGACAGAATTTTCATTTTTGGGTGAACTAACCCTTTAAAAATGGTGGACCAAATATGCACAATAGCATTCCAACACATTGGTTATTGTTTACTTACTTAAAATGGTCTAGAGAAGTTTACCTAACTATGACAATCTTCGCTTCTGAGAACCCCGGAAATGCGAAAGGGTCCATTTGTTGTAATAATTAGTCCCCCTGTTTTAGTTAAATAAAAACGAGGGGACGAATTAGTACAACGTGTCCACAATTTACTAAAATGAGGGCACTAATTAATAAGTCGTGGGAATGAATTCTTAATTCGTGGCTATGATTTAACTAAAACTAGGGAAAAAAATTGTAAATCATGGCTACAATATATGTAGTTTCATCCGCATAACATGTGCGGGGCTCCATAAAACAGTAACGGCTACTCTTAGTAGCCTATTTACTCCCAAAAGCATTACTTGTAAAATGTTACCCAGTGTTGGCAAGGGCCAAAACAGCTGAATCAGTAACAATACGGCATGAGAACGATGCCGTTTTGAGTTGTAGATGTTTTAGGCTCCAAAAAGTCCTGTGTTTATTTATTTTGTTTCAGTTAACAGGGCGAAACTGTCTGGTTTGTTCAGATTGAATCTGGTCCTCAGGATCCGTTCGAGCTGCGGTGTCTCTTCGAGCGCAGAAACGCGCCAGGTGTCCCAGCAATTAGCTGCTGTGAGATTGATGAGATCTGGCTGGGCTGATGGAATCACTCTTATTACATTACATCTGGACCGATGTCCATTTATTTATGAAGCACCGGAGGAGCAGGTGACTGCGCCGTGATGGAAATGATGAGGTTTATAGTAGCGTGGCCCTCGTTTGAACTGTGACAGGTAAACAAACTAATTGATTTTAGAGGCCCCAAGGAAACAGGAGCTGCCACATTTCCCACTTTTCTGTTTGCCGAACAGACGAAGCTGTCATCCGCAGCGGCGAGAACACGTCAAACGCGGAGCCGGTAATTTGTGCTGATGAATGACAAGCCGAGACTCTTGTTAGGTAGACGGCTCGCTCATTAGAAAACACATTTTCAGATGTCAGTGTGCTCCCGTTTTCCTTCGTTCTCTGGATGGAGGAAAGGAAGAAATAAACGCAGTGTGAATATTGCAATGTCATAGCATCAAGCAGAAGGAACTCAAACCTCAATTGACATGTCTGGTGTATCCAAGCATGTTTTGAACACTGACAGCCATCTGCGAGGGTTCCTTTCACTCCTGCTAATGAGCGCCGTGTCACCGTGGCCCGGTCTCCTCTGGACCGTCCCGGGAGATGCGTTACAGCTGTCGGGCCCCTCGGCTCGATCCTGCGGCTCGCAGCGAAGAGCCTCAAACGGCATCGACTTCCGCCGTGAGAGAAAACACAAAGGCTCAGCTGACTCGCTTTCATGAGCGTGTTTGTGCGCATGAAGGGTTTGTCAGAATGAGTTGAAATGTAAACTAGCGCTTTGAATGCTGCTCCCGTACCTGCCGTCATGTTTAAGTTCTGCGAGCACTAATGCAGTTAAGAAGTCTTCTGGAACCCGAGTTGAATTATTAAAACATCTTCTGTGTGTTTGTTGCTAAAGTCACATATAATTAAGTCAAATTTCACATAATGAATGCCTTCATTATATATGAAGTTGGCAGTGCTGGGAAGTAACTGATTATATGTAATCTGGATTAAGATTCCAGAGATTAAGTACTTGTAATTAGATTATATTACGTTTTAAAATACTCGTAATCAGTCTACTTTTTATTGATTACATGATTACATATTATTCACACAATAGCAGTAAATGGCATAGTTTATTGATTTTTTTTTTTTTTTTTTTCTCTAATTCTTCTTTTTCATGTTTTAAATTTTCCTTTCTAAAAAAAAACAAAAAAAAAAAAGTACATCACTTTTATACATTCAGTAAGTCTTCTAGTTTTGTGAAATTGCACACAGAGCCCAGCCACTAGTCAGGTGGCTATTGCATGGAAAATTGACAGGCCACAAAGCATTTGACTACTGGATTTACAGAAATCATTTCACTTTTAAGGAGTGTTTTCTCAACATAGAATATCGAATCAACACTGACGAACACATTAATTATTTGTGTTATAATTATTATTATCACTCAGTAAGTCATTTAACCATGTTATGTATTTTGGAAGGTTTTTTTAGTTTTTATTATTTTAAAATGATTTATTTTAATTTTAAATTTTAATGATTTATTTATTCATTAGCTTCCCCAGTCTGGGAAACCTCAGTAAAAGTCTGTGAAAAATAACAGATTTGTAACAATTTGTAAATAATCCAGCACTGGAAGTTGGGTATTAAATGTATACGCAAAATTAATTAACTAAGATAAATGTTTATATTTCACTAAAAGGTTTTGAGTCCTCTCATACAAATGCATGTTTTGTCTAGAATTGGATGTTATATTGATTTGCAAACCTTTCAAATTCTAAGTTTTGTGAATTCTGTCTTCCAAATTAAAATTATCATATTTTTGTAATGCCTGTGATTTGCCGGTGCAAATTGTGACATGTATATGTAAATTTGCATAATATGTTTGGCCAAAATGGTCCATCCATCCATCCATCCATCCATCCATCCATCCAAATATCCAAATCTAGAATTTTCACTTTCATTAGGCAAGGATGCATTAGATTAGATCCTATATATATATATATATATATATATATATATATAATATATATATGCAAATGCATCTTGTACAACTTAAGTGGAATGAATTAAATTATTCAAATACCAAGAACAAACAAAAAATGAATTTCAACCTTTAATTCTGGAGGTATTAAGGTATAGGAACAGGAATAAAAACAAGTAAAATTATCTATGGAACTAGACGAAAAATGGCCAATTGCAAATAAAGTCAAATGTTCTCTGGTTTCACTCTGTAAATCCCAAGACAACAAATTTCATCCATGAGACGGCAAAGTAAACTGAATGTGCTGGATGATAATTTCCCATAGCTGGGGATCATTTCACTGAAATACAAATTTGTGATGATACCAGAAGAGAAGAAAAACACACATTCGACTCGCTCTAATTCTAGTCCATATCAAATGGTTTGAAAGGCTTTTTTATATATTAAAAGGAAAAGATCTTTGTTTCTTCTACCAATTGAATGCTGTCTAGGATTTACTGCTTTTTAATCTAATCACAAAATCAAAATATTCACAAAGCACAGCGATATCTCCCAGAAGCAGCCAGCCATTCATTTTGAAATTTGTGTAATTTACTCTCACATAGCAGGCTGAAAAACCCTTTCCTGTGTGAGAGAAAGAGGCCGAATCAGTAAGAAGCACAGAGAATAATTTATCATGGGATGAGTGTCATTTGAACCTGCGATTCAATTAAACTGTATGTTTAATTTTGCCTCAAGATCAAGAGTTAAAAAGCCTATTAAAGTGGCTCTCTTGATGCCGAATCTATCTGTTATCAGCATGTCGAGGAAATTCGAGAGGCTCTCTGGTGAGCATCTCTATCTATGACACACTGTCAGTATTGTTGAGGGGGTTGTGTCGTCGATGACATTATTCACTGCATCATAGGACAGGTTGGGATGAACAGGGAATATTATAACAATAATAACCACCCCCATGTTCATAACAATAATAATAACAACCATAATGGTATGTAAAGATGCCACTTGACTCTTTGTAAGCAGCATTATCGCTGTCTTCTCCACAGAAACACAGGACATCACCGGTGCTTAACAACCTTCACCTTTGTAAGTATTAAATTGTTAAAGGATGTTTTAATTATGATCTCATGGGCTTAAACTAACAATAGCTGGGTTTCCATCCAAACGTGATGCGAGTCTTTTCAAAGTTTGCCAAAAAAGAACAACTATGAATTAGGTGCGTTTTTATCAAGTTGTTCGTGCGGACGACGGTGGTATTGGTAACCTAGTAACCAACAGTAAATAAAACACCATCAGCGGAAACAGCCGATTAGTCACGTAGGTTTAATGTTCGCTAGGTCAAAATTTAAGCAAATGCATTTCCATCTCCCATTATTCACATTAACTCTTTTTCACACAAGTCAAAAACCACCTCAAGTGAATGTAAAAACTTTTTTGGCGAATTAAGGGATTTTTTTCCCCCTCGTTTCTGATGAGATACTTCAAAATGTGTGTAAAAACAGGGTGATGGAAACATAGCTACTGTCCTTAGCCTTTCGTTTTTGTGATGTGTTAAATCTGCTGCAATATTTGTATGGTTTTACATTGAAGTCACAGACAAAATATATGAATGTCACTGCAAAATATTGAAGAATGTAGGATTTAGTTTAAAGAAAGGTAGCATAAGGTCAAGCAAGATGATGTTCATCAATTCCATTGATGATAGTAAATGTTGTTTGTTACCAGAAAGATGTAATTTCCTGAGGATCATGTCATTAAGGACCTGCTTTGCTGTTTAATGAAATTTTACAAAAGACTATTACTATCACAAGACTAAAGGAAAGATTCCATATAGAACCTTAAAGGGTTCTATCAGGCGTTTTCATATATAGATCTTTTTAGGGGTTCCCATCATGGGATTTAGTTTTAATTCATTTTGTTTTAGTTCTAATTACATTTTATGAATTAACAAGCTTGTAAACACTTTATTACTAGAATAAATTGAAATAACCCCTTAAACATGACAGTATTATTGCAATCATTTAAGACATTTCTAACCTTTTTGGCATAGAGGATTCTTTAAAATTGAGTCAAGAACCGTGGGATTCTATATAGAACATCATTGAACCTTTTTTTTTCTAAAAGGATAAACGGTGCTATTGAGAACACAGGGAAAAAAAAACTTCACCAATTAAAAAACTGGTTTTAATGCCACCATAAAAAGTATTTTATTATTTTGTATTTTATATCTCATATTTTATTAGATGTAATTTAATAACTTTAATCTTGTAATCCTATGGCTTTATTGTGAAAAATGTATTATTTGACTCTCATACAATGCCTATTATAAGATTATTTTTTAAAACATTATGACTTTATTTTAGTCATGGTCCATGGAAGGATTTTATTCTTGAAATCTTATATCCTTTTTAATTTTAACATGGCACTACAATGTCGTCATACAATATGATTTTTATTATTAAAAACAGTTCAGTTTAATGTTTTATCCAGGATTTTACAACCATAAAATGGGGACATGAAAATGTACTGCCCAAAAACACATTTGAAATGAAGACTGAAAGTATTGTGACACTTTGTGGACGTCAAACGTTAGAGGAACATGTTCATAGTTCAATGTTATACTAGGAAACCTGTCAGAAATAACGTCAAACAGCCCCTAAAAATCTTTGAGAATAGTCAAGAGGGCTTCTCACATTTGCAAATGTGTTATATCTGCAAAAAGCTCTAGCATCATTTGTTTGTCCTTTGATTTGGTATTTTGCATCGAATGCAATGCCACTTTGAAATGTGACTTAAGTGTCCAAATGCATTTCGGGGCTGCTGTATTATTATCCTAATGATTATAATGAGGACTGCTTGTAAATTAAACGCACAGTAGTACTTCTCCTGCAGTGATATGTGCAGCTGTCTTTGTCAGTGATTCTGAACTTGAGTTGGATGGAACGTGTCGCTCTGATCGCGGCCTGATAACCAAAACGGATCAATATGTGTGTTGTAAAGGTTAAATGACGCTCTGTAGTGTGTTGTCATGGTGCAGCTCGAGTCAGGATGAATGATAAGAGCAGCTCGAAACTACAAGCCACTAACATGGCCAGAAATCACGTTATTATGAGTTAATCAGAGGAAAAATACAGCCTTCAAAATCTCTGCATGTTGAAATGAGAAATGTTTGTTGAAATTTCCCTGTGCGCTATGGGTTTTTGCAGCATTCCCAGGCTGCATGTTGCTAACGGCGCTCCTGATGCCGCTGTGTTCTTCTCCAGGAGGATTAGACACTTCCTGAATTATGTAAGTGAGCTAATGAGCTGCACACACTCCCATACACACACACACGCACACGCACACACACGCTCACGCACACTCCGCTCCCTGTGGGGACCTCAGACAGACAGCCTATCCTCTCTCCCCAGGGCTTCTCACTGCATGTTACATACACCAGAGAGAGAGAGGAATACATGAACTGTGTCGTATATTAAAGGACACAGAGACAATGTAAAAATGTTTGTGACTTTCACTGTTTAATAATTTTGATTTAAAAAGTTTACTACCGTACTATTCTTACTGTAGTATACAGTAGGCATACTGTGTGCATATTTTCTGTTTAATGAATACCCAGATGACATACAACATTTGTCAGAATGTGTAACATGCAACAGAGCAGAGTGTGTGGAATACTGTGTTCGACCATACGTTACCAGTTATGTAGTTACAGGATGTAATTACAGCTGTTACAACTTACTTTTTTTTTTTCTTTTGTGATTTTTCGTGCATCCTAAAAGTAAAAAATGAATAGAATTAATATATACACACTGTATATACTGTATATAAAGATGATAACTGGAAAACATGTTTAAGGTCCTGTGACAATGTTTAATGTTTGCTGTTGTTTAAAAATATTCTTTAACTAGTTGCATATATAAAACTTATATAATGTACAAGTCATATTTTTAAAGTCCCCCTGTGGTGAAAATCAAGTTTTTAATGCTGTTTATATGTCTATGTGATGTTTTTTAATATGCTTTAAAGGAACACTCCCCTAGAGTTAAACAGTTGAGTTTTACCGTTTTCGAATCCATTCAGCTGATCTCGGGTTCTGGCAGTACCAGTGTATACCTCAGTAAGTTGGCCGAGTGGATCTCTGAGATTGTGCGAGTGGGAGTGGAGGCGGGGCTAATTAAAATATTCATAGATCGGCATATAATAAATGAAGCAAAGGTGTAGAGTTACATTAAAGCTATTTTAAGTCATGAAGATTTTTTTTTCACAGGAATGTGTCATTTTGGTGATCACAGATGAGTTAAGGGAGGATTTTGAAGGGGGACTTTAACAAGATGGGTAATATATGTGAACAAATTTTGTCTGTTTCTTTTTTCTTTCTTTCTAGTTTTTTTTTTTTTTTTTTTTTTTTTAACTATAAAAAATAGTTTTGTCCTTTTTATTGGAACATACTGTAAATATCTTAGGCCACCACCAGCTTTGTTGTTTAATGACCATCCATATTTATTTTTCAGTCTCTTTATTACGATACAAACAGAAAATAAAGGAAATATGTACACAAAATGTAAAAAAAAAAAAAAAAAGAACAAAATGGCTTCTTTAAGCAAAAATCAGTATTTAGTGTGACCTCCTGGACTTCTTCCAGTTTCTCAAAGAAGAAACTCTGAGAAACTTCAGATTTTGAAAGTTTTCTTGGCCTTCCAGTCCTTTTCCATTTCATTTTGGTTTAAGAGAGCCAGGTTCCTGCTATTGCTCAAGTGTAAGGGGAATTCACTAAATACTTGCCACTTTAGCCTATAAAAGCTGTTTTTTTTTTTTTTTTTTTTTTTTTTTTTTTCTGAATTGTTTGTTTTTTAATACTGCATTCAAATGTACTGTATTTTCTGGTTTTAAGTGAAGCTGAGTACAATTTTCTACATTCAAAAGTTTAATTTTAACCAATACTGTATCAATTTGCTTTTAACATAGTTTTTTTTTAATGACACACGCCCAAATCTGTAATTACAGCATTGTGGTGACGTTCATGTCTGCTATTCTTGTAAATATGATCATTCTGACATGACTTGAAGACAGTAAATGACAGCATTGTGGGTATGTGGTGTCTTTTCTCAAGGTTAGCACTGTTGTAAATTCATTTGTCTGATTCGTTCCACAGATGTTGTCAGCCGTGAGGATTGTGAATCTGAATACTCACATGTTCAGAAAGAACAGTAAGATGGTGAGTATTATTTCCTTTTTTCAGATAATGGCACAAAAGTCGTCCTTGGATCTGCCCCTTCACTAAAAAAAATCAACTATTGTGAGCGTTTCAATTGCGGAAACATGATGTATTGTTTTCATGGCAGCAATAAGCTTAGTAATTGTAATGAGTATGTATTAATTCCCCATTGAATGTCAAATATTTAGATTTACCCATTAATTAAAATGTGTACTTGAATGCTTATCTCCTTTGTTATATTACCTCTACTGTGAACAATTAGGATTTTTTTTAAAGACACTCGCTTCCATAAGCTAATTGTTTTCTCTTTTTTTTTTTCAGGGAGACTTTATCAGAACTGGCCACTAATTAACAGAAATCACAGTAACTATTGCATAGGTAGCTTGTTAATTAATGGTCTAAGATGCAATTAAATTACAGATGCACGTCCTAATTTACTAACCAACTTCTCTTAATCCTGTGTAATTTCAGAGGGATCTTGTTAAATCGAAAAGCGGAGTGATCAGGGTGGCAAAGTGCTAATTAAGCTCTAAATGGGGGGGCTGCATCAACAGAGCACAGGGATGATCCTTCGCTGTCTGTTTACATCGCTACAGTGCATTCTGGGAGGTCACCCCACAACCTGGGGCAGGCGTACTGTTCTACAGCTCTGGGAAAAAAGCGTGTAAGACAGATAAAAACAGCACATCTAAATCCCTTCAGCTCTGTGTTTACGGACACAGATGACTTTATCTACTCTAATGTCATCAACAGTTAAAACAGGAAACTTTATTTCCAAGAACTGCAAAAGCACAAGCATTTCCACACAATACGTAGCCAGTGAGTAATTTGTTACTGCAACAGAAGCAGAGATATTCTGTTAAATGGTGGCAAGGCTCTCTCATTGGTAAGAGACATCGCTTTAACATTTCATTTTTCTTATAGGCAGAAATGATTAATTGAAGAGCATACAGACTTAAGGCTCTGAATTATTTTATTTTTTGACAAGAAAAAATGACTCTAGAGTTTCAAAAGAGATCTCAGTTATGTCTCAAAATCTGCTTAGATTTGACAAGATACCAAGGTCCAAGGATACCAAGGTGAGAAATCTCATTATGAACTCAACATTTCTCAACAAATCCTTTTTTTTTTTTTTTTAGATATTTCTTTTGAGGAAAAGGAGCTCAGTGATCTCGTCATCTCTAGTTTCAGAAGTGATTTCAAAAATGTCTCTAATTTTCCAGAATACCAAAGTCTGCAATCAGATGTAAAAGATCTCTGAATGAACTCAAATATTTCAAGATTTCTTGAGCTCATCATCAAGTTGTTTTTCTCTTAAAAAAAAAAAAAAAAAAAAAAAAAACTCCAGTCATCTTGCATGTTGTTCCTCTAGTGTTTAAGAAAAGATTTCAGTTATGCTCAGAATTGAAAAGAGACCAAGGTCTGCTCCCAAAGCTGAGAAAACTCAAGATTTCTCAACAAATCTTTAGTTAAATCTCCTTTTTAGACTTTTATTGTGGGGGGAAAAAAGGACAGAAATCTCTTGTCAACTCTAGAGTTTCAGAAGAGATCTCAAAAATGTATCAACCTGTACTCAAAATATGCCAAAGTTTTCAGTCAAATAACAGTGATCTATGAATAAACTCAAAACTTTTCTTATCTGATTGTTAATTTGTTGTTGTTGTTTTTCTCCAGATTTTTCTTCTGAGAAAAAGAATACAGTCATTTTGCATGTGGTTCCTCCAGAGTTTTGGAAGGAGTGCTTAGATTTCCTAAGATACCAAGGTCTGCTCCCAAAGGTGAGAAATCTCATTATGACCGCAACATTTCTCAACAAAATCTTAGTAAAATCTAAAAAAAATCAGGTTTGACAAGATACCAAAGTGTACTGAAGGTGAGGGATTTCCAAATCGATCACCAAATCCTTAGTTTTGTCATCTTTTCAGATTTGAAGTCCATAGTAATCTCACATGTAATTTCTGGATTTTCAAAAGAGATCTCAAAAACTTAAAGTCAGAAATTTCAATATGACCTCAAACCTTTTTTGTGAAATTATCTTATCCATTAAATCCACATTCATTTTATAGCTCTGTACTCTTACAGTATGTCAACAATCATCTCTTTTGTGTCCATTTTTATGTCTCCAAAGGAATTTTAGGAAAAAGCATCTGAAAGAAAGTTGACACTTAAATGAAACATAATGGGGAGGAAGCATTAGCCAAATTCAGTCGAGACTACAGATGTTTCTTACCACGGGGTATTAAATGACAAAGTTCAAATCAAAACTGAAAATGAGGTATTGCGGTAAAACAACTTTGCAACTCTGTCACTGCGAGTCAGATATTTAACATTTGTCTCATGCTTGTTGACCACAATTTCCCTCATTTTTAAGAGTCTCCTGTGAGGAAAACGTGGCCCCCGTCATATACGGTTAAGATGCCTTCCTCTGGGCTTTAGGGAATCAGACAGACAACATGGCTGCCTCTGATTAAGAGTGTAAGAAATCCTGTTACACACTTGCAGCTGAACGCCTGAGAATATCACCACTCTCATTATTGGGCTGGGATTTAGAGAAGGGCTTGTAGCGTTCCTCATTGGGAAAATGTCTACAAACCTCTTTTCATCCTTTTTTCCTCTATATTTTACTCCCTCAGTCAATTTAGTTTCATCAGTCTTGTAAAACAATAAGTAGTCATGTTTCTTTTCTGCATGCTGTCGTATGGTCAAGGTGACTCTTTGCTAATGCGTGTAATAACAGAATCGTGTAGCGGGAAATGCTTACAGCTGTCTGTAGCGCTCTGCTACCACAACAAGATCTTTTAGTTTTCCAACATGTTGCATCATAAAGAACAGACAAAAGCAAAGTTGCATGGTCAGTAAAACAATTCAATGGACAAAGTTAGTCCATCATATACTATAAGAGTTAATTTCTTTATCATTGTTTTGCAGAGAGATCAGAATACTTGGAGACAAATTGAACAAAATAAAGAGAAATGTACGAGAAGGTATTGTGGTTTACCTTTAATTCTGTAGTGCAGTAGAGAGGAGAGTCGATTTTCAGTTTCCGATTTCACTTACTGCTCCCGGCTCCTAAACAATTCCATGAATGATTCATTTAAGCCTCGTTTACACTGCAGGTCTTGATGCCTAATTCTGATTTGTTGCATATATTTTTTTGACCATCCGTTTACACATTCTTTCAATTGTGACCCATATCCGATTCATGTGTTTACACTTGCCATATCATCTGAAACACCGCGCATGCTTAAAGGGGGGTTCTTGCACCACACACTAGCCAAGATGGACGAACGTGAAATATGCTTGATGCTAGCTCTGTGATATATGCGAAGTTCGCTAAACATCACCATGGTAACTTCAGCCGTCGACGACTGTCTCCACACGTGCTTCCTCCTGATCACTTCATTAAACTGCGGAGAAGTACCAAACTGTCGCAGTTTTAATGACATACAGAATGCAATGCTTCAGAAAATCCGATCTGCCTGTTTACATGACAGTCGCTTTGGCACATATCTGATTTATTTCCACATATGAATGAGGCCTGAAGCTGATCTCGAAATATCCGAATGCATGCGTTTTTTTTCCTGATTACACGGTCATAGAACACATCTGATCTGTGGGTCACCGAATTGGGTCACATTTCACTGACAGTGTAAACGAGGCCTTAGTGTCGTTTAATTAATTTTTATTAATAAATTTTTATTAATAAATTAATTAAATTAATTAATTTAAAAACTTTTAAATATTTTTAAAAACATATGTTATTGTATAAAATAATAAAAAAATTATTAAAACTCCGATCGGCCTCTGTTAACCTTTTCTGACAGGTGCTCAAACTTCATTGGTTGACGGCGGCCAATCACGGCACTTTGGACAAACACACTGCATGCCAGTTTTCAAGTCAATCGGACTGACTGTTGTATGGCTATAGCCGTTTTTGTGTTTTTTTTCATTTGTAGCGCCACCAAGTGGCCAGTCACCGCAGCCTTTTTCACACGACCACAGACTGAGCTTGTACATAGGTGTACCAAGTTTGGTGAAATTATCTCATTCCCTTCAAGAGTGATAGCTGTTTTAGTAAAATTGGCCCCGCGCATTTCGAAAGTTTTGCCGTCCTGTCGCAGATGTAAATCGAAATTTCGACCTTTTTTTTTTTTCAATAATTATTGACAATCAGACTACAGAGAATCTTTCTGCACTGGTTTGGTTCCGACTGGTTGAAAAACCTAAGACTAGTTTGCAAAAAAAGTTTTCAAAAACTGAAATTATATGAAATGACACTAATTTTACAATAATTTTTTTTGGCGTTTTTGCCTTTATTATGATAGGACAGTAAGCAGACAGGAAACGAAGTGGGAGAGAGAGGGGGACAGGATCGGGAAAGATCTACGAGCCAGGACTTGAACTCAGGTCGTCCGAAACGCAACGGTGTTATATGTCGAGGCTATCTGGGCTGACAATTTTGCAGACACTTGAGAATGGTTTAGGAGTTCTGAACGATTTTGTACTTTTGATTGCTGAAGCGCCACCGTCAGGCCAATTGGGGCAAGCCTCTGTGTTAGAAGTCTCTACGTCTTTCGGTTTGGTCTGCCCAATCACTTTTAGGGCAGAATGGTGATTTTTGAAAATTCTAACAATTACAATAGGGTTTCAGCGCTACGTGCTTGAACCCCTAAAAAAAAAAAAAAAAAAAAAAAGTCACGAGTCGCTATTTAAAAAGAACCCGTTCATAGGAGTCATTTGTTCGTTAACTGGTCTATATTGGTTGAGCTGTTTGTAGTCATATGCTACCAAAATGCAAACTTTTGATGATAAAGATTAATGTAAGTGATGGTGCAGACAGTGTTCTGTTCACATTGGCCTAAGTATACAGACATTCTTTTGAGAACCGTTAACCGAACGTTAGGGAAATCATTCAGTTCTAGTATTTTTCTGAAAAGAACCAGCTCTCCATTCAAAACCATAGTTGTGTTGTGTATTTATTGTGCATTTGACACTCCAGCCTGTGTGGGTTCAAACTTATAATTTTAGACCATTCGTTCATGAAACACTCTTTAAAGGATTAAAGTCCACCAAGTTTGAGAACACGTCTGCAACATAGACTTCACTCCGTAATTACAGTCGTGCCTGAACCAGCAATTTGTTCCTTGACACAAAGCATAAAAGTCTTTCCTAAACGGCGACCGTACACACGCATATCAACTTTTGGAGACCATTTTGATCCCGCTAGACTTCCTATCAATAACACGTCCCCGATCAGCCAGTGAACTGCAAAACACAGTCAAGGCGGCAATTAGCGCAAATTAACAGACATTTTCAAAACCGTCTTTGCTCAGAAAATGGCCGCTTTGTAGTTCAAAAACATCCCACTCTGGCCCTCGTGTGGGAGTTCTTCCAGCAATTGCTTAAATCCTAAAATAAGTACTGCAATCTCCAGGCACAGACACACTGTAATGCTTTAAAAACAATTTAGAAACTGTCATCGTTGTAATTACAGTAACTAATTACCGTCCTCGGCAAACAAATAGCTTAACATAATACGGCGGCCCAATCAATTTTGAAGAAATGCAAATTCCGAGCGCAAAAGGGGGGCATTTTGGCAAACCTGAAAAGGAATTCCGGAAATAATGCACTTTGTTTTATCCACACATAATTCCCAGGGAATATCATATCATAAATATTTGCATTCAGTTCTTATCAGGACATTTGCATTTGCCTCTTATCAGCCAGCAAACCAGGCACCGGCAGATAGCGAGAGCGGCTTCCACGCCATACACACATTTCTAATGAGACACGTCCCAGGCTGATATCATATTTTGGCTAGAACTTTATCGCCAAAACGAGGAGGTCATTTTCTCCTAGAGTTGGCTCATCTTGGAGCTGTCTTTGAGTTGTTGCTTTTTTCTCTCATTTGATGTGATTCAACTCAGATTCATTTTTTAAAAGCCCGCAAAAAAAGGATTATTTCTTTTCTTCTCGCAACCGCAACTGCCTGCTATCAGTGGCACGTATGCTAGCAGTGATTATCACCACGTCACAAAATATTTCAGTTTTATCAGTGTATTATTTTATTTGCCACTGCATCATCCCTTGAAAGAGGGTGGGAGGAAGAGAGGGAGGAAGAGAGACGGCGAAGCTCATCTGCATGAAGCGTCGTCCTCGAAGCACAAACAGACAGCGCAGCCGTGCCCATCTTCTTCAATTACTACACGTATGCAACAGTTAGCGGGGAAAAAAATTAAAATAATTGTTTGATAACGTTTTCAAAAAGGCATTCCACAATAACAATTTCATGGCGCATTGCGGAGTGTAATTATAAATCAGGCGTTTTTCTCGGACAGCCAGAAAAACACTGGAGGTCAAGTGAAGTGTCCTAGTCAAATGCTGGTCTCATTAGCACAATCTGCTATTATCTGCTAATTATTTCTCTGTTGCTCCAAACCGCTGTGCTGGGCGCTGGGCATCCGTCTACCCACGCGCCTCTCAAATCAGTCACCTCTCCAGAGCGGGTGCTTGTGCAAATGCATTCCTTTGCATAAATTACAAAAATGATTCAACAAAATGTTACGTTTTCTTTTGATGTAACCGTAATCAAGAAAAAAACAAAAAACAAATATATGTTGACTCTCACTGTTTTCTTATTTTCTGGGTGTCTGTTCTTATCGCTTTTCTACAATTAAACGCATTGCTACACTGAAAAAATAAACAGGAGTAAACAAGAAATGCTGAATTATAAAATCCATATGCAACCCACTAGAATATGGACAGAATCTGGTGCAAAAACAAACTTATTGTGTGAAAAAGGCTGCGGTGACTGGCCACTTGGTGGCGCTATAAATGGAAAAAAACACAATCATGTCAGTCCGATTGTACACTACCTTTCAAAAGTTTGGGGTCAGTAAGTTTTTTTTTGTTTTTTTTTTAAAGAAATTATTATTATTTTAAAAAATGTATTACAGTTTCCACAAAAATATATTAAACAGCACAACTGTTTTCAACATTGATAATATTAAGAAATCTTTTTTTGAGCAGCAAATCAGCATATCGGAATGATTTCTTAAGGATCATGTGACACTGAAGACTAGAGTAATGATGCTGAAAATTCAGCTTTGCAACACAGGAATAAATTACATTTTACAATATATTCAAATCGAAAACAGTAATTTTAAACTAATAATATTTCACGTAAAATATTATTTCTGTAAAATATATTTCACTATATTACTGTTTTTACTTTTATCAAATAAATGCATCCTGAGTGAGCAAAGAGATTTCTTTCAAAAACATTAAAAAGTCTTACTGACCTAAACTTGTAAATAGTACATATAGAAAATTTTCCATTATTTTATAGTTGATTCCTGGTGCGGATTTTGATTATCAATGATTTGAATTTTTTTAATCTACTCAATCGATTCAAACTTGCTTATAGTTATCCCATCATGTTTAACTGGAATGGGAGAACATTGTAACATGACATACATCAGCTTAAAATCTATGGGAATGTGTAATGTGCTGAAGCAAACATTTAGGTCAATGCTACCACATCAATGCTAACGCAATCTCTGTTTACTGCTATCTCTGCTCTGGGCTCTTTCTGATTCTGAAAGAACACAGATACAGAGGAATGAACTGATATGTGTATCTTGAGCAGACCGATCTCTTATTTTTGGAGCATATTAAATGTCTTGCATCTCCCTGTCTGCTAACGCTGGTAGTGGCTAAGTTATCTCACCTTTGTTATTGTCTTGAAATCTTATCATCATCTTTGTTTAAACAGAGAGGCCAACACATTCCTGCTCTGTTTCTGCTGTTTTCCCTTCATCCAGAGCTCCTACAAAATGTTGGTTTGGTACTTGACTTCATTTGGACAACAAACTGAAAAAAATAAATTCATCATTGTGATGACAAGTGTCTTATTAATCATAAAAGTGAGTCATTATATGCTGCTATTGTACTGAATTTCACAAACCATATCATTAAATTATCTACTTTTATATTTCTCAGAATAAAGAAAGTCAGGTTTGGAACAACTTGAGGGTGAGTAAATGTTTTCATCAACATTATTATTAATATATTATAGTAGATATTTCACAAGTTACTAAATATGTAATATATAAATGTGTGTGTGTGTGTGTATATGTGTGTGTGTGTGTGTGTATATATATATATATATATATATATATATATATATATGTATGTATGTGTATGTATGTATGTATACACCAATGAGCCAAAACATTATGAATACTTGCCTAATATGCTGTTGAACCTCCGCATGCTGCCAAAACAGTGTCGACCCACCAAGGCATGGTCTCTACAAGACCCCTGAAGGTGTGCTGTGGTATCTGGCACCAAAATGTTAGCAGCAGATCCTTCAAGTCCTGTAGGTTGCAAGGTGGAGTCTCCATGGATCAGACTTGTTGGTCCAGCACATCCTATAGATACTCAATTGGATTGAGAGCTGGGGAATTTGTAGGCCAGGGCAACACCTTGAACTCTTCATCATGTTCAAATAATTCCTGAACAATGTGTGCAGTGTGGCAGTGTGCATTATCCTGCTGAAAGAGGCCATTTCCTCCAGGGAACTCCATTGTCATGAAGGGGTGTACCTGGTCTGCAATGTTTAGGTAGGTGGCCAGTGTCAAATATAAGTCCACATGAATGGCCGGACACAGGGTTTCCCAGCAGAACATTGCCCAGAGCATCACACTCCATCCACCGGCTTGTCGTCGTACCACAGTGCATCTTGGTGCATCACTTCCCCAAGATCGCGGCACACATGTGATGTAAAATGATGTAGATACACAGCTGTCCACGTGATGTAAAAGAAAATGGGACTCATCAGATCAGGTGGCCTTGTTCCACTGCTCCAAGGTCCAGTTCCGAAGCTTGTGTGCCCATTGTAGACACTTTCAACGATTGACAGGGGTCATCATAGGCACAGTGATTGGTCAGCGGCTAAGCAGCCCCATATGCAGCAGAGTGTGATGCACTGTGTGCTGTGACACATTCCTCCCATAACTATCAATAAAATGTTGTCTTGTGCCACTGTAGACCTTATGTTTGTTTGGACCAGATGGAATAGCCTTCATTGCCCTCGTGCATTGATGAGCCTTGGGTGCCCAACCCTACCCAGACCTTAATGTGTCCTTGTTAGGAGATGATTAACAAAATTCACTTCAGCTATGACTGATCATAATGCTTTGGCTCATCAGTGTATATATGATCAGAATTATTGGCACCTTTGGTAAATATGATCAAAGATGGCTGTGAAAATAAATCTGCATTGTTTAGCCTTTTGATCTTTCATTCAAAAAATTTGCAAAAATTTAACCTTTCATTGAAGTAAAACAGTTAAAAGTGGGCGTAAAATCACATTATGAAATAAATGTTTTTTTTTTTTTTTCCAAAACACGTTGGCCACAATTATTGGCACCCCTAGAAATTCTTATGTGTAAAATATCTCTGAAGTATATTCCCTTTTAAATTTTTTAGCACACCAGGGTGACTAGGAGCATGAAATTGTCCATGACGTCTTGTTTCACGAGTTTAAATATGATTAAACACAAAGGCCAAATTCCCTTAATCATCCATCACAAGGAGTAAAACCAAAGAATATAGTGATATGCAGCAAAATATCACAAAATACAAAATAGAAAGTGGCTGTAAGAAAATAGCTAAAGCATTGATATTCCCATTTCCATCATCAGGGCAATAATAAAGAAGTTCCAATCAACTAAAGATGTTACAAATCTGCCTGGAAGAGGACGTGTGTCTAAACTATAATAGGAATAAAAAGTACCCCATGCCCTCTGTTAAATATACTGCTGGATCTTTAATGTTGTGGGCCTATTTTTCTTCTGGAGGTCCTGGACATCTTGTTCAGATACATGGCATCACAACAGCTGATAATTCAAAAACTGACTATCCCTGCTAGAAATACTATAATGGGCCATGGTTGGATCTTCCAACAGCACAATGATCCAAAACAAACATCAAAATCAACACAAAAATGGGTCACTGAGCACAAAATGAAGCTTCTGCCATGGCCATCCCAAGCCCCTGACCTGAACCCTATGGAAAATTAACGAACTGAAGAGAAGAAACACCAACATGGACTTTGGAATTTGAAGGATCTGGAGACGTTCTGTATGGAGGAATGGTTTCTGATCTCTTGTCAGGTGTTCTCCAAACTCATCAGGCATTAGGAAGAATCAGAGCTGTTATCTTGGCAAACGGAGGTTGCAATTATATATATATATATATATATATTTGAAAATTTAGTTCACTGATAAAAATATATACTGATAAAATCCAGTGCACAAACTCTCAGAAAAAAGAAAAAAAAGAAATAAGCCAGCTAATCAGATAGTGGCTTGCGATTTCAGCCAGCTTTTGACATTTTTTTGTAATATGCATCAGATGGTTTGTAGGCAGTCTGAGGCTGAGGCTGAGACTAGAATGGAGATGGAGATCTGTGAGATAACCCTTCCAACAGAACATCTCCTCTAATGGATTCAGTTGACAATGACTCCATCAAAGCAGCTGATGACATTTAAGTTGTAGTGGATTTAAGGGATAAACGTTCTCTCACGTCTCACAGGTGAAGGGGCAAAGGCGCAGACAGAAAGGAGGAACGAAGACTCATTTCATACACAGATAGACAAAATTCAGGTAGAAACATCATAGTTTACACAGCATGCACACTTTAACACTTACAAGTTACTTGCAGGTTTTAAATGAATGTTGAACTGTCTAGTCTCACACTGGAAGCACTGCTGTAGCGATTATAATCTGTGCACAACTAAAACATTATGTGGTAATGTTTTACCTTATTTTAAATGTTCTGTAAAACTTATTTAGCCTATAGATGTTATTACATGTTTTGAGTTTTGCAAAATGTAAAAGTAAGAACAAAAATACCTTGTTGAATTTTTTTTAGCCTTGTTGGTTAAATTGGTTTTCAGCTGGTATTAGCTTATTTTATTTATTTATTTATTTATTTAAATTAGTATCAGTCAAAATTGAATATTTAATTGTAGATGCTAATTTGTCCTATTTTTACAATTAGATTACCTTTACCGTCATCTAACACACACGTAAACTTAATCTTAAAAACACGAATCATTTAATACTGTTAAATCATTTTTTTTGCAAATTTCAAAATGAATATTTTTCATAGTGTACATATAGTATGTTGTGATGCCTAAATTCACTTGTAGCACTTACAATGATTAATTTTAGTGTTTTATTTTAATTTATATAGACAAAATAAAATTTATTTACTTATTCAGTTATCAGCCACAATCAAAATTTAGTAATGTTGGTGCATGACTGTAAATGACATAATACATAGATTGTAATGTGTATCATTATTTGTCATCACAAAAGGCTCACTTTTACTTTGTCCTTGTAAGACTTTGACCCGAGAAAACATTTCTCTCAGTCTCTCTCTCTCTCACAAACACACTAAAATGGCCTGTTTGAGGTTTGGAAATAGCGTACGAGGGAGGACAGGACAGGGTTGGGTGGAGTCGTGCCGATTAAGTGATTGGAAGCATTCGGTCGCTGAAGCGCTTTTCTTCAATCCTCCAGATAACATCGTCCCTGTGCTCTTTATCTTTCTTCTTGAACTTCTTTTAAACATCCCTCCCTCACTCTCTCTTCATTACATACTGTCCGCTTCTTCTGGCGTCCACTTTCATTACCGAGACTTATCTCATTCACCCTTCCGCTGTCACTCCCGTTATTGTGTGGTGGGGATTTTCAGATTAGCCGTTCCCACAAAGTCTTCACACCGCTTTCGCATCAAGGAGCTAAATATTTATGTATAAGTGAGGTAAATTAATTAGATTGTCATTGAGAGATCGGATGCTCATGTGTTTGTGCACATGGTTGGTTGATGGTGCTCTGATTGATAGAGAAAAGTGCATTTTGAGTCAAACGATGCTTTGTGACCTTATTAGACCCGACTGGCCCCTGATTCATAGGATTTAAAGTGAGCAGCTTAAAGCAGCTCTGCAATGGCAGTCAGAAATCAGAAGCATGCTCTCCTATCAGTCCTACTAAATCAAATTCTTTAGGAGAGACAGAAAGACTCATCAGACAGGTCTGTAATTTATAATGAGAGTCATTGTGCACGATCATGTGGTGATTATTAATAATATTCATACCTTCAGTTCATTCTGTGATTTTTCAATTCTAAAAACGTAGGCATACATCTGTTTTTTAATTCTAAAACAATGCCTATTAAGAGGCTCAAGATTTGAACAAATGCATCAGAATAAATTAATTCCCATTGCAGATACTGGATATAATGTTTCTAAGTAAAACTGATTTAAATACAAATTGTGCAATTTCTGCAATGACCTTCACAAATTATCAATTGCCACATTTGGGTCAGTTTCCGGAACACTCCTCCCTTCTTCCATTGGTCAGACAAACATATACAGCTGTCCCACCCCAAACTCATGTCATCGGTTGATCCAGTGTTGCTACATTGGGCTGGCTGGGATGTTTAGTCGTTATCTGCAGAATCTCTTTCAATCAGATAGAAATCTCAGTTGGATCAAGTTCGATTGGATCATGTTTTCAGATTGATTTGTTAACATGAAGGCTTTCTATTCTGATAGAGCTATCAGACGAGTTGCATGTAATAATATGGCTATTGAGAGCTATTTTCAGTAATCAATTTTTGTTGAGATTTCTGCTCAGTACAGTACCAGTACATTTATTTGAATGCATTAATGAGAACGATTGTGTGTGTGAATTAGTCATACCGACTCTCTATTAATTGTGAAGCTGTGGGTTGTAAATAGTTACTTCAAAAGTATATGCTATAACTTTTACATTTCTAAGCTACTTTAGTGATAAATCACCGGACAGCCTTCACAACGAGTTTCTGCACTCGATCTTCATGTGATGTGCGAGCTACTGTCTGTATGAGTGTTCATTTGCCACAGTGTATCAGCGCAGTATCTCAATATAATGATACACATCCAACTGGTCTAAAATCACTTGTCCAAACTGGCAAGCCTTAAAACACATACAATTGACAAAGTTTAGTGAAGTGAAAGTGGTCTGGCTTTAGGAGACATGTTGTCAGAGACATGACACGGCTCTCTGTGTGACAGTTTGCGAGCACTGAAGTGAGGTGTTTTCCATATTGTTGTTCTTGAATATTGTAAAATCAGTTGAATGTTCAAACTGACAAGCCTTTAAACACATACAACTGACAAACATTTGTGAGGATGCAAGCGAAAGTGATCTCACTTCAGGGCTCGCGTGCTGTCTGTGTGTTGACTCTGCATTTGAGTTCGCCTCCGTATTGCTTCCATGCCGCTGACTGGGTGGGGCGGAGTCATGTGACTTCACACGCGGTAGTATGTTTTTAAAGGTAAAGTATTAACAGGATTAAAAAAATGAAATAACCGAAATGGGAAAATTATGTCGGTTAGAGGTTCTGAATTTCGGTTTCGATTACTTTTCAATTAATTGTCCAGCCCTAATGCCAGCCTGTGGTCTTCATTTGCTGCTCGTGAACAACATCTGCTTTGACTCTCTCTCAAACACTGTAGTTGTAGCTGAGGCCTGGAAGAGTTTGGTTTGTGTTGTTGACATGTCCAGAAGTTTTCTGCACTGCAAAAGCAAATCCACTTTGCATGCACTTCTAAAGGATGAGGATTCGGCCTTGATTTGATGCGGTAAAACCGACGTCATCATTACTGTTTATGTCACTGTGTATCAGGTGCTGAGGAAGGCTGTGGAGCTGAAATTCAGAAATGGTAATGGACAGTTCATTTACATGCTTTAAGCTGTAGACCAATCACAACAGACTGGGCCATCTGACCAATCAGAGCAGAGAAGGCTCTCATAAAGGGTTTAGAGAGACCAAATCCTTTAATCAAACCGTTTCAGACACTGTGAAAAAAAGAGGTAATTCTGCAATGTATGTATATTATGAGAAAAATAGAATTTTTTTGTTTTGTTTTTGTTTTTAACCTTGGATGCATGTAAACATTGTAGGAGATCTCCAAAACAAAATTAGCAACCTTTAAAATAGCATAATAGGAGCACTTTAAATTACGCATTACATTGTTTTGTGTTTTAGGGTGGATCTTATTAATATACTGCTTCACTGTTGTGGGACACTTCCTCAAAATTTAATTTTGTGCTTGATTTTCTCACAGTTTCCATAAAGTACAGCAGTAGAGAACCCCTGCAGCACAGTACTCTGTGTTGCACCGAAAGTTTTGGTAACAAATTGAATTGAATGTGAAATTATGAAATGGAAAGAAAGTATTTTCTTGTAAAACATACTCCAGTTCTCTGTTTTATTTACAACTTCGAAAGATCATTTTTTACAATGTCGGCTCCATTAATTGGTGAACAAATCTATATAGACTTTGCTGGTGAACAGATTCAAAAGATTCGAGTCACTGGCTTAAATCAAATAACTTAAATGAACTCTCATTCACACGCCAGAGAATAAAGTGTTTTTGATCTGATAATGTCTTTCCTGTAGTCTCTGTGCATGATGTAATTTCATCATTCAGCACACAGGTTAAGAGAGGTAAGAACATTAACACGCTCTTTTTTTTAAATGTGCACATATTCGCACAAAGCACATTTCCCTGCTGTTTTAATAACTCATCTAAGACCTGTGATCTAATCGGCATGTACAGCAAGTAATTAAAGTTGAAATTAATTACTGTCTGTGCTGATATTCTAATCAAACAGCTTTGGAGTATTTCGTAGCAGAAAGTTGATATTTTGTCATCCGTGTTTTATCTCCAGTGGCGGCGCGCGATCGTCTGTACTTGCAGATTATTCCTCGCCAGGAAAAGCTCAGGAAACGACAGATAAAGAGGGAGAGAACTTGCACGTTTTTCTTTTTTCTAGTTCCCGCTCTGACCTCTTGACAGTTCTCATCCCTCGTTCCGCTCCTCCGTCTCTCCCTCTTTCTCTTAACATTCCTTTATCATGACAGTGTTTCGAGAGAGATAGGGCCAAGGCTTTGTGACTGCGTTTGATGGAAATTAGACAATCGTTCATTAGTGAGTTAGATAAAGTCTCTCCCTTCCTCCCACCCGGCTGACAGTTGTCTCCTCGCGTCTCCTCGGGGAGCTCATTTCACACCGAGAGCTTGCGGTGGTGCACGCGTCGTCGCTGTGGAAGTGACTCCGACTCGCTCGGGTCCCATCTGAGTTTGTCTCCGCAGACAGTGCCACTGGAAATGTCAGCAGGAGCAGAGAGGAGCCGTGTCGAGTCGCTCACTCTAACAAGCTGAAGGGTTCTCCCCGCGGGGCCCGTGTATGCAGAGCCACTCTTATTTCTCCGGATTGTCTCCAGTCAGGCTCGTCAGAGAGCTCACTGCACCCACAGAGGTTGCTCTTATAGAGGAGACTTGTGTAAGTTCTGCATCAGTTCCAAAAAATGACTGTTTTCAAACAGGTTTTGCAAATTCTTGTAGCATGTATTAAGTTTTCATTTTCCTAATGATGAATGGAAGCAACTTTTGAAATGATTAGCCAAAACTCAAGTTGAATGTAAACAGTGTTTGAGTCGGACACAGAGAGAAAGTTAGAATCTTTCAGACAAAAGTTTTAGACAAACACTTTCTTTCGTTGTCTTCAAGGCGATTTTGATGTGCAGAAGATCAACCGTTTGAGAAAGCGTCTGGAATGTGTGGTCTACATCAGGGTCAGATGAACACATAATCACAGGCAGGCCTGCCCTCTCTCTCTCTCACTCCCTCGCTTTTCTCTCTCAGTTAGGCCGTCAGATATGGAAAACTGTCCCTGCGTCTCAGCTCACAGATCAGAGGCTTCTGTTCTGGCCTGCAACAACTTTTCCTGCATTAAAATAGGTCTGATAGAACTTTCCAAAGCTTTCTGATGCCGTTCAGCATTCGCCTCGGTGAAAATAACAAGCTGGTTGCTCACTTTGTGACCCACTGGATGAGGTAAATCAATACAGACTTACTAGGAGGAAAAATTATAATTTGAAATCAAAATAAAACTTGTTTTATTTTGATTTGTGACATTTCTGAATGAAACGAGATATTCAACAAGAAACATTTAGGGTGAGGAAAAGGAAAAAAGAAAGGAAAGGAAAGTCAAGAAGGTTCATTTTTAAACCTTGTTGAGTTTAAAACTAGTGGCTTATGGGCTTTAACACTATATAAGGTCTTGGAAGGAAGCTCTTAAATGGCTGTTAAATGTTAAAAGCCTTAAAAGCATGATCAGATGAATATTTCAGGGGAAAAAATATAATGGTGAAGGGCGATTTCTGCAAAACTAGTGGCACCAAATGAAGCCACGAAAAAAGTTTGTTTCTGAGCAAATGATCAAGGGTGGAATGGCTTTTCAGAGAATGGTAAAGTTCATTTAGTTCAGTTTAATAGTTAAATTTGGGTCTGTTTATTACATAAAACTATTGTATGAAGACTTCATAAGATGTGGAATATATCACATGAAAATTGTCTTTTTTTTTTTTAGTGTGCTATGAAAGAAATAATGACAAATGTACTGAAAAAAAAAAATATATATATATATATATATTTTGGGTCCCTTTAACACCTAAATAACTACACTACAGATTTTTTAAAAAGAAATTAGTGCTTTTATTCAGCAAGGATGTATTAAATTTATAAAAGTTATAGTAAATAGTTTCTTGAGCAGCAAATCATCATATTAGAATGATTTCTGAAGGATCATGTGACACTGAAGACTGGAGTAATGATGCTGCCATTATACAGGAATAAATACAAAGTTCTGTCATGAAACTCTAGATGGCACAGCCTGATAACTCAATCTGCTTGCAATCGCATCGTTCCCTATAGGGCAGAGCTGATTGGTTCCTGCTGTATCAGTAGCCAATGAGCTCGCTGCTCAACCTTCAAATACTTGGTCAGCAGTTGCTGTAGCAGCTGCAGTGCACTTTCAGAAACCCTCCACCTTCCCCAGCTCCACCTGTAAAGATTTGCTACAGATAATTCATGTATGCTATATTGTAGAGCAGCAGCATGTCTTTCTCAAAGCAGTGTGTCGTGTATGTATTGACAGTAGCAAGTCCCGTACTTGCTCTGCAGCAGCAATAACAGCAGCAGAACCGCAGCAGATCTATTCCGTCAAGACCAAACATATCAACATTGTCACCCATTACCATGCCAAACACTCCGAGAGTTGTCATGACAGAAATATAGTCTTAAAAAAAATTTAAATTTTAAATTGTAATTTGTAATAATATTTCACAATATTATTGTTTTTAGTGGTGTTTAAAGAAATAAATGCAGCCTTGGTGAGCATAAGAGACTTCTTTCAGAAATCTTACTGACCCAAAATATACCTCAATAACAAAACTTTCTGAACTTATTTGTGTTATTTATTTTCTTCTGACATCTAATAATGTCTTGATTTTGCTCTTGATGGTTCTAGATGGGTCCAGGTGTATCAGACCCCTCATCCACCCCCCCCAGGCAGGGAACGTTGCCCTCTTGTCGTGCCTGAACCTGAGCTGAGTCGGGTGGCAGCCTCCCATTTGTTAAATGCTACATGAGGTGACTGGAGCTTCTCTGCCCGTTGCTGAGAGGACAGATGGAGAGGCCACGGAATGTTCTGGAGAGCCGATGGTAATTACGAGCCAGTAGCAGAGCCGGTGGCTTCCGCAGGGAACAGTCCTGAGCGGAGCCGCTCGAGTGGCGTGGGGGTTGTTTGCCCTTTGGCTGCTCAGCATGCTGTTGCTCTACGCGGTGAGCTCATGTTGGGACCGCCATTGCTGCACATTTCTCCGTCTTTACGTCAATGAGTGTGTGTGAGAACATGGTGACATTTGCATTGAGCTTTTGTCGTTCACAGGAAGAGTTGAATTCTTCAGATGTGTTTCAGGTTCTATTAATTAGAAACTGATGGAAGTTGCAGATGCAACTTATATTTGTCTAAAAATGCATTTTATGAAAAAGTTCACCCAAAAATAAAAATTCTGCTATTTACTCATGCCATTCCAAACCTGTGTGACTTTTTTCCCCTTAGAACACAAAAGGAGAATTTTGAAGAACCTTCAGGCAGCTTTTTTTCGATACAACATGATCATGTCTGAAAAAAGATATTTACTGTAAGTTTTCTTCATACAACATGTCTCATATTTCATATTCTTTTTGCTGACGCTTGTCTTTGGTAACCAAGTACACTAACTTCTGGAAAAAAAAAATTAAAAAAAATAAATAAATAAATATATATATATATAATATTAATGGCAAAATTGTTGTTTGTGAACACAACACCTAAGGAACAGCCATAATTTGTGTAGAAATGTAAATGAATCATAAATATTGAAATGGATTATTTCACCCTTTGTTTAGACCATCGTAGTTTAAAACATGAATTAATTTTAATATGTATTTGTGTGTGTGCATATATATATATATATATATATCTCACAATTACTACTATTTCTCACAATTGCGATTATGTATCTCACATCTCACACTAATAATCTTAATAAAAAAAATATAATATAAAAGTAATTTGAAGGATATGCTTTGCAAATGTTTTATCACTTATTATTGCTCATGTATAGATATTTATGTATCAGTTTTATTTTTGAAATCTTTTAGTCTCAATAAATATCCTGAGACAAAAAGTGCATGAAACACCCTTGTATCTTCAGATCTGACCAGTCATCTGCTCAACATCTAAAATGCTTGCCGTCTGCAGGTGATGACTAATTACTCTGTCACCCATCAGTCACACAGAAAATGAGAAGAGAGGAGAAAAAGGGAGGAGTATCAGAGAAAACGAGCGAGCTCAGCTTTGCAGGATGCTGAAATGTAGCTCTGCAATCCCCATAGGGCTCATATTAATGAGGGTGCAGGGAAAGTTAACAACTCGCATTAAGCACTAATGCATTCTTTAATTAATTAAGTGCTCATTTATAAATATCCAACACATCCTGTACACGTTCAATCTGACTTAACAATAACATATTAACGATTCCTGTTCCAGGCATAACATATTTAAATGTCACTGATACTCCAACGGCTAGATAAACATACTCCGAAACTCTATTAGCAGCATTAGGTGATGTCTGGAGCAGCGCGAATTCCCCTGCAATTCAGTCATAATTACAAATTAATTTCACGTTTAATGTATGAACACAGCCATGGTGAAATTTAGTTAATTAGTTGATTAAAATGCATAGTTCAAAGTAAAAACTGAGCAATTTTGGTCCATTTAGTGTAATCATTTTGTAGTTATTGGACAGTTTTAACACTTTCTTTTTCATTATTTTTACAGCACGTTCTTAGACCAGGATGATGCATTTAAGGACTCCAAAATGTGTGCAACACCTCAGAAAATGCCTTTTTTTTATCATTACTGATGGATAAAGTGGAAATCAAGCACTTATATGATGATGCCACATCCAGCGTTGACATCATTTGCCACCTTCAGCTCAGACAGAGCTGCCAGTGTAAATGTAAGTAGCCCAACACACACACACACACACACACACAAACAAAGCTGGTATCACAGAGCTTTGAGAAGAGCTAATCTCTAAGGTGCGTTAGGAAAGTACAGAGGAAAGAGATATCAAATGAAACTCGTGGAAAAATATTCTGGGGAAATTATTTAAGAAAACATCCTAAAATATAGAAAAGCAAAAACTACATGATGCCATTCCAGGTTTAGCCCAATGCGTTGGGCTTCAGGAGAAGGATAACATAATAAAGACATGTTTGAACATATAATCTCCAAGGAAAGATTTATCTGGGTTAAATGCAAAAGAATCACTTTATGCTCATCCGACAATTCTTTTTCCTTTTTTCAAGAAATACAGGAATAGGTACGTATCTCACATAGCTCTCTCATAGCTTAATACTGAGACAAAGAAACATATACACATAGCTAAAAAGAAACTGGCAGAATGTTTACCGTAAAAACAAAAAACAACCCTCAGGATGTCAACAATTCAGACGCTCAAAAATAAAAGCAGCCGTGTTAATAAAACACTTCGTTTCCAGACAAAATGCTTAACAGAGTCGGTTTCAACATGTTTGAAATCAATCAGAATATTTACGCCTGTGGAAGCAGGCAATCTGTGTAGCGCCGCACACCTCCTCACTGGAGAGGAACTTCACTTTTGGCACGGTGTGTTTCAGTATTTCATGGAGCTGCACATCCTTTTTCCCTGCAGGCGCCTCCTCAATGTTCCTGCCGAACGTGTGTGAACAAAAGCAGAAGTTGTTTACGGCAGGGTAATTGGTCATGGACGGGTCATTACCTGTGGCAAGAAAGCTGTGAAGAAAAGAAAAGTGTAAAACAAGAATACGTCAATCTTTCTGACTGATCAAGTAATATATGAACAAACACGAGTACATACACACACACAGTAGTGGCCAAAAGTGATGTCCGGCCTAGGAAAACTGACATCTTCACCCTCAAATTATTAATCTTCATATTATTAAAAATTTGTTAAAGATTTTTTTTAGCATATTGCGTAGATGTGTTTGGAGTCAATTGTTTTATTTGTGAAAACACAATGAAACATGCCAAATTGTGCGGACATCATTTTTGGTCATGCTGCCATACAAAGAAAACACATGCAAAAACAAGAGAACCAGTTAAACATTAATAACTGATTATGTTTTAGTTAATATGTGCTTTTTGCATAGTAAAATAAAACCTGTAACTGTAGTTTACCTCTTTTTTTTTTTTTGCAATAAAAATTGTCAGATAAATGCCTTTACCAAATTTAGTGTTTTGTTCTTCCCTCATAATTAAAATATTTTCCTCATATTTTGATGGTTTCATCCAAATTGTAGGGTTATTAAAAACAAAATCCCTAACAAACCAATCACTTTCGGCCACTACTGTGTGTGTGTATGTGTGTGTGTGTATGTGTGTGTGTGTGTGTGTGTGTATATATATATGTATATATAAGGACAAAAGAAGTAGTTTAACAAAAATAATCCGTATGACTTCAGCACAGTATTCCAAGTCTTCTGAATCCATATGATAGTTTTGTGTGAGGAACAGACCAAAATTTAAGCCATTATTCACTGATAATCTTCACCTCTCAAATCAAATCTTGTTTGACTTCATGTCATTTGGTTAAAAGACATTGGAGAACCAGTGACATTTGATGTTTTTGACTTCTAATCTGTGCGATAGGGACTATATTTGATTTGTGAGCTACAGTAGAGGTAAAAATGATGAGTACATAACGATTTTAATTTTACACAAAGCTATCATATGGCTTCAGATGACTTGAAACAAGAACACAATTCATATGGGCTACTTTTATGGTTCTTTTACCCTTTTTTTTTGTGCCAGCCTCTGGTCACTATGAAAGCTGCATGAAGACACCTTAAAAAACAACAACCTCTTGTTAAATAATTATTTTACATTTTTCTTGAAAATTAGTCAAATAAATGCCTATAAATAAACATGAATATAGACATTAAAATGTAATATAAAATCTAAAATTATTTTTTTAACTGAAAAATGTGTTTCTAGCAGGGGAAGGTGCTTATTAGGGTTCTTTATCATTTATTAATCACAAATTTTAGAGAAGTCATATACGGACATCATCCCTATCTGATACTGATAGGTATTTCCATGCGGTTGGGTGAGGAAGAGCAGGTGGCCTCATTTGCAGAGAGCACTTCCTCAGAAGCAGCACCCTTCGCTGCCTCCTCTTCCTCCACGTGGCTGTCGGGCAGGAGAGGGCGATTGCGTTCCCCTCCCGCGCCGTGCCGCCTGTCCGCCTGTGGGACCTGCTCCGTGGGCTTTTCATCAGCTGCCATTTTCACCAGCATGCAGTAATTTCATGGCTCATTGCAAGCGCTGAAAACCTTTGAAACTGCAAATGTTAACTTTTGCCTGGCCCGGAGCCATTTAGAAAGCGATTAATTCGGCAAACAGACGTGAGCCACTTTCTCCTCCCAAGTTTTCACATAATTTTCCGACCCTTTCTATCTGGGATTTGCATTGCAGGGAACTCGCAGGACAAGGATAATAACCATTCCTGTTAATTGTGGTTTGGTGAAGACACAAGGCCTGTCGCTCTACAGTCTGATCTGCCCGTTTGTCCCAATCTAGTCCAGAACAGGAAGAATGGACAAAGAATCAGATCAAGAATGAGAGAAAAACATGTACAAGGATCTTGGAAGGTGAAGTGTGCACTTTTTTTAGATATTAAATCAACTGCAGTCCATTTTACTTCCGTAATGTGACGTTTTTCTAAGTGAAACAGAATGTTCAACAAAGAAATGTAAGGTGGAACTTGATTTTATTTGTTTACAACATCTTTGAATGTCGCTCATCCATTCACAGCTATCCATTTCATAATACAGTTTTACTGTATTACTTAAGTCAAGTGTTTTGTAGCTTTTGGTTCACCTCTAAAAGAGAAAACAATCAAAGTACCTTTAATTTGTAAAATATTTAATTCAGTAGATTAAAGAGGCCATATTATGCCTTTTTACAAAGTCTTGGTTTTGTTTTTGGGGTCTACTAGAACAAGTTTTCATGCTTAAATGTAAAAAAACCCTTTATTTTTCACTTTTTTTTTTGGCGTATACCTTTGGTGGGAATTATTTAAATGAGGAATATTGTGACATTCGATCCCAGAAGAAAACTCAAGACTACAATGGAGGTGGGGGGTTCAGAAACAGTGTGCGCTGATATAGAGAATAACTTTGTTTGGAGTGACTTTGTGCTTTGTAACTTTGCAGACCTTTTTCATGCTCAAACATCAACAACAACAACAAAAGCATAATAGGTCCTCTTTAATCATAAATATACATTACCACATGGTTTATTTTATATACAGGCTGTATATATAGGGGTGCAACGATAATCAAACCGAAGCGAAAAACCACAATACTCTCAAGGCGTACCGAACTCGCCCCGCCCCTTGCTGCCCCGCCCAGCCCTGGCCCATTGGATCTACACGACGAATACAGTGTTGTAGCCTAACCACCATTAACCACCAATAATCGCAATAAGCTCTGTGTTTTGTTACTTTCGACTAGAAACAAAGTGTCATCTTTCAAATTCTGTCCATTTTATCATGAAATTCAAACAAAAAATGCCATTTGACGCTCTTTAATGTGGCGTGACAGATCACTGCACAGGGGCTTCCTTTTAAGCGGCAATCATCTCTTCCTCTTTAATACCAGAATAAACATGAACATCTGAAGGTATGTTGAAAGATACAGTACAATTTACTGAAACATATAATATCTCGTGTAATCGCTTAATCAGTGTTTCAGCGACGGAAAGACGTCAATAAAACAGCTTGTAAACACTGTCATGTAGCATTTACCACAGCTTGTTAGTTCGCCTGAGAAATGGAGACTCACTAAATACATGCACTATATTAGGCTATATATTCATTATATTTTACTTAACTTGTTAGTGATGTCTTGATTATTTAATGTATGTTTGCATGAAAATGACAGCCACTGTGTAAATGATTATATTTCAACAACAAATTGGAGTAAAAACATAATTTCATAATTAGTTTTAGAAGTTAATGCAAAAACTGCCTTATGTAAGTTTGCATACAAATTTGTTATTTGAGTGTTGATTATTATATCTAAATATATATATATATATAATATATCAACTGAATTTAGGCTAATAGTTTGGGCTCTGAACATTTAATATAGTAATGCACAAGTAAGGGCTCCCTATATAGTTTACAGCATTAGCAGAGATATATTTTTTTTATCCTTAAGAAACTTTTAATTATAATTGAATTAATTTAAAGACAGACACAATTTATTCAGTAAACTACTATTTAATAATACTAAAAAACAATTTTGTTTAGTTTTC
Organism: Ctenopharyngodon idella; assembly: GCF_019924925.1. Classification (NCBI taxonomy): domain Eukaryota; kingdom Metazoa; phylum Chordata; class Actinopteri; order Cypriniformes; family Xenocyprididae; genus Ctenopharyngodon; species Ctenopharyngodon idella. The sequence continues at coordinate 28,899,482 of NC_067235.1, read as the reverse complement.
TCCCCCTGCTGTACCGAACCGAACCGTGACTTCAAAAACCGAGGTACGTACCGAACCATGAGTTTTGTGTATAGTTACACCCCTAACATACCTCTCCCGTGATAAAATAACTCATATCATGATGTAATATTTTGGTCATGCCCCCTCCCATATTCAAATGCATTAGGATTACACTGAAATAGTGAAACACAATTATCAGTGCTTCCAAACATCTGGAGTTACAGATTCACATTTTAATCTGTCAACACAATCAATCAGAGCGCTGTGTATGAATGTTAAAGCTGCAGGTACAGCGTATGTTCTGTGTACGGTAGGAGAGAGAGTCCTGCGCAGTAAAGCGTGAGAGATGCAGACGGCTGTGGATTGGCCAGCCGTCCCCCACAGCTGTCCACCTGCGCTTTGGCACCCACAGACGCTTACCAAACACAAGAACTAATTCTGCTGCCTGAACTCCATTAATTTCCCTTTGCTGGGACACCCAACGCTTGACAGTCTAACATATAGCTTGTGTCGGAGAAAAGCTGGACTTGCTTAAAATAGTACAACAACCCAAAGATGGCAGAGGGATTGTTTTTAATGCGATCTGATGTAAAACTAAAATGTTATTTGGCTGAATCACATCTTAATCTTAATGGGCAAAATGTTAAAATACCTCAAATTATTAATTATTGGTATTTTTTTAAAGTATCTGGGCTCAATATAGTATACAGAAACCACTAGGGATGGGAATTGTTAGAAATGTAATGTTTCTAATTCACTAAAAGAACGACTCCTAAGAGTCTTTCGCTCATGTATTGGTCGAGCTGTATGGTTTGAATCACTGAAAAGAACCAGCTCAAAAGAATCTTTAGTTCGATAATCAAATTTCACTAATGGCGCTATATATTTTGATTCACTATAAAAACAAGCGACTCTTAAGATCAGGTTAGCAATCAGACTGCAGAACGAGATGTATGTTTTTGATTCACCAAAATAACTGCATCATAAGAACAATTTGCTTGGGAGTAGGATTTCACGGGTCGTACTGTATGTTTTTGATTCACTAAAAAGAACCACCTCATAATTAAACTTCAACAATCATGCAGAGTGTTTTGATTCTCTAGAAAAAGGGTTCGTATGAGTCAGTAGTTTGGGAATTGAGCTTCACTGATTGCGTTGTATGTTTTGATACACTAAAAATAAAGGGTTCATATGAGTCATTAGCTTGGGAATCTGACTTCACTGATTGCGTTGTATGTTTTGATTCACTAAAAAGAAAGGGTTTATATGAGTCTTTAGTTTGGGAATCTGACTTCACTGATTTAAGTCAAGTCACCTTTATTTTTATATTTTATAGCGCTTTATACAATAGAGTACCTCAGGGATGACGTGTTTTTGTAGGCCAACCCGGAAGTTAGCGGCGCACGGGTTCCCTCGATCGAAAGCCTATGCATTTTTTCCATAGACTTTCGGAAAATCGCAAAAAATAAGCTCTGTGTTTAACAAAGGGTTATGACACTTACACGTTTTGTCTATCAAGATAATCTTTACAAGTTAACACAACATTTATACATTTTGAAGCCTAAATAAAGTCGTCAGATATAAAAAGCTAACAGTAGGCTATAAATGGACTACAGCACACCATGGTCGCGGATCAACGTCACCACCACCAAGCTTCCTCAAACTTTATTTAAAAACATGCTCGCTGATTATAATCTGTGCTGTGTATGAATACTTATCCACTTTTTCATGAGAAATGCTGTCCAAATGTCCTGTTTGTCATGATGACGTCTAAAGCCCCCACCAAAGGAAGTAGTCCCTTTTAGCAATTTGTTAGCAACCGCCGTTTTTAAGACACAATAAAGGTTTAAAAAATCACAAGCGGGTTATAACTGGTGTGTTTTATGTCATAGATCAAAACGTGAAAATATTTAGAGGCTTTGTTAACCGCAGACCTTATTTCAGGCGATTTAGCAAAAACCCATTCAAAAAAACCCATTGACTTGAGGGCGATGGAACCGGAAGTCCTAAAATGCTAACTCACTTCCGGGTTTTGCCTACAAAAACACGTCATCCCTGAGGTACTCTATACAGATGGTTTCAAAGCAGCTTTACAGTGATCAACAGGAAAATAATGATTTAATGATGCAAACAGCTCAATTCGACTGTAAAGCAGCTCTAAAAAGAAAAAAATTGTTCAGCTGAAGTCAGTTCAGAGTTGAATTAAAACATACACCACTGATCATGGTGTATGTTTTGATTCACTAAAAAGAAAGGGTTCATATGAGTCATTAGCTTGGGAATCAGACTTTGCTGATCACGCTGTACATTTGATTCACTAAAAAGACCACCTCATAAAAGTAGTTACCTCAGGAATCTGGCTTAGCAATAGTAATGCAGGGAAATATTTCATAATGTTTTGTACAGTGTTCGGTCACATCACATGGAATAGGGTCTGAATAAAGGCCCGTTCACACCAAGGACGATAACTGTTATGTTAATGATATAGTTCTAAAAATTGTTGTAAATATAAATGAATAGCAGAGTCCACATTACTGTACAACTGTAATGATAACAGCACAGAGAAACGATATCCCTGGAATCACTTTCAAAACTATTTTTTCCAGCTGATAAACAATAAAAACATTAACAACCAATCATAATCCATTGTGCTTTATATCTCACAATTCTGAGGAAAAAATTGCGAGATATAAACTCGCAATTGTGAGAAAAATAGTTGGAATTGTGAGTTTATCTCGTAATTCTGACTTTATAACTAACAATTCTGACTTTATTTTTTGCAATTGTGAGTTTATATCTCGCAATTCTGAAAAAATACGTCAGAATTGTCAGATAAGTTGCAATTATCTTTTAAATTGTTTTATTCTGTGGCGGAAACAAGCTTCCAGACAGAACTTTTTTTCCCAGCTGATGAACAATAAAAACATTGACAGCCAATCAGAATCCATTGTGCTTTATATCTCACAATTCTCAGGGAAAAAGTCAGAATTGCGAAATATAAACTTGCAATTGTGAAAAAAGCCTTAATTGTAAGTTTATATCTTGCAATTCTGAATTTATAACTAACAATTCTGACTTTATTTCTTGCAATTATGAGTACATATATTGCAATTCTGAAGAAATGTCAGAATTGTGAGATAATAAGTTTATTCTGTGGTAGAAACAAGCTTCCATACAGAACTTTTTTTTTTTTTCCAGCTGATGAACGATTGAACATTGACAGCCAATCAGAATCCATCCAGCTTTAAAAAACTCAAACATTTAAAGAGGCAGACGACAGAACTGCAGCGCACGCTTAGAATAAACAAAACAATATCGCCTGCTGGTGTGGACGGTAATATAGTTATCGTTATAGTTATCTTTATAGTCATCATTCTTGGTGTGAATGAGAATAGACAGAACGACGTTGTCTGCTGGTGTGGACACTAAAGGCCCGTTCACGCCAAGGATGATAACTATAACTGTAACGATAAAGATATAGTTCTAAAAATCGTTCTAAATATAAAAGAATAGCTGAATCCACACCCCATTTATAAGTATAACAGCACAGAGAAACGATATGGTTGGAATCACTTTCCAGCGATATCCAGCTGATGAATAAAAACATTGACAGCCAATCAGAATTCATCCTGCTTTAAAGAGCTTGAGCATTTAAAGTGGCAGACAACAAAACTGCTGCATGCACATCGTCCGCTGGTGTGAACGCTAATATAGCTATTGTTATAGTATCGTTCTTGGTGTGAACGGGCCTTAATACAGTTATCATTCTAGTTATCGTTCTTGGTGTGAATGGGCCTTAAGAGCTGAAAGAATGAAAAAGAGAGTAAATGAAACCGAATCATTTTAAATGATTTTTAGATTGTGATTAATGCGCCTCTGCAAAGTTATCTGGGAAAGCGATACTGTCATACACTGCAAGTTTCATAATGCTGTAAACCTTACAATTATGCGGACATCTTTACAGGCAATTTGTCAGTCACAGTCACTTTCCTTTTCCTCTAAAAATGCATCAGCGAAATCATGCAGTTTCTTGTTAACCACGAGCAATGGATGGGCTTGGTTCATGAAGCTGTGTGAAGTTTGTAGGAGACCTCCTTTACTCATGCGTACAGATTTTAATGGGAGACAAATTTGCATCTCAACACCGCAACTGCACAGGAGTCTGACAAATAAAAGAGGCCACCTGGGATTTGTGGAAGCTGCCGGAATCGTTCTAATGAGAATGAATTCAGCTGTTGGGATGCAGTCCTGACAAACACAGCCTGCTTTTTGCATGGATGTTTTCTTCTAAATAATCCTCTACTTGTCAATAAAACGCCCCTCTGCTCCCTTTATCAGCTGATGTTGAAAGAAGATCTGACAGCATTACTGTGGCATTTTCCCAGCTAACAAATCTGGCAAATCTTCTACAAAATTTTCCATCAAGAACAATTAAAAAGAAGGAAAAATGAAAGGCACAAAATAGTATAAATGTTATATATTCATTCATGTATTATTATGTACAAATAATGCATGAATACAATAGATATTCATGCATATTTTAAATTGTATATCAAAGTATCATGGGAAAACTAATTTTTTTGGATATATACCATGACAATATCATGTCTTTTTTTTTTTTTTTTTTTTTTTTTTAGGCAGTGGATGAAATGCTGTTGAGTGATCGAGACTGAGGAACATGTAAGTGGAGTATCTAATGCCCCAGGGTTTGTGGTTTTACACGGGGATCATGGTGTTTAGGAAACGGCTGCTTCCTTACCTGGCTTGCCGACAATCACATCTGCATCCTGCGTTAACGGGGCAGTCCAGCAATCTCCACACCGCCAATGCGCCGTTAATTGCGCTGGAAGCCACTGAAGTCACCGTTGCAGATAGTGGGCAGTTTTATTTCACTGCTTATCATAAAGGTTCCACATGTCCCAGTTCCAACACTAAAATAAAAACAGATAATATTGTCTTAATTGCATCCCTTCAACAATGATGTTCGACAGCCAAACACATCAAATTAAATTTTGTTTTTGTCCAGCGAAAGGCTAGTCAAGGTCTTATATTTCCATTGCAGGTACATTGTCTGATAAACAGGGGAACGAAAAGAGTAATTACAGGGAGGAAATTACATCAGAAATGAAGGAAGTCGTGAAAGGATTGGTGCTTAAATGGGATTGAGCAGAGCGTTAAAAAGGCCATTAGCGTGACACCACACAGGTGTTCCTCACTCCTACCAAAACAAACAGAACGCAAGAGAAAGAAAAATACTCAATAAAACAGACTTTTAAGTACACATTTATCACGTCGTTCAAAATAAGTTCTCATTTCACACTTGTACCACTTTGCCAAAGAAATAAAAACATTCTCACTAAAGGCCAAATGCAGATATTATTGCGGATATTCAGAAAGTTTTTTTCTTTGCTGAGTGGGTTGAAGTTTTTCTTTTTCTTCATCTGCTGATGACTAAAGTAGTTTTATTTCCTGCTGCATCAGCAACACCTTAATATTATTATTATTATTATTATTACTATTATTATTTAATAGCCCTACTAATTTATATAATAATAATAATAATAATATGAATAATAATAAATTAGTAGGGCTATGAAATATTATTAATATTATTATTAATATTATGTTATAGCCCTACTAATTTACCATTATTATTATTATTATTATTGTTATTATTGTTACTATTATTAATAATTAGTAGGGCTATGAAATATTATTATTGTTATTATTATTATTATTGTTGTTGTTGTTGTTGTTGTTATTATTTCATAGCCTTCCTAATTATGTAATAACAATATTAATAATAAGAAATTAGTAGGGCTGTGAAATAATAATATTATTATTATTATTATTATTATTATTATTATTATTATTTCATAGCCCTACTAATTTATAATAATAATAATAATAATAATAATAATAATAATAATATAATAAGAAGAAGAAATTAGTAGGGCTATGAATTATTGATAATAATAATAATAAGAAATTAGTAGGGCTATGTATTATTATTATTATTATTATTATTATTATTATTATTATTTAATAGCCCTACTAATTATATAATAATAACAAAATAATAATAAATTAGTAGGGCTATAAATTATTATTATTATTATTATTTTATAGCCCTACTAATTTATAATAATAATAAATTAGTAAGACTATGAAATATTATTAATATTATTATTAATTCATAGCCCTACTAATTAATAATAATAATATAAGAAGAAATTAGTAGCGCTATGAAATATTATTATTATTATTATTATTATTTTTTTATATTTATTATATAATAATAACAACATTAATAATAACATATTAGTATATTATTGTTGTTGTTGTTGTTGTTGTTTCATAGCCCTACTAATTATATAGTAATAATAATAAATTAGTAGGGCTATTAATTGTTATTATTATTATTTCATAGCCCTGCTAATTTATTATTATAATTTTTATTTTTATTAATAAAATATTATTTTCAGCCACATTTATTTTTTTCCCACTTTATTCCACTAAAAAGCCAGATTAGTTCAGATCAGTTTTGCCTGTTTGTTTTACTTTGTTGTGCAAGGGCTTTAATGCTCTCCATACAGCTGGGTCTTTTATAAACTGATGCCAATATCTTTAAATGAAAAAAAAACAAAAAAAAAACAAGTTTACTGAAGGCTGTTTTCATTTTGCTACCAAGCTACATATTGAACACCTCTAAGGCAGTTCATTTCATTTTTTACTAATTAAAGTTGCAGTTCTGTATTCTAAAGGCAAGGGGGGGAAAAAACAAACAAATAAATAAATAAAAGTGCAGTGGCAATTAAGCACGTTGTTGAGGTAAATGTAATTAAAGCATTTGGTGCTGGTAGACTGATGGCTTTGGAGTCAGGGTTAAGCCTTAGATATCTGTCACTCTCTTTCCTTCTTTCTTCATAGCTGAAACATGTTTCCTTTTTGTCATAGAACTAAAGAAATCTTTGCATCATTGCCTAGGATTCTGAAGCTGATTAAACATTTCATTATGGAAATTAGTTAAACAAAACTAGAGACCAGCATTGGAATAAAGAACATGTGAATAGTCACATAGTTAATATCTCAGGAATATCTAAATACTGTGTTGCAGATGAATTTCTTTCTAAGGAATCAACTTTAATGTAGCTGAATTTAAACTCTCGCGTGGCCAGAGTTTTCAGTGTCATCATGAAGTGTGGCACACTTTACAGCTGAGGATACTTGTCTTGTCTGTACTGTCATAAATCTGTGTTTTCATATTCTCTAGAACTACTGTATCTCATTCTCAGACCTTGATCCTCTTTTTCACTGACCACTTTCACTTCCGCTATCACTTGAGTGAACTGTAGTCCATTGGTTTCTCCAGAGGTTTCTCCGAGAGCATTTGCAGTGTTTTAGTTCTACGGCAGAAACACATAATTGTTCAGTGTTCACCTTTTCCACAGGTGTCCAGCCGTGATAAGATAAATGGAGAGCAGTGAGTCGGAGCTCTCTATATTACACTACTACAGGCCTCCAGGGCTGATCATTTTATAGAGAGAAACACTGGGGAAATGCAGAAATTACTTAATAGAACAAAACTGAGAGTATTTAAAAATACAACATAAAGCAATGTAATGGGGAAAGAAATTGTACGTGTATATACATAAAATTCTATGTTTGTGTGTGTAATAGTGTGTGTGTGTGTGTGTGTGTGTGTGTGTGTATGTATGTATGTATGTATATATATATATATATATATACACTGTAGACTACCGTTCAAAAGTTTAGGGTTAGTAAGATTTGTTAATATTTCCTTGTTTTACACAAGGGAATATTTTTGTAATTTAATAACTGTTTTCTATTGTAATTTTAAAATGTAATGTATTCCTGTGATGTCAAAGCTGAATTTTCAGCATCATTACTCCAGTCTTCAGTGTCACATGATCCTTCAGAAATCATTCTAACATGCTGATTTAATTTCTTAAAAAATAAATAAATAAATCTACTAACCCCAAACTTTTGAATGGTATTTTTATTTTATTTTATTTTATTTTATTTTATTTATTACTCTAATACAGTGATTTTTAAAAAATTAAATCAGCATTGGGTAAAACAATATACTATACTTTTTTTTTTTTTTTTTAATTTAAATAATATATCATAATTGATTGTTTAATTATTCACAATAATGGGAATTTGGCAGAAAAATGTGCTTCATTGTTCCTTAAAATATGATTAATTTTCAATATATATATATATAAAATTATTATTTCTTTCTTTTGATTTTGGGGTGAAATATGTTTTCACCTATTCACCAAGTCATGTGTAAAAGAACTCCTCACCTTTATTTTTATTTATTTCGAATCAAAACGATCTTCTTTTATAACCTTTTTTCCACACAAATTGTGATGCACAATACATACATACATATATGCTACAAACACACACACACACACACACATACATACACACACACACACACATACATACACTCTTTGGGACCAGAATAAAAAGCACATTTTCTTTAAGAGAGTCTTTTAGTCCTGCTGCACCCTACTATAAAATAGGATTAGAATTATACCCTGTTTACAAATGACACCCCTGCACCTCCTCCCTTTCTCTCTTTTTCTCTAGTTCTGGATGGCATGAAGGTTGACATGGCCGCGGTCCAAGATCATCGTGCCCGAGACCACACAGATGGGGATGAGATAAAACTTCTGTGAGTCTCTCTCACACACACACTCACACAATGCATGCTCAGTGAGGAGGACTGAATGGGCTGTAAGAGTGTGATTGGTTATTTGGAGGTTGGGGGGCGGGTTTAGGGAGCCACCTGCGGCAGTGACATCAGCATGGCAGAGATCAGGGGCCCCGTTGTCTCCATCCCCCACCGTCCACCTCATGTCCTTTTATCTGTGATCATGTATCACCTGCAGCTCCACGTCCAGCCGGAGGAGACAGATTTCATCTGTCATCTGCGAGTGGATCTCAATACCCAGAACTAAGTCAGTCCAGGAGTCCATGTCCAGCGGCCGGCCTGCCAGAGCTAATCTCACAGATGAAGCGTCTCCTTTTTTGCTCAGTCATGTCCCTGTGCGGGAGGGGGAGAGAGAGACGAGGAGGCCTCACGATCAGATTCAGTTCTTATTAAAACATCCATCTGGGGTTAAAGGGATAGTTCACCCAAAAATGAAAATTCTGCCATTATTTACTCACCCTCATGTCATTTCAAACCTGTATCACTTTCTTTCTTAGGCAGAGAAATTACAGCGAATGGTCAGTGAATGTTGGAATTTCAAGCTTCAAAACAAGCACCATAAAAGTATCACAAAAGTAGTCTATTTGTCTTTTGAAATAGCTTTGCGTATAAAACAAACTGAAATTTAAGTTATTGATAAACTTTAACTGTGAACAGTTCATGGAGTCAGTGAATGTTGTGAATCGAATCAGTGATTTGTGAACAAGTCATTCTGACCAGTGTGGTGAACTGGATGAACCAATGCAAACCAAATTGTTTTTTATTCTCCAGACACTTTTGAAGAAACTTTTGCTTAAGCTTGTACAATATAAACTAAAACATTTCTCGTCAAATTCTTCTAAGACCAGCCAAACTGATCTACACTACACACATCTACATTCATTTTAAAGTTCTGTTCTCTTATCTTATTGTTCTCTCTCTTTTTAAAAAAAAAAATTATTAATATAAGGGATTTTAGGTGAAAATCCTTAGTCAAAGATACTTGACTGTTACTTTTCCGGTCAAACTGTGGATAGAGTGTCGAAACAAACTCCATATCATCTTAATATAGTGCTGCAGTTCAACATCTTTTATACAAACATACACCCACACGACTGCATGCAAGCCTTGAGTTCATGTATCTGTGGTGTCAAGGGAGCATGCTTTAATTAGAGAGACTAATCAGCGTTAACGTCTTCATATTCCAGACAGGAGACTGACACGTCTAAGACTCAGACTCGCTCTAAACTCATCTACATTCATTGTGTTAACGTGCTTCGATGCAGTCGAAGATGCCCACCCACATATCTGCTAATTGCAGGTCTTTGCCCCTGAGCATCCTCACAGACACAGAGACAACAGGAAAATTTGGTCGTTTTAGCTCTGCCGCTTAGAATGAAAAATTGATAACACTTTTGCCTCCGCCACCCTCCGGTAGCATTGCAGAAGGAAGAGTATTTTCTCTTCTCTTTATTTGGATTTCAAATTTAAATTGCATTAAACAGCTACTTTTTGTTTGTTTGTTTGTTTGTTTGTTTTTAAAGAAAATGTATGGGGTGCAAAAATACTGGCCATGATGCTAGTGTTGTTGCTGGTTGCCAGGCTGTTACTTTCAATAGAGTTTTGCATTAGCATATTGCTAAGCTAATGCACAATACTCAAGAGCTTTGAGTCCCGAGAAAAGCATATAAATGTAACAAATTATTATTATTTACTTTTTATTTCTTTTTTCTTGCTGACACTATCTTGGATGGATTTTTTTTTTCACACAGTTTGTAACAATTGTATGTGATTGCCCTCTCTATGAAGCATACATGCGATGCTCTATTTGGCCAAAATAATAATTTTTATTTTTATAATTGATATTTCTTATATAGCCCCTAAAGAAGACATGGTGATGGAAAAAATATGAGATGGGAGGAAAAAATATATTTAAATGCTTTTGTGTTCGCTCGCAAAGGTTTTGTGTTCCCCGAGAAATTTTGTGTTCCTTTGCAAAACTTTTGTGTTCTTTGCGAGTGAATGCAAAAGTTTCTTGAGGGAACACAAAACATTTGTGCTAGGAGCTCTGTAGGTCCTGGTCACTTTATCTCTCTGCAATCAATCAATCAATCAATCAATCAATCAACCAACCAACCAACCAACCAACCAACCAAATCAATCTAAAAAGGAAAATTCTGTCATCATTTACTCACCCTCATGTTGTTTCAAACCCGTAAGACTTTCGTTCGTCTTCAGAACACAAATGAAGATCTTTTTGATGAAATCTGAGAGCTTTCTGCGCTTTGACTCTTCAAAAAGTTCATAAAGAGATCGTTAAACTAATCCATATGAATTGAGTGGTTTAGTCCAAATTTTCTGAAGAGACTCGATCGCTTTATATGATGAACAGATTTAATTTAGGCTTTTATTCACATGTAAATATTGATCAGCGAACATAAACAGAAGCTCAACAGAAGGTTTATCTGCTTCACGTGCGATAAACCTGTTGCGGAAGCTCAAACGTGCGGCGTAACACACGAGAATGAACCTCATTGGCTCTTGCGGAAGCTCAAACGTGCTGCGTAACACGAGAATGAACCTCATTGGTTCTTGCGGAAGCTCAAACGTGCTGCGTAACACACGAGAATGAACCTCATTGGCTCTTGCGGAAGCTCAAACGTGCTGCGGAACACGAGAATGAACCTCATTGATTCTTGCGGAAGCTGAAACGTGCTGCGTAACACGAGAATGAACCTCATTGGTTCTCGCATACGTCAAGCAAGTATGCTTGAGCTTCCGTTTACCAAAACTGATGTGAGTTGATCAATGTTTATATGTGAATAAAAGCCTAAATTCAATCTGTTCATCACATAAAGTGATTGTGTCTCTTCAGAAAATTTGGACTCGACCGCTCAATTCATATGGATTAGTTTTACAGTCTCTCTATGAACTTTTTGAAGCGCCAAAGTGTCAGTTGCGTAGCTGTCAATTGAGGGACAGAAATATCTCAAATTTCATTAAAAAGATCTTCATTTGTGTTCTGAGGACGAATGTAAGTCTTACGGGTTTGGAATGACATGAGTGTAAGTAAGACAGAATTTTCATTTTTGGATGAACTATCCGTTTCATCACTTTTAAATTGTTAAATGCCATGTTCATCGTGAAGCCTAAATGCCGTAGGGTTGAAACAATCTCTTGTTTTTCCCTTCTGACTTTCCTGAGGAAGTGGAAAGAGGTCTTCAGATAGTAGACAAGCAGAAAGCCATGAGCTGATGAGTGGAAATCCCTCTGCTTTCTAATTAATGGAGGTACACAGGGCCAGAGGATGAGGCGGATCAGGGAAATGACATCAGGAGGGAGATAGCATCACTCATTTCTCCGGTCCATTGTCGCCCCACGGGATCGGCTGAAATGAACCGCTCAAGCATTTGCGATACATTTGAATGGTGGAGAAAAATTCATTGTCCAGTGGAGAGTTTTCGATAAGGATCTCATCCACTCTCTCTTTTCTATTCTGCTTCCACTTCTCCTCTTTGTCAGAGAGCGTCCCGATCAAAAAAACGAATCGAGGCATCGGCAACAGGTGCGGTACATCCCTCAAAGCTGCAAGAATCTTGCAAATGAACTGAGGAGATTTGGTCTCGCCTAACCCTGGTTTCTTTCATCTGTTGGTCTGTGTCAAAAGGGCCAGACGTGAGGTGTTTCAGGAAGGTGGAAGATCATTTAGGCTCATCTTAGCAGGCAAGAGAATTCAATGCAGTCAAAAAACTGAGATTTGCTGCTGGTGACTTAAGTGTGTGTAGCTATACAGCTCTGAGAGCGAACAGCAGGTAGATGAAGGAAGATGAAAATGGTTGAAAATGGTCCAAAAAATAGTGAAACGGCTTAGTTTGCATGACAGTGTGCTATATTCTAGAGGTCATACTATAGTTTTACGTGAGGAACAAACCTAAAATGTAATAGCTTTTTCACTGAAAATCTCCCTTTGTTGAAGCTCTAAAATGTCATTTGGATTAACATTTGTTAAAATAAGTCATGTGTTGCTTTTTATTGTAGAAAGATTAATAAGCCTACAAATAGACAAGAAAAATAAAACATACATGCATGTTTAATTAAATATTATTAAAAAAAAAATTAAATGAAAAAATTTAGGTTATAGAGTTAATATTTATAGAGTTAATGGTTATAGAGTGTCATGTGACTGGTGTTGAATTATGAAAGCTTGTTTTCGCCATGTAATAAAAAAAGATAATTGCGACTTTTCATCTCACAATTTTTATCTAACTTTTTTCACAATTGCGAGTTTACATCTCGCAATTCCGACTTTTTTTCTAAGAATTGCGTGATTTAAAGTCGCAATTGCAAATTATAAAGTCCAATTCCAAGGGGAAAAAGACTGACTTTTTTCTTAGAATTGTGAGTTTATATCTCACAATTCTGACATTATAACTCACAATTGCATGATATAAAGTCAGAATTGTGAGTTTATATTTAGCAATTCTGACTTTATAACTCACAATTGCGACTTTATATCACACAATTATGAGTTTAAAACACACAATTGCGAATTTATATCACAATTCTGAGGAAAAAAAAGAATTGAGAGATGTAAACTCGCAATTACGGGAAAAAAATTCAGAATTGTGAGATAAAAAAATACCTTTTTTGTTTTTTATTCAGTGACGGAAACAAGCTTCCATAGTTGAATATGATTTCTTTTTCCTCAGAAATTCTCTTTTGTGTGCCACAGAAAAATCACATCTTGGAAAGGTGAGTAAAAACTGACAAAATTGTCATTTTCTTGTGAACTATTCCTTTAAATGCATTTTCGTTTAGCTTTACAGTATGACTCCTTTGTTCATTCTTTCATAGTGTTGCACTCAACACCGTTTTCAGAGAAGAAAGACGAGGAGAAACCACAAACAAACTTCATCAGTTCTCGCATGTATCATGAAAATGCCAGGTTTGAATATGTGAGCGTGGAGTTCAAGGCTTTAAGAACCACAGGGTCAAAGTAAGTCACTGAGCATTGTGGGAAATGTTTTGTTCAACCATTTAATTTAGTTGATTTGCTAAAATGTAAAAGTTTGGAAGAGTGACAAATAAGACTATTGAAATGTATTTGCAAGAAAGGAGTCCCTTTTAAAAGCTGCTGGTGTTTACTGGTAAAAGAACAGTCAGTGAAGTGTTGAAACTTCCATGATCCGTGCATTTGTAGTTGTAATAGTCATTTCAGACAACAAAACTAGAAACAGAGGTATCTTCAACAGAACGAAAGAAACACAGCAGAAATCAGGGTCTGTTTTGGATTAAGCTTCACCACCTTATTCCAGTTCCTTGCAACACCAAACAGTATCAGGAACAAAGAGCTTTGCAAACGTTACTGCAAAATCCCAGTTTTCTAAATGCAAAAGTGGAAATGACCCATCATTCTGTATTATTCGCCATATCGCTGTAGCGAAAACACCGCCAAAGGTCCGCGTGCCAGAATCACACATGCTCTGTTGGGATTTGCGCAGCCCTATCCATTGACGTTCCCTTCAAAGTTTCCAGTGATAAGTGAGAACTGAACGCAGCAGAGCATATATTCCCTCCCTGCTTGCCTGCCGTAAATAAGCGGGTGTCTCTGAGCTCCGCTAGCTTTGTCTTTCCTGGCTTTTAAATGATAATTTAAGTTTTCCTGGCTAAGTAGTTCCGTCCGTCCCGAGAGACCTCCATCCCTGTGTAAGACGTTTTTTTTTTATTTATATATACTTTTTTTTATTTTACCCCCACCTCAACCCTTATACCCCGTGCTGATATTTAACACATAACCACTCATAGTCTGCCTATGAGATATGAATATAATTGTATGTTAGTTTTTAATTACAGGAAGAATCTAACTTGTAAGACGATGAGCTGGAAGGTGCCACCACATTGTTATATTTTTTCATCCTGGTTTTTCTGATTATGTGAGCTGGGCTCCTTTGCTAAGCGTTGATAAGCAGAATTTCCATGTTCCCTGCATAATTAATCCATCTCTGCCTGCCTTCCATGCCAACTCCTCCGTTATCGCCCGCACATGCCTGAATTGCAAAAGAATTCTCTCTTCAATTGGAACTTATTGATATTCCAAAAAAACTGGAAATCCTTAAATTTTAAGCCACAGATTGTTAAATGGATTAATTTCGCGGCAATCTCGGGCATCTAACGCGGGAAGACAGGCAAAGCGAATCCAAAGTGTCTCCCGTTTGTGGACTTTTAGTCCCAAATGATAGGGTTTATTGGCATCTTTTTTTCCCCCCTGCTTCTCCTCCATAGTCAAAAAATTACCATTCATTTGCATCGTATAAAACACTTTTATATGGTCTGAAATTCAGAGGAATGTCTTTCAATGCCTGTCGTTTGGCCGCCCGATAACAACTCCGGCCTGGCACATCTGGAGCCTTTTGATACTGGGTGAAAGGGACGCCTGAATATTTAATATTTTTATCTGTTTTTCATCGAAGGTTTCACCATTAAGGATGGCGGCGCTATTTGCATGGAGGCTGGCAGATGTAGATTTACTTCTCTGAGCTGTCTACACCCAACCTCTCTGTGAAAATATACAGATGCGTTTTTTTTCCCCCTGCTTCTCTTTCTTGTTGTGTTGCACTGCTGCTTCTGCGACCAAAACCATCAAGCCACAAAACAACCGAGAGATAAATAAACGCAAAGATCCAAATGCAAACATTCGAGTCCAGATGTTTTAAATGAAATGCCTTGGATCGGACAATTATATTAGGCGCATTAGAATAAGGGCCTCTGATTAACTGGCAGCTCTGCTTAGAAATGTGATATTATGCTGTTATTGTTACATCTGTCATGGGCGCAAGTGCTCCCTGCAAGCATGTAATTAACCGCAACTGTTGTGGACTGTGCCCGGCCGTTTGTAATCTAATAATTATAGATGAATCAACTCGATATTCTGTGTATTTTCCTCCCTTGGCAGCCTTTAATGAAGGTATTGCAGAAATTGTGTGCAGCTGTATTTCAATGCAATTATTCTGTCAGAGCGTACAGCCCGTTCATATGCCGTTTGTGACTGATATCCTCTGAATATTATCCTCGCAAACCTAAACGGAAGGGAAGACTGCAAATAAATCCCTTAGGGAGGATATTTTGCTCAATGCTGGACATAATAATAGGATTTGGATAAAAATAAAGAGGTTGATCATTTGCTCTTGGTTGTAATATATATATATATATAGATGTACAATAGCAATGATTTGGCCTGGATTACAGTATGTAAAAATGCTCTAAAAGATAATGAATCTCTCTGATGGTCAGGATGCAAAATAATCTTTGAGGTTTGCATTTAGGATTGACTTCTTTAAACAAAGGCAATTTCCTCGACTCTTTCTGGCAAATTTAGTCATGCAATGTTGATCATCAGTCTTGTACTTGATAAGATTATGATTAAATATGTCTTAAATGTGCAGAACAATTGTTGTTGTCCTCAAAAACGGACAGTTATGTAACTGTAGAAAATCTGGTTCTCTCTAAATGTGTCTGGTGGCTCTGCATGTTGTTTCACAAGCTGTACAATATTTAAGTGTTGCAATATTTCACAGCTCTTGCTGTCATTTCTTTCAGCCTGCACTGTAAAAAATGTTTTGTCAGGTAACCTAATATAATCTGCTTCATGTGGTAACATCTAAAATAGCCAGAAATGTTATTTAATATGACTGAATCATCCTGACAGCAACAAAAGTCAATTTTTATGGGTCAGATCAGGTATAAATAGCTCATTATGGAAACAATGACATCTTTTTACTTCTTATAGTGTGTGTGTGTGTGTGTGTGTGTGTGCGCGTGTGTGCGCGAAGAGGTTATTAGATTGAAAGGAAACCATTTTGCATTTTTACTGCTTAGAAGAAACAAAAATATTAATAAAGATGATCTACATATAATAGTTGATCAGCATTTTCTTTCTGTATAATATTAAAGGCATAATGTTAAAATTGCTTATTTTCTATTTTATTTATTGAATTTATTTTACGGTTATGACAGTAAATATGTGAATATGTTTGATGTGAATTTCTAGTTATTCTTGAAATTATGGTAAATATTAACTAATTGTTTCTATTATTAATATAGAATTCAAAAGTTTATGATTATTATTAACTATAATTATTATTATTAAAAAGTATAGTAACCAGAAATAGATAATCTTAATTAATTCCCAATTAATCTGTTAAATATATGTAACAGATATTCACAGATCCAGAAAATATTTAAAAGACTAAAAATAAATAAATAAAATCAGTAAAAAATTCTTGAAGAATCAGTAAATTATTACAAGTACCAATTTTACAAAGTGATTTTTTTTTTTTCAATGGAAATCTGACAGTGGGGTTATGAACATCTGTTTTTACTGATAATACAAATCATTCCAATATTTGGTGGAAAAAAGAGGTGAAGAAAAATCTAACATCAAATAATAGAAATAAAAATGATCATCTTAGAACACAGTTTACATCTGAATATCTGCGAATGTACTATGAATATCTGTGTTTCTACTAATAATATAAATTATACCAATATTTTGGTAAAAAAAGAGGTGAAGAAAAATCTAACATCAAATAATTGAAATAAAAATAATAATTTTAGAATACGGTTTACATCTTTGATTTATAGGACACAAACAAACAAACAAACAAAAATAGCTTCCATTCCCCCAGAATTGGTCTTTCCTCACAAAGGCAAAAAATGTAACTTGTTTCTTATAATTATTCTAACAATTATTCTAAAGTCCTCTTCACAGAATATCAAATAATTTCCATCTCTGTGCATTTTACTTGTTCTCAGCTCCTAGAGAACAAAACACAAACCGAAGAAGAGCTTCAAAATGGAGGGATGAGAATCAGCGGTGAAAGAGAGGAAAGGACGAGTGCAGAGAAAACAAAGAAACGGAGGAACAACACAGAGAAGAAGGGAAGAAAAAAAGCCAGAGAGAAGAAGGTGTGTAGCAGAAGTGTGGAAGTGTGTTGCTGGGCAGAGGGCTGGCGCCGAATGCGGGGTTGGCAGGCGGGGTGGAGAAGCGGGCACGCTCACAGACATCTGTTGGCACGCTGCGGATGCTGGAGGGGGGCACGGTGCCATGACCAGCGGGAACATGGCACACTGATAATGCTGTAGCTATACTGAGATACACACTGCATCTCTATAGAACGCCACACACACAAGCGCTAATGATCAAATAATCTCACACTATCGACAGCAGCGACTCAGGACACACATGTTGAGGATCAAAATATTATAATTGGCAGCTTTCAGTTTTTAGTTTAGGCAAAATACTTTTTATAAGAATCAAAGAGAAATTATCCTGCATAATAAAAAGGGAATTTATATACACTCTTAAAAAATAAAGGTTCTCTATTGATCATGAAGAACCTTTAACATCCATGGAACCTTTCTATTGCACAAAAGGTTCTTTACAGTCTTAAACATGAAGGTTTTTCGCAGCGATGCCATAGAAGAACCATTTTTTGGTTCCCCAACTAAACACTTTCAATGAACAGTTCTTAAAAGAATCTGTTTTTTCTGTGCCGATAGCCTTGTGGGCAGTGCTACGACATATAACGGCGTTTCGCTTCGGGCGACCTGAGTTCAGGTCCTGGCTCATGGACCTTTTTCCAATCCCGTCCCCCTCTCTCTCTCTCTCTCTCTCCCACTTTGCTTCCTGTCTGCCTACTGTCCTATCATAATAAAGGCAAAAAACGCCAAAAATAAATATAAAAAAAAAATAACAATTTTTTCTTAGTGTGAAGAACATTAAGAACCTTTTGTGCAATGAAGAGTGTCCATGGATGTTGAAGGTTTTCCCTGGAACCACAGATGCCAAAAAAAAAAAAATCTTTTTTTTTTTAAAGAATGTACAGTGGAAAAAGGTTCTTTAGATTATTGCCAAAAAAAAAAAGACACATAGTGTTGGCTATTTTGTAAGCTTTAAAAAGCATCTGCTAAATGAATAAATGTAAATAAAACTAGTCAATTTTGATGTTAACACACAGAGCACTTTTTTTTTTAGGTTACCTGACTACACACGTTTTACACTGTGAGTCATTTCCTAGCAATATTATTCTCCGTATCTTTTGGTCTTTATTAATTTCATCATTATCAACACTAGACCTTCCATCTCTTTTCAAGCAGATGGACATGAATGCATGGCCTTGATGCTCGTCCACTCCTCCAGCTGTCTAACAGCGCCCACACACACACACTCGTCACCTCCTCTGGATAGCAGCCAGTCCCATAATGCCAGTTGGTGTGGCATCATAGAGCAGAAAATCAGCCTTGCGTCTTCAAGAGCCACCGTCGATGCTGATGCTGAAGTTCAGACGGCAGTAAATCATATTTAAATGTGCTGGAGGCAGACACAGATATATTTAGCTGTGCACACACACCTCGTTTACAGTGATTTTGCAGTGTAAAAAGTGAAAATGTGCTGTTTTTACCTTTAAAGAGCTGTTTCTTTTTGCCCTGATCCATTATAAATGACTTTCATTAGTGTAACCTGTGTAGTCAGGTTGATAAAGTATTATTTTTTTACTTAATTTAGATGTTACCAGATTTTATAGTTGGCTACCAGGCGAAGCATTTTTTTTTTTTAAAGTGGTCAAATATTGGCTTGATCTTCACCACTGAAATACATGTTTTGCTGCAAGTCAATGACTGTGCATTTCTTATCATCACAGCACAATCCCATATGTCTTTTAAATCCTTTCATTTAACGTTACCATTAAACTCCTCACTGTATGTGTGTTAAAGTAGCAGCGGCATGATCTCCATGCCACTGATTTCCCCTGCGATGAGAACAGCATCATGTTAATTATTTCAACCATCTGCTGCAGCCCGTGATGGAGGCGCCCTCCACCTCACACAGATTTGTACCTGTCAGTCAAATTGCGCGACCGACACAAGGCGGCCGTGGCGGCGAGAATAAGATCCAACGCATGCAAAGGTCCCGAGGGATCGAGCTGTGGTGTGAAATTAATCTGGAGTTCAAAATTTAGCTGGGCTCTCTGAATTTACGCTCAAAGAAGCCAAAACATCTGCCTATTTTTGGAGTGTTTTGGCATGAGAAATGTCAAATGCAGAACTTTAGGAATTTCTGCTGCTCGTTTTAAATAAATAAGTGAAGTCTGATCAACCGATATGGGTTTTTAATGATCAGTGCTGAGCATTTCTGTTAATTAGTACCATGAATCATCACAGAATTCTTTAAATTCGTTGTTAATACTAACCAATGTTTGTGCTGTTATCCCCCTCCCCCTACTACAAATGATGTCACTTCCTGGAGAATTATGTCATTAAGGAACTAGCTTCTCTTTTTCTTCTTCTTCCTCTTTTTTTTTTTTTTTTTTAAGAAAATCAGGATGGAAAAAGATCTTGAAAATACAGGAAAAACCTATTAATTGATTATCAATTCGAACAATATTCACAAGAAAAAAATTGTTTGAAACATTTTTAATTAGATAAAGTGTGTGTGTGTTTACATAATGTTTACTCTGTATATTTATTGTGTATATATATAAATACACACATACATGTATATATTTAAGAATTTACATATATATATATATATATATATATAGTAAAATAAAATGTATGTTTTTCCATGTTAGATGTAGACGTCATGGCAAAAATATATATTTTTTTATTAAACTTTTTTTTCATTGTGATATTGTGATAGAATACTGTCTATGAGTTCAATTAAATTACATATAATATTTTACCCAACATTTTAAGAAACATTATGGGAATATGATTTTTTTTCTAAATTTAAATTAGCTTATATTTGCTCAAAATTCAGTAAAAAAAAAAAGTTAGTAAATTCAGAAAAAAACAGAAAATGTTCATTATTCATCAACAGGGTTAGTAGTTTTTTTTTTTTTTTTTTTTTTAAACTGACTTTAGATTGAGTGGCAACTTCTGTAAATCAGCCAATCAAGTAGAATGATAATCTCAAAATAACTAAATATCATCTCATTAATCAGCCTGGAAAGTTTAATAGTCTGAGAAATGCATTGTTACCAAATGTAACTGTATTTCATTACATGCATGCAGTAGTGGATGTCCCTTTGTGGTTTGAATTTAGGATGAACAGCACCTTAGCAATCATTATTATACAGTATGTTATTATACAGTGTTTTATTATCTGACCTGGTGTGCCTGCATTAATTTAATCTGCCCCTGAAACAAAATACGAGGCTAAATTAAGAAAGAGCAGTGTTTTCTGATCACTGTGACTGATACAGCGTCGCATTTCCACACTGCGTCCTCCTGCAGTTATATCTCCTACAGCAAAACACTTAGATTCAATTACTGATTGGTTAAAACGGCGTTTAATTCTTTGCATATGTGTGTACATTTCTTTTTGTAGAAATGAAACCTGTTTTCAGACGTAATCCAACCTTGAACGATATGAAAAGACAGAAAGGACAGGGTGGCCCTGCACTTGCCCGGGGTCACTTAATTAATTTGGAGGTGCTCGTTAATACAAACCACACGCGCTGCCCCTGACCTGCCACAGGAGCTCACAGGAGGGCCAGAGAAGTCATATTCAGCCTCATTCAGAATTACATGAAACAACAGACTGTAACAGCTGTGGCCTTCAAATGAAATGTTAGTGAAAACCACACAAGCACACAATAGAAATGAACATATATGCAGCATATTACTCTTATTACAGGGGGTCCAGAGTTCAAGGGAACAGCTGTGAATGAATTGAGAATATATTGTGCTTTTTAACATGGAAATTAATAGCTTTTTACAGAAATGTCAGAATGCCTGTAGGTCCAGACTGTACGCTTTAAATTGGCTAAAAGTTTAACTCCCTCCTTTTCTCACAAACTGGGCATCTAGTTACGTTCCTGAAAGAATATTATCTACAGAGCTTAGAAAAGATTAGATGAGAATGTCTGTCTGTCTGTCTGTCTGTCTGTCTGTCTGTCTATCTATCTATCTATCTATCTATCTATCAAAACCAGCATGAAATTCTCTTCACCTAAAAATCATGTAATATAAAATGAAGGGAGGAATGTAATGTGTGCTAAATGACTCACTGACACTAATTTTCAGAGCATGAAACATCACGTGCTACCCTTTTTTTTTCCCTTTTTTTTTGTTTGTTTAAATCTGTATTCAATGAGAGGTTACATGGTATTAAATTTTGTTAAAATATGAACCATTTGGAATAATATGCACATGTGAAAATTATCAATAAAATTATTAATATTAATATAATTCATTAATATAATCACTTATGAACAATATTCATAAGTGTCATTGATAAACATGCTCAGTTTAAAGGGGACCTATAATGCCCCTTTTCACAAGATATAAGTCTCTTGTGTCCCTAGAATGTGTCTGTGAAGTTTGAGCTCAAAATACCCCACAGATCATTTATTAAAGCTTGTCAAATTTGCTCCTATTCGGGTGTGAGCAAAAATATGTTGTTTTTGTGTGTGTCCCTATAAATGCAAATGAGCTGCTGCTTACTTTCCAAAAGAGGGCGGAGCTTTAACAGCTCGCGCTTCGGTTGCTCAACAACAACAAAGCTGGAGAATCTCACGCAGCCAAAATGAGGATTGTCAGTAACGGTGTTCAGCCTTACATTGTTCAAACCGGAGTCGGACACTGATGGAGAGACTCAGGAAGAAGTTACAACTTTTAGAATGCAACATTTCTGAATGGTTAGTGGATAAATTTATGTAGTTGCTGGGAAGAACCCGGGAAGAAGCTCATTGTAGTCCCTACCAGCTGTTTGTTGTAGTCCTTAAAAAGTGTTTTCTGTAAAAGAAAATATCTCCCTTTGCATTGAACTTTGAGTGTCGTAACTTTGCAGATGTTATTTATGCTCAAACAGCAACATTACACACTAACTAAAGTTAAAAAGGTGAAATCATAATCAAGGACCCCTTTAAATTTTATGTTGGCATGAGCCTCAGTGTACCACTGATGGCACCAAGTGGAATTGCAAAAAATAATGATTGGCTGCCATTGGTTCATCCTAATTTTTAGTCCCACCCCAAACTCAGGCCATTGGTTGAGTGAGAAGTTGACATATCAAACAACAGAGCAATGTTTGAATGTGTCACAAAAATTACTGCTTTAAATTTGCAATTAGAGTACAACAGAAATCAAGTTGTAATGAACATGAGCTTTAAAACATTACAAATAATTAAATGATAAAAATTTGATATAGATTTTTCACCACAATTTTAGAACTCAGCTCTGAATCGCTAACGTTATTCTCCTTCATGGTTCGAGCTCGCAGCCCGCCAGCGCTGGAGCAGAGGATGCTGGGAAGAGCACACTTCTTGCCAGAGTGTAATGGCTGGTGAAAGCAGAAGCAAACTGCACAGAGGCAGATAAAGGTTTCCTCAAGGTGCAGCTCTGTTGACTAGTTAACCCCTTGAAATTATGCCGTAGTTTCAGACTCCGTTCCAAAGTCCTGGAATTGGGTTACAAGATAATTTCACAGGCGACTTGCTTGTCTTACTTGGCAGTTCAACTGGCTAATTGAAGAAGGCGATTTCCGGGCCCTGAAACTGTTTAAGAAATGATACTTTAAATTTGAGTAAAGAGATTTTCTGTGACGTAGACGTTGCAGGATTTTGGAATATATATGAATGTATTTTTCACCAAATGCATGATGAAAGTAGCACATTGAAAGTCTTCAGTTAGTTGAAGATCAGTTTTGAGGTAAAATGTATGCACTTTTCTCATTTGCATTTTTGCCTTATGGATTTCCAAAATTTTGATTTCTAGACTTGGAAAAGTCATTGAAATTTTTTTTTTTTTTTCTTTCTTTTTCTAGTTATGGTAATCTGTAAAATATTTCATTGCCTGGACATGCAATTTCTATTAAATTACTTCTAAAAAAATCTCATCTGTAATCACAAAGGAAATCATGGAAATTCATTTGACCTACCATTTATATGCACCCCTCTCTATTTTATTGCTTTTTCATTTTATTTCTAAAACTGTTTCTGACACTTTAAACTCTTTTTGAATAGGACATACAATCATTCTGTACGTTCTTTTTTGTATACGTTAGAGAGATTTGTATTGTGCTTTAAAAATAAACTTCAACTGCATCGAATCAATACATTTTTTTTTTTTTTAATTAATTCACAAAATATTCCTCTGAAATGCACAAAAAATGTCCCATCAAAATTAAATTAGAAGATTCCACACACACTACATTTTTATTCAGATAGCATGTGAGAGGGTGTTTTATGGTGCACAGAAACTGCATATGAATCTGAGACAATGTCAAGTTATGGTCAGATTTAAAAGAATTACACTACTAATCAAAGGTTAATTCTTTTTACAGGATTGTTTTTTTTAGACGTCAAAGTCATCAAAAAGAGTCATCAAATAAGGTTAGATTTATATTTCAGTATCTTTACAGTAGGCTATGCTTTCCTGGGATTCTTTCTATTGTGCTGGCTTTCCTTCAATGAAGTCCAACTCATCCAATTAGAAAAAACATTTGTAACGACACTCATAAAAGACACTTCAACAAAGCTAATTGAAAGCATTTAAGCACAAGTCTCATTTTTTAAGTTTATGAAAAACATAAATTCTGTCAAGTGTATCAAAATCTTCGACTGTAGTACATATTTACAATGTCACGACGTGAACGCGCAGAAAAGCACGAGAACCAACAGAAGGCGTTCGGTAAAATGGGTTCCAACCTTTTTTGTCAGCCGAGCCCCTATATAAATGATTTATTATTTATTATTTATTACTCGGTGTTGTTTCAAGTGTGATTTTAAATGTGCAATTTAGAAAGCTAGCGATCTAAGCGACAATCTATTTTGTTAAATAGGCGTGGTTCTAACTTCAACCACACCTGTTCCAAAACCCCGCCCTCCAAATAATAGCAGCCAACCCAATTTTAGCAAACTCGGATACGGATAATGATTGACAGGTAACGAACTTTTCTGAGTGGCTTAAAAAAACATGTGTAGCTCTCCTCACTTAGGGCTGTCACAACGACATGTAATTTCTGAGGACACATTGGTATTATCTGTTAGGTAATAGAAACGCTTTATACTCGATAGATAAATTAATACTTAAATTTCTTTTATTTGGGATTTCTATCTATTAAACCTTTTAAATAACTTTTATGCAAAAATGCAAAAAGAATGAACACGTTTGGTGTCAGTTTAGTGGTTTTTGGACCAATAATCTGTATGAACAGTGAAGTTTAACAGCCGTATATGTGAGAGATTGTGTGTGTACGGCGCCCGCGGTGGATCAAACTTCATGTTCAAACAAAAGCGCGAAACGCCTTCCCCTCTGCCGTCAGTCCGAGCGGACCGCAGCTCCGCGCGCACACACACATATAGGCTACACGCACGCACTGAGCGAGGGGGACGCGTGTGTGAGAGCAAGAGCCTGTGAATAATCCTCATTCCTTCTGCGACCCGTTCGGCTCTTGGATGATCCATAATAACCTCTCATAATAATCTATAATAATATTTAATAATCAATAATCAACCGGATCAACATGTCCCGCAGAAAGCAGAGCAACCCCCGGCAAATCAAACGTAAGTTACTCGGTTTGTTATTATTACTGTTATTTGTTTCAAAGCCAGGCGGAGTAAAGTTGGATGAAAGGGAGACAGATATCGATCAGTTTTTTATGACAACTGACAGTAGCAGCAGGTGCAAATGTCCTTCTTTAAATTCTCTTTGTTGGTTCGGTGTTTTTGTATTTAATGAGGCTTACTTTACAATCAATGTAAGATTTTTAACACTTGTTTGTTATGCTTTCATTTTGCACATTCTTCGTGAATATTCTTGTTTTATTGAGGTGTATAATATTAATACATGTGCTTATTTAATGCTGAAAGTTTCATATGACAACCACTGGGACTGAATAAAGTAGTTGTTTTAGATTTGAAGATGATTGTTTCAAAGCCTCGAGAGGGTCTGTTGACAGTCAGTCCATCTTTCAGTTTATTTTTATTTTTATTTGTTGAGGCATGTGGTGATGTTTTTCATAATGATGCAGTTAGTGACATTTGAAGACTTGCTTATGTTTTCATTTTGCCTTTATTTATTCTTTATGCATATTCTAGCTTTATTATACCTCACCAGGCAGATTTTTAAATGCAATTGTGTTTTTCTAGAAGAGTATTTATAATAGTTATGCATGTGTTTGTTTAGTGCTGAAAGTTTCATAGAATCACATGAACTCATTCAGTGTTTTAGTTTGAAATAGTTTTATATTTTTAAAGATGTTCAGCTGATTCTTTAAAAAGGTGTAAAGAGTGTTTTGAGTCGGTTCATCTTTTTGTATTTGGGCTTGTGAAGATGTCTTCCACGATTAACAGGCGATGGTTATGTCATGTTTTTATTATTTTACATCATTCTAGTTTTATGGTGCTTGGCAAGCATAATAAAATGCTGATTGTTGAGTTGAGTTGAGTTGTCATTCAGTTTTTAGTTCACTGTAGTTTTAAAACATTTCCCGCTTTTCTTGTAAAGGTCTCAAGGGTCTGTTTAGAGTCAGATGTGGATATCATAAAATAAATATCGCCCAGAATTCCTCACACAGACATTCTACCTGAGATGAGCTGATACAGACTGAAATATTTTTCTATAATGTAATTAGAAAAAAAAAAGAAAATGAAATAATTGCATTTTTACTCTAAATGTGTAAAACGAAAAACAATTTAGTTTTTGTATTTTTTAAATGCGTCCTTCCAAAAAGTATTTCTGTAGTCTAAAATAACTTTCATATTTAATAAATATGACACATCTCAGCCTAGAATAATCTGCAGAGCTCTACAGAGTTAAATAAATAATGTGTTTCATAAAATATACACCATCAGTAGCTTGAGCATTTCCATTTTTCAGGCCTATTTTTGGACACTGTTATCATATAGTACCTGAATATTTTCAGCACTGATGGTGAAAAAAATCAGAAAATAAAATTACAGTTCTGTCTTTTATACAATTATTAAATGGGCTGGCTATTGTTGCATTCATCTTTTGTGAGTGAAAGAGTCGAAGTGCGATCGCTGGTCAGGGCCTTTAGCAGCAGTGTGTGTGTGTGTGTGTGTGTGTGTGTTTGGACCGCAGGGAGGAAGAATGAAGGATCTTCTTTCTCTGTTGTGAAATGTTTTTTTTTTTTTTTTTCTTTCAGGAACAGGTTAAACTGAGCCAAGGGGATAAGAACAAGTGAGATAAACTAGTTGCACACTTCTGAAAGCCGTGTTTTTTTATCACTGCTCGATATTTATATGTGTGTCGTCATGCAGAGTGTGTACTAGTGAAAGAAAATGCTTCTGTTTGAGTGTGTGTATGCATGAGATGGTGTGTGCTATTTTGATCCTGTGTATTTTTGTACTTTTTAAAATTATATATTCCTTTTTGATTATCCAGTCACTTAGGTGACACATTAAGACGTATTGCAGTGAGAGTGTGAGAGCAAATATTGTTTGACTGTACCAGTGTACAGTACAGTAAATACAAATACGATTGAAGGCTTTCAGTCGGTGCAAAGCAATCTTTGCGCATTTTGTTTGATGTGGTACTTTCTATTATCTCATTCGACAAGCATGACAGCTTTTGAATAGCAGAAATGAGCTTGAGTCATTAAACTGTTGACCGAGGCGTTAGCATGCAAATCGATCTGCGACGATTTCCTTTTGATATGTCCAGGAACTGAGGTCTAAGTTATCTAACATCTCTCACAGCTCTGTTACTAGAGCGTTCATAATATCAGGGTATTGTCTCTGGCTCCGAAAGGTCACGCGGAGCCTATAGTTCCTCTCTCCGGCACTTCAGGAAGAGGAAGAGAGAGGAAGAGGCCGTCTGATCCAGTGCAGAGAGACCGAGTCATTCTAAAGGACAAAAAGGTTGTTGGGCACCGTACGCCCCCCTCCATCGCCAAAGCCATACGTTGGACGGTTATCTAAAATTGTGATTTATGCAGTATTTTAATATTTTGCTTATTCTCTCCCCTTGGGTGCTCTCTGAGCAATGATAAAAAGGCCGTGCTGAAAAAGCACCATTAATTTGCACCGATGCCTGTGAGATAGGGCCAGATAATGGGAAAGATAAGGCGGGGAGATATACCATCAGAGCCGCGATTATTACCATTAAAATTCCAACCCAGCAATCTGCAGCCGGCTGATAATTCCCTCTCCGTTTCCACCACTTTGGATGATAAGGCAAAAAATAGTCATCCACTGCTCCTTGATTAGGCTGCCTGGATATCCCGATAATACTGTGATAAATTATGTATTTCTCCTCCTTGTTTTTTGGCCCTGAAACGTTACATCTGATTCCATTTTTTATTAATATTTATTTTGCGTTAGTTTTCGTCCCCGCCCCCACCGGCAAAGCGAAGACCCCTCTCGCCCTCTCCTCTTTCACTTCTTCTCATCGTAATAAGAGTTTGATAGAGAGGTGATGGAGGGTGAGATGTTTTGTATGGGAGCTCATATCAGCGTTATCAGCTCATCTCCACGAGCGGCTGCTCACCGCTGTTGTTTTTAGCCCTTATCACCTCATGCCAATATGCCAATAAATTGGCCTGATTGTTAACCGGCCCGAGCCGGGGCCAGCGAAAATTTATGACAGGAAGAGATGAAAATATCGCTGATGGAGCACGATTAGCTTCGCAGGAAAGTGTGATGTCTCAGTCTGTGCTGAGGAATGCCTGTTGGTGCTTTTATAGGCAGGGCAGATACACAGGTTGGCGAATGGAAAGCGTGCCCTGTGGTGTAATTTGTCTGTAAAATAGCCATTCGAGTTGCACATGTGGGGTTGGAGAGCAGGCGGGGTGATAGGTAAAGCCTTTCTCCATCTGTTTACGCTCTCTGCAGCTCTTTACACTTCTTCGTGAGATGCTAAGGCTTTTCTTTCAGCTTTGTTTCCAAAGCCAGTGAGCTGCCTTGTTTATAGGTGTCATGATTAAAACATTTACATTTATGCATTTGGCTGACGCTTATCCAAAGTGACTTGAATTGCATTTAAGGTGTGCATTTATCAGTTCATGCATTCTCTGGGAAATGAACCCATGACCTTGTATAGACTTTGAGACCTAGTAGGCCTGTTTGATGTTTTTGATGCTGCCTGTCTGCACTTTGTTACACACTGCTCTTTTTGTTGTAAGGGTGGCTAAAAGTTTTAAAAGTTATATTTTTAGGCTGATTTACCACAGTGGTCTAACAGTTTTCAGTAATATTACACTAAAAATGCTGTGTTGTAGAGTTGTCAAAAGTACCGTCTTTGGTACCAAGTCAGTACTGAAATTTTAAAAATGTGACGCTTTGAGTGCTGTTGAGCGGATTCGTAAACACCTCTGATTGGCCATTGTGTTCACGTGCTCATCAGATATGTCTGTGATTGGCTTCAATGATCAGCGCTTCAAAAACGTTGTAAATAATCATCTAAGACGCTCTTCACTGAGCGCTTACACAGATACACACGGGAGCGTTTGAAAGAAGGTGTCTATCGTGGACCAGTTCGCTAATACTTTCAAACGCTCCCGCTTTCAAAATACTTTCAAATTCAAACACTTCCGTGTACTTTCAAGCGCTTCTGTGCGTTGATCATTGTAGCCAATCACAGACATATCTGTTGAGCTCGTGAACACAGTGGCCAATCAGATGTGTTTATGAATCCGCTCAACAGCGCTCAAAGCATCACATTTTTAAAATTTCAGTACTGACTTGGTAACGAAGTCAGTACTTTTGACAACTCTACTGTGTTGTTTCAACCCATGTTTGGATTAAATATGGACAAACCCAACTGTTGGGTTTGAAAATTGTATCTAAAAATTTAACCCAATAGTTGGGTTTGTCCATATTTGACCAAGACATGGGTTGAAACAACCCAGCATTTTTTTTTAAAGTGTAGGCATACGATACCCTAACAAATTGAATACTTCATATTATACAATAAATTTTAGTTATTTTACTGGTCCTCTTTCTTTTTCTTTATTCTATTAAATCAATTTAAATCCTATAATTATTTAATACCTTTAAATAAAAAGGAGCATTATCCTCTTTGTTTTCCTCAATATTTGGTCCCCCCCAAAAAAATTTATAGAATGGAAGTCATTTTGTCACAATTTATGTTAGCAGCGCTACACAAATAGCACTCACAATTGTTTTCAGTAGAGTTTGGCATTAGCATGTTTTTGTTTGGATACAGTAGTACATATTTAATTAGATTAGACTTTGTGTTTACTAATCAGCATATTGTTTTTCACAGAGCTTGTCGCAGTGCATTCTTATCCCTAATGAAAGATCCAAGGGACGATCATGCTGACAGCAGTTTGTAGTGACCTAAAGTCATTCATTTCAAACAACTGTTAGCGATTTCACTTTATGCAAATGAGCAGCAATGTCTTAAAATGCTGTTTAAGTAGGATGTTCACTAGGTTTTGGAACAAAACTCATTCAACAGCATGGTCAGGAGCGAACTGTTTCAAACCTCTTCGAACCTTTCTGAATCTCTTCCAAACCAATTCGCACTGTTTCTCAGTTTTCAGCTGACAAAGGAAACACGTCTGACTGAAATAGCTACTTTAAAAGTGTCTTTTCAAGATCCAGTGCCAGTCCAAATGATTATTACGCTCAATCTGAAGTATAGTGAGGATTTGCCAGCTTTCTGTGCTGGAAAATGATAGTCAGAGATCTCGGGTGGAGGTTTGTTGTTGCTATGTGTGAATGTATGTGTGTAATCGACTGTCAGTATGACTTTATAATGAGTGTGTGATTATCATCTCGGCTCCGCCCAGCAGATGGTGATGTCATACGAGAGCTCCGTCAGGCCTATCAGGTGACACGTCTATCTCTGGATGGGGTTTATCACAGACTCAACTTATAATGGTGCAGTGAGAGTGTTTGCTGACTTGGCTGCCAACATGTCAGTGTGTGTGTGCATGGATATGTTTATGTTGGAGATGAAACGGGTGGTGTGTGTGGTTTGAATTCTGTGGTTTACCAGTCAGTCGGTTTAGTATATTCTGTTCTATTTTTATGCCCTTTTGTTTTATCAAATTATTGAATGTATATGGAGCTTACATCTTTGTGTCTGCGGTCTGGTCGATGTGTTTCATCATCAGGGAAATTCTGACGCCGTAAGACTGTGTGTGTATTGTGTTCTTGTGGACTGCAAACCAGCTCAAGCATTCATTGGTTTTGGTGGAGAATATCATTGTGGTAATAATGAATCTCCTCTGAGATGACTTTCTCATACTTCAGACTTTTTTTTGTTATATTCCACTGATGAAAGTGTGTAGTTTTTTTGTGTTTCTCATAGATTTGTCTCATGACGAATGGCTGCTGGATGCCAACTTTCCTTTTCGACATCTGTTGGCTGCCAATAACAGCTTGCGTTGTTTTGCCTTGTCTAAGCTGAAGGAGCCATTTGACTCCACAAACTTATAGAAAGCAAATGCTCTGATGTACAGACAATAATTTTAATCTTCTGCTTTTATCAAGTACACAAATGCAAATACTCGGTCGTTGTATTGAAATCGTGTGGTTGCATTCAAAATACTTGCGTGCATTCCTGGCTCTACCAAACCTCAAGCCTGGACGAGTTACAATCAAATATCTGTGCCATTACACTGGATGTGTTATACATAAAACTAGCTATGAATATTGACTTTAAAGGGATAGTTCACCCAAAAATGAAAATTATCCCATGATTTACTCACCCTCAAGCCATCATAGGTATATATGACTACCTTCTTTCAGATGAACACAATCAGAGATATATTTAAAAATATCCTTAGTCCTCCAAGGTTTATAATGGTTGTGAATGGGGGGCTGTGTTTTGAAGCCAAAAATAATGCATCCATCCATAATAAAAGAAATCCATACGACTCCAGGTGGTTAATAAAGACCTTCTGAAGCGAAGCGATGCGTTTTTGTAAGAAAAATATACATATTTAAAACTTTATAAATTTTATATATATATATATATATATATTATATAACTAGCTTCTGGTGGGTAACCGTAAGCAGAATGCGCAAGTCGATTTACAGTGGAAGAGTATCCTTTGACCTGACGCACAACGTAATGACAAACGCAGAGGCGACTTGCGCATTCTGTGTACGGTCGTCTGCCGGAAGCTAGTTATTTGAATTTATAAAGTTTTAAATGTGGATATTTTTCTTACAAAAACGCATCGCTTCGCTTCAGAAGGTCTTTATTAACCCCCTGGAGCCGTATGGATTACTTTTTTTATGGATGGATGCATTATTTTTGGCTTCAAAACGCAGCCCCCCATTCACAACCATTATAAACCTTGGAGGACTAAGGATATTTTTAAATATATCTCCGATTGTGCTCATCTGAAAGAAGATAGTCATATATACCTATGATGGCTTGAGGGTGAGTAAATCATGGAATAATTTTCATTTTTGGGTGAACTATCCCTTTAAAGTCAATATTCAGTATTCTGTTTAACTAGTTAGTAGCTGATCTGAAACTTTGCATAAAAATTCACACATTTCAAAATAGAAATACAATGTTACTTTAAAATATTCACAGGATTGAAAAACATTAAAGCAAAAGATTTTTTTTTTTTGTATAAAATTGAATATCTTTTTTTATTGTTATATGCTATGATATTTTGTACACATGAAATGGATGAAATACCCTTCTTTTATTTTTTTTGTCTCATTTTGTTGACTGTTTTCTTGTTCTCAACTAGAGGTTTATCATGTTATTAATAATAATAAAAAAAACATTAAGAATAATAATTAAAAAATCTAGAGAAGCTGTTTTAAAGGCATTTTCAAAAATGAAAACTTTGTCATCATTTACTCCCCCTCAAGTTGTTCCAAACTTTTATAATTTTTTTTTTTGTTCTGCTGTACACAAAGGAAGATATGTGGAAGATCTCACCAGATCTCACCCCCCATTGATTACCATAGTTTTTTTTTTTCCTTACTGTGGTAGTCAATAAGGAGTGAGATCTGCTTGGTTACAAACATTCTTCCAGATATCTTCCTTTGTGTACAGCAGAACAAAGAAATTCACACAGGTTTGGAACAACTTGAGGGGGAGTAAATGATGACAGAATCGACATTTTTTGGGTGAACTATCCCTTTAATGAAAAATTACCAGGAAAAAGAATGGATGCATTTCTGAACGTAGAACAATCTATGGGAAAAAAGAGAAAAGAAATAGTTTACCTTAAAGAGAAAACTGACTGTAAAAGAACTGTTAATGTTAAAGTTTACTGTAGCGCCTCTTTTGCATCAATGTTGAAAACGCAACACAACATGGGTTGCATTATGAATTAAATTCAGAACAATTTCCAAATTCAACATGTAATCGAGCATGTGCAACTAGAAGCTTTTCGCAGCTTTGTGTTTATGTGCAGTATCAGTATACATAGAGCATGCTTCAGGTCTTGTTATTGTCGCTGGTTGTCTGAGAAATAAATTGATCAGCACAGTTGTTTCTTTTGTGAGAGTTTCATTGAGTAAGTGTGTACATAGAGTGACCATCTGCATTTCCTGGGAGGAAAATACAAATGTGTGTACAGAGTTTGAACATCCATCATTCGAGAAGAGGAATGCTGTCATTTCTGACTCTCTGAACATTCCCCTTTTCCTTTTTTCTCTCGCTGTCAGTTTGTCTGTCTGTCTGTCTCTCGCTGTGTTGGAAAACAGTCTATGATGCATCAGGGTTGGCAGTTTCAAAAGGTGGAGGTCATTTCCTGCCAAAGTTTCCTCTTTATCTTCCTTTTTCCTGAATTCCTCACTGATGATTCCAGAGCTGACAGTTTGCCTTCCTCGGCTGTGATATTTGCACAGAAAGAAACTCTGTAAACAATATCTCCATCTCAAGAAAGCAACTCATCAGTTTACAGTTGTCACTTCAGATTCACATTAGTTTTAACCCTGAATCATTAATTCTCACAAACCTGTTAGTTGTTAATCATTCAGTTTTTTCCTCACAAATGATGAACTTGATGAAAGGAATAGTTCATACAAAAATGAAGATTGTGGCTCTTCCTCATGTTGTTCAAATCAAAACCTAAAAAGGTACACAAATTATATGAATATATCATGTAAATGATAGATATATATATATATATATATATATATATATATAATTTTTTTTTTTTTTTTTTTTTTAAGAAATAGATTATTAAAATGTTTTTAATCAGCAAATAAGTTGATCAAAAGTGACAGAAATATTTTGTAACATTATAATGTCTTCACTATTTCAAATAAATGCTGTTCATTTGAACTTTCTATTCATCAAAGAATCCTGAAAAAAAATATCAAGGTTTCCACAAAAAATATTAGGCCACACAGCTGTTTTCAACATTGATAATAATAAGAAATGTTTCTTGAGCAGCAAATCAGCAAAATAGAATGATTTGTGAAGGATCATGTGACACTGAAGACTGGAGTAATGATGCTGAAAATTCAGCTTTGCATCACAGGAATAAATTACATTGTAAAATATATTCAAATAGAAAACAGTTCTTTTAAATTGTAATAATATTTCACAATATTACTGTTTTTACTGAATTTTGATCAAATAAATGCAGCCTTGGTGAACATAAGGGAATTCTTTCAAAATCAATTAAAAATGTTTCTGACCCCAAAGTTTTGAACGGTAGTGTACATAGTCTGAATGACTCATTTGAGTTATTTCATCTACTTTTATGGTACGTTTTTTTTGGTTGGTTTCCTCTTTTCTGTTTGACATGAGGGTGAGTAAATGACTTTTGGGTGAACTGTCCCTTTAAGCCAACTTTTTCCTTTCACTCTGTCTTGAAGGACCTAACAAGATCAAATCGCAGAAATTGTACTTGACTAATCTGTGTCGTCTGTTGTTTAGTTTATTTAGCTGTGATATCAGTGATCAGACTATTGAGCTCCAGGTAACAATTGACTTTCAGCCTTAGAGTTAATAGCCTTGTGTCTTGCTTGTACAGATCGATATTCGTATTAATTAATCAGCGCTATCGGCCATGCGATCTGGTTCTGTTTGTTGTTACATCAGCGCAATATCAATAGGGAAAGTGTACTCCCTGATCGCCATGGCAACTTCATCGCTCAGGTCAAAGAAAGTTTATCTTATCTTGCTGCTGAGAGTGGCAAACTGCTTAGAAATCTAGTTTAGACTCTCAGATCATCGATTCGGCCCTTTCTGTCTCTCTCTCTCTCTCTCTCTCTCTCTCTCTCTCTCTCTCTCTCTCTCTCTCTCGCCGGCCTCATTTTGATCAAAACAGAAAAGGAAGGTTGGAACATCAGTATTTAAAGTCTGATACTGCATGCCCTCAGGAAGGAAAAATCACAAATGTGATCTCTTTTACATCTCAATTGTTTCTCCAAGGCACCAGTGAGACCAAAAAAATAGAGGTTTTATTTCTTTTGAGAAAAAGACCT
Source organism: Ctenopharyngodon idella (assembly GCF_019924925.1). Lineage (NCBI taxonomy): Eukaryota > Metazoa > Chordata > Actinopteri > Cypriniformes > Xenocyprididae > Ctenopharyngodon > Ctenopharyngodon idella. The sequence goes on along the minus strand of NC_067235.1, from coordinate 28,864,349 downwards.
CAGTAATCTTAAAGGGTTAGTTCACCCAAAAATGAAAATAATGTCATTTATTACTCACCCTCATGCTGTTCCACACCCATAAGACCTTCATTCATCTTCGGAACGCAAATTACGATATTTTTGTTGAAATCCGATAGCTCAGTGAGGCCTGCTTCGCCAGCAATGACATTTCCTCTCTCAAGATCCATTAATGTACTTAAAACATATTTAAATCAGTTCATGTGAGTACAGTAGTTCAATATTAATATTATAAAGCGACGAGAATATTTGAATATGAAGCTTAGGAGTGTTATGAATCTTTCGTGTCGAATCAGTGGTTCGGAGCGCCAAAGTCACATTATTTCAGCAGTTTGGCGGTTTGACACGCCATCCGAATCATGATTCGACACAAAAGATTCATAACGCTCCGAAGCTTAATGAAGCAGTGTTTTGAAATCGCCCATCACTATATAAGTCGTTATTTTGTTTTTACGGGTGTGGAACAGCATGAGGGTGAGTAATAAATGACATTATTTTCATTTTTGTGTGAACTAACCTTTTAACATTTTTCTTCCTGAGTTTCATAAGAGATCTCAAACTGTTTTCAGATTAATCAAGATACTAAAGTTTGTGATTAAAAGTTAGAGATCTCAGTATGAATTCAAACATTCAAATCAATACCAAATGATCTGAGATATGCTATCAATGTTTATAGCACTCTGTATTTGTATTTAATGATGATCCTGTATTTCAACAATTGTCTCAATATGTTATTTTTAATTTAAAGTGCCCATTGTGCTTTTTTTTTTTTTTTTACATTTTACCTTTCATGCAGTTTGTAATATAGCTGTTTGTGAATGTAAAAGGTCTGCAAAGTTTTTCAAAGTGCACGACAAATAAAGTTATTGTCTCTTAAAAGAAAGAATCAGTTCTGATCTGCTGAAACGAGACATAAGTAATTCCAGTGTTGCTTCCTGTTACCAACGTAACAATGTAACAAATTTGCATAATGCCAGCCTATTGTTTTCATTGGCTGCCGCAAACGATGTCTACTTTGACCTTCAAACACTGTAGTTGTAGCTGAGGCCCAAAAGAGTTTGGTTCATGTTGTTGATGTCTAAAAGACACTGTTTTCTACACTGTGAATCCACGTCGCAAAAGATCAAAAGGTTGAGGACTCACACTGGAATTGATACGGGAAAAAACGATGGCATCATTACTGTTCATATCAAGTGCTGAGGAAGCCTCTGGAGCTGAAATTGAGATATGGTAATCGGCGTATCATTTCCGACATGCGCTGTAAGCGGTAGACCAATCACAACAGACTGAGCCATCAGACCAATCAGAGCAAAGTAGACCAATCACAATAAACTTTGTGCTGAGCAGAGTAGGCTGGGATTTAGAGAGACTGAATCTTTGAATGAACTGTTTCAGGCTCTTTGAGAAATTAGATGATGCTGCAGTGTATATTATGAGAAAAAGAAAGTGTCTTTTTTGTTTTGTTTTGTTTTTTACTTTTAATGCATATAAATCTGAGATCGCCGAAACAAAAGTAGGAACATTTAAAACAACATAATGGGGGCTCTGCTCACCAAGACTTCATTTATTTGATCCAAAATACAGCAAAAACAGTAATATTGTGAATGTATGCAAACCCGTAAGCTGCACATAAGGCCGTTTTTGCATTAACTTCAAAATCTAATTATAAAATTAAGATTTACTCCAATTCATTGTTGAAATATAATCATTTATACACAGTGGCTGTCATTTTCATGACTGATTTATTTAAATAATATATAAATAATATATATATATATATATAATGAGAGAGAGATAGAGAGAGAGAGGGGCTAATACAGTGCATATATTAAGCGAAACAGTTCATTTCTCTAGCGAACTAACAAGCTGTGGACTCTGAATGGCTTTTCTGAGGTAAATGCTTTGTAACATATTGTTTACAAGCTGTTTCATTGTGATGTCTTTCCGCCATTGACACACTGATTGAACGATTGCATGAGATAAGACCGTTTTAGTAAATTGTACTGTATCTTTCAACATACCTTCAGATGTTCATTCATGTTTATTCTGTAACTAGTATTAAAGAGGAAGAGATGATCGCGTACACTCGCGCTCACGCTACCGTTTAAACTGAGGCGCCTGTACAGAGATCTGTCACGCCACATCAAAATGCGTCAAAACGGCATTTTCTGTTTGAATTTCATGATTTCGTGGACAGAATTTGAAGGATGACACTTTGGGCCTGTCCACACGGAGACGAGTTTAGCTGTATATGCAAAAATTTTGTATTGTATAGGCGTTTCGTCCAGACGGATCCGTTTTCAGAAGGTGCAACTGCTATTTTTTTAAACCGGGTACCAGAGTGGATAAATCTGAAAACGACGCCCTTTCATTTTCGTGTGTACAACCAATCCATATATTTTGTGAAACGATGATGTCATCACCCCACGTGTCGACCCTAGTCAGACAGTGCTAACAGCACAAAACAACAACAACAATAGCGGACTACATGCTTGTGTTCATGCTGCAGAAGCTACTGAGCCTATTAGCTTTGCTAAAAAAAAGCTTTATTTCTAAGCTTTACTAAAGTTTTATACAGCGCACAAGGTTATGCGCATGCTCCAAGTCTTATTCTCCATTTTTAGTGTATCCCTGTGGCAGAATTACAGTGCCACATACTGATCTGGCATGTATACTACATCATTTTGAGTCGGTTTCAGTGGTTTTGTGTGTATGCAGATATTTCTTGAGACAAGGAAAAAAAAACATTGGATAGGGAAAGCTCTGGCTTTGTGTGGATGTAGCCTTTGTTTCTTATCGAAAGTAGCAAAACACAGAGCTTATTGCGATTATTGGTAGTTAGTGGTGTTTAGGCTACAACTCTGTATTCGTCATATACTGCTTTCGTCTTATCCACCTGTCTTTGTCCATTGTCTTAATTCACCGGGAAATTGTTCCCAAACAGGAGACCTTAAAGTTGCAATGTATACATACTCTTATGTTCATACTTAGTTCAGCCGGCATACACACTCTTATGATTGTCTTTAAAGTCAGAGCAGTGTTTATCTGGCACAAAATAATTTTTAAAATTTAAATCATTAAATTTACTTGAAATAAAACTTAACTCATTGAAAACATAATGATGAAGATTGAGGTATTTTCATGCTAATGAGAAATGTAGTAGCGTAGCTACTTTAAGTTAGTTACTCTCCAACATTAGTGCAGCCCATCTGTGGTGTACGACAACTTCTCTCTCTCTTTCCCACTTATTCTCCCAGAGGTCCCAGTTGTAGCCCAGTTTGTGGTTTGGTTCCAGCATGGTTATATACCTCATCAGGCTCAGAATAGCCCCCAGGGATCCCAACACAGATACTCGTGTTTTCCCCCCACTCCTGCCTTGGGGACACAATCGCTTCATTTACCACTCTCTATTTGGCCCCTGCCAAAAGGGGAAACGGCCAAAGAGAGAGTGAAGGGGCAACATCATGAATTCACTCATTTCACTCACACGTCTCCGTCACCTTGGCTCCGAACATTACCGGCGTGGAGATACGGCTCAATTAAGTGCGTTTCACGGGTTAGACCACCAATCTGCCCGCCAAAATTTTATCAGCGGAAATCTTAGCATGTAATGAATATGGATATTGACTCGGAGATGAACACAAACACACACTCCAGTGCTTCTCAGAACGAATGAGACTTTAGCCAGTATCAGTATTAGACATAGATTCAGGAGCCCAGAGAAAGATTGTTTCTTTCTGCGACAGAGTTCATGGTTTTATTTAAATATGAACTTTATTTCTGCTTGATGCATATGTTTAATTGACGTTCCAACCTTCCAACATTTATTTGGGGATTTTTATGAGAAATATTTGCATTCATATTGAGGTATTTGACTTTAATTGCAGGCCTAGGAACCTTGGGAAATCTGAGCACAGTTTGAGACATTCTTTTCTGAAGAAATTTTTTTTTTAACCCTTCCAGTTCTACCTTTATTGGAAAATCTCATCTGAACTGGAGAGGAGAAACATGTGAGATTGAGTCTTTTTCTCAGTAGAAACATCTTTTCTTTGCATTCAGTCATTCTCATTGTCTTAGAGAAACATTTGAGATATTAAAGAGATCTCATTTTTGTGATTTCCTGTTATCTTTGCACACAAATTCACTTCTTGAGCTTATGATGATGATGTTACTTATTTTTCGCTCATATTAAGATACTTTACAGGGAATTATTTCTTATACACACTGACCTTAAGCTGGTGACAGAAATATTGAAGTGTGAGTTTCTGGCAGGAATTAGTGCAGCTTGTGTGTATCTGATGGAGGGGTTTGGGCATTTCTCTGGCATTTCTTGGGAAACATCATTAAGGAAAAGGTGCTGGGGAGGATTAAACATCAGGCCTTTCACTTCAATTTGTACATCAGTATTTCCTCAAGCCTGTAATATAAAGCGGACATCAAGTTTCAGACTGGCTGGAAAATCACTGGAGACAAAGCTCTGGGAAATAAACAGATCAACAATTTATGTCAGATGTGTAAGAAATAAGAAGTAAACCTCCAGAACATGTTAAGGCTTTAAGGGCAAAGCTGTGCATTGATTTGACAGGACCGCATGTCTGAGGTTTGTCATGATGTGGACTTTCAGTAAAACCCTGTTTTATCCTCTGATTTGGGCATATCTGCCCTTTTGCGTGCATATGTTACAATATACACAGAAAACATAAACCAGGATTTGGCTTTAATGGTATGGTTCATGCAAAAATGAAAATTCTGTTCTGTTTACTCACACTCATGTTTACTTCTGTTCTGTTTACTCGTGCTCCAAACATGTGTGAATTTCTTTCTTCTGTGAAACAAAAAGATATTTGAAAGTAGATGAAAAGAGTCTGTAAAACTCAAACCAAAAAATAAGAAATTTATAATAAAATTGTGTGAGAAACAGACCAAATCTCTATCTATCTATCTATCTATCTATCTATCTATCTATCTATCTATCTATCTATCTATCTATCTGTCAACAATGGGGGGTGGACATCTGTCCCTTTAGGGGGGTCTGAGGGCATTTCAATGTATATGAATGTGTATTTGTGTATACATGTGTGTGTACATGTAGGTGTGTATGTTTGGGATTTGCAGAGGCACACATTTGACCATCATCAACTTTCTTAAGCCACTGAAACAGAATAACACATGGGTCAAATGATAAGAGAGGCAAAAAATATGAAAGTGCTGATTGATTGATGTCTGGCTCTGCGTTTGACAGCGAGTTTCGGATCAGTGTGTTTGATTCCCTCTCTCAGATTGAAGCTCGGCAAATGTGAAGGACAAAAAGGTCACAGATATTCGTCTCCTTCTCTCTCATCTTCCACTGGTTTCGTGAAACTAGTTATAGCACAGTGGTCAAGTGGGACAGCTTTTGCTGTGAGGTGCTTCAACATGCATTCCTTTCTGTATTTTTACATGAGTTTTGTCATTTTCTTTGAGGCTCTGCTACTTTAAAGGGTTAGTTCACCCAAAAATGAAAATGATGTCATTAATTACTCACCCTCATGTCGTTCCACACCCGTACGAACTTTTGCAAATGTCTGATTTGATTTAACATCTTTAGATGGTTTAAGCAAAGACATAAAGAATCTTTAATTAACCCGCTATGTCTGTAAAGACGACTCATGAGATTACTTTTCCTTTTTTATTGTCTCGTCAAACTACTTGACATCACATCACCAAACTGTGTAAAAACATTCTAGCATCAATATCACTCCCCGTTCAAAACCCTTAAAGTAACAGGCGTTCATTCTATCTTATTAATGTAACAAACACATTAAAGTTCTGTCATTTACTCACCTTCAAGTTGTTCCAAACCTGTATGAATTTCTTTCTTCTGCTGAACTCAAAAGAAGATATTTTGAAGAAAATGGGTAACCAAACAGTTGATGGACCCCACTGACTTCCATAGTATGGGAAAGAAATACTATGGAAGTTAATGGGGTCTATCAACGAAAATTTGTCAAAATGTTTTTCTTTTGTGTTAAGCAGAAGAAAGAAATTCATACAGGTTTGGAACAACTTGAGGGTGAGTAAATGATGACAGAATTTTCATTTTTGGGTGAACTATCCCTTTAACTAAACATTAGATTATTAGTCTAATTGAGTATGCATGCAACAGAACCGTATTTGGGGAATCAGAACCCAAATCATTACAGAAAACTTGCACAAGTTTCTCTCCTTAGAAATCTTTAGTAAAAGGGGAAAAAATCATGTGTCAATAAAGAGAAACTCAAGCTGAATTTATAATGCATCATAACCAACATCCATTGAGAATCAAACTGAACAATTGCACTTCATAGAGAGGACAGAAACACAGTCTGTTTGTGATTCTGGAGAGTTTGTAAGTGCAGTAATGTGTGAATGTAATTCATGATCGATTGTTTAAAAGGGCTGAAATCAAGGTCGTGTGCTGCCTGGCTCATAGATAGTTTAATCACAGTGATCTCCATGTCCATTCATTTCTCAAGCTTTCCTGAAGATTAGCTTCTTGTGGTGGTCAGAAATGTACATTTGAAAGGACTTTAATGAATGTAGTAAAATGACTTTCATCACATTATCTCCAATTAGATAGTAGCTCCAATAAAGATTGCACACGTCTATCTGTGTTTCAAAATAGTTTTTTTTTTTTTTTTTAACCTATACCTCTCTTTGTTTCTTTCTCTCTCTGTGACTTTCTTCTTTGTGGCAGTTTAAAAGATATAGAAAGATAGAAACATGGGAATTTTGTATTTCAGGCACTTTTTTTCAGAGGTTCAAAGACTCTTTCATACTTCAGTTAACTATAACGAAATGACCTGACTTTTTTATATATATAAAGGCAAACAGCAGCATGATTAGCTGATTTTAAAGGGCTAGTTCACCAAAAAATGAAATTTCTGTCATTAAGTACTCGCCTTCATGTCGTTCCAAACCCGTAAGACCTTCGTTATTCTTCGGAACACAAATTAAGATGTTTTTGATGAAATCCAAGAGGATTTTTTTTTTTTTATCCCCAATAGAAAGCAAGCTAATTACCGTCATTCAAGGTCCAGGAAAGTACTAAAGACATCATTAAAATAGTCCACGTGACTACAGTTGTTCAACCTTAATCTTATGAAGCGACAAGAATATTTTTTTTCTGCACAAAAAAAAAACAAAAAAACTTTATTCAGCTAATTCTCTTCTACCCTGTCGGACTCGTACACGGTTGACGCAGTGAATGCAGTTCAGTGCTTCCATGTTTACGTCCGAACGCCGGTCGTAAACGTGTAAGATGTGTTTAATACTTTCCGGGATCTTGAATGACGGTAATTATGTTGCTTTTTATTGGGGATAAAAAAACCTCTTGGATTTCATAAAAAATATCTTAATTTGTGTTCCGAAGATGAACGGGTTTGGAATGACAATGACAGAAAATTCATTTCTTTTCAGCTAATCCAGGTGGTCAAGGACAATGGTGGTCAAAATTCATTTACGTGTAACTGTGTGTTATTAAAATATTTTTGCAATATATTATTTATTATATAATATTTAGTGATGCACCCAAATTGACATTTTGGCTGATACTGGAAACCAGAATATTCTATCAGTCTGAAATTTATATTTATATTTTTAAGCAAATAAAAACAAAAACAAAAAAAAACTTACTTTTATAAAATTAAAAAAAAAAAAAATCACAAAAATAACAAAGAATTAAGAAAATGCATTAAAAGGTTTTATAGGCTCTGAGAAAACGATTTTCAATATGTAGGCCAACTAGAAATATTGTGGCCATTTATAATTTATTGGCTTAAATATATCACTTTTATTGACCGATATGACCGCTGATATATCATGCCTCCCTAATAATATGGAATGACCAAGTGACTGTCATGAATGGGAATGTTGACAGATAGCTTTTACCATGGTTCATAGACATCCTAGTTGTAGTCATGGCAGACTTTAAAACTTGCAGTGAAATATGGGAACGTACCAGTCTCACTAGCAACTATCCCGATCTGTGACGTCAAAAGCAGTGGACTGAGAAAACCAGTCCATATGCTTCTGCATTTGAATGATAGTGTAGTGTAACCAGGCCTTTAGCATGGAAACGTGCCGATCCGGATCTGAGGTGTGAACGGGTCAGTGGCCGTGTGGTCACAGTGAATGGGCCGCAGCGTGTGATTGCATGTGTCTCTGGTGTTCAGGCGTGTGTGGGTCCATGCGGTTCCCTGTGGACTCTTTGTTCAGCACCTATCGGCATATCAGCAGAGAGTCCTTCAGCCTGGGCCTCTAATGCACCATGTATGGCTTTGTAGAAGCAGCCAGGATTGTGGGCAGTGCTGGGCAGCAGGATAGCTGCAGGCCTTCTCTGCAGTCAGTGGATTAGAGGTGGCCTGCTTTCACACACGCACACACACACACACACCGGTGTGAAATCGGGCTCTGCTCTCCTCTCCTCAAATGCTAAAGCCTCTTCCCGACCATCTGTAAAATCCTCAAACTCTGTGTCTAAGTTGAGTTCAGAGTCCAATCTCCACTGCCAAAGCCTGAGAGAGAGAAAGAGAGAAAGATAGTTGAGTGACATTGGATAGAAAGAAAAAGAAAGAGTGATTGAGGTTATGTGTGAAATGGCATACTAGCACTTACTACACACAGTTTGGATATCAGAGGTACCCTTAATTTGCAACCAAGTTGCAACCGATACCACTGTTTCTACAGTATCAGAAAGTAAAGTATGGATTTTTATTTCTGTTTACTTAATTAAGAAATGCTTAAAGGCTACATGACAATGTTTTAATTTAATTTCTTAATATTTATATATTAATGTTTTACTTATATGTATATGAATATACATAAACATGAATATTTATATATTAATTTACATAAACATTTACATTTTTTAACTTTGTTAATGAGTGTGTTCAGTAACTTACAGAAATTTAATGCCAATGAAATTTAAATTTAATGTTAACATGAGATTTAAAAAAAATATTGTGTAAAAACAGTAAATTACATTTAGTAGTATTTTGCATTTTTGTCATGTGATAGCCAAACGTTTCATTTTAATTGGTGCTGTCAAATCGATTAACATTCATCTAACATTAAAGTTTGTGTTTACATATATATGTGTGTGTGTGTGTATATACATACACTTATATTATAGATGTGTGTGTGTGTGTATGTATGTATGTGTGTGTGTGTATATAATATATATATATATATATATATATATATATATATATAATATTATTATAGTAATCGATTAATCACGATTAATCGCATTAACAAAAGTTTGTTTACATAATGTGTGTGTGTATATATGTGTGTGTATATATATATATGTGTATGTGTGTGTGTGTGTGTGTGTGTGTGTGTATATATATATAATTTTATGTATAACAGTTTCTATAACTTCTAGTATGTTTGACACAGAATATGGTCAACTTGAGCGCATTGCATTATGGGAAATAGTGTTTCAGTCATTGTGCTCTGTTGAACTACACACTATGTTAGATATAATAATTAGTACCACTTTTGTATAATATTTTGTACAGAAAAAATACAGTATTTCATACTGCAAAAATAGTACAAGTATGTAGTATGCTATTTCAAACAGAGGCATGGAGAATAAATAAGAAAGTACAGAATTGAAATGATTGGGGTAAAAAGGACGATGTTGATTAAAGAGAGACTACTTACAGCATGCAAAATGAGTTCAGATTATGGGTAACAGGATATGATGTCTCTGGGACTTCTTTTAAATAAATAATTGTATTTTAAATAAATGTAATAATAACAAATAAAGTAGTGCAAACCATACATTTTGACCTAAAACATCAATATGAATTTTTGTCATTTTTGTGTAGATACGAACTGTATTTAAGAATACTGGTTTGTAAAATCAGAAAGTAATGGCTTGTGTTTGCTGTGAAGTTGTACAGTTTACAGAACATTTTCTTTTTCTCCTTATGCACATGCTGATTTTTTTTATAATGTTGTTCGTAATGGTGTTATGTTTCATGATCGCCTCAAAATCTAGATCTGTGCTTTGAGACGAGTAGCTGAAATGAGTCCGTCTTTTCAGACTCTCGCATCCATTTCACGGCGCTTTGGCAGTCAGACTTCTTCTGTGGTTAAGCTGGGTGCATTTTTTCCATATTTTGACATTTGTAAGTCAATGGTAACACTCCTCAACGTCAGTTCACTCTACAGCTGTGTCGAGAAGTGGAATAAAAGAGTCCATCATAATCAGGACACAAATTATGTCCTCTGTTTTTTTTTTTTTTTTTTTGGTCTGTGGCTTTGGAGTTGAGATGCATGTCTAATCTCTGGTGATTGTGTGGCATTTTGGAGGGGGGCTGGGGGGGGGAGGGTCGAGGGGGAACATTGGCCTTCATCTCGGCCAGCACATCAGCTTTCTATCCTCAATGTGAATCACGCTGTCGCCGGACTCATCAGAGATGGAACGTTGATTGCTTTTTGACACCCCTCCAGCATGGACTCGGTCCTGCATACATCATCCAATTTGAACACACCCAAAGTTTGGTGTGTGTGTGTGTGTGTGTGTTACTTCGCCTTTTTCTTCCTTAAAGACTTTGATTCCAAGTGCTCTGACACTGTGTGTGTGTGTGTGTGTGTGTGTGTGTGTGTGTGTGTGTGTATGTGTGTGTGTGTGTTTGGCGTTGAGGTTGATATTATTGTGTTGGTTTTTCATTTTCAGAAAATTGCAAGACATTTTAATGCCACATTTTTCCTTCTTATAAGTGAAAGCAGAATGTGTTTGTCACATCTTATCATCTGTCACATATCTGAGGAAAAATTTATCTGTTTTGAATTTAGTGGGACATAGAGCTGTGTTTATGAAAACCATTTTTAAATCACATATGAAACCAGTTATGTAATGCTTGCTGCTCTCTCACTGAAAGTGTTGACTTTTTGGCCCTTTATTAGGTGGATGTCACATTTCAAATGGTTTTATTTGTAAAAATGGTGTTTTATTACATTGCATTTGCGTAATTCAAGACTAAAGGGATGTTTAAAGGCACAATATGTAAGATTTTTGGAATAAAATATCCAAAAACCACTTGAACAATGTGATATTTTGTTGACTTGTGTACTTACATTATCCCAAAAGTTTCCAAGAATGTTTAAATCCAGAGAAATAAGCAATTTTAACCAGGACGCAGACCATGTCTGTGCGTCGCCTATCAATTACATCATACCTGCATTACCCTCAATTTCTGGTTTTATTTTGTAGAAACCATAGAAACACCAAAGACGCTTTAATATATTATGTGTTTTATTAGACAGGTGAGCAGCTGTCTGGATACATTCATCAACAGAAATCTAATCATTGTTATATAGCTCAACAGTCTTATTGTTTAAATCTCGTTTTCTTGATTTACAGCGAGTACCATGTATTACCATGCCTAATATCGATCTAGCTTACTGCAGTGTGCAACAAGTGTCTCATAGTAGCCGCCGAGTAAAATTATAATAACTTTTAACACACAAATGTATCTAATATGATAAAACAGCACTGCATTACCCCACATGCGCATGCAAAATCCTTTTTTACTCTCCGAATTAAACACGCAATGTATTAAGGTCATGTGACAAACAATGTAGTAAATACTTTTTGAAGCATTTATCATTGTATTCAAACTATTTTACTTGCTTTTTTTTTTTAGCAGGTAGTACACTAGGTTTTCATTCTGAACACAGCCTAAGTTTGTCACTTACTGCTGAAAGCATGTATCATGTCCTATTCGGATGATATTTTTAAGAGAGTTCAATTAGGAGAGGAGCAAAATTAGGTTAATACCACAGGGCTTAACAACAAACATCTGTTTTATTTTAAGCATTGACCAATGGGACATTGAGCTTTGAATGAGTTCGAGAGCTTAATTTGAGTTTCCTCCTACTAATGTCCCCCAGGTATGCAAATGAGCTCTTTGTAATTGGTGGGCGTAACAAAGGGGAGGAGAGTCTCTTAATTAGGCAGCACAAATGAGTGCGTGTTATCCAGCCTGCTTTAATAAAATTACTGCAGACAGAGCATGTCACGCCTCGCTCATGCGAATAACCCTTCGCATAAGATACAGGTCACATACTTGAGCAGGACAGTTTGGACTTATTCTAGTTTCATATAATATCACTGCAAAAAGCACTCTTTATCAGTATCTGTGCATTTATGTTTGCATTATTCTTTTGCTTTTATATTTATATTTTCATTTATTCAGAAGCTTTTATTCAAATCCACTTATAGATTAGGAAGGCTACAACACCACTGAATTAATACCTTTTGATATTGATCTGAAAACCTAAAGCACACTGTAAAAACCCAATAAGTTACAGTAACTCAAACCATGTGAGGAAAATGATTGCCTTAAATGGTTTAAGTTCATCAAACTCAAAGTAATAAAGTTACATAAGACTAAGCAAAAACTAACATTGGTGCACAGGTGCCTCTCATTAACAATCACATCACCAGCATCCCTTCGCTCCCATAGTTCTCAGCCTCGCCCAACTCATCATAATGTTCATTACATACAGTTAATTTACATAAACATCACATTCAGATCTTGGTTAAATGTTAGTACGCAAATAATGCATGCTATTATAACTATCAAAGAGACTGTCATTATATACTTGCATATATATAATCAAACAACATACAGTATATATGGTCTTAAAAGTTCGGCAGGCCATCCTCAACCTAACCACAGGCTCTACTCTTCACCATGTAAATCCCAACATAACACAACATTAAACACTAACTTATGTCTACCTATTTTAATCTTGTGCAAAAACACAAAAAATAACACTTAATTTCAACATTTATTTTCCTTATACAGTCTGACGCAAAGCATGCTGGGAATTAGAAATCTGCTGCAACTCAATCATATTAAGTTCAGCTTACTACAATCAAATTTTGAGTTCACGTAACTTTCTTCTATTAAGTACAGTGAACTTTCATTATTATTTGAGTGAAACGAACTCAATTCATTTAATTAATTTGACTGTTCGTTTTCACAGTGCAGAGGTCAATGTGATGGCAGTGGTAGCTGATTTTAACTCTGGTTGTATCGAAACCTAGTAAATGTAAGGCCTAATTAAAAAAAGTTGAAACTACAGTTGTTTTTTGTCTGTACAGGAGTTTTTTGATACACAAGTGAATACAAACCTTAAAGTTATTCAGAAAGATAACCTCAGGAAGTTTTCTCTCAGGACAGGAGACAAAATGACCGTTGATAAACGCACATCCTGATTTTGCCGAGTTAGGCGCGTTCCTGTGTCAACATATTTTGTTGATCCTGGAACAACATTCCTGTCCGAAAAAATATATCATAATCATATCCCTACCCATAATGTGTCCCTAAAATCAGAAGGAAATGATAGGTGAATAACACTGATGTAGAAGCACCTAACCCTGGTTGTAAGCCTAAACTTATTCCTCAAATCTGATTGGTTGATTGGAATGTTGTTCCAGGATCAACAAAGATATTGTTCCAGGAACATGATGTACTTGGTGAAATCAGGTTCTGTATTGAGAAACTAATCTGGATTAATCCAGTTTGGCAAACCAGTAGTTGGTTACTATTACCCAGCAGGTTGTGTAGTTTGTAAGGAGGTGCATCATTTCTACTTTCAGTGAAAGTTAACCCAGCAAAAAAGTGACGCAACAGGTAGAACCCACCAGTCTGGGGAAAAATAACCCAGCAAATTTTAGAAAGTACATATTTTACCAAAAGAAGTTCAAGGCTTTAAATAAAACAACTGATATTCAAAGTTAAGACAAAATGTATTTAAACATTTTTTTGGGAGGATTGTCAGACAGAACACTTTTTGAATCTGATGGCTCTTGATCTCCGATAGCATTGTTGGATATTAAAGTGTGGCAACACAATTAATTCAGAATCCCAGCAGATGTTTTAGGTCATCCAGTTATTGTTTAGCTACTGTATCATGAATACTGAGTATCCTTAGACATTTGACATACTGCTTTTTGCATACTTTGTAGCAGAAGCTACACATATTCAGATGCAGGGCTTGACACCCGTTGGTTAAAAGTCATTGCAAAAATGGCTCAGAAAAGTGAAGTTAGTTCAGAGTTCATTTTATGCCACTTGGTTTGATGTTTTGTTATCTAATGCAATGACATTCACAAATTTTAAAGTGTGGCTTAAGTGTCCAAATACTTTTTTGAGGCCACTGATCTGCACATCTTGGGTCTGTCACTAAAAGCTTTTGCAGGTTCTTTCAGGAGCACAGGTGCTCTTCTCTGAGCTGGAGCCGTGTTTCTGTTGCTCCACGTGTTAGAAACGAGAAAAAAATAATAACACAAAGTGCAATATCGGCTTCAACAGGAATCATGCTGCTGTTTCTCCTCTTAATCTCGACACTGATCTTAATTCCAATAAAACGTTTCCTTTTTTCCAGACCAGGAGGCACTCCAGTCATGTTTCTGTGGTCATACTTTATTGAATATCATTTTAGATAAGAATATAATCCTTTCAGCCAGATGATGTATATTGACCAGCTTTTTTTTTTTTATCAATAATAGTGTACAAGGCTAGAGACCTTTAAAGTGGAGTGTGAGTTTGTATCAGTGTGTACTTGTGTGTCATTTCATACTCTTGACTTCTGATCTATTGCAATAAACCCATATGATCTGGTAAGGAGGGTCTTGTATTACCCTGAAGGGGTTTATTTGATGATAATGACCTGCTGACTGTACATTACCCTGCTTTTTATGTGGCTTTTTACCAAATAAGTCAAATACTATGATGGGAATAGAATGAGACCACAGATCAACATAAGAGACTAGTATAGTAATGTAGGAAATCAGTTGCCTGGGGCAACAGTCAATTATACAGTTTAACAGTATTATACAAAAATATCTGACCGCAAGATGCCAGAATTGACCAATCATTTTGATTGATATTAGGCCTAGTCACATCTTCTGTTGTTGATGACTAGTTTAAGTGGTTAAATAGTTAAGGTGTGGTTTATGTGTTTATGGTGCTGCTCTAGGTGAGGTCTCGATTTACAGCATGCGTGTCAGGCAGTGTTTTTTATTTACATTACACAACCTTTTAAAGGTGTAAATGTGTAATTTCTGTGCCACTAGCAGCACCAAATGAAATCTATTTCTTACAAGTCAACCAATAGTAAATAGCATAAACAAAATGCTATGTTATTTATTGTGTATAAAATAATAAACAATAAATTGCCTGTCTATATATTTAGCCTGTCTGTCTATCTAGTCTGTTTGCCTGTCTAGTCTGTCTGTCTATCTAGTCTAACTATCTAATAATAATTAATAATTCCTTACATTTATATAGCGCTTTTCTGGGCACTCAAAGCGCTTTACATATTGAAGGGGGAATCTCCTCAACCACCACCTATGTGCAGCATCCACCTGGATGATGCGACGGCAGCCATATTGTGCCAGAACGCCCACCACACACCAGCTTATTGGTGGAGAGGAGACAGTCTGTCTAGTCTTTTTAGTCTGTCTATCTAGTCTATCAAGTCTATATAGTCTGTCTGTCAGATAGACAGACTAGATAGTCAGAGAAGACAATCTAGTATTTTTATCTTTCTAGTCTGTCTATCTATCTGTCTGTCTGTCTTTCTATCCGTCTGGTATGTCTATCTATTTAGTCTGTCTATCTAGTCTTTTTAGTCTGTCTATCTAGTCTTTTTAGTCTGTCTATCTAGTCTTTTTAGTCTATCTAGTCTATCAAGTCTGTCTGTCTGTCGATCTAGTCTATTTAGTCTGTCTGTCTATCTTTCTAGTCTATTTAGTCTGTCTGTCTGTCGATCTAGTCTATTTAGTCTGTCTGTCTATCTTTCTAGTCTATTTAGTCTGTCTGTCTGTCGATCTAGTCTATTTAGTCTGTCTGTCTATCTTTCTAGTCTATTTAGTCTGTCTATCTGTCTATCTAGTCTATTTAGTCTGTCTATCTGTCTGTCTATGTAGTCTATTTAGTCTGTCTGTCTGTCTAGTCTATTTAGTCTGTGTTTCTAGTCTATTTAGTCTGTCTATCTGTCTATCTAGTCTATTTAGTCTATCTATCTGTCCATCTATGTAGTCTATTTAGTCTGTCTGTCTGTCTAGTCTATTTAGTCTGTGTTTCTAGTCTATTTAGTCTGTCTATCTGTCTATCTAGTCTATTTAGTCTATCTATCTGTCCATCTATGTAGTCTATTTAGTCTGTCTATCTTTCTAGTCTATTTAGTCTGTGTTTCTAGTCTATTTAGTCTGTCTATCTGTCTGTCTATCAAGTCTGTCTATCTGTCTGTCTATCTAGTCTATTTAGTCTGTGTATCTATCTATCTAGTCTATCAAGTCTATCGATCTAGTCTGTCTATCTATCTAGTCTGTCTATTAATAATGAATATGGTTCATTTTACCATTTTGAGAATTTATTTATAGAAAATAATTATATTATTTATTTTTACGCACAATAAATAATATTTTATAACAATTAATACAAAATAAATATTGTAAAAATAAATTTGGTAAAAATATGATTGCTTGACTTTTTCATTTAACTTAATGCTGAAAATATCAGGTTAATTTCTCATTGTCAGCAGTGCTCAAGTTTAGTCCATTTCTGTGTTTTTAAACCTTTATTTTCATTGCAGTGAGTCAGAGATATAGCAGAGCCGGGCAGGGGTGTCTTTAACAAAATGCTGTCCTGGTATTAGAGTCTGGGTAGGGCAGAAAGCTTGATCGTCTGCTGGTTGAGTGAAAATCATCATTGTTACTGTTATGTGACTGCATAAAGTTGGTCTTGTTGGATATGACCACAGGACAGGACAGAACTTATTGTCCAGTGCTTTTGTTTCTGTTGACTCATAGGGGAAAAAAAACATAATATCTCAATTGTTTCTCCTGGACAATAATGAGATGAAATGGAGAGCAAATGGGGTCTGTATGTCAGAGTTTGATTGTGTTGATCACTTCTTGTGGTTGGCTTGAGATTGATCCAGATTGGAAAAGTTCGTCGTGGCAGATGTCCCTGTGAGAACCCACACTGAGGTGACATCTCACCCCAAAACTTCACCCAGGAGGAGGTCAGAATGTGTGTTTTCCTCCAATTAACATCAAAATCTGTTCACCAAACCCTTTAGTTCTAGCATAACCCTACTCATACCTTCTCATATCCTCTTACTGTATCTCTCCTGCTGTGTTTTCCTCTTTTATGCCGCTTTTTGATCTGTGAGACCTGTCTGGTATTAAGGCCATGCAACCTGAAATTCCCAGTATTGGCTTCTAGGCAGTGCATCTTTGCGGATTTTGGGCAGAGAGCTTTTTCTAATGCCGTTATCCTGTGTTTCGAAGCGCTGCCGTTCTCTACCCTCAGACGACTGAGGCTTGTAGACCCGGCATGTTATCAGCACCAGATGAGCGTTGACTTCAGCCTTTTAATGTACGGTAGAAAGAGAGAGAGAGAAACTAATGAGAGCCATAAAGCACCTACTGGATAAATAATTAGGCTGCTTCACAAAAATCCTGCCTGAAAGGAAAAAAAAAAAAAAAACTTTCTTTTTCTTCTGAAGTCAACAGTGTCAGTGATTTCTGAGGTGTTTTTCTTCTTTCATTGCTACTGTAGAGGATTTTCTTCGATGTATTTTTGTCTAAAGACTCTGAAGGTTGACTGCATTGAATAATGAATGTGTATCACTAACAAAAGCACATTTAATCTGAATATCTACAACCCTGAATAATCACGCAGGGAAATATTTCCCTTTGACAGGCCATTTATGAGCTAATCCTTCAGAAAGATGGTTATTAAACATGTAGATTAAAATGTTTGGAACATGTCTGTATATCCTGTTGCAGTTGTTTTTGTTCAGATGATAAATATTACATCAAACTAGATTTGCATGTCCTGAAGGAAATATCTGCACTTGCAAGGCAGTAAAATGAATGTTTTAAGTAAGTTTAGGTTTTTTAAGCTTTAGTTAATTGTTGGTTCCTCTTCATCATGACAACGGCACAAGAATGCCCTCTGTGCCTGATTTTTCATGCTATTTTGAGTGTCATGACAACTTATGATAGACAGATATGTCAAGTGGGCATATTAATTAGCAGATATTTGGCAATTATAGGAGATTGTTAGCATCAGCCGATAACTGTGTCCTATTGGTGATTAATAGAAGTGGTTGTTTCACCTTATGTAAGTTCCAAAATAAATCAAAAGCATTGTGAATGATACACATATTTTGTATTTTTTAAAATTTGTACATTTTTAATATCGTGCTTGTACGCATTTTTTATGCATATATGCAAAATGCTGTCATTTTATTCATTTTATTTCCTGTCATTAATAGGGATTTATCAATCATCAAAACAATGATCATATGTGATGTGAATTTTTACTATCAATGTGATAGATTTTAGTAGTACCTTGCTGTTTGATTCCTCAGATTTTTAGACAAATTTTTTAAACATGATTTTTAAAAGAAGAAAATAGAGATGCACACTTATTAATATAGTTTTGCAGAAATAGCAGAGACACTTTATGATTTTTTTTTTTTTTTTTTTTTTTTTTTTTATGTTTTGAGTTTTCTGTTTTATGGACTTTTTAAAAACAGGGCCTCTATTAGTAATTATGGAAGATGTGGCGAATTAAAAAAGGTTGACCACTAATAAGAAAGCGACAAAATCTAAGGCAGCTCTAATGCTCATTAAGAAAGAAACGGCCAATCATAATTCAGTATGCTAATATTACAGCAGTGTTGGGGAGTAACTAGTTACATGTAACAGAGTTATGTAATTTAATTACAAAATAAATGTAACTGTAATCACTTACAGTTACTGAGAAAAAATGTGTAATCAAATTACAGTTACTTATGAAAATGTTAACGATTAAGTTACATCTGAATATTTTCTGTAAAAAGCTAGGATGAATAGATTGAATAATATTAGCTTGTTTAACTGATTTCTTTCCCAAATTGCATTGACTGCTCTAAAATATGAGACACCAATGTTTCAGGAGTTTGGGACACAGAATAGGACACATGCTTATTCAATTGTTTCATTTCCTATTTGGGTTTATGCTTTATTTTTTAAGATTAACATTTTTTTTCCAAGGCATCGTTAGATGCCAGTATTTCCTGTCATAGGTATGCAAAGATTTGATTTCAAAAACATTATCATAGCTATTAAACTATTTCTTGTTATGATTTTAAATCTGTATTTAACCTGTGAATGATCTTTCAAAATTTTGAAAGTCTGACTATAATCAGTGTTGAGTACTACTGTAAGGTTAACCCTGCCTGGTTTAAATGTTTGAAAATGATTAACAGCTGAAAACAGTTGTTAGAAATTTAGAAAAGTAATCAAAAAGTAATAAAAAAGTAATCAAATGAAATAGTTACTACTTATTACATTTTAAATAGGGTAACTTGTAATCTGTAACCTATTACATTTCCAAAGTAACCTTCCCAACACTGTATTACAGTGATGTCATTCATTTTGGATAGTGTTTTAGAATTCAAAAATGTTTCTTAAATATTGTTAAAGAATAGTTTATAATACCTCAGAAAGAAATGATCTGCAAAACAGTGTTTGGGGTCTGTACATTAAGCAATTCCAGCTGAGGTAATTGGGGAAAAGAAAAAGAATAAGGAATTTCAATGCAGTCCTGCCTTGCAAGCACTCAAATGAGCTTACTGTATACAGTGCTCACAAATACACATACACAAACACAAGAGAGGATAAATGAGATTGTTTTATCAGATCATTTTGATCAAAAGACATCTGACTGTTAACATGTGATCTGTACAGGCTTAATATGCGTCACATTCAGACTTTTTTTTTTTTTTTACATGTGCCGGGTCCCTCAGGATCGACTGCTATTGTTGTCATGCTCTACAGAGCGTTCGCATTCCCATTGTTCTAATACTCTTCCGACAGCTTCAGAAGAGGGGGATAGAATGGAGAGAAAGAGTGACATTATCCTCGCCGTCTTTGATGGCGACTCGTGTTTCGGCACTAGCTAATCTGCTGCTCTAATCTCCCCAGAAGATAGAAATAAACAAGCAGGTCTGTGAACGAGGTACCGCGCATGGGTGAACTGCAGGAGGATTATGGTAATTTTTAAGGGATAAGTAGCAGTATTTGAAACCTGGCTGTTTTAATAGGGAAGTTGCTTTTAGTAGGTGAGAATTGGGGTGTTTTTCCTGCGTACTTAAAACCTGAATCTTTATCGTTCTCTGTTTGCAGATTGTCAAATGCTTTTCGATATCCTTTGGCCTCCGTGATGCCAGTTGGCCAGTCGAAGGACAGAGAAACGCGTTCAAGCCTCCAAAATTTGGAAAGTCGGAAATCAATTACGAGTCGCAGCTCAAATGAAAGGCAAGGCACCGTTCGACTTAAAAGTCAGGCTGGCTCGCCTTTAACCGGGTCCATTACAAAGGGAAAAGGAAATCACACCGCATACCTGATCCACCAAAAAAGGCCTTTTGAAATGTGTTGCTGGGTGGCATCCAGCCTGGCAAACGCGGCGGGCATCGATGGCGCAGCCCCTGGGCGCGAGGATGCTTGGCCCAAACGCGACGGTCCTGGGCACGTATCAATGGGCACTGGCCCATCCGCTGGGAGCTCCTAAGCCATGCTGTCTGAAGGAGAACCGATGGGCTTGGCAGCACATGTGGGCATGCGGCGCCTGCCTGCGTGGGCACCCGATGTTATCGCCTTGAGCCACCGAACGCGCTGCCCACCTCTCTGAGCCCAGCCCAGCTGACCTCCCTGACTGCGGCTCACACAAAACGCCTTCCTCAGAACTTTCCGAACTAGCTTTGCTTTCGCATGCATTTATTTTAGTACACTTTTTTTTTTTTTTTCTTTTGGTGCATGAATAAACACGAAATGCAAAACAGTCCAAACGGCCTTTAGATGCAAAACTAAGCGTGTCATGTGTCACGCTAGCTACGCGCTTTCCTCGCATTGGATTCGCTTGGAAGCGACCGTGAATGTTAACTTTAAATGAAAATACATAACCTTTGCTGAGAAGCCAACAGGGTTTTTTTGAACCGCACAAAAACCTGGATGGAGAGCGAGCCGATGAAAGCGTCAGGCGGTGGGTGGGTGAAAGCGTGGCCCCGCGTTCGCTTTAAAAGAAACTCTGGGCGGAGGTGAGGGGCGCGCTCTCTCTGCTCAACTGTCTCTGGAAGACTGCTGCCAGGACATATCTTTTGTCTTCCATTATCTTTATTTTCTTATTATTTAAAATGGCCGGATTTTTTCCTCTCCTTTGCTCCAGCGGTCTTTTTTGATATCCATTTAGATTGGAGCTTCATTAAAAAAGCTCAGACAATAGAGTGACTTCTAATTAAGAGCAGCAGCATCTGGCCTCTGGCACTGTATCCCAGTGTTCCATCTCTTTTGCTGGGGAGAATTCATTTGTTTCTTAATTAAGAAAAACACCAATAGCGTGAAAAATCTGCTTATGTTACCTGAATCCTAATTAGTTAAATAGTGAGTGGAAAAACACATTCCAGTAGCCCTAGAAATGAACTCGGCACTGATAAAAAATGAACTAGCCTCGCATAAATCGAAGCCGGATGGAAAGTGTGCCGTCATTACGGCTAAGACAATATGCAAACTATCTTCAAAGAAATCAAATTGCCGGAATGTTTTCATTTGCATGCATTAACCATTAACATAATGAGGGGAAGTGACACCGGACTCGGATCGCGCGTCTGCTCGGATTGATAACTCCTACGTCTGCAAATAGTCTTTTCCGCCGAGCGCAAGCAGTCAGATCGGCTGTGAACTGCGAGCGTGCGCGTGCAATCAAATAAAGCCGGGCGCCGTCCTCCCTGGGAGGAAAACCAGGGTCTGCGGACATGTTGCGCGGAGCACTTATCAATCCCATAGCGGGCAGGCAGCCAAAGTGCGACAAAATGCGACTGTTTTCAAATCCAAAACTGTTTTTGCTTTTTGCTACATGCTATTGCGGCCGATCAGCCTCTCAGGTCAAATGATTCAATTAAGTGTCTGTTTATGGCTGATACCAAAGCTGGGTGTCGTCTTCACTTATCACCTTTTTTGCAGATCAGTGTTCTCCCAGAATGCCACAGGAGAGATTGCTGGGGCTGTAATTAAAATGGCACGGAGACAAATTTGACGTAGGGGCTAACAAGCGGGAGACGAATCTGAAGCGGGGGGGGGCGAAAGGAGGAGGAAGCATTTAGAAATGCTGTTAGCCAATTAGGAAAAAGAGCAGGTTTGAAAGAGGACCGTGGACTCGACATTGGCTCTTTATGTCAACATGTGATCGGTCCTTTAGCACTTAGTTTAAATAGTTTAGTACTGATTAAATAAGGTCAGAGACTTTTGATTACACCTAACTGGGAGTCTAGCTAAATGCCTGGTCTTGGGCGGTTGATGCGTGTGGCCCTGTTTGGATGTGGCCGGGACCCCCGCTGTGCTACATTTGATGCTCGATTGGCAGGAAACAGACACACGTGTTCCCTGTGTCTCGTGGCAGCCGTACCTTTCACCATGTGACTTCTTTCGGAAGCCTGAAAAAAAGAAATCCAATGCGACAATAAGTAGCAGAAATGCAAGATGAAAAAGAGACAGAATAACAAGAAAGAGCCGTTACAAAAAACGTCTTTGGATTTTCAGGGCTGAAATCTTCTGCTGGCTTTTGACAATTTGCATTGTTATCGCCGATAAGGCTGATGTTTTTCCTCAGCTGTACATTTCCGTGTGAAATATTTCAAGTGTAAACCGAGCGAGCGTTCCCTTAATGAGCAGGGGATCCGGTCTCTTGCCGGGATGGAGTCTTAAGTAGCGGCTTGCTGCTTTGGATGTCTGATATCTGAATATTTAAAAGAGTTTCAAGCTCATCTGCAAATGTGATTTGCACATATCACACTTCTGCAGTCGTCAGGCTGCCACATCGGCGGGCTTCTGAGCAAAGACGAGAACACAGGGAGAGAGAGAGAGAGAGAGAGAGAGTCGAGGGGGAGATGTTGCACATATGGGTTGCTATTGATGTATTCCAGTCCTGACCTAATTTAACTCCCCGCCAGCGAGCTCATATGCATACTGTACATTTGCTAAATTAGAGAGTGCAAACCTTGCCTTTCTCCTGGAGACAGGTGTAAACAGCATTGTTGTCATAATGCGGCCGCAGTAAATATGATAATTGTACCACGATGCAATGGAGCACAAAATAATTTGGCCATCATTTTGATGCCCGGGGGCCCAGGGGATCGCCCTCCGGAAGGAAGACGGCCCATTGACATGCGGCACACGCAGTGATATAATTATGGCTGCCCATCTTTGTTCCTCGCTGGCGTCTTCGCACTGCACTAGTAATTTGCTTGTAATATGGAAGCATTTAGTAAAAAAGGAGGCTGTGATATTTAGGTTGGAGGATTCTCAGCATACTGGAGATTGACGGCATTATAATGGAATGAGTCTGTGTCGCAGAGCTTCAAGCTGTTATATAAGAATAGTGTTACATGCAAATCTTTTAAACAATAACGATTTATTAGTTATTTAAATAGCTAATTATTATTATTATATTTATAATAATAATAATTTTATGTAATATTATTTTAGTAATATTAGATTTGCTTTTAATTCAATTTAAATATTTTTCAAAAAATATATAATATTTTATTCAAAATATTGTTCAATAAAAGTATATTTTCTTATTTCATTTATATTAGTAAATGATTCATTATGAAGAAATCTTGAATGATGAGTAAAGAATATTATGAAGAATGTAATATATATATATATATATATATATATATATATATATATATATATATATATATATATAAATATAAAATGTATATAATTATTATATAAAATAATTATATATATAATATAAAATATAATTTAAATAATATAAATATAAATAATAATATAAAATAAAAAAATAAAATATACTTTTTCTTTATTACGTTAAGAAATTATATAGAAGGATAGAATATTAATACAATAATTTCTTACTAAAATAATAATAATAATTAATGATAATAATATCTAATAATAATATTTATTATTATTATTATTAAAATGATTATACTTGTTCTGGAAAAGATCATTAAAGTTTATAAATAAATAGAATAGAATATATTTTAGTACAGTCAGATGAAATTATACTGTTTCTAATGTGCTGGAATGATAGTTATATGCAAACATGAATCATCTAGTGTGCAGTGCTGTATAGTTGCGCTAAGACTTTATTTGCAAACATACTTCAGGCACATCCTATGCTGTCTTATGAGTAGGCTGCAGTACAGACCCTCTGTTAGTGTGTGTGTGTGTGTGTGTGTGCCCTGTCAGGAGGGGTGTCTCTCATGAAGTCTTTTGACATGAGGTCTCTCTCTCCCTAGTTTTAGCTAAAGGTCAATGTTACTGTGGGAGTGTCTCTTTCTCCCTCTGGAGGTGACGTCCCTCTTCCCACACATATGAAACACTTCCAGCTGCTGCCAACTGTAAGGAAATGAATAATACACATAGAGACTGTTCCACATGGGTTTGTGGTTTTACTATAAGTAGGGTTCTGGATATTGGGAGTCATATATAATGATCTGTTTCATCTGACAGTGTATTTAATTTTCCCAACATATTATTAGCCAGTATTACTATAGCCTGGCCATTACAATCCAATCCAATCTTGATTGGTAAATTCAAGTCTCGCAATATATAATTGCTCACTAAAGATTCTGTTTCACTTGGAAATATTGCACATTGCCATATATATATATAGAGTGTGTAGTGTGACACGAAGCCCAGATTTATGTTTAATGTATTATATTAGAATTATAGAAATTATAGAGTTATTTCCACCGTAATAATTTTCTGCTGAGTCATTTAGAAGAGTGATCTAATTACTTATAGTTAAATGATGACTCCATTGTCTGTGGTTATTAGACAACACTCGTGTATTTCATATTTGTTGGGTAGCCACTATTTCATGGCCTTTTTATTGAGCTATTATGAAGCTGTTCCAAAACCTATTGTGCTGCCTATATGTAGACTGCATTTTAAGGCATCATACACTGCAAAAAGATATTTCTTACTCCATTGACAGATATTTTTGTCTTGTTTTTAAGCATAAACGCAATTTTATAAATGTTTCAGAAAGCAAGACTTAATGTGTTTAGTCATTTTCCTTCTCAAGTATTCTTATCAAGGGTTGCAAAGGGGCGGAACATTTCTGGTAAATTTTCAGAAACTTTCCAGAAACTTTCAATGGGAAGTTAAGCTGGGGGATTTTGGAAATATTCCAAGTTGGAAACTTAACAGGAATAAAAGGGAATTAATTGGAAATGTGTGGTAATTTATACAAACTGTATCCTATATAAACATAAATTATAATAAACACTTTGTTTTGGTCTTAAGCAGACATGCATGCAAACTTATACAAATTTTAAAAATTATATTTTTGATTTTGATTTATTTGTGATTTGAACTTTAATAGATGTTTTCATTGAACAAAAAATGCATGAATGTTGCATAAAATAAACATATTCCCTATGACCTATTGAGGGTGTGAAATGCAACTTACTTTGCATTAAATCGGGTTATTATGCTGCAATTTTTTTTCTCCAACTACATTTAAGTTCCCTGTTATAACCTGCAGTTTTTTGTTTTTTTTTTTGCAAATTTCCAGTTTATCCCCATTAATTCCTGTTAATTCCCATATATTCCCATTAATTCCCCATATTTTCCCGTTAATTCCCATATATTCTTGTTAATTCCCATATATTCCCATTAATTCCTATGGAAAGTTTGTAAATTCCTGGAATTTTGAAACCCTATTTGTAATGGAAAACAAGACAATAATTGGCCCTGTGTTCTAAGATACCTTTTTTTTTTGGGCCAAATTTTAAAGCAGTACATCTATAATTCGGGAAAGGCAATCCCATAATGCATTGCATTGAACTCCGTGAATTGAGCTCAGTTCAATGCATTATGACAATGTAAATCCATACTCATATTTCGTTCAGTGCTGAAAAATATTTGAGTATATTTGTGAACTTAGAACATTGCATTGTTGGTTTAACAACAAGCTAACAATAAATTGTACTGTTTTTATAGCTCTTTTTGCTACTCATTTAGAGTGTTCTAAATCAGTCACTTACGAGGTTCAGTGGCAGTCAGGATGCTGCCTTAGAAGCCAGCACTCTATGTAATGCAGTAGACAGCCAGGCAGCTCACTAGGTTTTGAAATCAAGCCATGTGCTTCTAACTCTCTGACGACATTAAATGAATAACAGTGTAATGCAGGAAGACGCATCTCCCCGCGAGTCTCACCGTCAGGATCATTAGAAGTGACACTGGTGCTGCTCTATAAAAGCTGAGTGTAAATACCCTCTGGAGACACTGTGGAGACAGTAGGTGAGGCCTCCAAGGGCCCCTGGCTCCGCTGTTTGAGAAACATTAGGCTGTGAAACTGCAGGAGCGTCTCCAAGTGCTCTGATACATGATGAAATCAACACGAAACCTGAGACTTCGTCTTTGGCGAACAGCCTGCATAAGTGTCTACCCATAGGAAAAAAACATCACTGAGGAAATGTCTTTAATAGACAGCAATGAGATTAAATGGAGATGTCTCCTGCTTCTCAGGTTTTTCTCCTGAGAGAAAACGACCTCAGTAATCTTAAAAACCTCCTTTATAGTTTCAGAATTGATCTCAGCAGTGTCTCAAACTGTGCTCTCAGAATGAACTCCAACATTTATTCTCAGATTATCTGAGCTATACCATCTGTAATCATTTTATACCTCATATGCTTTCCGTATGTCATTTGTGTCTACTTTCATTTTTCCTCAGGGATTTTAAAGGTAAAGTGTGTAATTCCAGGGTGAATAGCATCACTTTTCTTTTATTGGTTGGAAAAAAATATGCTATACCACGCTATAGACCAATTTGGAGCAGACAATTTGGCAAAATCCATAGAATAAGAGAAAAATGTTTTGTTGTGCCTTTGGATATCAGAATTGGAATGCAAAAAATATAGTCTTCATTTTTATAGAATACCGTCGTTGAAAACGCCCTTTGAAGCTAAACGCAGACGTTTATGTTGCAAGTCACAGACTGGACTGATGAAACCTGCAATGATTAGTCTACTATTAAATCATGAATTTGATGTAAACAGTAAGTCTACATAATATTCACATATGCAGGTCATAGGGGACATACAGCAGTTCATAGGGGACGTAGCAGTTACAGCATGAAATAATATTTAAAGCTATACAATTTCCTGTAGATAACTTTTTTTTATCTCACAATTCTGCCTTTTTTTCTTGCATTTGAGTGTTTATATCTCCCAGTTTGAACTTTATAACTCACAATTGTGAGTTTATATCACAATTCTGAGGGGGGAAAAAGTCAGAATTGTGGGATGTAAACTTGCAATTCTGAGGGGGGAAAAAGTCAGAATAAAGAGTATATCTCACAATTCTGTTTTTCCTTTTAAGAATTGTGAGATATAAACTCAGATTTGCAAGAAGAAAAGTCAGAATTGAGATATAAACTCAAAATGAACTTTTTTTATTCTTTATTCCGTGGCTTCCACAGACTCGGTACTGTAGAACTGTCATTTTCTGCCAGGTAGGCTCCGCCCACAAAAAACATCATCACTGTTTGCAAACACAAAATAGGTCTATTGGGACCTTGTGATGTTTTGACGTAGAGTTTAAGAGATAATCTCCCAAAAATAAAAATATATGTCTTTCATGTACTGTATGTATGACTTTCTTTCTTCTGTGGAACACAAAAGAAGACATTTTTAAGAACGTCAGGGTCCAAACAATGAGTAAATGATCAAATTAGTATATTTGGGTGAACTATCCCTTAAGTCATATAGGTAATATTAAAAAATTCATACAATCCTTAAGAGAAACATCTGAGTCAAAGTTGATACTTTAATGAAAGTGCAAACTCTGAGCAATATAATTTCTCTCTGGGTTAGTAACAGAGCAGCCCAGATGAATTCACTGAGATCTCCTGTGTGTTATCATAGAAATAGAAAATGTATTTCACACTTGACCCACACGTTAAACAGTTAGACCATCGGTGCGATCAAATAATGATCCAGGAGGACTCCACAGATATAGTCGCCCAATAGAGGCCACGTTCCCCAGTGCAGAGCATCTTCAGGAGGGAAAACGGGCCCTTCGTATCGGCTTCTGATGGAATTTTAATCTCTCTCCATAAGCTTCACACGGCCACATCAAGACTTAAGAGCCGGCAAGAAAAAAACCCCGCCCTCTGTCTGTTTTAAAGGACAGCACTTTGAATGTCATTTGACAATTTCCTTTTAATTAGAACTAATTTACAGAAAGATGCCCACCAGCTAATCTTTACAGGATAATTAGCTTCTATTTTCTTTACTTTTAATTAAAAAGTGGAAAAGATTTAGCTGATCCATAAATAATTGTTCTTTTGAAATGTTCATCAGACTTCACACTTCTCTTTGGCATGAGTAATATTTAGATCTTATCGTGGGTTCTGTCTCCTTAGAGTTAGAGCAGCGTTTTTTTTATTATTATTATTTTTATCTGGGGTATTAAGAAGTGGAACTATCAATAATAGAAATAGGAACCAGAGGCAAATTAGAATTGAATTAATGAGGAATTTATTACTTAAAAAACGGTCTTCTCTTTCTTGCTGGAGTGAAATTGGAATCTCGGGTATATCCGTTTCAGAAATTGTTCCTTGATGGAGAAACATTGTTTTATCTGCAAGTATTTAAGACTCCAATCACTTTCCTCTGAAAGCTTCTCATTTATTTCCTTGATATAAAATGGTCTTGATTTAAAACTAAAGCACTGAGAGCTCTGGTTTTCATTCTCATTTACTTTAGTAGACATCAGCTTCTGGATGGTGACAAAAATAATGTCCTAACCACACACGACACAACACCTTTATTGAAACAAGTCATTTCTCTTTCCATAATGAAAGAGAAAATGCTGTACATGACAGCCAATCAGAACATTTGTGATGTTTAATTCACAATTATATGGAACAGGATTTTGGACTGAAATATTTGTACAGTCCGTTTTCAAATTCGTAGAGTGAACCAGGGCTGCTTGATTATGGCAAAAATCATTATCACAATTATTTTTGTCAATATTGAAATCACGAATATTTAATACGATTATTGGTGGGTGATATGATCAAAGACTTATTTCATGATATGAGTAATTTTAGATATCAGTAAAATTTCACAATTATATACATTAAATATAGATTAATCCCTATTAAAGCTACAAAGGTTTGTCATTTATTGTTTGATTAACATTAATGACAGACTGAAGCAGTAATATTGGGCTGCTGCCCCTTTAAAACCGAATGCACGTATCCAATATACCAACATTATCTCACAACCAATTCATACGTATTTTTACGAGGTGGCTAATTTGTACCGTTTAGGGGAGGAGTTAGGGGTAGGTAATTTGTATGAATTTATACGAATTTGGCAACTCGTAAAATACATATGATTTAGCAAAAAACGCATGAATTCGTACAGATTAGCCACCTCGTAAAATATGTACGAATTGCCATGAGATCAGGTTGAATATGCTGTTACACACGCGTTTTCTTTCTCAACTGTTCACTTAAAGGGTTAGTTCACCCAAAAATTCTATCATTAATTACTCACCCTCATGTTGTTCTACACCCGTAAGACCTTCGTTCATCTTCAGAACACAAATTAAGATATTTTTGATGAAATCCGATGGCTCAGTGAGGCCTTCATTGACAGCAAGTTAATTTACACTTTCAAACGCCCAGCTACTAAAGACGTATTTAAAAGTTCATGTGACTACAGTGGTTCAACCATAAAGTTATGAAGCGACGAGAATACTTTTTGTGCGCCAAAAAAACAAAATAATGACTTTATTCAACAATAACTGCTTCAACAACACTGCTTCATGAAGCTTCGAAGCTTTACGAATCTTTTGTTTCGAATCAGTGGTTCGGAGCGTGTATCAAACTGCCAAAGTCACATGAACTATTGAAATTTCGAAACACTTATGATGTAACGAAGCCTCGTTTACTGAAATCACATGACTTTCACGCTCCGAACCACTGATTCGGAATAAAAAATTCGTAAAGCTTCGAAGCTTCATGTTTTAACTGTTTTAAATATGTTTTTAGTACCCTTTAAGACATAACCAACTGTGTTTGCAAGGATACTTACCAAAACAGCATTTTGACATTTTTGTGTATTTCACCATTTAGGCGCAAATCCAAAGCCCATAGTATAATTTGCTTATGCGCGTTCCGCTTTGCCTCGGAGCGTGTGCACAGAAATCTGCCTGGCGAACAGTTTCTCTTTCGCAGCTTAATGCACTTTTAATGACACCATTCAATATCAGGCACGTCCCGCAGTTTAGCAACAGTAGAGTGCATTTACAATACTCACTTATTCGGCTGATTTGGATGTTAAGTTTGGCCTAGGGAGGAACGAAAGCGCACCATAATCGTCTTTACCTCAATTATCTTAATAATTGTTAAATCGTTGGAAGCCAAAATCGAAAATCAATTACGATTAATCGCACAGCCCTAGAGTGAACAGATGTTTGAATTATTTAGTATACAGTATTGAAATTCAACATTTAATGCCAATTACAGCCTTTTTTTTTTTTTTTTTTTTTTTTGTGTATTTTATTCATAAATTGGTCTATAACAATATTTTTTCATCATCTGGTGTATTTTTTAAGATATTCTAGAAAAAAAAAAGGGACATGACTTGATTTTAAATACATCAGAAATTGATTGGATTGGGAAAAGTGAGTGTTACCAGTGAAGCCAGTTGGTTGGAGAGGAGGGGATGAAAAGTAAGGAAAATTGCTTCAAATTTGCAGTAAGACCAGGAATGTTCAATTTAGAAAGTAAAACGTGTCCATTTTGATTTCATGTTGCTATTATTTGTTCTTTATCATTTTTTTCTCTTAAAAACAGAAGACCAAAAGTGTGACATCCTGTTCGCCCATATTCGTTGCAGGGGCTGAAATGATTTTGCATGCTTAAAGTATAGTGTGACCTCACCTCAGGCTCAGAGATCCAGTGCGGAAGGCAGTTCACTTGCAAATGTCTCTCTCTGGAGCTCAGTGGAGTTGATGTGGAGCAATCGGAGAGAGCGTTTCTGAAAGACGGCCCAGTCCAAATTGGGACAGAGCACAGGAGCTAATGAGAACTCACACCTGAGCTTCAGAGAGCAGGGTCTCTGTGATTGGTGTTGAACATTTGGAGGACGACCCTCAGCCTTTAATAGGCGTGTGGCACTGCCAGTTGGGTGCAGAGAGAGGGAGAGAAAAGTAGAGGCTCTGAGATTCTGGCATCTGTTGAAGCCCATCAGCTCGCTCAGAAACGCCTCCAGCATTTTAATGGCCTTGTCAAATGCCAGTCCTGTTTTTATGCCACTCCAATTCCAGTCTACTAGATGCTGAACACAGGGTGTCTCACTTTCATATGCACAAAATCTAGTAACTCTGCAAACTCTACAGCTCAGAGCTGCTCTGCTGTTTGTTAGCATGTATATGTGTGATTTTTCACAGTGATTATGAAACGCTCTGTTCCGATCTGATCTTTATGGACTTCAGCTGGTATGGTAATTGAATCTTTTAATCATGGATCTATGGGTTTTAAACACATTAAACATGCAACCCAGAAAGCATGACCTAATTAAGATATAACCAGATGTTTTGCCCTCATTAACTATCAATATATTCAGATGTTTAACTTTGAAAAATACTATAAAATTAATTCATGTTCAAAGCTATTTTATACTTAATGATAATCCTGTATTTTATTTATTTATTTATTTTTTTATTTTTTTATTTTTTTACAATTTTATTCATTTCCATAATGTTTTTTGATATAAATTATGGAACCTAAAATGTTAAAATGTTGTTTTTTAAAATATTATATATTCTATATATTATAAAAACAATTATGCTCAGCAGTTATTTTCAGAAAAAATTCTCTTTCAGAGTGCAATAAAATGTCATTTCAAACAACTGTAAAATTAATAGAATTTCATTGGTCTAAAGGTTTGTGAACCCTGATTCTGTAAGTTTATTTTGAAATATAAACACACTCAGAGGATATTTTAATTGCTCAGATGTTGCTCTTTAATGACTCGGTTATGTTTCATTCTTGTATCAACTTTGTCTCAGATGTTTCTCCCAACATTTTTGAGAAGAAATACAAAAAAGACGCAAAAGAGACAACATTTGTGTAAGAGAATAGAGCTATACAATTAATGCGGATATCACAATACACTTAATTTGGTCTTTTTTGAGTTCATTTTGAGATATCTGACTCTGGTATCTTGATAAATCTGAGCACAGTTTGAGACATTTTTGAGAACTCTTTTGAATCTCATCCCAGCTCACTTTAGTCTTTTTCTTAGGAGAAACATTAGCAAATGTCTCCATTTGGTGTATGTTTGTTCTCCTTTAATTTCATTGCTTTCTAGCGTAAAGACAAATTAAATAGATCTTTTTTTTCTGTTCATATTAGATGACTTTCTATGTTTTGGTAAAAATATTTTAGCAGGTGCTTCTCATTAGTTTGACCAAAATATGACGCAAACCCTGAATGCATGTGTCAATCTAATGGAGGTTAACTGAACGATTTAGCAGCTATTGCACTGAGACGTGTGTTCTTGCACTTGTGAGTCGATCTGTGTGTGTGCGCATGTACTTTCAAACCAGAATGTCCCAACACTATAACAGAATCTGTCTTTGGCCCACAAAAGATAGGTTTCCGTCCAAGTCTGGCAGGGTTTGGGCCGGTCTGGACGTCCCTATAGGCCTTTGCGCGGCATTATGTATTCGTGTTGGGTCTCAGGTGCTCGCTGTGTGTTTTATCCTCGGGCCAAGCTCGGTCCCGTTTTCAATGGCACAGCCAGATGAAAAAACGGCTGCTGTAGGTGCGAGCAGAATGATTTCCACGCTTGTAGAGATCTGCTGCTTTGTTCTATGCGATTCAATTACCTCTACCCTAATTAGGAGCCATAGAGAAGACCCAGACTGTGATGGGACTCCACACTGTGGCTCCCGCTGATAAAGTGTGCTATCACCATCAGAGGCCCCAGACGAGGCCCGGCCCGCCTCCAAACGCGCACATGCGGCTACGCCGATGGCCAGTCCCGTTTGTTTTGAAGTT
Source organism: Ctenopharyngodon idella (assembly GCF_019924925.1). NCBI lineage: Eukaryota > Metazoa > Chordata > Actinopteri > Cypriniformes > Xenocyprididae > Ctenopharyngodon > Ctenopharyngodon idella. The sequence goes on along the minus strand of NC_067235.1, from coordinate 28,831,167 downwards.
TAGAAATCAATTTCAAAATAATTTCATTTTTTCTCCTCTTGTTAAGGTTCGTCGGGGTTAGCCAGAGTTTAGATTTGAAGTGCGGTGACACGTTATGAATGATCAATTTGGCAAAGACGTTTTGATTTTTGCTTTTCCTAGGTCACTTTTCCAGCATGTGTCTTGTTTAGAGCGAGTGAATGTATCTTCACATCTCTGGGCTGATCTTTATCTTGCAGGGGTCACTAAGTAAACAGTGGATTGTGTGAATGTGACGTAGCCCTGCGCTATATTAGTTTACACTGCTGCGACTGAGTTAAGGAGTTTTATTACGACAGTGATTTAACTTTTTGTCAGCCGTACACCTTTGACCTAAAATATTTGCTTGAATTCCCCCTTAAAATTTAATATTTCAATAATTTAACAACAAATTTGCATGTTCAGGGTTTTCTGATGACTGTTAATGTACAGAGCCCCGCCTATGACGTGGACAAATGGCCATGAATATGAATTTATAATCACACCATGTTCATTAGTTGGCCAGAGGAGAACTGGCTCCCCGACTGAGCCTGGTTTCTCCGAAGGTTTTTTCCCCATTCTGTCACCTGATGGAGTTTGGGTTCCTTGCTACTGTTGCTTTTGGCTTGTTTAGTTGGGGACTCTTAATATTCAACAATACAGTGCGTGAAGAATTATTGCACGTTGATTTTCTGATTATATTTTTTTCCAGGCACATCTTACCAATTCCAAACCACATTATTCTTAATAACTACTATTTATTTTTATTTAATCATTTATAAGTGATATATAATTGTTCATGAAGGCTGGAAATTAAAAATGCCTTATATTCAGGTGTGCAGAATTATTAGGTATGTTTTCTTTTACAGATAAAATGAGCCAAAAAAGACATTTAGACAAAAAGACAAAATTTATTAAATGCCCATGAGAAGGATGCAATACTAATGCAATACTAGAAATGTTGGTTAAGGCATTACCAATGGACAGTGAAATGCTCACTGAGTCAGCAGGGTCAGACAAAAACAGGTGGAGAAGAAAAGACACATGATAACTGCAAAAGAATTAAGGTGAAGAATTAAGTGTGGAACCCTTTAGTCACCAGTGCCACAGTCTCCAGAAGTGCAAGGTGTCAGGATCTCAGACTTAGGTTAGGTAAAGAATCCTAAAAAATGACCCCCACTTAATAAGAATCACAAGCTGAAGTGTTGTGAAGTACATGAATACTGTTTTTTTTTTTTTTTTTTTTTAATTTTTATAGGCTTTATAGACACACAGATTGAGAGTGACTCTTGAAGGACCAGCACCACATCCTCTTGTACCACTGTTTGAAGAATTTATCTTCCAGAATCTGGCAGTAAGTTTTGGGAGTTCATTTTTAGTCCATATCTGCAAAATGGTCTTCAGGGTAAGAGATGGACTAAAAATGAACACCTAAAACTTGCTGCCAGATTCTGGAAGATAAATTCTCAAAACAGTGGTACAAGAGGATGTGGTGCTGGTCCATCACTCTCAATCTGTCAAACTTTTTTTAGTAAGTGTTTTATTCTGACTGTTTTTATTTTTAAATTATTTTATTTTACTTTTTTATGAATTAATTAATGATTAGATTTTCATTAACTCACAAACTCCCTGCATTTCTTTCGTGACCACCAGTTTGGGAAAACCCTGTAATTACTGTAATATTTTGGCCAATAAATATTCTGTCATGATTTTCTCAGCCTCATATTGTTCTGAAACCATGTGATTTTATTTCTTCCGTGAAACACAAAAGCAGATATTTAGCAGAATGTTCATGCAGCTCTTTTTCATACAGTGAAAGTGAATGATGACCAGGGGATTTTAAGCTCCAAAAATGACAAAAAGCACAAAACAAAGGACTATAAAAGTAGTCTACATGACTCCTACACTATATTTCAAGCCCTTTGAATCCATATGATGGATATGATGGATCCATATGATTAGGTGTAATAAATGATGACCGAATATTAATTAATCCCTTTAAATCTTGCAACGTGCTGAATATGTAGTGTTTGTAAACAGTGATTGTTCTTCTTTTGCCTATGCAGTAAATTTAATTCACTGTAGTATTTGTGATGTTACGCATACATCCATCTTTTCTTGTTTAGCGCATGTCTGTGACACAGAGACAAATTTCTGTTAGCTTAACAACAAAGATCAATTTTCCACTTCTAGCTGAATAGCTGCAGTTCGTCAATAGACCATCAAAAAGCGTTTTGTGTAAATTGGATCACAAAGCATGCGGTTTTCACATGACTTTCATTTTCTCAGATTCTTCATCTAATGAGAGTCTCTCTATCTCGTAATATATCTCATTGATTTTCTCTCTCGGGTTCAAGCGATTCTGTGATGGTGTCAGAGGGCGGCGTCCGGCGCATTTGGCCTCTGCGAGCATCTGCAAACCGCAGCCAGCGTTCAGCCGTCAGGAGATTGATTGTGACAGACTTTTAAACAGTACACAACTAAATATAGCGGGCTACAGCACTATCAGAAAATGAGCTAGGAGTGCGGGCCTAGTCGTTTAGAAAGTCATTATTCTTATCATTTGCTGTCTCTGAAATTATTTCAGGTCTCTTCATGCAATGAATGCAGTATAATAAGCCAAACATGTGCAAAGGGCTTGAACTTTGGTAATCGGAGCAGGTCGGTGAGTAGCCTTTAAAAAACACGACTCTGATGCAAGGATCCACTGGATTTGAAGTGAACGTTCAGATTGTTGTGATGCATTTCATCTCATGAATCTGTTAAATGTGTACCATGGTATTATCTTCTGATTTAACTAAAAAAGGAGCTTTAGGAGCTGTTTCTCATTGATCGGAAACATGATTTTGATGTAACCTAATATAATCAGGTTGACTCAGATATGTGTGATGAAACCAGGACATTTAGATATTACCTCTAAGGTTTGGATCGATACCAACATTTTGTGCCTGTGTATTAATACTGAATTGATATCTTACTATTCAATGTCAATCATTAGTGATGAGTAATATTTTTTTCTTAAGAATCCATTAAGAAAGCATAATGTGTAAGTGCGTGTCTGGCATTTCATTTGGATTACAAATGTATGTGGAGCTGCATAAAAATAGAGAATTTTATATTTGCTGAGCTTTGATGGCAAATAAACTGCCCGATATGAAGAGTGCAAATGACTTCACTATCACGTCACTATCACTTTTGTTAAATATTCCATCTGAATTTGATTTATAACCAGTTACCGTTATAATGACAAGTTTGTTAATATTAAACTGCGAACTGTCTTGAAAAGCAGCACATTGTCATCTGGTCAGGAATAGAAATTTGCAAAATATTGAATATGCTATAGCAAAATTTTGGCACCACTGTACTTTTTAAGACTGTTAAATAGCACAACCCTATATACATAATAGTAGACTACTTGGGGTCAGTAAGATTTTATTTTATTTTTTTTATTTTTTTTTAAATAAAGAAATTAATACATTTACTTAGCCAGGCTGACAGTATAGACATCTGTTATAAAAGATTTATCTTGAATTCAATTAAAATAAATGCTGTTCTTTTGAATTTTCTATTAATCAAAGAAAAAAAAAATCATAATAGTTTACACAAAAAATATTAAGCATCACAACTGTGTTCAACATTGATAATAATAAGAAATGTTTCATGAGCAGCAAATCAGAATATTAGAATGATTTCTGAAGGATCATGTGACACTGAAGCCTGATAAGTAATGATGCTGCAAATTCAGCATCACAGGAATACATTACATTTTATAATATTTTAAAATAGAAAACAGTTGTTCCAAATAATAACATTCTGCTTTTACTTTATTTTGATCTGTTAAATGCAGTCTTGGTGTGCATAAATCTTACTGACCCCAAACTTTTGAACGGTAGGTCTGATCGATAAAACGATAACAATACTTAACATAATATCATTTTCCTTGATAAAATTATAACAAAAGCTTGATAAATGTTCGATATAATGTGTATGCACTATGCAAATAATGCTATGCGTGTATGTCGCAGACCGCCACACTGGTGCAGATACCAATTTGCCTAACTGATAAGTGCTGCCATTTCTGTTGCATATGAGAAATATTAAATGGCAAATGTGCCAAAAAGGAAACAAAACAAAGCTACTCGTTTGAACCTCATACCACACAGAACATTTATCAGCTCGACTCAAAAGACACCACAACACAAGCTTACAGTGAATGTATTTACTCGCTGACTGTCTGAATCACGCGACCACCTAAAAGTGTTGTGAGATCCAGTGAAAAGCATTCAAGTTGAGTGCAGAGTTCTCCAATACAAACTACAAATTAAATGCCTTGTGATTTAAACTAGTTTAAAGTAGAAACGCTGTGCCGCAATGAGGTTTTTCAATCCATAAACATTTATCATGGATTTACTCTAGTAACACAAACTGTAACCATGGTATTGTGGCAGAAATGTGGGATATTCATATCGAAATGTATTATATTGTTAATGTAGACATAGAGGGCCCTATCATACACCCGGCGCAACGTGACGCCAGGCGCGACACAAGTGTTTTTTGCTAGTTTCAGCCCGACACAGTTATCATTTTTACGTCCAGCGCCCAGGTTGTTTAAATAGCAAATGCACTATTTACATGCCAGAATTTGCAAGTGGAAAGACTGAACATTCATCTGTTTCGCCCTTGGGCATCCTGATCTGAAAACGAGGGGTGTTCAGGTGCATTGTTGGCGTGTTGCTATTTTGAGGCAACTGAAAATGACTGCACCATCGACCAACAAAAACCTGGTCTAAAGTCAATGCCACAGTAATTTTTGTTATTTAAAGGCGCGTTAATAATATGCGGCTATAGGCGGGTGCACAACGCACGTACACTCTACTTATTACACACAGAGGGACGTGCAGCAGCACACAAACATGCCAAATATTAAAAATAGAAGGATTCCAATGCTTTAAACTCACACACAAGCAGATCCGTTTCCTCTCTGGAGAAGCGTTCAGTCTTTCCGCTTGCAAATTCTGGCATGTAAATAGAAATCTTTTAAAGGGAATGGGAGATGAGACTCTGATTGGTTTATTGCACGTTACGCCCAAAACACCCATGACGCATTAAGAGAATAGGGACAACCCTTTTAGATCATGCGCGTGGCGCGCAAACCATTTTTTTTTTTTCATCGTTAAACTAGCAAAAGTGGATTCGGACACACCCTAAGTGCGCTTGCGCTTCAGACCATGTGTTTAGATCGTTAAAATAGGGCCCTAAATGTATCAAAGGAGTAATGGAATATAATTACAGTAGGTTATTTTTGTTATTAAGCTACAGCAGCTTTTGTGTATTTGTATTATACTAATCCCCAGTTTCACAGACAAGGCTTAAGCCTAGTCCCAGACTAAAACACTGTTTGAGTTGTCTTAACAGAAAGCAACTTGCACTGACAAATCTTAAAATATGTCAGTGCCATTGTTTTGTCTCAAGATGGACACCAGTAATGTTTTTTTTTCTAATGCACTTTTTATGTCCTAATTGAACTAAGGCCTAATCCTGGCTTAATCTAAGCCCTGTCTGTGAAACCGGGCCTAAATGTCTTCAGGTTACTGTTTTCCATAACAAATACCATAGAAACAATATAGTTACTTTTTAGCATGGTAGTGAGGTGCAATGTGTGGTTTTACCTAGTTTAAATTAATCTAAATAATATGGAAGACCGCTGATTAATTTTAATACTAACTCAAACAGTCAGATTTTTACCCTATAAAAATGAGGTTGTTAAAATTTTTACAAATATTACTGTTTTTGCTAATGAACATAAATTTACATCTGTACTCCAACTCAAGCTACTGTCTAAATGTGCCTTTAAACTTGAAAGAAATAAAGATTTGGACATTTGTGATAATTATTGATATTAACTGATCAGTTTATCATGATAATTTTTTTTGGCCTTATCGCCCAGCCTTAGTACTTTATCATTTTTACAATATACCATAGTTTTTTTTTGTGTGTTTCTAACAACATTTAAAGCTGTGGGTGATGTTTTTCAAGACATCTTCCCCTCATCTTTTGTTTGAATAGTGTCTTTAGAAACACTTCTCCCAGTCACTCCTTAGCCTCTCAGAGAGATGTCAGGCCTCAGCGGTTGTGAGCGGCTGATATCGCTCTGCCCATCTGCTTTTAGCATATTGAGATGTATTGAGAGAACGCGAGGAGCCGCTTCCCTCCGTGAGCCGGTGAAAGGCCCGAACGCGATTAGATCATAAAACTGTAGCCTAATTTAAACGCCGGCTCTCCAGCACTTCACACCGTGTCTATTAGAGATCTGTGCGCTAATTCTTTTCATGTAGCATGAGTCCTGCAGATGTAGCACACTATAAAGGAGTCATTTAGCAGTCTTAATGAACAGAGACGGCCGTTTGGGAAGATCAGGCAGTGCTCGATGGTGCTCTGTGCAGGAAGAAAGGGCTCTTCACAGAATTTATTGCTTTATTAAAGGGAGCGCCTCGACCGTGTTACAAACGAACAAAATGACATGTTAAGTGGTGTACTTAGGATGTCAACTTCCCTAACATGAGAATTATATATGGTAGGATTGACATGCAAAAGGTCATTTATGCTTATTATGATGTTTTGATGTAGAAACTAAAGGTCACTTTTACATTTTCTGAATTTTTGGTGTTTTAGGTGATTGCAAATGTATTGCTACTAATGTGTCCTGAGTGGTTGTTAGCATGTTGCTATGTTGTTCTGGGTGGTTGCGAGGTATTATGATCTATTTTGAAAAATCTCTATTAAGTATGATGGATAGTAAAAGTAGTATATGAGAGATCCGAGAAATACAGTGCTGTTCAAAACTTTGGGATTGGTACATTTTTAAATAACTATTCTATTTGAATATATTTTAAAATGTTATTTATTCTTTAGATGTTAAAGCTGAATTTTTAGCATTACTATAGTCTAGTGTCATATGATCATTCAGATATCATTTTAATGTGCTGATTTGCTACTCAAGAAAGATTTCTTATTATTATCAATGTTGAAAACAGTTGTGGTGCTTCATATTTTGTGGAAACCATGTGATACATTATTATTTTTTAAGGATTCTTAGATGAATATAACAGCATTTATTTGAAATATAAATCTTTTACTGGCACTTTTGATCAGTTTATTGCTGTTATTTCTTTAAAAAAAACACGTACTGACCCCAAAGTAAAAGTAGTGTATTTACGGTCCCACTTTATATTAAGTGGCCTTAACTACTATGTACTTGTGTTTAAATTAATCATTTGATACAATGCACTTATTGTGTACATACATGTTTTTACATTGTACTTATATTTTAAAAACACCTGCATGTAATTACATCTGTAATTAATTACATTTATAATTACACTGTTGACCCACCCTTAAACCTACCCATACCACCAAACCTGTCCCTAACCTTACCCGTCTCCCACCTCAAAAGCAGCGAAAGTGTTTTGCAATTCAGTATGAACCAAAAGTACATTGTACTTATTTTTTGATGTAAGTACATAGTTAAGGCCACCTAATATAAAGTGGGACCATATTTACAATAACGTATTGATGCTAAAGACACGCGATGTATATTACAGAAATATTTATTTAAAATTTCTAGGGTGTAGTTGCAGAGAAAATATTTTTCAAATGCGGACTAACTTTTTTTTTTCCTGTACATTTTAGGTGGAAGCAATTCCACCAATGCCCTTGATTGCAGCAGAATCGTAATATGCATATACCCCCACAAAAAAAAAAAAAAAAAAAAAAAAAAAGAAGTACAGCTACAAGCTAAAGTCAAGAAATCATTTAGATTTAAAGAAATAACATTGCACAGAGCAGAGAAAAAAATTAATCATTCGGAAAAATGTCTCCTTTAAGATTGCACCGGTGTATTACCTGGAGGCATGAAATGTAAATGGAAAATCAACATTGTATCCTGTGATAAGGCAGACAAATTAATAAAGGCATTTTCTGTCCTCCGCTCCTGCTGACGCCAGTGTTAAAAGTCAGTAGGTCGTGCGGGAAGAACTTTTCTCGCAGATGAAGTGGGTTTTACAGGTTTGACATCGGCTGAGAAACGGCAGCGCTCCACACGTGCAGCAGCGGTCATGAGGATACTCAGTCAAGTGGGCCACAGGAAACACTTTCCTGAGGAGAGATTATGCTATGAATACTAGTGTGTAGCATATACTGTATGCTGCCTACTATTTCACAAAAAAAAAAATATATTGTAAGAAACAGTAATCAGAATGCAGCACTGCAGCTATATTATTGTATGTGTGAATGCCAACCAATTGCCAACTTGGAAATAATTGTGTATTTTACATTTTATTCCAATTTTGTGTAAAAAGACAAATAATGAGTCCAATAAAATTCAATACTGCTTTTGGTTCTGGAAGTTACAGGTCACGTTGGGTGCATTGCATTGTGGGATACAGTATTCCATGCACTATGCTCTGGTAGTATACTGTAAACCTTTTGGCTAATGCACTGTAAGTATTTTATGCAAACAGGAAATTTAGTGCACACATGCTGCAAAACTTACTTTGATAGTATAATAATATTTCATTTTGAGCAGAAATAGTGCTAATGCAATTTTTATAGCGACATTCAGTGGCTCTGTTTCAAAACCTAGTAAACTGCCTTTCTAGTAAGCATCCTATCTGAAATAAAACCTCATACATGACTTAAAAATTAAAAAAATATGTACATCAAGAGAATAGCGGTTCTTATGGAAAGAGCACAGAAGACTTGACTCACAATTCATTTGAATAGAGTTTGATGGTACTGTGTTTCTAAGTGAACAATGCAATACTGTGATAAAGAAAAAAGTGCATAGCGTACATTAAATTATTTTTATAAGTGCTGAACGAATCACATCTTATTGACAATTATTTTTCTTTGACCACCATCTTGAATGGACTTTTTCCAAAGACGGAACATCTTTGGGGGAAAGAGCAATGCGTAATATGGCAGAATAAGTCCCGTCTTCTAAAAAAAAAAAAAAAGAGCCAATCGCGATTGGTAAAGCCGTTGCGTCACTGCAGAAGCTTGGGTTGCTATAAAAATAGTGTTTTGAGACGTGCGCTTAGGATGGCACGTGTGCTTTTGCTGGTCTAGTTCATGTCAGATTTTGTTGCTGATTTGAGATATGTTATTTAAATGTGAATTCAGCAAGCAGTTTTTGACATTTAAGGATTCAAGTATGTAGGACTTGTGTTGTGTCCCAAATGACGCACTATACACTATTCAACTATACATATACATATACTACACATACTTATGCACATTGTACTTAACCGTGTAGTGTATGAACTTTATAAGGTTATTTTGTCATTCAGCATCAGTCTGATAGCCCCTCCCCCTCCACTGCGACATTCCAAACTTCACTTTTTCTGTTAATTAAATGCATCTTCTGGGTATTTAAAGTGTACTTTTTCTATTTGTAATTCAGTTAGAACACACTACTCGCACTATTTATAATACAAAACGTCATAGAATAGTGTACAAGCATGAGAATTGGGACACACCTTTGGTCTTGGATGCCCGAAATAGCTGCCCAAAGGTGTTGCAGATATGGCCACCGAGTGAACAAGACTTTTTTTTCTTTGAAAGGTACTTTGCTATTTTTGCAGTGCATTATAGGATTGCCATCTTCACAAAGAATGCGTTTAGTCCTATATCTGAAAGAGGCCAAAATGAGATATCTTGGCATCAATTTCGAGTGACTTTCACATGTTCATGTTTCTGACACATGTGGTGTATGAATGTAAGCGTCTCACATACGACAGACAGTTTGATTGTGCTGTGTTCTGTGTGTAGGTCCACTAGATGGAGGTCTGGAAGAGGAAGAGGAGGAGTGCATATCAGATGCAAATGAGCTCACTGCTAAAGAGGAGTTTTCAGTGGAGGAAAACTTTCCTGCTGACTTTGAGCCAGACAACCTCACCTGTGAGGACATGGAATACTTCTGCGGCAAAGGTCAGCCATTCCTGACGCTTCTACTTCTATGTATAGCACGACCTTTCATGTAGAAGATCTATAAACCAAGCAAGTGTTTAGACATTAATCACAGAGCATATCCTAGTGAAACGAATTGTAGCGTAACATTCCATGAAATTCAGTTTTGCTAATTGATTCCCAGCTGAAGTTTGACTCTGAGGCATCTCTGATCACTGGTTTGATGGTTTGATGGCAGTTTTAGACCAAAGCTTAAACACACACAGTTTTGGCCTTGCTTGTAGAGGTGTGGGAAAATCTCCAGAAACCTCTGCGTCCAGGTTTAGATAGACCTCCTTTGATGTCCAATTCCCACTATGTACCTGAAAAGAGGAGTTTGATCTAGGAAATGGAAACCAGTGCGCTGGCTAATCCTTAGTCATATTCCAGCCAGGACTTACCATGGGAAGCAAAACATACTTGAGCTTTTAACACTTAAAGGGATAGTTCACCCAAAAATAAACATTCTGTCATAGTTTACTTACCCTCATGTTGTTCCAAATCTGCATGACTTTATACATGTTATTTTAGGATGAACTGTCCCTTTAAAGGGGTACAAGGACGAACATGGAAGAGCAGAGGATAGAGAAAAACAAAACACCGGTCACAAATTAAAAGTCTAAAACGAGCCATTTTTGTTTAAACCAGGCGTCTAAGCTTACGTTACTCCTGTATCCTGTGTCATACATCGCTTCAGGGGTTACTCATTTGGCGCAAGTCGATGTGCGCAGTATGTGTACTGTTGTCTGGTGGAAGCTAGTTATTTTACTCTATAAAGTTTTAAATATGGATATTTTTCTTACAAAATCCCATCACTTCACTTCAGAAGGCCTTATTAACCCCCTGGAGCCATATGGATTATATTTATGATAGATGGGTGCATTTATTTTGGCCTTCAAAACAGCCTTTCACTACCACTATAAAGCTTGGTTGTGTTAGTCTGAAAGAAGATACTCATATACACCTAGGATGGTTTAAGGGTGAGTAAATCGTGGGATAATTTTCATTTTTGGGTGAACTATCTCTTTAAGAACCACATAGACATACAGTACAGTACTGTTGAAAAGTCAGTTTTTAAGAAATTAATACTTTTATTCAGCAAAAACACACTAAATTGATCAGAAGTCAAGACATTTATAATGTTATAAAAGATTTCTATTTTAAATAAATGCTCTTCTTTTGAACGTTCCGTTCATCAGTGAATCCCCCAAAAAATGTGTCATGGTTTCCACAAAAAATATGAAGCAGGTTTCACTATTAATAATAATAAGAAATGTGTCTTGAGCAGCAAATCAGCATATTAGAATGATTTCTGAAGGATCATGTGACACTGAAGACTGGAATAATAATGCTGAAAATTCAGCTTTGACATCACAGGAATAAATTACATTTTAAAATATATTCAAATAGAAAACACTTATTTTTACTTGGTGAGCATAAGAGACTTCAAAACATTAAAATCAAACTTTTGAATTGTAGTGTTATATGCCAGGACTTTTTTTCTTTCTTCAGGTCAACCTGTCATGGTGAAGCAGCAGTTTAAAAAGAATCTTGCAGAGATTAGGATAACTTTATTTATTATGCGGTGTTGAACCTGTAGTGGGGCAGCACCCTTGTGTTGGTTAGGAATCTGCATACTTGTGTATAGTATGTTTTTGGCCTGACGTCTGTCATGTGCCAGTTCAGTCAGTTTGTGCCAACTTCTTTTTATTTTTTCTATTCCTTTTATGTATTGGTCACACCTGACTAATTTGCAATGTGTGTTTAGTTCAAAGTTAAGAGGCTGTCAGAACCCCCAACACATATGCAGTCTCATCCACCCTTCTCTGGATTCCATAGTCTTCCCTCACTGTTCAGTGAGAGGAATCTGACCGAGTTTGTGCTTTGAATGTCCCTCCGCCTCAAAGAGAAATGTTTTTAAATTACATTTCTTTTAAAAAAACCACAGTGCCCAGAGGGATTTCATACAAGGCCTGTCTTTGAGGAGCAGAATCTTTTTATGTCTTGTACAAGGTGGGCTCCGTTTTAATGATTTTCCTTTTGTTCTTCCCGTAAAGGTGTAACAGGCATGACATGTGAACCTCAGAACTAATGGCAGTTTGGCAATATTTTGTTTCGAATTCAAATGAAAATCTTCATATGTGCTTTTGTTTCCCGCTGCTTCATTAAACGAGCTGGGAGAAGCCCTGCAGATGAATGCAGTTTTACTTTATTTTGTTCGTGGAGCTTTATTCAGATTCCCCAAGGGATAAAATACAGTATTCAGATGCTCAATTCAATTACGATTTAAAAGATCCCAAGGTCGTTCCTTCCATTTACAAATCAATTGGGGAAAAATATACAAACATCATCTATAGTACATGTCTATATACTTATGTCGTTTTGATTAAACCCGTGGGATTCATGAAAGAACTGCTTTGGTAAATCTAAAGATTCATTTGAAGTATTGAAATGAGCCCTTAAATTACAAAAATAATTTGAAGGCTGTAAGAGGGGTCGTAAAGTTTTTGCATTTAGAAAAAGTAAAATTACTATGTTTTTTAAGACGTGATACTGTGATATTCTTTATTTTTTATATTTTATATGTTATGTTTTTATATTAAATATTTAAGTTTATGAATGTTTAGTAATATTTTATTTTTATCTTTAATAATTATGTTTTTATCTCTACAAACTAAAAAACAATTATAAAAATTACTGTTTTTTGGACCTGATACCATGTTTTAGGAGATATACCATAGTATTCTTTTAAGAGTACTATGAATATAGCATCAGTCCCATGGTAAATATTAAAGTACCACGGTCTCAGTACTATTTTGTAAGACTTGCACCAAAGATCTCACATTCTCAAGGGAGTGTTTGAGTATGTACTTGTATCAAAGCCATTCGATGGCCTTTTTTGTCTCAAGCACCACCAAGTTTCAGCAAATCTCCTCTAAGATTCTTTTGAACCTTTTGATGGCTTTGCTAAAACGAAGACCAACAGTGGTCCAAACTTTCAACTCTTTTACTTCCGAGATGCTTTAGTAATCTTCCCGTCGTCATGCGCGAGGGGTTTGCGTCAGATTTCTCAAGCTTTCTATCTGCTGCAATTCGGCTCTAAGTCTTCCATGTCCTCGAATTCTTCGGACAAGTTCCCATTCTCTTCCCGTTAATGCATAGTACAAGCTCATCAGGTGTATTCATTTCCCCCTGATCCTCTGCTCAATTAGATCTCTTTAAAGCGCATTTAGCCCAGCGTCTGAGTGGCTTAAATTCACTCCACTTATGCAGAAGTGCTATGAATTGAAGGCGAACGCAATCCTGGTGGCATTAAACGGTTTATGTGTGTTATTCCTCGGCTATAGGATGGCAGAGAGGGTTCTCTTGATTAAGTAAACCCTCTCAAATGAGATGGCGGGCTGTAATTAGCCCAAGCAGAGTCAAACGCCAGAGCTTTAAAAAGCAGTCACTCATCCCTGTTCCTTTATCTGTTTTGGAGAATAAGGTCTCCCGTGTGAAGTTCCTCGCTGGCAGGCGGTCGCTCCACGACTGGCTCGTAGTTCAGTGGTCGTGTATCTTTGTCGTCATTTGCTGACAACTAGCTTGTCAGGAGAACCTAAAACCTCCATTAAAAGTTTCATCCTATAATAGGTATTAAAAAGCTGTCTGAACAAAAAGAGGAATCGCCCGTCTTCATTAACTCACCAAGCCCTTATTAACTTTGATCGGACGACGGTGAAGTAGCAAATCAGCTTAAATTTACAAAGGTCAGGCAGTTGGACGCTGGCAAAGTCTCACCCATTTGCTTGAGTCTGAGTCTGTTGCACCTTGTAGCTCATGGTTTGAAATGGAACAAACCAGAATTTTTAAGAGAAATCAGAATTGGTAAATGCTTTAGGATTCCCTATTTTGTTTAATAGAAATGTCTTTAATCGAGCTCAATCTGTGCTTCTAGACAGCTTTCTAACTCTTGCTATAGACTACCAAAGATAATGAATAACCGATACATATATTTATTTGTTCCCTGTGCAGTCAGACTGTTAAACACTCTTAAAGGGAATTTTTCTATGTATTTATTGTGCATATTTTAAAGGGTTAGTTCCCCCAAAAATAATGTCATTTATTACTAATCAGTGGTTCGGAGTGCCAAAGTCACGTTATTTCAGCAGTTTGACACGCGATCTGAATCACTGATTCGAAACAAACGATTTGAAGCAGTGTTTTGAAATCGGCCGTCACTAGATATTGTTGAAAAGTCGTTATTTTGTTTTTTTGGCACACAAAAGTATTCTCGTTACTTTATAATGTCAAGGTAGAACCACTGTACTCACATGAACTGTTTTAAATATGTTTTAGTACCTTTCTGTGCGTTTGAAAGTGTAAATTTACTTGCTGTCTATGGAGTCCTCACTGAGCCATCGGATTTTATCAAAAATATCTTAATTTGTGTTCCAAAGATGAACGAAGGTCTTACAGATGTAGAATGACATGAGGGTGAGTAATAAATGACATTATTTTAATTTTTGGGTGAACTAACCCTTTAAGAGCCTGGGATCTTAATAAAGCTTGAACTTGATCCCTATAGTCATATAGGCTAAAGATCCAGACATCTTCAGCCCATACAACTAGGGATGGGAATCATAACGTATTTAATCACTCTTCTTAACATTTCAGATTCCTTAAGGATTCCATTAATAATTCATTTGAGGAAAAATATTTTGAAACAAAACAGAACTGAACATGTACTGACCTCCTGTTGCTAATTCGACTGAATCATAAAGCCTACAAACGCGTGGTAGAGTTTCATCTTTCTCCAAAGTTATGACTGATAAAAATGTCTTTGTATTCTTTTAAACTAAAGTTGCGTCTATCTCATCATAACCCTCTCACATAAGCGCTTGTCAGTGCGGGCATCTGTTGTTGTTGTAGTCTCTGGTATTTTTTTTTATTTTTTATTTTTTGCTCCGTCTTTTTAGTTTTGTTTTCTACTGTGAAATAGAGGTCTTCTCTTGTCCTACAATCTGTACCCGACCCGAATCACTTCTTACTCAAACCCGATGTGCATAAATTAGTTTTTTTAAAAAGCCTGATAAAAGTAGACCCAAGTCCGACCCGACCCGACCCGACGGCATTTATTTTCGAAACCGACTGGACCCGAACATAAATGGCATTGACGTGTGCACAGCCTGCAGTCAGTCAGGAAAAATCCTAGTGTCCTGCTGAGATGATTTGGCCGCTGCTCCATTACTTTCATTTATTTATTTATATTATTGCCTGCCCGACAAGTTATTTCTGAGTTCGGCTTAACACAGTTTGTAAAGATAATTAAACAAAATAATGAAATGAATGATAGGATATATGCATAAAGACAAGATGACTATTATACTAATATAATAAATAATCTTAGTAAAACTATAAAAACAGAAGATCTAAAAACGGTTCATCAGAAAACTAAACGTATAAGAGTATGAACTGTCACAGACAAAGCTTGCTAGCTTGTTAGCTTTAGAATACTTGCCCTCAAAGTTGCTGACATAACTCGAAACAGACAATTTAAAGCCCTTCTCACTAGAGGGTGTGAGAGATGCCACTTCGATCCGTGAAAGATCTTGCAAGCAGTGAGTCTAAAATCCATGCTGACAGGGCTCATTGAAACGGTAAGCAAAAATGTGGAGCAACTTAGTCTAAATGCGTAGAGTCCATTGCAAGTAGAAGCGAGGATTCAACTTGTCTACACCAGACAAAAGACAATAGAACCCATTATAATCAGTGATATTGTCTACACTGGATGCGACACGACATAACAAATTCCTGATAGTAAACGGATCCCCTGTTCTATTTTTGACGTAGTCCAAGTCCTTTGCAACGGTCGGTTTGTGGCGCTCAGTGTAGACAGCTTTTAGCTGTTGTGGCGCGGCGCGATGCGAAGCGATAAAAGTCGCGTCTGGTGTAGACACGGTGTAACGTTGTCATAAAATTGTTTTAAATAATAATATTTTGTTAAATGCCCGACACAGTTTAAAAGAATTTGGGTCTTCTCGGGTCCATTTGGGTAATTTTAAATTACCCGAGACCCGAGGCCACTAATGCCGTACCCGACCCATGTTTGAGGCACTCATCAATTTTGGACCCAAACCTGCTCGGGTTTTGGGTCGGACCTCGGGTTTTCAGATCCAAGTGGATCCGTGAAGACCTCTACTGTGAAACAACGGCCCGGGCCAGTGTTGCCACCTTGTGAAACAACTGATTAGTGCAAAACATATTCAATGAGCATGTGCAACCTGTGCATACAAAGTTACAAAAATCGGGCGGCGTGCGTACTGTAAGAACGTACTATTCATAATTGTTTCTTATTCGTAAGTATATAAGAAAGTGGCTCATAAGAATCATTTGTTCAGTAATTAAATTACTCTTGTTGCCCTGTACTGTATGTTTCTGTGATGTTCTGTTTGCCTTACTATGTTCAAGAACTGTTACTGTAAGTCATGAAAATATTTTCATTTCTGTGTTTTCCTTAAATCCTTTCAAGACTATAGCTTGGACGTTCAATGTCCAACATCGATATCTGTACATTGATACGCTCTAATGACTATCATAGCATTGTGAAAGCCACACAAAAAATAACTATGTGGTTTATAACAGTAAGAGTTCACAAGAACCATCATGCATTGTGATCAGTCAATCTTTTTGAAGCATTGACTCTTTGCACATCACTCATTTCAATTCCCAGCAGCCTCTGTGGAACCAAATACCCTGAAACAGCAGAGGGGTTCCTCTCTGCGGCGACCCTAAACTGTTTGGAGAGGGTTTCGGCTTCAGTCGCATCGTCGCGCACTCATGTACCATGAAATGATTGAGACGCTTCCGTCAATGGCTTCATACGAAATGGTTTCGAAACAGCAGAGCGCACTGTGAAATGAAGTCCCTGCCGATGAATAGGGTGAGTCTAGCGCACAAACGTGAATAAACATGAAACCTGAGGCCTGTCGAAGAAGATGGGCCTCCTTATTTGAAAGAGGAGACGGAGGGAAATAAAGAGAAAAAAGGCACCCCTGATAGTCCAGAGAGACAACCTTGTTGTCTCCTTGACAATTGAAGCAGCCCCCCTCCAAACAACTCCCTTTTCACGGTCAATTTCACATTTATGGGCGCCGCGCTTGTGAACAAGTTTCAAACTGAAATTTACAAGCCGCTGTCACACTGGCTGCTATAATTGTGAGAATGCTGGTGTTATATTTTCAGGGTTTTTTTTTTTTTTTAGTTTTACAGAAATTGTGAAATTTGACCTTGCTTCTATGTTTTTCCATTCTTGTAAATGTTTCTTCTGGGAGCAGTTGAGTTGGAGTCACACGGAGTGATCTGATTTTTCCTGTGTTGTGAACTGAATAGTGGAAGACTTCGAACCAATAGCAAGTGTTACGCAGTGACCTTGCTAATGACAGTACAGCGCACAATCTCATGAAAGCCACAGCATAAACATGTTCAATATGAATTAATTGATCTAAACGACAGCACTGAGATTCCATTCTGGTCTGATCAAATCACAGCGGAGAAAGACTTGAATAATTATGAGTCATTTTAGCCCGTAGCAAGGTGCCACTTATGAACAAATCCTTTGAATCCTGGGCGGCCTTGCGACGCGAGCCAGTAAACAGTATGCAGTAGAATTAATTACGCTTTCTTTGTGCCGTTTCCTCGCTAATCGGGATCTTCGGCAGCAGAAAGATCTTTTCAATACATTTCTCCCGTCGCTGATGGTAAAGCGTGGAGAATATGGAAAAATGCTCATTTGCGCAGCGATAAGATGAAAGACACATCCCTTTAGCCCCGTTTGACTCTGTGCAGGAAATCATTCATTAATGTTTGTTAAGTATGACAATCTAGCCAGGCCAGATCTACATACTCCAGACGGCATCGCATGGAGAGATAACGCAGGCCAGCAGCAGCCAGAAGAGAGCACAGCCAGTTCCTGTAATGATGGGGAATTTATGGGCCTTTAAAGAGATAGTGCCGAGGCCTTCCACTAATCACACACTCCACCGGGGTGCTGGGTGGGATTTTGCTGGGGTTTTTTTTCCTTTTTTTCTTGTCCGCACTGGAGGCATTTGAATTTTTTTTTTTTTTTTTTTTTTTTTTTTTTGTAATCAGCTTCCGAAAGCTGCATGCCACTGCAAATTATTGGGCGGAAAAGCGAAACTGTGGACTTTGTTTGAGTATTTGTTGTACAGCTGTCTCTAGTTTTACAGGGAAATCTGTTTATTTAACAACAGTTCACTTTATAAAGTCCTCAATTACCACTGCTTTAAATGGAGGGGAAATATTGGCTTCCTAAGTGGCCACCCATCACCAAGCATAACAAAATTAGCACTTTATCTTCAAAACACACAGGATACATAATTCAAAAGTCCCCATTATTAGAAAACAATTCAACGAGCCAATTTTGTTTATGTAATAGCTAGAGCCGTTTTTCTCTTTTTGCTCACAAGAAGGGAGTCTTTCATATTCCTAAATAGAGGGTACAAAATGTGTAAATTACTAACAACAGACACTTCTGAATCTCTTGGAAAATAATTTTTGTACTCTTGATAAATTATACCCAAAACCCTTACAAAAAAGTTCTGTGGTGGATTATACTTAAAGGGATAGTTCACCCAAAAATGAAAATTTTATCATCATTTACTCACCCTCATGTTGTTCCAAACCTGTATGAAATACTTTCTTCTGCTGAACACAAAAGAAGATATTTTGAAGAATGTTAGTAACCAAAGAGTGGATGGCACCCTTTGACTTCCATTGTATTTTTTTTCCTACTATGGAAGTCAATGGGTGCCATCAACTGTCTCGTTATCCACAATCTTTAAAATATCTTTTGTGTTCAACAGAAGAAAAAAACTCATACAGGTTTGGAACAACTTGAGGGTAAGTATTTTCATTTTTGGGTGAACTATCTCTTTAAAGTGAGCATGAAATGCCATTCATAACCCATTTTACTTTATAATCTGATATTTTCTCAGAATGAAACTGGATATTCAATAATAAAAGATTGGCAAATTCTTCGGGAATTAATTGGATCGTGAAATGTGGATGTTACGCACCAGGATAGTGGAAATGGGTTGAAAAATAAGAGGTATTTGTAACGATATTTTGATATCTAAAAAAATTATTTCTATATTAATCTATCATGGTTTTCCAAAGTATATGAAAAATGATTATGGTACTACCATAGTACATAAAAAAAGTCACATTACCAAGGTAACTTGTCAAAAAAAAACATGGTACCATATATTTGGTGGTAGTTTTTTTTTTTTTTTTAGTGTATTAAGGGATATGAACAGTGAAAAGGTTATTTTCAATGAGAGCAATAAGCAATATTTATTATATTTAGTGTATTTTTTTAGCCACAGTGTTGTATAGTACATTAACCATTAGAATACTGAATCACTTTTTTGCATTTCCTGCACTGATATTGTGGAAAAAAATCTGTGGATCTTTCTGTGGAGTTCTGTGTGTGTGTGTGTTCATTCAGAATCTAGACAATATATTTGTCTGATCTTTCTATCGCTCTCTCTCTCTCTCTCTGTGGCGCTCTCTTTCAGTTTATTGGGATTAGAAAGCTCAGATCTCCTTAAAATCACCCTCACCAGATTGACATTTTCAAGGGCTTCCTTGGTAGAACAATGCTGAGAGGAAGAGAAAAGCCAATATGACTTTGTGTCTACCTTGCTGCAGGAGCTGTTTGTGTAAATCGCCTATAAGCTTATTGACCCGCATGCATGTCGCTGCCATTAGACAGAACAGAGGAGCTGTGGTCCGATTGGCTGATTTCTCACTAACTCTATCCTAATGTCTGACATATGCATGCATGGACGAATGCACACACATGCAAACATCTTGGCGCATAGATCAATCTCTTAGCATTCTCTTTTTCTTTTTTAGACTAGTGAGCCGAAGGGCCACAAACCTTATGTCTATCCAGTCTCTTTTGAGACAGATTTAAGCTCTGTTCTAAACCATAGTGAGTTGTCAACTGTCTACAAAGACCGCTGTCTTACTAGGCAGCATCCTAATTGTCATAAGTGACTGATTTGAAATGCTTTTCAGAGGCAACAATTCATTCAACAGTAATTCACACATGTCACACAAATATCGCCCCTCACATGAAGTGCACAAAAGACCTGGCAAACTCACAGTTAGTTTCAATTCGATGATAGACATTAGCATGTTGCTAAGCTAATGACTCAGTAGTGTTACAATTAACATAAAAAACACATAGCACACAAAAATATTGGAAGAAATTGTGTATTTTAATCAGATATCTAGTAAATGCTCCCTAAAGAGTTATATACTATAACTTCTTTTTATTTATTTTTTGAAAAGTTTCTCTCTTCTGTAATCTAATATATTTTAATACTTTAAACTTGGCATTGTCTTGGCTATTGAATTTAGTTGGATCTTATGATAAATTGCTTGTGATACTACACATTTGTAAATCGCTTTGGATAAAAGTGTCTGCTAAATAAATGAATTTTAAGGTCAAATTGGAGTTTTACCACCAATAAGATAGCAAATACAGTATGAATGACCGGTCAAGTATGTAATTGATCTTTTGAGGATTTTTTTATGAAAAATTATGTTGCTTATAAAATAAAAATTGTCAAATACAAAGTTTTTTTGTTTTTTAAATACACATAAAATGCTTTCATTCAGCAAGGACACATTAAAATGATCAAAAGTGACAGTTACATTTTCAACACTGATAACAATAAGAAATGTTTCTTGAGCAGCAAATTAGCATATTTGATTTCTGAAGGATCATGTGACACTGCTTGATTGAGCGAAAGAAAGCGAGGGAGTGAAAGAAAGTGAAAGAAAAAGAAAGAGTGAAACAAAAAGAATAAGCAAAAGAAAAAGAAAGTGAAAGAAAAAAATGAGCAAAAGAAAATGAGAGAGCGAAAGAGTGAGCGAGTGAAAGATAAAGTGAAAGACAGAAAGAAAAAGAAAGTGAAAGAAAAAGTGAAAGAAAATGAGAGAGTGAAAAAAAAGTGAGGGAGCGAAAGAAAGTGAAAGAGCGAGGGAGTGAAAGAAAGAGCAAGGGAGTGAAAGAAAGCGAGCGAAAGAAAGAAATAGCGAAAGAAAGAGTGAGCGAGCAAGTGAAAGAAAGAAAAAGAAAGAGCAAGCAAGCGAAAGAAAGAAAAAGAAAGAGCGAGCAGAAGGAAGAGAGAGTGAGTGAGCAAAAGAAAAAGAGAGAGAGAAAAGAAGAAAGAAAGAAAGAAAGAAAGAGGCGATGTTTCAGAGGGACAGTGGCAGCATGATTTCTGAAGGATCATGTGACACTGAAGACTGCAGTAATGATACTGAAAATTCAGCTTTGTCATCATAGGAATAAATTACATTTAAAAATGATTAAAATAGAAAACATTTATTTTGAATTGTAATAAAATTTCACTTTTTTTCTGTTTTTTATTGTATTTTTATCAAAAAAAAAATGCAGCCTTGGTGACTTCTTTAAAAAACATTTAAAAAATCTTACTGAGCCCAAACTTTTGAACAGTAGTGTATTAAAATAATTGGTTGGTTTCATGGTTTCATAATCTTCAACAACTGAAGACGAATCTTTACCACGAGCACTTGCTCCCTAACTAACTAACTAACTGACTAACTAACTAGCCTGTTCTGTTCTAGCATTTGGTATGATTGCACTGCTTGTGTTGATTTTTCTTTCAGATGAATTGCCTCTGCTTGTATTATTCTCATTTGTAAGTCACTTTGGTTGAAAGAGTCTTCTATCTAAATTAATAAATTCTGAGATGGGAATGTTGGAGGCGAATATTTGGGACACGGTTAATGTCTGACCATGTTATTTATCTGCTTTCTGAGAAGCAAGATGGATATTTATAAAAAATTGCACGCAAGAGTGACAAAGAAACATGGAGGAATGTAAAATTACAGACAAGGATGTGTCCCAAACAAGAACTGCTTCTGTCATGTGCACATGACTATATTCTGTTGCATGTCGATCTCCTTCATTTTATGGGGGTAATTTCTGTTGCACTGTACCTGGTTGGCACAATGTTTTCCCGGCGGATTCCCTCCATGTTCCTGAAAGAAACTTCATCAAGCTGCTGTGACACTTGTTCCCTGCGAGGTTGCCTTGGCGATTGTGTTTAAAATGCATTGCGAACGGTGTTAGATAGAAGGCAGAAAATCCTTAATCACTGCTTAATTAACGAATCATCTTGTAGCTTCATTTCCTGAGCGGTAATTAAACAGTTCCAAGACGTTTCGTTACAGGGCTTAACATGTTCGCCGGAGATCAAGGTAGAGCCTTTAATGTTATCTCGCTGCCTTCCCAAACTCACTACACTGGAAAGGAACTGTTGATATTGCCTTTTGTTATCCTTATGGTAATGCTCAATGAGTATGCTAAGGAGCTTCTCAAGGCCTGACAATACAAATAGTGAGCGGGAGAGTGAGGAGGACAGAATGAATAAAAAAGCTGAGCCCTAGCAGGAACTTGTATGCGGGAAAATAGGTCAGAATGACCTCATGTGCAGTAAGTAGGGCAGCGCGGCCCTCTCCTTTCGCCCGGGTGTGCAGAGGCAAGCAAGAAGCTGCGATCCTTTTGGCCATGTTTACTGCCTGCCTTTGAAGTGAACCACGTCTTAACTGGCTTAAACACACCGTGGCGAGAGAATTTGATCTTTAGATTAACCCATCTGGATGGACCAGTGTGTGTTTGAGGACCATGGTGAAGGCCGTTCCACCATGTTAGAGAGTCGCTGAGACGCTTCCATGAAGCAGCTCTACCCAGAGTGTGACTCCAATGCACTGGGGTAAAAAAAAAAATGACCAAAAAAATCAACATTGTGAGACAAAATTATATATCGATCTATCTATCTCTCTATTGATCTATCTATCGATCTGTCTGTCTCTCTGTCTGTCTATCGACATTAATGAAGTTTGAAGTGTCAATATGAAGTGTAGTTGAAAACAAAAATGTTTAATGCTTCTACTAAATGTAAAATTATTTTATTTATCTGTTGTGTTTTTCAGGGGAAGAGAATGGCAACAGAGAAATAGGAGAGTCAGAGATGGAAACAGAGAGTGAGAAGACCAGACACCCCCCTCTGGAGCCGGAGGAATGGGACGGTCCACGTAAGTGCATCATTTGATTGTGTCAATGTGCATGCGTTTGTTATATGACCATACATTTTGACTTTATGTCTTGTAATTGTGACTTTATATCTCAAACGTTCACTTAACATTCATTATCTGTACAGGTAATATATCGTCTGACTTATTTTTATTTCCTTTTGAAAGCCTTTTTCAAATTTATGGACAAAAAAAGACAAATTTTGTGACGTTAGCTGCAGCAACTTACGTCAGACATGGCATTTTGTTGCTTTTAGGCCAAATTTGATTTAACACATCTATGTGTTAGTATACTCTCAAAGATTGACAAAATTACAGGTAGGGTAGGTAATTTCAGAGAGGCTAACAATAGCAAGCTAGCTTTGAAAGCCCACCCTCCCTTCAGAGTGTCTTCAAAGCCACGCCTCCTTCAAAATACATGAATGCGCACATCCAGAGCAGAGTCTGCAAAGTGCCATGAGAGACGGCGTTAAATTACCTCATGTCTCTCTCAAAGCACATAACATTGCAATAATAATGAATGTAAACAACTTACAAAGCGCTGACTTGTACCACCTGACTGCTTCAGATTCATTTCGCTGTTGATAGTATTGACATAGAAAAGCATAAATCAGAGTCTAAGGACGTGAACAGCTCCGGGTAGAACGTCACAGGTTGCTATCTTGTAATTACGGTCACGACATGGTGTGAACACAGCATAAGCACGTTGTTTTGGTTCAGGAGGAACTGTAAAAGGCGGCTGCTGTTTGTTTGTGGCACTCGGTAACTGTCTGTCTACAACTTTGCATAACCTTATGGAACGCACTGATGATGTGTGATGTCCGCGCAAGCATAGTGCGCGGAGGTATGGAAATACATATGTTGACAGACAGGTAGGACGATCGTCGGTAGGTCCGAATGCAATGATTGGACGAACATTTTTTGTTCCTGAGACTTCCACAGAAGATATATGTACATGTTTTAATATTTATACCACTTATATTATTAATTGCTCTCAGGATGTGAAGAGAGTTTCAACCAGAATAACAAAAAGTGTTTGTGAAAAAATTGCCTACCCTACCTTTAACTTTTAGCAGATACATACATTTAAAAATGTAAAGTTCTGGGAAAAAACTGACCAAATATATCGATGAATCATCTTGCACTCACAGGTGTTTGCAAATTTTTGTCCAGTCAAATACTCTCTAGAATGAGAATGTCCCTTCCCTTAAGATAATGTGCTTAGCATTAGTAAGTAAATCATGGTTCAAGCTCTGATGTAAACTAAAGTCTATTGACTATGTAAAAAGAACAAACGTTTTGATTGACATGTGAAAAGTAATTGTGAAAAGCAATGTGCGCAAGAATTTAAATCATAAATAGGTTGTAAATAGATAAATAACGCATTTAAGTAAATTTGCGATTACAAAGTCACATGTATGAGATATAAAGACAAAATTAACCAAGAATGTAGCTTGTTTTTGAGTGTTGGGCCTCCATAGGTATCTTAGCTTGAGCGCCTATGGGTCCACAGTCCATCGTGGATTGGTGATCATCTCCTGATCCCTTACTGTACTACAGAAACATTCTGATAATATATACTGGAGAACAGAAACTCAGAGGACAAGAATATCAGAAAGGAATAAAAGGCTGCAGTGCCCCTCTGATATGATACTCAGTCTTGAAGGTCCAATCCAACACGCGATCATTCCTGGCCCTCCTTTAACCGTTTAGCCCATTAGCTAGCGGCCAGTAATCACTTGTAAGCAGCTCATTATGACACGTTTTAAATGAATCCATCTGGGATCAGGGGATTTCAGACGCTCAATAGCAGGACATCTGAAGATATCCTTGACAAGGCCACCCGACAGAGGTAAAACTCTCCGCTGTTTCTGAAGACTTAATGAGCTCTTGAATTACGAAGAGCGCTTTTTTTCAACTTATGTTGAATTGTGATGTGGTCCTGCTTTTGATCACTGACAAAATGGAGCACAGTAGTATTTTGTTCTTGAGGTTTTATTTAGCATGCTGCCTACTCAGTATACCATGATAGTAACTTTATAATGCACCTGACAATATATGTTTTTGAAACGAGAATATTATATATATATTTTTGATTTTGTTATTTTACTCATTGATAATTTGAGTGTTTTGTTGTTCCCATGTACAATTCCTATACTTGACAGAAATTTTGTCATCATTTATTCATGCTCTTGTTGCTCCAAGCCCACTTGAATGTGTTTCTTTCACAGAAGATGTTAGACATACATACATACAAACAGGGATTGTACAATGAAATTGAAACACTGGCCAATATAGTGTTGGAGGTTTCAAGTTGATTTGAGATTTGAGATTTCAAAGATACATTGGAGGAGACATTCTTCTGAAGACATTCTCTAAATTTCAGTTTGTTCCTCACACAAAGCCATCATATATATTCAGAAGACATGAAATATATCAAAGGAGTCGTACTGTATGAACTATATACAATGTATGCCTTCATTACATGGAAAAAAGCAGCATGAGTATTCTGCAAACGTTCTCCTTTTATGTTCCACAGAAGAAGTCATCCGGGATTGGAGCGACATGATATGATGACGAATTCTATGATGATAGAATTTTCATTTTTGGATAAACTATCCCTTTAAGCTTCAGTAGAAAGCACACAACAGACGTAAAAACAGATATCTTTTCTTTCCCAAGAATCTCGTCTTACCATGCAGATTTTCCCTCGCCTTCTCTCAGTAGAAAAAAATCTGTTTTATCTGTCTTTTTGCACTTCTTAAAAGTCACTTCATCAAAGTGATGGATAATACATCCAACAAGATAGCAACGGCAGCAATTACTGTTCAGCCGTGGCATCACATCGCAGAATACACAAAATATGATTCCCCTTTTAATGCATATGACCTCCAGAATTTATTGCAGGTACGTACATTTATAAGAAAGTGGATTTTGGCAAGTTGGCACCGGTGAGCCCCCTGGGGTGTGTATTTTATACTGACAGCGAATCAGAGTTATCAGCACCTATCAGATAATGCATTTATCATTAAATTTCACATTTGCATTTCAATCTGGAAAGGAAATGAGCATTGCCGGCGTAAGATAAGAGCGGTAGGGACGACGGTAATAAACGGTCCCTGTGATCAGGCAGCCAGCAGGGCTGAGGGGGTCAGTCACACAACGATGGGGGCAAGCGCATACAAAAAGAGGCATCATAGACCAGTTAGGGGCTTTCCGGAAGAAAATGCTGAGCTTTAAACTCTAGCGGAGGGGTGGGGGGCTAAGCAGCCCAGTGTCTCTCTGATCATCCATCCTGTGATGCTGAGAGAGAGAAAGACAATTCCCTCCCTATTTGTTTTGAATGATTGATTTTAGTTGGTTGTGTCGCTCATCTGTGAAAGTATAACACAAAGAAACGTGTTCCATAACAACACTAAGTTTTTACATTTTCTGAAGAAAATGAGAGTGTTGCTTGTGGTCTCCAGATATTGGGTCCGTCCTTAAGTGTAAGTCTGCGGGATTTTACACAAAAATACACAAAAAGCTGCATGATTTCAGGTGTCATTCATGTTCGTAGCATAAACGGTGCTGCGAGTTGCACGCTCAAGTTCAATATGTAGGGTTAGGGTTAGGAGTTAGGGTTGTTCAACAATAGTGATGGTTGCAATAGTGTTGGTTGCCTTAGCAAACACTGCTAACTAGTCTGAAATCATTTGAGAAGTTGGTGTGATATTTTTGAGTCATTTAAGGATGCACGATACATTGATTTAAGGTTTTTTTTGTTTGTTTGTTTACTTTATTGCCTGATATTAGATATTTTATTGTGCATGCTCATTTTGTTCTCTTTTTATATTTAGAATACTTTTGTTATCATCTAACTCTCACTTAAATTTCATTGTTAAAAACACTGAGAATTTAATAACACGCTTAAATATAATAAAATATCATAAATTTAATAAATCCATTTTCGTATTGAGGTATCGAACAATTATTTATTTATTTTTTTAGTTTTAGCTGTATGTGAATATATATATATATATATATATATATATATACATATATACGATAATTCAACAAGACGTTCAACGATAATCGTGCTTACTGTGTCCAAAATAAGAGTCTGTGTTTACGTAATATATGTGTGTTTGTTCTGTGTATAATTATTATGTATATATAAATACTACACACACATACATGTATATATTTAAGAAATGTATATATTTAAGATATATATATATATATATATATATATATATATATATATATATATAAATAATATGTACATAATAATTATACACAGAACAAACACATATATTACGTAAACACAGACTCTTATTTTAGACAAGATAATCACGATTATCAGCCCTAACAGCCCTAATAAATATATATATATATATATATATATATATATATATATCTGTGTGTGTGTGTGTGTGTGTGTGTGTATAATATTTTGAATACGTTTCTATTTTTATATTTTCCGGATTCAATTCTTTTTAATTAGTTAAAGTTTTAGTAATTTTGTTGAATGTTTTTGACATTTTTATTGTTTTTTTTTTTTGTTTTGTTTTGTTTTTAAATATGTTTATTTCTATTCAGTTTTTTATTTCACTTTATTTTAGTACTTCAAGTTAAACTAAATAAAACATGAAAAAATGTTGATTTGAGATTTCAGAGCTACATTGGAGAAGACATTCTGTAAATTATTACTTAAATTTCAATTTGTTCCTCATACAAAGCTATCATATACCTTCAGAAGACTTATATATATATATATATTGAAATAACCCTGCTTTGCAGAATATCCAAGTTACAAAAGTAGATGGTGATTTATACTGTCAGTCTGAATTCTGCCAGTATAAGAAACTGTGATAATCATAAAAGAACCATGAAAGTAGTCCATATGAATTTTGTGCTATATTCCAAGCATTCCGAAGTCATTTGATATCTTTGTGTGAGGATCAGACTGATATTTAAGATGTTATTCACTGAAAATCTTGCCTCTAGCTCTCAAACCTCATTCAAGCCACATGAGGGTGAGTAGATAATGACAGAATTTTCATTTTTGCCTGAACTATCCCTTTTAATCTAGTTTGTCAGATTCATCTCAATGCTGAATTCCATATTTACCTCCCACCTCGATCTCTCTGATAGCGCCGACGGTTGCTAATGCTGCTGATAATCTTGTTACATTACACAGATAAGATCTATTCTACATGCCCCATTCGCTCCTCACTGAGACATTACTGTCAAACTCCGGCAGGAATGTGGATTTCTGGGAAAATAGAATGCAAATGAGAAAATCGCCCAACAGGAAACAACCCTCTCAGAATACAGGATATGACATCGCTCACACAGCTGCATCGCTGTCTCTCGGGGAGCAGTACAGTGGACATTAATCTCCGCACGTAATAACCGCATTCACTTTCACGTCATGTCTTCTTGTGAAAGGCCATTTCCCCCGTTTCATTCCTCCCATTGTGTTGGAAAAGTCAGATGGGCATGTTATAATTTTAAATAAAGATGGGAATCACACCATCAAATATGAACATCTCAAATGACATGACGTCCTGTTCTCAGCGATTAAAAGCAAATTTATTTAGTTTAAGAGACTACCTTGTTATCACTTTATTTATTTTATTTTTACTCTTCTTAATCTGGACTCTTTGTTATTGCCCGGCTTAAGTTAAAATGTATGATTGCGATCGGCAAAAGATAATTCTTTAATTGTTCAGTGCGAATGGGATATTTAATAGAGAGTACATCAAAAGAAGGACAGTATCTTAATGAAGAGACTCAAACAGGTTCCTCCTGCTTTAAAAATCTCTTAAAACCAATTTCAGGATTTGCTTTAGGTGTAAAAAGTTCACATACTTCAATGTTAAAGGGGTCATGTCATGTCTACCTGATTGGCCAAACTTTATTTGCGATCTTGTCTGTGTCATTTTCTTTACATGAAACATGGCGTGAAACATAAAACATGCTGCATCTCTGAATGAGACGATTGCTGTAATTTTGTGTTGCATATAAGTGATTACTTATAAAATAACGAAGCTAAGTTTGTAAGTGTTACAAATTTGTAAATGTTATTTCTATATTCTGCAAAGAAATCATTTTTTAGTATACAAGGTAGTAACTTGGTATCACTGTTGTTTTTATTTTAGATTTTATTATAGTTTTTGAATTTATTATTTTGAATTAGCTTTTATTTATATATATTTTTAGATTAATTTTAGTTCAATTCTTAGTAATTTCATTATGTGCTTTTCTATCTTTCTATCTATCTATCTATCTATCTATATGCTATTTAGGCTTAATTTATTTTTATTTTATTTTAGTTTAGTTTAGTTTTAGATACGTTTTTTAGTTTAGTTGAAGATTAGTTTCAACTAATATTGGTATTTTATTTTATTACAGCTTTATTTCAATGAACAGAAATGTAAAATAAATGAAATATTTTTCATTTTAGTTAATAATATCCTATCTTGGAGCGCAGACAGGTTTTGCAGTGATCTTTGGTTTTTGAATGAATCTTTTATGTGAACAAATAATTCTTATTCACTGACTCATATTTTATCTCTTCTTTTAAAAGCGTGCGACTGTTTTCCATTGGTTTGGATTTACTGAACGAGTGTTTTGAGTCTGAACCAGACTCAGCATTAAATACAACATCACTTTTGTGAATGACTTAGTTGAATGATTGATTCATGGACTCATTCAGAACACACAAAAAAGACCCTTTTCACCACCTACTAGAGTAATGATGATACAGTCAGCAGAAAGAGTCACCGAACTAATCAGTGAACAAATACGAAGTTCTGTCATGAAACTCTAGATGGCGCAGACTGATGGGTCCTTAACAACCTACTGACAATTACATCATTAACTACACGGCACAAGCTGGTTGGTTCCTGTTGCATCTGCAGCCAATGAACTTGCTGCTCAACATTTAATTAGTTGGTCAGTGTTTGCTGTAGCAGTTTGCAGCATGCTTTCAGAGTTCCTCCGAAACCCTCCACCTTCCCCAGCTCCACCTGTATAGATCTGTTACAGGTATATTTCATATATGCTATTTGTATTTGTATGCCAAAGTATACTTCTGTGTGCGTGCAACAGCGCATGTGCAAGCAGGACAGAAGAGTCCACTAGGTGGCAATACGCACAGTACTGAGCACAGTGTGCAGTCGTTGAAGAAGTGTGTGGAAAGAGCGATTCAAAAGCAACACGCTTGAAACAAGGAGGAAAATACAACAATGGACGGCGAACTTGACGAGCGTTTCTGTGAAGAGATCAGAAAGTACATAGCATATCTTTCTCCATCGTTTTTGATTCTTGTTCTCCTGGTATATCTTCTGAACTATGTTGCAATGCTGGATGCACTATTTTTTTCTTCTCCGATCCTGCCCAACGAATGTCCCGTTGATGACATGACTCAGTGCTGCCCTCCGATGTCTGGTAGAGTATAGAAAAAATTGTACTGCAGATGTGTTGAACTCGGTCATCTGTGGTTGAGTATACTTTGAAAGATAGGTGGACACAACTGCGCTAAACGTGTCCGGGTGCGAAAAGTGAAGTATCCCCGGGCCTTTACTTGCCCACAGCAGCATGTTGTGTATGTATTGGCAGTAGCAAGTCCCATACTTGCTCTGCAGCAGCAGCAATAATCAACAGCAGCAGCAGTGTAGCAGATCTATTTCGCCGAGACAAATACATTAACATTGTCATATCCATTACAATGCTAAACTCCTGAGAGCTGTCATGAGAGAAATTCAAAAGATTCAAGACAGAACATGTCTGCACCGGACACGATAGTTGTCGCGTCGAGCAGCACCGCAGCAGCTTGAGCCTGTCTACACTGGACGCGACAAAGCGACAATTGCAAATCTATTTGTTCTTCATGTGAGAAGTAGCGTGAGCTCCTGGAGGACGGCAGAATTAGAAGAGGGCATTAGTTTATTGTCGCCGATTTGTTGTCATATCGCACCGCATCCAGTGTAGACATTCATCACTGGTTAATGGGTTCTGTTTGCTTTTGTCATGTCGTGTTGTGTCGCGTCACTCGCGTCTAGTGTACACGTGGTGAGAGAGAGGCTAAAAAATAGTCATGTAAATCTATATTATGACATTTTTTGGCACAAAAAAGTATGATTTGACCCCTATAAGCACTAGAGTTCTACAAAAGTTCGCTCACGGCTTCCTTCTAGTCCATAAGCATGTTCTGTGAAGGCAGGAGACCATCCCCGAGATGAAAAGAACATCCACTCTGAGCTCATAAAGGAAGTGTTCTTATCTGCCCCTCCGTCTTCTTCATTCTCTCTCGTCATGGGCTTCTGTATATTAGTGGTAATAGCCTGTACAGCTATTTTGTTAATTATCATGGACGTCTTTGATGCATATCTTGACACGCTCCTCAAGGCATAAAGAAAGTGCATGTGCAGGAAAAGAAAGGGAAGGAAGCTTTTATGCATTAATGAACTTCTTTTTTGTACTTATCACTACGTCTGCCCTCAAATAGAAGCCTTCGACTTGAACTTAAAGGAGTTATATTGTGGAAAACAGGACTTTTTAGTCTTTCTTGCTTCAAGTGTATAATATATATATATATATATATATATATAATTATTATTATTATTATTATTTAAAATATCTAAACATAATTTAAAAATGTATTATTTTATATTAATTTTAATTTATTTTATTATTTAAAAAAATATATTTTTAAATAATAAAATAAATGAAAATTAATATAATAATATATTTAAAACTGTGTGTGTGTGTGTGTGTGTGTATATATATATATATATATATATATATATATATATTTTTTTTTTTTTTTTTTTTTTTTTTTTGGAGAATGCATAAGAAAATGATGATGAATGGAGAATCTCGATCATCCAATAAGCATTGAGTAACCCTCAGCTAGATCCAGTCACCTTGAGGACTGACACACCTCCTCATGGGTGGCTCTCTAAGCTCAGCAGTGCCTATCGGACACAGTTGGTTCTGTCTCTGTGAGCCAACTGGACTCGGGCCACGAACAGAACACAGGCAGGTTCTGCTGAAGAAGCCCTAAAGTAAGAAAGGAGCAGGTAGGACACAGACAGGCAGAAAGCACGTCCTCACAGACAGGAAGCACGTATAGATTGCCTGTTCTCCGCTCAGCCCACCTGTACGTGGAGCTGACACTGCCCGCCCTTGACCGGACCCCCTCACCCACACCAAACAATAGCCGCTTCAGCTTTAATGCACATATGTCATGCTAAGTGAATTTGTGGAGCAGATGGTCACGATAGCATGGCAGGTGCCTCGACAAATGTTTGCGTTTGCTGTGCTGCTATTTATATCGGCGCAAAACACAGCAGCACAAATATTTGAAAAGGCCATTGGGTGTTTTTTCAACATGCGTCACAATTATCAACGTGTCTTTTTTGTTCTTCCCAGCCCAAAACAAACAGATGGCAGTTATGGGTTCATTGCTAACCGCCTTCGATTTCTGTGCAGATCTGAAAATACACAGCAAAAAGATAGATGAAGGTCTTAAAGGAATAGTTCACCCAAAAATAAATATTCTGTCATCATTTACTCATGTCGTTCCAAACCAGTATGACTTTTTTTTTTCTTCTGTGGAACACAAAAGGAGATGTTTATGCTACTTTTCAATCTAATGGAAGCAAATGAGGCTTCAAAAATGCCAAGAAAGCTCCCTTAGTTGTTTTATTAGTCTTGTTTTCCTGTTCTAAAAATCTAAAAATCCTTAAAACATGTTCAATTTGATTGAGAAGCTGCACTTGTGACTTGTTTTCAGTGGATGTGTATTCATTATTAATATATTTTGTCTTTCTGCACTGAACTTTGCTTTTTTTTTTTTTTTTTAAATAGTATTAATATAATAAAACAATATACTGATATTTTGAAGAATGCTGGTAATCAAACAGTGTCAGTTCCCATTGACTTCCATTGTATTTTTTTGTCTATACAATGGGAGCCAAAGGGAACTGAAAGTATTTGGTCAAAAATATTTCTTCAAAATATCTTCTTTCTATCTGCAGAAGAAAGAAAGTCATACAGGTTTGGAATGACATGAGGGTGAGTAAATGATGACAGGATTTTCATTTTTGTTCTGACTATCCCTTTAAAAACTAGTGAAAAAAACACATTCATATTCAAAATATCTCATGCAGTACTGCGTCTCAAGTAAGTTTGTTGTTGTAAAGATTTTTAGATACTTTATATCATTTAACTAAAAGTGTGTAACAAAAATGAGACGAGAGTTGCAGCAGATGGGTCGATTTTCATTAAAAACTCAAATATGCATCTGTTACTCGTGTAAAGGTGTCATATGGCTTCAGAAGACTTGAATACAATACACAACTGCTTTTTTTGGAATTTTACGGTGCATGTTCAATCTCTGGTCGCTATGAAAGGAAGTCATATGGGATTGGAAACATGAGGGTGGTTAAGTAATACCATAATTTAAATTTTTGGGTGAATTATTTAACCCTTAAAGACATACCTTCGGTCTTTATCGATCCTGGACGTCATTGATTGTGGATCTGGTGAAGAAGCTGTCACCGATCAAAATATTGATTTTGAAGAGGTTGAAAACGATAGTTTTGAGATTATGTTTGAGATCGCAATTATGAGCCAGATATACTGGGAAAATGAGCTTTCACGATGACAGTGATGATAATAAAAAGCATCTGCTCAAATTGAACCCTTCCATATTCTAAAAGCTAACAAAATATGATTTATATTGTTATTTAAAATATCGAGAGTTTTATACTATTGCAGCAGTTAGAGATTCATCCATGTTAGATACAGAATATGTATCAGTGATTGGTGAAACATTCATTCATTTAAAGTGTTAGTTCACCCAAAAATGAGATTTCTGTCGTTAATTACTCACCCTCATGTCGTTCCAAACCCGTAAGACCTTCATTCATCTTCAGAACACAAATTAAGATATTTTTGATAAAATCCAAGAGGTTTTTTTTTATCTCCCATAGAAAGCAACAAAATTACCACTATTACCACTATTACCTTAATGTTATGAAGCGATTAGAATACTTTTTGTGCACAAAAAACCTCTCAGCTTTCATCAAAAATATCTATTTTATAATAAAAATAATATTTGTGTTCTGAAGCTGAACGAAGGTTTACGGGTTTGGAACGACATGAGGGTGAGTAATTAATGACAGAAATTTCATTTTTGGGTGAACTAACCCTTTAAGGTTTTTAGCTTTTATTAACAAGTACAAATATTTACCACAATTACAAATGTCACAGGAATAACACATAGATCATTCTAATCAGTCTAAATGTCTGTGCATCTCAACATATTTAGCAATGACCTAGAATCCAGGAATTAAACATTCAAATAGCTGCAACCGGCACTCCATTGTCAGGCTTGTTGACAGCTTTTGAATTACATGCTTTAATGCTGGGCCTTCAGATAAACATCCCACTGTACCCACAAAGAAACGTCACATGCAAATGAATCATCAACGTCCAGCGACTGACACCTGCTCGTGTCCAGCGACTTGTAAAGTTTCTCATCCTTCTTTCCGCATTTGTATCTTTTCCTCTAATTATTCACCAAACTCTGTTAAGTCACGGTGCCGTCCGAGGGGAGGGAGGGGGGCCCAGATGCAGATTAGGCTCCTGAAGATGAGGGTCTAAAAGGGATTTAATGGTAGAATGGATTAGAGAAATCCTTGTAACAATGTTAAATAATTATAGTTCCAGCCGAGATCAAAGCAGCATTGATTGAACCCCTCAAGCCTTTAACACAGAGAGAAGAGAGAGAGAGAGAGAGTCTTGGAAAGCAAAGATTGGTAAACTCCTGCTCGGGCCGCAGCGGCGCTGCACATGTGGATTGGCGAGGAAGAGCATGGATAAAAAGATGTATCCTTTAGGAGAGCTCCGTCTGGCTTTTGTCACTGTAGCTGGAGATCCATTTGAGAGGTCTGATAACGACGCAGACGAACTCGTGAGGGAACGTTGTCAGAGGCGCTCGCGCTGATACCTAAGCGTTTTAAGACGACTTATAGACAGACCGGAATTTAATGTATGCAAAGCACCAAGTTTGAGCGGAGGCTTTCAGTCGGAGTTGTTTATTTCCCATGTAATCAAGAAATTTTGACATGCCTGGCTGCCGCTCATTTTCCGAGCAAGGGTGTCTTGTTCGCTGCTCTCAGCCATCTTACCGCAGGCTTTCTCTGCTAGTCTCGCACAGATAAGTGGTATTGTGCAAAATCAGATTGTTGCGACAATGCGGTACAGTAGAATTTGGTACTGAATGAGCCGGGGTTATGTAGACGAGGTCGGTCGAAGAATCGATGTATTTAAAAGGACCTGTCTGTATATAAATAAGGTGCATGCGATTTCTGGTGATGTTACTAATAAAACTACCCAATGCATGAATACCCATTTGTGGGCGGGGCTCTGTTTTGTGTTTACTGGAGAGGCAGGGGCTAACATTTGGTACTTCATTGTGTACCACACATACTTATTGTGCTGAAGAACTACATAAGTATAGATTAGTCCGAACTCTCTGCTCGAAGTCTTAAAGCATCCAGATGCAAATTTCCCCACTGATCTGAGATGTTAAGAGGTTTAAGAGCAATGACTTCATGCTTGTTAGCAATGGAATCAATCTGAAAATGAACTAATGTAGTCTCAAGGCCATGAACACACTAGAATAATGCTGCAGTCTTATTATCAAACTAAGATGTTTCGATTTCACTGTTCAAATATAAAAATAGACATCTGTGCTGGAAAGTAATCTGTTGTCTGTTTTTGTTTTCAGTGAATCTCTCATCTGGATTAGCAGTGGCATAGACATTTTTGTAGAAAAATTATATAATTTTCATTATTTCACTCGTTCTATCTATAGATCTGTCTATAGATATCTCTGAAACACAAATCTTAAAGCTTAGAGATAATACTAGTTAAGCCATGGCTCATAATACACACACACACACACACACACACACACACACACACACACACTCACACACACACACACACACACACACACACACACACATTACCGTTCAGTCGGTGAGAGAAATCTCTTATGCTCACTAAATCTTCATTTCACAAAAATACAGTAATAGTACTAATGTTGTGAAATAGTATTACAATTTATGATGACTGTTTTCTGGTTGAATACATTTTAAAATGTAATTTATTCTTGTGATGCAAAGTTGAATTTTCAGCATCATTACTCCAGTATTCAGTGTCACATGATCCTTCAGAAATCAAAATATGCTGATTTGCTGCTCAAGAAACATTTCTTATTATTATTTTTTATTTAAAATAGAAATCTTTTCATTACAAAGGTTTTATTGTACTAATATTTAACTATTATGCTTTTAATTTGAGCTCTTATCATGTCATATATTGTGTTGTTAGATGGTATTTTATTGAACAGATATATCTGACTGTATATGCTGACCAGGTGAGGCACATTTAAAAGCATTGTAAAATAAAATAATAAAAAACAATAAATTATTAGAAACTTTTTGATTTACATGCAGTCAGAATTTTCCAATCGGAAGCTTAGGCAGACCTGTTGACAGCTACATGGAATATGAGTGGAATGAAAGCAAGGAGGGCAAAAAGAGGGTGTGCAAAAAGGGAGGGCAAAAAGAGGGTGTGCTGTGAGAGGGATCCCTATCAAAGCAAAGCCCCTCTTATTTGAGGGAGGAGCAGAACAACCAAACGTGCACACACACACACACACACACACACACACACACACACACACACACACACACACAAAGCATGGATAAAGATGTGTGACTGGATCATCACTCTGTTTATCAGAGCCAGAGTCAAATAATTCAGCCTGTGAGAAAAATTTAAATGTCTGTCCTCCTTTCCATTTTGTCTTTGTGTGTGTGTGTGTGTGTGTGTGTGTGTGTGTGTGTTAGGAGAGAGGGAGAGAGAATGAGGAGTTGAGGAATGAGTGTGTTGTCATGGTAGCTCATCTTTTGTAAAGGTTCTTGACTAGAGATGAATTGATTTGTGGTTCGAGATAGTCGTCTGATTGTGAAATGATTTTGTAAAATTCAGCAAAGAGAAAAGAGCTCAGGGGATTTAAAGGAGTTCTTAGTTATGTTCCATTTATTTACAGTATGTACATGCTTCTATCAAAATGGCATTAATTCCTATAACTGCCATAGCAATCTTTTGGGAGATTTTTCTACATTGGTAGTCACTGCATGACTCATCACTGCTAAGTTGAACAGCAAATATCAGCATATATATACAGTATATATATACAGTATCTCACAGAAGTGAGCACAACCCTCACATTTTTGTAAATATTTTATTACATCTATTCATGTGACAACACTAAAGAAATGACACTTTGCTACAATGTAAAGTAGTGAGTGTACAGCTTGTATAACAGTGTAAATTTGCTGTCCCCTCAAAATAACTCAACACACAGCCATTAATGTCTAAACCGCTGGCCACAAAAGTGAGTACACCCCTAAGTGAAAATGTCCAATTAGCCATTTTCTCTCCCCGGTGTCATGTCACTCGTTAGTGTTACAAGGTCTCAGGTGTGAATGGGGAGCAGGTGTGTTAAATTTGGTGTTAATCGCTCTCACTCTCTCTCATACTGGTCACTGGAAGTTCAACATGGCACCTCATGGCAAAGAACTCTCTGAGGATCTGAAAAAAAAGAACTGTTGCTCTACATTAAGATGGCCTAGGCTATAAGAAGATTGCCAAGACCCTGAAACTGAGCTGCAGCACGGTGGCCAAGACCATACAGCGGTTTAACAGGACAGGTTCCACTCAGAACAGGCCTCGCCATGGTCGACCAAAGAAGTTGAGCGCACATGCTCAGCGTCCTATTCAGAGGTTGTGTTTGGGAAATAGACGTATGAGTGCTGCCAGCATTGCTGCAGAGGTTGAAGGGTTGGGGGGTCAGCCTGTCAGTGCTCAGACCATACGCCGCACACTGCATCAAATTGGTCTGCATGGCTGTCGTCCCAGAAGGAAGCCTCTTCTAAAGATAATGCAAAAGAAAGCCCGCAAACAGTTTGCTGAAGACAAGCAGACTAAGGACATGGATTACTGGAACCATGTCCTGTGGTCTGATGAGACCAAGATAAACTTATTTGGTTCAGATGGTGTCAAGTGTGTGTGGCGGCAACCAGGTGAGGAGTACAAAGACAAGTGTGTCTTGCCTACAGTCAAGCATGGTGGTGGGAGTGTCATGGTCTGGGGCTGCATGAGTGCTGCCGGCACTGGGGAGCTACAGTTCATTGAGGGAACCTTGAATGCCAACATCCCCTCCTTTTGGAGACTGGGACGCAGGGCAGTATTCCAACATGATAACAACCCCAAACACACCTCCAAGACGACCACTGCCTTGCTAAAGAAGCTGAGGGTACCTAAAGCCTTTTGAGCATCTGTGGGGCATCCTCAAACAGAAGGTGGAGGAGCGCAAGGTCTTTAACATCCACCAGCTCCGTGATGTCGTCATGGAGGAGTGGAAGAGGACTCCAGTGGCAACCTGTGAAGCTCTTGTGAACTCCATGCCCAAGAGGGTTAAGGCAGTGCTGGAAAATAATGGTGGCCACACAAAATATTGACACTTTGGGCCTAATTTGGACATTTTCACTTAGGGGTGTACTCACTTTTGTGGCCAGCGGTTTAGACATTAATAGCTGTGTGTTGAGTTATTTTGAGGGGACAGCAAATTTACACTGTTATACAAGCTGTACACTCACTACTTTACATTGTAGCAAAGTGTCATTTCTTCAGTGTTGTCACATGAAAAGATGTAATAAAATATTGACAAAAATGTGAGGGGTGTACTCACTTCTGTGAGATAATGTGTGTGTATATATATATATATATATATATATATATATATATATATATATATATATAATACAACATATAATACAATATATAGCTTATATAGTTTTAAATTTACCATATTTTTTATTATAATATATTATTTTTTATTTGACTACTACAATCATCATGATATTTTAGGACATTTAAATTCAAATCTACATTAGAAATGTTAAAAAACGAAGTGTTATTGCACCAAAGTTTACAGTTTTTTTTGTTTTTTTTTTGTTTTGTTTTTTCCTTCAGTTATTGGTTCAGAATGGGTTTTAAATGATGAGTGTTGTACCAGTAGCTGATTATTATTGTTATTATTATTATTATTATATTTAGAGGACTCTTAAAGGCTTGTAATGGACTTGTTATGACTTAATTTTCACGGCTCAGGAGATTGGCTCAAAACAACCTGCCAGCAGAACTGAGCGCCCTTGAGCAAAGATAGCAGATTTCAAATCGTGTATGTCCACGGGCTCCTGTGCCAGCCACGCAGCTGCCATTGAGATGAATGGAAATGCTAACAGATAGATTCCTCCAGGTACTACAGAGCCCGTTGGTTCCGACAGACAGAGCTGTACTGGGACTGCAACTCCAGCTGCTGAGGTTCAGGCGTGTGTGGGCCGGCAGCTCTCTTCCTCTCTGACTTTATCAGCTCACACACTTGTGGGCGAGACGAGGGCGAGTCTCACCCTCTATACCTTAAACACAAGATCTCTGTGGTTTGAAGCACTCGGCTGCTCCTCTTTCCTCCGGCGTCGCTCTCTGCCAATCTGAAAGGCAAACAGACCTACACTGGAGCTGGTAAAATCACACACACACACACACACACTTCGTTTCTGCTGTGTTAGCTTGAATCTAAATGCACTCAAACAGAATGTTGCACAGGAGCGAGATCTGTTCTCCAGGAAGACAGACAGAGGGAAAGAGAGGGAGAAAAAAAGAGAAATAGAAGCAGAGAAAGATGGAGAGAGAGAAACCAGAGTCAAAAACCGCCACATAACAATGCCGGAGAAAAATCAGAACATTTTCCAGCGAAAGATGGGCCATTTCCAAATCCTCGTGCCCTATCAGACAAATTAAAGTAAATCAAGCATGAAATGAAGCAGGAGAGCCCGGAGATAAGACTCCTTTAAGTCCTTTCCAGATTAGGATAGGGGAAGAGAGGTGCATCTGCTCTCTGCCAGCCGAGGAGGCTAGCTTCTCATTTCACAATAGCAGCCTGTGTATAGGATTACTTTCCCCTGTCACCAACACACACACACACACACACACACACACATACACACTCAGTCTGAACATGTCCTTAATGCGTCGGCTCACTAGCTTGTTTTACACATTTTGACAAGTGATCTATAAATGTACAGCAGCTAGTTGATCATAGTCGAGTGTGAAAACGTGCAAGCTGATGCTTTAACCTATAGTTAGTAGTGTTCCTGTAGCGCAGCCGGTAGAACACTGTGAAAGACAAGGTCAGGGTTCGATTCCCATGTATGGAATGTGCGTGTTGATAAATTATTCCTTGAAAGCCTTAAAGGTCTAGTGTGTAATATTTAGGAGGATAGATTGACAGAAATACAATATAATATACATAACTATGTTTTCAGTGGTGTATAAAGACCTTACATAGGGAAGTGTTTTGTTTTTAATACCTTAGAATGAGCCATTTCTATCTACATTCACCACGGGTCCCTTACATCAAAGTCGCCATTTTGCGCCGCCATGTTTCTACAGTAGCCCTAAACGGACAAACTGCTCTACAGAGCACGTTTTCTTGACTGGCTACTCAGTGCTGTCTCAGATGATGACATCTTTGTCCTGTGTCGGCCACCTTCTCTATATACTTCGAAAGGGAGGGGTGAGCGGTGGACTGAGCCATTGGTTGCAATTTGCAACCTCACCACCAGATGCCGCTAAAATTTACACATTGCACCTTTAAATACAAATGATGGGTAGTTAATAGGAAATATTTTTAAGACATGTGGTGTGACGTGTTAACATCACATATAGCCTACCGTTGCATATACTCAGCGAAATTTCGTGAGCAAAAAAAAAGCTGCTTGGTTTGAAAGTGAAATTTCTGCAAAATAGCGCTAATGTAACCACACCTTTATACTCCATCTTTAAAGTATTTTAAACAGGATTTTGTTCATTCTGTTATGATTATACATGCAGTTTTGTTGCCTCAAAGTAATTGAGATAATGCATTATTTTATAATTGTATCCTCCAAACTGACATTTACAATACCATATTTTTGTTATATCTGCTGGGTGAAACAGTAAACACCATAAAAACCACACTAGCATACATTCAGACAAGATTCAACTATATATTGTAGGCTGGAGAATAATGTTATCAGGATAAGTGTATTTTTATATATATATATATATATATATATATATATATACAGGTGCTGGTCATATAATTAGAATATCAACAAAAAGTTGATTTATTTCACTAATTCCATTTAAAAAGTGAAACTTGTATATTATATTCATTCATTACACACAGACTGATACATTTCAAATGTTTATTTATTTTAATTTTGATGATTATAACTGACAACTAAGGAAAATCCCAAATTCAGTATCTCAGAAAATTAGAATATTGTGAAAAGGTTCAATATTGAAGACACCTGGTGCCACACTCTAATCAGCTAATTAACTCAAAACACCTGTAAAGGCCTTTAAATGGTCTCTCAGTCTAGTTCTGTAGGCTACACAATCATGGGTAAGACTGCTGACTTGACAGTTGTC
Organism: Ctenopharyngodon idella; assembly: GCF_019924925.1. Taxonomy (NCBI): domain Eukaryota; kingdom Metazoa; phylum Chordata; class Actinopteri; order Cypriniformes; family Xenocyprididae; genus Ctenopharyngodon; species Ctenopharyngodon idella. The sequence goes on along the minus strand of NC_067235.1, from coordinate 28,789,419 downwards.
CAAAAGATGACCATTGACACCTTGCACAAGGAGGGCAAGACACAAAAGGTCATTGCAAAAGAGGCTGGCTGTTCACAGAGCTCTGTGTCCAAGCACATTAATAGAGAGGCGAAGGGAAGGAAAAGATGTGGTAAAAAAAAGTGTACAAGCAATAGGGATAACCACACCCTGGAGAGGATTGTGAAACAAAACCCATTCAAAAATGTGGGGGAGATTCACAAAGAGTGGACTGCAGCTGGAGTCAGTGCTTCAAGAACCACTACGCACAGACGTATGCAAGACATGGGTTTCAGCTGTCGCATTCCTTGTGTCAAGCCACTCTTGAACAACAGACAGCGTTAGAAGCGTCTCGCCTGGGCTAAAGACAAAAAGGAATGGACTGCTGCTGAGTGGTCCAAAGTTATGTTCTCTGATGAAAGTAAATTTTGCATTTCCTTTGGAAATCAGGGTCCCAGAGTCTGGAGGAAGAGAAGAGAGGCACACAATGCATGTTGCTTGAGGTCCAGTGTAAAGTTTCCACAGTCAGTGATGGTTTGGGGTGCCATGTCATCTGCTGGTGTTGGTCCACTGTGTTTTCTGAGGTCCAAGGTCAACGCAGCCATATACCAGGAAGTTTTAGAGCACTTCATGCTTCCTGAGCTGACCAACTTTATGGAGATGCAGATTTCATTTTCCAACAGGACTTGGCACCTGCACACAGTGCCAAAGCTACCAGTACCTGGTTTAAGGACCATGGTATCCCTGTTCTTAATTGGCCAGCAAACTCGCCTGACCTTAACCCCATTGTGAAGAGGAAGATGCGATATGCCAGACCCAACAATGCAGAAGAGCGGAAGGCCACTATCAGAGCAACTTAGGCTCTTATAACACCTGAGCAGTGCCACAGACTGATCGACTCCATGCCACGCCGCATTGCTGCAGTAATTCAGGCAAAAGGAGCCCCAACTAAGTATTGAGTGCTGTACATGCTCATACATTTCATGTTCATACTTTTCAGTTGGCCAAGATTTCTAAAAATCCTTTCTTTGTATTAGTCTTAAGTAATATTCTAATTTTCTGAGATACTGAATTCGGGATTTTCCTTAGTTGTCAGTTATAATCATCAAAATTAAAAGAAATAAACATTTGAAATATATCAGTCTGTGTGTAATGAATGAATGAATATAATATACAAGTTTCACTTTTTGAATGGAATTAGTGAAATAAATCAACTTTTTGATGATATTCTAATTATATGACCAGCACCTGTGTATATATATATATATATATATATATATATATATATATATATATATATATATATATATCAGGTCGAAGTTTGATATTTTTGTTGTTTTTGCTTTTTACATTTTTGTCATTTCAGAAATAATTTTGTGTGCCATAATTGTTTTACTGTTTAAATTTGATTTAAAAAGCCCATAGTATGCTGTTCTTAAAAGCTGCAGTCCATAAGTTTTGTCTCTTTGTCGCCATCTCTGTTTGAAACCTGCAATTGCAGTTATTTGAGGAATTATCATCTTTACGTGGGTTGTCCATCGGCACGGCTCCTCAGCACGGATGAATCTAGTGTTTTGAGGAGTCACCGCACCGGTGTGGATACTGTCATCTGAACAAGCAAGTAACATGTCTGCCAATTTTGTTCTGACCAACTGAGGAAAAAAAAGCATTACAATAAATCGCGCTGCCAATGGTGATTAAATCTAACGATTGCTTAGCTCATATCACATCAAACCGTACAAATGATTATTATTATTGTTATACTTTGTTTTCAAATTGTTGATGTTGACAACATCAACTTTTGACTACGGGTGGATCTCCAGTTGTCATTTATGATTGTCGTTTGGACCTTTCTGAATTACAATCCACCATCAAAATGTTTCTTTATGTATACAGACGTGACGTAATGATGCAAAGGCAAACTCGTATTTCCCGTGGAAACCTACCAGTACCACTCAATTTAAAAAACATTATTACAAACTTACCGTTGTGAATCAAGCTAGGCTAAGGAAATAGTTTTGAACACTGGCTGGTTATGTACTTGCTCAAAAATGGATTTTGGATCATTTTTAACCAAACAAAGTTATGGACTGCAGCTTTAAGCAAAGTCCCTTTAAGACAAGTCATTTCACTCAGCAGCCATCTTTGAAATGCCCCTCGGGCATGCAAGTGCAGCTCCTATCTCTTTGAATGGGGAAACATCAAATTCTCTAAAGCTGTTTGCCAAGCTTTCGATTAAATTTCATATTTATAATCACCAATGAAATCTGACAACAACTGTCTCCATAATTTTTTTTCTAAACGCTCGAATCATGACAAAAAATGGTATTTTTTAGGCTGGATCTATCCAATGCGCATGCGCAGACCTAAATGCGTGTCTCTTGTGCCTCATTTCGGAGGCAGTCTGACTGTTTCTATAGAAACCGGAGCTCCTAACAGCCGCTGCAGTAACACGATGACTTTACCAGTCGGCGATTGGCTCTTATTTAGAAGGCGGGACTTATTCCGCCATATTGTGCGTTGCATTTTCTCCCATTCAAAAATGAGTGACACGTCTTGTGTTATTCTATAGTCTTTGCTTTAAGGCAGTTTCCATTGTGACAACTTGCCCCACATAGTGTAAGATGAACAAAAGGTGAACTATATCTTTTTTTTTTCAGTCAATGTTCAACAGATTTTTTGTAACGAAAACTTAAAGGTATGTAAATATACAAAATTAAACCTACTGTGAGAAATATTCACCAGAGTAAAAAGTGTAACAACTTGCCCCTATACATTCTAGCCTAAACCTTTAATGAAAGTTCATATTCATGATATTTTTCAGATGTAAGTTTCCCTCCAAATCTATAATGTTCCATATTTTGCAGATGGGCCAATTTTTTAAAAGTATTATATTCTCACCCTAAATTTTTTGGCACCAACATTAATTATGTAAGAGTTTGCAGCCTGAAAGAAACACACACATTCTTGGGAGTATTTTGGTTTCAGTGTCATGACTGATGTTTCTCCTCTTGGCTTTTCCCTCATCAGGAGTTTGTTAGTTATTAAACAGCGCGACCGTGACCTTCTATGCCCTGGTGTCAGGTTTAGGCCTTTTATCACCCTCTATCTCCAGCCATTTAAAAACTCCTCCTGAAAGTGACTGATTTAACCTGCTTTTATGCCGTTTATATCAAAACCGGATGAGAGAGAGAAGGGGAGAGGGGGAAAAAAAAACTTAATCCATCTTATCTGTTGACTGTCAAACTGCTGGAGCTAAGACCTCCTCACAAAAGACAACTGGGTCAGGCAAGGCAGGAGCGGCCGGATTTGTGCTGGAGGAAAGTTTGAAATGTGGTAATTGACTGGAGGGGCGGCTGCGGATAGAGCTAATGACCCGCTCGAGCCACTGGAGAAAAACAGCACCTGTAAATGCAGCATAAAAACAAACGTGTGGGAGATACGTGAGCTATTGTGTGACCCGGGAGCTTGGTAGTTATTAACACACCCGCCGATAAGTGTGCGTTATTTGTGTGCGTTTTGTGGAAGCGCAATATACCCGAATGTTCTCCTTCAGATCATCAGGAGTGCCTTGAGATTCTTTCAGAGGGGCTGAAAGCAGCATTCCCATAATTTAAAGCATTTGTGAGCATTTCCAGTGAGTGCAGTCACCATTAGTCAGTCCGTGCTGACAGGAGAAAGAGGAATTATATCCCACATGAGCACTGAGATTTGTAACACATCTCTGACTATCAAATTTGTTAGCTGGAAAAAGTCTCCTCTAGATTCAGATAGGGCATCTTCCTCAAGTTTACGTCTAATCTTTTGTGTCCTATCATTCAGAGTGACAGAAGGGAAAGAAGCTGTGGAGATTGTTGTCGGAATGACTTTGCTCAGGTTTTGATCGAAATGAGCTGGAGGAAATGATCAAGGTTTAACTGCGGCTAGATATCTTAACTACAGCATTTGCCTCTAAAAGCTTCTTTCTCCATTGTGGATCAGTATTCTGCAGGAGTAAATACATTTTTAAATATTTTTAAACACAAAAAATACAAATTTATATAAAAAAAGTAAATCACATTTTTTTTTTTTTCATTATAATAGTAGATGTTTTACTAGTGCTCTTTTGTACCATGGTATTTTCCCTGAATCACACTGGATTATGATGTAAGTACTATGATACTGAAAAATTATACCATGATAGTTACTGGGTAAAAGTTTTATTTTTTTGTCACTTATTAGGAAACTAAGAAAAAAGGGTGCAAATTACAAGCCATGAAATTGTATTTTGCATGATTATTTTTTATATATGTATTTATTTAATTTAATAATCCAGTTTTTTTAAATCTGTGATTTGAATGACATTCAGTGAGGTCTGACTATTATTTTTGCAGTTTTATGTTGTACTTACTTCAGGTTTCTTGATATTGACAAGTGTCTTTTATTTATTTATTCACCTTTTTTATTTAGTTACTTACATTTAGTGCTTAGCAAGTACAAATCCTTCATATACAAAGTTTGGGGTTGGTAAGATTTATTAATGTTTTTAAAAGTATCTTACGCTGTCATAGGCTGCATGAATTTGATCAAAAATATGGTAAAAAAAAAACAGTAATATTGTGAAATATCATTATTATAATAATCAATTTAAAATAACTGTTTTTTCTTTTCTTTTCTTTTTAAATATCATTTATTCCTGTGATGTCAAAGCTGAATTTTTTTAGCATCATTATTCCAGTCTTCAGTGTCACATGATCCTACAGGAATCATTCTAATATGCTGATTTGCTGCTTAAGAATCGTTTCTTATTATTATCAATATTAAAAACAGTTGTGCTGTTTGATATTTGTGACCCTGGACCACAAAACCAGTCATAAGTCGCACGGGTATATTTGTAGCAATAGCCAACAATACATTGTATGGGTCAAAATTATCTATTTTTCTTTTATACAAAAAATCATTAGGATATTAAGTAAAGATCATGTTCCATGAAGATATTTTGTAAATTTCTTACCCTAAATATATCAAAAATGTATTTTTGTGAGTGGATATGCATTGCTAAGGACTTCATTTGGACAACTTTAAAGGCGATTTTCTCTAAATATTTTGATTTTTTTTTTTTGCACCATCAGATTCCAGATTTTCAAATAGTTGTATCTCGGTCAAATATTGTCCTATCCTAACAAACCATCAATGGAAAGCCTATTTATTCAGCTTTCATGTGATGTATAAATCTTTCATGTGATGCATAAATTGACCCTTACGACTGGCTTTGTGGTCCAGGGTCACATTTTTTAGGATTCTTTGATCAATAGAAAGTCTAAAAGAACAGCATTTGTTGTGAATATAAATCTTTTGTAACTTTATAAATTTCTTTGTCACTTTTGATTGATTTTATGTATCCTTGCTGAATAAAAGTATTCATTTATTAAAAAAAAAAATCTTACAGACCCCAAACTTTTGATATTACCTTGTGATTTCAGTACTTTTTTATAAGTGAAAGACAGACAGTTTCTTCTTCCATAAATAATGCATGTTCTCAGAATAGTTCCAGCCTTTTAGTAAGAGGTTAGTTTATTAAGAGAGAGAGAGAGTGCGTGTGTGTGTGTGTGCGAGAGAGAGCGAGCAAGGTAAAAAGGTCCTCGTGTGTTTTAAAACAAGTGTCTGCTGAGGAGATAATGGTAAAGCCGTGGGATAAAAATGATGCATTTGCTTCTCTTCTAGCTGATAATGGGGGTTTGGAGGGGGGTGGAGGAAAGTTCATCGCTCTCTTATCGAAGCGCTCTGACATTTCTACTTCAGCTGTAAAATTTCAGATCACATATCTCCTTCAGAGCTCCTGCACCTTTTGTGGAGTGATACTGAGCTCTCCATTTCTCTACACATGCCCCTCACAGTATGTTCATTTGGTTCATAAGCTGCTGTAGATCTTGATATGCGACTCCTGTTTTGTCACACGTGGCTGATGGGCATCTGTACCTTCGAACACGACAAATCGGCAAATTCATGTGACTTTTTTTTTTTTTTTAAAGCATCCATTTTGATCTGATCCAGATCATTTCTGAAGTGCAAATGTTTAAAGATGACTATTAAAAAAAAAAGAAATTTTGGGTAAAATACTTTTAAAGGTGAATTGTGTCATTTATTCACCACTAGTGGCATTGTTATATGTTTTTAACCTTTAAACGCATACCTCAGGTCTTTATCGACCCAGGACATCGAACAGGAACATGGTTTGTGTAACATTAGCAACACATTATTAGTTGTTTGATAACGTAGTCAAGCAAAAGGCTAATAATATCAATTACCGTTATGTGTCTGATGTTGTAGAGATGTTATCATTCTGATACACTGAATTGTAGACGAGCCAGTATAATTTACTCTTCCTCTTCTTTTGAATCAATTTCTGGTTCAAACATATATGGCTGAATTAAACCAGTTTATTACAGTAAACTTGACCGAGTGGATCAGGTATTCTGAGCTTGTGTAAGTGAGTGGGGGCGGAGACTAATTTGCATATTCATGGTTCTGCATATACTAAATGAAGCAAGGGTGTAGAGTTACATTCAAGCTATTTGAAGGCATGAAGAAATTATTTTCACAGGAAAAAAGGTTTAAATATGTTATTTTGGTGATCAAAGATGAGTTTTAAGGGATACAATTATTAACTACAGGGGAACATCTTTTCACAAATGTATTTGTTTGGTTGGTTTGTGTTTGTAGAAGTAACTTTTTCCTCTCAAAAGGTTGCTTCTTTCTTTTTCTGTGCTGTGACATTGTAGTTTTGTCTTAGTTGGTTTCTAAAAACTTATTTTCTTGTTTAGTTTTTATCTGTATTTTAAAGGTGGGAGATGTGATGCCCCCACCCCAATCCCCCATCTTCCCTCCGTCACAGGGGGAAACAAACAGTTGCCGCGTGCAGCATCTTTTTGGGGCTATCAGAGAAAGATCTGTGCACACAAAAGGGACATTCATGGTTCTGCCAAGGATCTGTGGTGAGGGGGAGCGGACCCCGGAGAAGAGCGACAGATGATCTTATCTAGGGAGGAGTGGAGGGACGGGGGGATGGAGTTCTCTTCACTCATATCAACAGCTCCTCCGTGCCAAGATGGTGGCATTTCAGGCCTGGTTGATGAGAGAGCTTTTGGGTGTTTCGACCTGTGAGCTCTGCCTGAGTGGAAACGCTTCATTACCACTACTAAACTGATCTTGCAATTTCTGTTTCAGTGATACTCACCTAATGGGTTGTGACCCTAAAACGAGCTGCAGTTTGTTCTGATAATGACCGCAGACCACAGGGAAAAACAATGCTAAGCCCTTCTGGACCAACAGCTTGTTTAATGGATGGTTTAAACAGGTCTAGATGGTCTCCAAGCCTGGCTAAACTTGTTGTTTAGCAGGTTTAGTTGGTTGACCAGTTGGTTTCCAATCCTGACTTTCTGACAAGTGCCAAAAAGATATTTAAAACCAAACATCAGACATCCTAACTAAACTGGGGCAACAGGTAAGACCAGCAAACCAGCTTAGGTTGTAATATGGGGGCAGTCTGTATTTTATTGGTTAGAGAGTCAGACTTGTAACCTGAAGGTTGTGGGTTTGATTCTCAATACTGGCAGGAAAATGTAGGTGGGGGAGTTAATGAACAGCGCTCTCTTCCACACTTAATGGCTGACTGAGGTGCTCTTGAGCAAGGTACCTAAACCCCAATCACTCCTCTGGCGCTGCAGCAAAATGGCTGCCCACTGCTCCAGGTGTGTGTCCACAGTTTGCAGTGTGTGTGTTCACTACTCACTACTCCTTATGTCTGTGGACTAACTTGGATGGTTTAAATGCAGAGGACAAATTCCACTAATTTAAAAACTTCTCAAAAATGTGGTTTAGTATTTCCTGACCCTTTTGTCATGGTAACTACATAATCTTATTTGGTCACTGTGATTTTACCAAGTAAGAAATGTTGTTGATCTAGGAACAACATTCCTGTCCAAAAACATAGTCCTAACCCTATCCCTACCTCTAAACCTAACCCTACCCATAACTTGTGATGATTGGTGAATAAGAATGGTGTAGAAGCACCTAACCCTTGTTTTAAGCCTAAACTGGAAATTATCTGTAAACCTATCCCATAAATCTGATTGGAAAATTGTTTCAGGATCAACAAGAATGTTGATCCAGGAACATGTTCTACTTGGTAAAATGACGTTCACCAGTCAGGACTAGTAAAGGTAGCATATTAAACAACCATAAAAAAACCTAAATATTCTCAATGAATTTAACAATTTCAGTTTTTGTTAGCATTTTTTTTTTTTTTTTTTTTTTTTTCCTTTTTTTTTGAACAATTTTGGTACTAATTTTGCATTGGCACTTTGTCCAAAATAAAACAAAATAAAATCTGAAATATATGCCAACTTATGAAATATAAACTATATTCCATGAACTGATTCATAATAGTTTTCATTAGCCATACAATGAGCCACCATCCCTCATCTAAACTCTAAATTTGGTGACACATCTCAGACACATTTGTTATTGCTAAAGCACTTATTGTTTCTCATTATATGTTTGACTCGTGGAAAATCTAGATAAAAAGTACATGCATGTCAGTAATCGAGCAGCACAGCCAGCATTCATCGCCGTTCGTGCCAGATCCGAGGGGATAATCTGCAACTGTACATCTTGATCTTGTAATCTATGGCGAGTCAACATCTAAACGCTTGTGGCAAACATGGCGACGGTGGCAGGCTGGCTCATTACGCACCCAGAGCCGTATGTCGTCGTCTTGCCTCTCGGGCTCGTGTCGTATCGGTAACAGCTGGGACGAGCCAGCTGGGACGTGAGGTTTTGAGACGTGGCTTGGAAAGCTCCGTGGACGACTGGCACGTTTGTACTTACCAGCATTAGAACTTCAGATATCCTCGTGCAGCACGCCTTCCTCATTCACCCCAGCATGGGATGCGCAGAAGACTTCAGCGAAAGTGTCTAAAGAGAAACTTGTGCGATCATGGCGAAAGGCCACAAGGTCTTATCAGAGTAGGAACAGAGCACATCAAGCAGTGGTGGGCTAGCATAGATTTAGCCTGCCTGTGATGTGGACCAGCTGCGCTCCAACGCTTAATTATTTCCCTTTAATGAGGTTCCCCACCTTCCAACAGGCTGGCAGGAACATGACAGGCTTCAGAGAGACCCCCCGCCTCCTAAATTTTACCACTATCTCTGCTGAACTCCATAACATGGAATGAAGGCATTAGCACTGGAGCATCATGTGTTGCAGGAAATAGGAAAAGTAATTCTTTGAATGTATACAAGTATGGTTTCACAAGCAGTGTTTCATGATGTACCATGTTGTTTTGATATTTACCATAGTACTAAATGATTGCCATATTTATTTATCATGGTCGTTGATCAAAACATAGATGGAGTAGATCGCATCAATCAACACCCCCAAAGCTTGCACAGTCCTGTACCTCTTTGTGGGTTTGACATTTTATTTGGTAACGTTAGGCAGTTTCTATTTATATGTTGTTGAATGTTTGATGATCGCGTTAACTTACATGTGTGTGTGCAATGCTTTTATCACTTGTTTCTACTCCTTCGCTCGGAGATTCTGTACTCTTTCAGAAGATGACTAATAGCGCCCCCTACCATATAACAGTGAAAACATGGATTGCATGGATGCGTTGTGTCATAAACGGCGGAAAATTTTGCAATGGCTGGGATCGTGTCATAAATGACGGAAAATTCCATCAATAGCGGAAAGAGTTAAAGAACCTAAACAACCATTTAAATTTCATACTGTACATTGTAATGTTTTGTGCTATATATTTTTACTATACATTGTTACTATAACTATATTGTACTATACATTATTATCATCTTGTTTATTCTGCAAGGGGTATGTAAATTTATGAGCAGAATTGTAACATGAAAATAAATATCGGCTTATCATTAACAGCCAGAATATTAATATTGGTGCATCCCTAATAAAAACAGTCAATATGTTGGGTTTTTTTTTCTGTCAAAGATCATACTAGTACAAACCATAATATTACCATAATACATTTCCAAAATGCTTTATTATATTATGCTACTTATTTAATTCTTGTTTGCGCATACAAAAGTCTGTCATGCATTGTTGTGATATTTAGCAAACGCCTGGGGATCGATGTGCTGTGATGTTTATTCAGTCGCAGGGGAATTTCCATACAAGCAGACTAGCATGTTAGTATGTCAAAGATACGCAGCTGATATCTGCAGTGAGAAACACAGCTGAATAGGTCATTTTAAAGTTCAATCAGCACTGTAATGCTACAGAAACATTATGTTGTGTGTGTGTTGCAGACACTGTCTGACAGCAGTCAAAATCACAAATGATGTCACTTTAATGCCTCTGTTCCTAGATATGAGAACAAACGCTAAAGTATACTGTTTCTCAGATGTTTCGTCTGTGAGTTTCTGAAGATACCTCAGCAATGTCTCAAACTGTGAGACTCCAATTTCCCAAGATACCAAAGTCTGCAATCCAAGTCAAAGATCTCAAAATGAACTCAAACATTTCTCATCAAATTCTCCCAAGACCAAATAATCTGCACAATCTTAAAAATAAAGGTTCCAAAAGTGTTTTTTTTTTTTTTCTTTTTTTTTTTTAAGTGTAATAGAAGAACCATTTTTGGTTCCCCAAAGAACCTTTCAGTGAACAGTTCTTAAAATATCCATTATTTCTTAGGGCCTGTTTACTCCTGGTCATTTCATGCGTTTTCTCTGATCGGATAGCTATCCGATCGTGAAAAGACCAGGTCTAAATGCCTTCCGAAATGCATTTGAGACGGATATAAATCTGATCGCTCAAACCACTTCAGGAGGTGGTCTGGGACACATTCCAGTCAAAACTGAACAGGTCTAAATGCATCTGGTTGTTGAAACCACATATTCAAATTTAACTCCTCCCAAAAATACAAAAAAATAAACGTGTGAGAGCGTGTTATAGGCTAAATAACATGTTATAGACAGATATGACAACACTACTGCATCACGCATCGCCACAGATGAGCAGCTGACTATCTTTTCAGCAAGACAATGCGCAAACTGCTGCAAATCAAACCGAAAGTAAGTCGCAGGCGCTCAAAACACAATCGTATTGAGACTAAATGATCTTACCAGTGCTGCTGCCGCGCTCTCTCCTATTGCGGTCTTTGATTTTGAAATTAGCTGATCAATAAAATGCAGCTCATATGTGTTGATTTCGGTGACGTGAACTCCATAAAATCTGCATATAGCGCGGGAATTGAAGATCGGATTTATATCCGTTTTGCGAAGACACATTTATGCAATCATTGTTATAAATCAGATAGCTATCCGATCAGAGAAAATGCATGAAGTGACCAGGTGTAAACAGGCCCTTAGTGTAAAGAAAATTTTAATAATCTAAAGAAGCTTTTTCCACTATAAAGAACCTTTTTTGTACATTGAAAAGATTCACGCAAATATTTTCAGTGTGGTACAGATTCTCAGTCTCCGTCTCACTGTAAAGAGCTCTACTGTTGTTATGAGTGCTGTGACACAGCCGAACAGGATGCTCGCAGGAAGATAAAGCAGATAGCACTCAAGCTCAGAGGGATAAATCTCCCTCCGTCACAGGTCGGCCCCAAAAAGCTCTCAACATCGCCATGAAAACCAGCCGGAAGTCTGCTCTTGAGATCCTCATGACAAGAGCCCCCTAGCCCTCGAGAGACGAGAGTCATGACCAGGCAGTCTATTATAATAACTGTTTGATTAATCACTGTCCTAAAAAAGCACACAAAATCTAACTGATTAGATAGCAGCGCTCGGGGAACTCGCAGGGCTAGCTGTGCTATCCCGTGACACGGTTAATTAACTCCGAGCTCAGCGCGGCACTAACAAGAGGCCTCAGCCCCCTTCCTGGAAAAACAGAAATAGAGCCCATGCTGCCAGTCGGTAAGCCTGTAACATCTCAGCGAGGTTTTATCAGAGAGCGAAAGACGCTCTTTCAAGAGGAGTTAGCATCCCAGCGGTTTGATACGCTCCATCTGATCGCCATCAGCTCTGAGAACAGGTGCTGGAGTCTGTATCAAATACTACAGTCTCTCGCTGGAGGAGGCAGGAAAACACACTATGATGCTCAAATAATTATGTTTTTTTTTTTTTTTATAAAACAGAGACTTCTAGCAATGAATCTATGCTCGCTAATGCATTTAATTCTGTATTAAAGTGTTAATTCACCCAAAAATGGAAATTCTGTCATTAATTACTCACCCTCATGTCGTTCCAAACCTGTAAAACCTTCGTTCATCTTCAGAACACAAATTAAGATATTTTTGATGAAATCTGAGAGCTTTCTGACCCCTCCATAGACAGCAATTTAATTACCTATTTCAAGGCCCAGAAAGGTAATAAAGACATCGTTAAAATAGTCCATGCGACTGTGGTTAAACCTTAATGTTATGAAGCAACGAGAATACTTTTTGTGCGCAAAAAAAACGACTTTATTCAACAATTTGTTCTCTTCCCTGTCATTCTCCTACACTGTTGACATTGTACACACAGTGCAGCGCTTCTGGGCATCCATCCATCCATCCATCCATCTATCTATCCATCTATCCATCTATTTATCTATCTGTCTATCTAATCATCATCATCTATCATCTATCGATCTATCATCTAATCATCTATCGATCTATCTATGAAAAAATAATTTTTTTTTGGTAGGTCATAATTATTGTCCTAACCAGCCATGACTACTGACATTTTGTCAGTCACTTGGTTTCTATTTCTGTCACGTTCCCTCACTTAAATCTCATTTAATATTTATTGAATGTATTTCTCACAGCTTAGTCTCCAAATAATAAAGGCATAAAAAATGTTGAGTCGTTTACTCATTCTACATGCATTTATGATCAACTTGAAGCACTGATTGACTGGCCTGTTCTATCACATAGGAGAACTGGACCTGTTCAACAAAGACGGAGAACGTCGGATTCACAGCCGGCAGCAGCTTCCTGTAGGAACCACGTGGGGGCCTTTCGAGGGGAAAATTGAGCTAAACACAGATGCTCAGGTACGTTATCTCAACTTAAACATTGACGAGGGTTAAAGGTGAAGGATGCACCAAATTAAATTAAATGCTTTGTTAAAACCGAAAGATCTGCTTTTTTGAGCTACTATTGGTTGAACCAGTGGCATTGGTTTGGGAAAGTTACCTGTTTTTAAAAAATTAATTGTCTGCTAGTGCAGAAAACACACACTTCACCTTTAACAGAGTCTCAGTATTTGTAAATCAGTCCATGAAGCTGTTCGTTATTAAGGGTGAATCTTATTTTCCTTGAAGTCCATCATTTGCATATTGACATACGAGAAAGATTACTGAACATAAACAGATGTTAATTGTGTTACATATAGATCACAACCCAGTGCTACTTGAACATTCTAGCATCAAACTGACCTCAAAATTACCTCCTTTGTGCTTTTAACCATTTAATGTGCATATTTTATTACTAAACTCTTGGTTGTTATATCTACTAGATATAATATCTACTAGATTTGATGCTGTTCTCAGTTTGGATCTGATTCTTCCAGTTAGGCCCAAGTTGTTGCTCCATTCCTTCATCCGTTAAAGAAAGAACAGAAAAGAAGAAAGTGTTGACCTAACTACACAGACGGAAAGAGGAATCCTTTAGGATTTAACATTCCATTTTGAATGTGGATTAATTAAGCAATAGTTATTAAAATTTGTAACGAATCTCATATTTATCCTGTTAAAACGTAAGGAAAAGTCCATGAGGAGTTCGGACTTTGAGGCTCCATTCTAGGGGATTACTCTAACGCATAACTTATAACTTTATTAAAAATTTTTTTTTTTTTTCTCATGCTTTTGAGTTGATTTTCCTCTGTACCACCCCTAGAAAGTGCTCACAAATTGGAAAATCTTTTTGCTTAAATGTAATAAAATATTCCCTGATATATTTTAAGCAATAGTTCACATAAAAAGATTTTTTTTTCACAAAAAGAAGGTAGGTAAATAATAATTAATTGTCAATTTTGTGTGTCTTATTCCTTTAAAAGCATAGAGAAAAACATTGTCAGAAGTGATTTAAGAAAACCAAACATTGTGTGACATTCTGCAGGGTTAAAACATGTAATGTCAGAGAAGAGTATGAAAGCTCTTGAAGTTGAAATGAATTGTGTGATGTCTTTAGAAAGAAAGCTCCATCTTCATGGATGTTGACCCTTAGAGGTGGTTAAACACTGTTGAATTTCCAATTCACTGTGATAGGACCTGTGTTACCCTCTTTAGTGCCTGATCTGGGAAAGACAGAACTTGATGATTTATGATATATGATGTGGACTGAACCCAAAGTGGTGTCATATTGCCTGCTGGTATATAGATTTGAATGCACCTGCCTAAATTGAAGAGTGATGTCTCAAATGTTAGTAGACTGAATGTATTCAGCATGCTGAGACTGGTCAGCATTTGTTCAGAGCATCTGATTGGACAGTCATACCAGCTTTTAATGTGCCGTTCATGTCATTTACTATGACTGAATGTTCAGACTTCTAAAAAATATAATTTGAAAAATCTTTTCTAAGGTCAGTTGGTCAAAAGTAGGGTTGTGTGGTATGCCGATATATACTGTGGTGATGACATAAAGTGTGTATCGATATATATTTTGATATATTTTACCTATATATTGCGGTATATAAATATTTTCATGCAGCACAGGACTGCTAAAGTCATTGACATGTTAAAGCGATAAAGAAACATAAATGAATGAGAAAATAAAGTCCGAAACGTGCTTGATGTTAAATAAGTTATCAGGCGCAGTAAGTTTCGAAAAAGAACTCACAGAAAGCAACATTCTTCAAAATATCTTCTTTTGTGTTTCACAGAAGAAAGAAAGTCATACAGGTTCGGAACAACACAAGAGTAAGTAAATGATGACAAAATTTTCATGTTTGTGTGGACTAGCCCTTTAATTGGACATAAACGGTTGATAAGCGGATGTGTATCAATATATTGGATCCGTGCATTAGGTCTTAAAGTAACAGCAGCCTAACATATTCTCAAATCTAACTAAGAAAATCCCAAAAACTCTAGTGTTTACATGTGCATGAATGAAAGTGAATAGAAAACAAAATCTTGTGTGTCCGCCCTTGTATATAGTGAAGTAGGACAGCATCTAGAACTGATTGATGTATCCCTCCTGGTGAGAGAGTGCAGTCAGAAGATCTTGGCATCTGCGGGGCAGAGATAGGGTCACATGATGAGGGCTTATCTGTGCAAAGGGCACATCTGATGTACGGAGAAGTCAGCGGAGACCAGAGGGTTTACGATGCCACGCTCTGCAGTCTCTACACATGAAACTCCTCAGATGCCCCAGTCTGGATGGCATCCATCTTCGTTCCATTCAAACGATTCACCCAAATGATTCACGACTCAGTGAGTCGCCTCTCACTATGATCGCAGTTATTGATTTAACACTCTGGAGCGGATCTCCAAAAGCTATTTGAACAGGGAATCATACCTAGTGTAAAAGTGGACATTATTTTTCTATCGTATTTCATACACCAGATCAGAAAATAATAAGGTATTGAAATGATTGAAGATGTGAATAAAATTGCAAGACAGGCTGCTTTAACAGAGTTGTTCCTTGAAATGTGCCTGAAATTACTTGCAAATTGATTTAAGATATATTGTGGTGTCAGTGTCCGATGGATGTTTGAACTGCTGTGTCTACAGAGCGCTTCCTCTCTGTGCCTGAGTGATAGTCGCCCGAGCTCTCTCCTCTCCTGCCGATCAATCAGGCCATTAGAGCTCAATTACCCAGCAGCCCCTGTGCAGGTGAGCGACGAGCCCGTCCACCCCCACCAAATTAACACAAATTAATAATGACACTCAGACATAAATGTCTGCCATCTGGGGGCCGGGCGGCCGGTCTGGGTCGAAGCTATTGAGTAGCAGGTGTCTTCATCACGGTAATTACCGGGCCTGGACTCAACCCGGACTGTGGCCTATAGCTCTGTGCCGCTCACTGCCCGCTGTCCATTTTAAGTGTTAATAATTGATTTGGAAACAGCCTAATAATGAACTACAGATTTACGGGCCCCTTCCAAGATGGCAGTTAGTTAAGTATGGCTTTTAGTTCAGTGTCCATCTAATGAATGAACATTTCTCTAATTAAAAAGCTTTGTTAAGAAGCTGGGATAACCAGACAGGATCCGTATCATCTACTTTTTTCTGTCAGTTTTAATTTACTGACAGCCTTGTCAATGGATGACATTTTCTGCTTTAGTGTGTGAGTAAATATCAGGGTTGTGCATAATTCACAATTGAAGAAATGTTTCCCTTTAAATTATGCCTATTATGCCCCTTTTCACAAGATGTAATATTAGTCTCTTGTGTCCCCAGAATGTGTGAAGTTTCAGCTCCAAATACCCCACAGAGCACTTATTATATCTTTATAATATATCACTTATTATATCTTTATTATATATGTATTTGCCCTTATTGTATCCCTTTAAATGCAAATGAGCTGCTGCTCCCGACCCCATTTCCAGAAGAGGGCGGAGCTTTAACAGCTTGCGCTTCGGTTGCTCAACAACAACAAAGCTGGAGAATTTCACGCAGCCAAAATGACGATTGTCAGTAACGGTGTTCAGCCTTACATTGTTCAAACCGGAGTCAGACACTGATAGAGAGGAAGTTACAACTTTTAGAATACAACTGGACATTTTTGAATGGTTAGTGGATAAATTTATGTAGTTGCTGTGGAGTTGATTCAACTCATCGACTAGCACGTGCCGTCATGTTAATCTTTTGTGCAAATCCAGCATTGAATTGACTCTCGTTTGTGAAGCAGTCCGGTGTAAAATGACGGCATGGCAGCAACACTACTACAACAACTCTTCCTCTTCTCTAAAGCAGCCCAACATGGACTCACCTCCTTTGTTGCGTGTTCCCGGGGGGCAGGGATAATGTAAATTTTGGGGTTTGTGATGTCACTAAACCAGGAAGAAGCTCGTTGTAGTCCCTACCAGCCTTTTTTTGTAGTCATTAAAAAGCTATTTCTGTAACATTACATGTGAAATCAAAATCAAGGACCCCTTTAATATATCATTTAATATATCAATATGAATTGACTTGGCCACCTCCCACAGGAAGTCGAATTAGATTATGTAATGACAGGAAGTAGAATCTACTAAATTGCAATTAAAAGAAATTCAACATTTGTTCTTATATTGCTCAAGATGTTTCTCCTGAGAAAAAGAGTCCATGATCATACATGATATTTCAGAAGAGATCTCAAACTGTTCTCAGATTCGCTAAGATGTCTGCAATGTAAAGTCAAAGATCTCAATATGAACTCAAGCATTTCTCATCCAACAACTCAATTTTAGGAGAAAGTTCTAAAATTAAGAGAACTCTCGACTGTCTTGAGCTATAAAAGAGCATCCTCTGTGCAATCCAGATTCCTTCGGGGAGGTTTCATGAGCATTAAACAAGCAGTCAAACTCTTTTGGTGAATGTAGCTTGTGTTTGTATTGGTGGAGTGTCCACAGCTGCACAAATGACATGCTATTGTCTTCATTTGCAGCCGTCAAAGGGTGACCAGTGTCTGGTGGGCTCCTGGATTGTTTTTATGCTGTAATTCAGCGTGCACCAGTGTATCGAATGAGCGGGAGGAATAATTCCAGCCATCATTTGGCTTTATCTCCTCCTCTTTGCTGTCCTCTTCCTCCTCCTATAGGTTTATTGTTCGTCCCAAACTTGAACAAGTGGCAGTGGATTTTTTTCATGCCGAAATTATATTTTTCTTCTTGTCATTACTTCATTAATCAAGAGCCGGGCCTTTGGAAAAATGTTTTGTTTTGGTGGCTGCAATCTATTTTGTGGGAGTGGGTGCGTGTGTTTGAAAGGGAGAGAAAGCGAATGTGTGTGTGTGTGTGTGTTGTTAATCTGTGCCTGTGGCAGGTTTCCCCTCCGAAACGCAGCGCTAAGCAGCAGTATCGCATGCCTATTGTTGTAGCCTCTGTCATAGCAAGGAGCGCCTGATGCAGGCCTGCACTGCTCTGATAAGAAAAGAGGATTCAACATGGCTGGAAAGACGAATCAGTGGGACTTGAGAGTGGAGCGCGCACATACGCACACAGACAAACATCATCCGCGTGTTGGCACATGCATAACCAATTATTTACACTTACATCTAATTATAAATGCAAGTGGGGTTTATTTGCTCATAAGCAAGAGAACTCGTGCAACTGTATATTTGGCACCTTGTGTTCATATAGATCTTATTTACATCTGAGGCTATATTTATCAGAGAGAAAATCTCTTCCATTTGTAATGTCGCCCGCTTGTGAGCTTTAACAGGATTTTAATTCCTTGTTGGACACAAAAATGATTTTGGCAAGCCGAATGTGGATTTATCTAATGAAATAATAGGCCCAAAGTTTAGGCGGGGAACCAATTTGTGATTGCACGCATCAATTACTTTACTAGGCTTTAACCAGTTACGAGACCGCTGATTTCTCAGACTGCTGAAATGGCTGAGGTTGAGGGGGGAAATTGACAGGGCACGTAAAATCAACACACAACTACCTTTTATGAAGAAAATGTGTGTTTGCTTGTGCAAAAGAGCCCACACTTGAGTCTCTGTGATGCTCTGTTTGCTGTATATATATGGCTCAGTGTAAATGGATGGGGTTTATTCTCCACCAGGGAAATATCACAGTATTGCTTAGAAAGGAAGTAATGATGCAGGACAAACTAGACGCTGAAGTTTAAGAATCAGGGTCAAGGGTTTGTTCAAACGTACACTACCGTTCAAAAGTTTGGGGTCAGTAAGATTTTCTTTTAAAGGAATTAATACTATTATTCAGCAAGGATACATTAAGTTGTTCAAAAGTGACAGTAAAGACAAGTATAATGTTACAAATTTCTATTTCACATAAATCCTGTTCTTTTGAACTTTCCTGAAAATAAAACTATCGCGGATTCAACAAAGAAATTAATAGCACAAATCATAAGAAATGTTTCTTAAGCAGCAAATCAGTATATTAGAATGATTTCTGAAGGATCATGTGAACTGGAGTAATGATGCTGAAAATTCAGCTTTGATCACAGGAATTAATTACATTTTAAAATATATTCAAACAGAAAGCACTGTAGATTGTAATAATATTTCACAATATTACTGCTTTTACTGTATTTCTGATTAAATGAATGCAGACTTGAAGAGACTTCTTTCAAAAACATATACAAAAATCTTACTGACAAACATTTGAATGGTAATGTATAACCCTTAGTATGAGCAATAGTAATAGTTTGGAACCACTAAAATGTAGTTAAAATATAGTGATCAGAAACTGATATCAGATATGAAATGATTCTTGACTGGCAGAACTTCTTTTGAGATGCAAAAGGTGCATCCCCTTTTTTTCTCAGTTTTATAGCATTGATGCAACCAACTGAAGAGTACTGAATGCTCTTTAGGTGTGTAGTTCTTTTGAAAATCACATGGTGCGACAGAGAATGATGGGACATGTAGTTGTGCTGTCACCTCTTAAACCAGGTGGATGAATAGTATCTTCTAGCATGCACAATCCAGAGTTTCCTGCTGGTAATTATGATGATGATGATGATGTTCATGTGCACCAAAATACAATCATTCTGACACAGGGACGGAGCTACTGGGATGGCATGGGCTGGCAACTGCCACCCTAAGAAAAAGCACTGCCACCATTTAAATAAAAATGTAAGCAATGTTTTCTGTACCTCTTTTCAGCAGCGACGCTGCATTTCAAGCATACCACAAAATAAAGGCAAGAAAACACGTCTTTCCTAGCGGGTTGCATGTGCATGCAGGGCTCCTAGTGTATTCAGCTTCATTAATAAATGATTCTTATGAGCCAGTTCTTTGTGAGTCAAAAACACACAGCGCAGCCCAAATCATGTACAAATTGACTATTTTTCCATTTCTTTGTGAATCTGAAAATTGCTGCTTCTCTGCTAACTCAGAGATCCTCTAAGAAATCTAATCCCGTCCAGATAGGCTATGTCTGGGATTCCATATTGTTTGGCGAGTGGATTTTCTGACCGCCCACTCCACTTTCATTCTGGATATAGGCCTTTTGCCATCTGATGAAAAAATAAAATGAAATCGATAAGATCACGGAAACTATTAGCAGAGAAGAAAGGTAAGAATCTAATCTTAATTAACTAGCTTTTATATTTTGGTAGGTTATTTCTTTCTAATGTTAATAAATTCAAAAGATTGTGTTGCTGAAGCCTATGTAACAAAAGAAGATATTTTGAAGAATGTCGGTAACCAAACAGTTGATGAGCCCCACTGACTTCCATAGTATAGGAAAAAAAATGAAAAGAAAAAAAAACTGTGGCTAAGTCAATGGGGTCCATCAACTGTTTGGTTACTGACATTCTTCAAAATATCTTCTTTTGTGTGCAGCAGAAGAAAGAAAAGTATACAGGTTTGAAACAACTTAAAGATGAGTAAATGATGACAGAATTTTCATTTTTGGGTGAACTAACCCTTTAAACTTGCGATTTATATCATCCAAGTAGCCTATGTAATACTAATAAAACAACTTGTCTTTTCTATGTAGTAATGATAAAAGCTCAGTGACATTTAGAATCTGTTGAGGTTTTTAATATACATATAGTGTCTTGACTTGGTGCCCTGGATACTGACATTTTGTTAATTATTTTTAATTTGTTTTAGACCTAGATGATTGCTTTGTGGTAATGCAACTGTTTCACATATTCATGAACATGAATGTGTATGTCAGGCCACAAATTCACAAAAAAACTATGCATAGGTGTTTGCTTTGGTGTTGCCACCCCTTCTCATGCCATCCTGTAAAGAATTTTCTAGATCCTCCACTGTACCGACACGACCTGAAGACAGCATTAGAGAGAAATTCAAACAGAACACCCTTTAATATCAACATGAATTTGACATATTTCTGAATAAAACTAGAGAAAAATATAATGCAGGACATTTCATTCATCAGGAATTGATTGGATTGTGAAAATGTGTTCTCTATATGACAGATGGTTGGAGGACAGGAGTTAAAATATTATATTTTTAAAAAAGTTTACAAAGACAAAGTTTCTTCTCTTTGGAATAAGCACAATAAGACCAGATTTGTGGATTAAGAACGTAAATTTTGTCTCTTTTCATGGAGTCTTTCATCGTCAGTCATATTTATTTGAATAGATCCCATTAATGAATATAAATCTTGCTAACTAAGCATCAGGGGTTATTATACCCTGGAGTAAAGACACAGGAGGTCCAGCATTCATGTCTTTTGATTCAGCAGCTTTACCAATTACGTGCTCTGCTGCAGAGTTTCAAGGTACTAGAATCCAACATAAAGTACATTCTTGTATTCAAATCACTGTTTTCATAATGCCACATGAATGAAATGAATAAAAGCTGCAGTCCAAGGTGATGCACTCTTTGTGTCGTCTTCTTTAGCTGTGCGCATTTTTAAATGACCAATGGTCCAGTTGAAAACCCAATAAATTAATATATCAGTAAATGTGTTTTTCATGAGCAAAAGAAATAGGAAATACACAAAGAATGATTTGTTTTTCGTGTGAAAGCATGCCTAAATGCAATTGATTAGATATGAATCTGCCACAGGGGCTTTCAATGACCTTTTACTTTTGTCCTTTTCAGTGATGATAACCTAAAGAGCTTGGAATAAAATCAATCAGCATGGTTCTTTGAAGAATATTTACTTCACTAATTATTATATGCCATGTATTTTATCTAGATGTGACCGAAGCTCCTGCGGTAGATGGGGAAGTTCCATTATTTGGTGTAAAATCAGGATGAACATGTATCTGGTTTTTATGATGTAATGATATAAGACTGTCAAGGATGATATTTTGCAAACTATGTAATGATAGAGAATGTTTTAGATGTAGTAATTTATATTGAAATGTTTGAGTGTGGTGAAATTAAACTAAGCAGATATAAATGACTATTAATCACGTAAACACTATCCTGCAGAAAGCTCCACAAGTAGTCATTTATAAAGTTTGACGCATCTCTCATCACTTAAATATTAATTTATCAGATTTTTGTCTAATTTTATAATGTTTTCAGTTTTGATAATACTTTTGATAATGTAATATACACTATATATATATATATATATATATATATATATATATGTATATATACTGTATATATGTATATACCGTGTGTGTGTGTGTGATTCAAACTTGTTCAGTATTATATGAACAACTGCAAAATTTATGGAAAAAACAAAAAAAAACATGGAAATTCATTGGTCAAAAGGTACGGGAAGTGGGAACCCTGTTCTAGACTCTAAGAGAACCCTGTTTGAATCCTCTCAAAGCCCATTTATTGTCTGATCTCTCCCTTCTAATGAATCTATTGTAATACACAGTTGGACTGGTGCTGCCTGAGGGGATACAGGGGACCTGAGGTCACGACCTCACGGTGGAGGGGTGTTTGAGATTTATACTTCCTCTCTCTCTCTCTCTCTCTGAGGGATCCTCTTAGCCCATCTCCAGCTCTATGACAGGAAACGGGGGTGTGTGTGTGTGTGTTCTCTTCTCACAGCGCCAGCGGCTGCTGGGGCCACAGATGACTAGAGCTGAGATAATACATGCTCGACTTGATCTACAAGTGAACCTGACATTTTCCCCTTCTCCTCTTCATCACTGCATGTCCCAAACAGGCAAACAGATATGGAGGGAAAGCGATAAGCGGCCACCGCTTTGTGACTGAAGTGATGGCTACATAGTTTAGCACAATCAGGGCGAAGACACCGTTAAACGCCGTGTCACAATTCATGGTGTCAAGTTTGTGAATGATACATCCACATAGACGTCATTTGACAAGGGCTCTTTCCTTTCAGTCGCTGTGCAACTAACTGAATACCTTATTTTTTTTTGAGCGTAAGCACCTTGCACTGCATTTTAAAGATTTCAGAGGATGTATTAAAATAAAAAGTAAGCCACAAGAGGCTGTGTGTTACTGTGATTTTATCAGGAGGAAGCAACACAATGATGCTTGTAAAAAATGTCCTAACATTAGTCTGATATTAATGGTCACCTTTTATTTTTATTTATTTTATTTTATTTTAAATTTGTGATTATTATAATTATTCAGTTATTTGTAATATTTATTCAATTATTTATTTTTTATAATTGGTGTCTTTTACCATATTACTGTTTTTGCATAAAATCACTTTAAAGCACAGCCTTTCATGACTTTATTACTGTAGGGGACAAAAGGATGATATTGATAACTTGGCATGATTGGTTGCTCATTTTCCCTCAATGAGTCACATGAGTGACTGACATATGAACCGGTGAGATGTTTGGTAGGTCCTCAAGAGCAAAAGGGCCATCAAAGCAGTGCTGACACTGGCTGAGACTCTCAATGCATTAGGGGAAACATTAGCCACCAAAAATATTTTTATTTGACAGTTACACCACTTGATACAGTGATACACATATTTGGTGATTTATATTTAAAGGGGACCTATTATGCCCCTTTTCACAAGATGTAATATAAGTCTCTGGCGTCCCCAGAAAGTGTCTGTGAAGTTTCAACTCAAAATACCCCACAGATCATTTATTATAGCTTGTCAAATTTGCCCCTGTTTGGGTGTGAGCAAAAACACACTGTTTTTGTGTGTCCCTCTTTAAATGCAAATGAGCTGCTGCTGCTTCCGGCCCACTTTCCAAAAGAGGGCGGAGCTTTAACAGCTTGCACTTTGGTTGCTCAACAACAACAAAAGTGGAGAATCTCACGCAGCAAAAATGACAATTGTCAGTAACGGTGTTCAGCCTTACATTGTTCAAACCGGAGTTGGACACTGATGGAGAGACTTTACAACTACAACAACTCTTCCTCTTCTCTAAAGCAGCCCAACATGGCCTCGCCCCCTTTGTTGCGTGTTCACGGGGACAGGGTTTATGTAAATTTTAGGGTTTGTAATGTCACCAACCCGGGTAGAAGCTTGTTGTAGTCCCTACCAGCCGTTTGTTGTAGTCCTTAAAAAGTGATTTCTGTAAAAGAAAATATCTCCCTTTGCATTGAACTTTGAGCGTTGTAACTTTGCAGATGTTGTTTATGCTCTTACAGCAACATTACACACTAACTAAAGTTAAAATAGGGAAATCATAAGCAACAATCCCTTTAAATATTATATTTCTAGGAACTTGGCACGTTTGAAATAGATATTTAAAATATTTCTCCCTTTGATCATCTCCGTTCATCTCGGTTAATGTTGGTTTGATGCTGATGAATGCGGTTGATGAGTATGAAAGCTGGTTAAGCTAGTTAAGAAGACTATTGGGGACACCATAATAGTCATTTCAGTAAAGTGGATTGTGGTGTAGTGGTTAAGGCTCAGGGCTTATGTCTGAAAGGTTGCTGGTTTGATCTCCACTAGCAGTGAGCCAAGATTTTAATAGTTTCAAATGCGATTTCTAGTGCTAACATATGAATTGACGTCAGTGGTTTAGCTTTGGGAAGTTTTTTTCGTCTCTAAAGAAGTAAAAACTAACGCCCGCCTAAAGCTCCCTGAAGTTTGATATTTTGCATAACCTCATTCAAATCTGAATTAGCAAGAAACAACATAAGTTTGTCCACAGTGTTGTCTCCCTCGGTTTGCGCCACGTCTTGCCAAAGGTGTTGGAATACGCCACGGCAGAATCCACGGCGAACACTGAGGGGGAAAATCTAGCACAAGGGAGAAGAGTTTGAGCGATGCCAGCTGCTTTGCCATCTGTCACTGTCAAGACTCCACTTGTGGGACACTGAAACAACTTCCTTGAAAAGTAGCCGAGATAATCCACAATAGTTTTCACTTGCAATCTCGATTCCCCTGTTGGAATTCAACATTCCACAGTGTGAAGCGGAGATGGTTAATTGGTGGCGAAATCCAGGAGATGTTGGCCATCCTTTCACGTACATGCGCATATTTTGAAGTGTGCGACAAGCCAGTCTTGGCAATCGATTCTGAAATTGCCTTTCAAGTGAATAAACGTGTGATATATTGTCTAGTTATGAGCTTTGAGCCAAGTTAGGCTCTCTTTTAGCAAATGAGTTGTTGTATCAGCAGTTCACCAGTACAGCTTCTGTTTTTGAGTTCTCATACATTAAACTTAATGCCCGGTTCTGCTTGATTCTCTTGCCCTAACTTACTCTTACTTCCTCTCAGACAAGAGGCCACAGCCGAGTTCCCCATCTCCTCTCATCTTTTGTCACACAAACGCTCATCAAACCAGTCCAGATGGAGGAGCAGCACTAAATGAAAGTATTCAGTGTGAAAATCACAGATTTTTTGCAGCGGTCATCTGGTGCGCTATCACAGAAGCCTTTTGTGAGATAGAAACGCTTGATAGAGGCTGCAGAAGTCTGGACAGCGTCTGGCCGTCTGTCCCGGTGGTCTAGCACATTAGGCGAGGGTGTACAAGCCTGTCAAAACAGGAAAATTAGACCACGGGGGTCGTCAGTAAACTAATTGGGTAACAAAGAGCATACGCAGCCCCGCAAACCCTTGCTTTAACGGTTGGCGAGCCGAGATAAGAGAGTTCACGCCTAATGCTTTCGGAGGGGGTGAGTTCACTCTTATTTATTTACCTATGACTCAATATCGAGAATAGGTTTTTACGAAGACCCCATCTCAAATCACGTAGCGCATTAATGCTGCCCTGGAAGATTATGCAAATGGTTGCTACCTCATTTTCTTCACCCACATTCACTGTGGTTGTTTCTAGTTTTCAGAGGTTGTATCACATCTGATGGGGTAGCTTTCATTCTCTACACAGAATGCATCTAACGATGAGAGGAATCTGCGCAATGCAGTGACGTTTACGTGCGATTGGTTGCTTGGCAGATGCCACCTGCCTCCCCGGGCCTCCAGGCATGCAGATATCTGTACAGGTGTACGGGACGTACAGAGAACCCCTTGTTATTGGCCCAATAGCGAGCTTTTGCTGTAGGAGTCGTCAGCAAGTTGCATGCAAAGATCAAAGAAGCCAGCAATTTCAGAGGATGGATTCAAAGTGAAAATTTAAATTGAAATAGGGGGATCTATGGGAAGGCACACCATTTCACAAGCTGAATCTGAGCACAAGAGCAGGGCATGTTCCTCTGCCTCCTAGACATTATTACAATGCAAAGCAAACATTATGAATTCATCGTCGCCATGTCCTCTTCAAATAATATGCATGCGAGTTATGCGCAAAGTGCATTCAACTTCACACGAGTCAGGCAGTCGAACACTCTACCTTTGTTTGCTTTCAAGTCTGCTTGAATTTGTTCAGGTTGTGTTGTGTGGATGTTTTTATTCATTGTAGTTTTAGTCTAATTTGTGCACGCCCAGTATTGTTGCATCTACACAATGGCAATAACTTTTTGGTTAAGATATTGGCACACTTTAAAGAAGTAGTTTCTGCCATTATTTACTTCATGTTGTGTCATACATGGTTTTTATTTGGTTTTATATATATTGGGTGTTTCCTTAGAAGAGGCAAGGGAGGCAGTGCCTCCTCAAAAAATTGGATGAGAAAATAATCCATATTACAAAAATAAAAAAGCGCAAATGTTACAAAATATGACATTAATGGGTGTATAAATCACTCTTTTTTCTAAAGTAAGAATGTCCAACAGCAACACAAGCAGGTAAAGTTACAGCAGGAGTCTGCGTCTCTCTTGCCTCCCCTAAACCCATTGAGTTTTAACAGATCCCCTAAAGCATGTGGTGGGTTTGGTGGGGGGTAATTGAGAATGAATGGGGGAAAGTGCCTCCATTGCTCTATGGTTATGATTGGATATGATTGGTTCCTGCAATAAATCCCATCTCTTGTTTTCATGCGTGTTCATGAATCAGTCTGAATTAACAAAATGATGGCGTTGATGGGAAGACTAATTAAAAAGTAAGTAATCAACTCACATACTTAGCTATCACTGCTTTATGTAATGAAATTAAAGGTACATCTTTTTGTGTGTGTGTGTATATATATATATATATATATATATATAATAGCTCTTATATATATAATAGCTCTTTTCCATACCATCACAGTTCATAGTGATCATGATTGTCAAGCCTCAAAAAGGACAAAAAACACACTATAAAATTACCATCAAAGTAAGTAAAGACTTACTGTACTATTCTGAAGTTATACAAACAAGCCTTTTGTTAGGAACAACCTGACATAATGTTTTATTGAAAATTTAAATTTTAAAATATTCCCCTACTTTACAATTCTCAAATATCATTCCCCATTTTGCATCAATCATAAATGATGTTTAAACCTGCCTTGACACTATATTCTTTAGTGATTTTCAGTGATAAATGACTTAAATTTTTGCTTTCCCTCATGCAAAGCTATTGTTTGGCTTTGTAAGACTATAAAATAGTGTACAAATCAAATTTAGCTCTTTTAGGAAAAGAGCTTCGTAAAGGTCCTTCAGAAGCTCTCCTTTTAGGTTCCACACAAAAACCAGCAGGTTTAGAGTGACATGAGGGTGACTACATGATGACAGCATGTTCATTTATGGGTGAACTATCCCTTTAAGTGCATTTCTTTTAAATTGTACCATTATAAATATGGCCCATCACAGTATATCGCCGGGTGCATGTGCTAATGAAGTCCCCAGCAGCCCTGTGACTGTACGATTCAGCCCTGGAGGAGAGAAACAGTGACAGGAAGAGCTCCTGTCCTGGAGGCTAAGTGCTCATTAAACCAGATGGCATTAGAGCTGAAACCTTTCTGCGCTTGACGCTTCAAAACACGTAGTCCAAGTCCAATGCAAGACACTGGCTAGCATCTACCCCTCATTTTTTAATTCATCAGCTGAGTTTTTGCAGATAAGATAACCAATCAGATGTTCAAGATCAGGAAATGGACATTTAATGGCAGCAAAATGCGACGTGTCAAAGAAAACGAGAAATGACAGCGGCGCATTTATACAAAACACACTGTACTGCATGTCCTGTTCATTCGCTGTTGTTCGTAATCTCGATTAAAAGCCATTTTAATCTCTGTCAGCCGTTGTTTACGAGGTAAATAGGACACATTTATGTCTTCAGAAAAGATTGCGATGAAATCAGCACTGAACAGTCAAACTATGTTTTAAAGCAAGGTGATTTTGAATAAATATGCATGGTTCCTATAGCAACGATGAACAGTGCAAAACGATAGGCCCGAGCGAACCTCAATGGGTGTTCCTTAAAAGATTGGTAGAGCCGGAGTGATTCTCAATTTAATCGATTTCAAACGAAAAAGTCAATTTAACAAAGTTGAAAAGAGAAAGCCGCAGAGAGAGGAGGAGGAGAAGGGGGGCTGAAAGCATTCTTTTGCACTCAAGCAGTAAACTAACTACGGCACGCGGGCTGAGATTTCTTCCCCATTATCTCCCACCTCACATTTGCTCTTAGGCAAGCAGTTTAAAAGCC
This sequence comes from Ctenopharyngodon idella, assembly GCF_019924925.1. Classification (NCBI taxonomy): domain Eukaryota; kingdom Metazoa; phylum Chordata; class Actinopteri; order Cypriniformes; family Xenocyprididae; genus Ctenopharyngodon; species Ctenopharyngodon idella. Next base: position 28,760,958 of record NC_067235.1, on the reverse strand, counting down.
AAGCGATTGAGCCAGTGATCCAATTTGAAATGCAGAAATGATTAGAGCAGCTTGCCTCATTTCATATCGAAATTCTCTGATTTATGACAGGGCAGGCGCCAAGATCTATCTCCAAAGGGAATTAGCGTGCAATTTCTCTTTTTGCATATTTCCGTTATTTAGCCTCCCAATAGCAGATGCTCGCTCAAAAAAAAAAAAAAAAAAGAAGCAGCAAAGACGGCACCAAGGAGGAGGTATCTTTTCATTTTAGGCGATGAAACCACTGCCATTTAAAAAGAGCAGGCTGGAACGGATGACAGACATGGGAATATATTTTCTGGGCTAGATAGTGATTTAAAAAAAAAAAATAGGGGGCTTTATTTAGTTTATCAAACAGCACATGAAAAGGAGAAACATCAGGGTTTATTTTTAGAGAATCCATAATTTCGTGTGGATGCGTGTGAAGGGGATTTGGACGTTTGCTGCGTGGAAGGGGAAAAAATGTCCCCCGCAACTCAGCTGTCCAGCAAGCCTGAGGAAATATTAATACACGGAGATAACGAGAGCTGCAGGAAAATCTGCCTTAATGAAATTTCCAGTTGACCACATGCAATTTGTTTCATCATGGTGAACAACTAATTGAAGTCGCCATATCGAGGGTGCGTTATGTTGTAAACAGAGTCTTAGAGCAGGTCCGGTCCTGTTATCCTCACCTTCAGCCTTCACCTCTGCCTCGAACCCTCAGCTTCAGTTAAAATGTGCTGTGAATACAGTGTGTGTGTGTTATAGGTATTATAGGTTATACATGCAGAAATTAAGGTTCTGAATGGATCGTTTGAAAAAGAAAATCTGTCATTTATGCGTTTGCCAGACACTTTTATTACATTAAAGGTATACAATTCATGCATTCTTTAGATATTTAACCTATGACCTTGGCGTTACTAGTGACATGCTCGACTGTTCAAGCTACAGGATTTCCTTTCAGACTAAAACAGAATTTGATCAGTTTTTAATTAATTTATGTCTTTGAGTCTCTGCATTTTAATATCTGAAAAATGTATTAAAATGCAGATATTCAAGGACATAAATCTAACTAATAAAGCCATTTATTTAATTAAATTGCCTACATTTTACTCTTCAAACATTGTTCTTGTCCTTTTTTTCTACTTGGTAATTATTTTTAGCTTTGGCTTTATTTATTTATTTATAAATAAATGTTATATATATATATATATATATATATATATATATATATACTAACATTTTATATATATATATATATATATATATATATATATATATGTTTAAATTATTACAGTTAACATTTTTATTTTTTCTAATTTTTGATTTTTTTTTATGATTTAGTCTAATTTTTGGTCTTTAAAATTTTATAACATTTTTATTCAAAATTTTATATAAAATGTTAATTTTCATTGTTATATATTTAATAATTCATTGGTTGCATTAAGAAAACTAGAACCAAAACCAGAAATTTCAAGTTGGTCTGATACATATAAATGTACTAAAAAACATCATAATGTATTACATAGAATTTAATGAATGCATATTTTCTTGTTTTATAATAATAATAATAATCTACCTTAATATTTGAGGTATCCTTAACTTCAGATATGGAGTGTTTATCATGAGGATGTGGATCTGTCAAATCCATATGTAACCATAATTCTCATGCTGAATTCGATTTTTATTTCCCACACTTACCAAAAGAATGAAATGATTTCGGTAGATTTAAAGGCTTAAAATCAAAAGGTATAACATGCTTTTAATCTCTTCCTGCGCAGTTTGATGAAATGAAGAGTGCGTAGCGTGGACACTGGGATTTCTGGTGGCCCCATGAGCTGTGCGGCGGGCTGGAGCTCGCTGGGGACCGTGGCAGCGGTCAGCACCGCTATCATTAGCCTGTTGTTTACACACAGGCCTGGAGTCAGGGTGGCTCACAGTGTCACCAGCCACTTTCTTCCCTTCACCTCCTTCAGCTGATCAGAGGATCAGGGTATCAAGGCCGGATTAGCGGCGACTTGGGATTTGTGTGATTGGTTAATTTATTGCGGCGATGGCGGGTCTTTCATCTATGGCAACATTTAATCAGCTGCCGCCACACAGGCTATTACAGGTTAGCTCCTTTCTGCGGGCCTCCGCGCCACTGCCATCAGCTCCATCACAATTCCCCCTGAAATTTCCAAATTATCTGGAACAGGCTTTAGCTGCTCCGTAATAAAAATTAGAGCTGATTCCCGATAGAAGCTTTCGCTCATACCAGGCCAATTATAAATAGTACAGCCGCGGCTCGGAAAGAGGTGGAGGAGAGGAAAAAAGAGAAGGAAGAGGAAGGGGGAAAAAAAGCCAACTCTGAGGGATGTTAGCGAGGAACTTATCGGCAGCCCCTGCTTCCCTGCTCTGATCCAAATCCGACCAGCTGAAAATTTATATTAGATTTTATCACACAGGCCTAAGTCGTGAAAAAATCAATGAAGGTTATCTTTTATGTTCCTGCAACTTGTGGAAATATTGATTTTCATTTTATAGCGAATTTGGAGCATCAGTTTGTAATCACTCGCTCGCTGACTACACTGTTTTGGTCACTGTATCTCTTACACATGGAGAGAGAGAGAGATTGCAAACCAGTAGAGTGAGACTAGAGATCTGTTACTTACACACAGCGCCTCCGGTGAAGGTCTTAAATCAAGCGTCACCTCAGCATCTGTCTGCAAATAAGAGACACTTTCGCTTCACTTGTACATCGACATGAGATTCCAAAACATTATCTACTGTTTTATTACAGTACTTGTGTGTTCATTTGCAACCTGTTTTGTGTTTAACTTAATTACATTCAACTTGGATTGTTCATTCGAACATATTGCAGCACATTTAGAGTCTCTCTTTGATATTCAGATGTCTTAAAATCATTTTAGTACTACAATCACAGACTGCACTGTATATTTTTGAAACAAATGGTCAGTTTAGATGCATGTGTTTATGAAAGATCAACTCTGAGTACAATCAGAATAGCATAGTACACATTTCTACTATGCACAGTATGCAAATGTGGCAAATTTTATGTATTTCTATAATACTGCACATGAGTGAAAAAAACACATTTGCCTAAATTTACAGTATACAACCAGAGCATACTGTATGCCACAATGCAGTGTGACAATTTTCTGACTCTTAAATATATTTTTATACAAAATTGCATTAAAATACAAAATGTATTTGAATGCATTTTTTATAAATACAAAGTTCTGTCATGAAACTCTAGATGGCACAGGCTGATAGGTCCTTAACTCAATCTGCTTGCATCACATAACATCATTCTCTATAGGGCAGAGCTGATTGGTTCCTGCTGTATCAGTAGCCAATGAGCTCGCTTCTCAACCTTCAAATACTTGGTCAGCATTTGCTGTAGCAGCTGCAGTGCACTTTCAGAAATGCTCAACCTTCCCCAGCTCCTGCTGTATAGATCTGCTATGGGTAATTCATGTACGCTAATTTGTACAGCAGCAGCAGTCTTAATTGCTCACAGCAGCGTGTCGTGTATGTATTGGCAGTAGCAAGTCCCGTACTGGCTCTGCAGCAGCAACAGCAGTGTAGCAGATCTATTCCGCCAAGACCAAACATGCCAACATTGTCATGAAAGAAATGTATATAAAATCGGCAGCGGTTATTTACACTAAGTGCAAATAGCGATAGATGCTATTTACTGTCGGGAATTTGTTGTGTCGCGCTGCACTGCATCCAGTGTAGACAATATCACCGATTATAATGGGTTCTGTTGTCTTTTGACGCGTCGATTCGCGCCGCTCGCATCCAGTGTAGACACGGTGTAAGCGAAAATAGCATATTTTCTTAGCAATAGATGCTATTTACACTGTGTGAAAATAGCAAAATATTCTATTTAGACTAAGTGACAATAGTGGCATTTTCTTAGCAATATTCTATTTACACTTGGTGAAAATAGCAATATATTCTATTTACGCCATGTAAAAGTAGCAGTTCTTTGCAATAAGTATACATAGTAATTAGATGCTATCTGTATACTTTATATTGGCAGATACTATTCACACCTCAGTATTTTTGTACATCAGTATGCAATAATATCATAGAGTGTAAACGATTATATTTATTAAAATTATTAAATAGATTGCCTTATTGGGAGAATAAAACCCCTCATTACACCTACCCCTAACCCTACCCAACAAATACTTTTAATACTATTAAACATTCGTTAGGCAGTTTATTTCCACTTTTAGAACTTTTTTTTTTTTTCATTTTTATTAAAATATAGGCCTTTCTAATGTGATATGTGATGGGAGAATGGAGAAAGGCGGATTTGAAGCTGCGTCGATCGAGTTAAAAGCCAGTTCTGCAAGTCTTACTCTGTACTGCTGCGCCACTGAAGACGTTGAATTCTTTGCGTCTTTTTTTAAACTTGAGTGGCCCAACTAGACATTGGTGGGCGGAGCTAGTGTAAATAGCTTTTGCCAACAAGGGACACTATTTGCACTTAGTGTAAATAGACACTCCGATATAAAATTACCATTTGGAACCAGTTTTCAGTGTATTGTTTACAGTGAAGTAATTGTATTACTCATAGTGTGCTTAATGTTACTGTAATTTTTGTACACTGCACTGCACTGTGTATGGCTGGAATGACAATAAACTCTCTAATCTCTAAAATAATCTCAGAGATGATAACCGAGCCACATTGAATTAATGCAGATCATGTCATGTTTTTTGAAATACTACTGTTTGAAACATCTGCCTATGCATATTGTTTTATAAAAGCAGTGTATATTGTACAGTATGCAGTACTGCAGCTTTACAGTTTATGAAAAACATTGATAAATAGCAGGATTTTAGTCACATGATCTACATTTTAAAATTTACATGTGTGGCCATTTTTTCCATAAATTGCATCATTAGCTGCTTTTCCTGAGGAGCCTCTGGGCCTTGAGAGAGAGAGAGAGAGAGAGAGAGAGAGACAGACAGACAGGGCGGACCTTTGCTTCTGAATAAGAGATGACTCCAGACGGTGGGGATCAGAGAAAGGGTTAATCTGATTCTCATTTTAGATAGTTGTCGTGGCAACAATCAGACGGTCTGTGGTGCTCTTTGACAGGCCTGTAAAATTCTCAGGTCAGCCCGGATATAAGACTTTATTGTATGGCTAATTTGAGATGTGAAACAGGAGCTGTGTTAAATGACCGAGGGTTTTTGTCTCACTGCCAGTGTGGGGAAAGACGCCCACGTAGACGTTCAGGTGGGTGAGACTGCCAGGTGAGGGTCAAAACACCCTTTAAGACAAGATTTCGCCTAGTTTGATAGAATAATGAAGTCATCATATTAAAAAAAAAAAAAAAGTATCTCAATTGTTTCTCCTAAGTTATTGAGATCAAATGGATAAAAATCATAAAAAACACAAATGAGATCTCTTTAATGGAGACTTTTTGCTTCTTTTGACAAAATATCCTTGTAATTTCACAAGTATCTCTTTTGTTCTACACTGTAAATTATTATTCAAAGCTGTAAATAAAACATTATTGGAGTATGTCTTCAAGAAAATACTATTTTATTCTATCTTCAAAAATGCACGTTTAATTCAATGTGTTACTTACCGTATCTTTGTAATTATTTGTGAAATTTACTAGCAATTTCTTAGAGAAAATTTATTTTTAGACCATTGTTTTTGTCTCAGATTGTGTTTACATTTTCCAAGACAGCAAAGTTTGCAATTAAAATTCAGAGATCTCAATTTCTCAACGAATTCTTTTAAGACCAAATAATCTTATTTGATTCCCACATTAATTTTATAGATGCACTGTATCTATGCTGTTTCTTTGTTTCCACTAAAGAATTAAAGGAGAAAAGAGAGAAAATTGATACTTAAATGAGCAACACTTCCTTTTGGCAAATAGTTTGAGAGTGTTCTGAATGCATCTGTTGTGAATGCATACTTTGCAGGAGCGAATCGCAACAGCTCAGCACATGCAATGTAGACTCAGGAAAGGAAATGATGTCACGTGAGCTGCCTGAGAGTGACTTCAGCCCATTTTCACTTAGCTAAACTATTTCTGCTGCACTCTAATGAAGGTGTGCCTGGGGCGTCACGTCTAATGGCCCAGAAAGACAGACATTTTGCCTGCCAGTAATGGGCTACTGTAACAGCTGTCCAAGATCTCTACCAATCCTGCCTCGGAGTGAGCTTTCATTGCCCTTTAAAAAAAGCCATTTGAAAAATGAAATAGAAAAAAAAATTGGCATAGTGAACAGCCAAGCACCAGCAGTGGCTCTTTCTCCACAAAAGGGTGCGAGTGCATTTTAGTAGCTTTTCTCTATCTTACCGCTTTCACCTTATAGATAGAACTCGAAGCTGTGCGTTTCGACCCCGGCCAGAAAAGAAAAATGACGTTACACATTCGGAATAATTTGCCGGAGCATTATAAAACTTAACCTCAATCGGCCTTTGAAATGGATACTGATTCTTTAAATTCTTCTCGGCCCATTGCAGGAAATAGTGAGATGGTGGCGATAGGGAGGCACAATGTGGCCAAAGTTCAGTCCTGAACGCTCGCCTTCTCCTCGCCGAAAGCCGCTCGCATTCTTTTTGCAATTCCCAGGCACCTGAGATCAGGCCGTAATCGGAGAGATCAGAAACTGGATCGTTGGGAAAAATTCAGGCTGATAATTCCACACTCTTTGGAGTTAAATGCGAGGATTCTGGGCTGCGGGGTTGGGTTATTGAGACTGAAAACACCATTAAACTCTAGAAAATGTCTGAGTTTCAGTGTCAGTTCTCATCATGTATGTATCACAGAATTCTCCTCATCCACAGGAGAGACCGGTCATGTTATTCTTTTGTCTGTCGTAAAAAGGTTCACTTTTGTGTTTTATTCATTTATTTTTTTAAATGAAGGATGTTAAATCAAGTCTAATAAGCCACTTTGTCACTACTTACTGTTTTTACACTTTGTAGAAATTTAAAACATTATGATTTCTATTATGTATTAATTGTTTTTGTTGAAAATCATGATGATTTACACCGATGTCAAAAGCTTGGCTGCACTGATTTGATCTAATATACAGGGAAACAATAATATTGTGAAGTATTATTACAATTTTAAATAGCTGTTTGAATATATTTAAAATGTAATTATTCCTGTGATGACAAAATTATCGTATATAATTATAATTTAATTTAATATAAGTAAATTATAGTCTTTGTGGCAAATCGGCAGAATTTGCAACAACAATTTATAAAACGGTTAGTTCCAGTCGTTGATTCTGATTGGTCAGCAGCTGTGTTTTATTCACGATAAAACATGGCTATGACCGCTTCACCCAACGGTTTTATGTATTACTGCAGAACACCCTTAGCAACCACTCTTAGCAACGTAAACAAATGTTTGTTCTCATTGATACTGTTCACTGAAGCTTGTATTACCTGCATCTATAGCATTTTTCTTCATGTCAGTCCTATGTTCATATATATATATATATATATATATATATATAAGCAGTTTGAATGTAAGCTGCAATATCTTGTCCTTTTAACAGTTAAGGGGTTTTCAGTGCCCTGACACTGACAGCGCTAGTGTTCACAACAGTATCAGTCCTTTCAAAATAAAAGTCTTCACTACTGACTGACTCACTCAAACAGTCTTTGCCATCATCTGACTTTTCCTAGTCTGTTTTTAGTTGATCTCCATGAGATGACGCATTCTGTTGCTGTTCACGGTCAGGGACTATTTTTTCCAGCGGAAGGAAGGCTTTTAGTGATTTTACTTCATGAAAGTTGCATCGATATATACATATATTTGCTTTAATATTTGTATATATGGAATAACCATTTTATAAAAGCAGTAAGCCCCATGAAGGGTCTGCGACATACCTAACAACAATCCATTACAATATTGTGTTGCTCCCTAAAAAAGTAACTAATTGCGTTAATTACATTACTTTTGCATTACTTTTTCTCACCTGGGCTGGGCTTGCTGGTTCATTTTTTTTAATAACAACAAAAACAGTTCTATTTTTGGCAAATATTTAGGCCCTTTCTCACCAAAAGTAAAAATATATTAGACTCAGGCTGAAGGAAATGTATATTTACGCCTGTACAGTAGAGGGACTTTCAGATGTTTATTACTCTCAACATGGGGACAGGGGAGCTGTCAGTCAATAAATTGAATATTTGTGAGATATTTTGTTGTAAATTGAAAAAGTAATGTGTTACTTTAATAATTGCTTGAAAAAGTAATCTGATTACGTAACTCAATTTACTTGTAATGCATTACCTCCCAACATGGGTTATAAATTCACTGTAAACCATGGCTTCTTGAGGCTTATTGCTTTAGAAGAATACATCACAGAAAACCAAACTTTTAAATTTGTAAAACTATGTAAAAAGTGTCTGTTCCATCAACTGACCCAAAACTGTCACACTCTCTGTGTTGAAACTGCAAGTAAATATCTGATCTTTATTGTTGAGCCCTGTTGAACATCATAAAGTTCCTTGTGATTATGAGCTTGTCCCTAAATAAATGAATGATTGTTGTGTGTATGTGTGTGTGTTATCTCCACCTCTGCAGAAGACAAAGCCGCACGTCCCACTGGTGCTGAACGCAGGCCCCAGGTGGCTGCTGGATGTGACTTGGCAGGGAGCAGACGACAACAAGAACAACTGTGTGGTTTACAGCAAAGGTAAGAGGATGCTTTATCTGCCCCGTACCAAACACACATGCACTGCACACTTCTGCTATCTGCATCGCTTTTCTTTCTTTCTTTTTGACCTGTGTGTGTGTGTACAATTCATGCTCAAAGATGTTTAGTGTGGCTTTGGTTCCCGTGTCTCTTACATCTATTAGCATTGCGATTTGTAATGTAAGGTTGTGGGGTCACAGGTCATTGTGATTTTGCTTTGACAAATGTCATTTGCTGACATTTGCTTTGTTGACATTATTTTCTGTGTTTGCAAATGCTTGTCAACAGCGGATGGCCCTAAGACAGACGTGACGGATACACGCATGTTTCTTCATGCATCAAACTGCACATGTGTAGTGAATCATCTGGGCTTCAAACGCAACATTAAGATTTAATAACCCATACATGCTGTCTAAACTTCACACACACAGCTAGCAACATGTTACAACTCCTACAATGCTAACCTTATTTGTTTCCATCAGACTCATTTATACAGTTATTACTGTAAACTCAAAATAAATTCCAACCCAGGGTCACTGGAAATACATGCCTGTGGAGACATTTCTGCAAAATCATATTACGTTGCTACTTGCACGTTTTGCAACACTTTTTTATACATTTTCAGTAAAAGCGTGGTCAGTTTTATCCAAAGATGAACATGAATCTGGCATCGTTTTTTATTATGTTGCTTGATGTACGGTACATATCGTGGCATTTTGGAAATGAAATATCCAGTGAGTAGCGCTAAAAGGTTAATGCTCTATAGCGTTTGAAAGAAAACATGAGGTAAAAATGCTTTTCCTGAAGCAACAATTTCATGCTATTTGGATTCTACAAGTCTTTGAGCTCTTTTGTTGAGTGTTGTGACTAACGGGACTCATAACCGACACTCCACATCGCAAGTGTAACGCTGTACCAGGTGAGCTACTAAGCAAGTTTACAATGTTAGAAAAGCCATACATATGGAGCTGGTAATGTGATGCGAACCTCAAAATGTATTACAAGTATTTTGAGATCATAACATATATATATTGTGCAAGGAACTATATGAAAATAAGCCTTTATGAAGCGATAATTTGCCCCTGTAATCATAATTTGTGTTAACAGGAATAAAAGTTGTTGGTGTTTTACTGCCTCTAGTGTTCATTTGAGCTGGAACCTGCAGTGAATTATATGTATAGTAGAGCTGCACGATTCTGGATAAATTGAGAATCGTGATTTTTGTTTGTTTGTTTGTTTGTTTGTTTTAAACAGAGCTCATGATTCTCCCACGATTCTGAACAGACAACTAAACAAGATAACGTAATTTACTAGAGGTTCTGATTAATGTCAATTGCTGCAGTCTATTTAAAATGTTTAATGAATCTGAATGATTTTTTTTTTTTTTAAATCAGTTTGAATGAATGATTCAATGACTCATAAATACTTCACTTGTTTCATTACTGGATGAATCAGCATTTTTTTGAACAAATCTCTTGAATGAATGATTCAATGACAAATACATTTTTAACAGTCACTTTGTCACCACCTGGTGACGGAACAATGTAATCAATACAACCGTTATTTGAATTCAAAAGGTGATTTCCTCTATTTTGATCGCTTTCGTAGACATCAGTGTTTTTATCCAAACTATAAACTTTTATCTGAGTACGTCTGTGATAATATGAATATTTATAAAACGGTTAGTTCCTGTCTTTGATTCTGATTGGTCAATAGCTGTGTTTTATTCACGATAAAACACGGCTATGACTGCTTCACCCAACGGTTCTGTGTAACACTACACAACACCCTTAGCAACCACTCTTAGCAACATAAACTGTATGTTCTCAATTGATATTGTTCATTAAAGCTTACTGTGTTATGTAGAAGAGTATTGTGAGAAAGATCGATTGAGCGAGTTTTTTACCTGTTTAAAAATCTGTTTAAATATCCAATGTATTATCTTGTCCTTTTAACAGTTAAGGGGTTTTCCCGTGACTGACAGCGCTAGTCAAAGCATTTGTCAGTTGCGTCTTGTTCCGTGTTCACAACAATTCAGTCTTTTCAATGTAAAAGTCTTCGCTACTGACTGACACACTCATAAAGACCGTCTTTGCCGCCATCTAATGGCGTAATAATATAACTTCTGTTGCTGTTCACGGTCAGGGACTATTTTTTCCGGCAGAAGGAGGGCTTTTAGTGAAACTTTACTTCATGAAAGTTGCATTGATACATATTTTTGGCTTTAATATTTGTATTGTGTGGTAACCGTTTTATAAAAGCAATAAGGTACTCGAGGCTAGTGCTGTATCGTGAATAAGTCATGGCTGAAGGGGTTGCAGGCACTCAGCTTCGCGTCGTGCCTAACAACGCCCTTCAGCCTTGACTTATTCACAATACAGCACAGCCTCTCGTACCTTATTGCTTACTTGTAAAACAGAAATTATGATACTGTGTGGTTGAAAATATTGTTTGTAAAGCTGTTTCATACCTGTACATGACAACTGCTCTCGCTGGCTCAGCGGCAGTGCAAATGCAGATCTGAATGTTCTGGTGTGATTTTGTCTAAGGTTTAATAGACAAAGGCGAATCTTTGTCATTTAGGAATGAGATCGAGCGGATGTTTGAATCAAAATTGCGATCTTTTAACGATTAATCGTGCAGCTCTAATGTATAGGTTCTGTATGTTTTTTGCAGTTTTGCAAAAATGTAGCTAGAGGCACGTATGAGTCTGGGTTGATCAGAGACTGCTTTCTGTCATTATAATTTTTTTTTCTTTTTTTTTTTTTCTGATGTTGTGGTAGTGGCTAATAGCAAGTTAGCACAGTTTTACTGTTGAACTGGATTTTCAGAGTAGAATATGTCACTCTGTTTAAAGGGTTTTTTGGGTTTTTGCCAGATCATTGCTGCATGGTTTGCTAGGGTGTTCTGGATGGTTGTCAGGGTGTTGCCGGGTAGTTGTTAGGGTGTTGTGGGTGGTCTCTATATATGGCTTGAGTCCTTCAATGTAAGTCAACAGATTTTTTTCTTGACCAATTGCTTAGAAACTTTATAGCAGACCACTTCTCAAGAAGGTAAGAGGTATTAGCTGAGGTATTAGCTAATTTAGTAATTTGGCTAAATTGAGTTATTAGCCTAACAAGCAGCACTAATAACTGTGTTTTTGCAATTTTATTTTAACAAAAACTGTGGTTTTCGTGACATATTTGATTTGTGTAAGGGAATCATGCTGACCTGACAATATGAAGTGTTGTTCCTTATGAGCACTTTGAATGCTTTGACGGCCATATTACACCGAGATGCATGTATAAATAAATAAATAAGCAAAGTACAAGGATTCCAGAGTAAGAGCTCTCATTTAGCCGAATGTTTTTTGGATGATTATGACTCTCCTCTGCGCTGAAACAGAGTTTCTTCCCCTTCAAAGTGAACACGAGGCAGACGTGGGATTTTTCGTTTCCCAGCTCTCATCTTCTAATCACTGCACTGCACTGGGGGGCTGATCCTCTTTACCAGCGCCTTCATTTGTGCGCTTTATCAGCAAATCATTAAAGTTTTGATAAGCTGTTAAAGAAGATTATGCAGTTCTTTTAAAATCGTCTAATCTTTTTGCCAGGAGACTGAATATGGGAAACAAAAAGGCTAATAACAGGATTTCTGGAGTGTTGTGTTAAGTCTCTATAATTTCTTCTCTGCCTTCGTATTTATTAGCGAGAGAGAACGATTCAACTGCGAGGTCACCGATTCAGCTCTTCTGGACTGTATTTTAGCAAACAGTTACGGTTCTAGATGTCGATTGGTCTGATTGGTTATTTAATTGTAACTGCATGCTCATTTTCTCCTAGTTTTACATTTATACCATCTTTGGTGTCATCTAATGTATATTTAGCAAATGTCAAAATAAATGATGAATTTTCATATTGTGCATTTGTAATGATGCCTAAATTCACTTGTAGCATTTATTTATTTAGAAATTGAATATAAAATTTTAATATATTTTAATACCATTTATCATATTCAGCCATAACATGAAAATATTTATTTATTTATTTATTTATTTATTTTGGACGTGCACTTTTTTTGTAAGTATTAGCCAAAAAATGAGGGGTAAAATGAATAAGTATTAAAAAAAAACTGATGAGACTCTGACGAGGAAGAAAATAATGCACATTTTTCCTGTTGGCTGACATCCTTGTTTAGGATACAGCAAAGATTTGTTTACATTTTATTGCGAATAGTTGCATCAGCGTTCTCTCAAGGCCTTGAATGTTCACAGTCCAGTCTACAGTATGTACACAACATCACCCTCACTGTGCTAAAACACTTTCTATGAACAGACACACATGGTGAAGATGGTAATTGTGTGGTTGCTTCAGAAATAAATGCATCCCACAATCCTTACAGTTTAATCTATTATATTCAGGCCTGTTGGGCGTGTTTGATTCCCTGCGGGCGGCTCCGAGCGACCGATGGAGGACTCTCACTGAAAATAGCAGATCGAGAATAATCAGGGAAACTAGGGACAACACAACTGTTAACAAACACTTGTCTTATTATACTCCATCTTTTTCTGCCTCGTCTTTTTCCTCGTTATTTCTCAGTTTTAGCTCAAATTAAATGTTTATTGCCATTTCCGAATGTAGATGCTAGTAGGGATTCAGGATTGACCTGTGCAAGAACTTCACAATTGTTATGTTTTTTATTGACATTTTTGGTCTACTTGGTACTTTTGAATGAACATTACAAAGCTTGATGAATCAACTATTTTAGATAAACCTCCCTGTAAAAAGCATGCAAAAACAAAATAAACTGTGATTGGTCGATTTGCATGTCATTTAGATGGTCAAAGAGTCAGACTTTTAATTCTCACTAACTTTTAATTCTCACTATATATCTGGCCAAGAACCGCCCACTAACAATGGAAAAGTCCTTTGTTAGTGGGCGGTTCTTGGCCAGATATATAGTGAGAATTAAAAGTCTGGCTCTTTGTGACTAAATTGACTGAGAAAGCTTGAATTGTTGCAAATATGACATTTATTTTTTCTTAAAGCCAATGTTATTATTTATGTAACTTAAATGTGAAGTCAATGTGCCTGTCAGACACTGAAATGACACTCAAAATCAAATTTATTCTTTTGAAATTTGGCACCAGACAGTTGAGCTCTTGTGCATTTGGACCGCAGATATTCTGCTCTAGTGTGTCTGATTATTTAAAGGTCACCTAAATTTTTCCTCTAAGCCTCTTAAAAGCAGGAACAGTCAGATAGAGCGTGTCAGAGGAGTCGAGGGGGAAATTTGGCCATTGTGCGTGTGGAAATTGACCAGTGTAACGAGAGCGTTTTACATAAGCTCATAGACCGCAGGACTGGACTAATTCACTGTGTCTTTGTGCGGCTCATATTCTGTAATTCCTCTCCATCTGATTCTCCTCCACACATCTCTATTGTGCATTTGCTGTGACAGAGTCAGAGCAGAGACATGTTACCTTGACCTCCATCGCTGCCTTGACCTCCTGCCTTTTCTTTCATAATCTTCTGTCTCTCATCTTCTCTCTGGGATGGAAAGCACTAGGGATGGGAATCATAAAGAGCTAAAAGATTCTGGTTCAGATCCTGATTCCACAACCAGTTCTTCAATGATTCCACTGATTCTTTAACGATTCCAATGATTCTTTTAGTACCTTTGAAGAAAGAACCCCTCCAAATAATTAGTCCTAGTTCATATATCAAGGCAAGACACTACAGGCAAAACCATTGTTTTTTCATGCACTGGTCAATTTTGAGATTTTGGGCTATTTTGCTTCCATAACATGTCTTCTTTTAGACTAGTTGAAAGAAAACATCCATAATACACATACATTGTTATTACACTTTATCTATTTGCATCTGCAGATTTCAATTATAATACTTTAAAAACCTGTTTTCTCCAAATACACCAAACCGGTTTTATTCTTTTTACAGAAGGATTTATTCATATATCATTCACCTGTTTTATATAACTTTTTTTTCCCCTAAAAACATGGTGATTTTTTTCTCCTGCATTGATAATGTTTTTGATGTATGGTCTAATATGATCTAATATGTGACCCTGAACCACAAACACCAGTCATAAGGGTCATTTTTTTTAAATTGAGATTTATACATTTATACATTGTTCGAGATACAACTATTTGAAAATCTGGAATCTGAGGGTGCAGAAAAATCAAAATATTGAGAAAATCGCCTTTAAATTTGTCCAAATGAAGTCCTTAGCAATGTATATCTACTCACAAAAAATAAATTTGTATATTTACAGTAGGAAATTTACAAAATATCTCCATGGAACATGGTCTTTACTTAATATCTTAATGATTTTTGGCATAAAAGAAAAATCGATAATTTTGACCCATACAATATATTGTTGGCTACTGCTACAAATATACCCATGCGACTTATGACTTATGGTCCAGGGTCACATATGTCAAATAAAACAAGAATTTTGAAAATGGCTTTATCCAGTGTTTAGTTTTCTGTTATAGAAATGCATGCAAATGTGTGCATATTTAATTAGAAAATGTCTCTCTTTGCATATTATACATAACATTTTAGAAAACTTGTAGTACAAAACAATTGTCTTAATGGACTGTGATTAATCAGCTTGGGAATTATGATGATATCTGATATCTGTATGATGATAATTTTTTACTTATTCACCTGTGGTGTCTTGCCTTTAACAAAAGTTCTAAACAAAAGTAATTAAACTGACAACTCATTAGTGACTGACGGCTGTGGTCTTTGTTAGTGTGCCCGCCTCCCATGCTGGAAATGCTTTGAATCATGCCATGCCGGAAGTTTGAATCCCGCTCAGAGTGGGGTGACTAGAATCAGAGGGGTTACATTTGGTGCCGTGACCCGGATGGGAGCGAGGTTTAAAGGGGTGAGTGTAACAGAGGCAAGCTAGTAAGAGCTGTGCATGTAAACCTCACTCCTCTGGCCTCAAGAGGCTAGTTCTAGTGACTGACACTAGATACTGCGGCATTTAGTGTCCTTGTTAGTGCACCTGCCTCACATGCCGGAGACGCTGGTTTGAATCCCGCTCAGAGTGGGGTGAGTAGAAATGTAGAGGTTACATTTGGTGCCGTGACCCGGATGGGAGAGAGGTTAGGGGGTGAGTGTAACAGAGGCAAGCTAGTAAGAGCTGTACGTGTAAACCTCACTCCCCTGGCCTCCAAATGTAATAGTCCTACTCCACTCGCCCACTCGGATTCGAACCGGCGAAGCCGGCATGGGGGGCGGGCCCGCTAACACTGTCATTGCATGTAATGTCTTTTTATTAATTATTGGCACCAATTTCTGCCTCATAACATTCAGTTCAAACTCACAACTAAATATGATTTATTTTGCAGTGGTGCTGCAGATTCAGCATCAATGCAGAAAACACTAGGAAGCGTTATCATAACCTAATGTGATTCCGTTGCCATATTTTTTTGGAACCGGTTCTGAATAAGAACCCATTCTCGATTCCCAACCCTAATAGGCAGCGAACCGTTTCATCACTGTACAAACCGAACCTTCAAACGTATATTTATCTCCATTTGCGTGCATGTCTTTGTGTAAGCGCAGTGCTGGGTGAGGGGTTTCACGCTGACAATAAAGCGCTAGAAGACGGACACATGCCAGCTGAGTTTGGAACGACACAAAAGACAAACGCTGTCATGTTTTAAACTGTTAAGGCCATTAAATTGTTTTCATTTCATCTTCCTCTTTGAAAGGCACGGAGGCAAAGCACACGGAGGTGCCAGGGTTATTATCTCTTATCTTTGAACAGCGGAAAATACTGCGACGCATAATAACCAAACAACTGCACACAATGTAAAATTTCATTATCAGGGTGTTAAAACTGGGTTGTACCCTGAAGGGGTCCCCACCACAGCTCTGAGCGCCAGCGTAATTATGTTTAATTAAAATACAACAGAGATCAACAGAATCATTTTCATTAGGAAATTATTAATGATTCCACCGTAACAATAATTGATTGCAGTGAGCCAGGCTGCAAGAACAGACGGTCAGAGAGAGAGAGAGACGGGGAGAGAGTTGCATAATTTTAAGATGAGCACACACACAAACACACACACACATACACACACTCACACATAAACATAGACATTTATTGGACATAAAGTTTACTTAAACAATACAATGTCGTACTGAGACCAGAGGCTAACAAAGGGAATCGTGTTGAACATTGACATTATATTTGACAAACTTTAACATTTTATGGCTAGTAACAGGAGGATTGAAAGTTAAAATAAGGTCATTGCAGCTGCTGTTTTCAACCTGTCGAAGTGAGACTGAGTACTATGGCACAATGATGACAGTACCATGGTACTGTATATATGAAATGGTACGGAGTCATTACCATATTCATGTTCCATTTGAATATAACCATATATTCAATTCAATTCAATTCACATTTATTTGTATAGCGCTTTTCATAATACATATCGTTTCAAAGCAGCTTTACAGAGAATGCATGTCAACATTACAATTTAGAGAATGCAGTTAGCTAATAATGTAATAATTTAGGCAATTAATTTACAATCACTGTTAGCAATTTAATGGAAGGTAGAAGCAATGAGCTCCTGGAAAAATGAATTACATATTAACAATAATTAGGATATATAGAAATTTGGGAATGTGCGTATTGATCCAGATGTTGCGTCTTCTGAAGTCCTCGCAGGAGTTGGCGCCGTCTCTTCAAAAGTGTTGGTCATCTGAGGTCTTCTTAAGAGGCTGGATCCAAACTGAAGCTGATGTACTCTCTAGTCACCTCGGGACGGGCGTCCCGAGATAAAACAGAAAAGCAAATGGAGAATAATTAGCGTAGCTGCTGTTCATAACATTAAGCAAAGATAGTCATGTGCAATTGATCTGATATGAGATGCTTTATGAGAATGCTTGGCTAAAGAGATGCGTCTTTAAAACTGGGTGAGCGAGTCTGAGTCCCGAACATTATCAGGAAGGCTATTCCATAGTTTAGGAGCCAAATGTGAAAACGCTCTCCCTCCTTTAGAGGACTTAGCTATCCTAGGTACAACCAGAAGTCCAGAGTTTTGTGATCTTAAAGAGCGTGAATATATACCAAACCAACACTTACAAAAAAGTATGGTAAATTAAAAGCATTGTAATACTATGGTGCATATTCAAAATGAACATAGTATTATCATAGTACATATAAAAAAAAATTATAATAATAATACTATGGTAATGAAAAAACGTGGTAAGTACCATGGTTCCTATTCAGAAAGGCATGATATTACCATGGTACATATTAAAAAAAGTTATTTGTAATGCCATAGCATTCATAGTAAATGAAAAACATGGTGTCATGGTACAATATTTAAAAAAAAGAAAACAGAAATGTAAAAAAAAAAATGGTAATACCATGTTGAATCTTTAAAACAGCATACTACCATCGTGCATATTATCATGGTGCATATTAAAAATAAACACGGTATTATCATTGTACATATTAAAAAAAATAATACTATGGTAATTAAAAAATCGTATTACCATACCATTACATATTCAAAACCATGGTAATGCTATAGTCAATGAAAAATATGGTATTATCCTACAATATTTTAAAAAACATAATTCAGTGGGGGAAAGACATGGTACTAGCATGGTGCATATTAAAAAAAAACATGGCATTATCATGTTGCATATTCATAGAAAAACATGGTATTAGCATAGTGCATATTCAAAGTAAACATAGTATTGTCATGGTACATATTCAAAGAAAAACATGGTATTCAAAAACAATACTATGGTAATTAAAAATTGTGGTATTACCATGGTACATATTCAAAAAAGCATGATATTACTATAGTACATATTCAGAAAAGCATGGTATTATGGTACAATAATTAAAAAAAAAACAATACTATAAATGAAAAATGGTATTACCATGTTGCCTGTTCAAAACAACATGATATTGCCATGGTGCACATTCATTAACATGGTAAAACTATGGTAAATAGAAAAACATGGTACTAGCATGGTGTATGTTCAAATATGAATTACTGGTTCTTTAAGTAGAAGGCTTTAGTGACACTGCTGTGTTTCACTCTGCATAATTTGTCAGTATGTACAGCTTTAGTAGTGCTGTGTGTGTGAGAGAGTGTGTGTGGATCACAACCTCCTGCTGCTACTATTAATTATGATTCAATTGTGTAGCTCTGGAGCTGCTAAGAGTGATGTTCAACTCCCCCGTGGCATTTCTAATCAGCTCATGAAGTACCTGCACCTGGAGTGAGTGAATGTGTGTGTGTGTGTTTCAAGAGTGCTCACACACGTCCTCTCTTGTAAGAGTGTGTGTGGGCTTGATGATTTAACCTGCATAATTGTATAATCGATGTTGAGAAATGCCTGTGCATCGATTTCCAGAGGGCAGACAGATCTCAGTGTCAATGTGAGAGCTGAGCTTTAACACTGTCTGGAGCGGAGCCTTCAGGAGACAGTAAACAATCCACTTCCTGTATCCCACAATAAATCAGTAGATTATTGCAAAGCATCTGTTATGTTGAGCTCTTCATGGAGGCTACTTAAACAATATAGAATATAAACATGCTATAAGAATGTTCTGGCCATATATCACCCCAAAAATAAAAAGAAAGAAATAATTAATATGTTATATAAAATTATATGATATTCTCATTACTGTAAAAAAAAATTATTTATATACACATATATATATATATATATATATATATATATATATATATATATATATTTTTTTTTTTTTTTTTTTTTTTTACAGTAATGAGAATATCATATAACTTTATATAACATATTAATAATTTATATAACATATATATAAAATATGGACATGTCTGTTTATGAGATTCCCCATACATTCAACCACACACCCTCCCTCCAGAATGATTGACAGGCCGAGAGCGATCTCTGATTTGCTAGATTTCTGATTGGCTACAAAATTGAGCTCCCTTGACTTTTTTTTTTTTTTGCTGTTTACAGAGCCTGCGGCTGTCACAGAGACAGGTGTGATTTCTCAGGACACATATTTCTTTGATATTCCATGCATGTGAGATGATGGGGCTACAAAGCTCAGTAAAATAGATGTCTACAGTAGAAAGAGTGGCTATATTTTCATGTTTATTTTTTCTTTGTGTACAGTGGGGTGACAATTCTTGTTTTGTGTGCTGAGATTCTTCACACTCGATCTATATGTACCGTGATGCTCATTTCTCGTTTCTAAATCGGTAAAATCCACCCACGCAGTAGCTATTTTTCCATCTGCAGACATTTTTCACCATGTTTAAGCACATTATTGTGATTATCTATCTTGCGCCTTTGGACATCAGCATAAGTGGATTTAGAAGCTTTCCTGTGTGTTGATTTTAAGTTTGGATTCGAGTATCTTTACACACGGGCAGAATGGAGCACTTATCACCAAACGATTAAGAACCGAAAGCTAATGTGATTATGAACATCATCATACGTTCTCACAGCATAATCAACAAGGAGCACTTGAAAAAGAGTCGTTGACATATCTGTGAGTGTTTAACTATAGAATAATTGAATGGAAAATTACTCTCCTGAAAGAGCCTACATATTCTTTTTGCCTTATAAGCTCTTGAACCCTCTGAAGTCTCAGAAACTAGTAGAACAAATTGACCATTTAAAAGTCAGGCATAAAAATGGCTTTATTCGTGGAGAAAGAAGCGTTTGATTTAAAGGGTTAGTTCACCCAAAAATGAAGATTATCCCATGATTTACTCACCCTCAAGCCATCCTAGGTGTATATGACTGTATATGATGGTGTATATATCTTCTTTCAGACGAACAAAATCTGAAAATGTCCATATTTAAAACTTTATTAACTATAATATCTAGCCTCCGGCAGACGCCCATACGCATCAATTTGCAGCGGAAGAGTAACCTCTGACCCGACACATATTTGTTTGGACCGCGAGAGGCGTCTAAGCTTACGCTACTCCTACGTCATACATCGCATCATGGGTTACTCATTTGGCGCAAGCCGACTTGCACAGTATGTGTACTGTCGTCTGCCGGAAGCTAGTTATTTGAATATAGTGAATGTTTTATGAGCAGTAGGATAACCAGTAGGATAAACATATTAACAAAGTTCTTCTGCAAAATGCATGCAGTTTTGTTTTTTACCCTCTAGAGGGCCAAAAGTAGTGTACCTTTAATAAATCTTAATGGTTTGACAGTGAATTGTGACCATCCAGTTTTATCATATAGGAAAATTTATACTCTTGGGTTCAACGCAAGAAAGAAACTCATAGGGTTTTGGAACGACATGAGGGGTGAGTGAATGATAACAGAATTTCCATTCCCTTTAACGACAGAGCCAACGATAATGGTACATAAGGGAAAGTGTACAGTAAATGTCTGAATATAACGTGTATGTGGCATTAGTGACCTGTCGGAGGAGGTATACATGGGGGCTGACAGTAATTTTATGCTGCATAAAGAGTGCAGCCCTGTGGCCGCAGGTACAGCTGAGGAGACAACATGCCTGGACCGCCATCCATCCTCACACAGTGGGCGGCTGGTGACCTGCGTGATGGTTTTATATCCATTTACTCTCTCTATCCCTCTCTCTCTTCTCCCAAACCTGCGCACCAGATCACTTTAACCAAGATGTGTTTCACCATTGCTGTCCTCAAATCAAATCTCTCTTTCTTCAGATCTAAACTGTCTTCATGCCTTTATCACACAAGGTGTTTGACAATGAAATCCATCAGTTTCTAAGACTAGCTTCAAGACTTTTTAAAGAATATATTTCATAAGTTTTTTTCACCTAGTTAAAAAGCATTAACAATCATTTTCATTTATATTCCCCAATATTACAATATGCATCAATATTTACCCACATATATATTGTGCTGCAACAGTAAAGTAAAGCACTTATTATCTGAATCAGAATTTTGCTCATAATTTAAATTTTGTTTTAATAAATCACTCAACCCAAATAATAGTCATAGTTATTGTGGCATGTGTTGTGTCAGTATAGTTTGCCTGTCCTTCTCGCATTCATCCCTCAGACCATAAACAAGCCTCCTGACCACCCCATAACTAACGCTCTGGTTAACAACCCCTTGCTCTATTCCTGTTCACTGCACTGCAGAGGGAGGGAGAGTTTGGTGATGAGGTGATGGTAGCGCCATCTGTCCAGTCTCTGTGGGTATTGTCATAAAGAGAGCCTAATGTTGTCATCATCCTTACATGGCAGAGGTCATTACCGTTTATAGAGGCACATGAAACTTTATGGCACATGAACTTATGCTGCCATGATGTGAAAAGCAATGAAACGGGATCTGAACAAAAGCCGCGCAATGATCTTGCATGACCGGCCACGCAAATTAAGTAAGTAATATGCATTCTTGAAATGTAATGGTGAATTTGTGAGTGTTTTGCAACTTTTAATTCCATGTGTTTTAGGTGCGAGGAATTAGAAAAAAGTGTTTTCAATATGTATTTCCGTTGTTGACTGTGATATTGTGGCATTGATCACAAACAGTTGTGTATATTATAAAAATAATTATATATATATATATATAATTAAAATATAATATATTAATTATATATATATATATATATATATATATAAATTAACTTCGCAGGGGATGTTTTAGAATCACAAATGAATTTTATACATAATGGTACTGTTATGATTATCGTTAGAAACAAGACGATTAGAAATCACTGGCTTTAGTGTAAGTACATGACTAAAATTCATAGCAGCCAATTTATGTGGTATTTATAAATAAAATAATTTTATTTCGACAGAAGGAAAAATTAAGAGAATGAAGTGCGATCTTTGGGAAAGCAAAGGTGAGTTCAAGGCAACTGCAGGAAGGGGGAGCTATTCGAAGTGTTGTTCCAAATAAAAATGTTGTTTGAAAATCATGTTATAACTCGAGGTCATTTAAGATCCCTATTTTTCAAATATTATCTGTGTAATATAGCTGTTTGTGAATGTAAAAGATCTGCAAAGTTTTAAAGATCAAAGTGCATAAGGAGACAAGTTACTGTCTCCTAAGAGAAAGAATCGATTCTGAACTGCTGAAACGAGTCATCAATTCCAGTCTCACTTCCTGTTACATACCTACGTAATAATGTAACAAATTTGCATAATGCCAGCCTATAATCTTTATTGGCTGCCTGCAAAAGACACCTACTTTGACCCACCCTCAAACACTGTAGCTGTAGCTGAGGCCTAAAAGAGTTTGGTTTGTGTTGTTGACATGTTGAGAAGATGCTGTTTTCAGCTCTGCGAATCCACTTCGCATGCACTTCAATAGGATGAGGACTTGCACTGGAATTGATACGGAAAAAATCACTGTGTATCAAGCGCTGACGAAACCTGAGGAAATTCAGATATGGTAATAGGCGTTTTGTTACCAGCACGCGGCACTTTAAATGCTATATCCATAGGAAATATTTCCTTATTTATATGTTTTTGTTTGTTTTTAACAAATACTTCACAGGCGATATTTGTGGGTTAATGTTCCAATCAGCAATCATGCTATACGCATGAATTTTGCTGCCATCATTATTTTTGCTATTCAGTTTGGTGCCACTAGTGGTGCAGAAATCACTTTTACATCTGTTTGTGGTGCCACTACACTCGGATTGACTATCAGTTGCACGTTTTGATCCACTCTCTGTGTGTGCTTATAAGTGAGGGTGATTTCTGGGTTCCGGTCGCCGTGAGGTTGCCTGCTTTTCACTCGAGCCAGGCTTTGGGTTGATTTAAAGACCGTTAGGAATGGCAGCAAGAGAGAGAAGACAAAAAAAAGACGGTCGACAAATCAACTCACGCCGATGCCTCTCAAGGTTTCAGCTGCAACCTATTCAGCAGGAGAAAAGAGAAAAATATATATACACTCTATCCTGTCAGGAGCTTTTGGCTTATCTTGAGTGACTGTCAAGGCTGGGAATATCAGGGAATGGACAGAAACATATAAAATTAATAAGCTCCTGGATGTTGTCGGAAGTTATGATGCTTCCATAAATCCTGGTTTGATCAGAGAGGACAAGGCTTAAAGCCGGTGCCGCCTAACGCACACGGCGAGTGTTTTTTGGCCTGGCTTCTCATTCTGTCGCGGAGATAGACGCCCTTAGCTGGCGAAATAAGATTTATCTTGCTTCCTCCCCCTTTCATGACTGACAAATCTGAGAAAGCTGGAGGCGACTCGGCAGCCATTACTACCTTTAATAAAGGGCATGGGCTCAGCAAGGTGAAACTTGGGCCAAAGGCAAAAAAATGCACAGAAGAGAAAAGAAATTGGCGCTTACTTATCAGTTGTACGTTCCGTGTTGGGTGAAAGGTCGAAGAGCTTTTTGTTTGTTTGTTTGTTTCTTATAGCAAAAGAATGGATGCTATCTGTCCCAGCATCCAAACGGCGAGGCTTTCTGGAGTGGTGTGGGTAATATTTCATGTCAAGAATTAGGCAAGTGAACCTCTGTGGTTTTTTTCAGTGGGTGGCGGAGAGAAACATTGATCATCGTCTCAGCAACGAACATCGATGCGTTGGCTTTTTCAAGAGGATGTTCTGTGCTGCTAGTACATTCATTGCAGGGTAATTAAATGCTGCAGTTGTGTGTGTGTGTGTCTTTCATACAGCTTGAGTGTGTAAGAGGTTGCAGTTGTTACTAGGAGAAAAAAAGACTAAACAATATCAATGCTTGCTGGACCAGATTAGAAAAACTGTATTTCAATTTGGGGATTTGAATTGAGAATATGTCATGCTTTCTGGGCATGTCAATACAAAATGACACACTAATACAATTGTAAAAAATAAGAAATGCAATTCAAATCAAAACTGAATGACTCAGGTATGATGTATATATAAGCAATCTGTATTTTTTTTTTAAGTTTCACTAGTTGTCTTTAGCCCAAATGGAATTGGACTTTACATTGATACCTAATTATAAATGCATAAAATCATTAACAGGCTCTTTTGTTATGTTGTCATTAGTGATGCGCTGATATTAAAAGCTTATCTTTCTTTTCATGTTTTGGCTGATAACTAATATTCTATACTGTTTTATCAAAATATACTACCGTTCAAAAGTAAGGTATAAAATATGTTTTTGAAAGAAAATATGTTTATGTTTACCAAATATGCATTTATTTGATCCAAAATACAGTAAAAATAGAAATATTGTGAAAAAATGTTAAAATGACTGTTTTCTATTTAAATATGAAGATGTCAAAGCTGAATTTTCAGCATCATTACTCCAGTCTTCAGTGTCACATGATCCTTCAGAAATCATTCTAATATTCTGATTTGCTGCTCAAGAAACATTTCTTATTATTATCAATGTTCAAAACAGTTGGCCCAACAAAACAGCTGCTTAATATTTTTGTGAAAATATATATTTTTTTCAGGATTCTTTGATGAATAAAAAGTTTAAAATAAAACATTTATTTTTAAATAGAAATCTCATTATAAATGTTTTACTGACACCTTTGATGAATTTAAAGGGTTAGTTCACCCAAAAATGAAAGTTCTGTCATTAATTACTCACCCTCATGTCGTTCCACACCCGAGAGACCTTCATTCATTTTCGGAACACAAATTAAGATATTTTTGTTGAAATCCGATGGCTCAGTGAGGCCTCCATTGCCAGCAAGATAATTAACACTTTCAGATGCCCAGAAAGATACCGAAGACATGTTTAAAGCAGTTCATGTGACTACAGCGGTTTTAAATATGTATTTAGTAGCTTTCTGGGCATCTAAAAGTGTTAATTATCTTGCTGGCAATGGAGGCCTAACTGAGCCATCGGATTTTATCAAAAATATCTTAATTTGTGTTCTGAAGATGAACGAAGGTCTTACGGGTGTGGAACGACATGAGGGTAAGTAATTAATGACAGAATTTTCATTTTTGGGTGAACCCTTTAATGCATCCTTGCTGAATTAAATTAATTTTAAATCTTACTGACCCCAAACTTTTGAATGGTAGTGTAAATTAAAAACAAAATGCTATTGTGTTTGCTGATATATCAGTTAATTTACTTAAGTTGTGTAAAAAATATTTAATTATGCTTTATAAAGCCCCTTGAGCACTTGAAAAGTATAATTTATTATTTAATAGGGCTGCCCTCGACTAAAGATTTTTCTGGTCAACTAGTAGTCATTCATTTTAAGCATTAGTTGACTAATCATACGTTTATTAATAAACCATACAAAAAATAATAATGAGCCTTTAATGCCTTCGCCACTTCCTGTGGAGTTTTTTTTTCTTCTTGCGACTAAGCAACTAATAAAATTTTGGTAGACTAAGCCTCTTCTCGTCGACTAACGGTTAGTCAGCTATTAGGGGGCAGTCCTATTATTTTAAAGCTATTGTTATTATTAATAAGTGGATTGGCAAGATACATCTGGTCATGTGATATCAACATGGTGATGCTGATGAGGATGTGACCCGTTCCATGTTCTGTAGAATAAAACAGTTTTTTCTAGACGGCTGATACTTTTCATTTTAAACATATTTTTCAAAAATACTACTTTTTTTTGAGTAAAAAGTTTTTTAATTAGCACTAAAAATTATTATGTACCTTTAACTGTGAGCTAGAGGAGATTTTCACAGCTTTAACCATCTTGACTAAAGGTCCTGTAAATGCATTCTGTGAATAAGTGTTTTCTAGGAAATAATTGAATTGAGTGTTTGACGTCTGTGCTCTGGGTGCTTTACTGCTGGACTGGTTCTGAGCTGAAGTCTCTCAGATTATCCTGTGAATTGCTCTACCTGTGAAGTCTCCGGTTCGCCGATGGCTCTTCTGCATGAATTATTCAGATAGGCAGAGTCCTCACAAAATGCTCGTGAAGGAAGTGAATTCTGCTCACTGGTAAACAGATTTTAGCGATTTTCTGCTCCGAATCCCTTCTGAGTTGAGTTGTGCCTCGGTGCCAGCGACGGATAATTACATCACATCTCTTTTTCCTCTCCAGACCCCTTCAAACTTTCCCCTGAACCCACTGAAACCCCCCACCACTCTGTCTGCATCCAGAATCACCAGTCAGGGGTGCAGGGACGATCTTAAAAGTGGGGAGACATATTATAACCCTTATAAATGCGGCTGATGAATTCTGAATAGGTGATGCAATGTTTGGCCAGTAGTCGGTAGTAACTAATTTGCTGAAAGACTGGTAAGTGGGTGTGAGTCATAGTAGTATTACCCCTGGTCTCCAGCCATATCAGTGGTGTGAAAAAAAAAAAAAAAAAGTCCCTTCATATGACCAGCCGAATACTTTGTTTATTTGTTTGTTTAAATAAAATTTATTTATAGTAAATATTTAATAAATCCAATAATATGAATTAAATACATATTTACATATCAACATTTATTTATTTATTTATTATAAATATCTATCAAAAATAAATTAAATTAATTTATAATAACTATTTATTAAAAGTATTTATTTATTTATTTACTTATTTTTAATAAAATACATAAATAAATACAAGTTATTTATAGTAAATATTTATCAAATATGTATGAAATACATATTTACACATCAGTTTATTTAATTATTCAAATATAGTATTTATTTATTATATTTCCAGTAATACAAATAAAATACATATTTACACATCAGAATTAATTTGTTTATTTATCATAAATATTTCTCAAAATGATTTATTAAAAATAAATGAATACAATTTATAATAAATATTTATTAAACATTTTTAATTTATTTATTTATTAATAAAACAAATAAATACAAATGTTGTTAGTAAATGTTTATCATATTTCCAATAATATAAATGAAATACATATATACTCATCAGTTGATTGATTTGTTTGTTTGTTTGTTTGTTTGTTTATCATAAATAAATATATTTTGATGTGTAAATGTGTATTTAATTTATATTATTGGACACTATGAAATGCAAAATAGTAATAATATTTCTGACATTAGTAACTAAAAATGATGACATAGATGACGTCTATATCAACCAGCACAATAAAAAAATGACTTATTACACCTTTAAACATAAACACTAAACTCATCTGTGAGACGCTGTGGTTCAGTGCAGCTGATGCATGTGTGTGTGTGTGTTGTGGGCTACAGTCTGACCTTCAGTCGGGCAGTATTTTGGAGGGCACATCTGAAGCCGCTGACCCGTACTGGGCCGCACTAGAGAGAAAACGAAGCAGACATGAAGGAGTGGCGTTTGGCCGGAGCCCAGCTGGGGGAGAACACCTGACCCTGCTCACAGCGTGGGCACATGTGTGTGTGTGTTTCAGATATTATGAACAGTGTCATAAAACGACTACTGGTGCAATACAGAGGGTTCAGAGTGTCTCCAGCATTCCAGGGCAGATGGGAGGAAAGGACACACACACAAAAGACCTGATAGGACTGAGATGCACTGGTCCAAACTAAAGGCCTGAATGTGTCTCACTTATTTACTTGACATACCTGAGAAAAATTTTATTACACAGATGTTAAAGTGAAAGTGACACATAGCCAAGTATGATGTCTCATACCCGGAATTTGTGATATGCATTTCATTCTGCCGGTACTGAGATTCGAACCCGCAACCTTCAGGTTACAAGTCTGACTCTCTAACCATTAGGCCACAACTGGAAATACGCTGAGTTTTTTTCTCAGGAGACAAATCTGAGAAGCAGTGGAAGCAAACATCTCCATTTAGTTCCTCCATTGAGGTATGAATGTGATTTTGGTGTCTTGGCAAATCAAAACACACTTTGAGACACTTTTGAGACCACCAGAGTACACTCATGTGAGAATACTGCTGTTTTTACAGGCGACACAATTGAGGTAATTTGGGATTTTTTTTTAGGATTTTGGGATCTTGGCCAATACAAGCATAGTTTGAGGCACTGTTGAGATCTTTAGAAGAAAACACTAAGTTCTCCATTCAATCTCATTGCAGTCTATGAAAAACAATTGATAGATCCCATTTGGGATTTTTCTTTCATAAAATATACTTTATGATAATTATTCATGGCAAGATGCAAAGACAGATGGATATTAGAGAGGCAGCTGTTATATAATCAAATATCAATTAATCATTTTAAGACATTTCTTTTCAATTTCAATTTATTTCTATGTGATCAGTTTGAAAACCACATTTTTATATACTGGTTCCATCCATCCATCCATCCATCCATCCGAAATTTAATTTCAAAGTAATATCAAAGACCACTATTGAGCAGTTCATTTGCTCAATAATGTTTTGATTAGAATACATAGGCTGATATTATTGTTCTCTCCCTCCAGATTAAAGCTAAAACCAGCATTTCCCACATGTCATAGCATTTGATAATATTTGCTTCTAATCGTCAGAGGACTCGCACTACTCCTATTAGTGAACATTAGCTGTTTAAAGCTGTTTACACACTGCAATCAAGGCCACTGGCCGCCTTTACCACTTCACAGATAAATAAAGCACAAAGTTTGTTTTCCTACTTTGTCTTTGAGCTTCTTCGCAGCAGAGGAGAGACCAAAACCCCATAGACGGAGGCGGAAAACACTCCTGTACCGCAGCTTTGTCATCACGCTTGAAGAATTTCTGTTTAATGTACTGTAATGTGGAATTCAGCAGGGACCAGTTTAATTGAGTTTTACACAAACCAGTTGGGAGCGGCGCTGGAAGCTAGGTGATGTTGAGGTTCTTAATCTGTCTCTCCGTAGAGGGTTGTTGACGAAGTGGTTCTTTCTCTTTGTGCAGGGGAAAAAAGAGGAAGCCTAGGAAATGATACATCCGTGGATAAAACCAATTGGCAACCCTCAAAGGGAACGAGGTTGATAAGACAAATCCAGCACTTGTAGAGAAATAAAAGAATCCAACTGTTCATTAAAGGCGGAAACAAAACAGGCGATTGAGAAGGCAGGCCGGGCCGGTCGAAAGAGGAGAGAGAGAGAAAGAGAGAGAGAGAGGAAGGCAAACAGAGATGGCTCCTATCAGAGGAAAGGATTGGAAAATAATCAAGGATTTGTGAGCTGAATTAATAACCAGACAAATACTGATTTTTTTTTTTTTTTTTTTTTTTTTTTTTTTCGCTTTCGCAAAATTAGGAAGGATGGACCACAATTATCTAACGCAGGACGCCTTTTAGCTGCACTTCCTCCTAATTATGAAAGATAGCTCAAATCTAGAGCTTCAGATGTTTCATAAAAGCACTCAGAGATTCAAATTTGCTGCCAAGACTTCTATGTGCCCATAGGAAAGAAAAATCACAAAGGAAAGATCTCTTTAATATCTCAATTGTTTCTCCTAGAGAGTGAAGAGATTAAATGGAGGGCGAGTGGAGACTTCTTCACAAGTCTAAATCTTCTCAGATTTTTCTCCTGAGAAAAAGACTTCAGCAATATATTCAGCAATGTAAATAATTAGCATAAATTATCTTGTAAGGACAAAAAATCCCAAATGAGATTGTTTTTCCTAGACTGTGATGAGACTGAATAGAGAGCAGATGGAGACTTCTTCAAAATCCAGATGTTTCTTCTGAGAAAAAGACCCAAGTAATCTCACATGTCCCCTCTAGAGTTTTTAATAAGGTCAACAGTGTCAATCAAATGATAATTTGGCATTTGAATATATTGTAGGAAAGAAAAATCTCACATCGGATCTTTTTAATATATCAGTTGTTGCTTCTACAGTGCAATGAGATTAAATAGAGAATTTTTAAGGATACTGCTTCTCAGATGTTTCTTCTGAGATAAAAATTCCAGTGATTTCACACAAGTCTTTAGACATCTTAATAATGTCTCAAACTAATTTGCCAAGATATTAACGTCCACAGTCAAAAGTTAATTTCTCATCAAATTCTCAGGAGACCAGATTCAAAATCTACGCTATCCACATGAATCATATTGCTCTATACTCTTATGTGTCAAATATTGTCTCATGTGTTTGTTTTTTTCTCCTAAAAAACAGTGTTAATTTTGACAGCATTTTGACTAAAATTCCATTTAGTTTTAGTCATATTCTAGTAATTTGAATTGTTCAAGTTTTAATCTAGTAGATTTAGTTGACTAAAATCTAATGGGTTTAGTTAAATTGTTATGCATCAATTATTATACTTATTAAAGCTATTAAAATTATTCAGTCAAGAGCATTGAGTGATTATCTCTTTTATCTCTTTTAACATTAATGATGGACAGCAGCAGGTTATTAGACTGCTGTCACTTTAAGGCCGGATGCACAGATCCGATATTCTGACATGACATAACATAATTGTGACATAATTTTGTGTGTATTTGTCTGTTCAAGCATAAAAAGAAACGTGAAAGAGAGCTCAATTCAGTACTCGTGCGCTGACATCTGAGAGGTGGCTTTCTGTGTGCGTACAGAAAACCGGACTGAATTTAGCTCTCTTTTGCGTTATCATGCATATTTATCCATATGTCTACTCTTCTCTTTCTCCCAGACGTTTAAATTTTTGAACTTTTTATGAAACATGCAGCAAGTGTATGTCAGCTTATTTCTTGCTGGGTAGATCAACATGTTACAATTCAAATGTGCGTCATCATTCTGACTGAATCTCTTCCCAAATTGTCCCTTCCTAACATTTTTGTCTAGCTTTTATTCGTTGACGAAAATGTCAGTAGATTTTCGTCATGGTTTTTGTCATTCATAACTGGTTTTTATTTAGTTATCGTCTCGTTTTCGTCATTGAAATAATGTATTTGACGAAAATTATTAGTCAACAAAATTAACACTGCTAATAAATAAGAAATTTTTAGAAGAAACATCTGTGACGTTGCATAAATGAGATCTTCATTATCTTCATTGTCTTTATTGTATCCTTTTCTATGAAAGTGCAACCTCTAAACAATTGAATTTTCTAGTGGGCATTAACATGACACATGTGAATCTAAAAAGCAATTCCAAAACATTTGGAGCGTGTGCAGAATAAGTGAACGAGTGTGGATGTGTGACCGTGGTACTTCATCAACTGACCATAGCTGTGTAATGAGAGACCGTCCAGCTAACAGTGATATAAACACACACACACACACACACACACACACACACACACAGAGGGCTCAGGAAAGGCTGGGGCTGTAATCAGCGCTTGTGTGATCTGTACGCTTCGACATTCCATGGCTGTTTTGTGTGAAATAAAGCCATTCATCAACACATCAATAAAAATATAGAGCAGATTATTATTGCGTTGGCCACCCCATACAGCTTCAGTCGTAAATAATGGCCTGCCCGCCACTGCTTATATTAATTAGAGGTAGAATGCAGATAATGCGAAGGCTCTTTTATTGCGGTGAGCTGAATCAATTTTACAGTGTTATTCAGACTCGCACAAGGTCAGGCAAAGTTGTTGCGACAAGATGTGTCCCTTGTAAAACAGTTTTTCTCTGATCAGCCTCTGCGCTCTGCAGTGAGGACAGATACAGAGATTGAACACCACCACATCATGATGTGCTCAATACTTTTGCATTGATAGTTGACAGGTGTCATGCATGCTTTCATGTTACTGTGTACCTGGTGGACCGAGGGAAAAACAATGCTAAATGCAAGTTAAAAAAAAATGGAACTAACCATATACTCATCCTAGTTAGGAGAACAAAATGAATAGGTTAATCAACTTCTAAAAAGGAGAAGAAAACACTTCTTGTATCTTTTGTTGTTGATGTCAAAGTTTGTGTGTTCAGACCCGGACATGGATAATCATAGTTTGTGCTAATTAATTTTTTGTGTGCAGCGAATTATTAGATTAATAAGTGTACACTACATTTCAAAAGTTTGGGGTCAATATTTTTTTTTAAAAATTAATGGGTTTTTTTTCAGCAAGGACATTAAATTGATCAAAAGTGACAGTAAAGACATTTATTATGTTACAAAAGATTTCTATTACAGATAAATGCTGTTCTTTTCAACTTTCTGTTTTCATAGAAATCCTATATTCAAGAATCCTGGAATAATGCCTAAAAATGTTTTTCAAAGCTGAAAAAAATCACCTAACCTAATATAAAAAAATATTATGATCAAATAATGTAATATTTTATCTGTTTCCTTGTGCCTAATTATTGACACTACTTCTCCATCTTCTTATAGTCTTTTTAGCAATAGGCCAAAGGTTTAGAGAGCAAACTCATGTGCTGAATCTTAATTTAAGCTGGATTTAACATGCTCAACCACTGCTCACACTGTTCGCTCTCTCTCCAGTAAAGTCATCAGATTAGATGACAATAGCACTATTCTACCACTCTGGAATACCTTCATAACTCTCCAGTTACTTCTGAGAATAGGTTTAACATGCTTTTGACTGGTTCAGACGACAAATTCCAAAAGTCTACAGATCTTATGTCGCTCATTTTTCTTTTGGGGAATTCATTACTGATCAGATCAGTGATCAAGAACCACTGCTTTAGGGGATTCACTCCAGTGTTTCAGTGCAGTCATCATTTCCATAACTTTACAGTGTGTCTCTGCAAATCTCTGGTCTAGATGATTTCAGTTTGTTTCAGAAATGACTAAAAGAACTCATATGTCTGTTTAGTTTTGACAAATGGCTTTATAATCTCATCAACAAACAGTGTTCATAATTATCTCCAGGAGAACCATTTCGGTCTGTTTGAATAAAATAGAGTGCAACTGTGCCCACCCCCTTTTTTAGCAGCACTGGTTCCAGATGTATTTTTTCCATTCATTTTTCCCATAAGGATTTTAAAAAATCAGCCACGAGGTGAATCACAGCACTATAAAACTTTGATTTGAAGCAAAAAAAAGTTTTTTAAAACTAGCAAAAAGACACAAGAATGTGTACTCAACCAAAGTCCCTTCAAGACAAGTCATTTCACTCGGCGGCCATCTTTGAAACATCTCTTAGGCATGTAAGTGTAGCTCTTATCTCTTTGAATGAGGAAACATCAAATTCTCCAAAGCTGTTTGCCAAGCTTTCGGTTAAATTTCATATTTGAAATCATCAATGAAATCTGACAACAACTGTCTTGTTAATGTTGTTTTTAAACATTGGAATCATGACAAAAACAGCATTTTTCAGGCTGGATCAAGCTAATGCGCATGCTCAGTCCTAAGTGCACGTCTCTATAGGAAGCGCGCGTTTGACTGTTTCAATAGGAACTAGAGCTTCTAACGCTTCGTATTTGGAAGGCAGGACTTATTCCGTGTTGCACTTTCTCCCATTTAAAACAATACAAGTGATGCATCTTGTGTTATTCTATAGACTTTGACTCAACTTCTTTAGTAAGGATAAGAACTTACAATCCCATGAAGCATTGCAAACGGATAATCGAATAAAAACAATGGAGAAATATCAAACTACTCATTTACAAATGTTGATTTTATATATAAACAATACATTTTAAGTTTATTGCAAAATATGCATATTTATACAAATATTTAAGTATTTTGAGAGTGTAGGAGCTTCATTCGCAGAGCTTCATGGGAGTGGCCAGCACTAAGAGTTATTTTGGCATGTATTGCTTGTTTCGATTCTGATTGGTGTCATTTTCTGTACAGTTTCATGGGTAATGTAGTTTTTCAGCAGGAATTCCTCTGTTAAACATTATTATTTAAAAAAAAAAAAAAAAAAAGCTGAAATAATGTGGGCTGATGGCATCAGCAGAAGCGAATACCACATATTAACAACCTCACAGCTCACAGTAGGTCTGTCTTTAAAGGCTTATAAGTTATTGTTCAAAATCAATTCCCCTATGAAGAAAATGAATGGACCTTTATTTCCAGAATCTGAGTGTTGCAGTCTATAGTGACGATCAGCACTAATTTTCTGCAGTTTTATTGAAGGCCACCTGTAGATGCAGCTTCCTCTCTCTCCAGTAACTGGGCTGAAATTGTGGCATTCTCTGTCCGTGAATATCAGACTGACCTGCTGTTTCCTGTGAATATCTCCATCTCTCTCTCTCTCTCTGCTCGCTGATCCGAGCGCTGACTCCTGTTAAATCTTGATTATGGATTCTGTGACATTGTAAATGACGGGAGGATCGGGTGGGATGTCTCGGATTAATCGGCGGGCACGGATGCAGATTCCGTCAGTAGACTCCATCTCGAGCAGAGAGGCTTCATTTCCACTTGGCCGCCCCCGTTGTGCATGCAAAGCAGATTTAGTGATAGGTAATCCATGTGAGGTTTTTAGCACAGCTTTTCAGAGGATTGAAGAAAAAATATGTTTTAAAGGAAGAGTTCATCCAACAATCAACATTCTGTCATTGTTTACTCATGTTGTTCTAAACCCATATGCTGCTAGTTTTTAAGGTGGTTCACAAAAGGAGAATTGTTTTAAGAATTGCACTATATGAACAACAGTCATATGGGTTATGTGGACTACTTTTATAGCTCTTTCATGGTACTTTTTGTCATTAAGAAAAAATGCTTACAGTTTCCTCTTTATGTGTTCCACTGAAAAATAACATTAAATAACAGGTTAGGAGCTACATGAAGTAAGTAAATAACCATAAAATCTTGCATAACTAATAGACTTTTATCATTGAAGAGGTCTGAACTATCAGAATACAACAAGCATGTTTCAGTTAGACACCAAACTATACCAACTATTTATGTGAAACAACGCTGTCGACGCACATGTAAACAGTATACACATAATGCGTTTGTGCAACATTAGTAAACCCTAGTAGATCACATATCTTTATTTTGAGCAGGTGGTCTCGAACGAGCCCAAACACAACACAAAACAATGCGTAGATCACGGAGTGACATGCTGCTTGGCTAAAGCTATAGGATTTACGTGATCCGATTGAGTCGCAATCATGATGCAGTGTTTTGTTGAAAGTGGAACCAATGGAGACTGGATCTTGGGTGTGGTGGGCATAGAATATATACATAGATGCCTCATTAGCGGCTGTTTTTATGGGCTGCTATACATAAGCTGCCTGCCATATTGGAACAGTCAAAGCTGGTCCATGAACAAAAATACTGTTTGGAAATTAGTCAGGCCGACAGCAACAACAAACTTGTAACTCAGCATTAAGGGGCGTATGCCGGTCGAGGACACAGAAAATGCGGTGTTTGGCGTCATTGTTAGTGCACTCACCTCACCTGCCAGCAGCGATCAGGGTTCGAGACTGACTCGGAGTAGGGTGGTTAGGATTGGAGAGTGAGATTTGGAAGCAGAGCAATAAAGAGAAGGGTGGGTTTGTTTGGGTTGATTTCAAATATCAACAATGTCCAACAGCGTTTTTGAAATATTGCTTACCCCACCTTTAATTTACCTTAAGTTACCTATTAGCTCTACAAAATGCACTCAAAAAATAACTCATTGAACACACTCAATTTAATTGAGAGCAGAAATTCCATCCTAAACATGCGTATATGAGCGCTCACAGCCTAAACACAGGTGCCAGTCTTCTGCATAATGGTAGCCACAAAATTCAAAAACATTACAGAAACTCCACTAATTGTCCAACATAACTGAACATTAAACACTAAAATAAACTAACAACATCATTCCCTTAACTGAAAAACACATAAAATAACACTTTAATCCTAAATTTACTCTCCTAATGCAGGAGTCTCCTAATTACTCTCCTTGCAAAGCATGCTGGGAACTACAGATCCACTGCCCAGTTAGTTATGTCAACATTAATTTGTGCGTTTCACTCAGCATTGTTAAGTTGACTGAACAAACACTTAAGTAAATCTGACAATACTCATGTTTAGTAGAAACAACTCAGTTAAATTAAGTTCATGTAGTTTTTAAGTAATGTGAACAAGGATGGTTTGAGTGAAACTAACAACAGTGAAAGTTCATTTTTTTGAGTGAACATGAGAGTGAGTAAATTATGACAGCATTTCATTTTGAGATGAACTATCCCTTTAACATGGTGACTACAATGTCTCAGAATGTTTCAAACAGGAGGAAAAACCATCTTATTCTTTCCTCCACCTTCTCTTTCCGCCTTCAGAAGCGCCTCCAGCAGTCTCCATCTCGATCCCAGAGGACCTGAACTTTGCTAGAATATTCCTGAATATCACATTCTTCCCAGCTCTCTCCCTCCCCCTCTGCCTTGAAAAAGTTTGCAGCACCTGTCACCTGTCAAGCGTCCGGTTATTTTCTGTCGGTTTTATACTGCTCTTTCATATTATGGCTCATTAAAGCGCAGCGCGGTCCACGACCGTATTTACATAGCGCTGGCGGGAGAGTTTTAATTTGCACTGGTACTGAGCATGACCGTAACTGAGGAGTGCAGTGCCACAAAATGACTTTTCTCACTTGACATCCCCCTTAGAAAACACCGAGCCGGGCTTAATTGCTTGAACAGGGCCACAAAAGATGGAGACGGAGCCCCTCGCCGGGGGACCTGGGGGCCGCTGCCCGGCTCCTCATTGGTCCTGGGCATTCTAGTGAGATATTATTTTACAGCATGTGACCATCCCATTAACCCTTTCAAAATGCCTCACATTCTCTTTGGATGCGTCTTTTTTTTTCATGGTTTTCTGACCCAGCAGTTTTCTGTATTTCACAGGTTTTTTTTGGTTAGATCTGACACACAAGATGTTGTAATAGTAATGCATGATTGTGTCTTGGACATAAAAATTACATCCTGAAAGAACATTCTGATTTAAGTATCAACTTTGTCTTAGCTGTTTCTCATAAAATTTCATAGGAGAACTAAAAAAAAAAAAAAAAAGAAACAAGAGAAATTAAGATACAGTAAGAAAATGCAGCTTTGTAGAACTATAATATACACAGGAAATTGATGAGAAACATTTGAGACATTGTTGAGATCATGTCTGAAACACATGAGACTGCTGGAGTCTTTTTCTCATGAGAATAATCTGGGAAGCAGGGAATATAACATTGCTGTGTATGTCTTCAAGCTCTTTTATATACTTTTTCATTGGTTAAATATTTGCAAAAACCCACAGACAGACGTAAAGGGTGACCATTAGTAATGATTTATGAAAAAACATACATTAGATTGTTTCTATGGTTTCTCATTGATTTGATTATGATTTGCACCTGATGTTCATTTCTTTGATTAGTTTGCCTTTGTATTCAAACCCTGTGTTTGTTCAGTTCATTGTCTGTTCTCATATATGTATATGGTTGTTCTGTTTGTGGTTTTGATGAAGTATATTCCTGAGTATTTTGTTTCGTTTGAGTTTGTCAATAAAGTGACAAACTATGTCTTCCTGCTTCAACCAATGCTGACAGATACAAGGTTTCTGCCCGATAGCAACAATAAGAAAAAGTCTCAATTTCAAACATTTTGGAGAAAAAACAACAAATGTTAAGAAGTTGAGTTTCATAGCTCAGTCTTGATTTCTCAGTTGTTTCATTTTTAAGTATCATCTTGGTCTCAGATTGTATTTCTCTTAAAGGCCGGAACACACCAAGCCGACGGTTGGCCGTCGGGCAGTTTTTGTTCGTCAGCCGACTAGGTTTTCTCAGTGTGTTCTGCACCGTCGGCTGAAGTTGGTCCTCATCTGCTTTTTTACGGCCGATTCGAAATGTTGAATCGGCGTCGGAGCTCGTCGGTCCGTCGGGCCATCTGATCATTCTGATTGGCTGTTCAGCTACTGCCACCTGCTGGTACAGAAAGGCATTTCATCTTGCGCAGGCGCAGAATGGACGTGCTACTTGGCCGTCGGGTGTCAAGCGTCGGTTTGGTGTGTCAGGGCGACTTCGGACACAGACGCTGCCGACGTGAGCCAACCCTGCAGTCTGCTTTCGTCACCACTAGTTCATCGGCTTGGTGTGTTCCGGCCTTAAGAGGAATAAAATAAACACAAATGATACAATTGTTGGCACACAGTACGGTAAGAATTGGATGAATTTGATTAGAAATGTTAGAGTTCACTGTTGATTGCAGGCTTTGGCATCTTGGCAAATATGAGCAAAGTTTGAGACATTAAGATCTCTTCTGAAACTCCAGAGAAGTGATATGAATCTTTTTTAAGAGAAACATCTAAGAAGCAGGAGACTTCAAGTCTCAGTTAATACATTTTCATCAGACTGCTGTATAGGAGAATCAGTTGTTTATTTTGAGATTTTTCTTTCTTATGGGATTACATCTTGACAAAACAAATATTGAGATCTCAGTTATATTTCTTTTAAGTGTCAAGATTGTCTGTTTCCCCTAAAATTCAGCACTTCAGCAAAAATCACTGACATGACAATATGTGATTTTCTTTCCTATGGGTCAGAATGAAGTCTTTCTCTTTGTCCTTCTCTCTTCTTTGTTCACTGATATAGTCAGTTTCTAGATCAGCAGTAGTTTGAGGTGCTGAGCCAAAATATCACACACTCACACACACACACACACACACACACACACACACACACACACACACACACACACACATATATACACACACAGAGCTCTGAAATCAATCACCAGCAATGGGGTTTGGCTCTGATCTTGCTCATCAGCCACAAACACACCAAACCACTCAGTACCATCAGCACCATCACTGCCGTGCTCAGAATGCGCTGTGGTTTTTTGGAAAGCATATTGTATCATTTCACCATCTGTCCTGGTGGAGGAGATGGCCGAGCCTGTTTACCGTCTGCTGCTTTCAGCGCATGCAGATCTGGAGTGTTCTTTCTGGACCAGATCAGCGTGGATTGGATCGCGGTGGAACCTACAGGGGTCGCCACAGAGCACAAATATCAGCGCTGGTGGAATAAATGTCTTCACAGGCGATAGTTCCCATGGATTTTATTTTATATTATTGGTCTTTTTGTGCATTGCTGCATGTCATATCAAGTAAAATGTGCAAATATGTCATATTCAAGTAAAATGGTTTGCGAACTGCATTTAATTTTGACTTTACTACTATTAGTGTCATAATTTTTCTTGTCCTTCAATTTTAGGGAGCTCTCAACTCTTCAAAAGTGATGGTGTCACATGGAAAATCCAAGGTATTGATTGATTAACACATTACTATACCATGGAATTTAGGTGGTTGTGGCGGCGCCCGGCTCCTCCATGTGGCCGCTGGCTGCGGGTTCGACTGCTCTTTGGCTGGTGTAATAATACAGAGCAGATTGGTGGAGATCTGCAAGCCGTGTTGTTTGATCTTTCCTCTTCACGCCACGTTTGCTGGCACTCACCGTCTCAGCCTCACCGCATGGCGCAAGCGGCACTGGCGTGGCCTCAACCTGCCTGCCAGCTTTCTTCCCCCTCTTTCTCTTTCTCTCTCTCCATGCCAAACTTATTCCCTCATGGCTGTTCCTTACACATTCTGCACCCCATTTTACAAAAGCTAAACTAGTGCAATCACAGGACGAATAGTTCAATATACATATGAATGGCCCATACACTCATTTTCCTGATGGACACAAAAGAATTCTAGTAGCGGTACATTCAATTCATCTGCTCGAGGCCAAACCAGACCTCTCACATTCAAAGCAGAAAGACGGACGTACATGAATCATGATGGCCAGACTAGAGATTCTCCAGAGAGTTCAGACAGTGTGGCAATCTGAGAAACCTCAAATGGTGTCTTAAGTATCTTTTTTAACTTTTCATTTTTACAGTGTATTCTGTTTTATTCCAGAGCGTCCATCATTCTGTCATTATTTAATGCACAATTAACTGTTTTAAAGAAATAGTTCACTAAAAAAAAATAACATTTCTTCTGTGGAACATGCAATGAGAAATTTTAAATAATGTATTAGTTGTTTTTCATGCAATTGTAATGAATGGAAACTGGAGCTTTCAGGCTTCAAAAAGGATTCAACTGCACCAGAAGCTTCATGAAATGGACCATATGACTTGTGCGCAATATTTCAAGAAGTCACATAAAAGCTTTCTGTGACAAACAGACCATATTTAAGTCATTATTCACTAATAATCAGTGAGCTGTTAATGTGAACGGTTCACTGAGTCAGAACTAGAAGAACTAGATCGGTCTGATTCTTGAATGAATCTTTCAGGTTTTGGGAACTGAATCGTATTATTTATTGAAAGGATCCAACTCAATCTGAAAGTTTCATTCACAAATCACACATTTCTAATTCTCCCATGAATTTGCTAGGATGGAAGACGTGTTTTAGTGAACAACAACACGCAATATAGTGCACAAATTGTATTGACTTACAAGGTTTTATAATGCTTCTTTTTGTCATTTTTGAGATTTACCACTAAAGTCCTCCTTCACTCTCTTTATATTAAAAAGAATGGATATGTTCTATAAAAATATTCTTAAAACTTCACATTTTGTGTTTCACAGAAGCAAGAAAGTCATATGGGTTTGGAACAACATAAGGGTGAGTAAATGATGACAGAATTTTCATTATCATGTGAACTATCCCTTTAAAAAAAACTAAGCTCAAACATCTTGCAGGTCAGTGTTCGATACCTTTATCTTTAAAAAGTCCTTTAACTGTTACGCTTTGTTGTTTTTTCTTTCCTTTTTGTCACGATGGGCGGGAAAACCTGGGGCTAATTTGGTAATAATAGTGTTTCATGATGTGTAAGCCCAATTTGCACACTTTCTTTGCCATTTCCCCGCTCTGCCGCGCTATCTCGCCACATCTGCCTCTTATCTCCTCAGCGTGAAGCACTTCATTTGAGGCTAATGGCATATGCCTGATCCTAATCTCTCCCATTCATTCCTCCACTGTGAGATGGAGATCTTCATTGGCAGGATGAGACAATATGTTGAAAAAAGGGCCTTGTTAATGAGCTGTGCCGACTTCTTTTTCTGTGCTTTTGAGGGTCAAAGGCAGACGGAGCACGAGATTGAGTCGAGGAAGCCGCGGAAATGGCAGCTTTGCGTGAGGGCGCGTAACAGTTTTTATTAAAGGGACAGAGGACGTGGCTCATTTAGAATAGATATTTGAAGATCAGATATGTGGAAACCTCCAGAAACCTTGTTCTGTTTTTGTGAGCGATCCAGAGTATGTCCATAGTATTTGTCAGAACTTTATGGTCATTAATGTGTTCAAAAATGTGTTTACATGTGGGTGTATTCTTACATTTTTCTGGGCTTCCGCAACTACCAGAACTCTTGATAATGGCAAATGGATTGTAAGTTTGCAATGGCCTTTCAACACTCACAACCAGACGGGATGTTGCAGCAAACACCCGAAGGGGCGTAAATAAAGTTGCACTCGACTTGCACAGCTCTTGATGTTCCATCACCTTCTTCACTGTGCTGAGCTCACAGTAAAAGGGAAGTCGAGAGCGGGTTCAGTTGTACTGTCTGAAACACTGGGTTAGTCTCTCAGCCTCCTGGGCAACATATGGAGGCCTCCGAGTTGTTGCTGTACGTCTCAACTGCTGCGGTACAAAGTGGCGCTCTAACTGCAGCCCTTGAGATCTCATTAGAGGCCTGATTCAGCGGCGTGGCTTTGGGAAGTTGCCGTGGGCTGCACAGTCTCGACCAAGACAGGATCTGTTCTGCCTGCCAGATCATAAACAACATTTGCATATAATGTCAGCGTTTGGCAATATCCTTTAGCAAAGGCACTATCTACCCTTTGACAGTTCCTCAACAACAACAACAAAAAACATAAAGCTGAAAGGTAAATGATAGTGTTTAGTATTCAGGTGAACGTCAACAACAATATAAAGATATTTGGATTGTTCATCTTCCTTTCTTACTTGTTATAGATAAAGAAAAATATCATTTATTTATATGTACCATCTTTTAAAGCAATATGGTAGCTTTGTGTGAGGGAAAAATCTTTATTTGCTGAAAATCTTCACTTCTGCTCCAGTCTCATTCAGTTCAAATATGGTACAATGAGAACATCAAGTTTGATGTTAATCAGGAGACACTTCATGATGCCAAACCTGGTGCAACACATCTTGACATGCCATATTTGATTTAATGATGGCTTTTAACATTCATGTGACCAATAAATGTGAAGCTATTTGGTTTACCTCAGTAACTTTTTCTCCCTTTCTTTTCTTTTTACCATTTACTGAAATCTCAATCTCAATGATAAGACAATACATATAAGAATCACGTTTGACATCATTACATCTGTTTCTCTATTTCTTTCTCATAAAAAAATATCTTGTGAAAAAAAGAAATTTTATAGAATTTTATTAAATTTAGCACTTCCTGTTCCATCGTCCTGAAGTCAATGGGGTTTTTTTGAATGTTTTTGGTTAAAGGATTAGTTTACTTCAAATTTCCTGATAATTTACTCACCCCCATGTCATCCAAGATGTTCATGTCTTTCTTTCTTCAGTCGAAAAGAAATGAAGGTTTTTGAGGAAAACATTCCAGGATTTTTCTCCATATAGTGGACTTCAATGGCTACCAACGGGTTGAAGGTCCAAACTGGAGTTTCATTGCAGCTTCAAAGGGCTTTACACGATCCCAGACAAGGAATAAGGGTCTTGTCTAGCGAAACGATTGTTCGTTTTCCAAAAAAAAAGGGCGTTTGGCTTAATCTTTGCATATTCGCTTTGTAGACACTGGATCTGTACTTTCACTTACGTCATGCGTGACTTTATAGCGTGATTACGTTTTTTAGAAAATGACCAATTGTTTTGCTAGATAAGGCAGTTATTATTCGTTTGAAGCTCCATTGAAACTGCAATTTGGACCTTCCACCCGTTGTTCCCCACTGAAGTCCACTATATGGAGAAAAATCCTGGAATGTTTTCCTCAAAAACGAATTTCTTTTCGACTGAAGAAAGAAAGACATGAACATCTTGGATGACATGGGGGTGAGTAAATTACCAGGAAATTTTAATTCAGAAGTGAACTAATCCTTTAAATGTCTGAAATAAGGTCTGTAGTTAACACAAGCTCAAGATATTTTCACGGTTTATTCTACAACATAAAATACATCGGTAATACCCCACTCATGTTTTTTTAAGCTTTTACGTGTCTTGAAAAATCAAGGTTGTCTGGGAATGATAATCAAGGTCGTCAGGGATGATAAAATTCATCACACCGAACAGGTTAACTCATCTACTCACTAGTCCGCTTTCGCAGTCTTATTGTGTTTATAATCAAGCTCTCGTAAACTATTATAACTTTCCAAATTGTATAGTTTAAATAATTATCAAAAGAGTTGTCGGAAGCTTAGTGGTGGTGATGTTGAAGTCGTGCGACCGTGTTTAGCTTTAGCTTTTCACTTCTGGTGATTGAATTTAGGCTTCAAAAGTGGTCTGTCAAATTTGACGATAAAGGTAGGGTGGGCAACAGTTTTTGTTATACTGGTAGAAACTCTCTTCACATCCTGATAGCGATCAATAATAGAAGTGGTTTAAATATTAAAACATGTACATATATCTTCTGTGGAAGTCTCAGGACCAAAAAATGTTTGCCCAATAATTGCATTCAGTCTGAAACAATGTCCTACCTGCCTGTCAGCGTATGTATTTCCAGACCTCTGCACACCCTGCTCGCGCAGACATCACACATCATCAGTGCGTTCCATAAGGCTATGCAGAGTTGTAGACAGACAGTCACAGAGAGCCACAAACAAACACCAGCCGCCTTTCACAGTTCCTCTTAAACCAAAACAACAAGCTTATGCTGCGTTCACGTCATCGTAACTGTAATTACGAGATGGCAAC
Source organism: Ctenopharyngodon idella (assembly GCF_019924925.1). Classification (NCBI taxonomy): domain Eukaryota; kingdom Metazoa; phylum Chordata; class Actinopteri; order Cypriniformes; family Xenocyprididae; genus Ctenopharyngodon; species Ctenopharyngodon idella. The sequence goes on along the minus strand of NC_067235.1, from coordinate 28,716,750 downwards.
CTGTGACGTTCTACCTGGAGCTGTTCACATCCTCAGACTCGGATTTATGCTTTTCTATGTCAACACAATCAACGCCAAAACGAATCTGCAGCAGTCAGGTTGTTGTTTACGTTCATTATTATGGTAATGTTATGTGCTTTAAGACATGAGGTAATTTAACGCCGTCTCTTGTCTCGTGATGCTTTGCAGACTGTGTGTGTTCATGTGTTTTGGAGAAGGTGCGGCTTTTCGCTCTAAAGGGAGGGTAGGATCTAATGCTTTCAAAGCTAGCTTGTATTGCTAGCCGAAATTGCCTACCCTACCTTTAATGATGACAAACACAAGAACCAGGGATGTTTGACATCAAGACTCAAACCTTGGTGCAACTCGTTTTGACTCCCTATATTTGAATTCCACGTTCAATACTCAATGCGAAGGTATTTGGTTTGTTTATCTCCAGCAATTGTTTCTCTTTCTTCCTCATAAAAATGAAAGAAAAAATCTCTTTACTCAGTTAATTATCATGCTCACCCTTGGGTGACTCAAAGGCGCACGATTTCTCTCCAGATACTGCCTTTACTTTAGAGGCGTCACTGTTGCAGAGCACACCGCATATTAGCGCTGGAGTAATTAGGTGGCATTAGGTATTATTCACACCTATCCAACTGTATTAGAGCGTCGTTACAGTGGCGAGCTCTGCGTTAATGAGAGCGTCTAAGCCGCTGCGCCGTCGAGGACGTGCCGGCGTCCCCCCACCCTCGCCGCTGTATTTGTCATGCGGCGTAGTCTCACACAATCAGCCTTCGGTTCCTCTATAATTGCGGCATGGAGCTCCACACAATGATAGGAGCTGAGAGAATACAGTCGCCTTGACAGATGTTGTAGGTCTTTGGGGATAAATAAAGAAAAAACAGGCGTAACCTTTTTTACTTGAACTGTAAATCACTGTGTGCTGCTCGCTTTCTCTCCACCCTCCCTCTTGCACTCCGTTATAGATGGAAAATAAATAATGTGTGAAGGTGCGATGATTTGGGTGATTTAGGGCGAGCTTTGAGAAGCGTATTACGGGGGTCTGACAGGCGAGGGGAGATAGGCTGGTGGTGTTAAGAGGCTGGGATAAGAGGCTGTGACATTATGTCTGCGGGGTTAAGGTGTCGGGCGTCAAAGCATCAGCTGCTATTACTGGATCAATACCTCTCAGTTTTGCACTTATCTCTGGGCTGATGGTGAGCAGCTTTACTGGATGCACACCAGGGACTGAGCACCGACTTCCCTTCTGTATCTCTCTCTCTTTCTCGTTAGATAATGCCGGTGAGACCTTGAGAAATTAGTATCAGTGTAGAGAGTTCAGAGTGAAGCATTTCTTGCCTCTCTGTGTGCACTTTAAGTCGTCGTTTTTTCCGCTCATGCAGTGGTTTTGTCGCAGACTTCTGTTTTCATACTAGGAGAGTAATGAAATGACAGTATTATTTTAAAAAGAAGCATGTTGTATACCTACATTTGCATTTTTTTTATTCAAAATATTTATTTATTGAAATATTATTATATGTTTCATATATCCTTCCTTTTGGCTTAAGAAAATTGCAATGATCTTTCAGGTCAAATTTAACCAGAAATAAAATGTACAAAATAATAATGATTTATTAACAAAAATAAATTTATATATATATATATATATATATATATATATATATATATATATATATATATATTATTATTATTATTATTATTATTATTATTATTAAATTATCGAAAATAAATCAATAAAATACCTACATTTGCATTTCTTGAATTACAATGCCAGTGCAAAATGTTGAAATATTATTATATATTTCTTACATATTTATTTATTTATTTATTCTATATTTCTTATATATATCCTTCCTTTTGGCTTATATATCCTTCCAGCGATCTTTCAGGTCAAATTATAAATTTTTTATATATATATATATATATATATATACAGTATCTCACAAAAGTGAGTACACCCCTCACATTTCAGCAACCATTTTATTATATGTTCTCAAGGGACAATACTATAGAAATGAAAATTGGATATACTTTAGAGTGGTCAATGTGCTGCTTGTATAGCAGTACAGATTTACTGTCCTCTGAAAATAAGTCAACACACAGCCATTATTGTCTAAATAACTGGCAACAAAAGTAAGTACACTCTAAGTGAACATGTCAAAACTGTGTCCAAAGTGTCAATATTTTGTGTGAGCACCACTGTTATCTAGCACTGCCTTAATCCTCCTGGGCATGGAATTCACCAGAGCTGCACAGGTTGTTGCTGGGATCCTCTTCCACTTCTCCATAATGACATCACGGAGCTGCTGGATGTTAGACACATGCCGTTTCTCCACCTTCCGCTTGAGGATGCCCCACAGGTGCTCAATAGGGTTCAGGTCTGGAGACATACTTGGCCACTCCATCACCTTCAGCTTCCTCAGCAAGGCAGTTGTCATCTTGGCAGTGTGTTTGGAGTCATTATCATGCCGTTCAGCCCAGTTTCTGAAGGGAGGGCATCATGTTCTGCTTCAGAATGTCACAGTACATGTTGGAATCCATGTTTCCCTCAATGAAGCAGAGCTCCCCAGTACCAGCAGCACTCATGCAGCCCCAGACCATGATGCTACCACCACCATGCTTTACTGTAGGCAAGACACAATTTTCTTGGTACTCCTCACCAGGGCATCGCCACAAATGCTGGACACCATCTGAGCCAAACAAGTTTATCTTGGTCTCATCAGACCACAGGACATGGTTCCAGTAATTCATGCTCTTGGACAGGTTGTCTTCAGCAAACTGTTTGCAGGCTTTCTTGTGAGCCAGCTTCAGAAGAGGCTTCCTTTTGGGACGACGGTCATGCAAACCGACTTGTTGCAGTGTGCGGCATATGATCTGAGCACCGACAAGCTGACCTGCTTCTGCAACCTCTAAAGCAATGCTGGCAGCACTCATGTGTCTGTTTTTTGAAGCCAGCTTCTGCACCTGACGCACAGTACAAGGTCTCAACTTCTTTGGCCTGTTCCGAGTGGAACCCGTCTTGGAAAACCTCTCTCTATGACCCTGGCCACTGTGCTGTAACTCAGTTTCATGGTGTTATCGATCTTCTTATAGCCTAGGCCATCTTTGTGGAGAGCAACAATTCTAATTCAAATCCTCAGAGTTCTTTGCCATGAGGTGCCATGTTGAACATCCAGTGATCAGTATGAGAGAGTTGTACTCAAAGCACCAAATTTAAACTGCTCTAATACAAGATCCACACATTTGTATGGTCCTGTCAAGCAGACAAAAACATGAACATGATGAATAGGACATGTGGCTTTGCATGGTTAAACAACATACAGCTGTTATCACTTAGGGTGTATTCACTTTTGTTGCCAGCTATTTTGACAATAATGGCTGCATGTTGAGTTATTTTCAGAGGACAGTAAATCTATACTGCTATACAAGCAGCACATTGACTACTCTAAAATATATCCAAGTTTCATTTCTATAATATTGTCCCTTGAGAAGATATACTAAAATGGTTGCTGAAATGTGAGGGGTGTACAAAATAATAATGATTTATTAACAAAAATAAATAAAATAGATATTATATATGTATAAACAGTATGTGTGTGTGTGTGTGTGTGTATATATATATATATAATATATATATATACAGATCCCAAACTTTTGAAAGGTAGTGTGTACATTTATATAATTTATTTTAAAAAGCAGCTCTGGTGTAAATCTAAGAAGTTATGCAATACTTCCAAAAATGTTATCTGATTATGTAACATATTACCCTCATCTCTGGTTATGGTGTGTGACATCTTATCGTCTTGTAGGTAAACTAAATGTCCTTTTGAAGTGTTCTGGTTCATCAGCACAGGAGAGAGTCATTTATTGTATTAGCATGAGGCCACAGAGAAAGCGTTCCGGTCACGGCTGTCCTTTGATTTTTATGGAGGAAAATGTTGTCAGGAGTGGAAAAGAGCCAAAAGTGAGTGAGTTCCCCAATGGGGCGTTTGCCTACTTTCAAGTCTTTCATTAAACTTCACAAGCCAGAGTTAATCCTTGCTACAGCATACAACAAAAACGCTGCATTCAACAATTGAAAAGGAGAAAAAAAAAAAAAAGAAAATACGATGGGGGGAGGGTGGAAAAAGAGAAAAGAACAGGCCCGATCGCTCCATATTCATATTCCTATGCAGCCGTTATCACTTAAAAGGCTTTCTAATTACAACAACAAGACAAAAACTCCTTGGATTCATTCCAGACCCGCTAAATGATAAAATAAGCTCGCACTCTCTCTGCCGCTTAATCTCCGTAAAGCACCTTGGAGCGTCATCTCCCAAATACATGCCACTGAATGTGGAAATGCCATTTGGAGATGCAGGTGTGACATTTGATAAGAAACTTCTGGATTAAATATGTTCAGCTAATGAGGAACCCAGCTACCATCAGGGCAAACTATTGGTCGGATTGTGTGCGGGCTGATAACATTCCACAACTCGATTATTAATAAACAGCCCCAGTCTCTCTCTCTCTCTTTCTCTCTCTCCCTCTCTCTCTCCTTCAGCTAAAGATGTTTTTTTCTCATTAAGGATGAGAGCGAGCAAGGGTGTGGGTTTAAAAGTGCATGTTAATGCTGCACTGAAACAAAAAGTTGAAAGCAGAAATGAGTTCAGATCAGGGGCTCGGAGGGTTTTTTCAGTGGTGGTGGTGGTTGCCGCGGCACGGCTTCAGGGCAAGCGTGTCGTCCGCTAAGCGCTTGGTGCATTGAGCCAGAAGTCCCCTGCCCAAGCTTGACATTTAGAGTGATTTGGAGCAGATTAAGGCCGCATTAGTGCTGTGGCCTGTCAAAGGGCCGTTAATGAGGTGTGGGGGGCGTCCGGACTCAAACGATGGTCCCAGATTCGGAGTTGACGCACTGATGCTCTGTAGTTGGTGGAACCGATCAATAAATCCAGGCCGTACGCATCACGGCGGGCCCAGAGAGTTTCTCAGAGGATAACTGGACTGCTGTGACGTTCCTGCCAAAGTCTCCGGCTCGTCTCATTGGAGAGTGTCCTTCTAAACCTGCTTAGCTCAGCCAGCCAGAGAAAGACTCGGCGAATGACGGCAGTGTGTTACCCGCACCAGTGGCTGTCCGCAAATATCCATATTTAAATTAAAATTAGAAAAACTAAATATATTCCAGCGCCGGATTTGGCAGGAATTGGGCTGTCTTATAAGGCCAAGTGAACTCTACAAGAAAAATGCATGTTTATATTTGTGCATATTTAAAAATGTAAAGTTTTTTGGGTTTTTTTCCACTTATTTAGACAAATAATTGCAGACTAGGTCATTCTGAAAACACCTTATGACTTGTACAAAATCTAGTCGACCAGTCTGAATTTTATTGTAGCATCTGTGACTGTTCTGTGTGATTTGAAGACTACAGTAGTTTCACACCTAAAATTACAATAAACTTATAGACAGTCATATTTTTTTAATAATGCGGTGATTGATGCCACTTTTTTAACTTTTAATGAACATCAAAGTTTTAGGTTAAAATCTGTGTATAGTTGTATATTTTAGCAATCTTTTAGAAATATATTTTTGTAAGTGTACCTTGTGTATCTTTTGGCGTCATAAAACTACTGTCGGCATTCACTAATTTTACACGCAGTGCAAAATTAGCGCTGAAAAGGCGTGGGCTGACCTTATTGCATATGCATTTGTAGGAGTTTCCCTTTCAGACGCAAAATTTATTGGAGGAGAGTATTTGCAATTGAATCACGCAACGCAATTTACTAATGCTTGTGGTAGTCAATTTACTGGTATTTGAGCCATTATTTAATGCCCAAAAAAACATGTCTTAACCCATTTTGCACGTGGCTGCAATTGTTGCTGCTAGGAGGAGACACCGCAGAGAATAGAGAGCGCGTGGTAGAAGGGAGAAAATATTTTCCACTCATATGAATTTCTTCGGAATGCCAGAGGAAGACGTTATTCGTATATTACATGTAACAAGTTGCGCCTGTGTCGACCCGCACCTGATGAGCATCAGCTCTGCTTACTTGCGATCCAACGCTAATTTGCGCAGCTCTTGCTAGATTGCATTGGTCATTATGTAAATGATTTGACTGCTTCTGTGTTCTTTAATTTGCGTGTCAGCAGTAGATCAAGCACAAAACTTGCCACTCCCATCGGCACATTTGTGGAATTGCGCTCTTATGCTAATTTGCCCCTTTTGGAAAATCTGGCCCATAGTATAGCATGACACGTTACAGGACATGTCAGCTTTTTAAAGAGTAATATTAATATGACTACTACCCATAAGTTTAGTAGTAATGTCCCAGACTCATGGGTTTGATGGTCAAAAATTAATATTCTGTACAAAATGCATACATTAGCTGCAAAATAAAAACACTGGCCATTTTGCATTGTTTTAGCATATGCAAATGAAGGTTGCAGGTGTCATGCTGTCGCTGAAGAAATGCTTTATGATGATAATGAGAAGTTGGGTTAATTTTCAGTCTCTGCCATCAAGCGTGAGAAGTTCACAGACCCGCTGTTCAACGCCGCCCAAACGGGGCCACCACACAGATAACGAACGGGTGATGATGTCACGTGCCAGTGGCGGCGGTCAATTACAGAGACAATTGAAACCGTGAGCTAAATGAATCATTCAGACAGCATATCAAACGCAACCGCCACAGACTGGCATGTTGCACGTGTGTGTGTGTGTATGTGTGTGTGTGTGTGTTCATTTAAAAGATAAACAAAAGAGCAATCTACAATCCACTGTCATTAAAGAGTCTGGGAGATTTATGTATTTGACCCTAGTCATATTTAAATGGCAGCATAAATAAAGTTCTCTTGAATTGTGGTTGGATGATGGCAGTGTTGCAGTTTCTGGAGGATGGCATGACTTGACTACATGCTGGTGTTGTGGTAGCTTCTTTAACACTGTAGATTGTCAAGGTATAAGCTACTCATGATTTTAATTATAAAACTTTACAAGCTGCTAAGAAATGGAAGACATGGATGTACAGTGTATGTACTTACAGTGTATGTACTTACAAACTAAGTTAGCTATTTTGTAACAGAAGAAGGAATAAGTTGTTAATTGCATTGTATTGTAACTTTTTTCTAATGGTATTTGACAGCTTTAAACAACACCGGTACCACCGATACATCAATAAAACTTTGAAAACACTATAATTTAGCACCATAATATAAATAAAATCTAAAATATATAATTTTGTACAACAAGAATATGTAAAATATATAAGGTGTAAATAGAAAATAATTGCCTGCACTGGATTTCAAATGAATCAGTGAAAAGGTTTAAACAAACAAATAAATTAATATAATTTTTTTGTGCAAAATATTATTATTATTATTATGTATTTTTAGAGCAAAATATACAATAATATTATCAAATTACAATAGCCATATATATATATATATATATATATATATATATATATATATAAAAATAAAAAAAATACAATAGCCATATATAAATTAAAGCAGCCATATATAAATTATATATATATATATATATATATATATATATATATAAAAGTTTATTTTTGGTATTTAAGTTCATTAAATAAATCATTTGAACAAATGGATTCACTATGAATCAGACTTCCTAATGCAAGAAAAAAACTGCAAATTAGTCATGACATTACTACTACATTTTTTACATTATATTATGACTAATTTGCAATTTATAAAGATAACGATAACAATAACTATATTAGCGCCCACACCAGTGGACAATATCGATCTATTTATTCTAAGAGCATGCTGCAGGTTTGTCGTCTGCCGCTTTAAATGCTCGAGCTCTTTAAAGCAGGATCGATTCTGATTGGCTGTCAATGTTTTTATCGCTCATCTACTGGAAAAAAAATCATTCTAAATGTGATTCCAGAGATATCGTTCCTCTGTGCTATTGTTGTTATTGTGATGTGGACTCTGCTCTTCTTTTATATTTACAAAGATTTTTAGAACTATAATTTATTGTTATAGTTATCGTCCTTAATGTGAACGGGCCGTTACTCCCCAACACTGATAGAAAATACAACTCATGATCAGTGACGTTTGTGCAGACAGCGTGATGGTGGAAGTGAGGTAATGGACATCATAAAATTGAGTTGTACAAGGTGTGCTGCACATTACATAGATTTTTTTTTTTTCCCACCCCGTTTTCTCTCCTTCTTTATGTGGAGGGAATAAAAGCCATCGGAAGAGACTTTCATCTCCGTAGGCCCAATGCGACAGCTAATCTTTCCCTCCTCTGCAACAACATTTCCACTCCAGTTCCTATCCACTCCAGATGTATTTGCTCTCCGCACCTGCTCGTGTCCCGTTAAGATTTAAACGGCAAACACAGAATGCCCAAGATAACCTGCACGCAGGGGCTTTTGGAGACACTTTACTCCCTCGACATTATTTTAAAAGAGCAGATCTGAGCACTCCGCCGCCGCTCGAGAGAGACGCGATTATCTGTTGCGATCCCTCTGCAACGCACCACGGCCATTCATCTCTCTCTCACACACACACATGCAAAGACCTGATCTGAATTTAAGGATTTTGGCAGGTCTGACTGTAGCGTCTGCGTTGTGACACTCTCATTCTGTCCTTCCTCTGATGAATTGCTCTCTGCCGTATGGAATCCTGCAAATCCTGCTCTTCGTCAAAGGCATTACTGTATATCACTACACCCTTTTTAATGCAGCACATGCATGTCTGCTTTCTTTCCAACGAGGTCTGTAAACGTACTTAGGGTCTATGATAGGGTCTTATGATTATTGTTTTTCTTGTATATTTTTTTCCTCAGCTCTTTCATAACTCAGGGGATATAATTGAGTTCTCAGTTATGTCACTTGTTTCTCCTAAAATTCCTTTGGAGAAACACAAATGGACACAAATGAAATAGGATGAGTAATCAGTAAGATTAATGAAGGTAGCAGCTCATTTATACTAGGAAGAATTTTATGAGAAATGTTTGAGTTCACATTGGGATCTGATTTTTGATTGCAGATGTTATTGTCTTAGCAAAACTGAGCTCATTTTGGGACATTTGGCCTTTTTTTCTCAGGATACAAATATGAGAAACAAGATGTCAGAAGTCTCATTTTATCTAGTTGCTGACTGGAAGAAACAGTAAAGATATTAAAGATCCCATTTGGAATTTTTCTTTCCTATGGGAGCCTTTCTTAATACATATATGCTACCATTGAAAAGATGAGTCTGTAAAATGTTTTAATGTTTTTAAAAGAAGATTCTCTTATGCTCACCAAGTTTACATTTATTTGATGAAAAAATACAGTAAAAACAGAAATATTGTGAAATATTATTTCAATTTAAAAGAACTGATTTCGGTAACACTTTATTTTAGGGTCTTTTAACTAGTTGCTTATTAGCATGTATATTACTAGTTTATTGGTTGTTTATTAGTACTTATTAAGCACATATTAATGCCTTATTCTGCATGGCCTTATTCTACATTCTTAATCCTACCGAATACCTAAACATAACAACTACCTTACTAACTAGTAATAAGCAGTAAATTAGGAGTTTATTGAGGGAAAAGTCGTAGTAAATAGTTTATGTGTGTTCCCTATACTAAAGTGTTACCCTGATTTCTATTTGAATATATTTTAGAATGTAATTTACACTTGTGATGGCAAAGTTTTCAGCATCTTTACTTCAGTCTTCAGTGTCACATGATCCTTCAGAAATCATTCTCAAATGCTGATTTGGTGCTCAAGATATATTCATTGCACTTTCTTGAGCTTCAAATTCGTTGGCCCCATTCACTGCCATTATAAAGCTTGGACACGTCAGGATATTTATTAATATAACTCCGAGCGTGTTCATCAGAAAGAAGAAAGTCATATACACCTAGGATCGCCTGAGGGTAAATCTTGGAGTAATTTTCATTTTAAAGTGAATTAATCCTTTAAGCAGATTTCCTGTGCATCATTGGTCGAACAAACTCATAGTCCCGCCCTAAACTCACCTTATTGGTTGAGCCAGTGTTGCTAGTTGGGATGCTCAAACAAACACAGCAATGTTTTGATAGTGTCACAGTGTTTACACTTTTCTCAGGGAACCAGTCTACAAATTGCCTACTTATAGTTGTCTGCATATTAAGCTGGGACAGGAGAAGTATTTTAACATCTTGCTAGTCTGGTACTTTATAAAGTACAAATATATATAATTTGACCTCTTGATATAATGACCCTATTGTGGTCACTCTTGGGCCAGTAAATCTAGGCCCTCAGGGCTGGACAGGCTCATGCGACGGGCTGATGTACCTGTATATTAACACAGTAACTGTTTGCATTCTGCCTGTCAGGATTCTATTATGGAGCATGCGGCGCTCCTTGTTTTGATACAGTGGTAATTTAAAGAGCGTCTTAATTGACTTGATTTCTCCTGCATGCACCGCAGTGAGCCTTGTTGCTTTATTGGGCCACACACAATGCGCCAAGTTCAATTTTACCATTCATAATGAATGCAGTCGTGCCATTCAAATGCAGCCATAAGCACACAGCAGATAAGAATTTAATTAAATGTAGATTAAAACCAAACAGGAAAACACACTCGCTGATAATTTTTTATCACATCCCCTGGTCATATTTTTTTTCTCCTCCTTCGCACTTTCAACTTGTTCTTCCTTGGGCTACAGGACTCTCTCTCTCTCTCTCTCTTCTGTCTGTCTCTCTCTCTTCGAAGCTGCAAAAGTGGAAGCACCTTGTGCATCTGGCTTTTGGTGCCCTGAGATTGAATGGAAATGCGAGACGGGGACGGTCGCAGGTTTAATCAGCGGCGGGAAGGAGAAATGAGGGGCAGGAAAGGGAGGGGTGAATCACAAACTTAACATGAACCAAATTACATGCACAAACAAAATGTCATAGTGACACGTCTGCTGTTTCGATTGGCTGGGGGAAATACGACCTCAGCATATGTATAAAGTGTGTTTTAACCATATATAATATGAAATATTATATGATTTACACTGAAGCAAGCATATTTATATTTTACTTTGGCATGATTTCATCTCTCATGTTTTTACATTTACAGAGGCTAAATAAATGTATAAATATAATGAAATGTTGAGTCTTTTGTAGAAGTGATTCACTGGACTAGCACAAGGAGTTTAGCAGATGTTTTGCGCTCATTAAAATGTTCCTGTATTCAGCATATCCTGAACTACAGAGTATGTTTGCATTGAAAAAAAAAGCAGAGCGTTCCCCATCTGGCACATTTATCCCTGTAAATATTTTTGGGATATATTTGGGTTTGTTTTTGACACCTTTCCAAACTCTTTTGCCATTTTGTGTCATTTTCCAAAGTGTGCTGCGAAGTGAAGCCTTTCAACGCATATTGAGAAATTTTAATGATGCTGTAGACATCAGCGGGAAGGATTTTCATTTCAAAACAGTCGCTTTACCGCTTTATTTCTTCTCTTGGGATGACTGTTTTGCCGCAAACATACACACACACACACACCAGCTGAAGTGGGCACACCCTGGCACAGCGTTCCCACCAGTGCCCGTTCCACATTTGCTCTGGATGCCAGGGCTGGTGTGTGCTGCGGCGAGACCCAGCGAATCTGTTCCACTCTATTACCCTCGTGCCTGCCGCCCACCTTTACTGTGGGGAAAAGAGCAATTTCCTGTCGCAGTCTGTTTGATCAAGTGCTAAACCCTTATGATCAATAGAGAGACAGATGTCAGCTCCAGATGGCCGTATGGCAGTACCTGGGGCAGTGGACGGGCCGTGCCAGGACGACAGCATGGCACTGTGCAAGGGCAGCAGTGTCCTCCCTCCGCACCAGCCGACAAACGCAATTAGATCCTTTAGCCGCTGAATGTTTATTTCGGATGCTCGAAGCGACGGAGGACGTAATTAGCTTGCGCTTTGAGCAATATGTGGAATTACAGAAGGGTTACGGTGCAAGCAGTTCAGGTTTGTCAGGTACACTGAAAAAAATTGGTGTCCAAACAATTTTCAGTCAGAAATTTCTAGTAAATTTCAGAAACAATTACAAAGATACTCCAATAATACAGCCCTGCATCTTGAAAAAAAAAAAATTGCTGATTTGCAAAAAAAAAAGCCTAATGTTACCTAATTTGATGATGCCGAGTTAAAAAAAAAATCAATAAAAACTCTCCAAAAACTGTCTGTTTTTCAAATTACATGTATGTATTGCACAAAATAACAAAAGCAGTCAAATGTCAAAAGTTTCAAAGTTTTAAAATGAAGTATTAAAAATGTATCATTTAACTTACAGTCTGCAAAGGAGTAAAAATGTATGTTCAAATACTCAAAAACTTTACATGAACACTCAAAAAAAAAAAAAAAAACTTGTAGGATTTACTTGATAAAATCCTTGTAATACGTTTTAAGTAAATTTTACTGCTGCTCTTTACAACTTACCTGTTATTATGAAGTAAAAATATTACTTAACTTACTTAAGTAGATTACATGTGAAATTACATAAATTAAATATAATTAAGTAAATTTAACAAAATTAATTTTTTACTCAAATAATATAATATTGAATTAAACCATGCTTTTAAAGTGGATGATTTACTTAGAAACATCTAAGTAAATAATACAATAGATATCGTGTAGATACCATATCTACATAATAGAAGTAATGCGGCACTCACCTGAACACAGAGACTTCAATAATTGGTACACAATACACAATGAGGATAACATTCAATAGATCATTTTTGCGTGTGAATGTGTCATTTTGAGTAGAAAATTAACTCTAAAAGTCACAAAATCGCAAGTTGCTAAATCTAACACCAAAAGCAATGATAAAACAGTGTAAATACAACTCGAAAACGGCAAAAAATAATAATAATAATAATTATTCATGCCCCAGTGCATGATGGGAACACCAGTATCAGAAAAGTTGAGTAGGTTTTACTTTATTTTATATCGTTGATGTTTATGTTTTAATTTCTACATGCTTGAATTGAGTACTAATATAGAATTTACTTTTTCATGTAGAAATTACATTTGTTTTTTTCTGTAGCATTTACTTCACTTCAGAATCATTTTTATCAGTGAATGCAAGTTTATAAATAAGCATTTTTTCACAAAATCTGTAATTTTCTGTCAGAGAAAACATCTGGGTCATGTTTGCATTTTCTTCTGTCACTGGCCATAATTCTAACCTTGAAATCAGGATTAGACAAAATAATGTCATGCAAGTGAAAACTGGCTGAGAACTGAACAAATAGTTGTAACCTGGCTCAGAGTACGAGAGGAATCATGTCTTTGTGACAGTTTTTTTCTGGTTATTAAGGGAAATACAAGAATTCTACACCTTTCAAATGGTTGTCGAAAGCAAAAATGCTACAAAAGGCACATAATATTTTGTGAGAAAGTGTGACATGCTAAAGCAAAACAAGCACTATTTTTGGAATCAGCACTCCAAAATTAGTAAGTAACAAGTACTGCATTATATTCAGAGTGGTGTAATCTTTGTTTTATTTACATCTTACAAAAATATATTTTTTTAAAGTGTAGAATTGTAGATGCTGTCTTTCTCCACCATTAGCATTATAAAACGCAGTTATAAAAATAATCCGCCTTCAAACAGGTTCCCAAACACTCCCTCGTCCACCATTGTTCAACAAACATCTCTATTGTTTACTGTATTAATATCATAAAAAATGACACGCCTTATCCTTAAACACCGATTTTTCCCAGAATGCATTTCTACTTTGAGACATCTTTGTCAGGCTCTCTTCCTGCGATTTGTCCATGTCACAGCAATCCTTCATCTTCCAAAATGGTTGACAGGTGCATCAATCTGGCTCAATCTCCCACGAAAAAACGTCATTGCCAGACGGCCTGAGTCGAGGTTTCCAAAGAGGAGAAGGAGCCATTTTTGCAGGCCGCGCATTTGCATGAGGGCAAGCGTCCACGAGCCCATGTGGCACGGGGACGGAGCCATGTTGGAAGAGAGCGGTCCCGCTGGAGCCCGGCCGTTCACCTGCTCCCCAGCGTGGAGCATGCTGGGAAGGGGACGCGGGCCACCGACCACAGCTGGGGGTCTGCCGCTCAACTCAACACTACCGCTCCCCGCTGCCACGAAGGCGTGACGTCCCATTAACGCTGATGGTCAAGACGGGTGGCATGTGTGTGTACCTCCCAGCGGGGGCCGCAGTAAACACATGTCGACTAGCCGCAACCAATACGCAGTAACCTGACGAAGTGAGCGCTGCTCTCGGTGAAAATGTTTGCTCACTCTCTTTACCCTTGAGCATTTCAAATCTGTGTTTTTCACTTCGAGTGAGCTAATTTATGGTGCTTCCCATGAAAAGTAGATCAAATTCTGTTTTTATTTTTCATAATTAAAAGCATGTACCAAAAAAAAGTGTAATTTCCAGCCAAATATATGTTCATTTTCCACTGCGGGATGCTTGCTTTTCATCCATAAATGCTTTTTCAACATTCATGTGATGTGTAAACAAAGTTGGGGTTTGGCGTTAAACTGATGAGCGGATGTGTTTTTATAATGCTAATTCACATCACAGCTGTTGCTGTAAACACTAAATTAAAGCTTTTGTCAGTTTTTATTGAAGTTTTGATTCTCAAATCTGCAAATGAAAAGTACTTCTAAAGGGATTTGTCAAAATCAGCTTTTAATCATTAAATAAACATCAAGTTTTGACTATTATAAATCATTCAGTATTATACACGCATTTCTGGATCTGATCGGAGTTAGGAACCTGAAGTGTTTTGAGCAGCAGTTTTGTGCAAATGTAATATGTAAACAGATTTTACTTTTCTTTTTTTTTCTGTCAGTCTGATACTGAGAAATTACTATACTGTACCATAGTCTACTATATGACACTGAACTAATACTGCATTTCACACAACAGTAGTAAACTGTTCTACAGTACACAGTGCTATTGCATTACATTAGTATATTGCATATATTTTATAATTTTATGTTATGACATCACTACAATCACTACTGTCATTTTATTTTCTTGAAATCTTCCACAAATGTATCGTGCAAAGAATGTATGTGTAAAATAATTCTCCTGATGCAAGTTATTTATGCGTCAGAAAATACTGCAAGACAATGAAATGGTTGAAATGCTTACGAAATGAGTGAACTGTCTTTTAAGAGGAACAAGGAAGGGACAAGTAGCTGTGTGTCTGTGATTCGTCTCGTGTGGTTTTGGGATGAGCAGAGAGAGTTCTGATAGGTCAGATCTGTACAGTATGTGAACAGTGCCCCCTTATGGCCATACACAGTGATTGTTGACATTGAGACAGAATCATATCAGTGTGTGATGATGGCTTATCAGTAACAGAGACTTGCTGTGTTGGTTTGTTGTGTTATAATTACTGAGGTTCAAACTGTAAGTGTGCATGTAGTTCAAAACAAGCACTGCCTATATGATTTCTCTACTTAGTTTAGTCTGAATCCAGCCAGGGTTTTTTTCAAAGCCTGCATGAAATGCAACCTATTTTACTTCCATTATCTGATGCATTTCCAGATGAAACACAATACTCAACTAGACAGAAAGTAGGGAGGGGATTCATTTTATCTGTTTGGGAATTACTTGGATTTAAAATTACTACATGTGGTAAATCACTGACTGTTATTAAAGGGATAGTTCACTCAAAAATGTGACAAAATTAACAAAAATTGACATTTGTTTTACTTTACTTAATACATGTTCTTGGTCTTAAAGGGATAGTTCACACAAAAATGAAAATTTTGTCATCATTTACTCACTCTGATGTTGTTCCAAACCTGTATGAGTTTCTTTCTTCTGTTGAACACAAAAGAAGATATTTTGAAGAATGTTGGTAACCAGAAGGTTGACGGTATCCATTGACTTGGGTATTGGGTATTTTTTACCATGGGTATTTTTATTTTTTTCTTCTTGCTATTGAAGTCAATGGCTACCGTCAACTGTTTGATTACCAACATTCTTCAAAATATCTTCCTTTGTGTTCAACAGAAGAAAGAAACTCATACAGGTTTGGAACAACTTGAGGGTGAGTAAATGATGACAGAATGTTCATTTTTGTGTGAACTATCCCTTTAAGACCAAGAACATGTATTAAGAAAGTAAAAAATGTCAATTTTTGTTAATTTTCACTTTAGCATCTCTATTTTTGTTTCTTTTTCATTCTTTGATTTTAATATAGCACATCTATTTCTAAAAATGAGCAACTATCTGCTGTTTGTTGGTATTAGATTCTTTTTCAGCCCTTTATTCTGATATAGAAAGTCTTTTGTGTGGTTTTCAGAGCCTTGAGGTCTCGAAATACTTCACATTTTACTATTAGTAACTGCATTCTGCCTGCTAGTATAGAGTTATTAGAAACATTGAGAAGGATTTCGTCTCCTTTTAATAGCTGATAAGCCTTTGCACAATTATTTTATTGCCATTTAACATTGTTTTTTTTCTCTCTCTCTCTCTCTCTCTCTCTCTCTCTCTCTCTCTCTCTCTCTCTCTCTCTCTCTCTCTCTCTCTCTCTCTCTCTCTCTCTCTCTCTCTCTCTCTCTCTCTCTCTCTCTCTCTCTCTCTCTCTCTCTCTCTCTCTCTGCTGTCTTATCAGATCCCCCTTTTCGGTTGCAACCCTCCATTTAAGAACTGCTCTCTTACTAGTTTTTTATTAGCCTGTAGTTCTCAATGAAAGAAACACTGCGGAACAGAAAGTCATAATTACGTGTTGATACTAATGCAGAGATTTAACAGAAAAGAGCTAGTGGAATATTTTTTGATTTGCTCAGGCTTTGCATGTAGCGAATGAATTATTAAATACTGAAGGTCTGAAGGTAAAAGCCGCCTGATCTTTCTGGAAAGATGACATACAATTTACACATCAAATACACCATTATTGACACAAAATATAAAGGATGCATTTGCTTTCCTTTGCCCCAGATTTGTTTTTTGGCAGAGTAATTTTTGGCGTAGCGTTGAGGTTTTTGCTCCACGCTTCCGTTACAGCCTCTAATGCAGCCTTTTGTCTGGACAGATGGGAGAAACAAACACAGATATGTTTAACTATGCATTTTACAGCAAACTATTAAAGTCTTCTACTGTTTACACATGCAAACATTTGAGTAGCTGTCCTCCGGCCAGTTCATTAGCCAACCCTTCTGTCGGCTTTTGCCACAAAAAGACAGAAAGAGAAAGCAAACGAGAGCTAGAAAGGCTTGTTTTGTGCTTTTACAACATGGTCGATCTTTTAAAGTGATCATTCAAAGTGCTCGTGCCCTGTATTAGGTGCCTTTGAGGGACACTGCGGCTTTTAGTCTGCGGCTCATCCTGGTGTGTTTGATTAGAGCGGCATGGACTTACACATGTAATTGCATAATTCTGAACCCCACTGTAATTCCTTTATGTGAACATCTTTAAGTAAGTGTTTAAAAGCATCATTAGTGCGAACGAGGGGGGAGTTTGGGCCGCGAGGACGAGCCCACGCTAGAGGATTCTATACTGCGAGATTGTATGAAAAGAACCTTTTTTTTAAGTTATCTGGACTATGTACAGGATACTGGGTTTTGATTGTTTTAATGAAGCAGCTGGCGTATTGTGTGTCCTTAATTCCTCCATTGTTTTTGGAATATGTCATAGTTCTTTATTCTTTTATCAGGTGCGCTGCAGGAGGACGGAGACAATAGGCTTCATTGCGACTGCGTTGGCCGCGGCACAAAGGCCTTCTGCTGCAGACAGCTCACAGGCGAAAGCAGCACCGCGCTGGCTACGTTTTTCAGCAAGGGTCCCGTGTCTCTCACTTTAGGGCCGCCTATTGACCTGTGTGTTTCAGTGTGTGAAGTTACAATGGCACAGACAGGAAGTCTCCATCTGAACTGTGGTTGTTCTTGAAGTTTGACTTTTGACCTTGCGAGCACCTTGAGCTGAGGGGGAGAATCGGTTGGAAAAGCTGGCCTGAACTCCCATGCTGTACATGTGAAGGGTTTGAACAAGTCTTTTTTCATCACTGCATGATGAAGTTAGGCTTTGTTTGACATGGAGTACTAGAATACTCTTACTGTTGCTGCTATTTTAAGTAGACATTATGCAGAAAGCACTACTGCATTTGCCAAAAATATGAAGAGTCACTGTATCCATCAATGCATAGTGCTCAATTTGAACTGCCGTTTCCAGCGTGATGGACAAACTGGAAGTAATGATACAAAAGTATATTAAAAATGCAATGCTTTAATTTCCAAAATGATAACGGGCAGCAGTGGGGTTTTTTTTTTTTTTTTTGGTTTTTTTAACAGGTTGCAGGTATATTCTGATAAGGTCACAGAATTGTAGGGTGAAACAATGATGAATGCTAATAATTAAATGTATAATCATGAACCATATAATCATGTATATTAATAGCAAAATAAATAGGCATAGCAGCTTTTAATAGAAAGTCAAAGGTCATCTATCCAGTGTAAAGTATTTTGACTCTGCTGATAGCATGAAAACTTCAAAATTTAGGAACATTTTTATTTTTATTTTAATAATATAATAATATATAAAAGATATACATTTCATATTTTAATATATATTATAATCTTATTGTATTTGTTTATACATTTAAAAAAATATCATGATAATAATTTAGCATTTGTTGTGTTTATTTGCAGTTCATGGTAATATTAATCTCAATGTTTTTGAAGCATATTCTTAGTTTTGTATGATACAGTATTTTTATTGTTAACTAAAACTAAAACTTAAAAATCATTTTCATTAATTGAAATGAAGCTGAATATATATATATATATATATACAGTCAAACCAAAAATTATTCAGACATTTTTGATATATTTTTACTAGTGGGTGCAGGACACTATAGTTCATTTATGTAAGTGAGGATAGCAAAATAAAGTAAACTGTGACATATTATACCCAAAAATTCTTCATACAGTGGACTACCAGTAAAATTGATAAAAATTTGGAACCAAAAATTATTCAGACTTTGACCTGACCATGTTTTGCTTAAGTGTTATCTGACATAATTAAGATGATTTTTTTTCTGACACAGTTTAACTCTGAGATCTTGTCATATTTTATTACCATTTTTTAAACTATAGTGAATAAACTGTATTAATGAATGAAATGTTCAAGGTGTCTGAATACATTTTGGGTTTGACTGTATATTACATGAAAAACTTGAAAAATTAAGCAAAAATGAGAAATGTTGCCTTGTCAACTAACTGAAATAAAATAGGTTTCAGTTGAAGTACTAAAATTACTAAAGCTAAAGCTGAAATAAAAATAAAGCTTAATAAAAAATATTTAAAAAAAAATAATAATAAAAATTACAAAAGCACATAAAATTACTAAAACTAAAAATTACTTAAACTAAAATCAAAAAACTAAAACTTAAAATTACTTAAACTAAAATATGAAATTAAACTGAACTTATAAAAATAAAATATTGATAAATGCTAAAATTTTGTATAAATAATACTAAATACTAAAACTAATAATAAAACACTTTTATGATGCTATTTTTGATACTGTGTCGGACAGCTACTTGATGTCCAAATGTAGAATCTTGGACCTGAAGCAAAACTAGCTGAAAACCACTGCTGTAAACCAACCCTGCAGCATCAAAAACATCTGCATTGGAGAAGGACATGACTGCAACACTAATATCTTTCTGATTCTTATTACACCTTATTTCTGGGCAGTCAAAGTTTGTCAGTGATTCGCTTTGAGATGAGAAAACACCACAACTCACTGGCCATCCCACAATGCCGCAGCGGTTGTGGCACCCTACATACATCCCATTCTGGCTTCTTTTCTAGTGTAAGTAATGAGTTCTTCATGCAACTTCCAGCAGTATTGAGGAGGCAGAGGTGACCTGCGCCCTCCTGCTGTTGCAGGTGACAGTTTTGATCTGCGCTGATGGCGACGGCAGTTTTTGTTATTTTAATTAGGAGATAAGGAACGAGAGAGCCTCTCCAGGCAGTGTGTGGTGTGTGACAGGATCCTGCTGATGAAGAGGACCCGTCTGAAGAGTGTGTCTCCCTGCTGTAGATTCACACGTTGATAAGCTGCTCTTTCTGGCAGCAGTCGCACATTTTTTTAACACACTGAAGCTTTCCAGTCGGTGCCTGTATTAGAAAGCCATTTTATTCACTAACTTTATTTCTTTTTATATATTCAATCTGATTGTATGATATCTTTCATTTTTGAGTACCCCTGAAGGACAGAAAATTACAGTGATTCTTCAATGATTTGACTGTCAACAGTCTGACCTAAGATTCCAACTTATGAAAATTTGTACTGATTAGCAGTGTTAAAAGTAATGCATTACAATGTTGCGTTACTTCCTTTAAAAAGTAACGAATTGTGTTACTTAGTTACTTTTTATGGAAAGTAATGTGTTACGTTACTTTTGCATTACTTTTTCTCACCTGGGCCGTGCTTGCTTGTTTCTTTTCAATAACAAAAAAAGTTCTATTTTTGGCAAATGTTAAGGCTCTTTCACAACAAAAGTGAAATGAATAAGCCTCAGGGTAAAGGAAATGCAAATTCACGCCTGTACAGTAGAGGGCGCAGCTCAAACAAGCCTTTCAGTTGTGCTGCCATTCTGGATTACAGAAGAATAGGATGCAGAAGAAAGTTCAACACACTTACTTAAAAAAAAAAATCATAATAAAACAAATGTGATGTTTATCTAAAGTCATTTTTGCTTATGTGTATGGTTGAATTGGATCATCGAAGGTCAGCAGCAAAGACATTGCTTAATAAAGATATTTTGTTGTAAATTTAAATGTAATGCGTTACTTTACTAATTACTTGAAAAAGTAATCTGATTACGTAACTCAAGTTACCCCCAACACTGCTGATTATCTTTTGCACGACTACTTGTTTTTATTAGTCAACTAGTTGACCAGCAAAGTAGTTAGTCAGTGGGTCAATGTTAATGTTTGCCTTTTGTACATTTTCCTAAATTCAGGAATTACATTCCCTTGCTGTTTGTCTCTCATTACCTTCCCTCCCAACAGCTGGTCTGAAAGCGCAGCTCATCTTCCCCTCTGAAGCTCCGTCAGTCAGTGTGTTAGCAAACAGAGAGCTTTAATTAATTGTCCAGCTTCCCTACTGAAACAATGTCCTAATTCTGCCATTTAGCTTCTGCGTATCATAGTTTGTTGTTATCTCGGAAGCCAGATTTTTTGTAAATAGTCATATTTAAAACTTTAATCTCTTGAATGGCAAATGAAGTGTGGCTGAAATCCTTCCATGTGCAAGATAAATGCTATCTGAGATTAAACCCTTCCACTGACTTCCCATCTATCCCTCCCACCTTTTCTTTTCCTGTCTATTCTGAGTATATTCAAAATGCTCAAGCAGAACGTTAGATCTGAACTCCAAATGTTACATGTGCAGTAGACCTTAAAGAGTTACCATCACTTTAAAGCAACATGGTTAATTAAAGCTAAAGTGTGTAACATCACCACCCAAATTGCAAAATAGTGTTTTTTAAATCCCAATCATTTGCATACACAGAATTGGCTAAATGCAGCAGTAATGATGTGTCATTTATTCTCTGTGACACAGGTGGTCAGTTGTGGTGCACCACGACCAAGAACATGATGGAAGGCGAGGAGCTGGTGGCATTCGCAGTGGACTTTGACTCTCGATTGCAGGCGGTCAATCACATGTCTCTCGGTGAGGGCATGTACCCAGCACGCCTCCTGGACACCATCCAGCTCCTGCCCCAGCAAGCTGCCATGGCCTCCATATTACCTACAGCTATAGTCAACAGTAAGTATAGTCAACTCTTTCTGTTTACACACAAACTCAATAACTGTCCACAGGCATCATAAACATGTATGCTACACCATACAATAAAGCTGTACGGTTTGGTCTGGCCATAAATCTTGGCCCCAACATTGCTGCATATGGAGTTTCACCTGTCCCCGTGGTTGCACCGTTAAGCACTCCAACCAATCATTTGAGCCCGTTTAGAACGTGTTACACTTGCACGTACTACACTGAAAACAGAGTATGCGGTAGTTATTCACAGATTAACCTCTACTGAAAGAACATGATGTTCTGCCCTTCAGTTTAGGGGTACAGTAAACATGTCTGGACTCTGACCAACCTTGTAATTGCAAAATTCAAGCCATTTGCAAATACTTTGTTTGTTGACTTTATCAGGGAGGTCTAGAGTTCAGCTTGACACAGAGGATGCTGCTAGCAGATGGTGCAGTGTTTTCATTTGCCCTTGAGGAAAGGGCACAAGCCTACTGGAATCATCTCTGTTGCCATGCAACATCACAGCAGAATTGTTATTTAAAATCATTTTATTAGTGTATTTGAGTAACTTCTCCATCTTCTTCCATCAGCTGTGCTTGTGAACTGACATACAGCTGTCCCAAACACTCCTAATGCCCCCCTGATATATCCCCTATAGGGATGAGATTAAGGAATTGCACAATTCCTCTTAGCCATTTCAGTTCCACTTCTACAGAAGAAGAAGAAAAAAAAACTAAATGCAATTCCATAGCCAAATGATGAGAATTTCATTCATAAATATGATTGGCAATTGGCAATAACTGTGTATAAAAGAACATAAAAGTTCAGCTCAGCAAAACTGTTGAAGCACTGGTTGTAGTTTTGCCTTCACATGCTTGTCTCTGTGTTTCAGAGGACATCTTCCCCTGTAAAGCATGTGGGATATGGTACAGGAGTGAGAGGAACCTTCAGGCCCACCTGATGTATTACTGCAGCGGGCGGCAGAGGGAACCCGATAATGTCCCCGAAGAGACTGACGCCAATTCCCACCAAACTCCCAGTATCTGCCCTTTCCCACAATGCAACAAGAGCTTCAGCAACCCTCGTGCTCTGGAGATGCACTTGAGCTCACATAGTAAGTATAGAGTATGCTGTTATCATAATTACAGTACATTTTGACAGTTGAAAAAAGGTTATTTTTCACAATCATTGTACATTAAGCATCGAAATAAGTAACTATTTAATTGTTCATTTAGCTTGCTCATCACCCATTCCTTTTTTGTACACATTTAGCAGTCACAAACAAAAGCAAATCAGCAGCAGAACCCAGCCAACCTGAACATTGAGGATGATGATTAATTAAATAAATATTATATTAATATTATAATATTAGTTTCACAACATGTTTAGGAAATAGACACAAACAGATCTACAGCAGACACAATGTGGAAATGATAAACTGACAAAAAACAACTGTGTTTTTTTTTTCTTCTTTCTCATAGGTGTCAAAATGGAGGAGTCTCTTCCCCCTGGCACCAGCTTGAAATGCACAATCTGCAACTTCACAGCAGATTCACTCCTTACATTCCAGCACCACATCCTTTCACACCTGTCACAGGCAGCCTTCAGATGTCATCACTGCCACATCAGCTTCCAGAACCATAGGGAACTCCTGCAGCATCAAGACTTACATGGACACTCTGGGAAGATTCACAGGGAGAGCGACAGCGAAAACTCCCCAAGAGGAGGAGAGGAAAGTCTGCAGGCGGCACGAGCAGAAGTGTCAGGCAGGAAGGATGTAGTCATGCAAAGTCCCAAAAGCACACCCAACAAGGCCAACAGTCCTGATGGGGAACTTGAAAGACCTGAGAAAAAACCTACCCTCGGACTGCAGAAGGGGGAAAGTCACCCAGGCAGCAAGGCTAGTTTTTCTTACACCAGAATCAAGTCGGAACCCTCTAGTCCACGGCTAGCCTCCTCTCCTGTCCAGCACAACATGGGCCCAACCTTTCCCATGGGTCCATTTTTGTCACAGTTTGCATTCTCCCAGGACATTTCTGTGGTACCACAAGCATCTGAGATTCTAGCAAAAATGTCAGAACTTGTGCATCGCAGGCTACGCCATGGAGGGAACAGCTACCCTCCTGTCATCTACAGTCCTCTAATGCCCAAAGGAGCGACCTGCTTTGAATGCAACATCACCTTCAATAATCTAGATAACTACTTAGTTCATAAGAAGCACTACTGCAACAGTCGCTGGCAGCACATGGCAAAGTCCCCAGATTTCTCTAGTGTTCCGGACAAGGTTTCCGATGCCATAAGTCCAAACAGTGGCCACACTTCAGTCGGTATGCTCCCCGGATGCCTTCCATCAGAGACTGACAGTCATCTCGTGACAACAGCTTGCTTGAATTCGTCTGTTTTGGATATTATGAATGCTAGTGGGAAAGTGCCTGAAAAAGACCTCACTGGGCAAGTAAAGAAGGTTACTACACCAACAGGAGTTGAGGAAAGGCTTGGTGGAAAACAGCCTGAGGTGAAGAGTCCCAGCACATCTTTGGTGGAAAGTGACAACGACCCAAACAAGACTACCTGTGAAGCATGCAACATCACCTTCAGCCGGCATGAAACGTACATGGTTCACAAGCAGTACTATTGCGCCACTCGCCACGACCCACCCATGAAACGCATGTCTGCGAAGGTGCCTGCCATGCAGCGGACCATGAGAACGCGCAAGCGGAGGAAGATGTATGAGATGTGTCTACCTGACCAAGAGCAACGGCAGCCCATGGGGCCACAGCCGGGATTCTTGGGTTTGCCTACTCTTGGAAATCCCTGTACATCCCAGGAGACGGTTGAAAGTCTAGCCGACCGCTTCCATCCACGGTGTGACATTTTTCCAGGCCTTGTCCCGAAACACTTAGATGCTTCTCTTACCGTCTCCAAGCCCATCCTTGCCCCCAAAGGTAACACTATTGCAGACCCACAGGAACTAGATGCTCCAATAGATCTCAGCAAAAAGTGCTCACCCCTTCCTGACAAGTCGAGCAACTCCCCTAAAAGACTTCTGGACTATCACGAATGTACCGTCTGCAAGATAAGTTTTAACAAAGTGGAGAATTACCTAGCACATAAACAGAACTTTTGCCCTGTCACAGCTGCTCAGCACGGTGAGATCTGCAATCTGGAGCAGCCGATGTTCCAGGGCATTAAGAGCGAAGGCAATAATTCGGATGACATCTATGACAAGAGTTCTGTGAAATGCGAGAAAAACGGTGGTAACAAGTTGATGGTGCAAAACGGAGGTATATTCCCACCACACCTTGGGCCAGCACCGGATCTGAAAGCTTTTGGTGATGCACAGCTCATGACCTCGAAAGATGAGAACAAGAACATGTTTTTGCCTCACTGTCTCTATCCTGGAGCAATAAAGAAGGTGAAAGGTACAGAGCAAATTTCGCCATATTTTGGGATAAAGAGCGGCGACTACATGGCAGGGAGTCTCGCAATGCAGGGTGAGGCAGCCGAACAGGAGCAAAACAGCAATGGCGCTGGAGAGACGGGAACAGAACCACCTGCGGCCAATGGTTGTCCCCATCCGAGCAAGGAGCCGCTGCCACTGCTGCCCAAAAACAGGGGCATGGTGATTGTCAACGGTGGTCATAAAGAGGATCGCCAGACACCAGCAACTCCGCAGCAAGAGAATCAGCCTCACAACGCCTCAACACCAGAGGAACAAACATCTCCCACGTGGGGAGCCGAGAACCCTCCCGACCCAAACGAGAATGTATCACCCACTTCTAAATCGCCCATGGAGGAATCCGCACCTGCCGGAAAAGGCATAAATGGGTCAGCGCCGCCAGCAGGCAGTGGGAAGTACTGCCGCCTCTGTGACATCCAGTTCAATAACTTGTCAAACTTTATCACTCACAAGAAGTTTTACTGCTCGTCACATGCCGCTGAGCATGTGAAATGAAATTATGCTCTTCTTCCCTTGTTCTCCCCTCTTATTTTGGGTACACGGTCGTGTCTGAATTAGTGCATCATGCAGTTTTATATACTGCTTGTGGACAATCAAGAGAAGCTTCTTTTTTCGTTATTTGAAGACTTAATGCAAAATGATGAAAAAAAAAAATCCAAGTGTAATATTGGTGCCACTTTCACATTTTATTTATTTTACAATCAGTATTAATAGGAGTAGTGCTCTTAATTTAAATTCAAAGAAAGTTTATATCAGAGTTGTTTGTAATGTTAATGTATAGTCATTCTTGTGTAGCAGACATATTGTTTACAATGTATGTTAGGTTCAAGGAGACAATAGGCACAGGATACAAAACTGAAATGCGTTTTAGACCCAACAATAGCTACTGGAGCACTTGTGTATTCTTATTTGCTGGTACAGTTTTTTGTATATGTCAAAATGTCACTTGCAGTATGATTCTCTTGACTTCAGCCTTAAAACTGTTTGGAGGGATAACCAGGCAAAACGCTGCAGCTCATGTTTTGGCATATACTGTACACATGGCTTTGCATATACATGTTGCTGTTTGTCTGTCTTTTCTTCGACTCAGAAGTGGATGTTTAAATGAGGATGGCAGCATTCTTGTATAGTACTTGTATTTCTGTTTGCTGAAACACCTTGTTCTCCCTTTTTAAAAATTTGCTCTCAGCGCAATACTTTGTAAAAAATAAAAACAAGAAAAAAGGAGGACAGGAACATTACGGAAAGCAGTATTATAAAGGGAGAAAAGCAGCTATTTCTTACTCCTGGAAAAAAAAAAATGAAATTGTACAAAAAGCAGGTTTATCAATGGTGGTTATTGATGGGTGGGATGAGACAAGGGAATACTGTAAAAATGATCATTCCAATGTCCTTATGTAAGAAAAATATTTCTTAAAATGTTGTTGCTATGCATGTATATGGATGGAATAAAATTCCAGATCTGTTGGAAATTTTTATTTTGATGTGGTGTCAATTAAACTTCAATCCTCAGGATAAACAGACCATTTTATTGTCTTCTTTCAGGATGTCTAACAGAAACATGTCATAAAAATGGGGGGAGAATTGACATTTTAAAAAGTTTGTCATTCACCATGGTGATTCTCATAAATTAATAATCAACATCCTACGATAATGAGAATCTGGAGTACAAATTTGGGCAATATGTCAAAAAAAATTAATGTTAAAAACAGACCTGTTTTCGAAGCAAATATAATTTCCAATGTCTTTTAAGGTGAAATATGACAGACATATTCTTGATAGGCTTCATTAAATTCAACTTTAATTCAACTGCATTCATAATAAAAAAGGCATTTTGACAAAAAAAGTACAGAGGCAGTTTGTCTTCAGCAAAAAGTACAGTCCCTCAACAAACAAACTACACAGATTTCTGTTTCCTTTGTAAGCAGAAATATGATGCTGTTATTTGGCCTCTTGCATTATAGAAGAGAGTATGTGACAGCTGCAGGGATGTAACTGTTATTGAACTGTTGTTATTAGAGAGGCTGCATTTCTGAAGCATCTCACTGCCTCTGTTGGTTGGACTGTCTTTGTGACACAAGCTTATGCAAATGTTTGATAACCGAGGATGGATTTTTGTAGATCATGTGACGATCCGCCCCACGAATTTGAATGTGATTGGCACTGGGATAAGAGCGCTCCAAAAACTTGCTCTGAAGTTCAGCAACCACCTGACGTGGAGAGATGACAGTTAATGAGACGTTCAGCAAAGGATTTGCCTCTGATTAAAACTAGCTAAAGTTCAGAAGTGAAGGTAGAAAGTGGGACTGACACTCACTTGGTTGAGATCTGAAGGAAGCTGATCATCAAACGATTCCCCAGTGATCACATGCACAGATGTCTTGCTAGAGAGAGGCTTATATCTGGAGATCTCCCTAAAAAGTCAAGGACATTCAAACAGCAGCGTAAATTATGCCACTGCACACTTCAGACTAGAAACTAATGTTAAGATTTTTTTTTACCTATACTATGTCTACATTTTACTCAAGTTATTGTTAATAATAATTCACAGTGAACATAATGAATGATAATAAATGAATATTATTAGACTGCAGCAATAATACATTGTTGCAGTCCAATAATATTCTTTATTACTGTTTAAAAAAAAAACATTTTTAAAAATCAGGTCTGTATATTGGTTATCAGAAATTATTATTATTAATAATAATGAACACTTTTACATGGTGTTTGAACATAAATGTGTCAGAAATGTGTGTGGGTCATTGAAGAATAAGGTTTGTAAAAGTGTAAAAAAAAAAAAAAAACATAATGGAGATATAATTCATTTTAAAGTTTCATTAAATGTTAACAATGAGATTATGTGGTTTTTTTATAATCAATTAACACTGTTTTTGTCATTTTTTACAAGATGGACAAAATTTGTCACCAAAAAAAGTAATTCGGTTTAACCAAAATTTCGGTTTTACTGAATGACACTTTTGATTATACCGAATGACGATATTTTCAAACAATGCAAACAGACTGATATCTAACTAAATGTTGTGCTTTTGGCTGTATCAACAAACACGACGCGTTTCTCCATTCCACTGTGCAACTTTTCCATTGCTTTTCTATGTAAATGCGCTAGACGAACGCATTTGACCGTTGCGCTTGTGTCTCACATCTTTTACAGCATCTCGCGCAGGAAACTGTACTATAAATGCATTGCTCAAGTTAAAAGAAATTTAACTTTTAAAAAAAATAAGTCTCGACACCATACTTTTCCACTGCCCACATCTTGCATTTTTAGACGGAAAGACGTGTTGTGTATGGATGGCCCCGAATGGAAAAAAGAAAAAAAACGCAAGGTCCATCTAGTGCGTTTACATAGAAAATAATGAAAAAACGCGTTCTATGGAAACGGCCGCATACTGTTTCTCCTGTTTTGTTGTTGGCAGAGTACCTGAGGCATGAGCTGTAAAGACCCCGCCCTCTTCTGGAAAGGGGGGGCGGGAAGCTGCAGCTCATTTGCATTTAAAGATACACACACAAAAACTGTGTGTTTTTGCTTCCACCCAAAAAGGGGCATTTTGGCATGCTATAATAAATTATCTGTAGGGCATTATGAGCTGAAACTTCACAGACACATTCTAGGAACACCTAAGACTTATATTACATCTTGTAAAAAGAGGCATAATAGGTCTAAAATTAAAGTCTTACCTGACTTGAGATGCACTCTCATTGAGAAAGAAATGCTCGTCTACTGCAGCGCTCTGGTGGGCAGGGTTACACAGGAGATATTTCTGACAGGAGAAAAAAAAAACAAGCATTAATTTTTATAAACACTATTCTCTATGCAAAACACACAAGTCAAAATAAACATTCAAATCTCATTTAATAGCTGAGACAAATCCATTTACATAGACATATATTATGCCAGGACAGTGTTCAAGATGTTCAAATATTTCATTGTTACTCTTTGGTCATTATAATAGGCATGCAGATGTAAAACTCTCTTGGTGACCTCGGACAGACACACTTGAAAGCGTCAAGTCACCACTTGAGTCAATAGCACGAGCTGAGCAGACCCTCTCATGAAGAACAATCCTCCATTCTGAGAGACAGAGCAGTCAAATTAAATGTCGACAAGCATTTCAAGGGCCACAATTCCTCTATGTTAAACATGAAAGCACCATGTAACCACTAATTGCTATTTGATTGTCTGTGTTTTTGTGTAAAGGAGTCTTATAAGTGAATACAGTGTAAGCATCGACAACACCTTTTACTTTATTTCTCTAAATAATGTGATTTGTAGTTGTTACATCCGTTGAAGAGTCACTATGGGCAACAGCAAGACTTGATACTGGGTGTCTAGGCTGAAATACTTGAAACACACGGACATGAAGTTGATGTGACATGTTACACTGCATTTTGCTATTTTTATAATTATAATGCATGCAATTGTATTAGCTAAGAGACAGAATATTTGTATTTTAAAAATGGAAGAAAATTAAAAAAAAAAAAAAAAAAATTCAGCAAGAACATTAAATTGATCAGTGTCAGTAAAGACATTAATAATCTTGCAAAATATTTCAACTAAATGCTGTTCTTTTAAAACATTCTATTCATCAAAGAATCATGAAAAAATGCATCAAAAATATTAAGCAGCACAACTGTTTTCAACATTGATTAATAAAAAATGTTTCTTGAGCAGCAAATCAGCATATTGGAATGCTTTTTGAAGGATCATGTGACACTAAAGACTGGAGTAATGATGCTGAAAATTCAGCTTTGATCACAGGAATAAATTACATTTTAGAATTAATTAAAGAAATTATGGAAGCTTGTTTCCACAATGAAATAAAAATTGCGACTTTTTATCTCATAATTCTGACTTTTTTTCTCAGAATTGCGAGATATAAAGTCAGAATTACGAGTTATAAAGTCAGAATTGCGAGATATAGTCAGAATTGCGTGATATAGTCAGAATTGCGAGATATAAAGTCAGAATTGAGTGTTATAAAGTCAGAATTGCGAGTTATAAAGTCAGAATTGCTAGTTATAAAGTCAGAATTGCATGTTATAAAGTCAGAATTGAGAGTTATAAAGTCAGTATTGCTAGTTATAAAGTCAGAATTGCATGTTATAAAGTCAGAATTGAGTGTTATAAAGTCAGTATTGCTAGTTATAAAGTCAGAATTGCTAGTTATAAAGTCAGAATTGCATGTTATAAAGTCAGAATTGAGAGTTATAAAGTCAGTATTGCTAGTTATAAAGTCAGAATTGCATGTTATAAAGTCAGAATTGAGTGTTATAAAGTCAGTATTGCGAGTTACAAAGTCAGAATTGCGTGTTATAAAGTCAGAATTGCATGTTATAAAGTCAGAATTGAGAGTTACAAAGTCGGAATTGCATGATATAAAGTCAGAATCGAGAGTTATAAAGTCGGAATTGAGAGTTATAAAGTCAGAATTGCATGTTATAAAGTCAGAATTGAGAGTTATAAAGTCAGAATTGAGAGTTATAAAGTCAGAATTGAGAGTTATAAAGTCAGAATTGCATGTTATAAAGTCAGAATTGAGTGTTATAAAGTCAGTATTGCGAGTTACAAAGTCAGAATTGCGTGTTATAAAGTCAGACTTGCATGTTATAAAGTCAGAATTGAGAGTTACAAAGTCGGAATTGCATGATATAAAGTCAGAATTGCGAGTTACAAAGTCAGAATTGCGTGTTATAAAGTCAGAATCGAGAGTTATAAAGTCGGAATTGCATGTTATAAAGTCAGAATTGAGAGTTATAAAGTCAGAATTGCATGATATAAAGTCAGAATTGCGAGATATAAAGTCAGAATTGCGTAATCTAAAGTCAGTATTGCGAGTTACAAAGTCAGAATTGCATGTTATAAAGTCAGAATTGCGAGATATAAAGTCAGAATTGCGTAATCTAAAGTCAGTATTGCGAGTTACAAAGTCAGAATTGCGTGTTATAAAGTCAGAATTGCATGATATAAAGTCAGAACTGCATGTTAAAGTCAGAATTGCGTGATATAAAGTCAGAATTGCGAGTTTATATCATGCAATTCTGACTTCATAACTCAAAATTGTTAGAAAAAAAGTCAGTTGTGAGATATAAAGTCAGAATTGCGTGATAAAAACTCGCAAATGCGAGAAAACGTCAGAATTTCGACTATATCTCGCAATTCTGACTTTATAACAATTCTGACATTATGATTTGCAATTTTGAGTTTATATCTCGCAATTCTGAGAATTGTGAGATGCAAACTCACAATTGCAAGAAAAAAAAGTCAGAATTGTGAGATAAAAAGTCGCAATTACCTTTTTTTTTTTTTTTTTTTTTTTTAATTTAGTGGCAGAAACAAGCTTCCATAAGAATGTATAATTCATTACTGGAATCATGCATATATTCTTTTCTTTCAATAAATACAAACCATAAATTGAGCATGTAATAAACTAAGATATTAAATAATTACAGTGCAGTCTGATTATTTATGAGTTCAACCACAGTGGTTCAACCACAACACAAATAAAAAAATACTATGGAAGTCAATGGGGTCCATCAACTGTTTGGTTACTGACATTCTTCAAAATATCTTCTTTTGTGTTCAGCAGAAGAAAGAAATTCATACAGGTTTGGAACAACTTGAGGGTGAGTAAATGACAGAATGTTCATTTTTGGGTGAACTATCCCTTTAACATACACCTGGACCTGATACACTTTGATTTATACATCCATACTATAACTGTAACGTAAAAAAAAAAACGTGCCGTGGACGCATTACGCTCAACCAGCCTTCTGCATTTACGCCAACAACACAAGCAAAGTTGTTTTTGTCTCTAGCAAACACTCAGATATTTAAAGCTCGTTTATTTTGTTTTGTTTTGTTGAAATCTACCGTTACAAAGAAACATATTGCTTTCGTTTTATGCTTCTAATCTTTCCAGGACAAATGAGACAGAGGTCTTAAAAACACTGTGTCTGTTTTTATGCAGATAGAGAGGAAGGATGGGCATGTATGAAATAAAGAAAAAAAAAACGCACCTAGTCATCACCACCGTCCTGTTGTGCATTAATTATTTCAACCTCCTTATAAAGGCAAAACATTCCTCTAAATCACCTCCTCCGTTCCTCAGGTCAACCTTCGATTCATGTCGTAAATGGGAATCTGTAGCTTTTTGAGGGGAAGAGGGGCCATTCAAAATTCTAATAAATGTTGTGCATATTCGTGGCCGCATGTTAACGTGCATGAAATTGGGTGGAACTGGAGCGAAGAAAGCGGCCTCGTACCTTGACTGCACGCGGCTGTTTTGCATCGTGACCCGAGAAACCCTGTCTGAAGGCGTTTCAGAAAGGATCCGCGTCAGTCTCTGTCTGCAGCCTCTCACATTCACACAGTCCGGGAAAGTTGTTCATCTTAGACAACTGATCATTAAACTGCTTCTCTTGTTCTCCAGAAATCCTGCCCCGAATGTCAACTAGCTCATAGACGCAACTGTAATTTACGCAACAGCGCCACCAAGTGGCCATGTTGTAAGAACGGTGTTTCCCAACCTTTTTTTTTTTTTCTTTTTTTTTCTCACAGCACCATCAGTAAGAATCAACTGCCCATTCAACAGCAACAAGAAGTTAGTTGAAATCCAAAATAAATAAATTAAAAATAGTATGTTTTTTGGATGGTGGCATGTAATTATCAGAAGACAATGTCATTTTTACTAATGTCCAGTAATCTGGAGTCTTTATATATACAAAAGTGTCTGAAACTCACATTGTCTTGCTTTATTTAAAAAATAATTGAATGCAATAACATGCCAAAAATTTAATTTGCACTTCAAACAGGTATCCTGAACACTGCTGTCAGCCTTAAATACAAAATAAATCATTAAATTAACACAACTATTTAATTTTTTAATCGTTTCATAGCTAATTGGGGTTTTTTTTAACCTGTAATTTCTTTTTATAGTTTTATAAAGTAAAACCAAATGTAGTTATTTCAGAACTTCTAAGAAAATCATAAAGTCAATCAATTAATATTTTGACAGCTAATATGTATTTTTTTGTTGTTTTAAGTTTTAAGTAATTTCTTGTTTTATAGGTTTAACAAGTAAAACCAAAAGTAGTTATTTCAAAACTTTTGGGAGGATTAGCTTGTTAAATGAAATTCGCTTGTTTACTTTTGCTCTTTATTATTATTGCTTGGGTTTTTATTGATGTATGGTTTTATCTATGTATTGTTTATTTTGTGTACAGCGTTTTGAGAAGCTGCTTTTAAATGAGCTTTTTAAAATAGTTTATTATTATTATTGTTATTATTATTATTATTAATCATATTTCATTATTTAATCTATTGACAGCAAGCTTTTTTTTTAAGTTGAGATTTCTTTTTATAGTTTTAACAAATAAAAACAAAAATAGTTATTTAATTATTTGAATCTATTGGCAGATATTGTGTATTTTTTAAGTTATCATTTTGTTTTATAGGTTTAACAAATAATAGCAAAGCAGTTATTTCAGAACCTGAAAAAAACAAGAAATTTATCAATTAATCTACTGACAGCAACTATGTATTTTTATTTTAAGTTTTAGTTCATTTATTTTCATAGGTTTAGCAAGTAAAGTACTCTTTGGAGCTTGTTTAAGTGCCCTTTAAGGTATTTATACCACTGGTTGGGAATCACTGCAGTGGCATCATAAACTTTAGTTGTTTATTTACTCACTGATCTGCTTAAAAGACACGATTAGCCATCAAACAAAATGAGCCAGGCTCAGATGGA
The DNA here is from genome assembly GCF_019924925.1 of Ctenopharyngodon idella. Lineage (NCBI taxonomy): Eukaryota > Metazoa > Chordata > Actinopteri > Cypriniformes > Xenocyprididae > Ctenopharyngodon > Ctenopharyngodon idella. Next base: position 28,682,773 of record NC_067235.1, on the reverse strand, counting down.
CCCTGTGGACTGACCTGTCTCTGCAGGATTTCTCCTGAGACATCATCTCCCTGAATGACCGGCTTCAACACGCCCAGAATTATGAGCAGACGACTCAAACCTGCGGCTGCAGAGAACTGCATCATCTGCAGGAATGGGACGAGGTGAGAGTACCTGTCAACATACACAAACATAAGATTACAATTCACTTACTGTGACCTTCAGAACTTTGACCCATACCAAAAAGACCATATGTGACCCTGGACAACAAAACCAGTCATATAAGTTTATAAATCAGCTGAAAGCCGAATAAATAAGCTTTCCATTGATGTATGGTTTGTTAGGATAGGACAATATTTGGCCGAGATACAACTATTTGAAAATCTGGAATCTGAGGGTGCAAAAAAATCTAAATATTGAGAAAATCGCCTTTAAAGTTGTCCAAATGAAGTCCTTAGCAATGCATATCCACTCACAAAAATAAATTTTTGATATATTTAAGGTAGGAAATTTACAAAATATCTTCACAGAATATGATCTTTACTTAATGATTTTTGGCATAAAAGAAAAATCAATAATTTTGACCCATAATATGTATTGTTGACTATTGCTACAAATATACCCATGCGACTTATGACTGGTTTTGTGGTCCAGGGTCACATATATTGAAACTAAGCAACAAAAATAGTTTAATTCTAAGGGTCACAGTGAGGATGTTAAACCCCAGAACATTAGACCCCGAGCTGCAGCAGTGCCGTATGAATCAGTGACAGGCGTCTCCTGTGATGAACTGCATTAATTGAGCGGTCATTACCAGCGCATGAAGGACTAAATGACTCCTCGCTGTGCAGTCGAATGCATCACAATGACAGCTCATTTATGAAGAATGAATCAATGACACAGAAACACTGATCAACACTCTTGTGAAGAATATTTAGACACATCACAGAACACTTCATTCACGCCAACACACACTCATATGATAGAACACTTCTGCTGATGCTCTGGAAGTTGTTAGAGCATTGCTTGATGGTTGTTAAGGAGCTGCTATAGTATTCTGGGTGGTTACTGACTGATTCAAGTCAAAATAAGTCTCTATTCTGGTCTCTAGACATGGCTCAGGTCCCTCTTATGGAAGCTTGTTTCCGCCACCAAGTAAAAAATAAAAAGGTAATTGCGACTATTTATCTCACAATTCTGACTTTTTTTCCTCACAATTACAAGTTTACATCTCTCAATTCTGACTTCTTTTCACAGAATTACAAGATATAAAGTCGCAATTGTGAGAAATAAAGTTAGAATTGTGAGTTATAATGTCAGAATTGCGAGATACTGTATAAACTAACAATTACGGGAAATAAAGTCAGAATTGCGAATTTATATCGCTGACTTTATAACTCACAATTCTGACTTTATATCTCGCAATTCTGACCTTATAACTCGCAATTCTGACATTATATATTACGCAATTCTGACTTTATAACTCGCAATTCTGACTTTATATCTCGCAATTCTGAGTTTTTAACTCGCAATTCTGAGTTTTTAACTCGCAATTCTGACTTTATATCTTGCAATTCTGACTTTATAACATGCAATTCTGACTTTATATCTCGCGATTCTGACTTTATATCACGCAATTGTGGCTACATCTTGCAATTCTGACTTTATAACTCGCAATTGTGAGTTTATATCTCGCAGTTCTGAGTTTATATCTCACAATTTTGACATATCTCGCAATTCTGAAGAAAAAAAGTAAATTCACACCAGCAATAAATCTAGTTAGTCTGATCGCTTAGAAAAAAATAATGCTTTTCCTCAAGAAGACCCACATGAGTTCAGGTACCAATCATTTTCAAGAGCAAGACTGTGACTAAACATAACAAAATTCTACAAAAATAAAATGCAAACTTTACAAAAGTTTTAGGGAATGTTTTGTGCATGCAACCTTTATTAAATCTCTTCAAACAACAAACAGGCATTGTCATTGTTAAAAAAAAAAAATAAATAAATAAATACAAATAATAAAAAATAAAATATATAAAAGCAAATTAAATTAAACTTAAGGGGGTTAATAAATTATATTGCAAGTCATTGAGTTAAGGCATTCCTTATTTCAGCTACTTTAAAGGGTTAGTTCACCCAAAAATGAAAATTGTCATCATTTACTCACCCTCAAGTTGTTCCAAACCTGTATGAGTTTCTTTCGTCTGTTGAACTAAAAAGAAGATATTCTGAAGAATGTCAGTAACCAGACAGTTGACGGTAGCCATTGACTTCCATAGTAGGAAAAAAAGTCAATGGCTACCGTCAACTGTTCGGTTACCAACATTCTTTGAAATATCTTCTTTTGTGTTCAGCAGAAGAAAGAAACTCATACAGGTTTGGAACAACATGAGGGTGAGTAAATGATGACAACATTTTCATTTTTGGGTGAACTATCCCTTTAAGGATTGAAATGAATTTTTTAAGCATTTTTAAATACCACAAAACTTGGAGCAACTTTAACAAATCTAGGCATTTGTGTAGATAAAACTTACTTATAATCAAAATATTATTACACAAAAATTCAACCTACTCGCTCCTGAGTTAGCGGTAAAGTCAGTGAATCATTCAGAACTGTTACTGAGTTCACAACTGACTCCCAGACTGAACCATGAGTCATTTTTCGGTTATGTCTAACTTATATCATTCTTTTTTTCCAACGGTTTGTTCATATTATGCACCCAAAAGTCATTTGGACCCTAAATGTTTCTTTAGGAAACACTGCAGTATGAGTTATGCACCTCAGTTTAATAGCATTAGGGGTTTGTTCAAATAGGCTAATAATGATGTTTTCCTTAGCAAGAATTACAAAAAATGGTCCAAAACTGCTCTTCAACAATGCAGGGTGCAGACAAGTTATACTGAAATTCCCCAGGAAAAAAAAAAACATCCAACCGCTCGACCTTCCCTCAAAAGTTTAGCATCGAAAGTTAAAGACTGAGAGTTTGAGCTCATCTTTTTAAATATTCCTTCCCATGTCATTTTAGCCCTTTTTCTTCAAACCGTTCTTCCTTGACACTTTTCATCTGTCAGCATTTCCCCCAAAACACGGCCCATATCGAGCCTGACAATTTGATTCGGAGTCAAATCAGTCCGTTCGCTCTGACATTTTATTTCCACCTGTCCTATTCTCTCCATTTCGTCATTCTATCAATTCCTTCGGTGCTAATTCTGCCCGGTAGGTCTGGATTATGCGCAGGAAGGCATGCGTGTCAAAGGGAAATTTAGCGAGGGTAAAGACAGCCCAGATAGGAGGATGAATTAAACAGATAACAGCAGGCAGACGGAGTGAGGAAGTCGTGTCAAGCAAAACGCCTCACCAATGTTGGTCATTTTCTGTTCCGTTCTCTCTCTCTCTCCTCCCCCCCTCCTTAAGCATGACAGAAAACTATCTAAATGAATAAAAAAGTGATGAAATGACTTTGGTGCCGTGGACTTTCTGCTCTTTGACTTCCCATCTGGATTAGTGCAGGCTGAATGGAGTCTGTTTCTTTTGTAAGAACCAACACATGAGTCTGTCTGAATGTTTCTCTCTCTTTGACACACACACATTCTGTACTTGATAAGAGCCATCTGAATTTGCATGGCAAATTATGTCCTGTACGACCACTTGAGCTGCCCAGATGGACGGCTTAACACAAAGGAGAGACAAGGTTATGACAAATAGATTATTCAACTGACTATTTACTTTTGCTTGATTCAAACTGATATGACGGCATAGACTGCCGGCCTAATATAAAGTATTTCCTTCTGTTCATTTTTTTTGGATTTCACAGTTTGATTTGTCTGAAATAGACATTTTTACATTGCAAAAGCAGTGCTATTTAACTGAACAAAACCTTACAACCTATTTATGAATGTTAAAAATGAAATGTGTTATTCTGAATCACTAACATCACCAGATGAATTTGCAAAGACAATCCTGAACTTTTCATATTGGTTGGACAAACAGATTTGGAATTTTTTTTTACAAAAAAAAAAAAAAAAAAAAAACACTATTCTTAAATGTTTAGGTGTTTAAAGGATTATGAAAGATGAAAATACAACTTGCATTTTAGGTAATTAAACTAGGTATTGGGGTGTATTTCCCTGCTGAAAAATAGAAACATCTTAAACCAGGCTAGACTTGTTTGCTGGTCTGTGGCTTGGAGACCAGCTAAAGATCAGCTTGGCCAGTTTCAGAGACCACATTAAACTAGCTTAAAGATCAGAAATAAATCTGGGCTGGTTTCATTTTTTCAGCAGGGTTTATTGTGCTTATTTTGTGATTTCTACATTATTTTATTGTGTTAGAAGTATCTAGAGTCAATATAGAAAGAGAAGATGGAGAAAACACAAAAACGTTGTCCCAGGGCCCATGAATTTAAGCGACCACCATGACTACACTGTCAGTAAGCAACTTATTTGATTCTTCCCTGTCTCATGACTCACAAGTATGATAATGTTAGAGTTTAGTATTCATTCGGGAGCCAATTCAAAAACTGTCCATTTCAATAAATCAACTCAAAACTCAATTCAATAGGGCTACTTGTTGGCTTCATCACTCAAAAATGCTCACATATGGCATTTTTCTTGTATTAAAAATTTGTCAAAAACATGTGAAGGTAAATATTGCCATTTAATACTTTGTATTGTTATTATCATCTATAAAAATGCTTTAAAATAATTTGTCCTTGAAAAAAAAAAAAATGTTCAAAAACATGCACTGATTATATTTAACTAAATTTTTACTTTTAAGTTTCAGCATTAAATATTTTTATTACAGCCGTCTGGTTGAAATAATGCTTCCTCTGATCCTATATATATATATATTTAAAAGAAAATGCACAAATCATCTAGATAACAGCTAGAGTTGAGCCTTAATGTCAGCGATATCTGTGTACAAAGCCATACACACAGAAACTCATAAAAGTTGTGAGGTCATTCTCAGTGCAGTCAGTAGGGGGCAGTCATGTCTCACTGTGATACACTGTGTGTGAAGAATGGCTGTAAACACAGCAAGGATAATGTGGCCTTACTTCATTACTGATGACTGAATGCAGTTACTTCAGCACAAGAAACTCTAATTACTGCTAATTGTCATTATTGGAGCCAGACCCATTTAATTCCAGAGGACCTCTCTCCTACTACAGAAGAAACGAAAGAAAATGTTAGACATGGCCAACAATATGACTTTCATACACATGTATGAAGTCACACTTATTCAGACGACTTGATTGACTGCCTGATTGAATTTTTCCATTGACTTTTGTCTTTCAGAGGTGTCTGTGATGAAGGTGTCTGACTGTGCAGTCTTCATCGATCATCTTGCACCTCAGACCTGCCGCAGCCTGCTCAGCTTTGCAGGGTCTCGTACCGCTTTAGCCCTTCTAAAGGTGCATTCACACTAACAACAGTTTAATCACTGGATGTCGGAAAGCTGCTGTGCTGTTGGTTGCAAGTAGGCATTCCCACTAGATTACACTGTCCAACACTACCAGGCGACGAATCACATGAGCTCCACTGTCTTCACTTACATTAGTAGCTGGGAATGTTTTCCAATCACTTTGCCTCTGCAAATGAGTGAACGCCACTTACTTCACTCAGTCCACAGTTTTAAAGTCATTAAACACAATAAGAGCTGTTTTTCCTGACAGGAAGCTCCAAGTACAGCCAATAAACAAGAGCCTTTAACAACCTGGAAGACTCTAATGCCATCTGGCAAAAGGTGCTATGGTCTGATGAGACCAAAACTGACCTTTTTGGATTGCACTCCAAGCAAACACAGCACACCACCCAAAACACACTATACCTACTGTGAAGCATGGTGGTGGCAGCATTATACAGGTGCTGGTCATATAATTAGAATATCATCAAAAAGTTGATTTATTTCACTAATTCCATTCAAAAAGTGAAACTTGTATATTATATTCATTCATTACACACAGACTGATATATTTCAAATGTTTATTTCTTTTAATTTTGATGATTATAACTGACAACTAAGGAAAATCCCAAATTCAATATCTCAGAAAATTAAAATATTACTTAAGACCAATACAAAGAAAGGATTTTTAGAAATCTTGGCTAACTGAAAAGTATGAACATGAAAAGTATGAGCATGTACAGCACTCAATACTTAGCTGGGGCTCCTTTTGCCTGAATTACTGCAGCAATGCGGCGTGGCATGGAGTCGATCAGTCTGTGGCACTGCTCAGGTGTTATAAGAGCCCAGGTTGCTCTGATAGTGGCCTTCAGCTCTTCTGCATTGTTGGGTCTGGCATATCGCATCTTCCTCTTCACAATACCCCATAGATTTTCTATGGGGTTAAGGTCAGGCGAGTTTGCTGGCCAATTAAGAACAGGGATACCATGGTCCTTAAACCAGGTACTGGTAGCTTTGGCACTGTGTGCAGGTGCCAAGTCCTGTTGGAAAATGAAATCTGCATCTCCATAAAGTTGGTCAGCAGCAGGAAGCCTGAAGTGCTCTAAAACTTCCTGGTATACGGCTGCGTTGACCTTGGACCTCAGAAAATACAGTGGACCAACACCAGCAGATGACATGGCACCCTAAACCATCACTGACTGTGGAAACTTTACACTGGACCTCAAGCAACGTGGATTGTGTGCCTCTCCTCTCTTCCTCCAGACTCTGGGACCCTGATTTCCAAAGGAAATGCAAAAATTTACTTTCATCAGAGAACATAACTTTGGACCACTCAGCAGCAGTCCAGTCCTTTTTGTCTTTAGCCCAGGCGAGACGCTTCTGACGCTGTCTGTTGTTCAAGAGTGGCTTGACACAAGGAATGCGACAGCTGAAACCCATGTCTTGCATACGTCTGTGCGTAGTGGTTCTTGAAGCACTGACTCCAGCTGCAGTCCACTCTTTGTGAATCTCCCCCACATTTTTGAATGGGTTTTGTTTCACAATCCTCTCCAGGGTGCGGTTATCCCTATTGCTTGTACACTTTTTTTCTACCACATCTTTTCCTTCCCTTCGCCTCTCTATTAATGTGCTTGGACACAGAGCTCTGTGAACAGCCAGCCTCTTTTGCAATGACCTTTTGTGTCTTGCCCTCCTTGTGCAAGGTGTCAATGGTTGTCTTTTGGACAACTGTCAAGTCAGCAGTCTTCCCCATCATTGTGTAGCCTACAGAACTAGACTGAGAGACCATATTCTAATTTTCTGAGATACTGAATTTGGGATTTTCCTTAGTTGTCAGTTATAATCATCAAAATTAAAAGAAATAAACATTTGAAATATATCAGTCTGTGTGTAATGAATGAATACAATATACAAGTTTCACTTTTTGAATTGAATTAGTAAAAATTAATCAACTTTTTGATGATATTCTAATTATATGACCAGCACCTGTATGTTGTGGGGGTGTTTCTCTTCAGTGGGGACTGGGCAGGATTGAAGGGAAAATGGATACTGCCAAGTACATCCAAATTCCTGAGGAAAACTTGCATCCCTCTGCTAGACAGCTGAAGATGGGCAGGTCATTCACCTTCCAACACGACAATGATCCTAAACATACCGCCAAAGGAACAACGCAATGGCTTAAGGTTAGTAAGGTGAATGTCCTTGAGTGGCCAAGTCAGAGCCCTGACTTAAATCCGACCTTAAATCTTAAATCCAATAGAAAATCTGTGGATGGACTTGAAGAGAGCAGTCCATTGTCACTCACCAGGCAATTTGACTGAACTTGAGCAATTCTGCAAGGAAGAATGGGCATATTCCCCAATCTAGGTGTGCAAAGCTAGTACAGACATATCCAAAAAGATTAATGGCTGTAAGTAAAGCAAAAGGTGGCTCTACGAAGTATTAAATCAGGGGACTGATGACTTTTCCAACCCTGTTATTCTAGTTTTTCAGTTTTTTTTTTTTTTTTTAAATTAATTTTCAGAACTTTTGCCTTTTGCCTTTTTCTTTTTATTCAGGCTGTGTGACAAATAAAGCAACTATTTCAAAGGAATATGATGATTTTCTATAGGCACTGTATATATGTGGTCCTGGTAAACCCTACATTATGGGAACAATAAGGATGGCACACAAGGATGGCTATACCAGAAATATTTGACCTTGTGGGGATATTTTTTGGTCGCCGTGAGGAAAACAGAGTATAAATCATATAGAAAGATGTTTTTTGAAAAGGCAGAAAGTTTTATGTGATGGGTAGGTTTAAGGGTAGGGTTAGAGGATAGAATATACAGTTTATGCAGCATAAAACAATTTGTCTATGGAAAGTCCCCATAAAACATGGAAACCAAATGTGTGAGCATGTGTGTAGAAATATTAACACTTCCAGATTGTTCAACGGCTCCAGCATCAGCCACAGAAATGCTTTATTTTGCAGTTTGATAGATGGGATGCACAGACAGAGAAGACTTTATCTTGGGGAAATCCCTCTCGAGAGAGACTTTGAAAGTTGACAATTCTGACATGTTTACGTGTAAATGCCAGCGTGGGGTTTTCTGACAGCTGCTTCTGTTCCTTCAAAAGCAAAAACACAGTCTGTACTGTGTAAACCTCACAGGAACTTAATTCAGCTGTTTTTTTTGTTTTTCGTTTTTGTCACCACAGCAAAAAAAAAAAAAAAAATGTAGAGAAAAAGGCCAAAAAAGACCATCTGTTCGCAACCAACCATATTCTGATATGACTAGCAAACCCAGCTAAAATCAGTGTTTTGCAATGGTAGCTGGTTTGTTGCTGGTTCAAGATGGTCTACTAGTTGCTAACCCAGTTAGTTGACCACCTAAACTGTTCCCAAATTCATTTTATGTTGATTTTAGCTGGATTTTCCAGGATGGGTAGATTCAAATTATGTCACCTCTGAAGTGCCAGATGATTATTCATGATCTGATAATTTCCCTGACCACACATCAGAGTTCAGACCCCATGAGAGCTGGGACATTCTTGTTCTCCAGCAATGGGGATTGACTCTTTTTTTTTTTTTTTTTCAGATATAACAGAACTCATTTCAGAGTGAGGCAGCGGTAATGAGACGCCCTTTTGATGTGGAAATCCTGCTGGCATGGGGAAGACGCTGATACCGTCTCCGCTGTCATCCTCAGGTGCAGCGGCTCTCCCTATTGGACACCGGCAGTTTATCTCTTAGTCGCCACACGAGGCTTCTTGAAAGGATGGAGACAGCAATTACGCAGACTTGTGACCCAATTAAAATGATTCAAAAGAATACAGAGCCACTCCAGTCAGCAAAACAAAGAGTCTTTTTAGTTTGAGTTTACACCTCATGTAATGGCCTCTCATCGCTCAAAGAATTAACGGCTGCTTTTGACACACCTTGGAGACACTTAGTAACATAAAACGAATCAGTAAGCAGGAAATGGAGCTAGAAAGTTATGCTAGTCAAAAAGTCCTAAAGGAATATGTACAAGATTCCAGAATTTGAATCATAATATGCAACCAATACTATACTACCAATACTACTAATCCTCTAAGAATTCAATAAGATAATAATGAAAAAAAAATCTAGATATCTTATATCTAAATATACCTGATACTGTATAATATCTTTAATCTACTAGTCTTGCTTTAGGACAGTTAAAGGAGCTATAAGAGTTTTAAAATCTTGAGATACACCCAGAAATGGGCAGTTTCTCCTATTGGGAAACTTACAGTCCTATTGGGAGCTACAAAAGTTGTTCTAAAGTTTGGGGTCAGTAAGATTTTTTTAATGCTTTTGAAACATTAAATGCTCAGCAAGGCTATATTTATTTGATCAAAAAATGCATTTTAAAAAAGTAATATTGTGAAATATTATTACAATTTAAAATACCTGTTTTCTATTTTAATATATTTTAAAATTATTAAAAATTTATTCCTGTAATGTCAAAGCTAAATTTTCAGCAGAAATATTTCAGTCTTCAGTGCCACATGATCCTTCAGAAATCATTCTAATATGCTGATTTGCTGCTCAAGAAACATTTCTTATTATCATCAATGTTAAAAACAGTTGTGCTGCTTAATATATTTGTGAAAAATGTGATACTTTTTTTCTGGATTTTTAGAACAGCATTTATTTGAAATTAAAATCTTTTGTAACATTTTAAAAGTCTTTACTCTCACTTTTGACCTATTTAATGTGTCCTTGCTGAATAAATTATTAATTCCTTTAAAAAAAATAAATAAATAAAAAGTAAAAGTACATTGTAGAAAATTTCAAGGATTATTCCAGCCTGCAAAGCTGTTCTAAAATAAAAAGAGTATGCCATATTTTATATTGCACAGCTATCACATAATCTCAAGCAGAAGTACTTAATACATCTTCAGCATCTTAAATTTAAACCAGCAGCACTTATGATTTAAGTACGATCAGTAATAAAACATGTGATACGGATATTAACTTAAGCCCTGAGTTAATATCCACAACATTTAATTCACTGTGTCCTAAGTAATTGGATTGCATGTACACCGTCTTGCACTCAATAGGTTGAGCATCTATTAATCAAAGCATAATTGCGCACATTTCCCAGATAAATGGCGCTGCTTCACGTCCAGTCATGTACAAATGAGTCAATCCGGGCATATTCATTTCTTATCTAGCTGAACTCATTCGAGTCGCATAATGGCGATAAATAATAGAGGTAGGAGTTTATGAAATGGGATATTCTGAGAAGGAAGAAGAGCCTTTTAAAGCTGTGCAGAAGGGATCTCTGAGGAACTGTGATCATGTCCCTGCTAAATGACTCCAATAGCAGGTAGAATGAGGCCAGGAAATGCGACTCTATTTCTTACTGACTTCCACTGAAATTGAATAGCTTCAGCATGCTTAACTATGGACATAAACTGCAACTAGCTGTAAATACCCATGTAATTGGAGCTGTACGTGGCTGTGTTAATATTTAATGAGTGCTTATATGGGCTGTATATTAGTGTCGATGAGCAGCTCAGATTTTTCAGGACTAAACAGAGAATTTGTTGTGAGACTTGCTCCTTTCAGCTCTGACAAAAGACACTGTAAATGTAAACAGTACGGGAGTAATTATTTCCTTTTACAATGATTCAATTCGAATCTTTACAGAAAAAAAAAATCATAAATGTGGTCACATTTGGTTCAATATAATTGGGACAATTTACTATTTTCAAAAAAAATTGTTGAAGACTAAGACAAATTGAAGTTGAAGACAAATAACATGGATTTTAGGTTAAAATACATATGAATGTACAAAGGAAAATTTATTTTTAAAAGAAAAAATATGCTGCAATAACATGAATTATCAGGTTTTGTACAAACTTATGGAGTTTATTTCGAAAGTAAATACTAAGAAACTCTGAAATATTAATATCATTATATATATATATATATATATATATATATATTTTATTTAAAAAAAACAAAGACATAAAAAACACCTTGACAAAGGCTACTAGCCGAAACGTTAGTGAATAAACAAGCCTATATGCTTCAGTGAGTGTGCAGTTGTTTCCCTTTAACTAAAAAACAAAGATACGACATCCAGAGTATGAAAGTTAGTAAAACTAGATCTCTTTTATCAAATCCAAAAGGTTTTAATTATATTTTGCTACATATAAAGGTATTTTAAAGGTTTTGAAGTGTCAAAAGGTCATTCGGTTTAACCGTCCAAAGGCCAATACAGCCATTTCATTTGTGATAAAAATATCTACAAATGTAATAAATGTATATATTTTTTATTCTGGCATGATTTTATAACATCATATATCAACATAGTGCAATATGGTATTAAAATTATGTGTAGAAGTCGTTGCTTTGTTATGAGAAAGAATGTCCAGAAAAATGAATTTCATTGATGTCATTCAGAGTAACCAATATAAAGGGACCAATTTGGATCAAGTTATGCGGTCAATATCATGTGACAGGATGTGACATCATTCAGACACCTGCAAAGGACCACATGGTCGTAAAGCAAAGTAACTAACTCTCTCTTAACTATTTGAAAAATTCATGTTTTCACTGAAATATCAGGTCATTCATTACAACCGCTATAAAACATGGAAAATGTTGTAATATTTTAAAAACTAAAAGTAAAATGTTTGATTGTCCTTTTGCTAGCTAGCTAGATATCAGCCTGTTTGCACTGATTGAAAATATCATCATTCGGCATATTCAAAGGTGTCATTCGGTAAAACCGAAATTTTGGTTAAACCGAATGACTTTTTTGGTGACAAATTTTGTCCATCTTGTAAAAAATGACAAAAGCAGTGTTAATTGATTATAAAAACCACATAATCTCATTGTTAACACTTAATAAAACTTCAAAATTAATTATATCTCCATTATGTTTTTTTAAACTTTATTTCTTATTCGTCAATGACCCATATATGTACATATATATTGAAAAATATTAATATGAATATTTCAGAGTGTATGTTATATTGGAATGCAAATTTGATATTTATATAATATTAATAATTCATAAGCTCTATTCGGACTTAATTGTTTCTCATGTGGACGTCTGTAAAAATAAATTTGCATGGCATCTCAGTGATAAAACTATAAATAAATAAATAAATAAATATAAATAAATTCATATTTAATGTAGTAATAATAGCCCATTTATTATTTATTTAAATATATATATATATATATATATATATATATACACATATATACACATATATATATATATATATATATATATATATATATATATATAATGTGTTGATACAGCTACAGTCTGCATGCCTTTCATGGAAATCAACCTCTGAATGGCTTACTTAAAGTTCGAGAAAGCATTTTAACATCCTAAAAAATGGCACACTTCACATTTATATCTGCCTCTGGCTCTCAGCATTAGGATGGAGCTGGTATATGTGCCTCACACACTCTCTCTCTCAGCTGATGACTCACCAAAACTGCTGCCACTTCTCCTCTTCAAAGACATCCTCTGGGATCGGATCGATCAGCACCAGGTCAGACACTTCCCTGAAGAGACAGAGAGACAGAGTGAAAAGACCACACAGAAGATGCTCCAAGAGCTCAGATGAGACCTCACACACACCGAGTGAGCTCATCCTGTAACCAGGGAGAAATGAACAGTGTCTATCGAGTGAGATGAATGGGCTCAGAGCCGCAGAAGGGACAATATTTTCAGTCCTTGGGCGCTACAGGGCTGACACAGCTGAATTATATATGGGTCTTAAAGCCGCACATCAGAGCAGATGAAATGTTAAATCTGTCAGATGGAGGGTTGGATGAGTGCGTGCCGAAAGGTCGGTCCCATTCTGCCCTAATGGATCTTTTGCTCATGGTAGGTATAAATGCCTGGAAGAAAAACCTGTTAGGCCTATACAACACTATACTGAACATGCAATTCTGTGGTGGTATCAAACTTCCTGACATGTTCAGATATAACTGACTGATTGTTTCCATACAGAACGAGGTGACTTACGTGTCATGGATGTGGCTGTAGAACCTGCCATTGAGTGTGCCCAGCTCAGAGCCAATCAGAATGAAGGGTGTGGCTATATCTGCAGCCTTGACCAATCGATGAAGGTCATCCACCATCCTGAAGGATAAAAGCGGAGAGATACAGGTCAGGAATGAGTGCAGGTTTGTGCGAGTGAAGTCTAGACATGACTCATCTGACAGTTCATTAATCACCAGGACACACATGTCCGTTCACCTCCAGACAGGACGCCCACTGTCCCAGACTCCTGCTCAAATTTTAAGGCGGTCAGTGATGTTATGTGAAGGACAAACTGACCTCAAACCAGAGGTTGACATACTAAACTAATAAGCGCTGTGTACCATGAGACTCTAATGGGTTTTATTTCTGACATCCTCATTAACTAAAAGGTCATGAAGATTCAGTGAGCGCTGAGTGACTTACTGACTTATGTCTTTGAGATCTGCAGGGCGCAAGAAATTGGTCAAGAAAAACTAGAGACTGACCGACATTGCTTTTTCAGACTGCTATCAGTACAGATTCCTTCTCTGTTTAATTTTCTGATAAACAATATAAAGATCTAATATTTAATATTTGTTTTATTCCTGTTTTTGGAATAATGATAATACTAATAATAACAATTATTATTATTATTATTAGTATTATTATTATTATTATTATTATTAATTCTAATGATAGCAATTATAATTATAATAACATTTATTTATTTATTTATTTATTAGTTATAATAATAATAACAATTTTTGGAATAATGATAATAGTAATAATAATTATTATGATTATTATTATTATTATTACTATTATTATTATTATTATTATTATTATTAATAATAATTATAATTGCTATCATTAGAATTAAAACAATATTTATTTATTTATTTATTTATTTATTAGTTGTTATTATTATTATTATAATTATAATAATTTTTGGAATAATGATAATAGCAATAATAATTAATAATAATAATAATAATAATATTACAACAACAACAACAATTTTGGGAATAAGGATAATAGTAAAAAATAATTACTATGATGATGATGATTATTATTATTATTAAAAACAATTATAATAATAATAATAATAATTATTATTATTATTATTATTGTTGTTGTTGTTATTTATTCTAATTATGGCAATTATAAGAACAATTAGTATTTATTTAGTTATAATAATAATAATGATAATAATAACTAATAACAATTATTATAATTATTTACTTATTATAACTATTATAAGAATAACACCAGCAATTACCACTTATTTATTTATTAGTTGTTGTTGTTATTATTATTATTATTATTATTGCTGTTTTTTATGCCGTGTTATTTATGCAAACATTGTTTTTCAATCAAGTGATCACAAATTTATTTTCATGTTTGTTTTGGACTACGTCTAATAATTAAGTACGTCTAAGTAATTAAGTATTTCTGGTGTTAAGTTCAAATTCAGTTGAAAATTGTTATTCATTATAAAAATATTTAGTATGGTAGTATGCAGAGTCAATAAGTCTAAGAACAAAACAACATGTCCTTCTCAAAAAAAGGAAACTTAGTATTTACTGTTGACTTTCCTTTAACAGCAAATCAAATCCAAATGAAAAGTTTTCAATAAAGAACAAAAGGGACGATCATCAAAATATTTTCGCTCCCAGCTTATTGAACTTTAGTTAAATTAATATCTTGCCTTGAAGCTTGTTGTCCGCCTGCTTTTAGAGGCCAGACGGAAGAGAAAAAAAGACCACTGATAACCAACTACCCTGTCCTCTCTCTACACATCACTTATTGCACGAAGAAATGCAACATGTTACAATGTCAACAGCAACAAGATAAGAGTGACTCCACATGTAGGATGAAAAAACCTGAAGGCAGGACATCTTGTTGCCAGAGGACAAGGACAAAGACATCTCTCTCCTACAGCGTTGATTGAAAAGTAGAGCGGGACATTGTCAAGGACATAAGACTGCAGAAACTGTTAATGTGTATCAGGGCTGTTTCTTTGTTTTCAGATTTACTACACAATATAACCATACAATGTGTATGTACTGTGGGCAAGTACACTACAGTACAATTTTTTTTTTTTTAAGAAATATGTACTTTTGATCTATTTAATGCATCATTGCTGAATAAAAGTGACAGTAAAGACATCTAAAATGTTACAAAAGTTTTATACTTCAAATAAATGCTGTTCTTTTCAATTTTCTATTCAGTACAACTGCTTTTAACATTGATAATAATAAAAAATTATTTTTGAGCAGCAAATCTGCATATTAAAATGATTTCTGAAGGATCATGTGACACTGAAGACTGGAGTAATGATGCTGAAAATTCAGCTTTGACATCACAGGAATAAATTACATTTTAAAATGTATTAAAATAGAAAACAGTTATTTTAAATTGTAATAATATTTCACAATATTTTACTGTATTTTTGATCAAATAAACGAGAACATTAAAAAATAAATATTTCTGTTCCCAAACATTTGAACTGTAGTGTATATATAATTAGAAAAGTATAAGACTCATATAAGTATAAGTATAAGTGTCAATATTTGACCACTCTTACAAAATAAAAATTTTATAGTGATGCCAATTTCATGAATTGTGTCTGGAGGTCAACTCATTTATGAACCATGGTGGAGGAACACAATTTCCCGGAATGCTATAATTCATCTTATCAAATTTCAATGCCAATGAAGTTATTTGGAAAAAATGCAAAGGACATTTTTTTGGTGCTGTTACACCTTTAACTTCAGACTAAGACACTTTCATACCTTCCAGTGGTTGATAATCCCCACACTTTCTCTGTGCCTGTAGTTTCATTCTGCAGGGTTCTTCGGCTAAAACCCAGACCGACTCTGTCATAGGTGCACACCTGAGAAAAAACAGATCATAGATCATCAAGTGTCATGAAAATGAGAGCAGAAGAAACCAATTGATACAACTGATAAATTCTTTAGGAAACTTAATCTACAAATAAAGTGTGCATTAAAATCACTGCAAAATTTACAGTCACATAATTTTCAAAGTCATCAGTTCATCTTTATCATCAATCATCGCAAATGTTTGTAATGCAGTCAGTGTAAGGCAGGCCATCGGCAGGAATCTCCAGCACTCCACATCAGTATTTTTGTGATGATTAATCAAGGTCTGACAGCTTGTCACAGAAAAGCTTCACTACCTCACTGCCTTACCTTACTAGAGTAATACAGGAGCACATGCATTGAAAGCTGAAATCATGTAACTTTGCTGGAGATGAAGAAAAATCAATAATGTCTTTATGGCCTTTATTGTCTCTTTGGACTCAAATCAATGAAAACTCTGGTGCTGCCTTGTTTATTTAATGTTGTACATGACAGCAGTGAAAGGCTTTCTCTTATCATCTCGTTAATGAAAGAGATTGCATTATATCATTCTAAACAGAATATATGTGTTTTTTGTTTTGGAAAAGCATACATAAAACTTCCCTACTACCTAACAGATATCACTGAAATAGGAGTTGTGAGCTTGTGAATTATGCAGTATGTGACGAGAACAAGACAATAAAGTCATAGTCAACACAGCAAGCATTGATCAGTTGTGCTTGTCCTTGTTAACAGCAAGAAGAAACTAACATACAGTATATATGTCATTCAATTCTCATATAAATTACTCAATTATTGAATCAGTGAAATCGATTGGTAAATCATACACAAGAGTCATTGGGTCTCATTCACATAAGAATTTTAAAACTGTATGAATATTCTCACAAACAAAACATGATACACCAATAACTTTTGTACTAAAATTTATTCTAAGTATATGAAAAAAGCACACACATACTGTACTCAAAAAATTACATACTCTGGGTGGACATATGTAAGGAATTAATTGACGACGGGCCGTTGAATTCTTAGAAAATAATGCACAACCCGAAGAGGTAATGCGGCCACGACGTGAAGCAGTCCGTTACACCTCTGGTCCGTTAAACCTCTTGTGTGCATTATTTTCTAAGAATTCAATGGCCCGGAGTCAATTATTCCACCTATACTACGGTTACCACACCTCAAGACGCTGTTCCGATGTTGTATTTCAAGTCATTTGTCAGGTTTTTGTCCTTAGCTGTGTGGGACTAATTTCTTACGCATCTCATCCCAAGCCTCCATTGCTAATTCCAAAAAGTAATTTCAGAACTAGTAACGAATGCTTGAGCCTTGAGAAAGAGAGAGAATAAGCATATGTGAACCTACCTGAGTCTGTGCGTCTCTCACGGCAGCAGTGTCTCTACTAATAGCGAAACTATAAGTTTATCTCAAGAACCGCACAGTTATTACCTCGCTGGTGAGTCATGTATCTTAAGTTGCTAAACTATTTTCCTCTGATTAATTCGTCAGAGCAGCGCTGACAAAATGTTTCTGTGCGAGTGTGTGTCCGTACTATACAGTATGTGTGTACGTTTGAAAGAGAGAGAGAGAGTGCGAGAGAGTATGAGCTTTCAGGACACAATAAAGCATATTTTGTGACAAAAATCATGACAATAATTTGTCGTTTTCATCCTATTGTTTACTATATTTATTTGCTTGGTCGGCGTGGGTTTTGTTTCTTTTGCGGTTGTTGGCTGTAGGACCTATTGAAATAACTGAAATCATTTGGCGAAGTGATATGGAACTGTAATGCGGTCAAGACCTGCCTAAAGTATAGCCATGCGTTTCCCTGAAAATAACTGCACACCTTGGAACGTTGGTCAACCAATCAGATTCGAGCATTCAACAGCCCTGTAGTATAAAATTGTGTTAACCCTCTAGTGTTGTTCGGTCATTTTAGGCAGAAAAAAAAAAACGAAAATATACATTTATACGTTTTCAAACGTCCAGTACTCATGCTGGAAGTTTGTTTAAACTGACCTTTGTTGATAATGAAAGACTCTCTTGGACATGGTACCAAATATCTGAAGACATTCCTGCTGGAGCATCAAGAACAACTGAAACACAAATGAAACATCACTTTCACTGTGCACAAATGACAATAAAAAAGATCAGATTTTTCATTTTTGAATGAACTTTTAATTTAACCTACTAACTGGTCTTCCATATCCTTTGCACAACATATGGATCTGTTGGCCAAGGCCGATATCAATCAGCTGAGCACCTGCAAGTAGAAAGAAATATTAAAACTTAAGTTGCCAAACTGCACATGATCCTAAAGTCTTCCTGAAGAGATGATGAGGTCTCACCTGTGGGTGACAGCACCTGTCCCTCTCTCTGCAGTGAGGCGTAGTTCAGGAAAGCTGGAGTGAAGATGATGAAGAGCAGAACCTTCATCCAGAAGGATACAACAGCCCAGCAACTCCTCTGAGAGACAGTCACATGAGGAACAGCAGAGTCCTCGGATGTCTGTGGGTGGGAAGATTACATGACACAAAGTGGTGACAACATTGTCCAGGGACAGGGTATACTCCAATGCACTTTTAATGCAGTTTTTAGGCCTGATACACCAATAAATTGACCATTTTGAGATTTTCTGCATCACCTGATAACCCTTCTATCAGTTTCAAAATCTAACAGCCATGGCAACATTCATTTTCGTTTAATTTTTGCAAATATGCAACCACAGTTTCTAATTATTACATCTTAATTTCTTTATTATTATTATTCATTATTATTTATTACTTATTATGTATGTTTATTATTATTATTGTTAAGAATAAAATATATGAAAGTCATACAAAGCAGTGTATTTACAAGAAAAAAAGGTTACAAATACTAATACCATGATTCTTTGATTTACACCATTGCGATAGTATTCAAAGGGTACTTCAAAATATACCATGGTAATACCAAAGTACAGAAACATCGCGTTACCATGGCACCATGTCCAAAAAAAACCTTTGGTACTACAGTAAAAACACATCAGCCCATGAGTTAAAGGGTTCACTGTGTTTCATCACCTTCTTTTTATCAGGTTTGACACTGTCCCCATCTTCTCGTCCGTTTGTCTTTCTGCGCAACATCTTCTGATAGTTTTTCACTCACATGAAAGATAACATATTACATTTGTATGAATGGAGCGTCAAATACAGCATGGAGACACTTCCGCATTGACGGGGACCCATGAGGAGCCAAACGCGTTTCGTTAAAGCTTATCCGCGATGAGAGCGTTTCAGTATTCATTTCAATATACCATGTATGTATAAGTACTATGTAAGTACTAAACTACTATATGACCGTATGTTTTGTGTATAATCATATTATTATACACTGAGCGTTTTGATTGTTTATTTAGGCCTATTAAATTGTGAAAATGTAGAAATAAAACAATAATTAAAAACCGGTTAGCTTATTATTAGACACTTAAAAATGAAAGTCACTTTCATTATGGAAGAGAGGAAGTCATTTATTTTTATGTTTATTTTATTTTTAACTACATTTACATTTATTAATTTAGCAGACGCTTGATTCACAAATGAGGAACGTCAAAAGCAATCATTATTGAATATTCAAATATTCATACAATAAAATATTTGTAGTAGGCCACATAATGCAGTTTCAAGTATAAACTAGATTAATAAACAAGCCAAGCCAGAGCAGAAGTAATATAATACAGTAAAATATATATATATATATATATATATATATATATTTTTTTTTTTTTTTTTTTTTAATTTATTTTTTTTTTTTAATATACAGTATATATATAAACAAATAAATGCATGTATAATATTGAAACTGATGTCCATGTTTTCTACAACTCTGTTTATAACTGACACTCATCTACACAGAACAGATTCCAGACAAATAGTAGAATTTCAAATTTTCATATCATTAAAGTTTGAGACATACTGTAGGGGAAAACACAGACGTACAGTACTACATAATATGAAATTACAGCTTGATTGGAAATAACACACAATAAAAATATGAACTATAAAACAATAAAATCTACACTCAAAAGGAGAAAAGTAGCAAATATAAAAGATGAAAGCATTGTAAAGTCAGTTTTAATGTGACCTTCATTACAAATGGATGCCTTTTTATCCTTCTAAAGGCTGAGATGAATGCAAAGGTTCTGTGCTGCACCACTTTAATACTAAAAGTCTTGCAATGAAACATCTGTCCTGTAAGAGGTGCTGTGTGACATTATCTGACTGTCAGTTCATTTATTTACACAATAACCATCTTAAACCACATTTTATGTCACACTAGCAGAAGGACACACAAGATCAGTTGAGAGATGTCGAGGCAGAGCTGCTCTATAAGAGAATATTTAGTGTGGCAGCAGAAATAAAGGTCATTATAAAGGTCACTTCCAGCACTGCAAGGTTATACATGAGTGTGAGTGAATTTAACATACGCCACAGGATACTGACCCTTTTCAAGTCTTGTATAGGTCCAGTTCAGAGTTTAATTATGTATACAGTGCTGCTAGTAATTCTAAGGGCAATGCTTCTGTCGCAGATGTAATGTATGTAAATTATGATTTTATGCATCCTTGCTCTTACGTCAGAGTCCAGCATCCATATTGAACAGACTCTGAAGCCTGTGAGCAACCTCATTTTGTGTCAGTTTGTTTCCTTCTTAGATGAGGTAGGCCATGTTAAACTGAACAAATGTAGATGTTCAAGGCTCTTCTCTGCAGGAACCCTGAGGAAAATAAAACAACGACGACATCAAGTGCCAGGAAATGTAAGACTTCACGCTGTGCCTCAGACAGCAGGTGTACTGTCATGTGATCGCAAGCGTGGCTCTCTGACTGTCATTCACAGCAATCACTGAACGATACCACCGCCAAACACCGCAGAAGGACGTTTGTTTTTTTCACAGAGTGTCAATCATCACGATCTGTTCAAACATGTCTTTGCAACCTGTCAAATCGACAGTAATGCCTGAAGTATCGTGCCCGTGAGGGAGCATGATGTGATTTTAAAGGCAATAATGAGTCATTCTATTATTTAGGGAACATTTCACATCAGCAAAAAAGTGTAAAAACAATATGTTTTCTTAATAAAACAACTATTGGTTTCAGTTTATATATTTTATCAGTGTAACTTATCTGCTAGTTGCCAAGCTTAATCATCAAATACCATTTTGATATTACAAATAAACTCCCTGGTAAGTTTGTCATGTTACAGACAAACTGTATGCCACTATACACACATATACTGTAAGTGACTCAAATATTCAATGTCTGTTATATGCACAATCATTATTTTAAAAGTCTTCTGAGAATTTTATTTTTTGCAGATACAGTATTAAAATTGAGGTTAAACCGCTGGAGTCACATGAACTACTTTAATGATGTCTTTACTACCTTTCTAGGGCTTGAAAGTGGTAGTTAAGTAGGCTGTCAATGGAGGAACAGAAAGCTCTCAGATTTAATCAAAAATATCTTAATTTTTGTTCCAAAGATGAATGAAGGTCTTATGGGTGTGGAACGACATGAGGGTGAGTAATTAATGACAGAAATGTCATTTTTGGGTGAACTAACCCAAAGATTATTTAGTTTTAAGAGATGTTATGCAAAACTCTAGTACATGTGGATGTAAATGCCCTGAAAGAATAACAGAAGCAGCATTCTAGATATTTAAAATGTAAAAAAAAAAATCATTCAAAACATAGTTGACCATGAGAGTAGCATACTGTAGTTGACGCATGTAACAGTTGACTGGACACTTTGTTACAATGACACCGAAGCTATTTACATGTGAAGATCTCTTATGTTCCCACTTGCAAATAAACAATATATAGTTAATTATTAAAAAAAAAAAAAGAAAGAAATATCCCTTAAAGGGTTCATTTACTCACCCTGACCCTCATGTCGTTCCAACCCGTAAGACTTTCATTCATCTTCGAAACACAAATAAAATATTTTTTATGAAATCTGAGAGATTTCTGTCCCTCCATTGAAAGTCCACGCAACTACAAATTTGTCGCTTCAAAAGTTTCACAAAGAGATCGTAAAACTAATCCATATGAATTGAGCGGTTTAGTCCAAATTTGACTCTGACTCTGAAGAGACTCGACCGCTTTATATGATGAACAGATTGAATTTAGGCTTTTATTCACATATAAACATTGATCAGTGAACATACAGAAGCTCAACCGAACCTGCTTGATGCGCGAGAACAAACCTCATTGGCTCTTGGAGAAGCTCAAACGTGCTGCGTAACACACGAGAATGAACCTCATTGGTTCTTGCATGTCAAGCAAACATGCTTGAGCTTCCGTTTACCATATCTGATGTGTGTGTTGATGAATGTTTTTTATGTGAATAAAAGCCTAAATTCAATCTGTTCATCATATAAAGCATCTGTGTTTCTTTGGACAATTTGGACTAAACCGCTCAATTCATATGGATTAGTTTGACAATCTCTTTATGAACTTTTTGAAGCGTCAAAGTAGTAGTTGCGTGGACTGTCAAAAGAGGGACAGAAATCTCTCAGATTTCATTAAAATATGATATCTTCATTTGTGGACATATAGGGTTAAATTATGAAAAAAATAATAATCTGACAAATAATTCATTATCATCAGAGGATCGCATGGGTTCATAACTATTTTATTCAAGAGTTGGCTCTACAGGTTGACAGGTAACTTGGTTGGCAGTTAATTGAATGCATGTGTGTGAATCCCAAGCTATGTAATAGGGAGGATTGGGGAAAGACCTGGCAACCTACCCCAGAAAAATCATTGCCATAAAAATTCATGGACAGTCTCTTACACATGGCAAGAGGTGGCCATATAATCACCAAAAGTCAGATACGACTGAAATGGTAATACATAGATTCAAAATATCTGTCACAGAGCAAAATTACATCACATGATGCTGGTCAAATAGTTTTGGGATGAACCATTTTTTTAGTTTTCAGGGGGGTGTTTGGTTAGTAACATAGTTGGCAAAATTTTGGTGGACATAAAAAAATGAAAACATTTTCTTATTTGAAACAAAATAAATTTAAACTCAATCTATTTTTCTAAGGTATTTAAATTACAATAAATGTAATATATGTAATCTTGACTTTAACATTTTTTATTCATTATTTTGCTCTCAAGACCCACTCACTTAAAAAAATGGACATTCCAAAAACTGTAAGGGACATAAAGGCAATTTCAAGCTAACTCCATGTTTTCTATAACACTGTTTGTAATTAACATTCATTTACAAATGTAAATAGCTGAATTTAAATTTTGTAGCATATCATTAAAGTTTGAGACAGACATACAGTACTGCATAATATTTTCACACATTTTCCATAATTCTGATAATGACACACTCTAAAAATATGAACTATAAAACAATAAAATCTACATACAAAAGGAGAAAAGTAGTAAGAAAGAGATCTAGTGAGCGAGTTTATTACCTGCATTCAGATTTAGCATTTTCCTTCAGATCAGTCCTATGTTCATAATAAAACATCTGTTTAAATGACCGATGTATTATCTTGTCTTTTTAACAGTTAAGGGGTTTTCCCATTACTGACAGCGCTAGTCAAAGATTTTGTCAGTTGCGTCTTGTTCCGTGTTCACAACAATTCAGTCTTTTCAATGTAAAAGTCTTCGCTACTGACTGACACACTCATAAAGACGGTCTTTGCCGCCATCTAATGGCATAATAATGTAACTACTGTTGCTGTTCACGGTCAGGGACTATTTTTTCCAGCAGAAGGAAGGCTTTTAGTGAAACTTTACTTCATGAAAGTTGCATTGATAACGTTACATATTTTTGGCTTTAATATTTGTATTGTGTGGTAACCGTTTTATAAAAGCAATAAGTTACTCGAGGCTAGTGCTGTATCGTGAATAAGTCACGGCTGAAGTATTCACGATACAGCACAGCCTCTCGTACCTTATTGCTTACTTATTTTACTTTTTATTAAATTTTTTTATATAATATAAAGCTATATTGATGATTTTATTGTGCGTTTTGCTTTAAATGCTTTAAATTTGATATTTTTTAAATACAACATTTCTTTAAAATATATTTATTTTATTTTATTTCTTTAATTTAACAATGCAGAAGGGATTTTTATGATAGCACCTGGATTGTGCGGTTATGTGTCACGTAAACTATGATCATATCAGATTTAAAGTTTATCCAGATTAACATCTACACGTATGCATGTGGCAGATGCTTTTGCCAGTTCAACGTATATATTTTTATCATGATTTGTGTTAGGAATCAAGGCCTTGACCTTGGCATTGAGGGCCACTGCTACTAGGAGAAACAATCTTTTACCTGCAGGATGCTTTCAGAACTTAAACCGAAGCTGTGGAAAAACTCACAGTAAATGGATAAAGGAGGTCCGATACTGTAGCCCTGCATTAGATTCATTGCAGTAATTAAATGAAAGCAGGCAGATATGGATGATAAATGGCAGTTATTGACGGGACTGTCAGGTAGCGTGGGTGTCAGATATTTTTAAACAGCGGCATTGAGGCCTGGAGGGTTGCCTTTCCAGAGGCTGTCATGAGCTCAATCTCCTGCAGCTGTTTCTGTCTGGCCTAATTAAACTCTGGGACGACTGATCTCATTAAAATCAAACCGTACAGAAGACAGAACAGAATCTGACCATTAATATCCAGAGGCTCAAGCCATTATGTAATCAGCTGGAAAATGTTATTGTTTGTATTGTGGAAGTATATCTAGAGAACTGTGTAGAACTCTAATTAATGTAATCAGCGTTTGCCACGTTGTCGGCACAGACAGATAAAGGCTATATACGTAATCATCATTTTACCAGCATAAAATCTGAACATGAATGGAATAATGTATAACTGATGTATTATTTTTCACAAAATTGTACATTATTTATATTTGTCCTGTGCATTTTTACCCATTTTTCCCGAATCACAATACTTTTCCTAATTTGCATTTTCAATGGTTTTTCTGGAAAGATGTTTTCACAGAAAATCTCTTATAGGTTTCTGTTACCACCTGAGATTTGTTAATACATTAATTCCAGAAGCAGTAAATCGATTGAAATCACATCACGTCTGTCTGCAATTAAGGAAGAGGCTGTTTATGAACACAATTTCAGTGAGTAATCATCACTGATTTCAAATAATTAGCCAAGAAAATAGGAACATGTAGGAGGGTTGCAATAAAAGAGACATTTTCATCAACCTTTCTGTGCCATTAAAGGAATAGTTAAAGGGGACCCATTATGCACCTTTTACAAGATGTAATATAGGTCTCTGGTGTCCCCAGAATGTGTCTGTGAAGTTTCCGCTCAAAATATCCCACAGATCATTTATTAAAGCTTGTCAAATTTGCCCCTGTTTGGATGTGAGCAAAAACACGCCGTTTTTGCGTGTGTCCCTTTAAATACAAATGAGCTGCTGCTCCCGGCTCCCTTTCTAGAGAAGGGCGGAGCTTTAACAGCTCGCGCTTCGGATGCTCAACAACAACAAAGCTGGAGTCGAGACTCTTACGCAGCCAAAATGACGATTGTCAGTAATATTGTTCAGCCTTACATTGTTCAAACCGGAGTCGGACACTGATGGTGACACTCAGGAAGAAGTTACAACTTTTTAGAATGCATCTGGACGTTCCTGAATGGTTAGTGGATTCAACTCATCGAGTAGCATGTGCCGTCATGTTAATTTTTTGTGCAAATCCAATGTTGAATTGACCCTCGTGAAATCATAATCAAGCACCCCTTTAAGATAACAAAGATTTCAAATCTGCCATTCACAGTCTTCTAAAGTCATAGCTTTGTGTAAGTATCTTTGAGTGAACTATTAGCTATACTGCTTTCTATTAGATTTAACCTTAAGATATTAGCAAAAATTGTGCTGGATAATAAATTTCTCCTCACCTCAAAGAGTTCAGAGTGTGTGACGCAAAATAAAACAGAGAAGCAGCTGTCAGACGACCTGTCAATCATCCCAAAGCCAACAACTCTGTCTACAGAAATCTTACTGTTTCTCTGAGGAAGACGATGCATTTTTAATGAACCATTTAAAGGGCATAACTCTGGCAGACTAGACACCATGTGGGAATGAAGAGTCGGTCTGCATACTGACGCAGCAGTAATATTTATATAGCCTACATATTTGCAATACTCATAAATAAGACATTTTAGAATATGTAGGTCTTGACTCACGTTGAGTTGAATTTGCATTAGCATGAGCTTACAAGTAAATATCATACTTTTTTTACAATCCAAGCAAAAACACTGACTTCTTCATACCCAGATACCAATAGGTGAAACATGGTACTGCACTTTATTTTCCCATTGCTATAAGGAAATATTGAAAAGAGAGTTCTGAGTATCTGTGCTTTCCACCGTTAGCATCTCTGTGTGCAGAAACATATAATGTGATTTATTTTAGTGAATCGGTTTGTTTGAACATTTCAGAAAGCTTTCACCTGAGGAAAGTGTGATTCATTTTAGTGAATCGGCTCCTTCAGACTGTTCAAAAAGCGATTTACCTGTGGGAAGTGTGATTCGTTTTAGTGAATCGGCTCCTTCAGACTGTTCAAAAGAAAAGCGATTCACCTGAGGGAAGTGTGATTCATTTGAGTGAATCTGTTCCTTTAGACTGTGGCCCTGTCCCAAATGGCACCCTAAACCCTCACGGTCTTCCTCTGAGTCCGCACTTTCACGACGTAATGCTGCTTTGACTGCCGGGTAAAGTCCTCTGCGTAGCTCACAGTCTTGCGGGCTCAGCAGAAGTGCGCATCGAGGGCGCATAGCAGCCGCAAAGGGGGCGCTCACGAGCACCCTTCTTTAAGCTTAAATGACGAATGGGACACCCTACGGTCTTGTGGACTTAATGGACACGCGCACGCAGCGGCCATTGTAAGTCCACAAGACCGAAAGTGCACATGAAGTGTGCCATTTGGGACAGGGCCTGTTCAAAAAGCTATTCACCTGAGGAAAGTGTTATTCATTTGAGGGAATCAGTTCCTTCAGACTGTTCAAAAAGCGATTCAGCTGAGGGAAGTGTGATTCATTTTAGTAAATTGCTTCCTTCGCACCTTCGCAGCAAGGTTTTTTCTTTTGAGATATTTTGAAATACTTCTGATCATCGCTGTTTTCATCTCTTATACAAATTAGATTGTTTTTAGTTTTATTAGTTGTATTTACTATTGATTTATAAGCTATATTAAAGTATAATATTATCAAGTAAGGTCTTCATTGTCTTTGTGCCAGATAAACAATGCTCTGATTGGGAAAAAAACACATTTTTGTAACATATTCAGATTTGTGTATTCAGTTCTGAACTGATAAAGTCCATATGAAGATGGGAATATAAGATACAATAGGGCTCCCTATATAACGTCAAATTGCAGATTGGGGCTCTTGGAAGTCCTTGCTTGGTGGTGTCCATGTTTGCCATTTGTTGTTGGGTTGCCTGAGTGGGGCTCAAAAATCGGCACACTGAAGATTGTGGATCAGACTCTGAGAAATAGGTCGGAGTGCCAAATCCTACATGCTTTCAGCGGCAAGCAGGGCTGATCCCCGGCTTCAGATACAGCATTCAATGAATGTGATTACTTTTCCCTATACTGATTAAATAGAGATATGATGTAATAACACACAACCTTTTCACCTCACGGTCTGGTTATGTGTAGCTGAAGCAGCGTACCAAATGTTGAGCTACTCCCAGCTAACATGAATATTCTCTGAACATTCAAAACGTCTAGTTTTTTAAACATTTTAAAAACTTTTTTATGTGAATGTTAAAAGGTTAGTTCACCCAAAAATGAAAATTCTGTCATTAATTACTCACCCTCATGTCGTTCCAAATCCGTAAGACTTTCGTTCATCTTCAGAGTGAAAATGAAGATCTTTTTGATGAAATCTGAGAGCTTTCTGTCCCTCCATAGACAGCTACACAATTGAAACTTTGACACTTCAAAGGGTTCATAAAGAGATCGTAAAACTAATCCATATGAATTGAGTGGTTTAGTCAAAATTTTCTGAAGGGACTCGATAGTTTTATATGACGAACAGATTGATTTTAGGCTTATATTCACATGTAAACATTCATTAACTCACACATCAGTTGAAGCTCAGTCATGTTTGCTTGACGCGTGCAAGAACCAGCTAACGGTTTGAGAACATTATTAAAGACTAGATAACTTTGAGCAAACATTCTATTAATGTTACTGGAAGAATGTTTGTTCATAACTTTGAGAACCTTACCAGAACGTAAACCAAAGTTCAGAGAACGTTTCCTGTTAGCAGGGCTGTAGGGAAAATGTGGGCTTTTTTTTTTTTTTTTTTTTCCATTTTTTTCATTTTTTTATTGTGTTTTAGCATGTGGTTATTCTTCTTATTCAATTTTTTTAAGGAATAACGTTTAACATTTAAGGAGTTTTTTTTTTTTTTTTTTTTTTAAAGAAGCCTCATGTTGATACTCTTTATCATTTCCCGTGGTTGGTAAAAAATTTATTTATGCACCTTGCACACTGCCAGTCAAAAGTTCGGAATAATTAAGATTTTTTTATGTTTTCGAAAGTCACCAAGGCTGCATTTATTTAATCATAAATATAGTAAAAACAGTACTATTGCAAAATATAAACTATAAACAAAATATAAACTGAAAATTGTTGAGTTTTCTAAACTGTTTTCTAATTTATTTTAAATGCTGAATTTTCAGGATCATTACTCCAGTCTTCAGTGTCACATGATCCTTCAGAAATCATTTGCTGCTTAATTTGATCAATTATTATTGGTGCTCAATTATTAATAATGGCTCTTATTATTATCAATGTTGAAAACCATTTTTGCGACTTAATATTTTTGTGGAAAACATGATACTTTTTTTAAGGAATAGTTGCTGAATAGAAAGTTCAAAAGAACAGCGTTTATTTGAAATAAAAATCAATTTGTAATTTGTAACATTATACCAAATCACCAAATCAGAATATAAAAATGATTTCTGAAGGATCATGTGACACTGAAGACTGGAGTAATGATGCTGAAAATTCAGCTTTGCATCACAGGAATAAATTCCATTTAAATATTCAAATAGAATAAAGTTATTAGATTGTAATAATATTTTGCTGTTTTTACTGTATTTTTTGATTAACTAAATGAGCATAAACAACTTCTTTTTAAAAAATCTGAATTATTCCAAATGTGTATGTAGTGCTTATTCTTATCCACAAATCATTTTCTATGCTTGCTTCATTCATGCAGTCTGTGACCTTTGACTTCTGACAGTAAAATAGAAGAGCTCCTCTGTACAACTTCAGCAGTGCAGCATCTCCTTGACATCTTTCTTGACATTTCCACTGTGTCTTTAGCCATCAGCCATTTTTCTGTGATGTTTCTTCCCTACTGTTCCCAGAGACACACTGTTTCTCCCAGCGGGAAGCTCTGCTGTGATGAACAGATTTTGAACAACTAAAGGCCCACTGCTTTTAACAAACTCACATGCAAAATTATGAATAATAATTTCTTATTCAGGCAAGCATGACCTTATTTTAAACATCTCTTGACTCCATTTCCCCCAGAAGGTTCTTATTCTTAATCTTTGCACAATCTAACACTGCATATATCCTGCAAATGTCCCCTACTTCATTTCTAGGCCTGAAGAAAGACATGCAGAAGAGAAAGATTTATTCTCAGTAACAGCCTAATCTGAAGCCAGAACTGAATTTCAGCACACGTTTTCCAGCAGCCGCGCGAGATGTAGCTGTAATTGAGATAACAAAAGCGTTCATGAAAACCCATTTCCCATTTGTGGTATCTGTTCATCAGATATGCTGGGTTCACAGGAAACCGTATCGGCGGTGTAGGAGTCGTATCTCTGATGGGCATCGTTGGCCTCTGCTGGGTGCTCGAAGCAAACGGCCGGTGCTCATATCTCCCCCACCTGATTTCCTGCCAATATTAATTTTGCCCTCAACATGTCCATCCAACAGCTCGGGGGCTTTTCAGCTCAATATGGACTCCGCCGTCTCAAATATTCTCTTCAAATGTAATGAAAAACTTCAAAGCCCTCCATCATTTCTCTTTTAAATCGTTTATCAGATGTGATTTGAATCGCTCACTGCTTGAATTTCACAAATGCCGCATAAGAATTTATTCATGCAAGTGCAGAATTTATTCATGCAAGATCTGCCTGAGTTATTGTTGTCACTTTAAAGTGATGTTTCCTAGGTTAATCCGTCTACAAAAAAAAATAGTTATCTTTTATAATGGTATCACTGGTATCCCATAACTTCTTTAAAAAACATTTAGTTGTGTGTGTGTGTGTGTGTGAAAATTATTCAATGTTAATTTGCTATAAATTATATAATATATCTAAAAATATTTTTAACAAGAAAAATATCTATAATAAATATCTTAAAATTGGTATTTTACACTTTCTGGAAGGCATGGGAAAGTGGGGGCAGACCCCCCTCGTATTTCTGATTGTTTAAAATAAAAATGCTGTCTTTCGAACAGGAATTGGTGGATTCTCTGAACTATACTGCTGACATTATGGACATTTATAATAATCGCCCTCAAAGACTCCGCTTTGTCATGTAAAAGGTAATTCCATGGTTTGAATTATAGCCGCCATCTTAGGCTTGTTCGAGATGCATTGGCGCTGCACAGACCAATCGGCGTATGACATCAAAGTACCGCGAGAGCGATTCAAAAGCATAACGAGTCGTATACTCTCCAAACGCTCTTGCGGTACTTTGGTGTCATACGCCCATCGGTCTGCATAGCGCCGATGCATCTCGAACAAGCTTGTTCATGTAGCCCCATTCAATATGATAAATAGCTTCAAAATTCACCTCTAAACAAACCTTCAGTTTCCTAGTCATTTTGATAATAAATGTAACACACCTCTATAGTTGACAATAGCTAATCAAAATTAACCTCACCGGGACTAAAGTATTGTGCTTCAGAAACATAGTAAACAATGTGAAAAATTGAGGAAAAAATGCTCCATGTGCTCCATGAAGCAAACACTTGGAAATGTACATTTTCTTTTAGCAAGCCATTATCACATTCATGAGAATCCTGACATTTGTGAATATGTTGCCCTTTCTCATGCAAATAGCTCTTTTTCTTGCTTTCTTCCCTAATATGTGGATATGAGGATCATGTGACTGCCTCAGTATCTGAGAGACATGTAAAAAGGGGCACTAGCATCTAAGATGGTTTCTGCTGAAGGTCATCGGTTTCTGTGGCTGCCATCTCAACCTTGCTGTTCTGCTGTCAGTCTTTTCATACAGATAATGGTGACCTCTCAGACATCAGTGCATGTAGATAAAAGGGGATACGGACCCTAGAGCTTTGTTACAAAACCTATGGTTCCATGAAGAACCTTTAACATCCATGGAATTTTTCCACTGCAAAACAGGTTCTTTATAGTGGAAAAAGAGTAGTGGAAAATGTTCTTCACACAAAGAAAAAAATGGTTATTTTAAAGGGGACATATCATGAAAAAACTGACTTTTTCCGTGTTTAAGTGCTATAATTGGGTCCATGGTGCATCTACCAACCCAGAAAACGTGAAAAAGGACAACCCAGTAACTTTATTTTGGTAAGCCTTTCTCTGCAAGCACGTGAAAAAACGAGCCACTCAGATTTTGCTCCCCTAGTGATGTAGGAAGGGGATCTTATTATAATATTACCGCCCCTTAATCTGCATGTTTCCACCCACCGCACCGCCATTTTGTTTTCACAAGCAAAAACAGTGAACTAGTTCTAAGGCCATGGCAAAAGTTTAAGCAAAGCATGCTAACTGTTCTGTCGTTGGCTGCACAGATGAGCACAGAACACTATTTAGAGTCTCATTAGCTTGGATAGCCTGCAAGTTGACCCTGGCACACTCGATTGCTAAAAAAGGAGCATTTCTGTCCGAGCAATATTTTGGAAAAAATATTAGACCATTCATAGTTTGGCAAACAGGTATGCTGTATAGTGGCTGTCCATACGGGTTTTGCACAAAAGATTAACATGAATCAACTCCACAGCAACTACATAAATTTATCCACTAACCATTCAGAAACATCCAGTTGTATTCTAACAGTAACTTCTTCCTGAGTCTCTCCATCAGTGTCCGACTCCGGTTTGAACAATGTAATATACATTTTATACTGACGATCATGATTTTGACTGCATGAGATTCTCCAGCTTTGTTGTTGTTGTTGAGCAACCAAAGCGTGAGCTGTTAAAGCTCCGCCCTCTTTTGGAAAGCGGACAGGGCATCTCATTTGCATTTAAAGGGACACACACAAAAACAATGTGTTTTTGCTCACACCCAAATAGGGGCAAATTTGACAAGCTATAATAAATGATCTGTGGGGTATTTTTAGCTGAAACTTCACAGACACATTCTGGGGACACCAGAGACTTATATTATATCTTGTGAAAAGGGGCATAATAGGTCCCCTTTAAGTATTTGCCTATTTAAATACAAACAGGGTCACCACTGGGGTTCTACAATATATACAACCATATGGTTCTTGACTTAGTTTCAAAGAACCTTTATGCCAAATATAGTATATAAGAGTATATATATTATGCATATATATATATATATATATATATATATATATATATATATATA
The DNA here is from genome assembly GCF_019924925.1 of Ctenopharyngodon idella. Taxonomy (NCBI): domain Eukaryota; kingdom Metazoa; phylum Chordata; class Actinopteri; order Cypriniformes; family Xenocyprididae; genus Ctenopharyngodon; species Ctenopharyngodon idella. The sequence goes on along the minus strand of NC_067235.1, from coordinate 28,649,852 downwards.
TATATATATATATGCATAATAGTTTCATGTTTAACTGGTTATTGCAGTTTATTTCTAGTGAAAAAGTATGTTTATGAGCCATTTAATTAATTATAAAATTATAAGTTAATTAAAACTAAATAATTAATTAAAACTAAATCCATAAAATGATCCCATGTTGGGAACCCCTAAAAGGTTCTAAATAGAGTATGAAGCACCTAACAGAACCCTTTAAGGTTCTATATAGAACCTTTTCTTCTAAGAGTTTATAGTGTGGTGGTACAAGCAGCTGTATGTTCAAATATCTTCCCATGTATAGATAGCAGATTGTGTGTAGAGGATGCAAACACAATTCATCACTGGTTCAAATCTCTCTCTCTCTCCCACTGACTCTCTGACTTATTTATGAGAGCCCACCAGGGTGTTCATGGGAAGGCATCAGAGGCATCCGTCACAGCTCTCTTGGTATCCACACAGCACCCATCGATTTCCACCTCTTGCGGCGGACACTCGCCATCAATCAATATGGTAACAAGTCTTCATTTCTACTGGGAAAACCCATTCTTTGACTTCAACGGCTGATGACAACAGACAATGGAATAAATTTTAAAATGAGAACAGAAAACTAGAATTTATGTCATATTGCTGTTGATATTAAATGACATCATGCTCATGATTTGTGTTTAATTACATAAATAAAATCTGCATTTGATTTTGCTTAAATTACAGAACAATTATCTTTCATTTTATGTAAAAACGCAAATGTCTCAAGCATGTAAACACTCAAACATTTATGATACTTCTCTCCGAACCAACATATGAATGCAAACAATTTTGACCTTAAAAAAACAGAGATAATCTTGAGATCTGACATTCCATTAGACCCATATCAGTTTAACGTGGTTTCATCTTCTCTTCGACTCCAGCTCTGAACAGCGAGTGGATCGAACAAGGCCAGAACAGATTATATTACTGCATTAAAACACATTATGTAACACATCTACAGTCATATTCATATCAGGAAAAGGTGAAAAACCTTGAAACCAATCGTGTTGATTAGTAGCTCCATTCATCTACATAAAGCTGCAGTTTGCAGTGAACAGATTAGATAACTGTGGACAACTGTCATAAATCATGGTTTTCAAGAACATTTCAATGCACACATGCACACACACACACACACACACACATACATACATTCATTGGGTTTTATAGGAACATTCAATAGACATAATGATTTTTATACTGTACAAAATGTATTATCTATCTATCTATCTATTTAGTTCTATATGTTTATATAATGCAATGATCTTTGGAAAATTTTGTACTTGTATTTTTTTCTTATACAGGAAAAACTGACTTGCTGGATAAAAAAAAATAAATAAATAAATAAAAAAAAACATATAATTTCCTGTGTATGTGACATAAATGATTTGGTATGATCCATTCCTCCCCCTTTCTCAGTGGATCGGTCTGTATTTAGAAGGTCAGATTACTCTGCGTGCATCTCATCCTGCGCACAGATGCACGTGTGTCTGGCTGCATAAACTCATCACAAACATCCGTGTACGAGAGACCTGGGACATGGAGAGAGCTTCATTTTAAAGAGTGAGTCCCATCATTTATTTCTTCTCTGTCTCTTGCATGTTTAAGGGAAAGATGCTGCATCACCTGCATGCTGTGATACAGAAAGTATTTGAACACCTGGATGATACTAGAGATCATGCATGCTGATGTTTATGTATAAAGTGGTAAGACTGTTGCATTTATAGAAACTGTTGGGTGTTGTGGGTTTTGCATGGTGTACAGATACTGAACATAAATCTGAGTCGCTGTCTATCGTTTGTGTTCTTCCAGGTTTTACTAGTGTTACAACTCAAATGACATAATACAAACACAATACATAACATAAATTTACTTAGATATTTAGATTTAGTAAAAGTAAAAAAAAAAAAAAAAAAAAGAATAGTAATAATAAAAGTAAATAAAAATGCCTTTACTCTCCAGTTACGTTAAGAGCTTTTTTCTCTTTAATTTAACAATATATTTTTAACTGATTAATAATATGAAACATATATATATATATATATATATATATATATATATAAATTGTTTTTAGTTATTCATTCAATCTCTTTTTTCCTTTTTTAAAGGTATTCTCCTTTAAAGGTATGTTAGCTGTGACAATAATTTCCCTGAATATATTCTTGTTCTTGCTGTGTTTTGAATGATTCTACTCTTGATTTATGCTACAAAAAGAATGAAGATCCTTCTTATAAAAACCGAACATCTTTATAAGCAATGTGTTTAAATAAGACTTTAGTTCACTTCAAATATGGATGATTCATTGTCAGAATGATCTTCCCTGAGAGCGGCTCTGTGACTGAAATCAGAAAAAGAGCACTGACTCAACCCTTGTTGAGAATAGAATTGCACTTTTTTTATTTCTTATGGACCCTTAAAACTTCTTTAATCAGTACAAATGATGTTCAAAAGTACAGATGTTTCAAAATGACTTTAAATACCATCATAATGCACACATCGTTGAGTTCAGAGTTTAGATATAAAGTGAAAATATGAGAAAATACAAGCAACAGATTTTTATTCAGTGTTAAAAAAGGACATGTGTGTAATCCACCTCATACTCTAGGGGGAGCTCTCTATCATAGATTTGCTTCTAGAAAACTTTTGAGTTTCAGAGAGAATCAAAAGGCAGCCTGAGACCTTGAATCTGTTTTTTGTGTCATCATAGACTAAATATTGAACAAGCTGTCCTGAGTAGGGAGTTTAAACATGTCAGAGATGTATAAAACATTGAATTCTTTTAAGTGCAGAGAAAACTCTGAATTTTGCTCTAAAGCAATCTTTGGAGAAAAATATTTTTTAAATTTGGAATAAACTTTTTTTTAACTAACTTGCCCAATTAGCTAATAATGCACTGTGCCCTAGTGTTACATTATGAAATGAAATGCGACACATCGTTCACATGATTGTTGAGAACAGTCTTTACCCATGGTAAAATCAATGTGAAGTGTATCCTGTGAATAAAGCGGTACAGTTTAATATTCTTTGACATATGAGTTCAGATATTCAGAGAAGCGCAAGCCCACCAGAGGATTTGATTTATCTATAATGAATAAATCCTTCCCTTTTACTCCTCAGTTCCTACAGAACATAGACACTCTGACATTCGTGTTTCAGATAATACATTTCACTCTTAATAAGAAGCCTCGGAGTGGAACAGCAATCACAGGTGCTCGTTTTATAGCAAAATTTAAAGATATAAATCTTGACAACTGTTTCCTTTACTCATGACACTAAAAAAATGACAGCTGCTACAACTGTTCAAGGCTACAGTGTCATTTGCTCCACTGTCTGGAAGATCAGTTTTGAGATTTCCTAGAAAACACAGTTTCCCTTCTTTATGTGATATACAGTAAGACGTGTATCTGATTTAGTTATAGGTTTCTTTAAGGGTTTTAAAAGACATCACTCTTTATTACAATTATTAATTTTTAATTTATTTTAAAATGTAATTTACACATGGTCCTTCAGAAATCATTCTAATATGCTGATTTGCTTCTCAAGAAATATTTCTTATTATTATCAATGTTGAAAACAGTTGTGCTGCTTAATATTTTTGTGGAAAATGAGAGTACTTTTTTTTGTAACAGTGTAAAATATTGTCACTTTTAATCAACTTAATGTGTCCTTGCTGAATGAAATAATTTTCTTTCTTTTTTTTCTAGTTTATTGTTAAAACAATGTCGACTAACAAATGCATATACTTTTGTTCTAGCTTCAGATGCCAGAAGCTTAAAAAGCTTGAAAGTCATATTCATATGTGATAAATGTCATGTCCTTGCACGCCATTTATTTTCTATTTCTCTAATTGCACAGTGGACCTTTTAGTGGATCTCTTAGTGAAATTAAAATTCAGCTCTGTTCCCTCTGAAAGAGAAAGTCACATGTAAGAATGAACAACATGACAGCTTGTCTCTTTCAGATCTATTCAAAATGAAGGTTTCACTTCAGTTTTGACGGATCACCCATTTACAGCAAATAATAATGAAAGGTTTCTAATTAAATCTGTGGCTCTGTTCCAACACCAAGTGAGCTGCCTTGCAATAAGAAATTTCTCTCACTTCGCCCTCTTGGATATATTCGCTGTGTCTGAAGCTTAAAAATGCTGCCTTCAGAGGATGCATTACATGGTAGGAAGGCGTCAAGGCACGTCCAAATCCAATGTTAGCTTCACTTCCTGTCTCCTAAGATTCCTTCATCTGATCAATTTTTGAAGGCAGCATAGATGTATCCTTCTCATATCCCACAATCATGTGCTTTCCCTTCTTTGACAGTTGAGCTAAAAAATAAAGATGGCTTCTGAAAGTTGCAGCTGGTGGTCAGTTTGTGTGTAAATGTACGTTTTAACCAACGTTTTCCACTTCTGATTCCATTTCTAGTAGAGTTGTCAAAAGTACCGACTGCGATACCAAGTCGGTAATGAAATTTAAAAAATATGACGCTTTGAACGCTGTTAACAGGGTTGCCAGGTTTTCACAACAAAACCCGCCCAATTGCTACTATAAACTAGCACAATTGCGTTTCGGGGGGTAAAATCTGCATTTTTTTTGGTGGGGTTCCCTTACTAAAATTCGCATTCCCGGGGATAAATATCACATCAACACACAGACATGAAACAGCCTGCCGCAAAAGTGTTAAAGCAACGCTGGCTGTTGAGCGGATTCGTAAACGCCTCTGATTGGCCGTTGTGTTCACACGCTCATCAGATATGTCTGTGATTGGCTACAATGATCAATGCATGGGATCGTTTGAAAGCACACGGAAGTGTTTGAATTTGAAAGCAGGAGCCTATCAGTGGAACGGTCCGCTGATAGACGCCTACTGTCAAAAGCTCCCATGGTGTATCTGTGTAAGCGCTTGGTGAAGAGTGCCATTGATGTCTATTTACAACATGTTTTTGAAGCGTTGATCATGGTAGCCAATCACAGACATATCTGAACACAAGATCAGATGTGTTCATGAATCTGCTCAAAGCGTCATATTTTTAAAATTTCAGTACCAACTTGGTATCACGGTCAGTACTTTTGACAACACTAATTTCTAGTCAGAAATTACTATTGTAAGAATTAAATATTTGCTTAGTTGACCAAAGCTCGCTCTATTTTGCTGTAGATCATTAAACCGTTACACTTCCTCAGAAGTCTGTCCAAAATCAGTTTCATGAGTTACCTTCAAAGGCAGCGAGGCAATAAGTCAGCTGCCTAAGTTTTCTGACGCAGCCCTTATTTCAAAGAGCTTGCCGTAATGCATTATGGGATTGTCATCTCTATGAAAGATGCATTCAATGCTGCCTTTTATAATTTGGCTAAGATAAGGTATCGTAATCATGCTACCTGTCTTTTTGAACAGACTTAAAATGCTGCCTGCATACATAGTCTGCTCACTAGACTCTGGAACAGAATCAATGTGTTTGTGTTGTTTTTGTTTTGAACACTGCAACAATGTTTTTTTTCCGTATCTCTGGCATTATAGTCAGCTCTTGCGTAACAGAGTAAATCCTAAATCCAAAGAAGCCGGTCGAGTCCTCCAGGTGGTTGGAGCTTTACAGGTTCAGTCTACAGTGATATATCATACAGCCATACTTCATTTATGAATTAATAGTGCGCTTACGCAAACTAGTCAATGATTTATGGGGCAATCAGAAAAAGCTGATATGTCAAGACTTTAAAAATGGTTGTTGTGTGGGACTGCATAAAAATGTATTAGGTATGTTTCTTTTTCATGAGGAGAAAATGTCTAAGCTCTTAGCTCTTACTAATATCACTCTCAGTTTGTTAGTGAACTAATGCAGTAAACATTTGTGTCGTTTCACTGCACTTCTGTCTCGTTTGGTTGCATTGTGTATTTTTGTGCATGTTTGATGTCGCTGCTGCTTTGCACCTAATTTGCACTCAGCATTCAATAAAATACTGTATCGCTGTCTATCTTTCAGAAACGTAAAGCAATAAGCCATCAGACAGCATGCACTGCAATAATTTTATCGCTGGTTAGGAGTTCTTAGGCATGATGTGAAGCCATAACAGCATTAAAATCAATGTAATATACGGCATTGAAGTGACATGTTGCTTTTATGAAACATCTGCAACAATATTCAATAAATAAATATATTAATAATTGGAATAAAATATTTTGACACAAAGCAATATAGTTCACTAAAATACATTTTGTGTCATAAGATTGGCCTTGAAAATGAGAGGATCTCTTAAATACTAGAGCACACTGGTCATTAGCTCACAATTTGAACAGCTATTAACTCACAGAGTTTTTAGATTGCATAATATTTAATAGTTATGATAATCAGTTTATGGTGCTGGAGGTCCAGTGAAAGCTTTAAATCCACAGTGTAAACAGAAGTGAAGTGCCGGCTGTAGATTAGAGAGGGATTTACTCTTTTAAGCCCTGGTAACACAGTGACTGACCCCTGCAGCCTGTGCTGTCATGTGTTACTCACCTGTTGCATGCATTTACATGTGAAACAGTCCACATTATGACAGCATTTGAGTGATTAGTGGCTCATTTTGACCACTTTCCTGCCCCATTGAAGGGACATTTAGGTTAATCTGCTGTTTTTGATGTTTCCTTGCAAAAATGTGAGGAAACCAATTGCCTTAAACCATTTAGTTTCCACAAGAAGAGAATATTTCAATCCACTCAAATACTTTGTGTAGCTAAAACCTAAGTTGCATAAAACCACTAAAATCGTAAACTTAAAAACATAAACTCAAATCTTTTGCAGTTACTACTGCAGTAACAAACTAGCTAGCGATAACGCAAACACTCATGCATGTCCTAACATAATGTTCTTTGGCCCATCCACAGGCTCATTTTCTTCACCACAGTGAGTAATAAAAACACCATCTTGTGACACCTTTACAACATTTCAAATCCCTCAGTTCTCGCCATCTTCGAAAAGCCAAGCAAATGTTGATTCTTGTTCTATTACGAGCTCTGTCGCATTCTCTTTTTGCTAGCAGACTCTCCTCTGTTTGGCGTTTTCTGTAAACGGGTGATTCCCCAGATGTTTGAGATTTAGTGCACTCCATGTCAACCTTTCTCACTCGTGGTGACAACTAACCTATGCCACTCCCACACCATACATGTGTCAAAATACGTGCGAAAGTATGATGCACGTGCGAGTGATGCATGTTCGCAATTTCCTGCAAAAACCATCTCACTAGGTCTGAAATATAAACACTTATAATAGGCTTACCATAGTGAATCAGGATAAGACAAAAACATGTTTTGGAAGAGAGATTGATGATGTATTGACTCATTTAAATTTTGTTAATTTTGAGCAAAGAAAAGTTACATAGTGTACCTTTAATCTTGTGCAAAAATACACAAAACAACACTAAATTTCAACATTTACTCTCAACAGTCTGAAGCAAAGTATACTGGGAAAATTTGCTTTAACTTATGCTGCACCTACACCATGTCATAATTACTGTAATTACGAGATGACAACACTGGATGTTCTGTGGTCAGGTGGTACATACAGCGGTCATGTGTTACAAGTTGGAGCTTTCAGAAAATTACGAGTTTACAAGCTGTAATTACAAGTTCTACGAGGACATGAATGCTTTTTACAATTTGGGATTCAGTAGCAGCAGGTATTCACACTTCTGATTCAACCAATTCGATTATAAGTTTGGGATTAATTCCGACATTAATCATCTGCAAGATAAAAAAAAAAAAAGTTATCTTGCAGATGATTAACGTCGGAATGAAACGGAAGTTGCAATAGTCTTTTCTTCCCTATTGTGATGTATATCCAAGTGAAAAGGCTTCTCAAACAAGAAAAAAAATGTAGGGCGGGACATGATTTTGTCCATTGGGAATTGATTGGATTGTTGGATCGTTGTCGTTTGCTTAAAAATTATGAGGGCACATGAATTTTGAAAAAAAAAAAAAAAATGTGCACAGATAAATCATTTATAATAAATACTGCAATATGGCATAAAAAACAAGAATTGTCCATTTTGATTTCATGGTGACTAAATGTGTTAAAAAAAAAAAAAGTGCCATAGTGGTGAATGAATGGCACACTTCCCCTTTAAATAAGCATTACAGCCAGCTCTTGATAGCCAGTGTGATAAACATGAAAAACAACTGGCAAATTCCACATGCACGTGACAGATACCAAAGTGGGAATGAAACGCTCTTATAGGACTGAATCTGTGCTCCATTGTACTGAAATGCGTCCAGCTCTCGAGATTAAATTTACCTTGGAACAAAGTCATTTTAGAGCACTGCCTCCTGAGGCATTTGTCTCTGTCAACATAATATCATTTTGTGTAATGACTCAGCAGAATAAATCCAGAGTTGGACTGACAGAGTCCCACCTTGCCAGGAGCTCAAACAATCAGGTCTGTGTTCGGCATGTAAATTGTAGGGAATATAGCTCAAGCATACATTCACATTTCTGCAAGGTTAAAGCACTGTTTATGTTCTATGGATCTGATAACATATTTACTGGAGGTGATATTACGAAGAGTTGTGGATCGAGTGGCGTGCACAAGGGGGTTGGGGGGCCGGGGGGAACTTGAGCCCCTGCCCCTCTGATCGCGAAAGTGAAAGTGCCCTTTGCGGTCGCATCGCGGTGCCCCCGCGTTCCCATTTCTCCCCCCGGAACGCGATTTCTACCGCAGGAGAACAATCAGGAGTCAAATTCATAAGTCAAGTCTAAGTATTTTCTCTTTAAAACTGATCTAAAGACAGTTTCAAAAAATGCGGCTTGAAATCGATGGCGTTTCTGATGTCACAAACTACCTTGTAACCAATCACGTCAACGTGCCGGCGAGCTTTAGCATATCATGAACTATTGCCGCTCTGAAGCAAGGGAGTCAAGCCAGGTTATCCCGGTATATTTTTCTGTTGATAATAAAAATCGGGTAGATTTAGAAATATATGTATATTACAATATTATGATGAACTATATGCCTTTCTCCACTGACGTTCTAAGTTGTTCAAAGCATTTGTAAGGATGCTGATTTTTAGTAGGCAGCTGTCTGACTCTGAGATGGTGAACAGGAAGATGGTTTGTGTAACATTAGCAACACATTATCAGCTGTTTGATAACGTAGTCAAACAAAACGCTAATCATATTAATTACCATTATGTGTTCGACATTGTAAAAACCAATACAATTGTGCAGCATTTCCCTCAGTAAGTTGACCGAGTGGATCTCTGAGCTCGTGCGAGTGAGTGGAGGTGGGGCTAATTAGCATATTCATAGATCCGCGGATACTAATTGAAGGGTGTAGAGTTACATTCAAGCTATTTTAGGCCATGAAGATTTTTTTTCACAGGAAAAAATGTTTAAATATGTAATTTCGGTGATCAAAGATGAGTTTTAAGTGATACAATTATTGACTACATGCAGGGGGACTTTAATTTTCTATTTTCAGCATCCGTGGCATGAGGTTGAATAAACGTGCGTTCACACCGCCGCCGGCAAGAGCGTCAAAGTGACAGGAAGTCATTCATTTTCAATGTGAGCTGGCGGTGAGCTCCGGCAAGAGCGGCGTGGCGCATCTTGGACGGTGAGAGCGTCGAGGAGAGTTGAAGTCAGGTCAACTTTATGGTAATGAGCTATGACGCGGTTCAGCGGCAACCAATCGGAATGTAGAGGTCCTCGCTTGAGAGGATTCCGATTGGTTGCCACAACTTGTCATTTACTTTGACCCTCCCGTCAGCGGCGGTTTGAACGCACAGTACAGCGTTGTTGGCAGGGCAGCCAAGGCGAATTTTGACAATCTCGCCGACGGCGGTGTGAACGCACGGTAACACAGACAAAAAATTTGACTCATCCATCAGTTTGTAAATATGATTCGGCAATGCATTTACAGTGATGCATTAAACAATGTAAGCCTATCAGGTGATTTCGCAGCTTCGTGAATAAAAATGTCAAATATGAAACTATCAAATTGTATTAAATAAGATTAAGCAAAACACTTACATGTGTTGTTTGTGCCGTGACTCACTATTTAAATAAGAGTCATTGTGATCATAGAGATGAAGGTACATTTGAATGGAAAGATGCTTTCTGATGCTGCAGTAACTGACCAGAATATTATTCTTCCTAAAAAAAGTCACCTTTCAATGTTTCTTTTTTATTTATTTTTTTATTTTTTTTAATACAGAATATATCATATTCCTAGAAAATGCAAAATTATTGTCTTTGTTAATCCACTGCGATAATCAGTCACACAGAGACAGTAAATAACCTGGAATATTCCAGGAAAACAACAACAGAACTGCAGGGAACTGCATCATGGGAAATCCCACAGGTCTGTGTCTCGTCTCATTCTAGTCTCATTCTGTGTCAGGACAGTTTAAAAATTAATTAAAACAAGTGTGTCTGCTCAAGGGTGGCAAGGTCTTGTAATGAATATTCTGGGTAGATCTCAATCCCAGCGTGTCTCAGATATCAAGACCCACACAACTTTCACTTCAACTCTTCACTCTGAATAACCATGCGGCTGTGCAACTGATTTAAAGAATAGAGCATTTGCATTCTGACCTCACAAACAGAAAAATAATATTATGATTTTATAATATCTTGTTTTCTGTGATATTGACCTTATATTTTTTCTATTCCTCAAGCCAAGCACAAACTACAAGACTGAAGCTAGTCACACTTTCATGTTTTTAAATAAGTTTTCTTGAAAAATCAACCTCTGCCCACGTCTCCCCGCACTCTCATCCATATTTTTTTCAGCTTTTTATCATGTTCTGTGTAAATGAAAAAACAAACAAGCATTTCTTTCAAGTTGTTTGTTTCCATATCAAGAAGAAATTTTAGCCTAGCTATGTGCATAGAAATGCGTGAGAACGAATACAGTACAGGGAGGAGAATTACCTCTAGTCTGTGTTAGTTGTAAAGTACACAGCAAAATGAAACAAAACAATAAACTACATTTTTAAAGTCACCATGAAATCAAAATTTACAATTCTAATTTTTATGGAATATTGCAGTATTTGTTATGAATGATTTATGCATGCACATCATTATTATTACTATTATTTAATTCATGTGCCCTCAATCTTTAATCAAAATAACTTGCAGCAACATCACTTCTCTTCTCTGATGATGTGTTTACTGGCGAGAGGGCGGGACAACCTGTCACTCACATGAGATCACAGCAATAGCAAACCACAACCATCCAATCAATTCCTGATAGACAAAATCAAGTCCCACCCTACATTTTTTCTTGTTCGAGAAGCCGCTTCACTCAGATATACGTAACAATAGGGAAGAAAAGGCCATCACAACTTCCCTTTCAATGCCGACTTTAAATGTGCACAGGAAAACAAGCTTCAATTGGCTTCAGCAGTAAAATCTAACAGACCTTCAACTGAAGAAACAAACTCAAGAAAGAAAAATTTAAAACACTTCACATAACTTCTTCACTTCACAAATGATTTGGATGCAAATCATGCAATTAATAAATATTTGATTCCAAATCACATTAATGTCTCTCCAGTTATTATAGTTCTTATCATAAAACAATAGGTAGTTTCCATCCATTCAAATCTAAAATGTATGAATTTTTTCATGTAAATTGTACTTGTGGATGTCTCACCTTTCTAGTGCTCCAACATATAACGCAACAGAAATAAAGCATGGCAAAAGAAATACAATTTTTCTTCTAAATACAGTATTATTGGTCAGTTACTAAGATTGTTGCCAAGAGGACTGTATTACTATGACGCTTGGGAGATTAGGCTAACATATCATGAACAGGCTAAATAGGCCATTTTCAATATCTTCTGTGAGCTGTCTAGAATCAGATTTTGATATTCGAAGTTCGTAGGTCAATAAATCAATTGAGTCGGTTCGTTTCAAACGGGGTTGAGAATGATCTGAATCGATTCGCTATTAAATCTCTCCGGCTCGTATGTATTTACCAAGCCAATTTCACTGATGCACGAGTCGCAGTAAAACTTTACTGATAAATCCTTGTCTGCATGAGAGATTACCATTTACCAACCAGATAATCATTTTGCTCTCATATTTCAGCAAACATATCGTGTGTCCCGTTTTTTTCTGTTGTTTGATTTGAATAGCGATGCCTGATTCGTGAGGGAATCAATCGTCCTCCTAGCTGATTCTTTCACTTGGGTTAGTAAAAGATTCTGAATCGGTTCGCTAATTAGTCTGAATCATTCAGGCAGATCAGTCACGTGCACGTTTGCGTTCTCACTAGAGAAACAGATCGATGAATGAAATGGATGTTTACCTAGGATCCATGGAAACTATCCCATTGTTTGCCAGCGATGAAGAAGGTCTTTATACTTCAACATTGCCAGAAACTCTGTGCTGCAGGTACATTTTCCAGTGAAAAGTGTACTAGGAGACATGGCATGACGTCACAAGTGTGTTTGCACCTGCACCCCCAAACACACATTTTGCTTACCCGTTTTATCACAGCACTCCGTTGTAAACAAACAGTTGTCGCTTGAGACATTAACTTCACTTTCTTCCTGTCGTTTATTATGCGACATGTGTGCAGCAGTTGTTTATACTATAGAGGTTGCTCTGTCATACAGTAGTAGCTCAGGGAATATTGTATCTCTGAACTCTTAATTGTGTTTCAATCAGATATCAACTTTATTTCAGATGTTTCTCCTAAAAATAAGGCTGTTGTTGACACATATAGAGTGGATTGTGTAGCTCAGATAGTATTGGAAGATACATTTTTAAATTCATGCTGAGAACTCACTTTTGATTGATTTCTGAAACTGGAGACGTGAGATCACCGGAGTCTTTTTCTCAGGAGAAATATTTAAGAAAAGTTCTTCATTTGATTTCCATTGCTATAGAAGAATTGAGATATTCTTTTTTATCTTATGGGTATGTAATTATCAATTAAAAAAAAAACTAAATTGCTCCAAAAAAGTCCAAAATGAGACGACAAACTGACGTTATAGTTGCTGTAATTTCTGTGCCACTAGTGCATCCATGCGACAGGAAAATGCAACAAATACACATTTTGTTAACTGAGTTAGGATTAAAATGACTTATTGATCACAAAACAAAGGTCTGAAAAATGATCTTGATTTAATGAAAAAATAATAATAAAAAAATATGCAATTTTTTTTTTTAGTGTTGTGAATTGCTTTTGAGTGACACCAAACAGAGTTACAAAAATAATGACACATTTCATACATTTGTCCAATCTTCCATTGTTCATACAAACTGGTACTGTCGTTCCTTCTATCCCAAACTCACTCCATTGGTTGACCACCAGAGTTGTTATGTTCAGCACATTAAGGGCACTCAATGCTATTAAGACTAACTAATGCTGTTAAGAGTTAAAAATACACACTTCAACTTTAAATACATATAGATTATACTGTACACACACATGACAAACAGAACATCATTTTTAAGCATCACCATTATTTAGAGCAAGGCATGATTGCATTGTCTTGTATGATGTTATTAGGTGATGAACACACCAAATACTGTGCTTGTAGAATCAGCAGTGTTTATGAAGGTCTTTATTTGTTAATCTGCATGAGCAAATCGTCCCCCTGTGCTTTGATTTATTGATTAGGTGGCAGGCAGTGAACAGAGGTAAACAGCGTCCTGTGATGAGAACTAAACCTCTGGAATGAATATAAACACAGTGCTTAGAATCAACAGCAGGGCTGTTTACACGTCTGCTGCAATTGCGAGGGGAATTTCCATAATCACGCCATGTTTTCTGCAGGCTTCATTTGACCCCTGTTTGTCCCTGGAGATGCTGTCAGCTTTAAAGAGTTTCTGTAAGAATCAGGTAAAGGATGACGAGAGCGCAGTGGAGGATGAGTCACCACCACTGATCTACATTTATATAGATCAACACGCTGCAGTCACACAGTGATTAAGACCGCAGAAAGCCAAACTGACATGCATGATTTGTTTGTTTTTGTGCGGGTGATTGTGGGAAGAGAATGAGGATGAGTCAGAATTTGCTTTGTAATATTCTACATCTTTGTTCCATTTAAGCACATTTTAGATTGGTAAACAGCTCTTATGAAAAAAGCACCATGGTTTTTAGACATGTACAGACAGACAGAGGACCTTGTAAATATCATGGTGGGCTGTATTACCAAAATCTTGAAATTGTTTAATTTTATATCACTTTACACATAGTTATTGTTTCAAAACTACTTTATAGAATTATCGTCTCATATCATGACATGATTTTCTGTGATATTTTTCAGATATTAGTTTAAACATACTGCAACTCCAGACTTCCTCCCCAGTCTCAAACCTGAAACTAATATGAAAAAATGACTCGTTCAGTTCTTCTGCAACTTTATCATGCAGATGAATGTCCAGAGTATGTGAGCGAAGTTAATCGACAGCAATTTCCCAAAAGCATTCCAATCTGGGAAATCACATCAAATATTTTTACACTTAATACGGAGGACCACAATTCCCAGTGGGAAGCAGGACTCAAAAAAAGACAAGCCATCAAAGTGCCAGCGAGCTGCTGCCCACGTCTCCCCAGTCGCCGTCTCGTCCATATTGTTTTTCTTCTTGTTCTGTACAAGAAAATTACCATAAGCCATCCTTCATGTTTGTTGATGTTGTCAAGAACGCTTGCGTTGCTTTGTGTGGCAGTTTGTATAGGAACAATGTGACTTTTGGGTGTTCGTTTAAAGTCAGGGAGGAGAGTAATCTTGTAATTCATGCACCTAGTCTGTGATTAGTTCTAGGAGCTTTTAAATATACTCAGGGCGAACCACTTCTGTCTTGTAGTGTTCACTGCGCCTTATATATTTCAATGTCAACAGCGTTTAGTTTCCTCAACAAGCTTGCCGCTGCCCTCTGAAACCACACACACAGTCCGTGCCACTTTATTTTGGAGCGATAAAAGTCTTTTGATGAAATCACTCTAAATCTGTGGAACGCTTAGACCAGAGGGATGACTCACTACTGAGAAGAAGAGGAAATACAATAAATTGAAATAACCTTCTGAACGTGCCATGTTTCCCTCAGCACAGACCTCTGCTTCCGCTGCTGTTGTATGCTGTGGGTTTATGACATAAAACGCTGAACAAAGAACTGATTTTTTTTTTATATACCTGCTGCAGGTATCACAGCTTTCATGATTACATTTCTTCTCTTTCTTCAACATGCCCTGTCTGTTTTTTTCACATCTCCTCCCACACGTGTCTCAGATGTGTTGGGTTAAAAATAGACTAGATTAAACCAGCAAGTGAAGATCAGAGTGTGAAAGTCAGAGTGGAATACCGAACAGGAGAAAATCCCATGATTCACTGCTGTTCATCAGTGACATTTCTTTGTGTATTCCCAGAACTCCACAACACACGGCTCTTAAAATAGACCAGTGTTTTGTTTGACTCTTGACTTGGACATTAGAAGGAACAAAACAACAAAGCACTGACACAACTGCGCACACGTAAAACTCAAGCCATTTTATTTTCATTCTATTTTATTATATTTTTTACTTTGCTTTCATATTATCATTTATTTCATTTTCCTGCTTTATTTTTTATAACCATTACATTTAAAGCAATTTTTTTTGGTCTCTGATTTTCTATTTTAAAGGTGTAGTGTGTAAATTTTAGCAGCATCTAGCGGTGAGGTTGCGAATTTCAAAGCACATAGTGAAGCTACGGTGGCCGTCACAGGACAAAGATGTCGTCGTCTGAGACAGCAGAGAGTAGTCAGTCAAGCAAACGCGCTGTGTAGAGCAGTTTGTCCATTTAGGGCTACTGTAGAAACATGGCGCCGCAAAATGGCAACTTCGATGTAAGGGACCCACGGTGTATGTAGATAGAAATGGCTCATTCTAAGGTAATAAAAACATAACAGTTCATTAAGTAAGGTCTTTATACACATAGTTATGTATATTATATTGCATTTCTGTCAATAGATCCTCCTAAATATTATACACTGGACCTTTAAATAATCTTATTTTTAACCATATGTACAACTAAAAAGCCAAAACATTCTGACCATTCACCGGTGAAGCAAATATCGTTGATCATCTCCTAACAAGGCCACATATTAATGTCTTCCTCATTTTCTCTGTTTTTCTTTCTCTGTCATAGCCGCAAATGTGTTTTTTAAAGGTATGGTAGGCAATTTTGGAGAGGATAGCAATAGCAAGCTAGCTTTGGAAGCGTTAGATTCCACCCTCCCTTCAGAGCGTCTCTGAAGCCACGCCTCCTCCAAAACACATGAACGCGCACAGCCAGAGCAGAGTTTGCAAAGCGTCACGAGAGACAGCATTAAATTACCTCATGTCTCAAAGCACATAACATTTCAGTAATAATGAATGTAAACAACTTGCAAGGCTCTTACTCTTGTACTTTGTAGAGCAGTTTGTCCGTTTAGGGCTACTGTAGAAACATAACGGCTCAAAATATTGACTTCGATGTAAGGGGACCCACGGTGTATGTAGATAGAAATGGCTCATTCTAAAGTAATAAAAACATAACGGTTCATTAAGGTCTTTATACACCACTGAAAACATAGTTATGTATATTATATTGCATTTCTGTCAATAGAACCTCCTAAATATTACACACTGGACCTTTAAATAATCTTATTTTTAACCATATGTACAACTAATAAGCCAAAACATTCTGACCATTCACAGGTGAAGCAAAATCAAAATGGGCAGGAATAAAGATCTGAGGGACTTTGACAAGGGCCAATTTGTTAAGGCAAGTTGACTGGGTCAGAGTATCTCTAAAACGGCAAGCCTTGTTCAACAAGTTTACATACAAATGGATTTATGAACATTTTACAGTTTTTTTTTTTTTTTTCCCCTGCTGGTCCAATTTGTGTATCAATGAATTTCTGTTGATTTGTGCATTTTACATTGCTGAATTGGTCTTTGTTAGTAAACACTATGAGATGATGTTCAGGTCATCTTCAGGAATATACTGGTATGACATGTCATGACACATGACCTTTGACCTCGAGAGGACTGTACATTCAGTGCTTTCTAGAAGGAGAATGTGCAATTGCTCTCATGACTCACAAAAACTCGTTTTGAGGTGTTGGAGATGAGCAGAAGCCAAAGAGCAATTTCATGTACTTTTTCTCTGTCTGCTCCCAGAACATTAACTTTTGCACTTACCAACTCTTCCAAGTAAATATTTCTAAGGGTAGGGTTATTTTTGTATAGGCACATATACCCTAAACTCTTAGCTACAAAAAAAAATGTTACTGAACTTTTCCACCAGTAACCAAAATGATCTTTGAACACGTTGATGCCATGTAGGTAATACCTTGTTTTATTTTTTTGTGATTGTCTTCCTTATATTCTCTGTTTTTCTTTCTCTGTCAGAGCTGCAAACGTGTTTTTTAAAGGTATGGAAGGCAATTTTGGAGAGGATAGCAATAGCAAGCTAGCTTTGGAAGCGTTAGATTCCACCCTCCCTTCAGAGCGTTCTCCGAAGCCACGCCTCCTCCAAAACACATGAACGCGCACAGCCAGAGCAGAGTTTGCAAAGCGTCACGAGAGACAGCGTTAAATTACCTCATGTCTCAAAGTACATAACATTACAGTAATAATGAACATAAACAACTTACAGAGCTCTTACTCTTGTACCACCTGACTGCTGCGGATTAATTTCGGCGTTGATAGTGTTGACATAGAAAAACATAAATCCGAGTCTGAGGACGTGAACAGCTCCGGGTATACGTCACAGTTTGCCATCTCGTAATTACAGTTACGACATAGCGTGAACGCATCATAAGCTCGTTGTTTTGGTTCAGGAAGAACTGTGAAAGACGGCTGCTGTTTGTTTGTGTCGCTGTCTGTCAGACCAAATGCAATGATTGGACGAACATTTTTTGGTCCTGAGGCTTCCACACAATATATATGTAATTTTTTAAAAAATATTTAGGCCACTGCTATTATTGATTACTATCAGGATGTGAAGAGAGTTTTAACCAGAATAACAAGTTTTTATGAAAAAAATACCTACCCTACATTTAAAAGCTGTTTTTGTCATGTTGGAGCAGAGCAGTCACTCCCTCGTATTATGACACATTTCTGTGTTTAAGGTCCTGCGCATGAATGATGACCTTTACCGTCACTGTTGTAACCTTTGTGTTAAAGAGTACCTATAGCCTGCAGGCTACATCAGTTATGCATGTATTCCCGTGTAGCATCTTTTCAGGTGTATTAAAAGATTCTGCTTTTCCTATGCTCTTCAGATGTATAAGCCACTTTTATCCACAGAAATCCATATAAAAACCTCTTCAAATGAAAGTTTGGAATTTTGAACCAGCATGTTTTTTTTTTTTCTTAAAAAGTCTAGAGATGATGGGAAACATGGAGAAAGCTTCTTGTTTGTTTGCATTTTGCTAGAGAAAGAGACTTTTGCTGCCTTTTTCATTATTCGAAGTTCAAATATTTCAATGAATTCGAAGTTTACCGTAAATGCACATATGAACAGGAATCCACACAGTTCCCATACTACTCTACATTGGAAATGAATGACTTCCGGCTTGTCATTTGTCGGAGATAGTAAAAATGTGGCTTCAGGCAATGTTTAGAATAGCATAGCATACTACTCCTACTGTTTCTGTTTTGTAAATAATGTGTCCCATAATGCACTGCTCTCAAATTGACCTTTCATTTCCAGTGTACCAAAGAACAGGAAGCAATATTAGTGGTTGAATTTGGAATAGTGTACTAGCAAACTACTATTTCTGTCATATATATATATATATGGCAGAAGTAGTAAGAGTGATAAATCATTCTGAATTTAGCCAGCATCACTTATTAACTAAACATGAAGAATCATTGTGTTACAATAATGTGTATTTATATTTACATACTGCATTCTATTCACATACTGTTTTAAAAATATGCAGTATACAGTATACTGCACAGTATTCAGCAAGTATTCCATCCATAATGGCTTTTAGTGTTGACAACACAGTTTAATTTATCCCAATTAACAGATGAAGAAGACTGCAAACTTTTCCTTCTGTCTTTAGATCGAGTGCAGCTTACACTCGCCAAACATCTCACAACATTCAACCAGTGTGATAATGAATTATTCATCAGCTTAGAGAAACTATTAAACTAAGCCTTTAATGAGAGCGTTTGAGATCATTAAGCTCAGTGTACTTCAGTCAGACATTAATCAGCCAGTTTGTTCTTAATCCTCTGGTCACTCCAAATCTGTAAATTTGTCCAAAGTAATAATTTTGTATTCAACTTTATATGTGGTATTTTTCTGTTGTGAAGTGAAAAAATGATCCTACGCACAGACTTTTTCTAGTTTACTGTGTTTGAGTCTGTTCTGAATGTAGTTTTGTTTTGTTTTTTGGGGGGATATAATCAGTGTTTTTTTGTTATGTTTTGGGCTCAGGTCACCTTCCCCTGCTCTTAATATCCTTTCTGTCTCTGGTTGCTTTTTCAGGTTTGTCCCAGAAGAAAACCTCTGAGTCAGAGACGAGCGTCCTGCCAACATGTTCAGCACCAAAAGGTCAGAACAACACAGTGGTTTGTTGTCTGTTTTTGTGAAGTGACTTTGAGGGCTAGACTTTATTTGCATCATTTTAATCATGACCTCTTGGACATGATAAATCACTCACGTTAATGGAAATGCACTTACTTGAGATTGTGTTACATTTTTGCTACCACTTTCTGAATGTAGGGTTTACCCATAAATTTTTGTCACAATTTCTTTGTCTTTTTTTTTTACCATTTTGGTAGATCTCGTTAAGTCTGAGTCCTTTGTACTGTGAAAACATTTTGTAGGATTCAAAACTCAAAATGTCCTGTCTAGTCTGAGGTTATCCTTCATTGAAGTCAAAGGGTTAGTTCACCCAAAAATGAAAATTCTGTCATTAATTACTCACCCTCATGCTGTTTCACACCCGTAAGACCTTTGTTCATCTTCAGAACACAAATTAAGATATTTCTCATAAAATCCGATGGCTCAGTGAGGCCTGCATTGCCAGCAAGATAATTAACACTTTCAGATGCCTAGAAAGCTCCTAAAGACGTATTTAAAACAGTTCATGTGACTACAGTGGTTCAACCATAACCTTCATGTTATGAAGTGACGAGAATACTTTTTGTGTGCCACAAAAACAAAATAATGACTTTATGACAATATCTAGTGATGGGGCGATTTCAAAACACTGCTTCATGAAGCTTTACGAATCTTTTGTTTCGAATCAAGTGATTCGGAGCGCCAAAGTCACATGATTTCAGTAAACGAGGCTTCGTTACATCGTAAGTGTTTCGAAATTTCAGTGGTTCACCACTGGGGGGCGTGACTTTGGTAGTTTGATACATGCTCTGAACCACAAAAGATTTGTAAAGCTTCGAAGCTTTGTGTTTTAAAATCACTAGATATTGTCATAAAGTCGTTATTTTGTTTTTTTGGTGCACAAAAAGTATTCTCGTCGCTTCATAACATTAAGGTTGAACCACTGTAGTCACATGAACTGTTTTAAATATGTCTTTAGTAGCTTTCTGGGCATTGAAAGTGTTAATTGTCTTGCCGGCAATGCAGGCCTCACTGAGCCACCAGATTTTATCAAAAATATCTTAATTTGTGTTCTGAAGATGAACGAAGGTCTTACAGGTGTGGAACGACATGAGGGTGAGTAATTAATGACAGAATTTTCATTTTTGGGTGAACTAACCCTTTAAGCAACAAAAAATCTTTTATTACATTTTGAAATGTTAACATATGATCGCCAATTGTTTTTCTGCCTGAAAGATACAATTTAGAGAGCTGGATTTTATGATAGCACATTGTATACTGAGATTTGACCATTGAAATTTATTTCAATCAGGCTGTATATTCCCTCTGAAATGAATTTCCATTACAGCCGTGTTTTCAGAGTGTCAAAAGCCAGGTTTGACTCATCTAACTGAATCTGAATATGCCTCTTGTGGGTCATTGTGCAGACACACACACGCTGAGTTTGACGCCACAAACAAATGTAATTGGTAGCTCATGGAAGTAAAGAAACCAACTGGGATGCACAAAATTGACAAAATCTGTGTTGAGAGCCTGTGACCCCAGGAAATCATTTTTATGCACAAAATCGTATGTTTTTGAATGCACAGCACAGATTTCAGCCTACTTACTAATTAACACTGATCATATTTATCATAAAAGTGAAGAATAATTTCTTATGAGATGTTCATTTGACATTCTAGATGTGATATTTTTGTTGGTCAGCCCTGTAACCCATTCTGACTGACTGATGACTTTGGGCAGCATTAATCCAAGAGAAAGAACGAAGAAAGATGCATATTTTGGGTGCATACTGTGTGCATCACTTTTGAAGCAAAAATCTTTTATCTAGACTCTTATATTTTTCTTTGATACATGGTGGAAGCTTGTCAGAATGTTTTAACGCTCTCGTTGCTTTATATTCCATTAGCCGATAATAGTGAAAGTTTGTTGTTTTTGTAGAAATTTCCATAAATGTCTAAGTGACAAGTGACTGTTGAAACATACATGGTTGAATTGTTCGCTATAAGATCAACAACATGCATTTAGAAAACAGATAGGGTGAGTTTTCATTTCATGCCAACTTTAGATACAACATTTCCATTTTTAACAGCTCACAAGTTTTAGCTTGTAACTAAATACGTGTTTGTTTTTTACAACTTGTTTTCTTTCCACTTCCTTCGACAAGGCAAAGTTTCATGATTGTTTTGAGAAATTTATTTGATAAATGCTTTTCCATCGCATTCCTTGTTCTCTTGGCATTTCCATCCAGCATTTTTTTATGCATTATCCCATAATTTTCATAAAAATATGTTGATGGAAACCTGGCTAATGACCCTAATACTGAAATGACAATGCTATCCGACACTATTAAGGCTATGAGCACATAGTTTTGAACCAGCCTGCATCCACTATAGAGCTCTTTTATTGTTAGGGTTTGGGTTCTCATCAGCAGTTTAATGGCTCATGTTTGCATGCGCTTGTTAAAGTGTAACAGGAACACGGCTAAATTGAATCCTTCATCGCTTGGATTGTTTATTAAATGCATTACAGGCTGAGCAGCTCATTAAAAATGTTGCCCTGCCATCAGTCTTCTCATGAAAAACGAGCTGTAGTTCTCTTTGAGGTTGCAGTAATGCGTATGCGCTCTGGGCGGCAGATAAGGCTTCCTCTAATTAGACTTACCAATGTTTATGTTTCAAAATGGGCTCAGGCAGTAAGAGCTAAACCCTTCCACCGAGGCCCCGGGCACTGCTCTCATTACGCAGTCGTCACATTGCAGTCACCGGAATCATCTTGACCTCCTGTAGCTACAGTGTCACTTAAAATCCTGCAAATATACAGCTGACCTTGGGTAGTGGAAAGAAGGTTCACCCTCCAGGTCTGTTTTGAGACAAATCACATTATAGCTTCATTTATTTTTGCATCCCTGTGTGATTCCTGCACACTGAATGAAGTAGACTCAAATGATTTGCTGCTGAAGCAAGAAGCGTCCTTCTTAGGATGCAGAGACTGAGCTGTCACATAAAAGGTTTTAATTGCTTTCGGTGAGAACTGTCATGATATTAAAGCATCAATGAGTTGGACTCATGAGCTACAGTAAACAGGAGACTGGTTTGGTGTGATGCTGTCTAAAACAGGATCATGTCATATTGTCCAGATGAATGGAGTCATAAGAATGGAAATAGATAGTAGTGTCACCGAGAGCCTGTTACTTATGGAAAGAAAACTTTGGATACGATTGTTAAAGGGGTCCTTGATTAGGATTTCATTTTTTTTTTTTTTACTTTAGTTGGTGTATAATGTTGCTGTTTGAGCATAAAAACGTCTGCAAAGTTATGACACTCAAAGTTTAATGCAAAGGGAGATATTTTCTTTTACAGAAATCGCTTTTTAAGGACTACAACAAACAGCTGATAGGGACTACAACGAGCTTTTTCCCGGGTTGGTGACATCACAAACCCCAAAATTTATATAAACCCTGTCCCCGGGAACACGCAACAAAGGGAGTGAGGCCATGTTGGGCTGCTTTAGAGAAGAGGAAGAGTTGTTGTTGTACAGTGTTGTTGCCATGCCGTCATTTTACGCAGGACTGCTTCACAAACGAGGGTCAATTCAATTCTGGATTTGCACAAAAGATTAACATGACGGCACATGCTAGTTGACTCCACAACAACGACATAAATTTATCCACTAACCATTCAGAAACATCCAGATGCATTCTAAAAGTTGTAACTTCTTCCTGAGTCTCTCCATCAGTGTCCGACTCCGGTTTGAACAATGTAAGGCTGAACACCGTTACTGACAATCATCATTTTGGCTGCATGAGATTCTTTGTTGTTGCTGAGCAACCGAAGCCTGAGCTGATAAAGCTCCACCCACTTTTTGGAAAGGGGGCCGGGAGCAGCAGCTCATTTGCATTTAAAGGGACACACACAAAAACGGCTTGTTTTTGCTCACACCCAAATAGGGGCAAATTTGACAAGCTTTAATAAATGATCTGTGGGGTATTTTGAGATGAACTTCACAGACATATTCTGGGGACACAAGAGATTACATCTTGTGAAAAAGGGCATAATTGGTCCTCTTTAATTTTACACAAAAAATGTCAGGTAATGACTTGCTCCATCATTTACTTTGGTTGTGTGAGGAAAATAGGGACATATGCAAATTGGACAGAATTAAAAATCTCTGAAATTAAAGTCTCGGTAAAAGTCTAAAGTCAAATTTATTTTATAATAATGATATGATATTATTTTAGATTTTGCATATTTAATTAGAAATTTAATTGTGCATGCTAATTTTTCCTATATTTATATTTGCATTATTTTCTCCATCATCTATTACTAAAAGTTCATCTTTAAAAACACTAATTTAATAACACTGTTAAATGTAATATTTAATTCCTAAAATTACTGTTATAAATATTTTAATAATTACATAATTTATAATTATTATTATATAAAATAATATATTGTAATTATTATAATTAATTATATGAATTAATTTTTAAACAATATTTATGAATATGTTTCATACTTTACATTATATTGTTGTGGCAGATAAACTGACTTGTGTAACGTAAGGGGAAACTCAAAAACGAAGGAGAGCTGGATCCAAATGCAGTGAATTTTATTAACAGAATAAACAAAACAAATCAAACACAGAGAACAAAGAACCAGGAACAGAATGAGCTCACCAAACATTACATCCAAGAAGGACAATACTTGACAAGGAACACAAGAAACACTGGGGTTTAAATACACAAGGGTTAATAGGCAAACAAGACCGACTGTGAATAAACACAAAACTAATCAACAAGAAGAACTACAAAGGACTACAAAACATAATGCAGAACAGGAAATAACATAAGCCAGGATCTATCCCTAAACTTTACCTTTTTAGATATCTTTTTCGAATCTTACTTATTGTTTTTGCTCCTTCCAGACCTGCCACTGTTGTCAAAAGCAAAACTAATGTAAGACAAATCACAGATGTGACAGCAGCAATCAGCACCATGCTGTTCCCATGTGTAATGTGGGCACAAATCAAACTCCCTAACCTTGCTAAAGAGGGCACTGACATCAACGGCCCACACTTGAATAGTTGCGTATGCAGAAGACATTCTTCTTTCGGACAGAATAAGCCATAAAGTGATATTCAGTCCTCTTCAGGGCAGAATGACCTACAATTATCCTGATCGACATTGGGAATGCTTTGGAATTCTGAGATGAAATCGCAGAGATGTGGAGAGAGCTCAAACGATTACTGTTTGACCCCCTGCAGTTTCCTTTCCTGAGGGTGATTTTGATTCCGCAAGGGAAGGTTCATTAGCATAAAGGGGAGGGGTTTGTGAGTTATTCTGAGTGTGTTTTTCAGATTACAGGAGGCACTTGCAATCATCGGGAGCTGATTTTGGCCTTCCGCACTCAGTCCACAATTCACACTCTGCAAGTGACACATGCAAGTAAAAATTGGCTTTGACAAGTAAATAAAATAAAGGCCTATAACTTTATTAGGAATTGCCACATTAGGTTTTGTTTAAGTTGAAGTGTGAGAACTGTAGTCTGCCCCGAGACGTGTGTGATTCAATCTTTTTTTCCTCCAGAACTTCCTGTGGTGACACACATTCCTTACATAAAGCCACTAAAACAAAAATATGAAAAGAAAAACACAATGTCTCTTCATGTTTTGGTGACACATGTAGGTTCATCTTGTGCAAAACACTCAGAGAGTGATATTTGCTGTTTGACACGTGAACACAGGCAAAATACTTTTGTTTTCATAGAAACCCAAAAAATAATTATTAATGCAAAATATACTTTCATGGCTGATAAGTTGTCAGGTGACAGAAAGTAAACATATTTGCAGTCTGATCAAATCCAAAATAACAAAGATCAGCAGGTTTTAGTCCATTTTAATCAGTATTGTTTAATATATATATATATACAATATACACACTAATAGATAAATTCAAAAGTCAAGAGGCATTTATTTGTCATTTGCACAATTAACACTGGAGAAAAGCATTGAAATGCTTGCGAGGCTCAGACATACTGTAATATTAACAAGACCATACACAAATACACACAAATTAGAGAAAAAAGGAGTAAAATTCTGTTTTTATTTGATTTGACTGACAGCAGCATTCACTTTCCCGACAGTGAATAATATGCACAGAATCAGACAGTTCTTAAGAAAGACATGATGGCCAACGATGGATGTTTTGTCTTGTTTATCTAAGCAGCCTAACATGAACGTACACCCTTCAGGTCTTGATATATGTGACTGACGACACCACTGGCAGCTGACAGTGTTTGTCTGATCTGTTTGTTGTTTAAGATGTTTACTTCTGTTCTGTGTGTTCAGTGTGTCTTCTCGACATTTTAGGGTCCTTGCTGACGCATGTTGAATCATCTATCTGCTTTTTTCAGTTGCTGTGGCTTAGAGATACAGTACATGCAATTGTTTCTTCAACTATAAATTAAAAACACACACACGTTTAAACTCTCACTAGTTATCTATTATCTACTAACAGTGTCCAACAATGTATATACATGCATTACAGTCATTTTTATCTTTTTTTTTTTTTTTTTGAAAATGAACATTTCACAACAATGTCTATTATGCTACATCTCAATTTTTTTTATGGCAGACTCTCTTGTCTCAGTTTTATAGCCAGCATGCTATAGTATATGCTTAATACATAGTGAATTGTAGCATATGTAGCTCTCTAACAGCATTATCTATTGTGAAGGGTCATTTCATTATGGTTGTTGTAGCTCTGTGCTGAGATTTATTTTCAAGGAAGTACTGTGTATACTAATGGGTAAAGCTACAGTAACGTCTTCAGCTAGTCAACTTGAGATCCTTTCCATCTAAACTGGTTATATCTCTTAAAGGATTAGTTCACTTCTGAATTAAAATTTCCTGATAATTTACTCACCCCCATGTCATCCAAAATGTTTGTCTTCTTCAGTTGAAAAGAAATTATGGTTTTTGAGGAAAACATTCCAGGATTTTTCTCCATATAGTGGACTTCAACTGGATTCAATTGGTTGAAGGTCCAAATGTCAGTTTCAGTGCAGCTTCAAAGGGCTCTACACAATCCCAGGTGAGGAATAAGGGTCTTATCTAGCGAAACAATTGGTCATTTTCTAAAAAAAAAAGAAAAAAAAAAAAGGTATACTTTTTAACCACAAATGCTTGTCTTGAACTGCTCTGTGATGCGCCACAGATTACGTAATCATGCTGGAAAGGTCACACGTGACGTAGGTGGAACTATCCCTTTAAATTTTGCAAAAAGTGTGAAAACAATAATAATAATTTTATTTAATAATTTAAAGGTACACTATAACGTTTGGCCCTCTAGCAGTTAAAAAACAAAACTACATGCATTTTGCGGAAGAACATTGTTTTGGTTGTGCTTTGGCTCGGCATGACTTTACGGATAAATATGGTTATCTCTCTGCTCATAAAACATTGTAACCAAGCAGATCTGGGGCACCACTGACTTCCATAGTAGGAAAAAAATAATATTATGGGAGTCAATGTTGCCCCAGATCTGCTTTGTTACAAACATTCTTCAAAATATCTTCCTTTGTGTTCAGCAGAACAGAAATTTTTACAGGCTTGGAACAACTTGAGGGGGAGTAAATGATGATAGAATTTTCATTTTTCATTTTTGGTTGAACTATCCCTTTAACAATTTTAGCTTGATTTTTGTTTTTTCTTTACAAATCATGTAATCAAGCAAGTTCTTCACTGACAGACTTGTGTCCTTTTTACACTACTTTTCGTACACCAACTTTTGATAAAACTGTTTTTATGTGTTTGTGATGGAAATGAAGCCTGAAATGAAAATCAGAATCAGACTTGTCATTTGTGTAAAACAAATGATTTTGAACACTTTATTTAGGATTTGACTGTTTGTTTGTTTTTTGTGTGTTATTAATATTATTATCATTCTGATTTTTCTTCATGGTTTTTTTTTTATCAGTAGTAGCAGAAGTGCTTTTTAGCTATGAAATGGTTAACTGTCAGCCACAAGAACATTTCCATCTTTAGGGCAGAGCGGTGGGTTTTTAAACACTGTAGAATGAACGCAGCTCCCGCTGCAATTCCCTGACCTATATTAAAATCTCTAAGACCACAATGAATTTATTTAAAGCTCTGGAGACATTAGACGAGGGAGGGCTGCTATAATTTCAAAGTCGTCAGGGGTTGAGCAAATATAGGGTAATTCTGATTTGCTGATTTATTTGTAAAGGGTCTACTTATGAAAATGCATTTTTATATCAATTTTTCATAGTGACTCACTGGCACTCATGACACAAGCACTGTTCCAAAAGGTAGACTTAATTATGCCTCCTTCTGAGATGCATTCTTTTCTCCAACTAGGCAAGGTAGCATCTGTATTCTTGCATGTATTGGGAGTCCATTCCACATTAATTATTAATATAATTAATACAGTACTGAAAAATATTGATTACAAATAGTTAAAAATCTACTATTTTGCCCAATATTTGTGAGTGCTGTGTGTTTTTATTCTGGTTAGAGTATTGTGCTGCTGTTATCTTATCACAAGATGCCCAATCCTATTGAAATAAGTTGTGAGTCAAGTCTAATGTGTGCTTCGCATGAGCAGCGCTGTTTTTTGATTTCAGTTAAGATGCCTATGTAGGCAGTAGACAGCAAGGCAGCTTACTATGTACCAGAGCCGTTGACGCAATAAAGCTCTTTATATGGTGAGTTGGATTCATTTAGGAGGACCGTTTTTATATGACCATTTGCATTATACCATCTCCTTTTACCAACGTGCTGTTCACAGTCTATTAAGGACTCCAGCTTCCCTCCGTCTCTGTTTCAGTGCTGGGATATGGATGTTTTTCTCTATAGCCAAATACTGAAGCGTTTTTTATGCCCCAGTATATGAAGCTCCATTTTTATGGGATTATTTTTTTAGGCCGCGACTTTAACTTCAAAGAGACTCTGATCATTGCCAGAGGTTATTCCAAAACACTATTTTTCATTGGAATACTTTTCAACATTCCCTTTCTGACTGTAATTTATCACTGTTCCACCTCTCCGTGTTAATGTTTGGGTATTTTATTGCAATATTTGCACTGTTGAAAGTGTTTTTAATACACAGTTGTCACTATAACTCTTGATTTTGTGTATGCAGCTTGTGTTTCAGATTGACTTTTTGTGATTGTCAAATTTGTGACATTTAGATGGTATTCCACAGAGAATACCACAATATTACCATGGCGCAATGTCCAGAAACATAGTAAGCGCACAATTTGTGATTAGAAATGATTCTTCTCTGTAGATAGTAGGTATATCTTTTAGATATTATCAAATACGATCCTTTTGTTGTCTCTGTGACATGGTTTTTTTATATACAATTATCTCATCCTTCAGCTTTTAATTGATGTTTTGCAAGGACAGAATGTTGTACATGAATTCTGGCATCTGATCCGACAGTATGGCAGCGGGTGTTGTGGCAGGCGGTGCTACTAAGCTGCCATGATCATGCACTGAGTATTGAAATGGGCTGCCAAGGAGCCCTGCGTCCTCACATTAACACTTCATATGAGGCGATTTATTGTCTAATTTCATTTCCTACTTGAAACAGCAGTTGCTTTCAAGGTCATTTATTCTGTTATTATTTATTCACCCTTATGTTGTTCCTTTGCTGCTACTTCATTCTTCCAAGGGTGAGTAAATAATGACAAAACATTTATTTTTGAGTGAACTTTTCCTTCAGATAATCAGAAAGAGTTGTAGAATTGTGCCGTTTTATTGTTTGTTTTCAGCCACAGTTGCTGAGCAGAATATATCAGCCTTGTGAGTATATTTTCGTCAGACATGTCAGGCCAGTTTAAAATGTGTCTCTTCAGAGCTTGCGTCAGCAGTTTTTTCCCCCCTTTATACTTTCAGTATCAAATCATGTCAGATTTTACAGTAGACACTTGATTAGAAGTCTTTAAATGACCCAACCCTGCCACAGGGCTGAACTCCCCCTGCATTTCTCTGCCACACAAACATTTGCTGACGAGGAAAAAATGTGATGATGGAATGTTCTGCCGTTGTCGCCTCACATCTGAGCAAGGCAGTGATCCTCCACTGCGCATTTATTTAAATAAGTGATGTATGTATGTACGTGTGTATACATACATCATATGAATTTGGCAATAAGAAGGAATCTTAGTAATGAAAAAAGTGTACCTATGATGCTTGTCACTGCTGTCTACATTGGTCACTCACTAGGTTTTGGAACAGAGCATCTGATGCATGGGAAATGGATGTGGAGGTCAGTGACTGTGAGTCACGACTTGCCTTTTAGCTGATGCTTCTTCAAAGCAGCTTATAGCACTTTAAATGAGTCTCGACCCTTTTGACCCCAAAGAATCATGACAGATATTGCTCAGATTGCGCTCGAGTCTATCGTCATCAGTTTGAGACTGAAGTTCAGATTAGTTGTAGAGCATGATAGTATGCATACATAGTGATGTTCTTAGTGACAGGAATCCTATCACAAAACATTTGCTTAGCACAGCATTGTTGTTATTCGTTTCACATGTGATAGCGGGTGTTTACATAATGTCTTAAATTCACAGCACAAACAAAAACTAATTAAAGCTGCAATATGTAAGATTTTTGCAGTAAAATATTCAAAAACCACTGGGCCAGTGTTATATATTTTGTTCAGTTGAGTGCTTACAATATCCCAAATGTTTCCAACTATTTGTAAATCGTGAGAAAATTGCTATTTTAACCAAGAATCTGGGACATGTGAGGAGTCTCCTGTCAATGGCGTCAAATCTGCATTACCCTCGGTTTCTGGTTTTATTTTGTAGAAACCATGGAAACACCAAAGACGCTTTAATTTATTACATGTTTTATTAGACAAGGGAACATCTGTTTTGATACATTTATAGACAGAAAACGAATTATTGTTATATAGCTCAACACATTTAGTCTTATTGTTTAAATCTAATTTTCTTGATTTTTTTTGCGAGTACCATGCTTTAGAGAAAAACACTAGCATGATCATAGCATGATCAGATGCAGCTTTATTATTAGTAACAGTAATACAGAATTTTCTCCATCATACAATATGTTTTAAAATTAATTAAAAGCCATTTATCAACACAAGCCACTCAGCATTTATTAATATATTCTAAAATCGATCTAGCTTACTGCGGTGTACAACAAATGTCGCACAGCAGCCACCGAGCGAACGCAGAGAGTAATGTTATAACATCTTTTTCAACACACTCAAATGTATCTAATATGATAAACAGAGCTGTGTTACCTCATACTCATGACCGGAAAAGCGGAAGCAGCGCCCGTGACTGTGGCATAATAAAAGTTCCGCTACTCGTGGCGTGTTGCGCAATCGCTCCAGCGGCCTCATTCAGCTCCCACAACACTCGGTCCTGCTCTGATTCATACTACAGTAACGTTAATAATCTCATCCATGAACATGATTTCTGCCCGAGTCCTATTCCAATTCTTTTCCACCGGCTGTGAGGTGAAGCCCACATGTCCCAAGATTCCGCGCTCAAATTTGGCGTCATCAAGCTATGACTTTGTTTTGAATAGGTGACCTCTAACGGATGAAAAACTACATATTGCACCTTTAATTGTATGGCTTTGAGAAAAGGATGGAAAATGGTTATGAAAATTTAATTATATTATGTTTTTGGTAGAAAATAACTGTTTCTAACATTATAAGTTGACTTTGTAATAAAATAATTATTTTATTAATTTATAAAATATTTCTTTTTGTGTGTGTATATATGTATTTATGGCATTCAAAAGTTCGGGGTCATTAAGATTTTTAAAATGTTTTTGAAATGAGTCTCTTATGCTCACCAAGGCTGCATTTATTTGATTAAAAATACAGTTAAAATATTATTACAATGTTTAAATACCTGTTTCTATTTTACTATATTTTAAAATGTAATTTATTCCTGTGATGGCAAAGCTGAATTTTCAGCATCATTACTCCAGTCTTCAGTGTCACATGATCCTTCAGAAATCATTCTAATATGCTGATTTGCTGCTCAAGAAACATTTCTTCTTATTATTATCAATGTTGAAAACAGTTGTGCTTAATATTTTTGTGGAAACAATGAAACATTTTTATTAGGATTCTTTGAATACAAAGTTCCTGAAGCAGCGATGTGTTTCTCTGACCAACCCTCCAGCTGTGGATAGAGGATGAGGAGTATCTGTCAGACAGCTGGAGACGCAGCAGACGGCAGACTGTTTCCTGTAACCCCAGGAGCCTCTGCATGAGACCAGAGCGCCTGCTTCATTTTCCTGTTAGCATCGCTGCGTGTCTGAACCCACGCTTCAGGTCCTGTGAACAAAGACACTGTTTTCACAACTTCTAATAAGCCTTGGCAAATGCACAACTTTTCACTCGCATATAGATTAGGGAAGCATGATTTACAGTTACAAGCTAAAAAGGGCAAAAGTAATTGTATCTTAAAAGTGCTGTATTTGGAGTTTAAATGGGTCATACTTTTTTCCACCTGAGGTCCACTTATAAAGTTTTTTATATATACTTTTTTCATTTTTCACCCTCTCGCTTACCTTTAAAATTAAATAGGATGTTTTTTTTGTTTTGTTTTTGCTGCTGAGCCTTTCACACTTCTTTATAAACACAACTGAGTAACAGCACTTTTCTGCACTCACACACGGGCTGCAGGTTTAATGTGAACTTCAGTATAGTTTTTAATTGCCTCATCCATTATGAACAGCTTCTTTGCAAGCTGCATTTCATTCTGACAGATTCACAAAAAAGAAAGTTGTGGAAATACTTGTTGTGAAATCTGTTTTGCAGTTCACTTTCAGTATGTGCTCTTTTTGGACTGGAGACGAAGTTTTCAGTTCTGAAAGTTAAACTACACTGTAAAAAATGATTGTGATTTTAATGGTAAAAAGACTGTAAAAATGCTTCGGTGAAAAACAGTTAATTGGTTTACAGAAAGTTTCCGTATTATATACGGTGAATAACTGTAATAGAGCTAACGGTACATTTAATGTAATTTTACGGTAAAATACCATTAAATTTACAGTTTTTGGAAGTGAAAAATAACAAATCATTGTATAATTTACAGTGAAAAAACGTAAATTAACATTCCCACAATTCCTTGTGTGACACTTCACACATCGTTGAAATAACTGTTTTTTCTTAGTTTTTTTCTAATCAGTTATGTACATTAGGGTTTTATGTTACATCTAATGTTGTTAAATTAATGTTTATTGCATTTTTAAAATGTCATGTGTGTTACCGTGATGGTGTTTAGTGTTTGTGTGAATGATACTGTGTGCACCTTTTATATATTAGTATTGTCATTCTCAACTTTTAGAAAAGCTACTTGTGATGAACTTTGATTCATCATGTGACTCTCATTACCACTGTGTTTGGTGGTTGTCAGTGTATTACAATGGTACAAAACAGATATTAGTACTTCAGTAGGTTGGTAAATTAGCATTATATCAGTTTTAAATTTAACAGATTTTTTTTACAGTGTGTAAAATAAACAGTTATGAACCATAATTATTACAATATAAAACTTTAAATTATACAGTTTTGAACTGTAAAATAGACAGTAAGCTAAGTGCTGTCCTGTAAAACCTAAAACGGTGCTACCGTATTTTTATGGTAAAGTTCTGACAACAGCTAACTTTTTTTTTTTTTACGGGGATTTTTTTTACAGTGTATGTTTTCAGTACAATTACCCTTTTTTGTATATATATATATATAGTCAGCATGAAAAAGAAGTTGCGATAGACTTTTCTTCCCTAAAGTGACGCATATCCAAGTGAAACGGCTTCTCGAACAAGAAAAAAATGTAGGGTGAGACTTTATTTTGTTCATCAGAAATTGATTGGATGGTTGTGGTTTGCTATTGGTCGATCTCATGCGAGTGACAGGTTGTCCCGCCCTCACAGCAGTAAACGTGTTGTTAGAGAAGAGAAGTCGCTTCAAGAGGGAGGGGAAGTTATATGGATTAAAGATTATAAGGCACATGAATATTGATGTGCACAGATAAATAATTTATAATAAATCCTCCAATATTCCATTAAAAAAAAAACAAGAATTTTGAATTCATGATAACTTTAAACATATTAAGGTAGATGTAATCCTCATGATATGACCTCTTTAATAAGTCAGGTCACGTATTGTAATTGTCATGCGCTTGGAATGTCCTTGTGTCAGACCGAGAAGCTTCACGTGTCCACGGCACGTCAATGTCATGTCAGGAATAAAACTGTCCTCATGAACCCCACGATGTCCTCCAGCTGCACTGAAGCAACTCTCAATGATTCCTGACAGAGCTGCCCACTGCTATGACAAACCTTCATATTTGTTGTTTTCTCACTGGTTCTACACAGCTCCTTTAAAGGGGTCCTATTATGCTTTTTTACATTTTCAACTTTCTTTAGTGTGTAATGTTGCTTTTTGAGCATGAAAAAGGTCTGCAAAGTTACAAACACAAAGTCCACTTCAAAGGGAGGTATTGTCTCTATCAGCAAGCACTGTTTCTGAACTCTCTGAAACGCTGTGATTGTTGCTTCCGGGTACAAGCACGTCACAATCTTCCTCATTTAAATAATTTCCATCCAAGACAAACTCAAAAAAAGGCCTGTTGAACTTGCGGTTATAGTAAGGGGCATAACATTTCTGAAACATGCTTGGAGTGATTGACCAATCACAACTCAACTCAGAATATTCCCTTAATGTGAATGCGTAAGGGAATACATGTCTTTATTCTCATAACATTGTATGTACAGCACTCATACAGGTCTGAAATTGGAATGTTTTGCATCTGCGCTCAGAGATTGTTTTCTGTAATCAGAAAGACTCAATTATAGATAACACTTATCACCTGCACTAAATGCTCGTGCTGCCCTTTAAATGCGCTCTAATGAGTTTTATTCATCCTTTAATGTCACTGATAATATTGATCGGAACCAGCGGTGGTTTAATAACAGCCCACAAACAGTCCACTTCTCTTGTACGCTTGTGTTTATAAACCAAGGTCAATGCTGTCCGCTGTAAACAGATGAGAAAATGACTAATAGATTAGGGGAGAATAAAATGCCAGGAGATGAGTTGAAAATCGAACTGTTTCATTTCTAAACTCGTTGGTACTTCTTCAGGGACGCGGCTGGTAGTTAATTGTCTCTTATGTAATACATTGGACCACGTGTTCGCTGGCATTTAAATATGAGAATGTGTGGTGAATGTTCAATGCATCCTATAGATTAAATATAAAGGAGAATTTATGAAATATCAAGTTTTCTGTCATTTTTTGCTATCCTGTGAAACACTGTAGCTGGAAAAATGGCTACATTTCTTACAGTATTTATTAGTATTTGTTAATGTTAGTTAATAAAAAATACAGTCGTTCATTGTTTGGTCATGTTAGTTCACATTGCATTAACTAATGTTAACAAATACAACTTTTGATTTTAATAATGTATTAGAAAATGTTGAAATTAACATTAAAGGATTAATTCACTTTCAAATGAAAATTACCCCAAGCTTTACTCCCCCTCAAGCCATCCTAGGTGTATATGACTTTCTTCTTTCTGATGAACACAATCGGAGATATATTAATAAATATCCTGATGCATCCAAGCTTTATAATGGCAGTGAACAGGGTTCATGAGTATGAGCTGAAGAAAGTGCTTCCATCCACATCCATCCATCATAAACGTGTACTCCACACAGCTCTGGGAGGTTAATATAGGCCTTCTGAAGCAAAGCGATGCGTTTGTGTAAAAAAAAAAATCTATATTAAACACGTTATGAAGTAAAATATCTAGCTTCCACCAGACCACCTTCCGTATTCAACGTACGAATAAGAAAAAGAAAGTCATATACACCTAGGATGGCTTGAGGGTGAGTAAAGCTTGGAGTAATTTTCATTTGAAAGTGAACTAATCCTTTAACTACACTGTAAACCCTAACGCTCAAAATAATTAACTGGTTTGAGTAGGACAAACTTGAACGAATTAGTTCAGTCAAATTAACTATATTGAGTATTTAGCACTTTCTTTTTCTTTCGAGTTCACATAACTGATATATTTTAAGTAAACTGAACTGTTTCATTGCTGTAAGTTCTATTAACTCATTTCTTTTAATTTAGACAAACTTAAGTTTAACTGAAATTGGGCTTAGATTTCTGTTTCCAAGCATGCTTTGCCCATGGCACTCAAAAGTGAGAGTAATTGCTAAAATTGAGTGTTATATAATGTTTTTTGTGCAAGATTAATGTTAAGTGGGAGATTTAGTAGCTATTAATGTTTTGTTATGGTAATTTAGAAGAGTTTCTGTTAATATGGGTTTTTGGTAACAAGTGGTGCATACGGCTTGGTTTGAGAGCAGTATGTTAAATGTTTTATATTGCTGTACTCATTCAGCAAGCACTATACCATACAATTGCAAGTTTAACAAATTGGCAAGTTTGCATTTTCTGTACTATCGAGTTATAGCTAGCTAAGTTTCCACTAATAAAAATGTTTAAGTTGAGATTACATGACAATTTTAAGTTAAATGTATGAATTAGTTTACTCAAATATTTCAATTTAAGAACAATAAAAATGTTTGAGTACAAAATAAAAATCTGCCAGTCCTGCTTACTTTAACTTTGAATTTCTAAAATTTTGATGTAACCGATTGCCTCCATTTTTTGAGTTTTGCCAACTTATTCGGGTTAAATGCTGTAGAAGTATTGTTCGTTAGTTCATGTTAACTAAATTAGTCACATTATGAACCCTTTTTTTCATATGTTGTTCTGTATGCATTTCTTATTTCTGTGGAACAGAAAAGATTTTTTTTTTTTTTTTTTTTGACCATTCAATGGAAATCAATGCGTTTTAATGTTGTTTGGTTCTCAGTGTTCTTCTTTTATGTTCCGCACAACAAAGTGCATGCAGGTTTGGAGCAACATGAGTGTAAGCAAACAATGACAAAATTTTTATTTTTTGGGTGGACTATCCTTTTAAAGGCAAAGTCTATAAAATAATAACAAAATATAAAGAAGCCTGTTGCAGGCTGTAGCATCCAAACACAGCATTGTGAGCACTGCTTGCATAAGCGTTATATAAGTCAAGATTGATGCAGAAAACCATTAGAGATGATAAGAAGAATGATTCGCACAGCTTGATATGATTACACTGATTATTCCGCAGTCTTTGCCGCTCAAGGTAGATGTCTGTGCATCCGCCGAAGCTTGATAAATGCTGTTCTGTTTCACCTTCAGCTCAGTAAGGCATGCTGGCCTCGAGGCGGCCCGAGGAATCAGTGAACCCAGAATAAGCGTGAGATGGCGGAGCTGTCCTGACTTCCTGGTGGTTCACTGGAGCTCTCAGTGGCTGCTGTGGAGAATGGAAAGTGACATGAGACAACCACAGGCGCTGCTGGGCCATGCTGATGTGACACAGCTCATTATATAGCCTCGCCGAGACTTCCCCGCCAGCTGCAGCATGTATTTTTAGTCTATAAGGCCAAGCAAACTGCTGTGTGCCACGGTAGATGGGCACAATTATGTAGCGTTGATTCAGAGATCTTTCAAGTTGTATTGTCATTTCTGAACCAATTGGAAATGCAAAAATAATGATTGTTTTTAAACACCTACTGCCCCGCCCACCATTGGTTGAGCCAGAAGCCAGGTCGTAGGGGTGTGCGATACTGAGAAATGTTGATATCTGGATATTTTCTAGGATTTTGTCAATGATGATAATTAGACGATGTTTTCTAAGTGTGCTTTGTGCTGGTGCCTTGACTAGTTTAGGGCTGTCATTCATTCAACTGATTCATTCAAATGGCCGATTCATTCAGGAATGAAGCAAGTGAGTCACTGATTTGACCAAAAACGCTGAGTCATTCAGGAACAAAACACCACTGTGTGTTTCTCAGAGATGCACAACTGTTCTGCAGCTTTGTTTGGGACTATTTCTGTTGGTGAAATAGAAAATATTGTGTCTAAAATAATAATAATAAATAATAATTCCTTACATTTATATAGCACTTTTCTGGGTACTCAGAGTGCTTTACATACAGAAGGGGGAATCTCCTCAACCACCACCTGGATGATGCTACGGAGTCACATGGAGTGCTTTAATGATGTCTTTACTTCTGTACCTTTCTGGACCTTGAAAGTGGTAGTTGCGTTGGATCTCTATGGAGGGACAGAAAGCTCTCAAATTTCATTAAAAATATCTTAATGTGTGTTCCGAAGATGAATCCTTATGGATGTGGAACAACATGAGGGTAATTAATGAAAGAATTTTTGGGTGAACTAACCCTTTAAACTGTTGTATAAAATATCAAATTTGCAATTGTGCTGATATTAGGGAAAACAGCATGTTTGCTTGTGTGATATTGCTTAACTGTATCATAAAAATATAAAATAAAAATAAAAATAATACATTTTTGCTTCCATATATTGAATTTTGGGGGCATTCTGACTCATTCTACTAGGCTACATCATCATCTCAATGTGAAGTCTCATATCACACACCCCTACTGGACTACTGAATATATTTTGGCGGGTTAGCATGGCCTCCGACTGTTTGAGGTCATTGCTACACAATCTTAATCTAAAAAGAGCATCTTCCTCCATTTTTGGCCTGTAGTTATATATTTGAGCCATGCCATTTGGCTCAAATACATAACTACAACCTGCCAATTCATCCCATTTGTGATCAGATTCAGGACATCCAGCTTACTATGACCAACAATACAGCCATTTGGCAGCTGGTCAGTGTGTGTTCTGGACGTTGTCTGTGTAAACGCCCTCATGTTTATAGAAATCTCACAGCCAACTGAAAGCTGCTTGTCCTTGTCAGAGGACATGTCTGATGCTTTAAATCAAACTTGCGCCTTTGCCATCGCTGGGTTACATAATAAATAACAGCTACTTTTAGGTTGAGGAGCCCGAGGACAGCTGAGCAGCTGTAATAATCATGAAAGGTCATTCAGCGCTGTAGAGCTCACATCCTCTGGACCACAGATAGAATTGGCC
Organism: Ctenopharyngodon idella; assembly: GCF_019924925.1. Taxonomy (NCBI): domain Eukaryota; kingdom Metazoa; phylum Chordata; class Actinopteri; order Cypriniformes; family Xenocyprididae; genus Ctenopharyngodon; species Ctenopharyngodon idella. The sequence goes on along the minus strand of NC_067235.1, from coordinate 28,611,261 downwards.
AAGAACAGCCCAAAGGAAGAATGAGTTAAGGACCGTTCACACTGACTGTAAATATTATTATTTTTTTTAATCACTGGAAGTTGTCAAAGTTGTTGGTCGTAGTAAACATTTCACCCACTGGATGCCACAACGTTATTGGTGGGCTTCACAAATAACCATTGCAATTGACCATCTGACCTTTAGAAACAGGATGGAAACAAGTAGTGGTTTGACAACAACTGCAGTGTATTATTGGTGCAAGATTTTATCTCCCTTAAACCTCAAAGCAATTCTATTGGCTGGAAGAACTTTTAATGAGTAATTTACTTGCTGCCTGATTATAAATCCCACAAAATCGCTTCAGCGTCATTTTAGCATTATTTATATACTGTTGTAGTATTTATTGATATTTTGAATTAGCTTTTATTTTAAAATTTTCAGTTTATTTTAATTTTAGTTGGTTTTATTAAATTTGTAATGTGATTTTTGACATTTTTATTAGTTTTTGCTTTTTTAAATATTTCCATTTTAGCTATTTTCAAAGCTTTATTTAAGCTCAGTTTTAATCATTTTAGCACTTACTTAATAATATTTATATATTTATAGTAATATTTATACATTTCAGCTTTATTTCGAAATTTATTTTTAATAGTTTTAGTTAACGATAATAACAAAGAATCACTTTATATGTGTAGTAATATGTAAAATATGTAAATATGCCAATTAAATGGTCAAATATCACAAGTAAACCAAAGATATAAAATAAAATTTTTAATAAAACATTTTTTTTTTTTTTTTTTTTCAGTTAGCTGTCAAGCTTTGCATACCTCAAACTGATTAGTCTGAAATTTGAACGCATACTTTGAGCTTACTGTATATGCAACCACTGTTTATTTGTAGTATTTACAATTTGTAGCTACCACTGTTACAAAAGTAAAAACCAGAAAGGCTGTTTTGACCATCTACAAGATATCCCAATAACACATTTAGCAATATGTGTTTGTCACTGGATGATCAATAGGCATGGGCGGACTGCGGGTCCAATAGCCAAGACTATTATGACTCAGTTTTATACCCATTGATAGGCTGCTTTTAAACAGTCCCATGCTTATTTGTGTTCATGTAAGCACTGTAAACCCGAATAGGTTGGCAAAACTCAAAACAAATTGAGGCAATCATAAATTCAAAGTTTAAGCAAGCAGACCTGGCAGATTTTTATTTTGTACTCATACATTTTAATTATTCTTAACTTGAAATGTTTGAGTACACTAATTCATACATTAAACTTTTTTTATTAGTGTAAACTTAGCTAGCTATAACAAGCTAAATCAAAAAATGCTAATTTGTTAACACGTTAACAATAGTATGTAAACCACTTGCTGAATGAGTACAGCAATATAAAGCATTTAGCATACTTGCTCTAAATCCAAGCCACATGCAACACTTGTCACCATGATGGTAACTCTCCAAAAACCCACATTGAAACTCTTCTAAATTAGCATAACAAAACATGAATCACTACAAAATCTCCCACTTAACATTAATCTTGCACAAAAATACATTATATAACACTTAATTTTAGCATTTACTCTCCCTTTCGAGTGCCATGGGCAAAGCATGCTGGGAAATAGAAATCCCAGCCCAGATTCAGTTAAACTTTAGTTCGTCTAAATTAAAAGAAATAAGGTCATAAAACTCAAAACAATGAAACAGTTCAGTTCACTCAAAATATATCAGTTCTGTGCACTTGAAGAAAAAGAAAGTGCTAAATACTCATAAAAGTTGAGCATTAGGGTTTACAGTGAGTCTGATTACCGTCAAAGGTTTCTAATTGCAACGCGATTTGCAGCGTTGAGCATTGTAGCCAATCGCGCTGCAACTGAAGTGATTGACAGCTTCAATCATTATAAAGGCAGCGCTCTTTGCTCACTTTCTGTATATAATCTATTCACAATTTGAATGGAAAAGTTTTATTTTTCATGCTGCTAGGACCAACAGCCATGTATACATTGCAGAGTTTCAGGAGAGACAACCGCATTTAAATGCAGAGTGAATCCGCTAAAATATTATAAAGGCTCAAATTTGGCTATATGTTCTTTTAATTTATGGTGACCTAAGCATTTGTATACTATAGCCTATTGTGTGATTTATGCACATTTGTACAAAATAGCCTGTATGGGCAGATTGTTTATGAGTATGTGGAAAGTTGGCTGTGTTTAGAGAGTAAGAGTGCACAGACTTATTTTGTTCTATTCGTTGCACAAAGCTGTCATATTGTTTTAGAAGACTTAAAATATAGTGCACAAGTTGTATTAATTATACTCTTATGGATTTTGACAGATCCTGCACACTATGCTGATAATGCGTGATCATGCAAAATGTCATCTTTTGTGTTTCTTGAAAGAAAGTTTTACGGGTTTAAAACAACAAAGTAAATGATGACAGCATGCTCATTTTTTTTGGATGAACTGTCCCTTTAATGCTTAATTACATCTCTGACATTTAGAAATTCTGAGTCACTCTGATGCAGCAGGTGCGTCATTAGCCTCATGAGTTACATCATTACTAAAAACATCTTCAATATGTTCTCCCAAAAACAAGCACTCCTGCTTTCAGCTCCCTAACATGCTTTTCCAAACTCTGATGCTACCTGTATATAAACCCATTGGCTTCCTCAGACTGTTAATTAGCTGTTGACAGTTCAGTGATTCCCGCTAATGAAGATCCATGTCTTTGTCTCTGCTGTGCCGCAGTCAGGAATGGTGTGAAGTCGTGGCATCACGTGAACAGCTTCACAGCCTGAGAAACCGAGAGGAAATCCGTAAATGTGATGTCTTCATGAGAGCTTCACGTGCTTGTGGTGTATAGAGCATCATGGGAGTCTGCTACACCTCACCTCACAGGCTCTTTCATTACTCATATATACAGATGCACGTTTCTTATAGATGTCACGAGGATGTGAACAATGTCCCATGAATTGCCGCTGGGCATGAGCTGTCTTTAATGTCAGCTGTGTGAAGTGATTTCTGAGCCAGATTCTTGCTGAGCTGTATCTTAGCAGGCTGTTGTTCAGAGAGAGAGAGAGAGAGAGATTGAAAGTGAATGGAAAAAGAGAGAAAGAGAGATCAGTCTTTTTTACTCTAACTCACTGTTTCTTCCCCCAAGGCTAAAAACCTCCAAACCCTCCATCTGGGTCAGTTGCAGTGGCCGAGATGGTTTTTGATGTGTGAGAAATAATTTAGCACCTACAGCGCACACGTTTTTCTCTATAGCCTCATATATGAAACATTCAAAATGACATGGAAAAAAAAGTGTGATTATTACCCTTGGCTGCTAATAATGCATATCGCAAGTCTGGCTCAATAGAAACATTGTGTCAGCCTTCTCCTTTCTGTCTCAACTAATGATTTTAAATATGTCTTATTTATTTGTCATTTTGAAAACTGATTTATTATTTGTTACATTTCACTACATTATTAAATCACAAATAAATAGATGTTTAAAACGTTATTTAATTCAGTTTGAAAAGTGATTTGTTACATTTAAGTACATCTTTAAATGTAAATTAAAACTGTTTTACATCTTTTTACTTTTTACACATACATACACACACACACACACACACACATATATATATATATATATATATATAGCTTGTCAGATTTGCCCCTATTTGGATGTGAGCAAAAACACGCCATTTTTGTGTGTGTCCCTTTAAATGCAGATGAGCTGCTGCTCCCGGCTCCCTTTCCAGAAGAGGGCAGAGCTTTAACAGCTCACGCTTCAGTTGCTCAACAACAACAAAGCTGGAGAATCTCACGCAGCCAAAATGACAATTGTCAGTAACGGTGTTCAGCCTTAAATTGTCCAAACCGGAGTAGACACTAATGGAGAGTTGTAGTTTCTACCAGCCATTTGTTGTAATCCTTAAAAAGCGATTTATGTAAAAGAAAATATCTCCCTTTGCACTGAACTTGCATTGAAAAAGTGAAATCATAATCAAATATATATGTGTGCAGATAAAGGATGCAGAAAAATGCAGAAAAAGGCGTTCAAGAACCATTGATAGACCCTAATGCCATAAAAATTGAATCATTAACAAATCATTTGTTTTCTTATCTGGGTGTTGAAGCATTTGTGCGCTTTCACCCCTTCTTTGCATTATTTCTTGTTTTTGTCCTTTATCTAAGCCTGTTTTTCACCCCCTGCTGGTCAGTTGATCCCCAGTTGTCTTTAATGAAAAGACCCGGTCAGCTTTAGCTTCAGCCGATACATCACCTAGACACGGGATAGGAGAGGGACGCCTCTGACAGCAACACACAGCTATCAACCTCATGGTGAGGGCAAGAAAAGACCAAATTTCAATTTACTGCCTGTGAAAATGTAATCTACTCATACTGGGAGCTTGAAAGAGGTTGGTGGACTTTCTGCCGGAGGACAACGGCAGACACTTTGTCACAATAACTCATGGCCAGAGAAAAACAAAAAGCAGGCTTTCATGTAAGGCTTTTTACTCTTTACATCCAGATTTATGCTTTTAAAATATCTCTTTATATCTGTTATATATATTTTAGCCTTATTGATGATATTCAATATACATTTTGATACTAATACTAAAATTAGTATTAGTATCACTAGGATTTTTTGATAAATGGAAAGCTCAAAAGAACAGCATTCTTTTGAAATAGAATTACTGCCACATTTGATCAATTTAATCAACCTTGCTGAATAAAAGAATTAATTTCTTTTAAAAAACATCTTATTGACCCAACTTTTGAAAGTTAGTGTATATATGCCCCTATAAAAATAAATTTTTATATAAATACTGTATTTTTTTACTAAAACATTATAATATATGTTTCACAAGTTCGCCTGCCCATTCAGTCCGAATTGTTAATGGTAATACAAACTTGGCTTGCTGTCCTCGAAAGAGGCTCGAACCCCAGGCTCGGCTCGAGCTCCGAGTTAAACCCCCCTATAACAGTACTGCATAGAGGGAGAATAAGAGAAGAAGGGGAGGAGGAGGGATGCTGGAAGAATTGTCGCTGGGATGACGCAGTGACTGCTGCATATATACACTCGTAATGATGATTGACAGGACTGAATGTTTAGGCTCCTCCCGAACCTACGTTTGGAACTACATAAAATACAACATGGAGACTTCCAGGCATACTTTTGAGTGACGTAGTAAACAAACAGTTGAATCAGTTTCATTGAAACAAACAGTTTGGGCTAATTTACATTAACAAATTGAACTCCAGCACATTTTCATAATAAACTTTAAATCAGAGATTTATTACAAGTATTAAAGGTCAGGCCATAATTCATAATGCAAGTACGTGTTGTATATTCAGCTTGGCCATGGCTCTATAGTGCATTACTGCTGTGTTTTAACAGTCAGTTTTCTCTTTAAGGTAAAAAAATGTAGTTATATCCTGCCCCTGTGTTGTTTTCATTATCGTAATTGGCTTGACACTATTAGTTGTCCCATTTGAATTGTGTTGTGGGGTTTTTTTTATTACTGCTTCACTCTGGTGTGGTTTATTTTTGGCTCCAGACCACAGACAGCACCCTGCCATAAATATAAGCCGGCATTATTTGTATTCTGCACCACGGTTGCTAAGCCATCTCAGAGCAGGTCTATTTTTCAACCTCAGCCTAGAAATATCATCCCGCGCCACCCACCGCAAACAGGACAGAATACAGATGTGCCCGAACGGCCCATTTATTATTCAGATATATCTGAGCTTCATATAGGCCACTTTCCGTGAATATGGCACACTTTTTTAAGCTTTAGAGTAAAAAAAACAACATGTTTGTTTTTGGGGGTTTTTTTGTAATGAGAATGATGAGATGTATCTAGTAAAAATGATCCTAACATGACAAGCAGCAGTTTTAAACGCATCAAATGTCTATATACCCATTAAAATGGTGATTTTGGCTTGTACTACATCACAACCTGTTGCTTACTTTTTGGTAGCTTTAACTACAGCATTAAACACTGATTTGTTTTTCATTCTTATAGGTTTTTAGCTCCATTGTATGTTTAAAAATGCTCTAGCTCTAATGTTGTTGATGGTTGTATGCTGTCAGGGGTATTTGTGAGCACCTGAAGTGATTTGTTTTGTGTGTTTTTTGGGATCTGGGTTACTGTTAACCCCAGGTGTTTAGCCATCAGCAGTAAGAATGTGTGTATTGTGCTGTGGCATTTATATGTGTGTGCGTATACTGTATATGTGTGTTTTCCTCTTTTACAATCTACAGTATATCCATCATATATATGTTGACCGTCACATAGAGGGCAGCTATTTGTGACTTGTTTTATGATGCGGTGAATTTTCACGGATGAAATTTTGCAAATGTGACTGCATCTTTATTCTAAAGACATTAAATCATAGGCTCTGTCGTAAAACCTAATGAGCTGCCCATGTAGACAGCATTTTAGAGAATTTGTTCCTGTTGCGACGTCATAGGCAGCATGATTATGCTCTTTTTTAAGGCATGCATATTTCATGAAGGCATTACCTTAAATTCCCCCTTTTATGCTTTTTCGGATATTACCTTTCATGTACTGTGTTATACAGCTGTGAATGTAAAAGGTCTGCAAAGTTTCAAAGGTCAAAGTGCCTGATAAATGGGGTTATTGTCTCCCAAAAGAGAGAACCGATTTTGAACGAAGAAGTCGTCAGTAATTCCAGTCTTAAGCCACGGTCACACTACACTCTAAATAATGCTGGGTTAAAAACAACCCAAGTTGGGTTGAAAATGCGAATGGGTTGTTTTAACCCAGCGGTTGGGTTAAATGTTTGCCCAACATGCTGGGCAGTTTCATTTAACCCAACTATTGTTTAAAAATGACTATAATATGAACCCATAATAGGTTGGAAATTAAAAATCAGACACATAATTACTAGATGCAACAATAATAATCAAAAGGTGAACATTTATTAATAAGCAATTTAATAAATGTTTATTGTTTTAATAGTTATTTATTAAACTTATTAATAAATGTTCATTTATTAAACATATTAATAAATACTTTGGGTTCATTTTAAGCAAGCAATACAGTAATTTTTAAACAATACTTGAGTTAAATAAACCCACCCAGCAGGCTGGGCAAACATTTAACCCAACCACTGGGTTAAAGCAACCCAATTGCTATGTTTGTCCATTTTCAACCCAACTTGGGTTGTTTTAAACCCAGCATTTTTTAGAGTGTAGACTTTGAGCTTGCAAAATTTCTTCTGACACTGTAATGGTCATGATATGATGTCACTGCAGCATCTTTTTTATAAATGAATTGAATTCAGCATATAACAAATAGTAATACATTCAAAATGTAAAAATATAGCCTACGATCTACTTTACTGCAAAAAATATTGTTCTTTTAATGCAGCCAAGGGGTCACACCATGATGTATCGATCTTCTACTGGTCTTCACGTGATGTGAATTCGCAGGTCAGAGTTCACCAAACTTGAACTTTGGAATGCAGCGAAATGTGAAACTTTTCACATGAGCTTGTGTTTCTGGTCTGACGCATTTGCATGCGTATGAATGAAAGTCAATGGAACGAGAAGTGCAGTGTGACCGCCATCTTACTTCCTACACAAACCTACATAGGTTTGTCAAAGATTTGCATAATGCCAGCCTTATGGTCTTCATTGGCTACCCACGAACAATGTCTACTTTGACCCAGCCTCAAACACTGTAGTTGTCGACATGCCGAGAAGATGCTGTTTTCTGTGCTGCGAATGCAATTCCAATTTTGTACATGCTTTTCCAAAGGATGAAGACACAGGCTCGATACTGGCGTTTTGTTTCTGACACACACTGTAAGCGGTAAACCAATCACAACAGACTGGGCTATTTGACCAATCAGAGCAGAGTAGGCTCTCGGAAGGAGGGGTTTAGAGAGACCAAACCATTTCAGACACTGTGAGACAAGAATGTGTATTATGCAATGTATATTATTATAAACTTAGTGTTTTGTGTTTTTTGCCTTAGATGCACGTAAAGCTTCCAAAATGTATCACTTCTGAGGCTCTGTTTCAGTTAGGATGCTACCTTAGAAGTAAATTGCCTATGAAGGAAATTTTAGACCAAAACAATAGTTTCAGAGATCAAACAGTGACAGGGGAAAATGCTGCAGTTATATAGATTGAAAACTTGAACTTGCTGAAGAATAGCGAGTAATTGTTAGTCCTCCTTGGCTAGGTAATATTTCACTCGTTCATTCCAATTGCCTCTTTTCATGTTGTCAATATCCTCTTACTCCTGTTTGTTTAGCCTGGCTTCACAGTGCCGGACGAGCAGCTTCAAATCCTCTTGTGGCTCTTGCTTTTCCTGCATCATCAGCCATTTGGATATATTCTTTAAATACATTAGCCTACTGGCCCACTCTCTTTAAGGCCGGTCACATGATCTCTCTTCTGCCTTAGCTTAACCTCAGCAGCGCGTCAGTCCGCAGATCAGCTCTGGAAGCGCACCATCAATGGAGCCCGTACTGCACACACCACGGTATGTACACAAACCGCAGATTATCATGCTCAAGTTCTATTGGCCTTGCTGGAGACGTCGGGAAAGTTTCACGCCAATGACAAAATCTGTGTCTAATACTATAAACAACTGTTATTGGAAAAGCCAAGTTTGGAGGCTATTGAGTTTAATTAATGCGGGATTTCGGTGAACAGGTTTAAGAGCAGTGTTTTCCTGAATCTTTTAGTAAACAAGAATTAGCTTGCAGCTTTTTGATTGTAGCTTTTATCTGTGTTTCTCCCTTTCTCTGGAAATCATCCTTAAATGGGGAATTTGCCTTGATGTGTTCAATCATCAATAGCAGGAAAATAACAGCTCTTAGACTAAAAGGCAGATTTGCTGCAAGTTGGAAAGACGTCCGTCGCACACAGGCGGGAGTGAAGAGATTTGAAAGGATTGACAAGTCTCTCTTTGGAGGACCGTATACAAGAAAGCAATTATGTCGGACTGGGACTTACCTGCTTGTTCTTCAAAAACACAGAGCTACTGTTTTATTTGCCATCACTTTCCCAGTTTAATATACACTGTACATGCAGAGTGCCAAGAATTGATTTGTTTTGTCAGATCTTTGATACTCAAATATCTTTACTCTGTCAGGTGAATTTTAATAGATTTGGTAGACTATTTTAATGCATTGTACTGTATTTTTATAGGTCTTTTTTACTGTGTATAAATTGTCAAGACATCGCACATTAAAGTGCAATCAAAGAATTATTTTGCTGCTTGCTTCCTAAACATGTTGTCAACTTAATTTCATTGAGTTCAGTCTGCTTAAAATTTGTAAAATGGAAGTTTGCTTAATTCATTCATGTTGGAAGTTTTTGTTGCATAAACTGAAACTGGCCAGTGGTTTTCTAGTTCCCAGCATGCATTGCATGACTTGGAAAGTAAATGTCCATGTTACATTACAATTTAAAAAAAGTTTAAAGTGTGTAAGTTGGGGGTGGATTTTTAATGTGGGTCTGTAAACAATGCGCTAGCATCAACATCAGAACACCATGGCAATGCCCTGGCAACCACCCTAGCATGTTGACATGCTATAGCAGATGGTATGAGGACAGGTTAAAATGAGGCATGGCAGCAAAGAGCAACATTTACATGAGATGTTTGCAAGCTGATGCTCTTATTAGGTTGTGTTTCCAGGCTCTGTGTTTGTTTGAAGTGAAGTGAGCACTCCAGGACACACTTTAAGCCGAGCGATGGCCACGATAATCCCACTTGATCAGAAAAAGTGGATTTACAGAGTTTTAACCGCAGTGTCCCAGTTAGCCCGGCTTATGAAAGCCAACCCCCTGTCCTCCTCTAGCTTTTATCTTTCAATTCATTCATCCATCCATCCGTTTATCCCTGCGTCTCTCCCTTTCAGTGCATCTAAAGCTCATCAGAACTATTTAGCCTCTGGCCTAGGCTAAATTTGTGATGATATATTTGGTTTCAGACACACACTGTTACATCATGGATCTCACCATTGTAAAAATTCCCATTATATGCAGTGGAAATGCACTATATATTATGACAATGGCAAATCAGAGATGTTGAAATTAATCTATAGGCTCATCAGTATAGCAAACTTCTCCTAATCAGTGAGATTAATTTCGCCTGATCCATAAATGCATGTTTTAAGTTTCACTTTTGTTCATGGTAGCATATAAAAATGCTGAAGAAACTTTAAAAGTCCAAAACAAACTGTATCACTGGGGATTTGGAAATATTTTGGCTTCACTAGATGTCATGGGTCTTTCTGGCACTGTTGACAGTGTAACACCCAATGCACAATGCAAGCGAGTGATGTGACAAAAACTAGAACACTCTCATTATAATCAACAAGGTGTAGACATGGTGTAAATAAGAGATTTATTGTGCATATAGACGGGTTTGTTGATTATAATGGGAGCATTTTGTAAAAGAACTGCAGGAATCAAACAGTCACAAGAGTGACAGCTTCAATTATTATAATGGGACAGTTCTAATACTACTGTGTTGCTTGCTTTCTGTGAAATGTATTCAGAATCTGAATAACAAATATTGTTTTTCATTCTGCTGTCAATTTTTCCAAATTCAGATATATATATATATATATATATATATATATATATATATATATATAAGATTGTATTTATGTTTCATTTGACACGATTGCATTTAAATATTTTTAGTAAATAAGTGTCACACAGCATTGCGTAGTTCATTCAATCAGTTCCCTCAACATTATTTGCTTTTAATTTACACTAATTTATGATGTGCTTCTCTATTTCATGCATGGGAAAAGTTGTTTGTTAATTGCATATTGGAGTTTGAGTTTTTTTAAATAAATTTTTTTGTTTTAAATAAACATTTTAACCACTTATTAGTAGCAAAAGTCTAGCAAACATGACATGACAAACAGCATTTATAATGTGAGAATCTATCAGTCAAAATGCGTGGCAGTAAAGGCTTAAGTGCAAGTGCACAGTTAGTACTGTCATTAAAGGTGGGGTAAATAGGTTTTCAAAAATGCTTTTAGTCGTTGTTGATATTTGAAATCAACCCAAACAAACCCACCCCTCTCTTCATTGCTCCACCTCCAAAACTCACTCTCCAATCCTAACCCCACCCTGCTCCGAGTCGGTCTCAAACCCCGGCCCATTCGCTGCTGCCAGGTGAGTGCACTAACAATGACGCTAAACACCACATTCTCTAGCAGTTGTCAATGCGCAGAGCAAAACTCTCACTATCTGGCCACAGTTACACACGCAATGCGAGAGTGGATGTCTGTTTATCACAGCTGACGCGCAACAACATGCTTCACGAAAAATAAAGCGCAGTTGATGAACGAACGACAAGGAAGCACAAAAAATGAATGTACAGTACACAAGAGTAAATACAAACAAGTGTTTGTTGTTAGTCACCAACAACACAGAAGCTCCAGGCAATCAATGACACTCAAACCCAGTGTTACTCACGTGTGAAGTGGAATCAAAGCAGCCTCCTCATCTGTTTTCAGGCCTTCCCACTTAGCTCTCTCCAGCGCTGGAAAGCTTTTCTAATATTAATGGCGATCCTAAAGCACTTGCCCAGTCATAAACCTTCATTCCAGTGATATTCTTTTGAGCTCTTTTGTATTGTGTCTCATGTCTCTTTCTGCAGTTTTTTTTTTTTTTTCAAATCTCCCTCTTGCTCGTTCTCTCTCCTCCACCGTCATATGCCCCCTAATGCTGATTGGTTACACGTTTGTTGTTGGTGTCAGCCCGACTAACTTCCAAACAGTGTTTTTGAAAAACTACTTACCCCACCTTTAAACATTTATTTTAGCATTTATAATCTAAAGTAAAAATACAGTTGTTAATTTAGTTTTGTTAGGTAAATTTGTAGTAGTGATTATTTGATGGCTGGCAGTTTAGCTCGTTTGGCAGCTAATTAATTAACTCCACTAATCTGAATGCATGTTTATGTGTGTATTTATTGCCTGGTTGTGTGTGTGTGCATGAGTTTGTTTCTGTGTTACTCACTGCAGGGAAGGTCGAGAGTGTAACAGCTGTGCCGCCCAGTCAACTGTCTGCACAGGAAGCAGTGTGTTTCATAAAGGTGCAGTGCCATTGTGCTGCAATGCAGCATGCATAAACAGTGGGAAATTGTTTCATTTAAGAATGTGTGTGTAGTGTGATCATGTTGCAGGCTCAGTGTCCGTCAAATTTAAACATGTTCAGCATTTCATTTGTGGTTCACTTAAGAGATTGCATTCTCTCTGGAGAGAACCTCTCATCAAGTATTTAGCCGCCATTGTAATTTTCACAGGCTTATGCATGTATTTATGTAATGAGGTGGGATCTGTTTATTAGTATGAAACTAAAGCAGGGGAACCAAAGATCATACTCAGCATTCAGACATTTTGTAGACACCTGTAATGTTTGTCTTCATAACTATTGTTCCTCCTTTTTTATGCACCCCGCAGCCTTTAATATGGCTCTGATAGATCTTTAAAATTAAACTTGAGAAACGCAGATTGTGCTTTGCATTGACTGGTTTTAAAGGAATTGGCAGTTAAAATGCCAAAATATCTAGCATTAACGATCATTTCAATCTTCAAGGAGCCTGATAGTTGAGATTTGCAGTAATTGAGACAAAAATATGTAGTAAAAATGAACAAAATTAAAAGATTTGTGATTAGATGTTCAAGATTTCTCATTGTTTCACTCAGTGACTTTGATGCGAGTGTATATTGCATGTTGTTTTGAATAACGTGTACCATTTTCTATCAGGGTTTGTGTCATGATTTTGTGATTGACAGTTCTGCAAATGTACGATGGCAGACCGCATCTCTGTCAGACCAACAGCACAATATACGACAAGGCACGCAATGACAATTGACGACACACAGCAAGACCAAAAGTGTGTTTATATATACGCTTTTTAAAAGTTTGATTTCAGTCAGACTAAAACAATAATTTATCTTTTTTTTAAATGTCATGTGAATGCTTTAGTCCATCTGCAATTGCACCAAGTTGGACTTAACTTAACAGACCTAGATAGTCAGTTGCAGCTCGACTTTGTCCAGCATTTTATTGTTTGGTATATGTTCCTGTATGTGTGGGGTCATCACCTTGACAAACAGCCCAAGTGTTGTGGTTAATACTTCTACTGTATTTACTGCCATAATCTCTGACCCGTGCAGGCCTGGATAGACACCCACAATAAATCAGATGCAATCCCAGAGATGTCGCATTAGTTTCAAAACTAATGGCAGCTATGTAATCCTTACTCGGTGCTACTTACCCAGCCACACGGACGTTGCTTCTGGATTCATCTTGCACGTCGACTGATAATATAAACCTCTTATTGCTTTGGCTGGTCAGCCACATGGTTGTACGTTTACCAGTGGCTTAAGAAAGACAGGACAGGGCTGGTACATGACGGAAAAAGCCCCTTAGAGCAGCTGTCTGGAATGTTCCAGCACATGGGACGCACACCAAAACATGTCTTTTGGCATTATCCAACAAAACTGTGTGATTGTGTTGTGATAGATGGATGGATGGATGGATGGATGCATGTCTATGGTAGCGATCCAAATAGAGTAATTACATTGTTATACCAGTAGGCGGTATCAAGTGGCTGTTGAAAATGTATTTGTCATTGAAGCATTCAAGAGATTCATGCAAAAACACTGATTCGTTCAGTAATTAAACAATTGAAGTCTTTATGATCGAGTCATTGAATTATTCATTGTAACTGATTTTTAAAAAATAATGAAATATTTTGAAAATAAACTGTTTTGTTTAGTTGTCTATTCAGAATCATAAGAAAATTGTCTATTTAAAAAAAAAAATAATTGCGATTCTCAATTTATACAGAATCATGCAGCTCTAGATTGATTGATTGATTTATTGATTGATTGGTTGATTGATTTTTGTTTGAGATGAAAAGTGAAATGGACTTTGGATAAGAGCTTTGGACTTCACCTTAGACAGTGAAATCGAGAAGATGTCCACTTGGTAACGGCCCTATCTTGTGTTTCTCCACCATCTGTTGTGTCCAGATGGAGGAAGACAGTGATGGTGAAAGGGTGAAGACCAACTCAGAACTCTTAGGAGATGGATGGATGGATGGATGGATGGATAGATGGAAGGATGGATTTACATAACACAAAATACTCAGTTACATGTATTGCACTGAATGGACATATGTATTGCACACAATATACTGCATGGATATTATTTCATTAACATATAGTACTGAATTGCACACTATAGGATCAGAAAAAGAATTAAATTGAGGATTTTGAATGTGATGTTAAGAGTTTGGGCCTATGACACCTCTGCACCTAGTGGTTGAGTTGGTCAGACTGCAGGCAGGAGGCTGGAAATAAAAGGCTGATTCAGAGTCATTCATTCTACCTGAGTGCTGCTCACTCTCTCTCATTCAGTGGTCTGTTATTTCTGATAATCATAAGCTTTCAAAGCAGAACAATGTTCATCATTCCATCTCTCTTCAGCAGCAGTACATGATTGCAACTGTCATACAACGTGACGCGTTCAAATGGGAGTAATTTAAAGGCGTAGACAATGGACCGCACTACCATGAAAGTCCAGAACCATCAGTAACAATTCGATCAAATGAAGCTTCCACAGTTCTTTTGTCTCCTCATCGAAATAAACACTCAAGGCTGTTTCTCAGGACTGACGGCTGTTCTTAGAAAGTTTCATAGAGATGAGCGCTATTATGCTCGGAGTGATGAATGCTATTATGATCAGAACTGGAATGGAGAACCTGCAGAATGACAGCAAGTGAGCTGAGTGTCAGCTAAGTTTTAATTCTCAAGCTCACTGTAGCAATGTATATAATACCATACTAACACAATCACCTCCTATTATTTTTGCACTTTGTATATAATTTCATTACTGTATAAATTTTTCTGTATGCACAAAATATCCAGATAATCAACTAGACAATCAACACATTACAAGTAACGCAAGTTATGTAGTCAGATTACTTTTTTCAAGTAACTAGTAAAGTAACGCATTACTTTTAAATTTACAACAAATTATCTAAGTTACTTTTTCTAATAAGTAACGGACGTTACTTTGTTTTTCCATTTATTGACTGACACCTCTCCTGTCCCCATGTTGAGGGAATTCAGGAGTGAAGAGGCGTTGTGTGCGCTGTGTCAACATGATGCTTATTCTAGACTAGTTCTAGACTAAATTTGAGCATACATTTACTCATTTACTTCTTCTCCTGCATCATGTTCTGTAATCCAGAATGGCAGCACATGGCAGGCTGAAGGGTTTGTTTGAGCTGCGCCCTCTACTGTACAGGCATGAATTTGCATTTCCTTCAGCCTGAGGCTTATTCATTTCACTTTTGGTGTAAAAGAGCCTTTACATTTGCCAAAAATAGAACTTTTTTGTTATAAAAACAAACAATCAAACAAACAGCCCAGCCCAGATGAGAAAAAGTAACGCAAAATTAATGTAACGCATTACTTTCCATAAAAGTAACTAAGTAATGCAAAAGTTACTTTTTTAGGGAGTAACGCAATATTGTAATGCATTACTTTTAAAAGTAACTTTCCCCATACAGTAATACAGTCAAAACACAGCATGGAATACTGCATCCCATAATGCAGTGTGTGCTAATTAATATTTTTAACCAGTATTTTTGTCTTGTTTTCCAGAAAAAATATCTTCAACTTTGTTGAATATTTTTAAAACAGCATAAATTTACTATAGTTTTTTTGTTGTTGTTTATTTATTTTCATGCATGCATGCAATTGGCAAATAGTTTTTCTTGTTTTTTGCTTAAATACATCAAAATTGATTTCATGATGACTTTAAAGGTGAAATCAATTAATTTCTTTTCAAAAAAAAAAAAAAAAATCACAGACGAAGTGCTTATAGACGTAATTCATAGGAGGCATGTTCTTTTTTTTTTAAGACAAATGGATAAAGCCAGATACATACAATTCGAGTAAAATTGCAGCTCCTGTTCTGAAACTAATTAATATGAGGCAGTCATCTGTAGCACTTTCCTCTCTGGTACCGTATGCTTGGATGGTTTTATCCTGGCTCACTTTCTGGAAGCAAACAGATGTCCCACCTGAGCCCGAACATGATGGGAATTTCAAATGGGCATGTGGATTACGGCTCAGTTCAAACATCGGTCTTCTCTGCATTTTTGAAGGAATGAACTATTGAACTGAATCTCAATGCTGCTTCTGCTGAGCTGTGCCATTCTGATTCGGCAAATATTCAGGTCTCTGTTCAATAAATCCATGATGAACATGATTATTTAGGTTTTAACTCCCCCTTTTTTTTTTTGGTATTACAAGAACAAACTAGTCCAGTTTTCCTTTCCATCTCTCGCAGTCTTGATTGCTCCCAGCCCAGATTGTGCACAGTCACGCCAGCATGATGCCTGCTGACTCTGTGTGGCAGCTGATGGGATGTGAGGGTGACGTTTTCACGCCAGCTGCCCTGTGCCAGCGCAGACCGACTGGTGGATGGGAGGTGTTGGAGTGGAATGTGTGAAAATCCACAAGTCGACCCAGAAAAAAGCGCCAGGAGCCCAGACCACCATCTGAACCAAGAGTCCACCCATATGAGCCATTAAAGGCCATGCTGTAAATCTCTTCTGAAGTCCTCGTGTTGCCCGTAGCTCACAGCTTTTAAGCAGCAAATGTTTCATAAACACGTGCTCCCCTGTGACCTCGTCCCCCAGTGCTGGCGGTGTAAGTCTGCACAGATGTGCCCTGTTTCTGTCCACTGGTCCCTGCCAGCAGCAGCAGATGTCTTGTGAGGGTTGAACTGGCCACTGCACAGTGAGATGACCCCTATCAACACATATACTGGTGCTAAATATAAAGCGGTGTCCAAAAGTTTTAGAGACTATAGTGAAAATGCTTTTTAATCAAATACAAATTTTTTTATTACACATTATCAACATAGCACCAGAGTTTACACTAATACACTTTTAATTGATTCTATAGGTTTAAAAACAGGAATATTAAGCTCAAATTTTACTTTAATTATTAAATATAATTTTATTAATTATATATTATTATATTAATTATTAATATAATATTATTTAAAGATGCATTGTACACTACCATTCAAAAGTTTGAGGTCGGTTTGGAATCTCTTAAATTTACACCAAGGCTGCATTTATTTGATCAAAAATACAGTAAAAACAGTAATATTATGAAATATTATTCCAATCTAAAATAGCTGTTTTCTATTTGAATATATTTGAAAATGTAATTTATTCTTGTGATGGCAAAGCAGAATTTTAAGCATCATTACTACAGTCTTCATTGTCATATGGTACTTCAAAAATTATTCTAATATGCTGATTTTTTTTTTTTTTTATCAAAAACCGTGATGCATTTTTTTTCAGGATTTTTTTTTTTGATGAATAGAAAGTTATAAGAATTTTAGTTGTTATAAGTTATAAGCATTTATTTGAAATAGAAATCTTTTGTAACATTATAAATGTATTTACTGTTTGTCAATTTAATGCATTCTTGCTGAATAAAGAATAAAAAAATGTTTTTGATTCAGTTTTTTATCAAATTGCAATTTCTTAGATCTGTTTATCCACATCTTAATAGATAACTGCTTGATTGATTTTATTGATTTTTTTTTTTCGTTCAGTTGAAATTAATTTCACAATTGGTCCTTGACTGTCACATCACAGGGCTTAAGATATTCCTTGTTTTTGTGTGTGTTTGTTGATCATGAGATCTCAAGGTCAGTGGTCTGAAGTGAGAGTAGTTCTGCTGACCTCCGACTCATTACAGTGTATTAAAACAAATGAGTCTGACCTGATTCTGTTGTGGCTCGACTCCCTACGGAATCACAGCGCTCTCACTTCACCACAGCACATGGGACGCAGTCCAACCTCTTCTTCTTTCCTCTCATTCTCTCTCCTCCGTGTTGTAATTCAGTTCAGTTTCCTGCTGAAATCATCAATGTTCTCCTCCAATCATATTTGCTCTCGGCTCACCGTCTCCACCAATGAGAGAGCAGGAGAGCAGGAGTGTGGCTAGCAACTGGAGAGTTATTGAGAGACTGCGGTTAACTCAAGGCCTCAGGAACACTGTGAGTGTGTGTGTGTCACTAACACAAAGCTTGAGAGATGCGCGCTGATTCAGCGAGGGAGAAGTCTGTTCGGGCGTCACATTTAGCTCAGTAATGAAACAGACGTATTCCTCTGAGGTCTTCATAACTCCTCCGAGTTATCAGCTCTTGTCTGCCGGCCGCGTTTCAGTAATATTGATGTATGTTGTGAAATGAATAGCACCACCTCTGCTTGTTGTTGATTTACAGAGGAGCTCTGATAACAGCTCAACTGTCCCGCTCCACCCGCACATGCTGGTAAACGCCGTACGAATCGTTAAATCCCAGTGAGAATAATAAAGTGTTTGTGTTTGTTGTGTGCATTATTTTCTCTGTTTTATAGTCAATTCAGTTAGAAAAACAAAGGCAGTGTCAAGAGATGTAGCCGTAAAGTAATGTTTGCTGCTCAGTCATTGTAGGCTTGTGCTTTTCATTGCATTTTTTACTTTGCTATATGCATCTGGTGCAATTAAAATATTTAGATTTATATGCAGTACTAAAACTTTTTTAAAAGCAGTATGCTATATTGTTGTCACATATAGTAGTATACTAACTTGTCACATGACCTCACTATTTTACATCCAATTATCATCTCAGAAATAAATATGGTTCTTTTGTGTTAAAGGGTTAGTTCACACAAAACTGAAGATTCTCTCATCATTTACTCAAGCAGGTTTGGTTGAGTTTCTGTTTATGTTTGTTGATCAATGTTTATGTAAATATAAGCCTAAATTCAATCTGTTCATCATATAAAGCGATCATGTCTCTTCAGAAAACTTAGACAAAACCAGTCGATTCATGTGGATTCGTTTTATGATGACTTTTTGAAGCGACAAAGTAGTAGTTTAAAACATTGTTTTAAAAGGTTGAAGTTGATTTCATGGTGACTTTAAGCCTCATACGTTGCTATTTCGCATACTTTTATGTTTGCTTGTTTTTTTTACACAGCAGTTTACGAGACAACTGTGTCCCAAAGATGTCACAGTTTTCTCCAAACACGCACAGTTCTCGCTCTCCTATGAGCTGATGCTAAGAAATCAGAAAAAGAGAGGAAAGAAGCCATGTAGGATAAAAAAATGATGTCTTAACAGAAAATTTTGGCAGAAATGAAGCCTGCAAGCAAAGCGTTGTACAGAATGACAGTCAGTCTGTAGAAAGATGACAGTTGTGCGTCAGTGTGTTATGTAACAGAGGGATTGTCAGGTGAAGTAACCTCATGCAATCTGGTCTCATATGAACTCCAGTTCTTCTGTTTACACTGGATAGGTGATCAAACAGATGAATATGGTGTTTCTCTTGTCTGTTGAAAGTGATCATCACATGCATATGTGTGAATTTGATGCTTTACTAAGAAGAGCAGTAATGCTTTCAGTAAGTTTAGGAGTCGTTATCAGGTCACTTCCTGTTTAAAATGCTGTTTAGAGCATTTGTGTTTTTCTGAGGTTGAATATAGTGACTATTATAAACCAAATAAATCACAAAAAACAGCCTGTAGCCTCTGGTATTAAACTTCAGCACGTTGAATTTTAATGCAACTCTGGCCAAATGTTTGTTCAAGCCCGGAGCTGTTTACTCCAGTGCAGACGCAGTTTATTTCACAGCACAGTTGGGAAGCTGCTTTATCACTTTACCTGCTATATGCAACACAATTTCATGAAACACAACATGGTTCAGAAATATTATATTTTGATTTTTAAGCGGTGTGTGCGTGCGTGTGTGCGTGTTTGTGTACTTGTACAACTATCTTTGTAAGGACCGGTTTGCGTTTTAGACCAGGTAAGGGTTAGACATTTTGGCCAGTCCTCGCTTTCTGAGACCCCTTTAAATGCCTGTTTGAGGATTGTATGAATTAATTAATTTTTTTTTTAACTATATAGCTAGTTTTTGGTTACTAGCTACCTTTTTACTACATTTTTACATTTGTTACTAACTACCTTTTTAAAAAGGCTAGCTTTACTCTAATGTAACGACTTTTAATTATGAGTAGCATGAAGCACGACAAATTCTTGCTAAATTATTCACCTCACTGTTTTCTATCAGTGTTGATCTCTTTCTATTAATGTAAAATGTGAGTAAATATGATTTTCTTCAGATGTACTGTTGTGTCTCGTTCTGTATTACATCCCTCTCCTTCGCTGACTCAATTAAGCTGTCAGCTATTTGAAAAGCAGAGGACTGTCAAGGCCAGAGTCCCATAACTCTCTCATAAGAGCCATGTGTAAACGGCCAAGAGTACCCACAGGAGCTGCTTGTCTCCTCTAAATTACATGTCTTTCTCATGTCCTCATTGAGTTTCATTGCATGAAGTCCGGTCATGGTAATGGCACCCGAGAGTAACTGTCATATTTGCTATTGAGGAGCGTTGGAGCGAGCGGCCGCAGCGCTGACGTCAACCCTTCACGCTGAGATGTTTGGTTCCCTGTGCACACCAGATCTGAGTTTCTCCCAGGCTCAAATCCATCTTTTTGAGCGAGATAAGCATGCTCTGGCTTTGCCCAAATTCCCTGTTGTTTATGCATCATTTGCCAAAGCATGTGACTACTACGCTTAATCTCCAAATGTCTGGCAATGCAGCTCTCTGCATGGAGCATGAGGAAAAAGAGAACAAAATGCCAGCTCTTCCTCTCTCTCCTTTACACATTAGCTGAAAGATAAGTATCGGAGGTACTGTAACACACACACACACACAGATCTCCTTCTGCTCCCCTCCCACCATGTCCCCGTCGTACTCTGTTGGCCACGATAAAGAGCAGCCACGCTCACGACCGCCATCAGCCGCCTGCCAAAGCGTTTAATCTCTCTGCAATTTCCCACCACTCTGTTTTCCCGCTGATCCGCCCTACATCCTGTGAGTGGGGGGATTTGGGACAGTTCTAGAGGTGTGGGTGAATCTCATGAAGCCTGACCAGGTCATATATCACCCCAAACCAAAAGAAAGATTTTTTTAGTTTAAATAAAGTCTGTTTTTAGAACTATTATGATTGTGTGCATTGTGACATTCATTGAATGTTCATGACAATTAAGCATTTTTATCTGTGGTTCTCAGTACTGTAGTGTTCATTAAAGCCAAAAAAATATTGTTTAATTGCCTTATTACGGAATTTGCAAAAGGGGCAAGGGACAGGATCATTAAAATTTTTTATATAGTTATTTTTTTAATAATCACATTAAATGAAATGTTTAAATTGATAGTTCTAGCTGATTTAAATGCAATGTTTATTTCATATATAGAAATTATTGTTGATATGTATGTATATGTGTATGAAAATTACGTTAATGAGAGTTTGATGAGACAGTATGCATAATTGTCATATAAATGAAGTCACAGTGGAAAACCCATAATTCTCCTAAAATAGACTTTTGATTTTAAAGTAAAATATATATGGAGACTGTTTCCACTGAGATAAAATAACATTGTGGGATATAAAGTAATATTGTGAGATTTAAAGTTAAAGGTGTAGTAGGTGATCTGGGAAAATGCTAACTTTAGCCTGTTAACATTGAAAGCGTACATCCCACCCTCCCTGCAAATCGCTGTCCAAAGCCACGCCTCCTCCAAAACACACGAACGCGTACAGACCAGAAGCGAGACGACCAGAGATAACGTTATTTGATTTCATCATGTGTCATTCACCGGTGAGAAAACTTGTGAGTAACAGTACTACAATAACGAACGTAAACAACTTTTTAAAAAACGGAATTAGATGCTGCAAGGATATGTTGGACATTTCTAACATGACAGCTGATGAAAAACTAGCAGCATTGAGCACAAAATAAACCACAGCTGTCTTTATAACCAGAAAGGTTATAGTATTTCAGCAAACATACAGTGTAAACATTTTCAGAATATCAAGCGAAGGAACTACACAAAACTATCTTTCATGCTAAGGACAGCATGTGCAATATCCGCAGGGGCTCAGAGGGTATTTTCATTCAAGGAGGAAATGCGATGTTTTATTCATTGTTTGTAGTAAGACTCAGAAACAATGGTCGAAACATCTGGTGGTGGTGGCCTTACAAATCCATGCACCAAAGGTGTGGATGTTGTAGTTTGCTTGTAACTTTGAAAACATAAAAATAGTTCCCGATTAGACGCTGGGTGCTGCTGTCATTGAGCTAAGTAGTAAAGGTACACAAACTGCATATGCTACATTATGCGTTACTATCAAAACACATCAAAATGGAATAATACCATATACCTACCTGTCCAAAAGAAATACTGCAACCATGGCATCATCTTTCAGACCCTTTGACTCCCGCAGTTGTCTCCAGCGTAGAGTTGTCAAAGGCACCGACTTCGGTACCAAGTCAGTACTGAAATTTTAAAAATGTGATGCTTTGAGCGCTGTTGATTGGATTCGTAAACACCTCTGATTGGCCTTTGTGTTCACGTGCTCAACATATATGTCTGTGATTGGCTTCAATGATCATCACTTCAAAAATGTTGTAAATAGTCATCAATGACGCTCTTCACCGAGCGCTTACACAGATACACACAGGAGCGTTTGAAAGCAGGCGCCTATCACAGACCAGTTTGCTGATAGACGCCTGCTTTCAAACGCTCAGCGCTTTCAAAGCGCTTTCACATTCAAACACTTCCGTGTCCTTTCAAACGCTTCAGTGCATTGATCATTGTAGCCAATCACAGACATATCTGTTGAGCACATGAACACAATGGCCAATCAGAGGTGTTTACGAATCTGCTTAACAGTGCTCAAAGTGTCACATTTTTAAAATTTCAGTACCGACTTTGTACCGAAGTTGGTGCTTTTAATTTGAGGTTTTAGCTCTTTTATGATCCAGCCTTTTTTTTCCGTTGTAGCCTTTTCTAAGACTTTCTTTTAGTCTATACTTTTCCAGTGCCGCTTGTTGTCAGTTCAGAAGGAAAGTTAGGTTGTTGCTGTTCGCTTGTCATTCTCACTCTGACTCTGCACAGCATACAAGAAATGCGCTGATGACTTAAGATGACTGATGAACAGGCTGCGCAGTGGTATGCAAACATATGTTGACCGACAGGGAACATATACTACTTGAAAGAACATTTTATGGTCCTACGCCTTCCACAGTTGATATATATTTATTAAAATACATTTAGACAGCTTAACAAAAAATGTTTCTGAAGAGAATCACCTATTGCACCTTTAAACAATGAGATGTACAGTCTGTTGTGTATGTTTTGTAACTCTGATGCATAAATATGATCCAGACATGTTTTTGTAATATTCACCCTTATACCATGGCATCTGTCTTCCGGTGACCTTGCATAACCTCTACCATCTTTTGCTCAGCAGCTTAGTAGGGTTTCCCTGTTCTGATTATTCTGACTTAGAAAACTGATTTTCTAATTATAGCCCGAGCAGTAAGCAGTGGTTTACGGCAGATGTTCTGTACCGATTCAGTGCAGCCTCTGCGTCTGTGAATCACATAATCTTCCCCTTAATTGAAGGAGAATGTTGTTTACATAAACACTCGAGCAGCGACGGCCGGTGCTGACAGTTAAAATACAGCTTCGGCATGAACACGTTCTCCTAATCAGAGCAGAAGTCATGCGGCGAGGTGGCTGTGGTTATTATTGTTTGAAAGGAGGCTGGTGCTTTGTTTACATCTGGTGTTACGAAGGCTGAAAGCTGGCCAGACCCTCCTCTCCCCCTCACTGTCTTTCTGAGCTGTGAATAATAGATAAAGCCACGGTGATGATTGGCACCACATCTCGTCGGTATGGAGGAATGAAAGAGCGCTATGCCAGCTGGTTAATACTCACCCCGCATCACAGCGAGAGCAGGACCTCTGCGACGACTCGCCATTTCTGCCCTCATTTTCAATTCAAAAACGCCTGTTTTGCATTTACAATAACAACAGGAACATCTAAATGGAGAAATGAAAAGAGTGTCTGACTACAGGTGCATAATCACAACGAATCACAAACTAACGGCATGATTTTATCTTCTAGTGTCATTGATTCTTCATTGATCTATTGAATCTTTGATTCATTGATCTACATTGTCCCACTCTTTGAATGAATCTAATTTGTTTATCATCTGCTATTTCTCATTTACAATCACCCATTATACAATAAAGCAACAAATTCTTTCTCTGCATCACTGTATTTTAAACTTCAAAAATACTCTGAATATAGTTTATCATTCTCTCTCTCTGTAAATATAAAAATAGTAATTCTAATAATTAATAGTAACTATTATAGTAGCCTAATAGTGTGACAGATAAATAATGACATTTGGTTGCCAAGCTAATTGGATTTAACAATTTTTATTAATACTTTTGGTGTAAAATTATATTTATAGTCAACATCTTTCTCACTTTTAACCCTCTGGTGCTGTTCGGTAATTTTTACCAACGATTTTTGCCTTTTTTTTTTTTTTTAAATTTTGTCGGAATTGAACAAAACTTATTAAAGGTTTTGCCACTTGCTGTGTGAACACAAAAATATTATGGACATGATTCGAAAAAGTTAAATGGTCCTGAAAAAAATAATCACGGTTGTAATGTTCAAGGTCAAAAATGACCGCATTGGAAATGAATGGGAGGCAAATTGGAAATGTTTGGTAATGCGCCCAAACAAATTCTTACTGAAAGCACATTTTTTGAGAAATTTGGAACACAGCTTGTTTAGATTTATGGATTTTCTCGCAGTTTTAGAGTAAAACATGTTTTAGCATGTAAAATTTTTAAACTTTTTTTCACTTCAGCAATAATCTGCCAAGTGTCGTCTTTAAAAAGAGACCAAACTTAAGCCTGTCTCCGAAGCATTCAAGATTTATGACTGTTTAAGTTGGAAATTTTATTTTTCAGGTCCATGCTCAAAAAGTGGATTATAAATACTGCATAAACATAATTTAGTACAATATAATCCCCTAAAAATACAAAATAATAAATAAAAAACATTATCGAACTAAAACATAGTACGATCATTTCATTGAAATAAAAAACAAAAAATTGGTAACTTTTTTTAACTTCAAAGTTAATCACTATACATTTAGCCTACTGTTTGACTGTTTTGTTGGATGGGTATTCTAAATGTTTTTGAGCTGGTTAAGATAGACCCTCATGGAAAGTCTTGCCAACTGGCTTCAGTTTTCTGGTTGACTTGCTGCTCTGTGTTGTCTAACTAACTAGTTCTTGTTTTTGTTGGGCTTCCTTAACCGTGTAATCTTGCCGGCCGGTGTTTGTCTTCTGGCTGATTGCACATTTTATGCAATAGTGAGTTGGAGACAGAGAGAGGGAGGGAACCGCACCTGGGGTCTGCCATCAACATGCAGTCAGAGGTGCTATAGGCTTTATTGTGAGCTGTTTATTTAGACAGGTGTCTAAATGACATGCCCACACACATCTCTGTTGGGAGAATTTTGTGTCGTCTATATGCAAGGAAATGCAGCTTTAAAGGTAGAGTAGGCAATTTCGGAGAGGCTAGCAATAGCAAGCTAGCTTTTGAAAGCCTAAGATCCCACCCTCCCTTCAGAGCATCTCCAAAGCCACACCTCCTTCAAAACACATAAACGTGCACAGCAGAGTCTGCAAAGCATCACAAGAGACGGCATTAAATTATCTCATGTCTCAAAGCGCATACCCTTACAATAATAATAAACATAAACATCTAACAGAGCTCTTACTCTTGTACCACCTGACTGCTGCAGATTCATTTCGGCGTTGATAGTGTTGACATAGGAAAGCATAAATCCGAGTCTGAGGACGTGAACAGCTCAGGGTAGAACGTCACAGGTTGCTATCTTGTAATTAGGGTTACGATGTGGCGTGAACGCAGTATAAGCTTGTTGTTTTGGTTCAGGAGGAACTGTAAAAGGTGGCTGCTGTTTGTTTGCGGCGCTCGGTGACTGTCTGTCTACAACTCTGTATAGCCTTACAGAACGCACTGATGATGTGTGATGTCTGCGCGAGCAAGTGCGTGGAGGTATGGAAATACATATGTTGACAGGCAGGTAGGACATTGTATCATTGCATTCGGATCAAACATTTTTTGGTCCTGAGACTTCCACAGAATATATATGTACATTTTTTAATATTTAGACCACTTCTATTATTGATCGGTATCAGGATGTGAAGAGAGTTTCAACCAGTATAACAAAAAGTGTTTTTAAAAAAAATGCCTACCCTACCTTTAAATCTAAATTTAGATTAAATTTGGTCTTGATCCCATTATTGATCATTTATCTTTCCTAATAATTTATTGTCCCCTTTCTATGGGCTCTGCCAATAAAAATGGACTAAAATAAATATGTTTTTTGTTTGTTTGTTTTTTATACATATTCTTGGTATTTTCATTATATATTTATAGAAATAACATATATATATATATATATATATGTATATGTTATTTCTATTATTTGTTTTATTTTTTAGCTGAGCAGTTTAAAGTTTATGAATAGTTAGATTTTTTTTTTTTACAGTTTATGACCAGTAGGTGGCACAGTTTTAAAGCTTTACAGGGACCCCCTTTGTATTGTCCTTATGTCACTTGCCAAAGTGGGATTTTAATGAACATCTAAACTTTTGGCACTGCATTTTTTTTATTTATTTTTTTCAGCAAATTTGATTATGCTTACAGTTACCAATAAAAGTGTAGTATTCCCATTTTACCATGTTTAAATCTATTTCACAGGAACAGTAAATGCAGAAAATAGTAATGCAGAAATGTGAAAAGTCTGCAAATTTCATCTAACTCTTATTATCTGGCTCTTTTACTCACAACAGGACATGTTGTTTATGTGATCAGGCCCTTCGATTCTTCATGCTGGCAGCATTTCCGGATTGACAAGAAGATGTTGGACAGGATTCCTGGGAATGTTGTTTTGCTTTTTCAGGCAGTTGTCTCAATTATAGATTGAGATAGAAGGTGAAGATGACTGACTGTGAGAGCAAACAATGAACTGATCTTGACTCCAGTGATCTGCCTCTCCTTCTTTAGCTTCACTACCTGTTTTAAAGCAAATCACTTTAAAGATTAAACATTTGCCCTGAGCTAAGGAATTTTGTTCAGTAGTGCTTGAATCCAAAAATTACTCTTTTGAATAATGCAGCATTGTTACAGTTGCAGATAAATTTGAGAACCTGAAGGCAAATTTACAGCACCATGTTGCATTTCCCTTTTTTAAACTGCACAATTTATTAGAATTATAAAGTGAGTTACCATGAAGCCTCATGCATGTGCTATACGCCCTAGCAGTCTTCATTTCCTTTTCATTTACAAAATCACCATGTGTTTTTTAAATCATGTTCTTTGAAGTACTTTAGAGTTCCATGTATATATGAATAACTTAGTGCCATTAGTGCCATAGTTTCACCATCTTATATCATCACCGAACACCATAGAACCCCCACTGTAAGTTGTTAGTGTTGCAAATCACATGACATGCAATTGTCACATATCTTAAAAAGTAATAGCTGGTTTTATTCACAGAACTGATATGCGATACAAAACACATTTCCAGCAGACGAAGCTGTGTTTCTGAAGAACAGACATTTACAGTCTAATAACCCATTAGAATTAAACAGTTCTATTTTTTAAATATCATGAGAATTATGTGTCAGAGTTCAGTTACACATTGTGCTTTTCAAGAACCTGGGTCAAAATGTCACCTGTTGCCTCCATCTGTTGGCTTTTTTACGGATACATGATAATACTAAAATAGACTGGCAAAAAAGTTATTCTCATGAAGATCTAATTGATGTAGACCACTTTTTTAGGTGGAATTAATAATGACAGGCCTTTAGCAGCACAAAAACATATGCAATATGCAAATTCACACCACACTGACAGACAGCAACAGACCGAACTTCGTCGGGTTTATTCAGATCAGTGTGTTACCCCTGTCAGAGTCTATTGCCGTCTGTCTGAGCTTGTTTTCGCTGATTGAACATGTTGAATCAGAATTAGAACGTCTGATAAGTAACGTGCTGTAATCTGGTGTCTGTCGATGCACTGTGAATTGGCCTGTGGTTTGAAGGGTCATTGAGTTGTGCATGTCTCCTGTGTTGTTTCCTCTCAGACTGAAGAAGAAGTCCCAGTCGGTGGATATCGGCTCTCAAAGTTTTCCAGCACGGCTCATCCCAAGTCTGTCCTTAAACAGATCTTCACCACCTGCTGCCAAGACAACCACATCTGAGGTGCAAGAAAACAACACCACCAATTCCCAGCGCCGTGTTCCGCGGTGCAGTGACCTGAAACGAGGATACACCATAGGTAAATGAGCATTTGGCTCTCTTCAGTATGGCAAGATTGTGTGTGTGTGTGTGTGTGTGTGTGTGTGTGTGTGTGTGTGTGTGTGTGTGTGTGTGTGTGTGTGTTTCTGCATCTCAAAAACACAAATTTCAAATGTGCTTTATCTCTGTATATATGTATGTGTGTATGAAGATGTTCATTTTGGATGAGTGAAAGTTAGTTCTGATAACCCCTTCTCTGCCTCCACTTGTTCTCTTCTCGGCTCTTTCACCTCATTCTCAACTCTCTCACTTTCTCCTCTTTTTCTCCTAATACTCTCATGTCAACTCTCATGTCTTTCTCCTCTCTCTCTGTCTCCTTGCTCTAATCTCTCTCTTTCTCCCTGTCTTCTCTTTTTCCTGTCCTTCTTATCTTTTTCTCCACTTTTTCTCCTTGATCTCATGGATGTCTCCATTCTACCCCTTTCTCTTCTTTTCCCTCTCTTTCTCATCTATCTCATCTCTTTCTCCTAGATTTTACCTCTTTTTCATATCTGTCTCCATAGTTTTTCATCTCTTTTCTATCTCGTCTTTCTCCTCTTTTTCTCCTAGATCTTAACTTTTTCATGACTCCATAGTTTCTCCTCTCTTTCACCACTCCCTCTTTTTGTTCTCATCTATCTCATCTCTTTCTCCTCTTTCACCTAGATCTCACCTTTTTCATCTGTCTCCATAGTTTTTCGTCCCCATCTCTTTTTGCTCATTCTCCACTCTCTCTCCTTGCTCTCATCTGTGTCTCTTCTCTCTCTCCCGTCTCCTATTTTCCCTTTCTTTCTTATCTATCTCATGTCTTTCTCCTCTTTTTCTCCTAGATCTTAACTTTTTCATGTCTCCATAGTTTTTCCTCTCTTTCATCACTCCCTCTTTTTGTTCTCTTCTGTCTCTTCTTTTTATCCTGTCTCAACTTTTTCCTCTTTCTCATCTATCTCATCTCTTTCTCCTAGATCTCACCTCTTTTTCATTTCTTCAGTTTCTCCTCTCTTTCTCCACACCCTCTTTTTGTTTTCTTCTCTTCTCTTTCTCTCATCTCAACTTTTTTTCCTCTCTTTCCCGTCTATCTCAACTTTCTCCTCTTTCTCCTAGATCTCACCTCTTTTTTTGTCTCCATAGTTTCTTGTCTCCATCTCTTTTTGCTCTAATCAATTTAATCTCTTTCTCCACTCTCTCGTTGCTCTCATCCCTGTCTCTTCTCTTTCTCCACTGTCTGCTCATTCTCATCTATCTCATCTTTATCCTTTTTTCTTTCATATCTCACATCTTTTCCATGTCTCCATAGTTTCTCCTCTCATTTTCCACCTTCTCTTTGCTCTCATCCTAGATCTCCCCTCTTTTTCATATCTGTCTCCATAGTTTCTCTTCTTGTTCGCCACCATCTCTTTCTGCTTTGATCCATCTCATCTCTTTCTCCTCTCATTCTCCACTCTTTCTCCTTACTGTCATCTCTTTTCTCTTTCTCCCATCTCCTCTTTTCCCTCTATTTCTCATCTATCTCACCTCTTTCTCCCCTCTCTCTCCTCATTATCTCCTTGATCTCACCTCTTTTTCATATCTGTCTCCATTCTTTCTCCTCTCGTTCTGCACTCCCTCTTTTTGCTCTCATCTCCATCTCCTCGCTTTCTTCCATTATTCTTTGCATTTTCTATTTCTCCTGTCTCCACTATTTCTTGTCTCTCATCTTTCTCCACTGTCTCATCTCTGTCTCCTCTTTCTTTTCTGTTTCCAACAAACATACGATATTACCATACTTAAAAGCTTTTCTCTGTGTGTCTTCCAGCATACAGAGTAAGTGCTCAGATCTGTGAATAAGTCCAGTTGCTAGTGTGGGTTTGTTGGGTTTGAAGGGATTGTGAAGAGAGGTCAGAGGCTTTAGAGAGAGCAGGAGACGGCTTTCCTTTCATCTCAGCCTGTTTGATTGAGCTGGTGATTTGAAGGCACAGTTTAAGAGACGATTGAAAGAGACATTTCCCTAAATCAAGAGGGTCTTTTAGTGCCTCTCACAGAACACGGGTTAGCAAATAGACCTGCTTTGTGTTCACTTCATTTACCCGCTCTTGTAAAGATGCTTTGCAGAATGTTAGTGTATAAAACAGATAATAAAATACATGTTTTCTGATCTGTGATCAGCACATTAAACCTACAAAAAACCATTAGTTGTGCTTTAGATACTATTATCTATATTAGTATTGTTATATTTAATGGTAGGGATTTAAACTTATCTTACTTATAGCTAACTTGTCCCACAATGACCAGTGTTATTTTGGTATTATTTATATATTATTATATTATTAACAAAATGATTTTTCTAAGCAATTACACATGTAATTTTAGCCTAGTGGATGATAAACCAAGAAAGATCCCACTGATTTCCATTGCAGAACTGAAGCGAACGGGTCTTGTATTAACCTAAAGGGGTTTATTTTGCTATAATGATCAGTTGACTGTACATTATGCCCTGCCACTTAAATAAATGGGCATGGAATATTGATCTGAGTTGAAACTTGATTTTATTAAGTGAGAAGAAAGACACCATGGAGCCATACGAGAGACATTAAACTAGCACAGCTACACTATGTAGAAAACTTGCCTGGAATAACGGTCAGTTATATAGTTTAACAGTCGTTATTGACTGCAGAATGTTACAATTTCATCAATCAGAATCAAGTATTCCTGAGAGCCATGTCATAATGAACGATATTTTATTATCATTTGGTACTCTTTAAGGTTATTGGTGATTTTTGCTATTCTCATTGTTTGACTTTCTCCCGTCTTTTAGAGGCCGTGGCCTCAGGCAGTCACTGCAAATCACAGCACAGTTTGCTTCCTCATAGTGCCTCTAATTGGTGGAGAGGACGGCGGGAGAGAAAAGTGTTATCGATGGCCGCACGCTGTGCGTCTTTTCATCCTGTGTCAGAACCACCATTAAAACCACACCACATATCCCGCTACATTTTAATAACCTGCCCTCATGTATCCCGCCAAATTATACTGTCATTTCCAGCTCGGTGTGAGCGATGGTTAGAGTGTTTTAATGTTTTAAATGAAAATGACCCTGACAGACCATTCAGTCTCCTTAAATGAGAGTGGTTTTATAGCAGGCAAGCGTACATGCCGCAATAAGTGCTTTTGGTTTGCTGCAAATGGGTCAGAGAGAGCGGGGTATAAATTCGTCCATGTGGACATAAGCCTGCAATAATGAAATAAGTGCAGATCTTGGGGTGATGTGGGAAATGTGCTTCAGGTAATCAGCAGAGAGGAATCAGGTCCACAACGGTCCCATAGGGTCCTGTTCTAGCCTTAATACCTAACTCACCTAATTCTGTTAACAAGATACTGGATAGTCTCTTATATAAGCCTCCTTTATCTGATGTTTATCCTGTAGTTATTCTGGATGTCATTATCTAGCCTTAGCCTTTGGTGCTGGTTATGGTGGTATACCATAGATAGACTGTAGAGTTGTCAAAAGTACCGACTTCGGTACCTATCAGTACTAAAAATGTAAAAAATGTGACACTTTGAGCGCTGTTAAGCGGATTCGTAAACACCTCTGATTGGCCATTGTGTTGACGCGCTCATCGGATATGTCTGTGATTGGCTACAATGATCAACGCTGTAAAAACAGATACACACAGGAGCGTTTGAAAGCAGGCATCTATCAGTAGACGCCTGCTTTCAAACGCTCCCATGTGTATCTGTGTAAGTGCTTGGTGAAGAGCTTCACTGATGACTATTTACAACATTTTTACAGCATTGATCATTGAAGCCAATCACAGACATATCTGATGAGCCGTGAAACAATGGCCAGTCAGAGGTGTTGACGAATCCACTCAACAGCGCTCAAAGCGTCACATTTTTTAAATTTCAGTACCGACTAGGTACCGAAGTCTGTACTTTTGACAACTCTAATAGACTTTAAAAAAAGATGGACGATGCACCTTCACTCTCTTCCATTGTAGAAAAGTGAAGCCGCCAATGTCCAAATATGGCGCTGACATCTTGGAGCATGAAGTGAAGCCGTGGTATCAAGGCCACATCCACAGTCCTGCAGAATTGGTTAGTACAGTTTACTGCAGAACAACTCAGTATTTCAGTGTGAAGTAAACAATTATGGAAATGTAGAAATTAAAGTTGAAGCTCCAATCTCCTTCCAAAAAACCAGAAAAAAGTCCATTGGTGCCTCAGTGACTACTTCGCTCAGAGAAGCTGTCAATCCCAGCTGTCAATCTAAAACTATCAATGTATAAGAATGCTGTCAATCAAAACTAAGTAAAACCAAATTTAAAAAAAACAAAAAAAAAAAAACACTTGAATTTACATCAGCGTGATTAAAAACTACCTAAAATGACAGAAACCATCTTTGGAAAAAAAATTATTTGAAGTGTAATTTGATTGTTTATTTTGTCTCACGTCCCATTCGATTACACGGAGTGGGCGGGTTTATGAGCTATACTGCATCCAGCCACCTGGGGGCGATCGAAACGTTTTGGCTTCACTTTTGCGGCACACTTGTGTTATACATGTAAAGTTAAGTGGAGATCAAGGAGGATGGTTGCCCAAAGTTATACATGGCTTGGTGATTTGCCGAAAGCAAAAAAAAAAAGTTCCTAAAACATAAAGATAACCAGCAGTTTGTTTTAACTGTTCATTTAAAGTGCTCACATACTACTGTCGAAAAGTTTGAGGTCAGTAAGATTTTTTTTTTTTTTAAAGAAATTAATACTTTTATTCAATAAGGATGAATTCAAATTGATCAGAATGACTATTACTAGTTATTTTAAATGTTAATTATATTTCACAAAATCATTGCAGCTTTGAATGGTAGTGTATTTAACCAAGAATTTCCTCAGTATTTTAAGAAGGTTGACAGAGTTGCGGTTAAACTTCAAGCGATTGATTTCAGACATGTGGACCCCTCCTTTGAGTTTTTCTAAATTCCCTTCCCTTCAGTCGATGTTTTATGTCATCCTCCAGCCGTTAAATGTAAGTGTCTTCCTCCACATGCGAGCTAACACCCGGTCATGCCTAATGCCTCTGTATTTCCGTTCTCATTAGGTGGCTGAGTATGATTTGCTGTCTGTGTGTTATGTGAACTGTCAGACTGCACAAGACTGATCACAGCGTTAATGGTTGTGGAAAGGTAGAATGAATGTTTGTCCTGTTCCTCGGTCTCTTCTCTTCTCAGAAGCACTGCCTCGTTATGCTGAAATATATTCTGAAGGTGCTGACCTGTGGGGTCAGGAGAGATGCTGTATGGGATGAAGATCTCTTTTTACAGGGAAGCAACAGACGAGGGTGCAGCTTGCTAACAAACAAATGTCATCCTGATGAAGAAACGGTCAGGCTGTTGGGAACTCTGAGCTGGGTTTCTAATTATTCTTTGTCTGCTGGCCTTACAGACCTCTTACTGTCGTCTGCTGGGTATATATGCATTCACATATTCCAGAACTTGAAAATAGCAGAAACAGTGCCAGTGTGTTTTTCAGTGAAAATAACTGAACTTTTCAAAAGGTAATGTTAGCTGATATTAAAGGGTTAGTTCACCCTAAAATGAAATTTCTGTCATTAGTTACTCACCCTCATGTCGTTCCACATCCGTAAGACCTTCGGTCATCTTCGGAACACAAATTAAGATATTTTTGATGAAATCCGAGACGTTTTTTATCCCCCATAGAAAGCAACATACTTACCACATTCAAGGTCCAGAAAAGTAGTAAAATCGTTAAAATAGTCAGTGTGATTACATTGGTTCAACCTTAATGTTATGAAGCAACGAGAATACATTTTGTGCGCAAAAACAAAACAAAAATAATGACTTTATTCAACAAATTTGTTTTTGTATTCTCATTTCTTCATAACATTAAGGTTGAACCACTGTTTATAATATATTTAAATTTTAGATTTTTATTCAAATATTTACAAACCCGATTCCAAAAAAGTTGGGACACTGTACAAATTGTGAATAAAAAAGGAATGCAACAATTTACAAATCTCATAAACTTCTATTTTATTCACAATAGAATATAGATAACATATCAAATGTTGAAAGTGAGACATTTTGAAATGTCATGCCAAATATTGGCTCATTTTGGATTTCATGAGAGCTACACATTCCAAAAAAGTTGGGACAGGTAGCAATAAGAGGGCGGAAAAGTTAAATGTACATATAAGGAACAGCTGGAGGACCAATTTGCAACTTATTAGGTCAGTTGGCAACATGATTGGGTATAAAAAGAGCCTCTCAGAGTGCAGTGTCTCTCAGAAGTCAAGATGGGCAGAGGATCACCAATTCCCCCAATGCTGTGGCGAAAAATAGTGAAGCAATATCAGAAAGGAGTTTCTCAGAGAAAAATTGCAAAGAGTTTTAAGTTATCATCATCTACAGTGCATAATATCATCCAAAGATTCAGAGAATCTGGAACAATCACTGTGCGTAAGGGTCAAGGCCAGAAAACCATACTGGATGCCCGTGATCTTCGGGCCCTTAGACGGCACTGCATCACATAAAGGAATGCTACTGTAATGGAAATCACAACATGGGCTCAGGAATACTTCCAGAAAACATTGTCAGTGAACACAATCCACCGTGCCATTCGCCGTTGCCGGCTAAAACTCTATAGGTCAAAAAAGAAGCCATATCTAAACATGATCCAGAAGTGCAGGCGTTTTCTCTGGGCCAAGGCTCATTTAAAATGGACTGTGGCAAAGTGGAAAACTGTTCTGTGGTTAGACAAATCAAAATTTGAAGTTCTTTTTGGAAAACTGGGACGCCATGTCATCCGGACTAAAGAGGACAAGGACAACCCAAGTTGTTATCAGCGCTCAGTTCAGAAGCCTGCATCTCTGATGGTATGGGGTTGCATGAGTGCGTGTGGCATGGGCAGCTTACACATCTGGAAAGGCACCATCAATGCTGAAAGGTATATCCAAGTTCTAGAACAACATATGCTCCCATCCAGACGTCGTCTCTTTCAGGGAAGACCTTGCATTTTCCATCATGACAATGCCAGACCACATACTGCATCAATTACAACATCATGGCTGCGTAGAAGAAGGATCCGGGTACTGAAATGGCCAGCCTGCAGTCCAGATCTTTCACCCATAGAAAACATTTGGCGCATCATAAAGAGGAAGATGCGACAAAGAAGACCTAAGACAGTTGAGCAACTAGAAGCCTGTATTAGACAAGAATGGGACAACATTCCTATTCCTAAACTTGAGCAACTTGTCTCCTCAGTCCCCAGATGTTTGCAGACTGTTATAAAAAGAAGAGGGGATGCCACACAGTGGTAAACATGGCCTTGTCCCAACTTTTTTGAGATGTGTTGATGCCATGAAATTTAAAATCAACTTATTTTTCCCTTAAAATGATCAATTTTCTCAGTTTAAACATTTGATATGTCATCTATGTTGTATTCTGAATGAAATATTGAAATTTGAAACTTCCACATCATTGCATTCCTTTTTTATTCACAATTTGTACAGTGTCCCAACTTTTTTGGAATCGGGTTTGTAATTTATTCTAACAGAATATCTTTGTCTCTCTGGCATCTCTTACTGGTTGTATGTATGAAAGCATGAAAATCACAAAAACTTAAATATATCATGTTTGTTTGCACACAGCAGTGTCCTGCTATTACCCATGTTATTTACACACTGAATTAGATTGGTTTGAGTGTTGGGTGGAATGATGGCGGTGCAGAGAAGGTTACTGTAACCAGCCTGCGGCCTCCACCTGCACGCTCCATCAGTGCCCGACCTGCTGACTCCAATTCAATTAGCAGCAGTTCAATAGATTGAGCAAGTGTTGAGCTCAAGCGTGGCTACCGCAGGCTTCTCTCAGGCTGCAAAAGGAGCCGCATATATTATCCAGGAGAAAACGTCTGTGACATTTACTCTCCTGTGCTATAAAATGCAGAAGGCCACTATGGCAGGCCCATTTAGAGTTTATGGGGGGCAATCTTGGCCTAATGGTTACAGAGTCAAGACTGGTAACCCGAAGGTTGTGGGTTCGATTCTCAATACCAGCAGAAAATGACTGAGAACCCCCAATCGCTCCCTGGGTGCCGCAGCAAAATGGCTGCCCACTGCTCTGGGTGTGTGTTCACTACTCAATGCTCCTTATATATGTGCACTTACTTGGACAAATTTTGAGTATGGGTAAACATACTTGGCCTTCACGTCATGTCACTTTCACAATTGTCACTTTCATGACTAGAGTAGTACTAGCACTCCGTTTTGTAGAGTGATAATGTTTATTTGCTCAGATTAATGCTACCCCGCATGTACCTGATCTCCAGCAGTGCCTGTGCATCCTTCTGTTCACAGAGCCACAGCAAATGAAGACACCAATTTCGAGCAGAAAAATAACCCCACGTCTGTAGCAGACAGGATTGACAGACACCCCCGGAGGCTTCTGTGTGGGTAACACACATTATCGACAAGCCTGTGACCACTAAACGGCAGAGTTATGTGAACCATGTCGCATTCGGATCAATCACATTCCGCTCAGGTCAGCTTTAGCTGTGGTGCAATTGCACTTCGTGATGTCATTACTAACTCCGCCCTAGTTCAAGCTGACCTTTGTGTTTCAACTGACTGACCTGCCTTGAACCTAGTAATCATAGTTAATGCTGCTCACGGCCTGGGCTTCTGGGCCATGCAGAGATCAGACATAAAGAGAGGGATCCAGGACCACTTGCTGAAAAGGTCAGGTATGATGGTCGATTACCCAAGGCGAGTCCTGCAGCTAATATGAGGCTGTTTGTCAAGTTTTATAGTAATGTTAGGGGTTATTTACTACTTAATGTACTCCGTTTCTAGGAATCAGTGTGCACAGGTTTTTATCGGCCCACTAGGAAACATAAAACAAACTAATCTTGCATTGTTTTGTGCTTTTTTCACTTTTATGCAAATCAGGTAATGGTGTAAAAATTGTTTTAGCATCCCTTTTAAATAAACTTTGTTTATGCTGAAAAGAATGACAATGCTCACAGCACCATAAAATGGGTTACGAGTGGTTTGTGAAAAAGATTTTGTGCTAAATACTGCATGCTAATGTGGTGGAACTATTTAGTAAATCTGCCCCTCAGAGTTTGGTTTGAGGAACCGTGGCATGTAAAATTATATATCCATGGGTAAAATTGTATATTCAGTTTTATGAGTTATGTCTCATAACTTCTCTTTATGAAACAAAAAATAATAAAAGATGCTTGAGCAGAAATTCTTATTTTTCTTTTTTTTTTTCTGTTTCTGTTCAGTGATTTTCAATGGCTGCTACTACATTTTTGAATGAAATAATAATAATAATAATAATAATACATTTTATTTAGTGCCTTTCCAAAGGACAAGGACACTTTACAGTCAGTCAGATAAAACTTTCTGCTTGTATAAAATCCACAAGAATTTTGTGTGCCCCTAAATGACACATTAAAAAAGAGCTTTAGTTGGTTGATTTATACTGAATTTCAGAAAGTCTTCTCCTGTAAGGTCTCTCTACTCTAAGAATGTCTTATGATTTTCATCAGTGCTTAAAGGATTAGTTCACTTCAGAATTCAAATTTCCTGATAATTTACTCACCCCCATGTCATCGAAGATGTTTGTCTTTCTTTCTTCAGTTTTTGAGGAAAACATTCCAGGATTTTTCTCTATATAGTGGACTTCAACGGTTACCAACGGGTTGAAGGTTCAAACTGCAGTTTCAGTGCAGCTTCAAAGGACTCTACACGATCCCAGACGAGGAATAAGGGTCTTATCTAGTGAAACAATTGTTCATTTTCTAAAAAAATAAAAAAAATTATATACTTTTTACCACAAATGCTCATCTTGCACTGCTCTGCGATGCGCCATGCATTACATAATAACGTTGGAAAGGTCGTGTGTGATGTAGGCAGAAGTACCGTGGTAGGGTGAAAAACTCCATCTCATTTTCATCTCCAACTTCAAAATTGTCCGACATTGTTGTTTTACCTTTTTTTTTTTTTTTTTTTTTTTTTTGTAAAGGGAGTTTGACTTAGTCTTAGCACGTTCGCTTTGTTAACACTTGCTCGGTACTTTCGCCTACCTTTCCAACGTGATTATGTAATGCGTGGCGCATTTGTGGTTAAAAAGTATACAATTCTTTTTCTTTTTTTTTTTTTAGAAAATGGCTAATCATTTCACTAGATAAGACACTTATTCCTTGGCTGGGATCATGTAGAGCCCTTTGAAGCTGCACTGAAACTGCAGTTTGAACCTTCAACCCATTGGTATCCGTTGAAATCCACTATGGAGAAAAATCCTGGAATGTTTTCCTTAAAAGCCTTAATTTCTTTTCAACTGAAGAAAGAAAGACATAAACATCTTGGATGACATGGGGATGAGTAAATGATCAGGAAATTTGAATTCTGAATTGAACTAATCCTTTAAAAGTGCTCTGTCCTGCTTCACTGTATGAAAAACAGTTCAGTAGAAATATCCTCAAATTTGTTTGCATCAGCTACAGTACAGTAGGTGTGCTAAAACTGTTGATTCTGAGATAAGATATCAAGGAAGTTATATATTACAGGAAATTAACATGCAAACATGTCTGATGCACCGTATGTTACATGAGACCAGCACAGACAGCATGAAATACAGCAAAAATCTAATAGGAAACCATAAGACGTGAGTGTGATTGGTCTAGTATAAAGAATAAAATTCTTTACTCAATATCAAAACAATAGAAGTCAATGAAAAGATCCTATGAGAGAGATCCTGTCCTTTTTGTTGATGATTGAAATATATCTCATATGTCTGAGTAGTCAGTGTTCATTAACTGCTTCTCAGAAACAGCATAAGAAAAAACACAGCACCTCGGTTAAAGGTTAATTGTTTGCTTTAACCTTCTCTTCACAGCAGATTTGCGGTTTGTCAGGGTTCTGACTTTTCTGTGCATGTTATTTTCATGCCACAATGTTACCAGCAACTCCTCCACAGATTTACCCTACTGGAACCAAAAGATCTGTTCCTTGAGTTGGTCTGTGGACAGTGAGAACCAAAGACTGTGAAATAACAAAGCAGACTGAGTTACAAAGTGGCGACAAATGCTTGACATGTGGTCAATTAATATGGTCAATAACTGACACAGAATGAGCAGAATTATATGGCGGTGCCCCTTCAATGTCATGTGAAGGAGGATATGAACTACATCACAGTAGCTCTAGAAAGGAACAGGGTAAAACTGATTGTAAATCAACATCCTATACAGCTCAGACACGCTTTACGCACATGTTGGTAGGACATTTGCATTTGGCATTAATGGTCAAACAGATTAAATCTAGAGAACGTCTATATGTCATAGATGTCATTTTTTTTTTTTTTTAAAGAAATTAATAATTTTATTCAGCATGAACACGTTAATTTGATCAAAAGTGACAGTAAATACAATGTTGCAAAACATTTTTATTTCAAATAAATGTGTTTCTTTTGAACTCTGGTATTCATCAAAGAATCCTGAAAAAAATGTATCAAGGTTTCCACAAAAATATTGAGCAGGACAACATTTCAACATTGATAATAATAAGAAATGTTTCTTAAGCAGCAAATCAGCATATTAGAATGATTTCTGAAGGATCATGTGACACTGAAGACTGGAGTAATGATGCTGAAAATTCAGCTTTGCCATCAAAGGAATAAATGACATTTTAAAATATAATAAAATAGAAAACAGTTATTATGAATTGTAATAATATTTCACAATATTACAATTTTTTATTGTATTTTTCATTAAATAAATGCAGCCTTGGTGAGCATAAGAGTTCTTTCAACATTAAAATAATCTTAACGACCCCAAACCTTTGAACGGTACTCAAATTAACTGAATCACTAAAATGAATCAAACTTTCCAATGCTTCATTTGAAATACACGTGGGTTGGTATTGGAAAAGCTGCTCGGTTTTGAAAACATTGTTGTTAAATTAATAGCATCACTGCTTTTTGTTAGTTACTGCTCTGCTCTCACTGCTCTCCTCGTCTAACTAGATTGGCAGTCACAGTACCTCTCGACGGCCCAGAGATTCATGGATTAGGCCGTGGGGTGGAATGAAAACAGTTTGCTTTCCTGGAGGTGGTTCTGCATCCAGGGCTGAATTTATTGCTGCATTCCCCTCGGAAGGATTGGTGCCGCTGGATTTATAACCCGTGCTGTAAAATTACGCCTCTCTCTCTCTCTCTCTCTCTCTCTCTCTCTCTCTCTCTCTCTCTCTCTCTCTCTCAGCAGGGCCTCCCCCTCTTGATTTGAGCAATTTATCTATCAAAGTCTGAGTTCTTCCTCTGTCCCTCCTCAGAGCTCAGCTCATGTGCAGTGTGCTGACCAGGGATAGATTTGTATTGATTATTATTGATTAAGGGGATTTTAATTGAGGGGTAGGCAGTTTTCCCTCCTGTCGTTCTGCCGTCCTATGGATTTAACCCCTCGCTGTGTAAAATAAGTTCTTCCAGTCCTCATAAAGGCTGATATTTGTTTTAGTTTCCTTATGTGTTTACTGTGCGGGGTCACGTCAGACAGGTTTCTGTACTTATGTATGTTACTTGTGTACTGAAACTTGAATTTCTAGATTATTGTTTTCCTTATCTTTTCAGCATTATTGCCAAAAGAGCATGCAGTGGTGCAGATCAAGCTTAAAGGGTTAGTTCACCCAAAAATGGAAATTCTGCCATTAATTACTCACCCTCATGTCGTTTCAAACCCTTAAGACTTTCGTTCATCTTCGGAACACAAATGAAGATCTTTTTGATGAAATCTGAGACCCCTCCATTGACAGCCTACGCAACTACCACTTTGATGCTTCAAAAAGTTCATAGAGAGATCGTAAAACTAAAACATATGAATTGAGTGGTTTAGTCCAAATTTTCTGAAGAGACTTGATTGCTTTACGTGATGAACAGATTGAATTTAGGCTTTTATTCACATATAAACATTCATCAACGCACACATCAGATATGGTAAATGGAAGCTCAAGCATGTTTGC
Source organism: Ctenopharyngodon idella (assembly GCF_019924925.1). NCBI lineage: Eukaryota > Metazoa > Chordata > Actinopteri > Cypriniformes > Xenocyprididae > Ctenopharyngodon > Ctenopharyngodon idella. The sequence continues at coordinate 28,569,939 of NC_067235.1, read as the reverse complement.
TTGATGTGCGAGAACCAATGAGCTTCTGGACACGGTTTGCTCTCGCGCGTCAAGCAGTTTCGGTTGAGCTTCTGTTTATGTTCTGCTCAATGTTTATATGTGAATAAAAGCCTAAATTAAATCTGTTCATCATATAAAGCGATCATGCCTATTCAGAAAATTTGGACTAAACCAATCAATTCATCTGGATTAGTTTTACGGTCTCTTTATGAACTTTTCGAAGCGTCAAAGTGGTAGTTGCGTGGCTGTTTGGAGGGGTCAGAAAGCTCTCAGATTTAATCAAAAAGATCTTCATTTGTGTTCCGAAGATGAACGAAAGTCTTACGGCTTTGGAACGACATGAGGGTGAGTAATTAATGATAAAATTTTCATTTTTTAGTGAACTAACCCTTTAAACTCTGAAATCCGCTCATTGTCATCAAGTTTTTTGACCATTTTCCACTGTTACACTGACTATTAATATCAAACACACTTTGCTTGTTATAGTCTTGGCTGGTTATGTTAAATCAAATGCATATATTTCAATAGAGAACAATGTTTTTTATAATATGAGCTTTTTTAAAGCAGTGGAAGAACTTCTAGACCAAATCAGCTGAAAGGTAGGTCATTATATGGTGTCATTCCGGTCCTGTCTGTGAAATGAGATTCATCTTCAGAGGTTTCTCTGCTCACAGTGCCAATCACACTGGCACATCTTACTTTGTGATTGTGGCCTCATTGTCTTGATTACCCTCTGCCATCCTCAGCCTCTCACTAGCAACATCCACCTCCATCCTCTTTATCACAAGCACTTGTCCGATTTCTTTTCTCTTAATCAGCGCAGGAATGAAAGGAGACAGGCGTTAGGCCATTATAATTCATGCACCAGCGCTTAACATAATGATGAAAAATATGAGCATGTCCTTCTGAAAGGGAAAGCAATTAATTCCCCCTGCAGAGTTCAGGAGAAGATATCGACACAGCGGTTAGCATAAGATTGAATGTGTTTTGTTTACATCAGCCTGATCTCTGTGTTTCTCCCACAACATCCTGCTGGGTTATTACTTGACCACCCAAATGAGTGAAGCTTAGGCTTTATTGTTTTAATAAATTCAACAGATAAAAATGCTAGTGCATTTCCGACGATCTCCACTACTCCTAGTTTTAGTTATTTACATTTCCTCATAGATTTCTGGATATTTTTTAAATATATTTTTCAATAACATCCATAAAATATATATTTATAATAATATATTTTTAGATATATTTTGCATTTATTCAACATGTATTTTATGATTGGAAATGTATTTTCTTGCCCCTTGAAGTACATTTTGTAATATATTTTGCCATTTAAAAGGCACAATATGTAATTTTCACCACTAGAGGTCGCTTATTCAAAACAAAGGCGTAGCTTGATGACGCCGTGAATGATGAATCATGGGCGTTGTCGTCTTCAGCTCCACATCCAATGGAAATGAATCCGACGGACTCAGACAGAAATCATGTTCATGGATGAGCTAATGTATTAAAGTTTTACTAACGTTACGGTGGTATGAAGCAGGACGGGTCAAGAGCCGTGGGAGCGGGATGAGGCTGCTTGGGCAAATGCTAATGATAGACTATGTGACATGGTTGTGTATGATTTGCCAATAGGGTACAGCCTATACACTGGTCAAAATCGGGCCGACTCCCACACTTAAAAATTATTGGGAGGTCAGGAAGTGCTCATAACGTACCCAGCTCGGCTCGTAATTCCTCTCACACAGTGCAAACTCGTACGACAATCCTAAACTGTACACCCGACTTTAGGCTGTGATGTGGATCAGATCAGTGCAGTCGTGTGTTGTAAGTAAAGGCCTCGGCTCTCCTGTATATCTTCAGGAAGAGCAAGTAAGAGATGGAGACCATTTTCGAATCAAAATTTCATGCATATTACCATGATAACTGCGTATTTTGTTTCCAGGATGATGAGCCAAGAACGCAACTTTTCAGAATCTCGATGCTTTTCCCAGGGGGTTGGCTGTTTGTTCAGGTGTCCCACAATTCTAATGCCTCCTGTGGATTTTAAAGCTAAACCTCTTGTGCTCTGCAACCAGGACATATATGATGTAACCATATCAACTACAGGAAAAAAAAAAAAAACACAGCAGGATGGAAAAAATCCTGATGCCAAAATGAACACAATTCAGTATGACGAGAGGCTTATCCGCTAAAAATAGCTTTGTCTTCCTGATGCGATTTTCTTTCTTTGTGCAGGGATTTTTCCTTCACAAATGCCATCAGGAAATGCCTGGTGTTAAAGCTGCCTGCCATCCTCTTGTGTACGGGACTGAATGCATGTGACTGCCAGTGATACCTTCATTTTGTAGAGTCTAGTAGTGAATGATATGTTGACATGATGAGGTTCTCCCACATTGGGTCACCAGAGATATAGGTGGGAGATTTCTGTGAACTGAAAGGGTTAGTTCACCCAAAAATGTAAATTATCTCATTAATTACTCGCCCTCATATCATTCTACACCTGTAAGACCTTCGTTCATCTTCGGAACACAAATTAAGATATTTTTGATAAAATCCGATAGTTCAGTAAGGCCTGCATCACCAGCAATAACACTCCCTTTTTCAATGCACAGAAAGCTACTAAAGATGTATTTAAAACAGTTCATGTGACTACAGTGGTTCAACCTTAATATTATAAAGCGACTAGAATACTTTTTGTGCGCCAAAAATATCAAAATAGCGACTTTATTCAACAATATCTAGTGATGGGCGATTTCAAAACACTGCTTCATGAAGCAGCATGCGGTTGTCTCTCTTGAAACTCTGCAGTGTATACGTGGCTGTTGGTCCTCTAAGCAGCATGAAAAATAAAACTTTTATTCAAATTTTGAATAGACTATATACAGAAGGCGAGCAAAGAGCAATATAATGCTATAATGCTCATCGGTACAAAACGCGTTGTAAATATAAACTTTTGACGGTCTTCAGAGCGTGAACATAAATATGTAAGGTACCAAATGAAAGTACTTCGAAAATACATAACGAATTGAGTTGAAATATTCATGGCTATTAGACCCTCAGTCCGCTTGTGCCTATTGATTCCGGACACAATTTTTTTTGCAGGATTCTTTGAGAAATAAAAATAGATTAATATAAAGTTCAAAAGAACAGCATTTATTTGAAACTAGAATTTTTTGTAACAACCTAAAAGTCTTTACTGACCTTTTTGATCAATTTTATGCATCCTTGACAAATAAAAATATAAATTTTTTTCAAAAAATACAAATCACTCAGCCCGACCAAACAGAACTGCAAAAATAGTGATTGTTTGCAAACAGTTTTCTGCATGAAAGTTTTTGTTGGTTTCTATTCCAGTTGCAACACGCCTAAAAAATAGCCAAAAAAAGATTGAGAACCCCTGATCTAGCAAATAATTGGCTGAATCCAGCGATTGGTTGCTGTGATGACAGTTTACCAGTTGACTGGTTGCTGTGACAAGAGTCTAGCAGTTGATTGGTTGCCGTGGCAAGAGTCTAGCTGATGATTGGTTGCCGCGTGCGTCTATGCAGTCACTTGTGTCTGATGAATGCAGTGTGTAATTGCAGTCCCTGATTCTCACAGCAATGGCTGAATAACTGCTGAGGTCAATTGAGCAGAAAAGGTAAAATAGCCTCATTAAAAACTCTTCTGTCTGCTCCCACAGGAAGCCTCTCATGACTGCACATATTCAAACTAATAGACCTTTCTGAGCTTAGAACAGTGAGTAGGTGGTTTTTGGTTGAGGTTTAATGCCTTAGTTGAGGGACCGTTATACATTTGTGTCTTTAGTGAAATGATTAATTCTCTTGATATTTTACTAAGATGCCATTCAAGGCCAGACTGAGTCATTTGCATTTGTCTTGTGAATATTCATTTGTTTCTGTGCAGTTTGGACAGCATAATCATCTGTTAGATGGTGCTGTCATCTGAGCGAAGGAAAGCAGTACTTTTGTCTTTGAGACAATCATACACCTGACCAGCAGCAGATTATCCACCGGCATGAAAGCTTTACACCTTGTATGCTGTGCCTCAGGTGAAGTGTGTGATTTCTGCATCACTGACAACAACAAACTGTAGGCCATGGCAGTACTGCGAAAAAAAAAAAATGCCTTCATATTTTTTTAGCTTTGTGGTGATATTCAATATGTATCTCAATATGTATGTACAGTATTTGTGGTAAAATAAACAAAAGGATTTTTCCATCCTCTCAATCAGAGAAACCAAATTTTAGCCAAACAGATATTATTGCAAGTAAAATGCAATAAAATCCTTTGTTTTCCACACTTTTTTTCACGAAATGAACACAATATAGATTATTTAATTGTTATTTTTATTATTATTTTGCATTTTAACAGTTTTGATTTGTGATTTAAAACATTTTGAAACAAAACATTATGATGTAAAATTAATAAAAATATATTTAATATTCTGGACTATTTTTGTGTGACGTGGGCCCTGTTTACACTCATGCGTTTTCATTTTAAAATGAAAACAATCCTCGTCTACACTGGCATTTCCGTGCATGCATTTCAGAAATGATCTCAGTCTACACTACATGGCCGAAAACGCATGTCACATGACCATTCATGCACACAGGGCATGCGCGTACAAGTGTAAACAGTTGCCTCTTGCGCATGTAGGTAGCTGTAGTATTAAAAAAAAATGCAGAGTTTAACTGCACAATGGCTGCTAAAAAATGACAACAAAGCCAGCAAAGATTGCAGTTCAGTCTCCATGTTATTGGTTACACGGTCGTCAAGGATACGCAGAGCGAATGTGGGCAGCCACGCCATCATTTTCAAAAGTCTCCCTTTTCGTCCATTTATTACTGAAACGCAACCCCGATGTTTTCAAACTAAAATGGGGTCTGCAGCATTTTTGAAAGTCTCCGTTTTTGGGGCTCGAAAACGCCGACGTAGTGTAAACGACAGGCGTAACCGTAGCAAAACTAGTGCTAGTGTAACTAGTGTAAACGGGGCCTAAGCAAGTTAATTTATGTGCTCATACGAATGTACAACTTTGTACATGGTCAATTTTTTTTTGTGTTCACTGAAGCACAAAATGCTGTTTTCTCAAATCATACTGGATAATATGATCATTGGGTTACACTATATTTTTTTCCTTGAAAATGCAGTCTAATTATTGAATCTGAACTGATTCATTAAAATGAACCAAACTCTGTCCATTTTTGAGTTTTAAACCGAGACCTATTATAATATCTCTATCATAGTGCTCTCATATACACCAGGGAGCTGCACTGGGATAGGAGAAAACAATTTACTATCCAAAAAAATCCCAGAAGGAAATGAGAAATGTCTCAGGCATTGAACGTCATACATCCATACGCTGGTATTTTATCTCCGCATACACAATCTCTATACGATTCCTTCCTCTGCTCCACATTTTGTGTCATAAATAACATTTCACTTTATCTTTTATCACAAATACAGCTGTACGAGAGATGGTCTGTCTGCCGTAATCTGATTGTATTTAGTGCTCATTCATTACAGCAGCAGAGCTTCACTGCCTTCTCTATTAGCTGCATCTGCCCAGCCGGAGTGAGTTTTTGCTCCATTTGTGTCTGTCTAATTGGGCCTGTAAACTGTGAGGCTCAGGGTAATGTGCAGATGTTCATCCTTGTGTTGATGTGCTGTGTATGTGTGTGTGGTGTCTGGACACATTCATTGTGGAGATGGCTGTTCTGCTGGTGGTTTAGTAATGAGATCCATCTCGACTACAGGCAAAAAAGTTTCCAGGTACTTTTATCTATAGCATCTCTTCCAACCTGGTCTCACAGGAAAACGAAAACTATGTTGAGAGGTGGCAATTTTATATGAATTCGTTTGATGTGAATCATACAAAAATGTATATTAGAAAAAAATGTAAACCCCTAAACATACTGGTGTGTGTGTGTGTATGTATGTATATATATATATATATATATATATATATATATAAAATATTTAATTTATTATATAATATTTATAATATAATATTTATTAATTACATTTTGATCAATGTAAATAATTTATATATATATATGCAATCATGTTCTTATCATTTGTTTAAAAAATTATTTATTATTTAAAAATTTCCTATTAAACTTCTAACTCAGTGTTACATTGATTTGTATTGGAAATTTATTAAAATTAAAAAATAATGCAAAATAGAAGCATTTCCTAGACATTTTATTACAGAGTTTATGTTTACGTTTTTGGTCACAAATATGTGAAGAAACTTTGCAATTTTTTGCCTCATATTTTTGTTTTGGTGGGTTTATGTGGAAAGTATTCCACATATGTGGCAGCAAAAGCTGCTTCAATTCACAGGGCCCAGAACAAATTTTTTTTGATGGGCTCCTGAGGCCTAAATGATTAGGCTGTGCATAGAGGACCTTAGAAGACTCCCTGACAAAAGCAGTTTGAAGATGTTTGTTTCTTGAATGTTTGTATGCTTTTGCACGTCTCTTACATCAGCGAAGGTTAGAGTGTTCTTGCAATTTAATTTAAGCCTTATGTTACAGCTCCTAATGAAGTTACTGTCAGATTGGCAAGTATCTCCATTTAATTTACTCATCAAAGGCAATTTTTCTTGCATTTGGTGCCGGGCGAGTGTTAATTTTAGACACTTGTTGACTGTATTCAATAATTAGGGAGCTATAAAATGTTACCGGTTACAGTGATGAGGCACACATGCGTGTGTGTGTGTGTGTGTGTGTGTGTGTGTGTGTGTGTGTGTGTGTGTGTGTGTGTGTGTGTGTGCGTGTGCAGTATCTCACAGAAGTGAGTACACCCCTCACATTTTTGTAAATATTTTATCTTTTCATGTGACAACACTGAAGAAATGACACTTTGCTACAATGTAAAGTAGTGAGTGTACAGCTTGTATCACAGTGTAAATTTGCTGTCCCCTCAAAATAACTCAACACACAGCCATTAATGTCTAAACCGCTGGCCACAAAAGTGAGTACACCCCTAAGTGAAAATGTCCAAATTGGGCCCAATTAGCCATTTTCTCTCCCCGGTGTCATGTGACTCATTAGTGTTACAGTGTTACAAGGTCTCAGGTGTGAATGGGGAGCAGGTGTGTTAAATTTGGTGTTATCGCTCTCACTCTTTCATACTGGTCACTGGAAGTTCAACATGGCACCTCATGGCAAAGAACTCTCTGAGGATCTGAAAAAGTTCAGAATTGTTGCTCTTGTTGTGACTTCTGTGAGATACTGTATATACACACTCACTGGCCACTTTATTACGTACACTTTGCTAGTACCAGGTTGGACCCCCTTTTGCCTTCAGAACTGCCTTAATTCTTCGTGGCATAGATTCAACAAGGTGCTGGAAACATTCCTCAGTGATTTTGGTCTATATTGACATGATCACATCACGCAGTTTCTGCAGATTTGTCAGATGTGAATCTCCCGTTCCACCACATCCCAAAGGTGCTCTATTGGATTGAGATCTGGTGACTGGAGGCCATTTCAGTATAGTGAACTCATTGTCATGTTCAAGAACCCAGTTTCAGATGATTTGGACTTTGTGACATGGTGCGTTATCCTGCTGGAAGTAGCCATCAGAAGATGAGAACACTGGTCATAAAGGAATGGATATGGTCAGCAACAATACTCAGGTAGGCAGGATGCTCAATTGGCACTAAGGGGCCCAAAATGTGCCAAGAAAATATTTCCCACACCATTACACCACCACCAGCCTGAACCGCTGATACAAGGTAGGATGGATCCATGCATATGGAAAAATCCCGCCTCATTCTCATTTGGAACCTTTGATAAATCACTATAAATATATAATGGAGAACAAAGGAACTAATTCAGTGTGCTCCTTATTATTTCCCCAGACTCTCTTCCATTCTGGAAATTGAAATAGAAGGCGTCCATTGAACATTGTGCGCAATGAGAGGGGAATATTGGATGGGAGGGAAGCCCTGCTTTAATCTCCCTCAACTAATAGAGCTTATTTTATTTCTCGTCTGTGAAATGAGAATGATGGATCTTTCATAAGGCCAATGAAATTAAACTGTCCTTTAATTACAGCTGAGCTTGTGGAGAATATCGAATCAATAATATGTTTCTGTATCTGTGTTGAGTCCAGGACAGAAAGGTTTGGGACACCCTTAACCTCTCATTATTTAAGAAATCATTTAATGACATGCTTTTTTTTGAACTGCCGTGCAATTACAGCACAACAACCCTGCTGGAAAATCCTGCTAAAACCAGCATAAGCTGGTCAGGCTGGTTTTAGCTGGTCTCCCAGCCTGGCCATAGCTGGTTTTAGAGGGGTTTTGGTTAGCTAGGAGACTGGGAAGCTGGGAGACCAGCTTAAACCAGCTGAACACCAGCTAACCCAGGCTGGAAGACCAGCGGGAAATTCGTGGGAAATTTGAGCATGCAGCCGTTCGTCTTTTCATCATTACATCATGTCTGTTTACATAAAGAAGGAGTCCCAGCTAGTTGGCTATATCGCATGTGGAGGATGCTACAGGCGGCCTTTTCTCACAGCAGCTGGAATAATTAAATTTATCATTTTGATGGTGGACTGTAATCCAGAAAGCTCCAAATGACCTTCAGTGACAACTGGAGATTCACCCGTAGTCAAAAGCAAAAGACTTCGGACTGTGGAGTGGCTACAGAAATTGAAATCTACAGGTAACGCTAATACACACTAAATACACATAGTCAAGCAATGCTGATGTTGTCAACATTAACAATTTGAGAACAAAGTATAACAGCAATGCACGGTTTGATATGATATGAGCTAAGCGATCGTTAGATTTAATCACCATTAGTAAAGCAATTTATTGTAATGCTTTTTTTCTCAGTTGGTCAGAACAAAAGTGGCAGATTTGTTACTTGTACAGATTACATTTTCCGATGAAAATTCTTATTTTGGTTATACTTCCAAGATGTAGAATCTGTGATTCACCGGTGTGGTGACTGACAGCAAACATTAGATTGAGGAGCCATGCCGATGCACAACCCACGTAAAGATGATAATTCTGCAAACAACTGCAATTGCAGGTTTCAAACAGAGATGGCGACAAAGAGACAAAACGTACGGACTGCAGCTTTAAGTAAATAAAGAATTTTCATTTTGGGCAATGTAGTTAATGTTCACTATAACTGTTAAACTGTTTTAAGTAATTGAAATAAAGCTAAAATAAAATATAATTAATAAGCTACATGAAAAATTTCAAAAATTTAACTGAAATTTAGATATGTTGCTTTGGCAACTAACTGAAATACGATTAAGTACTACAATTACAAAAACTAAAATTTAAATAAAAATCAACTAAAGCTAGACAAGAGCACATTATTAAAAACTAAACGGAAAACTGAATGGTTCAAAATATAAATACATTCATCTAAAATAACACTGATAGGGTGAATTACTCCACAGTTCCTGCACTAAAATGACCAATAAGAGCAATGATAAAACACCAGGTCATCCATCGGATGCACCTTCGTTGTGCTGTTTTCATCTTAACACAGCTGTTTTGGCAGGGCGTCTGGACTTTCAGGCTTCAGTGTCACTCATATGATAACTTTCAGCTGTTTACAATGGGCAATGGGCTTTCGGGAAGTCTTTTATGTTGTTTCTAATTCAGCTGAACATGGCACAAATCTAGCAGTGTGCAATATTATGGCTGACCAGCAGAGGGGGTTTCACTCATGTACTTTTTTGGGATTTTGGGATCTGTGTAAATTTGGCCTGAGAGGCACATTTCATTTGTCACCCCTTGGGATGTAATTAACTTGATGAATTAAAAAGACACTGAACAATCTTTGCAATTAGCAGTGGCTTTCATTTCATCAGATGAGCTGTATATAGATGTTGTTGGGGAGGTGGAGATACTGATAGTTTTCCCTGCAAGCTGTTTTCATCAAGTTAAAATATAATTGTGACTCTGCATTATTACAGCATGTTTGCCTAATTTACCCCCTCTGAATTCAAGGTTTACTGTTATTTTGGCATGTTAAGATAGGCGATCATGTATAGCGGTGTGTCATGCTGTGACAAAAATTGCGGGCTAAAACACAAGATACTGCTTCAAAATAGAATTTAAATTAAAGTAATTTTTTCGATGATCTCAATTTTTTTGGAACCTCACTTGAATGGTAGTATGATACTCAATTATTTGTATATTCAAATAAGATTTATTTTACAGTGTATTTTACATGGTAGCTACTTCAAACAATTAACTTCAAAGACTACAATATTAGTGTCCACTGTATTAAAATATTACCTGGTCAACCATGTACAATTGGGCAACGTATATTATGTTGTTTTGTACCGTGTGTAGGCTAATGTATGTTGTAGTTTATATTGCGTTGTTTTTGTTGTTTGGGAGCAATTTATAAACATAAAAATCCTCGTAATACTGGCCAATAAACATAATTGGATAAACTCAAAGAGTGAATTTGCTGTTACCTTCAAACTGTGCGTTATTTTTCAAATAAATGTTCCGTTAATTTTTCACTGTACTTCTACTGACGCGACGCGCCTATCGCGCTTAAACCCTGACGTCACAGCCAGTCGACCAATCAAAGTCTTTGTTTCGTCAGCATTCCATCAGAGAATGCGCGTTCTGGTAGCGTCGCGTCACGTTGCTCGCGCAACTAACGTCTAAAAAGTTGAGCAGCTGCTGTCAGTTTCAGTTCCTGATTCTGTCCTCATGTTTCCACTGTCAGCTCTGGGCAGATAACTCGTTGTTATTGCGTTGTTTTTATTGCTTTTTAAATGTTTTGGGGAAGATCTGAAAATGGATTATATTCAGTCATTCAGAGACGCGATCGCTGGTAAAATCTGGCCTGTTACCGTGAGGGAAGTTCACTTTAAAGACTATTCTGATGCCGAAACACCAACGGAGAACGCGCATGAAACACACTCTGCAGGTATTAGTTTTGTGTTCTTCTCAAAAGTTTTACAAACTGGTTGAAACGCAGTTGTTGTGCGCCTGTAAACATTGACAGCGCAACATGGCTGCAGTACTACAGTGAGTTATTTATTAAGGGAGTCCTTGCATGTCAGCTGCCCTCCTGTGCATTTGCATTGGATTTGACTTTTGAACTTTTGCAAGGAAGAATTCATGTTCCCGATCTTACAATACACGTACATGTATTTGGTATTGTACAGTTTATTGCTGCATTGTTGTTCAGGTTTTGTTTGCTCAGACTCTGACATATTCAGAGTTCCTGTGGTCATATAAAACCAAAGTAACTGGAAGTTCTCTAATTAATATGTTTGTCTTATATAACATGAACTAACAATTAACAATATGGTAACACTTTAGTATGAGGAACACATATTCACTATTAACTACGACTTTTCCCTCAATTAACTCCTAATTTACTGCTTTTTAATAGTGAGTAAGACAGTTGTTAAGTTTAGGAATTGGGTAGGATTAAGAATGTACAATAAGGCCATGCAGAATAAGGCATTAATATGTGCTTAATAAGTACTAATAAACAGCCAATATTCTAGCAATATGCATCTAATAAGCAACTGGTTAAAAGACCCTAAAATAAGGTGTTACCAAACATTTATTAATCTCTATTGGTGTTAATATTTACTAATACATTTTTAAGATCAAAAGTTGTAGTTAACATTAGTTAATGCACTGTGAACTAACATGAACATTTTTAAGTAACATTAACAAAGGTTAATAAACGCTGTAAAAAATATATATATATTGCTCACTGTTAGTTAATGCATTGTTAATGCATTAGAATGTTAACAAATGAGACCTTATTTGTCACCGAAATTCATTTTTAATGTTTCATGGATAATAGACAGTCATACAGATTTGGAATAACATTTAAGATTAATTAATTTTCATTGTTTTTTTTTTAAGGCAATGAAAATCCATTGGTCAAAAACTGTGGGAACTCTGCATATGGTATCAGCACTGATAGGTTCAGACGTCTCCTCCCTAAAAAATAGTTTGTGTATACATGTCTGAATTGCACTATATCAACAGCGCGCTCAGTGTTCTGTATTCCTGTCAGTGTGGGCTGTGAGTCAGGTTAATTGCAGGGACTAATTAGGCCAGAGGATGGCTGGGAGGCCTGATGGTATGTGCTGTATGGCAGTATGATTATTTTAAAAGTTTTTAAAAGAAGTCTCTTGTGCTTACCAATGCATACATACAGTAATATTGTGAAATATTAGTACAATTTAACATAGTTTTCTATTTTAAGATATTTTGAAATGTCATTTATTCCTGTGATGACAAAGCTGAATTTTCATCATTTCAGAATTTTCATCATTGCACCATCATCATTTTCATCATTATTACTCCAGTCTTCAGTGGCACATGATCCTCAAGAAATTCAAGAACATTTCTATCTATTTTTTCAGTGTTGTGCTGCTTAATATTTTTGTGGAATTCATGATATATCTTTTTCAGGGTTCTTTGGTGAATAGAAAGTTCAAAAGAACAGCGTTTATGTAACGATGTTAAAGTCTTTACCGTCAGTTTTGATCAATCTAACATGCTGAATAAAAGTATTAATTTTTTTTTTTTTTTTTTTAAATTAGTGACCCCAAATTTTTGAACGGTAGTGTATATATTAATATACACATTTTTATTGAATTTCTAGAACTATCTTGTCTTATATATAATGTTACAGTACACTGACATAAGATTCAGGGCTCCAGACTAACTTTTTTTACTAGGAGCACTGTACACCCTTAGTGAAAATTTTAGGAGCACAAGCAGAAAATTTAGCGGCATATCTTAAATCGACCTGCTACGCAATTATTCACATTTAGAGTTTTGAAGTGCTGGAAAAAGTTGTGAAACACTTGAAAGTACTTGAAAAGTGCTTGAATTTTACTCTCAAAAGGTTGCACGAACCCTGAAATTAATAATGTAAAAACATTTGACTATTTCTGCCACAATACCATGGTTACAGTTAGCATTACTACATTAAATCCATGGTGAATGTTGGTGATTTGTGGACCGCAAAGCCTTCTATAACTTGTTAGTTCATGGCGCAATGTTTCTCCTGGTTTCCAGACCTTCCACGTCAGCGCTATTTAATCTGGCTTTAGATAACAGAGAATTCTGTGGCATATTCAAATGCTTTCTCACTGGATCTTCCAGTGCTGTGTAGTAACAGTGTCATGTGATCAGCCTGTAAGTACCTGTTCTGAGCTTGCGCTGCATTGTCTTTTAAAGGGGTCATATAATGCCACTTTTACAAGATGTAAAATAAGTCTCTGATGTCCCCAGAGTGTGTATGTGAAGTTTTAGCTCAAAATACCCCACAGATCATTTTTATAGCATGTTAAATTTGTCACTTTTTGAGGGTGCATTGAACTTTGAGCATCGTAACTTTGCAGATGTTGTTTATGCTCTAACAGCAACATTACACACTAACTAAAGTTAAAAAAGTGAAATCATAATCAACCACCACTTTAATGGTCCGAGTCGTTTCGTTCCACTTTTGTTTAGTTTGCCATTTGATGTTTCTCATATGCAACAGAAATGGCAGCTCTTATCAGTTGTTTCACCAGTGCGACCTCTAACAAAATTTAGTCACACTGGCAGGAAAAAAAATGGTTGCAGTCTGGAGCTGCTGTGAAATTGGCAAAGTCCAGGAAATAGTATTGCACCATCGGTTGGCCACAACCTTCAGTTAGACACATAAAAGGATAACTGCTGCAAACAATATTGATGTTCTTCCTATTTGACACTTATCAAAGCAGTGCAATACTGATAGCACCATGTAAGCCTATTTGGATAAATGGATTAAAAACAAAGAGGTAAAAACAAATTTAGCTTGTCCTTGCGTAAAGAGTACCTGACTGTAGGAAATCACATTTCTGCATTGCTTAACACTTAAAATGAAGCAGTGCTCAAGTACAGTGGGGTTCAACAAATGCTTCTATTTTGCTTTTTTTATTTTTTTATTTAATGCATATATTTTTATTATTAATTATAAGACAAGTATTTATTAACCTGAAATGCTCAGTGTTGGAATTTCAGAAGTCATTTAATTTGTAAATCTACATGCAATCCCAAAACAATGAAATAATGGCACACTGTTTTCTGAAGCGCCTCTGGCCCCTCATTACGAGAAAGGAACCGGTCTAAAGAATGAGTGGGCCGCACTGATGCCGTGCTGGAAGCGCAGGGAATCCATTAGCATACATCTGCACTGGCTTTAGACGGACGTGGGAGGCACAAGACGCGTCCTGCTTTTCTCTAGATCACCCCCAAAGATGAATGGGGTGTGTGGGTGTATTTTCATTACTGACTAATTCCTTGGTGCATTAGGCAGTACTGTGTTGTGCCAACCCAAGAGGTCATGTGTGGATGCCAAAACAGGTAGAACTGAAGCTAGCATTGCATGACTGCTGTGTGCTGGCCAAGCGCTTTATCTGTAAAACTACCCAACTACCTGTGTTAGGGCTAGAGTGGTATCAAAATCTTATATAGGTATGATAATTGTACATATTTTATTAATAGTTTTATTAAAATAGCATTTTTAGCGATTTTTAATAATTATATAATAATCATATCTTTTAATTTATGATATGAAATAAATATATATATATATATAGAACGGTCATTAAACTGACTAGAAACTACCTGTGCATATAATGGTTTTAATGCACACCTTCCAGCCAATCAGAATCAAGTATTCAAACAGACCATAGTATGTGTGTGTATATATGACTAAAATGTGTCCTAATGACTATTTTACATATATAAAATGTATTAAATTCATAGGCTACATTTTAATTTGCATTTAGTAAATTTAAATATCTTTAATAAATATAATACATTAACAAATATAAATTAACTATAAAATAAAAATGAATGTTGTATTATATATTATATAACCATGTCGAAATGCATATTTTAATAATCCAGTGAATTAAATTCTAACAATGAATCAATAACAAATGAAAGGTACATCATCTCATTTGATTATTTTTTCTTTTGTTTGGAACTTGGATGCGAACCCAAAGGAAAATGAAACATTAGCATTGACTCCATGGACGTTACCTTTGAACTTCATTGATTGCTTGAAAGCGTTGCGGTCCCAGTGGTGTTTATTTTGCTCTCGTCTAGACTAAATGCTAAAGTAGCAGGATGGTTGACGCTCAGCGGATCAAACTTTGCCCTCTATTCAATAACCTTTTCAATTCTGACTAAGCATCCAGGCCCAGTGTGCGTCAAAGGCCGAGGGAGCCGTTTACCTGCAGCACAGCAGCTGATCTTTCAACTCCAGCCTCCGTCCGGGTCTTTTTTTTCCCTTGACCCGCATTATTTATCCTGCTTTCCCGATGGTGATATGGATTTAGCACTAAGGTGCAGTGAGATGAAGAATAGTTAAAGCATCACTGCTGAAGGGAAGTGTTGAGCTAGACGCTATGTTTCATCCCAGTGTGCTCTTTAGTCATGCCAATAAATTTAAAGAAGACTCATTCTTTATTTGTGCCTCGTGTGTCATAGGTCATGTCTTAAAATCATGCATCTCCCATAAGAAAATCTGGATCACAATGGGTATGTTTCAAATAATGTACTATCATTCAGTTTTTATAGTGTGCTGAAGTGTGCTATATATATATATATATATACCATATTTATAGTGTTTATAGTGTCGCTTGTTTGTGTGAAGTAAGCATTTGTTGTGTGATTGTTTTTGTGAGGTTAATCTAGGGCTGCACGATTGACTGAAGTCGCAATTTGGCTTAGTGCGAATTTTAAAATGCAAAATTCACTGAAATCAGAGCGGATCGATCGGTTTGTAGTAAATGCTGCTCCATGTTTCTGCTGGTGGGTGCCCAAACTCCATACTCGTCTCTAAAGAAATTTGAAGTAAACATATGCAAATCCATAAGATTTTCTCCAGTTTAGAGAACTGTACAGGAGTTTTTTTTTTCCTCCCAGTGGATGCATAAGATTTCCTGACAAAAGTTAAGAAATTACAGTCATATATTTTTTCATAATAATTTAATACTTCATAATAAAACTTTAGACCTTTCTAATGATAAATAGAAAAATGAAGCAGCATTTTCAAGTGCTCAACCAAAGTGGATGGATGTTGTTTGGATATAATGAACGCAAATATTTTAACAATATATATATATATATTTATATTATACTAATATGCTTATATATATTAGACTTTTATTATTTAAGTGTCATTTTATTATATATTATAGTAAAGTATTATATATGTGCTATTTAACTGAGCTGTCTATGCTTTTTACTTGTGTTGCTTTTTATCTGCTAAAGGACTGATGGTGAAATTTGCCTTTTGGCTCGGGTGCATTTACATTAATTTAAATGTTAAATAATGCACATACATACATAGACACACAAAATGTTTCCCTGAATTTTTTTTTTTTTTGCAGTGGCTCATTTAAATGAACCATCCGATTCATGCTACACAAAGTTACGTTAAAACTAGCTAAACTGAAGCTGAGCAATAAAGAACATCATCGTATGGTGTTTTATTTTTTTTAAATACTATGCTAGATATACTATATTATACAGTACTCAAGTGCTTCAAACAAAGCCGTAGCTTGTTTTCAGGTGTTTTAGTGTCATCTTCCTTGACAGAATACTTTAAATATTAATTATTCTTTCAACAAATATCTCATTGTTCAATTCATTATTCAACCTTCCTACCAAACCGGTGTATCTTCAGCGTTTCTCAGGCGCTCATATTAAGAGCAGAGTTGAACTTGCGACAGCAGAATAGACTTTAGCCACTGCTTTATTTGATTTGCAAACTAAATAGTGCTCACTAAAGCAATAACCGAGTGGATGGAAGGATCTTGCTGCGATTAGTCACCCTGGAGTGAGTGCTAATGAGAGACTCTGGTGCGGGTGACACACACAGAGCTACTGACAGGATCGGGGTTTGATTAATTGACCTGGGGTGGGTGTTAATGAGGGAAAGGAACAGGCCGTGTGGAGTTCAACATCTCCCCTGACACAGCATTCAAACTGCAGTCCCAGCAAACACACACACACACACACACACACACCAGCTACTGTGACAGTCTGGGCCGTGACTGCCGGAGTGTTTGAGCTGTTCGGTTCAGTGAGCAACTTTGCCATGTTTTTCCCATGGCTGTTACTTCTCCCTTTGCTAAAGGGATCATATGGTGAAACAGGATTCTCATTGTACTTTTGACGTAAAACAGTCTGATGTAGCATGCAGACATTATTCTAATGAAACTAAGTTAAAACTAAGCTGCAATAACATCTGATTCAGGAATATATATTTATACAATACATAAATAAATAATTAAATATACATTTATACAGGCCTATATATATACTGTATCAATTTATTTTTTATTTTATATTCTTTGTAAGCTGGATTCAAAATGAATCTGGCTTAGAAATAATGCACCCACAGTCCGAGGGCCCTATCATACACCCGGCGCAATGCGGCGCCAGGCGCATCGCAGGTGTTTTTTGCAAGTTTCAGCCTGACACAGTTATCATTTTCACATCCTGTGCCACGTTGTTTAAAGGGTTAGTTCACCCAGAAATGAAAATTCTGTCATTAATTACTCACCCTCATGCTGTTCCACATCCGTAAGACCTTTGTTCATCTTCGGAACACAAATTAAGATATTTTTGTTGAAATCCGATGGCTCAGTGAGGCCTGCATAGCCAGCATTTCCTCTCTCAAGATCCATTAATGTACTAAAAACATATTTAAATCAGTTCACGTGAGTACAGTGGTTCAAAATTAATATTATAAATCGACGAGTCAATGGCACAATATTTGTTTTGTTATTTATAGAGCACGTTAGTAATATGCACCTATATGTGGGTGCACAACGTGTGTACACTCTGCTTATTACACACATAGGGATGCGCAGCAGCACACAAACATGCCAAATATTAAAAAAATAATAGGATTACAATGTAAAAAATTATTATTGTGTGCATAAAGATGAAAATGCTTTGGTGGAATATGGCTTTTCCCGTAGATGGTCTGCTCGTGCGCGCGGTTAAAGAGAAGCGTTCGGTTTTTACGCTTGCAAATTCCGCCATGTAAATAGCGACTCCGCCAAGGCACGAGCGCAACTCGCTTTTAAAGGGAATGGGAGATGAGACTTGACTTGCTTGTTATGCCCAAAACACACCCATTACTCATTAAGAGAATAGGGACAACCCTTTTAGATCATGCGCCAGGTGCGTCGACCATTTTTCCCGTCCTTAAACTAGCAAAAGTGGATTCGGACACGCCCTAAGCGCACTTGCGCCATGCGCTTTAGACTATGCGCTTAGATTGTTAAAATAGGGCCCTGAATGTTAAAGGGGACCTTTTTTGCCCCTTTTAACAGCTCACACTTCGGTTGCTCAACAACAACAAAGCTGGAGAATCTCATGCAGCCAAAATGACAATTGTTGATTGCCTTACATTGTTCAAACCGGAGTCGAACACTGATGGAGAGACTCAGGAAGAAGTTACAACTTTTAGAATGCAACTGGATTTTTCTGAATGGTTAGTGGTTAAATTTATGTAGTTGCTGTGGAGTTGATTCAACTCATCGACTAGCATGTGCCGTCATGTTAATCTTTTGTGCAAATTCAGCATTGAATTGACCCTCTTTTGTGAAGCAGTCCGGCATAAAATGACGGCATGGCAGCAACACTCTACTACAACTCTTCCTCTTCTCTAAAATTGTTGCATGTTCCCGGGGGCAGGGTTTATGTAAATTTTGGGGTTTGTGATGTCACCAACCCGGGAAGAAGCTCATTGTAGTCCCTACCAGCCATTTGTTGTAGTCCTTAAAAAGTGATTTCTGTAAAAAGAAAATATTTCGCTTTGCATTGAACTTTGCGCATTGTAACTTTGCAGATGTTGTTTATGCTCAAACAGCAACATTACACATTAACTAAAGTTAAAAAAGTGAAATCATTATCAAGAACCCCTTTAACAGTAACAGTGGTTATATACATATACTGTAGAAGTCTTAAAATAAATTAAATATGGTCATTAAAAACTAAATTATGACTTTTTTCCTCCAAAAACAACCTCTAAAAGTACTGAATAAATCCACTAAAAACAAGAAAATAAGAATCAATTTGTTCAGTGATGAAATGAAAAGCATGTGTGTGTGCCAACTTTTCCTCACAGTCATGAGAAAGTGTTGTCTCTGTTGCACATAGTGATTGCACAAAAGATTCTTTTCCTGTTTAACATTTGATATAGATATTATCATTAGCATTAGACAGAAATCAGATTAGTCTAATGCTGTGATTATATTACACAATGTGTGTTTAGATGCCACTGTTTTGGACACACTTTAATAACATGTTGCTTTTACATGCACTACGTAATGAGCTTCGTCTTAGCATTACTGTGAAAAGTAATGTTAGCATTAATCGTCTTAGCATTAATGTGAAAAGTAACGTCTTAGCGTCTTAGCATTACTGTGAAAAACGAATGAGAACCTGAGACTGAGTCATATGAGCAAAAGCATTAAACATCATGCTAATTTATTACATGCATGTACTTTACAGTCAGAAACGCGTGTTATATAGCTCATAATAGGCTGGACAGTGTGACGGTTGATGGTATCACTATACACAGAAGAGCTCTTTCATGCCTGGAGTCGACATAGTTTCTAGAATCTGTGTTCATTCTGTATCTGGATGTCAAACACAGCTTTACTTCAAGAGTCTGTCAAGTATCTAGTGTTATATAAGTCGAGTCATCCTCTGCAGCGAACACTGTCACGCGATTGTATTTATTTATATATTTATGTTTGTTTGTCTCTTTATCGGTAAAGATGTTTTGTTTAGTACAGGTCTCTGTTGGCGTATAAGGAATATAACCAAAAAAATAAAAATACTGCCATTATTTACTCACCCTCCTGTCCTTCCAAAGTGCTTTTTTGTTTTCTCCTTTTGTGTTTGGAAAAAGTAACTGCATACATTTGGAAAGACATGATGGTGAGTAAATAATAGAATGCAGAATGCTAATTTTTTGGGTGAACTATCCTTTTAAGACTGATGTTGGAATAGTGAATCAGATTGTTTGCTCATTGTTGTTAAAATAACACAGTTTTGCACAGCAAATGACAAAGCCTCCCCACAGCCATAGTCATCTCATTCCAGCACTTTGTGTGTGTGTGTGTGTGTGTGTGTGTGTGTACCACCTGCTTATTATGATGGGGCACTTGTTTCCAGCACCATTCTGAGCAGTAAATGAGAGCGGTCTAAGAATAACATCCGCCGGGCCATTGCAGCTGCTGCTAACACAAGCCTGGTTGTTTTCTCTGTCACGCTGAAGTTGGTCGCATGCGTTCTGCGTCCTTGTGTGACAACAACACTCAAATAAAGAACACACAACAAATAAATAAAAACGGGCATTTTATTTAAACGTGCTATTTGCTAGCTATTATTATTTTTGCTCATATTTAGGGTTACGAATCTTTAACTCTATATATTAAACATTGGTAACTCAGCATGCAGTTTGATACTTCACAGACATGAATGATACGTTAAATCATGCAGCGTGAAAGATGCTTGGGACAGTTGATGGTATTGGGATAAATATATGGGTCATTGACGAATAAGGTTTTTAAAAGTGTCAAAAAATACAATGGAGATATAATTCATTTTGAAGTTTTATTAAGTGTTTACCATGAGATTATGTGGTTTTTATAATCAATTAACACTTCTTTTGTCATTTATTGCAAGATGGACAAAATTTGTCACCAATAAAAAGTCATTCGGTTTAACCAAAATTTCGGTTTTACTGAATGACACTTTTGGTTATACCGAATGACGATATTTTCAAACAATGCTAACAGGCTAATATCTAGCTAGCTAGCTAGCTAGTTAGCTTTCTAGCTAGCTAGCAAAAGGACAATCAAACATTTTATGTTTAGTAAAAGTTTTTAAAATATTGCAACATTTTCCATGTTTTATAGCGGTTGTACCGAATTACCTGATATTTCAGTGAAAACGGGAATTTTTCCAATAGTTAAGAGAGAGTTAGTTGCTTTGCTTCACGACCGTGTGGTCTTTTGCATGTGTCTGAATGATGTCATATCCTGTCACATGATATTGACCGCATGACTTGATCCAAAATGGTCCCTTTATACTGGTTCCTCCGAATTATATTGATGAAATACATTTTTCCGGACATTCTTTCTCATAACAAAGCAACGACTTCTACACATAATTTTAATACCATTTTGCAGTATGTTGATATATGATGTTAGAAATCATGCCAGAATAAAAAACATACATTTTTTACATTTTAAGATATTTGAATCACAAATGAAGTGGCTGTATTGACCTTTGGACGGTTAAACCGAATGACCTTTTGACTCTCCAAAATCTTTAAAATATCTTTATATGTAGCAAAATATAATTAAAACCTTTTGGATTCAATAAAAGAAATCAAGTTGTACTACCTTTCATACTTTGGATGTCATATCTTTGTTTTTTATTATTATTAAGGCCTTTGGACAAAAAAATGACCCATGTATATATATATAATGCGTGTGTGTGTGTGTGTGTGATGGTGAAGATGAATTCATATTTTCGTGTAAACCATAATACATTTTTTCAGGATTCTTTGATGAATAGAAAGTACAAAAAAAATGCATTTATATTTTTGTAACACTATAAAAGTCTTTACTGTCACTTTTGATCATATTAATGCTTCCTTGAAAAAAAAAAAAAAAGTATTCATTTCTTTCAAAAAATAAAAAATACATTAATTCATTTGTATTGTTGTATTAAACATTATGGTAAATAAATTTAAAAAGGAAATAAATTAAAAATAATTTAATTTACAATTATAATTGGATCATTATGAGCCATATTGTGATTCTATGCTAAGGCCTTCTGTTACATGTACAAACATCAGTCTTAGGTATAAGCTATTATGTTTATATGAAACCAAAAATCACTGATAACAGATCCTCAAGATTGGGTTAATGTTTGTATAACAGCTGCGGACCATTAGAGCTGCTTTGTTTGAGAGCTTTTATTGCTTAAAATCACAAGACTGAGGTACTTGTGTGTGCTTTGTTTAATGATGTACATTTAGTATTACATTTAGAGACAAAATAAGGAAAATGTTACAAATGTATCTGATGAATAATATTACTTCCTTTTTTTCCACTGAAAGGAAAAAAGAGAACAGCATGTGGCCTTGTCCTATATTTCCCACCTGTGTTATGTGACCATTGAACACTACTTCTCATTAGCAGTGGCCTTTATATTTAGAGCACAAAATGCTAGACATTGAGCCACAGCAATGGCTCCAAATGGTTCCAAATAGGGATGCTCATAATTAACTGGTTAACCAACAGAAAGAATTATGACCGATTAATACTACCGGTTAAATAGTTTAAAACGGCACAAATCCAAATGTTTCCATATTCGCGCTTTATTTGGATGCTAAACTGTTATTTACTATGTAAAATAAATTAATTGCCGAGTCCACGATTGGCTTGGGTATGCAGAGCATTCGCAGCTTATATGGACCGCATGCCACTGCTGTATTTTATTTTGACAATAAACAGGCTGCAATGTCAAGTTAGCAATGTTAGAGCTGATATGTGTGCGTGCGATCTCTTGACTATTTTACCGATGTCTTCACTACTTCTCTGGACCTTGAATGTGGTAATATCGTTGCTTTCTATGGGAGATAAAAAACCTCACAGATTTCATCAAAAATATCTTCATTTGTGTTCCGAAGATGAACCAAGGTCTTGCGGTTTAGAACACGAGGGTGAGTAATTAATGACAGAAATTTCCTTTTTTGGGTGAACTAACCCTTTAAAATACTCCGTCATTTATGATAAGAGTAAGACATCATTCGAAACTGTAAAGGGTTTACTTTTATTTGTGTACACTCACAATATAAGCAAAACATTGTACTTTTGTAAAAATAAAGAATGTAAAACTAAACGCCATTTTGTTATTTTTAATGGGTCACACAGACAGTTATCCATTCTAAATTAATTAAATTCTAATTTAACATAATCTTCTCAGTTAACGGTTAATGATCGGTTAACAAGCTACGGTTATAGGTTTTTGAAGAAGAAGAAAAAAGAACATCCTAGTTCCAAAACATAGTGAGCTGCCTACATAGGCAGCATTATAAGACATCATAGATGCAAAGGCTGTTCCAAAAGTGCTATTTAATTGCTGCTGCCTAATTAGAGTGTTCCAAATCAGTGACACATAAGGTTTCATTTGAGCTAGGATGCTGCCTATGCAGACAGCAATGCAGCTAACTAGGTTTTGGAACAGACTCAGTGTGTCATGGGCACTGAGTACAAATGAACATTTATTCAAGAGATTTGTCACATTTTGTTGATAGAGAGCAGCTCTGGATGGACACTGGCTGCACACAGAATGTTCCAGAACCAGAGAGACGATGGATTTGGTGTCTCTCAGACACACATTGGGCTCTTTGTTTTGTTTCGATGTGGCAGCTCTTATCTCAGCGTGTGAAAAGCCTGTTTCAGGCGATACACACACATGTGAGGGTTCAATTCCATACAATTTTGCTGCTTTTCATGGAACTTATCTCTACTGTGTGTTTGCTCACTGAGTCTCTGACTCATGCCTCGGTCAATGCTGTTGTTCTGGAATACATACCATCTTTTTGCTATTTACTTTTGGGAGTTGTAGTAAATATTCTAATATTAATTAAAACCCCAAATCCTCTGTTAATAATGTCAATTGAGTCCTCAAATCTAGAATGAATTCATGCAAATATTTTAGATTCAAATGAACAGATTTTGTTTTTGTAATGTTTTTATACATGGGAATCAGAACATTATCCTTTGAAACAGCTTTGATTTTTCTATGAAATATATTTATTCTTTTTTTGCCCATGCAAAACTCGTTACCATGATTTTACAGATTTGTGGATGGTTGCCAGAGCGTTGCTAAATGGTTGCTATTGTGTTCTTCGTGTTTTTAGCATGTTACTAAGCAGTCTTATGGTATTCTTAGCGGTTGCTAAGTAGATGCTGTCTCAAGTCAAAACAGTTTTTTTATTTTGTGTGTTGTATGTATAAATGTTGTGTGATGTTATTTCCATTAGAGGTGCATCAATTTTTGGTCAAGATCTTGTATTGACAATGCAAGAGGTGAGCACTCTGTAAAGTCTCCTCCAGCACATCCCAAAGACTTACAATGAATTTAAGGTCTGGACTCAGAGATGCCAATTCATGTGTGAAAATGATTCTTCATGCTCCCTCTCAACCATTCTTTTACAATTTGAGCTTTTACAATCTTGGCTTTGTCATCCTGGAATATGGAATATGGCTATAATCCTACATCGTCTTCCTACATGGTTAAGAAATGAAAAGCTACACACTCCATCAGTTAGGGTTAACTGTTGCCAAACATATAACATGCTAGAAACATAATAATCAATAATGATCCAGTCATAGACTCTTAAGTATTTGCCCTATTTAAATTCAAACAGCAATATATATATATATATTTTTTTTTTTTTGGCTGGGTATATTCTTACCTATAAACTAATTAAATATATACGGTAGGGATGTAACGGTATTATCAATATCGTGGTATCGTGATAGCAAAATTGCCTCGATATTATCAAGGTCACATGACTGTATGGAACGATACGTTTTCTGGGCAAAAAGCATAGGTTTTTTATTCCAGCCCGGTTCCGAAAACGGTTCTGGTGTGATGGGTGGGCGAACTGCGAGGAGCGTATCTCACGGCTTGCGCTAGATATCAATGCAGAGAGAGAGAGAGAGAGAGAGTGTGCGAGAGAGAGAGGTGTACAAAGGCAAGCTGCACGATTAATCTTTAAAAGATTGCGTTCTCGATTTCATCACCCACAAGATTTAATTCCTAAATGACCACGATTCACCCATGTATATTAAACCTTTGACAAAAATAAAACCGCGACATTCAAATCTGCATTCCCGCTGCCGTTGATCTAAAGAGAGAGTTATCATGTTTAGATATAAACAGCTTCACAAACAATCTTGTCAGTCACACAGTATCATTTCTGTTGCAAATATCATTTCTGTTCCAGTTATCACAGAAGCGTACAAAAGTGTTTTATTCAGATACGCCAATGTCTACTTCACTGATCAAAATAGAATAAATCACCTTTTGAAAGCGCTTCTAATAAGCACTGTATCGATTGCATTGTTACGCCACTAGGTGGCAACGAATTGCTGTTAAAAATGTATCTGTCACTGAATCATTCTTTTAGAAACAAGTGAAGTCTTTATGAATCCAACTTACAAAAATATTGTTTCATCTGTCTGGATCTTACATGTGTGTTCAAGCATCTTATTTGTGTTGAATTTGTGGTAACACTTTACTATAATGTTCATTTGTTAACATTAGTTAATGTATTAACTAACAAGAACTAACCATGAGCAATACATTTGTTAGGCTGCTGTATTTGTTTATCTTTGTTAATGTTAGTTAATAAAAATACAGCTGTTCATAGTTTGTTCATTTTACTTCATAGTGCATTAACTAATGTTAAAACTCTTGAGAATGTTAGAAAAAATAATAGATGTTTGGACCTTTGTCAAGGTCCAGCTGGTGCAATTATTTTATTTTATGAAAGGGAGTAAAAGGTCATTTGACCCATCTCATACTATACCTCATACCTCTAAGCAACAGTTATGATTAAAGGATAAAGAAAAGAGGACAGGATATGACATGGTTAATTTGTACATCATTGTAATGTTCAATGTAATGTTTCCAAGTCTTCATTTGTGTTTTTTTTTTTTTGTTTGTTTTTTTTTTATATCGCATTAAATATCGGATCGTGGACTTTATATCGAGGTATTTTCGTATCGTGAGATTTTGATATCGTTACATCCCTAATATATGTACATAACTACATTTTACTTTATTTATTATTATTTTAATAAAAGGAAGAACCCTTCAGTTATGTTTTGCCCAGACTTCCTGATTCATTTTAAAATGTCAACACAGGAAAGAAAATGGCTTTCAGTTTCCATCCCATCCCAAATTCCTAAGCCTAATTAAGAGCAATAATAATAGTACTGTTTGCTGTATAGTAGTTTGTCTTTGCATGTGGGAATCTCAAAATAGTTTTTGAAGCTTTATAAATATTATGACAATGTAATAAAACTTGCAAAGGCCTTTCTGAGTAATAAAACTCTATTTTAGAGGCCCTCTATGAGGCCTCTCATTCAGAGACATATACTGTAAATAAAGAGAGATCAGCCACTGTCGCTGTTTATCAGGTTATACTCTCAAACAGAGGCCTGAAAGCGCTGGATAAAAGATCAGTGTTCGGATCGGCGCTTGCGCTGGCCTGGTTTCTTTCGCTGCCGTCTCTTTGGTGTGAGTACAGAAATAGCAGGAACGACTATGACTCATGACTGCACAGCCGAGCGTCTCTCTGTCACACTGTCACAAGTGCAGAACCTGTTAGACGACGGATTCTGGAGTTAATGTGGAGACGGCCTGACCGCCTAAAGCAAAGTGAACATGTTGGGGGCTTGCTAACATTGCTGTGATAACTTTGAAAATTACACATGCACACAGAAACACACACACATGATACTACATACTTACACATTAGCTGGAGGAGTCGTCACATGTTTCATAGCCTAAACATTAGCTACTTTTTTAAGTAATGTATGTATTTGTTTATTTGTGTGTTCGTGCTGTCAATCAATTGCAAAAAAATTAACTAATTGCACTTTTTTTCTGTAATTAATCGTGATTAAAATCTTTTGAGTCTTTAATATTTTTATATTGTAATAATTTCACAATTACTCTCCAAATTAATATAGAAACGACTTAAAGACAGTATATTTTAAATATTTTTTTAATGGCATCTTTTTATGAATGAAGGCCAGTATCACTGATACTAATACTGGTACCGATGTATCTAATGGCACTTTTCCACTGCGTGGAACGGCTCGGTTCGGTTCAGCACGGCTCGGCTCGCTTACTTTCGGTTTGCTTTTCCACTGCAGTTTAGTACCGCTTCAAAGTGGGTGGGATTATAGGCTGATCGTTATAGTTGCGCTGCCTTTACTGCCGTGGATCCGCTCCTCGGCTACCAATGAGTCTGCACCTCATCTACTGAACACTATACAGCCATTTCTTTTTTCAAGTTGCGTGCGACAGTCGTTTAAAGCAAGTCGTTTAAAAAAAAACCTCTAAAAGTTAAGGACATCAAAATGAACCATATTTGTGGTGTGCAATTTGAAATCCCAGATTAACTAATGCCAGTATTGAATTGAATTGAATCAGTGCCAATACATAACATAGCTCTATTAGGTTTACATAAGCATTAAAATTCACTTCAAAGACACAAAGAATCACAGAACAAAACAAATGTGATAATGTCAGGTAGCAGCACTACATCTCTCTGTCTCTTTCTCTCTTTCATAGAGGTCAGGGTGGTCTCTGTCTGTTACGGTGTTTGCAGCAGCGGGAGGCATTGCAAGGTGAAGATACATCGGCTGTCATTGTGCTGAGCGAGAAAGAAAGAGAGAGAGACAGTGGGGAAAGGAGGGAGGTAGACAGGGAGTCGAGAGAGAGAGAGAGAAGCTGCGTTCTCTGGCTCACCGGAATCGCTCGTTCACACTCGCTGTTGACGGATGAGCCGTCGGTCGAGGCTGAGAGCTCGGCAGCTTGTGTCAAGCTGAGGGGAGAGCGGAACATGAACATAATGAGAACCTTCCCTCGCTTGCTTTCAGATACCGGGCAGAAGAAGACACCGGAGAAGAAGGATGGAAGGCGGATGTCGTTCCAGAGACCGAAGGGCACCATCGAGTATTCCGTAAGTGATCAACCCCTTTCCTCTTTATTTCTGTGCATGTGCTTTGTGTTTTGTAGGGTCGTATCTCGCGGATATCGTCCCTGCTCTGTTTACTCTGAGGATTTTTCCACATGTACCTGTGAGATTTCTGTGAGAGTTTGCACGAGGTCCAAAGGGATGATTTGAGACAGAGCGTGTTTTCATCAGCGTTTAGTATGGAGCGGGTGCATGAAGCCGTGCGAATGTTTACATCAGCCTGTTTATTTTCACCGGTCTGCATGCGAATGTCCTCTACGCTTATCAACATGCATTCCAGCAGAGTATTGGTGAATGACCTTCCTTCCTGCGTTTGCATTTCTATTGATTTGACGTGCGTGTGTGCTGAGAGTGAGAGAGACTGTGTGAGCTTCGATTGTCTATCTTAACAGCTTGTTGTGTTCTTGAAATGACCCTCAAATTCCAGCTGCGGGCAGAGCGCTTCTCGTCTCTCTCCCTAGTAACAGAGGAGCGTGTGGGTTGAGCCGAGCTCTGGAGTTCTGCCTGGAAGTGGAGAGACAGAGGAGAGGAAACTGCTGGCGGCTAGAGCTGTCATTTAGCCAGAAGATTGGAATCATATCTCTTTTCCACCAAAAATGGTGCTGGTGCTGGTGCTCGGCCGGGGAATCTGATAACGTCTATCAGAAACGGCCCACATTTCCACTTGCTTAGACAAACTGACTAGTCTTTGTTTACAAGTCTACAAGTTTTGAAAACATGTTTTAACATCCAAAGTAAGGACGTGTAAAGTCAACTAGTCAGGGTTACCTGAATGACTTTTCAATTAATCGTTCAACTAATCAAATAGTTTTGCTGTGTGTACTGTCTAAAGCACAGTACTTTGTCAGCATGCTATTGAAAACACTGTTGCTAAAAATATTAAAGGGGACCTATTATGCAAAATTCACTTTTAAATTGTTTTTGAACATAATTATGTGTCCGCAGTGTGTGAACACAACCATGCTATTGTGGTAAAAATCCATATACTCCATTTGTTATTTTCCCCATAAATCTGGAACAGTGTCTCAAAATGAACCGTTCAGGAATGTGATCCAGTGTTACATGGGAACAGGCCCCACCCACGACTGGCATGGAATCTGCCCTATTAGCTTAGCTCCTCCCCTAAGTGAACTGTACACAGTCCGCCGTGTTTATCTCAAGTAAGAAATTCAAGTAAGAAATGTATTCTTATTAAAGGATTAGTTCACTTTCAAATGAAAATTACTCCAAGCTTTACTCACCCTCAAGCCGTCCTAGGTGTATATGACTTCCTTCTTTTTGATGAATGCAATCGGAGATATTTTAATAAATATCCTGACGCATCTCAGCTTTATAATGGCAGTGAACAGGGTTCACGAGTATGAGCTGAAGAAAGTGCATCCATCCACATCCATCCATCATAAACGTGTACTCCACACGGCTCTGGGGGTTAATAAAGGCCTTCTGAAGTGAAGCGATGCGTTTGTGTAAAAAAAAAATATACATATTTAACAAATTGTGAAGTAAAATATCTAGCTTCCGCCAGACCGCCTTCCATATTCAAGTTACAAAAACTTGTAAACGTGTAAAAAGTGTCAGTTACACTTTTTTTGTAAGTTGAATAGGGAAGGCGTAGGACGTAGCGTAAGCTTTTTGAACTGCAAGAGTTTTACACTTTCTTCATACGTTGCATACAGAAGGCAGTCTGGCGGAAGCTAGATATTTTACTTCATAACTTGTTAAATTAAACTTGTTTTTGGCATAACCTTGTGTGTATTTGACAGCTTAAGTAATAAGATGTGAAAGAGAACTTAGTTTAAT
Source organism: Ctenopharyngodon idella (assembly GCF_019924925.1). NCBI lineage: Eukaryota > Metazoa > Chordata > Actinopteri > Cypriniformes > Xenocyprididae > Ctenopharyngodon > Ctenopharyngodon idella. The sequence continues at coordinate 28,540,301 of NC_067235.1, read as the reverse complement.
ACTCACGGGATGCTCTGTCTGACAGACAGCTTACTGTGTGCATGCTTTGGATGTGTTCGTTTAGAAAACCATAGAAGTTTAAATTGATTTGGCTTTAAAACGCATGCAAATATTAACTTTCATGATGACGAAGAACTGCAATGTCACATGAGCGTGATCACGATAAAGATGATAATCAAAAACCAAACAGATGTTTTGTTAGTTTTTGGCAGAGTATGCAAGGCACGAGCTGTAAAGGCACAGTGCTATTCTGGATAGGGGGCGGGGAGCAGCACATTTGCATTTAAAGATACATGCACGAAAACAGCATGTTTTTGCTTCAACTCAAAAATGGGCATTTACAACATGGAATAATAAATGATCTGTTGGGTATTTTGAGCTGAAACTTCAGACACAATCTGTGGACACCAGAGACTTATATTACAACTTGCAAAAAGAGGCATAATAGGTCTCATTTAAAACTAAATATATAAGAAAAACTGAATATATAAGAAAAAAAAATCTAAGTTAATAAAGGTAGTTGGTAGGTTTATTTATATATATATATATATATATATATATATATATATATATATATATATATATATATATGAATGTATTTATTTTTATTTATTTTATTCCTGTGATGGCAAAGCTGAAGTTTCAGCATCATTACTCCAGTCTTCGGTGTCACATGATCCTTCAGAAATCTAATATGCTAATTGGGTGTTCAATAAACATTATTACCAATGTTAAAAACATTTGTGCTGCCTGATATTTTTGTGGAAATTTCCAAACTTTGTAGTTGTAGTTGTTGGACTACTACTTGTCGACTAGTCAAGCATTGTGACCCATCCCTAATCATTCATTTCCTCACCTTTTTGATTTTTTTGAGTTTCTTTTAATGCAGCAAACATTGTTTAAACAAACATTTACAACAAATAATAATTCTGAGTAATTCATTCTCACATATGAAATTTAAATATTAATTAGTTTTAGACTGACTGGTCAGGCACCGGCACCCTATGAGTGGAAAATGGGCATCAGATTCAGTTCAGAACTGGCATCAGGCAGCCGTGGAATCAGATGCTGGTGTTGTTGACGTGCTCTGCTCATCAGAGACGGCGTTGCTGCTGCTGTCACGGTTCTGTTTCCAGACGGTTCTGCTCTCCCCTCGGATCTGGGCAGGTGTCTGACACCCGTCTCCCCACACACACACGCTGAAGATCTGTCTCTGTCGGCCAGAAGTGATTGACAGGGCTTTTGTTTTCTTCCGCAGAGCGTGAAAAGTGTGCAAGACGACTGCGGGGCATTTGTCACAGGGCATAAACAGCGTGTCATGAGGCTGTTTGTGGTTGTTGGTGGGGGTTAACATGCCCATACTATAAACGTCAGTGGGGTCTAGTGTTGTTTTGAACCTGATTGACTTTCATTGTATGGGAAAAAAAACTGTTAAAAAATGATTTGTAAGTAATGACATTTACAATTTTCATTTTTGGGTGAACTATCCCTGTAAGATTTTCAGAGAAAACTGCCTCCATAATTGTTGCCTCCTGTTACAGGTGAATGTCTGCATTGCTGTTTTCTCAAGAAGCAGTCTTGACCTCAAGAGGGTTTGAAGGAGAGCTAAACTATTGTAGCCCATCTGCTCAGTCACTAATAGCACTCCGCAGGTCAGTGGGCTCTGACTATTGGCTGGTCTGTGGCCAATTAAATCAGTTGCAGAGGAAAGGGCAAGAGAGATTGAGATCTCATCGGAAAGAAACACTGAGGATTCAGCATTTGCTATAATGCTTCTGAGTCTGTTGATTCCTACAATAGTCTTTAGCTGCACTGAAGTCGTGTAGTTAGTGATTAAAGCTTATAGTCTCATTATGTGTGATGCAGACTGTGCACAAAATCAATTGACATTCTGTGCATATTTATAATTGCATTGATTTGTATTCAACATCAGCAAATCACAACAATCACTCTTAAAAATACATTTTTGACTATACATGAAGTTTATTTGGAATTTATCACAGGTCTGAACTGTTTTAAATACTTTTAGGGTGAGTGTGAAGAGCTTCATGCTGTGAGTGTGTGTGACCAAGCTCACCATTTGCCCCTTGACCTCCTGCTGACATCTTCCAAAACAGGCTGTTGGAATATTAAAGTACTGTGGATTAACAATGGTTTCAGATGGTATTTTTTATATTTACCATAGTACTGAATGATTATCATATCATGTACCATGGTATTTACAAGGTACTCCCAGGTTCTTCAAAGAATACTATGGTATCACCATGTCTAAAGCATGGATGATATTTTCATGGTGTGTTTTTTTTTTTTTTTTTTTTTTTTTTTTGTGAGAGCGCTTGTACGTCCTGTGAAAGAGAGAACGTCAACATCTTGCCAAGACTGCTGATCTAAAATTAGTTCTTTAAGTGATCATCGACGCAGTTAGCCAGCGTGTGCCATGAGGGTAGTAATGACAGCATCACTATGGCAACTCTCATGCCACGGCAGCCGTGATGTCCCACGCAGTATGGAGCTCATCTGATTTGACATTCTGCTTGATTGCACCGTTTGCTGGAATGTCATTTCCAGTTTGATGAGCTGTGTGTTCTGTGAATCTCACAAAACCACTCAAGAACATGTATGGGTTGTTTTTTATCCCAAAAAATCTAACCCTACATTTTTCATAATGAAAACAAAGCTTATTTTAGGACCAATACAAATGTTTTGCAATGTCACATTATTTTTATGACAATTATCATTACTGAAATGCAAATGAAAGAAGATTAATATATAATTTAAATTGTATAGAATTTATACATTATATTTATTTGTTTGTTTTAATATTCTATGGACTGGAAATGTGACCTTAATTGTCATGAAAATAATTCACAATGCAAAAAATCCTTTATACAAATATTATAATATAATATTAGTGCTGTCAAAATTAGCACGTTAACGCATGCAATAAAAATTTTCAGTTTAAATATATTTAAAATATTGGATATATTTGGAAAATATTGGAAATATTTAAAATGTACTGTCTTTATGTTGTTTCTACATTAATGTGGAGATTAAATGTGAAATTATTACAATATAAATACAGTGAAACCAAAATTTATTCAGACACCTTGAACATTTCATTCATTAATACAGTTTATTCACTATAGTTTAAAAAATGGTCATAAAATATGACAAGATCTCAGAGTTAAACTGTGCCAGAAAACATTAATCTTAATTATGTCAGATAACACTTAAGAAAAACATGGTCAGGTCTGAATAATTTTCGGTCCCAAATTTTTATCAATTTTACTGGTAGTCCACTGAAGAATTTTTGGGTATAATATGTCACAGTTTACTTTACTTTGCTATCCTCACTTACATAAATGAACTATAGTGTCCTGCACCCACTAGTAAAAAAATATTTTAAAAAAACTTTAATGTTAGGTGCGATTAATCGTGATTAATTACAGAAAAATGTGTGATTAACTTTTTTTCAATCGATTGACAGCACTATATAATATTAAAAATAAATTAATATTATTGTTATTATTAATAATTATTGATTGATTTATTGGTAGGTAGATATATATATATATATATATATATATATATATATATATGACCTGCAGATGTCACATGTAGCCTGTTTTGGTTTCGTTTTCTCTGTTCCTGTTTTTCTTGCCTGATTTCCTAGTTAGTTTCCTCATTTGTTAATTAGTCTTTCGCACCTGTTCTTTATCAAGTAGTTTACATTCCTCTGTTATTTAAGGCCTGTGTTTTCTCAGTTCCTTTTTCAGTGTCATCAGTATTTAGTGGTTGTGTTTACTATAATCTCCAGCGATCTCCTGTGTTTTAGTTTGTGGATCATTATAAAGATTATTCAGTATACTCCTTCATTGTGCGCATCTCTACAGCACCCACACCTGACAGATGTGACCTTAATTGTCATGAAAATAATTCACAATGCAAATATTCTTTTAAAATATACTTGTAAAAAAACATAAACACACACACATATATGATATGATGGATCCTCATGACGTTGGCCATATTACAAGATGACAGAATGCAAGGCAAATGTATTTATATTGCACTTTTGATACACAGTGGCCATTTAAAGTACTTAATGATTAAAAAACATAATTCATATAAAAATAACATTAATTTACAAATGTAAAAATGTATTGAAAGAAATTAGGAGGGACATAATGCGGTAAAAAAAGCACTATAATAATGAAATAATACACACAAATGATGTGTTTTGTGTTTGGACTTGAATATTACTGCAGATGAGACACGTGAGAATTTGTGGAAGCTGCTCCCAGCTGTAGGGTGGTGTAGTTAATAAACGCTGTCTCATGATGTTTGGAACCAACCCTAGACATAACTAGTCTTGATCCTAATGACCTAAGAGGTCTTTGACTCTAAATTCAGGATGCATGAGTCACGTTTGAAGATGATGTAAAATGTGCCTCTGCCTACAGATTCTGTTGCCAAGTTGCTAAACAGCGTATAGTTATGCTGAAGAATTATACTACTTGCCGGAAGAATTATTAACCTTGATAATCGTATGTGTCAGGAACCCGGTGTAAAGACTATTGTGTTCTGGTGTTTTTTAATAGCTGTACATCTTCTCTCTTAGCAGATATTTTCTTTGCATTGTTAATTAATAGTTTTATTGTCAATTCTGCTGTAGAGATGCAGCAGGCTACAAACTTTAATTGTATCTTCGTTCTCTTTTTTTGTTTGTTTGTTTTTGCATTTGACTTGCATTTGATCCATTCACAGTTCCTGCCTCTCAGAAGGAACCATGTCTGGGAAATGTTGAGTTTGTCTAGACTGTTCTGATGACTCGTACTGCTGCATGTGTCTATTTTTCCAAACAGAAGCGACTGGCAATGGTTGACATCTCCGCTGGCACTGCTCGTGTTGGATATTAAGTGATATTTTTATCCACGGCTGCCTTTAGAAAGAGGACGACAGACCTCAGCGGGACTTCCTGCTATTGAATTAGGAGAGGAGAAAACACGAAGGATAGAGCACGTCTAGACTGTGGAGCAAATCATAAATTCTCCATCTAACAGAGGCATTAGTGTCCGGTGAAGGCAGGTTGTGTTTGCTCTGAAATGAAGCGTCCAGAAGCTACAAATAAATAGCCCACGGAAGAGCCGGTTTCAAATGGCTCTCACAGGGAATCAATGTTCTGTGCCAGACAGACGGGATGAAAGGACGCTGCTAGCGCAGGGGCATTGGGAATATCGACTACTGACGTTCCCATCTGGAGACGACCAGAAAACTTCTGTGCAAATTCGTGGGGGGTTCTTTCATTCTCTAAAAAAAATAAACAACTCAGAAGTCTGATTCAGAGTCGAAATGGCATTGGATGTGATGCTTTTTTCTGTATGATGTTGGGAAAAACTCTGTGATGACGTAAACCATTTCAATTATAAAGATGCATGTTTGTTTGTTTATTTATTTATTTGGCTTGTCTTCTTAGGGCCTGTTCACACAGGACACATTCTTGCATTCAAAACAAGGATCTTGAAGCATGTTTTTCAAAGTTGAACTACTTTTAACTTGATGTGGTTTCTCATGCTACAAGATGTTGACAAAAAAAATGAGGCACATGGTTTCATGTGAAACAAAACATGGTGTACATGATGAAGAAGAGCCAAGTTTTTGTTTATTGGGAAGTGATTACAGGGTTAGTTAACCCAAAAAATGAAAATTCTATGATCATTTACTCACCCTCAAGTTAATCCAAACCTGTATGACTTTTCTTTTTCTGTGGAAAACAAATGGAAATGTTTAGCTTCCATACTTTTTTTTTTTGTGTTTTGTCTCCTTGATCTGATCATCTCACTGTCCTCCTCACATGAGAAACTTCTGATATACTGCAACAAACAGACTGTCTCAGAATTATGTAGAATCCTTTACATTAAGATATTATCAACAATGTAATAGTCATCATCAATGTAATCTGACTGTCCTAAGTTCAGATGTTTAGAGGACTATAATCTGGTTATATGTAGGGGAATTTAGCATATCGGTGTTGTGTAGAATTGATCATGCAGCGATAAGTTCCACATAATACGTGCAAAAGGGGAAGAATATGCTCACACCATGCAACATTTCTCTTACTGTTAGGTTTTTGTCCTCTCACTTTGTTTCAGTGTCAAACACATTTTTTCTTTTTTAGCTGGCTTTTCACTGAACGTGACCTCAATTTTTTTTTTTTTTTTTTTTTTTCTTCTATTTTTGCATTTTTAATTTTACTGGATAATGGTCTGCTGGCTAACATTCTATAGAGGTAGTAGGTGTTTAGGATAAAGTTAAAATGATATATCATCAAATCTTTCACACATAGTTGATGGTTGGACATGTGCAGAATGTGGAGTAACACAAACTGGATCAGAATCGGATCAAACATCAGAATTAGACTAGAAATGAATAGCAGATTTACACTACCGTTCAAAAGTTTTGGGTCAGTGTGTGTATATATATATATATATATATATATATATATAATTTTTTTTTTTTTTTTTGAAGGAAAGAAATTAATACTTTAGTTCAGCAAGGATACATTACATTGATCAAAAGTGAGAGTAAAGACTTTTAAAGATTTGTTTAATGTTTCTTGAGCAGCAAATCTGCATATTAGAATGATTTCTGAAGGATCATGTGACACTGAAGACTGGAGTAATGATGCTGAAAATTCAGCTTTGCATCACAGGAATATAATAATAATATAATATTATTTTAAAATATATTCGAATAGAAAAAAAAATTCACAATATTACTGTTTTTACTGTATTTTTTTTTTTTTTTTATCAAATAAATGCAGCCTTTGGTGAGCATAAGAGACTTCTTTTAAAAAACATTTAAAAAATTGTACCAACCCCAAACTTTTGAATGGTAGCATAGGACATTCACCTTGTGTAGACCAAAAGGAACGCAAAGAAATGGTTTTCTCTTCTCCTTTTTCCTTGTTTTTACATTTTTTGTACATTTGTTGTGCAGGTGGAGTCACGGGACACTCTAAACAGCATCTCGCTGAAGTTTGACACCACTCCCAATGAACTTGTTCAGCTCAACAAACTCTTCTCCAGAAATGTGGTCCCCGGTCAGGTATGTATTTTCTGTAGCAAAATGGGTTTTTATTTGATTATATTTTATTTATTTTTTAGATATTGTTTTAAGCTAATGTTGTAGATGCCAATGGTTAAAACCATAGACTATAAAAAAAATATGGACGTAGTGTCTGTGACGTCACCTGTAGGTTTCTGAAGAGCATTTTTGAAGCCTAAATTGGGCCGTCGCGATATTGGCAGCGCTTCACTGTGCGTCACTTCCGGATAACTGAAAATGGGCAAAGCTTTTAAAACTTTTAGCCAATGCCAAGACAATCCAACAACATGTGTTCTGTTTATCTTCCGGATATGTGCACATGTACACAGGCTTAATATAGTTTAAACGGATGAGTTATAAAAAAATTCACCCCCCTCACAGTTGTCATGAAGGGCAAAATTAACTGTATAGACCAAAACCACAATTTGTACCAGCTGTAAACATGTTTTTTTCTGCTGTAAATTGGCATTTTAATGAGATTCTGCTCTCTTTTGGAGCCTGTCCCTAGCGGCCAGTCGATGAATTGCAGTTTAAGTCACTTCTGTAGTGGCTTCAAGAGAAACTGGCGGAGATTGCCGCTTGGTTAAAACCCAACTTTTAGTTTTTACTCATATCTTATTTTGCTCTGAAATATGTGACATTACAGAAGTAAAAAAGGTTGCAAATGCCATTACATGTTGGCTATAAAGTCACAAAAATCACACACTCTTAGCTGAATTCATGGCGGGTTTTGTCTGCAGACACTCATTACAACGCTTCACTCCCTCGCCATTAGATCTCTGCCAAGCGTTAGACAAAGAATCAATCTCTCACTGTTTAATATAGTGCAACAGTATATCAATTATTGGCCGATATGACATTTAACCAGATAATATCTCTCAGATGGATGGAGTGATTAATGACTTCTCTCTTCCAGTCAGCGCATGAGCGGTTATGAAAGATCTCTTGCTAAACAGCTCCAGTATTGCTTCATCATCTCCTCACAAATACATGTTAAGCAAAGCTGAAGTCCGGATCGTTGATATTCACGTAGCGCTGGGTGCAGTAATGAGAGGGTAATAGATAGAGTCAGGCGCTGGAGATGGCGACCGCCGCCTGACACAGTACAGCTGGAGGGCTCTCAGCGCAGATCACGTGGCCAAATTCTGCAGCTCCTTCCATTAGCGTAATCCTCACCAGTGTTTCGGACTGCTGAACAGCCCCTCCACGCTGACTCCACTGCCCCCAAACTAATACGAGTGGAGCCCAGTTCGGTGTTCAGAGATCTGAGATGCACCTGGAGAGACCACATTAGATGAGATGAACTTTGAGATTTTGATTACTGATTTATTCCCTGTACTTTCTCTGTATTATACAGTTTGGTATGGGAATGTTTAAAAAATTGCAATAAAATAGAAAGTTTGTGTATGTATGTATTAGTAATATAATCCATCCATCATCCATCCATCCATCCATAAAATTATTCTGACAAAATCTTTTTTTTGAAGATGACATCAAAAGTAAAAATGATTAATAATTATGTATTACTACAATGTATTACTTTAAGTATAAAAATGCAAACGGTTTTATTTTCAGGTTAACACTAGAGGTCTATGATACAGTATGTCCTCATTTACATAAGTAGAATCATGTATGCGCGTATTGATTGTGCGTCCATGCATGCAGTTGCTGGCTGCCGTGGCTGGTGTTTATAAAGTGTTATGCTGCGGTTGTGTTTGCAGGTTCTGTATGTTCCTGATCCGGAGTACGTGTCCAGCGCAGGCAGCTCTCCCTCCTTCAGTCCCAGCAGCCCACTCTCTCCCACCTCCTCAGAAGCTGACCTGGAGAAAGCGACCACAGTATGTGACATTTCCTTCTTCACACCCCACAGCCTCATCATTTAACCTGTGCTCCTAAGGGACTCACACACAATCAGACATGCCCTGAGCATGGCATGCTCTCTGGGAATTTTATAACAATTTTCCAAAATCGAAGCTCTGTGTGCTTTTGTATCTTTTGCTTTCTGGTTTACAGGAATCATGTGGGAGGGCCTTAATAGAACAGTGATATCATGAGGCGACAGCACGAAATGCTGTTAGTCAGGAAACATTGTGCTTTGTTTTTCATCAGCTGATAGTAAGAATGCCAGTCTTGCAGAAAAGCTCTCCATTAGGTTATCGAGGTATCCATGTGTTTGTCAAGACGAACAGGAGCTGGAATTGTTGACTTTAGATAATTAACTCAGTGTCAACACGTTCATCTTTAAAGCTGAATGTAATTGTTAAAATACTTCCTTGTATCCCAGTTTAATATGCAGAGACAACTAGAAGACATTTATAGGATGATTCTTTTAAACATGTAAAGATTGTGGCTCTCTGGTGATATCAAAACACTTTGACTTATGTCAAATAGAAGAAGTGTTCAGGAAAGCTATTCTGCAAAAAAAAATTCTGTTTGGTAATTACCTGGCAAATTACATGCTTCAACTTTAAATACTGCAAATATACCACTGTCAATCTAATATTAGTTACCAACGAAGGACAGATATATACATAAAATATTTATACGCTGCAAACAGATGTACTTCTGTAAATTTGCTTTTGAGTAGATTTTGAGATCACCTGGCTCAAGGCTGTGGTTTTTCACTGTCAGACGTGATATTTACACGCCCTCTGTAATCAAATACCTGCCATGAGCTGTGTTGACTTGCCCTCATTCTTAGAAGCACTTAATCTAAATCCCAAAGAAATGAGCCGGTGCTGGTGTGATTAATAGAACTGGGTGTTAGAGCTAAAAAAAAAAAAATGGAGAAAAAAATAATTTTCACAATATTATATATATATATATTAGTGCTGTCAACGTTAACACGTTAACGCATGCGATTAATTTTTTCCAGTTTAACGCGTTAAAAATATTTAACGCAATAAACGCAGCATCCCTTTTTTCTGTCATCTTTTGGCTAGCATTACAATATATGATCACGCTCTTATTCATGCAATTGATTTTAAACCATTTAAGCGCGCCAAAAGAGAACGCGCTGTCTGTGAATGTCCTGTCACACACACAACGCACAGAAAGACGCGTGCCAGTATCATGCGCATGGACGGCGCGCCAGAATCGAGTTCTGTCATGCTTGAACAAACAATAACATGCACAATAATGCCAAAAATGTCCGTTTTGTCGAGTATCTTCATTAGAGCAGCCTTGAATGAGTTACATCAAGTCTTAAATCAAAGTAAAGAGTTGTGAGAGCGTCATGTGCAGCAGCGGCAGCTCTTAAAGTGACAGCAGCCAATGTCATTAAAGATAATGAAAGAACAAAGGTAACAGAGAAAATGACTCACTGCTCTTGACTAAAGAACTTTTGTAGCTTTAATAATGATTAATCTATATGTAATTTAGGCTATAAATTATGCAGTGCAGCAGACTATTTGGTAACTTTATTCAATTTCTGTATTTTTCCTATCTGTTTGACAGGTAGGAAGGGCACAGGTAAATATGACATTTATTATGGGTTGATGTGAGGATTGTTCTAAGTTCACTTAAATTAAAAGTTGTTATATTTTTGAATGGCTATAATTCATGTTTAAAATTGGGGGAAAAATAAATTTCATCGAGACATCAGTAGCTGTATTAGTATCAGTGATACATGCCTTCATTCATAAAAAGATGCCATTAAACAAGTATTTCAATTTACTGTCTTGTTTCTTTATGTTGTTTTAATTTGGAGATTAACTGTGAAATTATTACATTATAAAATATATTAAAAATGTATAAAAACGTGCCAAATTAATCGCAGAAAAAATGTGCGATTAATCAAGTTATTTTTTTTTAATCGATTGACAGCACTAATATATATATATATATATATATATATAACTTGCTCTAAAATGGCTTAAAGGGTGCTTTTTCCCTCCAGTCCAAGTAACCATCAATTAAACATTTCATTGTTGCTAATAATATTCTAAATTTTTAATGCAAGAAAATAAAATACAATAAAAATGTAGTAACAAAAAAAGTAATAAAATTATATATTTACAGTTATATGATTATGATGTGTGTGTGTGGATATTTGTTTTTAATGACCCTATAAGTTTGATTAAACCATCAAAATATGAGGAAAATATTTAAGATTTTTTAAATATTTTAAATTTAAGGGAAGAACAAAAAACTAAACATGGTTAAGGTATTTATCTGACAAAATTATTTGGCAAGAAAAACTACAGCTACAGGTTTTATTTTACTATGCAAAAAAAAAAGAAAAAAAAATCATAGAAAAACAAAGCTCACAGGAAAAGCATACATTGACTACAACATAATAATTTATTAATATTTCGTTGGTTCTCTCTTGTTTTTGCATGTGTTCATAATTTCTTTGTATGAAAGCCTGGCCAATAATTAAGTCAGCAAAATTTGGCATGTTTCATTGCATTATCACAAATAAAATAATTGACTCCAAGCACAACTATGCAATATGCTTACAAAATCTTTTTAAAAAAAATTGATTAATATTTGAATAAATGGTGAAAATAGTAAATATCATTACAATTTAAAATAACTGTTTTCTATTTAAATATATATTTTAAAATGTATATATAATACATACTTATATCGGTGGTTTTGGTGTCGAAGTTCTGTTTGGCAGTAAAAGGCTTTACCTTCAGCATCTTACAAAGAGGCCACTGTACCTCACTGCCTCCTGGTCTCCATAGTGACTGCTGTGACTGTGCCTTTTGCAAACCTGCCCGCTTGTGTGCTCAGCCTTAGACGCTCCTTTCCCTTTCGTTTTTCACACATATCTATTTAGACCGTTCCTCTGGGAAAAGAAAGCTGTGATCTGTCTAGCAGTCTGAGACAGGTGCTGCACTGGGAATTAAATGACCTGTTCCAAAATCCAGTGAGCTGCCTACCTAGACACATTGTAGGCGTGCTTCTGACCTTGTTTTATCTAGAATTTAAGACTCTTCTCTCTTCATGGAGATGGCAATCCCAGAATGCATTTCAAGAAGCTCTGTAACAAAATTCATTCAAGGCAAGAAATATTTTATTAATTGGATTTAGTGCATATTTAGTTCAAGTAAATTTAGTTTGCTGTTTATTTTTATGCTTATAGAGTGGTGTAGGTATGACATCAGAAGACTAATTCGCCGCTGGTTCCTTCAAGATTTTCCTATGGGGTTTCATAATGAGGTTTTTCGATTTATGTGTACAGTAAAGCCTGCGGTAAACATAACTTGACTATACTTTGATGTTTTGTTTTACAACGTAAATTACACACCCATAGCAAAAACAAATTTTGAAGCAGTTATGTTCATTTTTCATGTTCATTGTTCAAGGAACTAGATAAGAGAGCTTGGGGTGTGAGTGTGTGGAGTGTACATTATAGAACAAAACGTCAAAGTATCGTCAAGTTATGTTTACCACATGCTTTATTTTACTCATAAATTGAAAACCCCCATTATAAAACCCCATAGGAAAATCTCGAATTAGACTTCCGGATTCTGACATCATACCTGCACCACTCCATCAGAGTATCACATTGTGGGCTTTGCGTCATGCTAATGTAATGAATCAATGCTATGAATATAATGTTGGAATCAATTTTGAGTCTCTGAACATACTTAATGTTAGGAATGTTAGGATAATGGATAACTAACTAATATTAAATTTATATACCATTTTGTCTAAATAAATTAAGGGGGACCTATTGTGCCCCTTTTATAAAATGTAATGTAAGTCCCAGAATGTGTCTGTGAAGTTTCAGCTCAAAATACCCCACAGATCATTTTTGTGTGTGTCCCTTTAAATGCAAATGAGCTGCTGCTCCTGGCCCCCTTTCCAGAAGAGGGTGGAGCTTTAACAGCTCACGCTTCAGCTGCTCAACAACAACAAAACTGGAGAATCTCACGCAGCCAAAATGACAATTGTCAGTAACAGTGTTTGGCCTTACATTGTTCAAACTGGACACTGATGGAGAGACTCAGGAAGAAGTTATAACTTTTATAATACAACTGGACGTTTCTAAATGGTTAGTGGATAAATTTATGTAGTTGCTGTGGAGTTGATTCAACTCATTGACTAGCATGTGCCATCATCTTTTGTGCAAATCCAGTGTTGAATTAACCCTTGTTTGTGAAGCAGTCTGGCGTAAAATGACGGTATGGTAACAACACTCTACTACAGCAACTCTTCCTCTTCTCTAAAGCAGCCCAACATGGCCTCACCCCCTTTGTTGCGTGTTCCCGGGGACAGGGTTTATGTAAATTTTGGGGTTTGTGATGTCACCAACCCAGGAAGAAGCTCGTTGTAGTCCCTACCAGCCGTTTGTTGTAGTCCTTAAAAAAAGCGATTTCTGTAAAAGAAAATATCTCCCTTTGCTTTGAACTTTGAGCGTCGTAAATTTGCAGATGTTGTTTATGCTCAAACAGCAACATTACACACTAACTAACATTAAAAAAGTAAAATCATAATCAAGGACCCCTTTAAATAAAAATAAAACAGTAAAGGCATCACAACATTATAATACAGTATACAAAATATAGTACATTAAAAAATTTGGATATTCATTTTGAGATTTGATTACATTACAAATAAGTTAACTTTAAGTGAACATTAGATGATGGCAAAAACAATTTCAAAGTAAAAATAGTACAATTAAATATCCAATAATGACAGATATATATCGAATACCAGCTGGTATTTGTACATTTAAAAATTTTCCAATATGAGCTAACCACGATATGCATCCTTAAGTATGCATCCATACTTAATGTATGTTCTTGTGTTGATAACAAGCCTCAGTACTCAAGGGGGCAATAGATTTACCTTCAAATGTCAAATGGATTTGTTATTAATTAATCAGGTTGCTAACAATAAACATATTGATTTCAGCTAACTTGCTCAGAGCGATTGTCTTCAAACTGTTGCTCGGCCCTGGCAGTAGGTGTCCTGAAAAAAACTGTAGAAGACAGTTTATGCTAAAGTTCGGTAGAGCGCCCCTTGTGGCAATGCTGAGAATGCAACACCTACTTGCATGTATGTTAAATTTAGCAGTGCTCATTGACCTCCTCAGCCAGAGAGTCTTTTCCCTGCACACTACAGAGTCCTCCAGAGACACAGCAGGGTGAACCAGGTGCGGTTTGATTCAGTAGAGTAAAGAAAGCACTTCAGTAAAGCAAACAGCTCTTTTCACAGGCTTTAACAGTCTTTTAATTACGGAGCTGTTATTGCAGTGCTACAGACTGGGATTATATTAATTATTAAAGCGGATGTCCTGGCATGTTTGTGTGTAATGAAGAGCAGTAGTGAACGCTGACCACAGGGTGCAGTTTATTTGCTTGGGGAAGTAGATGGATTCTCTCACCTCTACTGCTGCTGTAATGTGTCCTAAACCAATAGTTATTTTTACAAGTAAGGTACTTAGGGTTGCAAAATTCTGTCAACAAAAGTCAAAAATGTCATTTTTAAAATTTGCGTTAGTTTGCATCATGTCTGCTTATGACAAACCAAATGTTTATATATACATATGTTTGTATAGTTTGTATAAATTAGCCCAAATTTCTAATTAATTCCCATGAAGTTTCCAACATGGAATATCCAACATGGAGTCTCGTGTCTGGACTCTATCGCAGCTTTCATTGGCCAAAGACCTCCCAAGAGTACGTTTGACTGACATGTAACGCGACCAATCACATTTAGTTTTGTTCCGCATCATGTTTAGGTGAAAATGTAAAAATGTAAAGTCGATGTCCCTACAATAACAGACCGGCGTGCATCTATAAATTATTCATTCAAGAACGTTGTGCAACTTTACTGCAACAATGGAGCTGCAAACTTCACATACTTTGAAAAATTCAGTATTTAGTTGATCCTGGCAAGCTCTCATTGTCACAGTAGTAAACATAACGGCGTTCTTCTTCCATGAGGGGGTTTGGCGTCACAGCATTTGTTTCCAGGCAGACCGTTAAAGAACGCGACACAAACGTCTCCCCAACATCCTGTAGAGTTTAACCAACCAGATGACGACTTGGAAAATCCTGAAGTGTTTCCAGTTAAGTGTGCCATATGCATCAGACGTTCAGCCAACGGTCCGTGGGCATGACGTCTGAGGCTGAGACTAGGTCTTCTAGGTTTGTAATCAAAATATTGTCTATTATATTTATAAAATTGGTCTATTGTTGTGTTGATATTAAAAAAAAGGAAAATGGTAATTGTTAATTTAGTTATTCATTCGATTACTTCATGTAAACAAGGCGAACCGTTGTTGGTCATATATATGTCAGTCACGTAGTCTTTTCCTGTTTAAGTGGGTGGTTCTTGGCCGAGTAGATCAGACTGTGTACCGATAATCAAAAGTTTGACTATACAAGTAGCGCTGACTCCATCTATGAAATCTGGTGACTTTGAATTAAGTTTCCTGAGGAGTTTTTGCCTCGTATCATCCTGATCTCACCCTCCCTTCCTGCTGCATGCTAAATTTAGTCTGTGTCACAAGAAAACGAGAGGGAGTGAGAGACTGGTGTGTGTGTGTGTGTGTGTGTGTGTGTCTGTTAGAGAGATGGCCAGTGTTAATTACCAGTGGCTGCTGGTGTTGGCTGATACTTAGAAAGGTGACTTTGTCCCAGTGTTACTGGTCTGATTTTATGCCCAGAAACTCTTGTGGTGCTTTGCCTCAGTCAATAACAGCATGAAACTCTAGAGATCAACAGAGGTTACGAGGTGATGTTAAGTTAGCACTGCACGTTATATTAGAATGATTTCTGAAGGATCATGTGACACTGAAGACTGAAGTAATGATGCTGAAAATTCAGCTTTGCCAACAAAGGAATTAATTACGTTTTAAAATATATTGCAATAGAAAGCAGATATTTGAAATTGCAATAATATTTCACAATTTTTCACATAATTTATTTACTGTATTTTTGATCAAATAAATGCAGCCTTGCTGAGCGTAAAAGACTTGTTTCAAAAACATTAAAAAATCTTACCGATCCCAAACTTTTGAATGATAGTGTACCTCTACATTTTACTGTTTGCCATTTCACTATATATCAACAGTGTTACTTGGTGCACTTTGTTCTTATTCTTAAAGATTTTGCAAGAGCATATAGAGATAAATTAAGGTAGTGATTAAGTATTTAGCTTTCAATAACAACAAAGCCACATATGGATCCATTTTGGGATCTTGAGCGTTGCCATAGAAACTAATAATTTCTGAATCTTAAGGACGTGAACGGCTTCAAGTAGAATGCAGATACCTATTTCAGTGATATCTGTCAGGTACTTTTTGCTTTTTCCCTGCAAAACCTGTTTCTGGTCACCAGATGGAGCTGCAGGTTGTTTTCACGATAAACAGCTGCATATAAATAAATCCACAGATGACAGTTAATTCAAAGTGCTGTTGTTGATCTCAGTTAATATGAGAGTCAGCTGACATCATCCTTCTGCTGTTATTCATTTTCAGCATTCGCCTTATAATGGCAACAGAGCTGTTGAAATTTTGAGTGCTAATCTACTGCTTCAGACTAATAACACATGAGTCATTAACATGAGCTGGAGAAATGTTGTCTGTGAGGTAGAACAGTACTGTAAGGGTGTGTGTGTGAAGTTGAGATCAGTCCACCCACATGCGGAGCCCTGCAGTCAGGGTTAGTGCCCTTTTTCCAGGCTTAGGTTCTAAATCAAGCCACTGGTCTCCCCTAGGCTGGATTCACTGAGGCTGTGTAAAACCAGCCCAGCATAGGTAAGCTCCAGATGGCCTAGAGGACATGAAGATACACACTTTTTTCCTCCTCCGTGTTGGATAGTAACGTCACCCAGCCAGAGGACACATTTTGTTGGTCTCTCTCCCATGGTCTTTGATGTGGTTTGGTAAAAGTCATGAGATGTTTTTCAAGAAGCACTGAATGCATGTTCATTGACCTAAATACTTCAAAGAAGGTGCGTTTCTTGTAAACTAAATTTTATCATTGCAGAAAATCATTGTGTGCCTTAACCTGTCTGTGTTGGCCTGTGCGCAGTCAGTCTGGTGATGGAGTAATTGAGTTGCATTGATTGCTGTGATCTGGTGCGGTAATGTTGTTTATGAATTGAGTCAGTCAGTTAAGACTGAATGACATTATTGGCCAGTACTGGTACAAATAAGTGCATAAATGTCCTTCATTTTAATAATGAATAATTATAATAATAATTGAGAGACATTTTAGGTTGCACTGCAGAATTGATCTCAGCATCATTTTAATGTCAGGTTGTTTTAATCTGATTTCACAGAATTGTGTGAGCCGCTTTCTCCACTTTTTAACATTTTTTGTTTTTATTGTAAAAATTACTTTTCATTTTTTATTTGTACTTAATGTTTTTATAAAATAGACTTGTCATTTTTTTTGTTTATAATTTTTATTTGTATTTTTTTTTTAATATAACATTTTTCGTTTATATTGCAAAAAATGTTTTTATTTGTAAGTCATTTTTTGTAAAAAAAAAAAAAAAAAAGACTTCTAATTTTGTAATTAATTATAATTTTATAATTATAACAGATTTTTTATCTGTGTATCATTTTATTTGTAAAAATAACTTGTCAGTTTTTTTATTTTAATAACAATTTTTGTTCATAAAAATGACATATTTATATAAAAAATTTGTTTGTAAAAATGATTTGTCATTTTTTATTATTTATATAAATTTTTTTGTGAACAGGACTTATAATTTTTTTATTTGTATATCTCTTTTTACTTTTTGTAACACTTTACAATAAGGTTTAATTAATTAATATTAGCTAACTACTTTAGTTAACATGAACTAAGAATGAACAATACTTCTACAGCATTTATTAATTTTAATGTTCATTTCAACATTTACTAATACATTATTAAAATCAAATGTTGTATTTGTTAATATTAGTTAACGCACTGTGAACTAACATGAACAAACAATGGACTACAATATTTATATTAACAAACATTAACAAAGATTATAAAACTGTTAGTTCCTGTCCTTGATTCTGATTGGTCAATAGCTGTGTTTTATTCACGATAAAACACGGCTATGACCGCTTCACTTAACGGTTCTGTGTATCACTACACAGCACCCTTAGCAACCACTCATAGCAACGTAAACTGTATGTTCTCAATTTATGTTGTTCATTGATGCTTACTGTATTATGTAGAAGAGTATTGTGAGAAAGAGAGTTTATTACTTGCATTCAGATTTAGCATTTTCCTTCAGGTCAGTCCTATGTTCATGATAAAAAAATATGTTTAATTGTCCGCTGCAATATCTTGTCCTTTTAACAGTTAAGGGGTTTTCCCATGACTGACAGCGCTAGTCAAAGCATTTACAGTTGCGTCTTGTTCCATGTTCACTACAATTCAGTCTTTTTAATATAAAAGTCTTCGTTACTGACTGACACACTCATAAAAACAGTCTTTGCCGCCATCTAATGGCGTAATAATGTAACTTCTGTTGCTGTTCACGGTCAGGGACTATTTTTTAGTGATTTTACTTCATGAAAGTTGCATTGATACATATTTCTGGCTTTAATATTTGTATTGTGTGGTAACCGTTTTATAAAAGCAATAAAATACTCGAGGCTAGTGCTGTATCATGAATAAGTCACAGCTGAAGAGGTTGCAGGCACTCTGCTTCGCTTCCCCTTATTGCTTACTTAATAAATACTGTAAAATATTGCTCATTGTTAGTTCATGTTAGTTAATACATTAACTAATGTTAACAAATGAGACCTTACTGTAAAGTTTTACCTTTTTTTATTAGTAAAAATTATTAGTAAAAATGACATTGCATATTCTTCCTCTGCAGAAAGTTTTGCTAAAAGTGAATTTTGTCAACTTTTAGGAGTACACTAGAATATACAGTACCTCAGTCATTTCTAAAAACACGTGGACTATTAGCCATTCAGATAACCGACCGACTAGTCAATTTTGACAATATGTAGTTTTGCACATTCCTGGCACAGATACAGTGATCCTTTTATCCATCCCTAAATCCTAAATAAAGCTCTACAGCATGCAGGGATGGTATCGTTTGTTCTTTTAAACTTCTACTAAGTTCCTAATCAGCATCTTTCTGGGAGCACTAGATGTTCTTTTGTATTCCGGTGGTTAATAACTGCTTTGGTAATGAACCGAGCTATAAACAGCAAGCCGGCGTCAGAGCTCTGGAAATACACAAAGCTATTTGCGTTTCCGTGCACGTTACACCGGTGGCATCCTTCCTCCTGACAAACGCCTTCCTCCTGGGCTGCCAGAAGAGGAAACTGTTTGGAAAAGGCGGAGAGTGTTAACTGTGAACAGGGTTTCATGAAGGCATGTTTTGACTCTCTGGTTGCTTATTCGGGGATCTGATGGGTGGGCCGGTCTGTCACGGCATGCAGGATGTGCGATGTTGAGGCCAGAGGGTGGGAACAGCGGTCGCCGTGCTTGTCAGGGAAGATTTTGTGAGAACGAGAGGTTTAGATTATAAATATTAATTGCAAATGTGTTGAATATGTGAATAAAATGTTGTCTTTATTATTTATAGTGTTCTGACGCAGACATTGTGTTTGATTATGAGCAGTTACGTCAAAGGCAGCAGACAATTTAAGCCCATTTCCATTCAGAAGTTTTGGGGTCGGTACAATAAAACAGCAATATTGTAAAAATATATAAATTTTCAGCAACATTATTCCAGTCTTCAGTGTCAAATGATCCTTCAGAAATCATTCTAGTATGCTGATTTGTTGCTCAAGAAACATGTATTATTATTATCAATGTAAAAAAAACAAAAAAAACAAACAGTTGTGCCGCTTAATATTTTTGTGGAAAACATTATAAAATATTTTAGGATTCTTTGATGTATAGAATTTTCAAAATATATTTATTTGAATTAGAAATCTTTTTTAACATTATAATGAATTATGTACATTTACTGTAGTCTATATAAAATCTGCGTAGTAAATAAACATCAAATTACTATAACATTAAATTCTAGACAAAGACTGACATGACAGCACAGCGTCGTTCAGGTTATGAGGCAATGTTGTTAGCGACTACAAATTTAAGGATGAAGCCAACATCTGTGCCACACACTGCTATCATTGCTTTGAGAGAGTTGCTCGGTACTGAGAGCACTGATGAGGTACATGATTGAATGAAAACAACTGAAACTGAAACTGCTTGTAGGACCGATCTGTTAGATACGGCCCTAAAAGAGGGGGATAGTCTATATGTTGATGGTTCATGTTCTAAACCATCAGATGGTGTATATTTATGTGGCTATGCAGTTGTTAGACTACCTGATGAAGTGGTAGAAGCAGAATCATTACCGTACACATCAGCACAGGCAGCGGAACTAGTGGCACCAATGGATGACTTCTCAGTCCCGTGTTTCTTGGGAATATCCCGGACGAACCCCCACGACATGTTTTGAGCGGTGAGTGGATTCTAATTTAAACACGTCTGATTGGCCATTGCGTTCAAGAAATTAACTGATATGTCTGTGATTGGCTACACTGCTCAATGCTGCAAAACACATTGTAAATAGAAACCTTTGAGCTCTCAAGAACGCAAACACCAAATCTGTTTCACTAATATGCTATTATTATGGAGAAAACTGATCCTAGACCAGCAGTTATGGGCAGTTCTTTGCTCTAAAAGCAATCAGAAGCAGCAGTAAATTGAGTGAGAAAATTCCATGCTAGACTCAAGTCCATGGCCAGGGGAAAGCTAAGCCTTGCCCAGCCTTACACACGCTCCGCCTATGTACATATATGAAATATATGTAGTGTAAATTTGTGTGTGTGTGTGTATATATATATATATATATATATATATATACATATATTACAAGATATATGCCTGAGTCCTACAATAATGGCACTGAGGCAATGGCAAATTCTGATTGCTATTACTTTTTTTTTTTTTTTTTTTTTTGTATAATATTGCAGTGTGGTGCATTTTACTCCAGCATGTTACCTTAAAGTGATAGTAAATAAACACACTGTCATTATTTACTCACCCTCATGTCATTCCAAATCTGTTATGGCTTTCTTACTTCTGCTTAACACGAAATGACATATTTTGAAGTATGTTTCTGTGAACTGTTTTTTCCATACAGTGAAACTCAATGGGGTCCAAAAACACCATTGTGCCCCATTGACTTTCATTGATGACAGAATCTTAATTTTTGGGTTATCTATATCTTTAATACTTGTTAAAGCATGGATAAAGGAAAAATGTTGCCAATTATAGTGTTAAAATATCGGTATTCTACTCAAATATCCTTATTGTGTACCTCTGCCTTTAATCACTATAATTGAGATGCACAGCAGTGGTGAGCATCTGGTTGTGTCTGTGTTTTTAGTAGTAAGATTTTCACAGAAGCTTTATAATGAATGAATAAACACTGCCACTGCCTTATAGAAAGAGAGGAGGAGAGATGAAGAGTCAGTGGTCTCTTGTGTAGTCACTACCCCAACATTTGCCCATCAGTGTCAGTTTGCTCCAGTCGGCTCTGAGATGTGTGTGTGTGGAGAGGTGAGAGTGGAAGTGTGTGTCGGAGGAAAGCAGACAGCTGTGGGCAGAAGGTTGTGTTTGCAGGAGACCCAGCGCCCACTCTCTGGTCCTGCTGTCGGCTCTGAGTATTCATGCCTCCTCCAACATACACACACACACAGTCACACCACTACCTATGCTACTTCCTGTTCCAGATTGAGTCCAGGATGAGACCAATGTGGCCAGAATGAGAAAAGTTTGATTTAATGCAGTTCTTAATTCAGCCTCTCTCCTAAAGTTACACTACCACACACTACCGTTCAAAAGTCAATTCTCAGAGTGTTTGGCTATTTTTTTGCTATTGACAATAGCCACGTTTACATGTACACTTTTTTGTCATTCCGATTAAAATCATTCCGATTGAAAGATTTGGTGGACTGTTTGCATGAGACATTATCTAATCCGATATGGTGTTTACATGTGCCAGCCCTTTCAATTGGAATGACTTTGTGACATGCGCACATTAGCTTATGTCCTGTTTGCTGCCTTGTATTCCTAGCAGTTCCATTATTTCTTAAGCGCCCTATTTTTGTGTAAAGTGTTGCTCTTAATCAAGCAAAAGCGTGAATTTGTAGCATATTACTGCTGGAAGGTATGAGTAATGATCCGTAGTAATCAGCATCCGTAGTAATGATACACTAAGTTTCTTCAGTGTATTTAATAAATGTGTTGTTTCAGTTTTACTCCAGTTTGTTTTTGGTGCCGCCATTGTGCATTCTGACGACCCCCCACCTCTTGGCGTGATAACATGGCAGAATTTTTATTTTGTTTGGTTTATAGAAAGGTTTATCCTACCCCTCTCAAACCGATTACAATTTCATTCGGTTTGGCCGTTTTTATTCCGATTGAGGTGTTTATATGGAGCATTTTCATTCGGATTGGACTTTTAAACCAATTATAGTGCTCCATGTAAACACACCTAATGTTGATATGTTTGGTCTTGGCGGAATAGATCTGCTACGTTGCAGCTGCTGTTTGTTATTGCTGCTTCAGAGCAAGTGTTATGGCCACTTAGTACTTTGTTTCCATTTTGAATTGCCTCATTTTTGGCTCTGAATGAAATAAGTTTTTATATCAAATCATGATAATTATTTGTTGGTATTCTTTTTGTATTATTTACTTATGTATTTCATGTATATTCCTGTTTATTTTTATTGATTGAATTGTAATGTTGGCGCCCCCCTGTGGTGACACACATTTAAGTATTGACAGGAAATGGCATCAGGGGGAGCGAATCAGTTTTCAACAGCTGTGATCAAAATGTGCATGCATGCTGCTGCCTAAAAA
This sequence comes from Ctenopharyngodon idella, assembly GCF_019924925.1. Classification (NCBI taxonomy): domain Eukaryota; kingdom Metazoa; phylum Chordata; class Actinopteri; order Cypriniformes; family Xenocyprididae; genus Ctenopharyngodon; species Ctenopharyngodon idella. The sequence continues at coordinate 28,517,382 of NC_067235.1, read as the reverse complement.
AAATGTTTATTACATGGAGGAATGACTGGACTGCTTGTACTGCTTGTTGACACTAGCCCCCAAACTGTAGAACTCAAGTTTAAAGTCCGATGCTTCTACAGCAAGTACGGGAATTGCTACTGCCAATACACATGACATGCTGCTGTGAGCAAGTAAGACATGCTGCTGCTGTACAAGCATACATGAATTACCTGTAGCAGATCTATACAGGTGGAGCTGGGGAAGGTGGAGGGTATCTGAAATCACGCTGCAAACTGCTACAGCAAATACTGGTTAAAGGGTTAATTTACCCAAAAATGAAAATAATGTCATTTATTACTCACCCTTATACCGTTCCACACCCGTAAGACCTTCGTTAATCTTCGGAACACAAATTAAGATATTTTTGTTGAAGTCCGATGGCTCAGTGAGGCCTCCATAGCCAGCAATGACATTACTCTCCCAAGATCCATTAATGTACTAAAAACATATTTAAATCAGTTCATGTAAGTACAGTGGTTCAATATTAATATTATAAAGCGACGAGAATATTTTTGATATGCCAAAAAAAAACAAAAGAACGACTTATATAGTGATGGCCGATTTCAAAACACAGCGTCAGGAAGCTTCGGAGCGTTATGAATCAGCGTGTCGAATCAGCTGTTCGGAGCGCCAAAGTTTCAGCAGTTTGGCGGTTTGACACACGATCCGAATCATGATTCGATACACTAATTCATAACGCTCCGAAGCTTCCTGAAGCAGTGTTTTGAAATCAGCCATCATTTTTGGGTGAACTAACCCTTTAAGTATTCGAAGGTTGAGCAGCGAGCTCATTGGCTACTGATACAGCAGGAACCAATCAGCTGTGCCCTATAGAGAATGATGTGATTGCAAGCAAAGTTAAGGATCTATCAGCCTGCACCATCTAGAGTTTCATGACAGAACTCTGTATTTACCAAAGTAATGTTTTTGTTATGTGGGTGAGTGGCTGCTGTTTTTTAATTTCTCGCTGTAATCTGTCCCGTCTCTGTCTCTCAGGACTCTAATGGTCCACCTCGCTCTGATGCTCCTGCCCCTCCAGCCTTGTCTGCCCTGCGGCCCTCCCGTGTGGTTTCCTCCACCTCTGAGGAAGAGGAGGCGCTGACAGAGAAGTTCCTCAAAATCAACTGCAAGTACATAACAGATGGCAAGGTGAGTCAGTGTTCGACTTTTCTAATCGGCAACGTCTCCAAAGTTAACTTATGGAGGAGTCCTCAGGTTATTCATTAATAAGACCCCTGCTTTTCCTCTGTTCTCTGGGGAAACAAAAGACTGCAAAACTGCAACGAGCTCTAAGTTTTGTTCAAAGTGTAGGAGTTGAGCTGCTGTCTCCAGCACTGATCTGTTCTCCTTAGTGAATCTCTATGCCTGACGAGTGTAATGACCTTAGTGCAGAGGTGATTTTCTCTCACACTGTCAACACATTCCTGCCCTCACATTCACCCCAGCACTTATAGAGTGAATTCCCTGAACAGTTGTGCTGCAGTGTGATCAGTGTGGTCTGGTTCACAAACAAGTGACTCTTATGATTCGATTCTTTTAATGAATGGTTTAAAAAGAGCAATTCAGGGCTGCATTTCCCAAAAGCATTGTGAGCCTAAATTGATCATAAACCAGCTGCACCAAAGGACTCTATGATCTACTTAGGCTTACAGTGCATTTGGGAAACGCAGCCCAGAACTGTTTTAATCAGTCTGATGGATCTGTTTTCTGAATGAACTCACTTACTCTGACTTATCAAAGCTTTCAGTGATGAAGATATTTATAATTGTTATATAAAAATTTATACAATAGTATTGTGTATTTAATAAAAAATAAATAATGAATTCTTTTGAACTTTATTTTTATCCAAAAATGTATTGTGGTTTCTATAAATTTATTATACACCACAACTGTTTTCCACATTGATAATAATAAGAAATGTTTCTTAAGCAGCAAATCAGCCTTTAGAATGATTTCTGAAGGATCATGTGACACTGAAGATTGGAGTAATGATGCTGAAAATTTAGCTGTGGTGTCAAATGCTAAAAATTTTTAATCTAACTAATTACACGATGTTGCGATTAATTAATCTAATTAACCACAAATTAATCATGCATTATTTTGTTAAATGAGAGAAGTATGAAATAGACATTACAAAAAGTAGCTTTAGAAAAAAAAATATTTTGATTCAACATAGAATTTATTACACAAAAACTTTTAGGCTTAAACGGCCATGAGTGAATGACAGAATTATCATTTTTGTGTAAACTATACCTTTAATCTTTTTTTTTTCTATTAATATGGTAATATGAAATAATTTTTTTAATGAAATGATACGAAAAACGAAACTAAAACTGCCAGTAGGTGGCGGTAAATGTCTAAATGAGCAAGTCATTGAGTCATTCATTCATTCATTCAATTTGTTCAAATGGCTGATTCATTCGGGAATGAAGTAAATGGCTCTCTTTGTGAATGAGCCATTGAATCATTGGATCACCCGATTGATTCGCTCAAAACGCGGATTCATTCAGAAAAGAAACACAACAGCACAACAACTGCTCTGGCCTTATAGGTAATATTTTCCGTGGCAAAATTGAGCAAAAGCAGACAATATTGTGTCTAAAATATAACACAATATATTAACTTTTAACTATATTAAATGTAAGTCGAACTACGTAGGTATGGAAGCTTAATAAAAAAATAAAAAAGGTAATTGCAACTTTTTATCATGCAATTCTGGGTTTATATCTCACAATTCTGACTTTTATTCTCAGAATTGGGAGATATAAACTCACAATTGCAAATTATAAAGTCAGAATTGCATGATATAAACTCGCAATTACGTCTTATAAAGTCAGAATTGTGAGTTTATATCTCGCAATTCTGACTTTATAATAAACTCGCAATTGCAAGAGAAAAAGTCAGAATTGTTAGATAAAAAGTCGCAATTACCTTTTTTATTTTTTATTTCATGGCGGAAACAAGCTTCCATAGGTCTGGGGCAGGGCGTTAAATGCATTGATAATTTTAACACGTAATTTTTCTCATAACTAATTAATTAAGTTAGCGCATTAAATCAACAGCCCTAATTAAAATGATTACATTTATAAAATAAAAAAAATAAAAAATATATATATATATATATATACACACACACACACATACATACAGTATATAATGTGTGTTCATGTGTAACTCCCTCTGTCGCAGGGAGTTGTTAGTGGGGTGTTGCTGGTGACGCCCAACAACATCATGTTTGACCCTCACCGGACGGACCCTCTGGTTCTGGAGAGAGGCTGTGAGGAGTACGGGATCATGTGTCCACTGGAGGAAGTTCAGTCTGCAGCAGTCTACAAAGAGATCACCGACAGCAAGATCCGTGACTCCGTACCCCCGTAAGACCTCTCACTTCGTACTGTCACAGCACAGCACACACCTCAGCAGATTAAACCAGTGACTACTACTTGCCTAAGACACATTAGTATTTAAATACTACTATAAATGCAGTATCAAATCATTCATTGAAAACAATTGAATTTCTTTGTAAATCAGTTTGAATTGAATGCAAACTAAGTTCTTGTCCTTGCTCTTCTATAAGTGGCACAAAGGCCAAAAAATAACGTTATTAAAAAAATGACTTGAGCCACCAGACTAATGGTTTTGAAAGATTATGAAAAGTGAAAATTGCAGCGGCATTACTCGTTATTAATTGGATTCATCTTCAGAAGTCTTATCTAGATTAAAGATCTCTCATGTGACAAATCTGTATTTTGTCTGCGGTGAGCATGAGGAACCACGCTGCCGTACGATTATTTTAGATATCCAGCGTTCAGCTTTATTATACAGGAAATGGATTTTTACTCTAAGGTTAATGAAGCATGAATTCAGCCGCCTACATCTGAATTACTCACCCATTTTGATTTGTAATAAGAAGTTAATGATTTTAGCAGCGTTTCCACCCCCAGATATTTATATCCTCTGTTGGTTTATGAATGATGATGTGTTTTATTCAGCTCAGAGCTGTGTTCGTTGGTTCATCAGTCAGACGGGGTTCACTGCAGGGTTTCAGTTGTGGAGATGTGAAGCACAGACGCCTTTGATCGTGCAGATGTACAGACAGAGAGACCTACTTTTCATTTATGCACTTTTATGTTAGCTTGTACATGTATTAATTGCTCCAAATGGCTTTGATTATGTACTACCATCCCCCTCCCAAGTACGGTTTACTAAAGCACCATCCAGACAGACACACGTCATTGTGCCCTTGTCTTTCAGATGTCTCAGGCTGTTGCTTTACTGCAGTACAGCAGCTACGTCTAAAATTAAACATCACGATAAGAAGTCTGTGCATTTTAGACTTAAGATAGAAGCGTCAGAGTGATAGGAAACAGTAGTGAATAAGAGAATCAAAAGTTTCTCATGCACAACCTGCTAACTGTTACCTTAGTCACATATTATAGTACAAATCCAGCTGAAGGAAAAAAATGCCTTTATATATTAGTTTCATTAGAATATTCGTTATCTAGAAGGTGCATCTCTCATTCTTTCTGTTTGTGCCACAGGGATCTTGAAGCCGTGTTCTCTGGAAGTTCTCATCAAACGGATCAGCGTCTGCGGGAGGGTTACGACAGCGCCAGCACTGCCCCACGCAGCACCGAGGGCTCCATCTCAGAGGACGTCTTCACCGAGTCAGAGCTCTCGCCCATTCGAGAGGAGCGGCAGTCCACAGAGGAGCTCCAACAGGAGAACAAGTCATCAGGAGCCTCGTCTCAATCGGTGCAGACCCTCCTCCAGGAACCTCAGACAACTGACGTCAGTCATACAGAGGAGGAGGAGGAGGAGAAAAAGCCAGAGGAGGGAGAACCTGCCAGCGACACTGCCCAGCCCAGCACCTCGATGAGCTCCAAACAGCCAAGCACACCCACCAGCAAGGACCACCAGCAACCACCCCACTGCCAGACCGAAGGAGTCGCCACCTCCTCAGGTTCTCAGAGCTTGGCCCCTGGAGCAGACGAGGCCACAGGACAGGAAAGAAGCCCCGATGGGGCTAAACTGACCAGAGATGGTACTCGAGATTCAGAGACGGATGTAGAGGAGCTGAGGAAGATGTGGAAGAGTCACACTATGCAACAAGCCATGGAGCAGCGAGAAAGCGTCCAGCAGGCCCAGAGAGAGAATGACCAGCAACCTAAGGACAGCCAGAGACTGAGCTCTGCTGAGGGTACGAGAACATGTCCTCCAATCTCTGTCTTTCTGCCATTTGTGATGCTATCTGTGATGAACACCTTTTAAAGGCGTCATAGAATTTGTTTTTTCATTTTTTTACATTTAATTGTTTAATCATCAGTTTAATAATATATTATTAAAAAATATATATTAATACAATTTCTGTATATATATATATATATATATATGACAGTGTGTGTATAAATAAAGTAATAAAATATGTAATTTTATATATAATATATCTTAAATATACCAATTTTGTTAAATGTATTTTTACATTTTATTTTTTATACACACACACATATATATATATAAGTAAAATAAATAAATATAAAATAAAGTAAAATAAATTAAATTAATTCAAATATATAATATATTTTAATTACATTTTTACTATTTTTATATATTTTGTTTAATGTATTTTTACATTTTCTTTATTTTTATATATTTATATACAGGGGCTTGACATTAACACCCGCCAACCCATCAAACGCAGGTGGATTTCAGCAGTGCCGTGTAACGCAGTCACTCCTATTAGCCACTTTGGCGGGTTGAATCTTTAAAAATTTTTCTCTCTCATCTCTCTGACAGCGAGTTGCCACACAAACCCGCCTCCCCTCACTCACTCGTTTAATTTGTTCCAGATGAATATTGTTGGTGTTACAGGGCTTGAATTTCGGCATGGGATTGCTCATAATTTTACTCATTCCCACAGATTTTGTGCTCACACCCAAACTGCGTGCACATAAAGCTACGTCTCAATACTAAATTGAGTTCTTTTTTGCTGCTTATTGTGGTTAAACAGTAAAATACACACAAAATAATGTCAAATGCCGGTCTTGGTGAGTATTCACATAAACACAGTCCGTTATGTTTTAAGTGAACGTAACAGTTGAGAAAGAAAACGCGTGTGTAACAGTATAATGGATCTGTGCTTCAGGTCTTAAAGTGACAGCAGCCTAATTTACCTGCTGCCAAATTATGAGATAATATTAAAAATATCTATATGGCAGTTTTTCCTCATGGTATTGATGTCAAAATTGTGGCTGTGAAAATGCTGAGTGGCTAGTAACTTTGGAAAACCACTAGCCACATTGGCTGGTGAGCAAAATGTTAATGTCAAGCCCTGTTTTCTTTTGAGCCAGTGTGCACATTTAGTGTCATTGTAACCAGCATTGACATTATAGTACAGCGTTCTTACATTTTACTATCAAAGTAAGCTTCTGTCCTGGTGTTAGTCTGGCATGGGGCATGCTGGGAAGTGCTGATAACCTTGTGTTGTGTGGCTTTATTGATGGCAAGACGAGAGAGTGCTGGGAAATGAAAAGTGGCTCACCTGTTATCACCTGAGGGAGCGCAGGGACACTTTACTGCGGCTTTTACACGCTGCTTTGATCTCTTGACGCGACTGTGCCAGCAGCTTTCTGTCTGACGGCGAGATAAGCTAAAGCCCATCACAACTGACAACTGCACATGCACACCATTACATGCAACAGAAACAAAGTTCTTTCCTTAAAAGTATAGCTGAAAATGTTAATATATTAACTACAAATAATATGATTAATCACAAGTTTTTGACATTGAATTATTGAATCTGTTGGCAGACTAGTTTTATCAGTCGCCCAAGGCTGGTTATTTATTGCCTGAGGTGTCGATTTTGTATTGGTACTGATGTAGCAGAGTTGAAGTCTCTGGTCGGCGTGCATGGTCTAAAAGGGTTGTCCCTATTCTCTTAATGAGTAATGGTTGTGTTTTGGGTGTAACGTGCAAAAAAACAATCAGAGTCTCATCTCCCATTCCCTTTAAAGTTGAAGTGAAAATGATAACGTGAAAATGATAACTGCGTCGGGCTGAAACTAGCAAATAATACTTGCGTTGCGCCTGGCGTCGCATTGCGTGTTGCCTTGTTTTCCGATAAGTTGAACAAAATGTAAGGTTTATGCTTAAAATGTAAAAAAAAATAATAATAATAATAAATCATCAATAATGGGGTGAGAAAACAAAACAATTTGCATTGTGTTGTACTGAACCGAATATAACCCTATACCAAGGTACTGAATGATTATAATATTCATATTCAGTGGTATTTAGAAGGTACAGTGGTACAGGTGCAAATAATACAATGGTATGATATACACATGCCAGAGCTCTGTTATTCAGTGCTGAGCAGTATGTCCACTAGGGTCCATATAATTATAATGGAAAGCAGATAATGAAATGTTCATTCTTAGACTCTCACTTGTATATTTTTATCATTATTCTTCCATGCTTTTCAGCTCTAGACGTGCTGAGCTCTCTGTATGCCCAAGGTGCTTACCATCCCAGAGTATGAGTCATCTGCTGATAGTTATTCAACACTAACGGCTGATCTGGCTTTTAGAATGAGCCCAGGAGTGAGTTAAAGGCGTGATATCATGAGCAATCAAATCAAGCAGTTTCCTTGATTTTGTGAGATAAAAGAGTTGAAAACATATGGCTTGTTTCTGAACAAGCGGCAGCTTGCTGACATCAGATGAAAACATGAACATGTGACTGCCCACATTTCAACAATGCATATTTGTTGTTAAAGGGTTAGTTCACCAATAAATGAAAATTCAGTCATTTATTACTCACCCTCATGTCGTTCCACACCCGTAAGACCTTCGTTCATCTTCAGAACACAAATTAAGATATTTTTGATAAAATTCGATGGCTCAGTGAAGCCTCCATTGACAGCAAGATCATTTCCTTTTTCAATGCCCAGAAAGCTACTAAAGACATATTTAAAACAGTTCATGTCACTACAGTGGTTCAACCTTAATATTATAAAGCAATGAGAATACTTTTTGTGCGGCAAAAAAAAAAAAATAGCAACTTTATTCAACAATATCTAGTGATGGACGATTTCAAAACACTGCTTCATGAAGCTTCGAAGCTTTACAAATCTTTTGTTTCGAATCAGTGGTTCGGAGCGTGTATCAAACTGCCAAAGACACGTGAACTATTGAAATTTCGAAACACTTATGACATAACAAAGCCTCGTTAACTGATTTTGGCACTCCGAACCACTGATTCGAAACAAAAGATTCGTAAAGCTTCGAAGCTTCAAAATCGTGTTTTGAAATCGCTCACATTGTTGAATAATGTTGTTTTTTTGGTGCACAAAAAGTATTCTCATCGCTTTATAATATTAAGGTTGAACCACTGTAGTCACATGAACTGTTTAAATATGTTTTTAGTAGCTTTCTGGACACTGAAAAAGGAAATGGCAATGCAGGCCTCACTGAGCCATAGGATTTTATCAAAAATATCTGTTCCGAAGATGAACGAAGGTCTTACGGGTGTAGAATGACATGAGGGTGAGTAATTAATGACTGTATTTTTATTTTTGGTTAAACTAACCCTTTAAGAAAGTCCAGTCATGATGAGGTAGTGCGAATGAAGCCGTACAGATGCTATATTATTAATGTGTGAAAATGGGGTTGGACATCTGTCAATTTTTCAATCTGTCAATAAAAGTTTTTAATTGTTTAACTTTTACCAGGGATCCACCGATATGAACATTTTGGCCGATACCGATAACCGATAATTCTTCATATTTGAAAGCCAATGACCGATATATTGGTCAATAAATCTAAATCCAAATTTGTATATCATTTTTGAGAGCCTGATTACAAAAACAAAAGTTTTACCATTAAAAGCCATGTCCCAAGCACACGATTATGATGTTCTCATTATAATTTTATATAGCCTATATGACAGACTGCACATGTTGCACTTAACTGTATTTTCCTTTTTAAAGTGACTCCAATCATATTTCAAGCAATTGAAAACCATCACAGTGAACAGTGTGCATCTGAAGTGTCTCAGTTGTAGAAAATAATCCATTATTTATCGGCTTTGATATATTGGGCAAATTTTCTTATTGGGCCAATAACGATAACATTAAAAACATTTATCAGCCAATACCGATATGGTGGCCGATATATTGTGGATCCCTAACTTTGACCTGTTTTATATATTGTTAAGCTGCAAAACAACATCATTAAAGTAGTCCATACGACTTGTGCGCTAAGTTTTGCTTCGCAGCAACAACATGAAAGCACAGCAATATTATTTATATATTAAATACAAATATTTCAAGATCACAAAAGTGTATGAAATGACCCCTTAAACTTCAAAAGACTAAAATATACTTTTTAAACAATAATGTTTTTTCCTCGCTTCTTCAACCTAATGGCATGAGAATGAACTTTGACTACTGTCCCAGCGAATGTCCCTTTTTGAATCATCGAACCGTTCTGACAAATCACAAGGGGTTATTACCACAGCTCAGGACCAACTTCAAAAGTCATCTGAATTACACACCAAATTAGTCCATTGAAAATGAATGCCCTCCCACTGTGTGCTGCAGTGTAAGTAGATTAATGTTGCATTGGCTGTGTAAATGGCTTTGGCTCCTACAACACTGGTGTAAGGTGTTTCTTTCTACATCTCCCGCTGCGTTGACCTTCTAATCAGTTATTAACAAAAGATGCATTGGTTTCAGCTTTGGATCCGATCTCCCGGGCAGGGTTTAGTTCATTTGAGGCACTGTGTTTTTATTCCAGTGACTATTGAGATACTGTGCTTCTTGTCCTTGATGATTAATGTATTACTGTGAATTTTATAGACGGCCATTCAAACTTAGTCTTGTATTAGGAGTTTTTGCAAGCGTCATTTCAATTGCAGTTATTTCTTTATATTATAGTAGATGTTTTAGCTGTGCTTTTAGGATAAGCTTTTGTTTCTGTGTTTCAGGCCTCATGGTGTCCAAGGAGAGGCAGAAGTCTCACAAGTTTCTGTGTCTGCGGGTGGGCAAGGCCATGAAGAAGACATTTGTGTCCAACGCCAGCGCCTCGATGCAGCAGTACGCACAGCGTGACCGCAAGCACGAGTACTGGTTTGCTGTTCCCCAAGAGAGGTGAGTCAGACATGTGGACTCAAACTTCAGTCCTGCACAGCTTGTGTCCATTATTCTTATAAAATCTGCTCCATATTGCACTTTACTCTGGCAGAACCACTCACTTAGACAAGAAGAAGCCATTTGACTGACATGTAAAGTGACCAACAATAGTTTTTTTTCCCCTGTGATATTTAGGGGTAAGGTTATGTGAAATTGCTGAAGGATATCTCTTTTACATGCTGCTAAGACCGCAGTTACAGTGTCAACCAATTCTTAATTATTTATTTGTTTATTTACTGATTTTCATATTGGACATCACAGCAAAAAAATTCAATAAATAATTCCATTTTAAATATTTTTCTTTCCTGTTTTGTGTGGATAACACTTTACAGTAAGGTCTCGTTTGTTAACATAAGTTAATGCTTTAAAGGGGACCTATTATGCCCCTTTTCACAAGATGTAATATAAGTCTCTGGTGTCCCCAGAATGTGTCTGTGAAGTTTCAGCTCAAAATACCCCACAGATCATTTATTATAACTGGTCAAATTTGCCCCTATTTGGGTGTGAGCAAAAACACGCCATTTTTGTGTGTGTCCCTTTAAATGCAAATGAGCTGCTGCTCCCATCCCCATTTCCAGAAGAGGGCGGAGCTTTAACAGCTTGCGCTTCGGTTGCTCAACAACAACAAAGCTGGAGAATCTCACACAGCCAAAATGACAATCATGTTATTCTTTTATGCAAATCCAGCATTAAATTGACCCTCGTTTGTGAATCAGTCTGGCGTAAAATGGCGGCATGGTAACAAAACTCTGCTACAACAACTCTTCCTCTTCTCTAAAGCAGCCCAACATGGCCTCACCCCCTTTGTTGCGTGTTCTCGGGGGCAGGGTTTATGTAAATTTTAGGGTTTGTGATGTCACCCACCTGGGAAGAAGCTCGTTGTAGTCCCTACCAGCCGTTTGTTGTAGTCCTTAAAAAGCGATGTCTGTATATTTCATGTTAACTAATGTAGTTAAGTAATGTTATCAAACGAAACCTTATTGTGAAGTGTTACCATAAAGTATTACCATTATTTTTACTACTACTACTACTACTACTATTATTATTATTATTAATAGATAATAATATAATTAGAATAAGATAATTAGAGTTGAAATGTGACCTATACATGTTTCTCTATGAAATTACACAGCTTAATTCCATTGAAGTCAAGTTGCAAGAGTTCGCTTTTATTTTAAATGAGAAATATCAATTTGACTCTGTCTTTTTATGCAATTTGCTCTCTAGTACTGAAACAGTGCTGTCTTTGTCTCATTTCATCTACCCTCTGATTCAGCACAAGCGCTCAGTGTTCTTCATCCCACTGGAACTTATTCTGTGTGTTATCACTTTATGAGATGAGTCACAGATATTTTTTAGGAAACACTTTATGGGCTAAATCAGAATGAGAGAGTCAGAATAGATTAGCGTCGACAGTCTGCATGTTAGAGAAATAACTCCAGACGTATTGTGTGGTATAGTACTGAACAGAGTCTGTACTCCTGGAGCACTGCATAGCTCTGTGACCAAACTGCTGTCTGTTGTTGTCACTGAGACATGGCCGGGCCCGGCTACGTGACCTAGTTGGGTGGCGACCCAGATGATCAGTGTGAAGTATCATGACAATGATGTGAGAGCAGGGGCCGAGAGACGAGGCTTTGAAGCTCACGCTGCTTGTCAGCCTCCTGTCGCATCCTGATGCAAGTCACACTGAGTTTTCCACGGAAATGCCTATTTAAAAAAAAAAAAAGGCAAACAAGCACTACCGTTCAGTTATGACCCAGTTATGGGTCAGTAAGATTTTTTTTTTTTTTTTTTCTTGAAAAAAGCAATATTTTATTTAGCAAAGACATTGCTAAATAAAATATTTGCATTGTTCAAAAAAATTATCACTGATCAAAAGATGTTACAAAAGATTTCTATTTCAAATAAACATTCTTTTAAACTTTCTATTCATTTAAGAATCCTGGAAATAAATGTTTGAAATAAAAGTATGAAATAAAGTGAAATAAAATATTTAATTAAATATTTCCGTTTTGCATCGCAGGAATAAATTACATTTTCAAAAAATATATTATTAAAATTATTCAAATAGAAAATGTATTTTAAATTGTAATAATATTTTACATTGTTACAGTTTACTTTTTTTACTGTATTTTTGGTTAAATGGTTAAGCATAAGAGACTTTTTCTAAAAAACATTTTCTTTTTAATCCTACTAACCCCAAACTTTTGAATGGTAGTGTACATTACAGATATCTTTTTCAGCAATATATATATATATATATATATATATATATATATATAAAAATGCAACAAATTAAGAAAAAGGTAAAATAAAGATTCACAGTATATCCACTATTTTCTACCCATCCAGATATCTTGTTAAAAACATATTTTTATCCAGAAACTCCTTAAAGGCACAATATGTGAGATTTTTGGAATAAAATATTCAAAAACCACTAGAACAATATAATATATTTTGTTGACTTGTGTACGTACATTATTTCAAACGTTTCCAACGTTTAAATCCAGAGAAATCAGCAATTTTAAAAAGCGTAACGTCCTGTGTCATTATTTTTTAAAATTAATTACATACCATTTAGCAACACAAGTCATCCAGCCTATATTAATATTATATTCTAATATCTAACTTACTGCAATGAGCAACAAGTTTCTCATACCAGCCACCGACCGAACGCACATTAACATAACTTTCAACTCACTCAAATGTATTTTTAGTATGATTGTTTTGAACAAGTAAAACAGTGCTGTGTTACCCCACAATTTTAATTTGTCAAATAAAGTGACCTGTATGAGTAGTAATTCAGCACTTGTGGCTGTCTCATTAGATTGAAATAGAAATAATGTGAATTTAAGTAATCAAATGTAACTGTAATAAAGTTCAAGTTCAGGGGAAAAAGAAGGCGGATATTAAACGTAACTTTAAATGTAAAATAGGCATAAACAACAAAACGAAAGGAGCACCAGCAGCCGACTGTGGCACTTGAACATAATAAAAACAGCAATGTATAATTTCCCAGTCTCTCGGCCCCACCTTGCTTCATACCACAGTAACGTTAATAAAACTTTATTACATTAGTTTTTACAAGATTTCTGCATAAACTCCCACGATTCCACGCTTATTCACAGCGTCATCAGCCTTTTTTTATTGTTTTCAATAAGTTACCTCTTACATACTGTGCCTTTAATAAATAAAAGTGGAACATATTTCAATATTTGGATTATTCTGTATCCTACCAGTAAAAAGGTGCAGTAAGCGATTTCTGAGAAACGCTATTGAAAATATTAATCAGCACCTAAACAATTTTGTGAATATTTGTTCGATGTCTGTATGTGTGCTGAAAAAAATATTGTGTTTGTACATGGTCCTGGCTGTGTAAATAGGAGAAATAACCACAGATCCACAGATCACCAGAACACTTTTGTAGCTTATCAGCAATGGGGGCGTATGATGAAGGAGAGTGAGCAAGAGGGACATTTGTAGAAAGACTGAAGAAAACTGAGATATTACCATAAAGGAAAAGGTCAGAGGAATATAATTGGAAGAAGAAAAGTTATGATCAGGCAAAAGGGGCCCATGTTAATATTGGAAAAGTTTTCCAGTGCTGGAAAGACACTAGAGAGCGGAAAGGCCTGAAAACGGACACAGAGGTTGATTTGTTTCTGCTCAATACGTGAGTAACATTGCATTCTTCTGTTTCTCACAGAACCAAGATATGCTGTTGTATGTTTTTGGGTGTCGATTTCAAACATCAACAGTGTTTCTCAGAAATCGTTTACTGCACCTTTAACATATTTAACAATGTCTAAATCCATTCTACAGAATTCCTCAGATTTTTCCCAAAAATCAGAGCAGAAAATACTGAAAAATTCATCAGATTCTGACTCATATACAGTTAATAGATGACATGTAGTATAATTTTTAACAATGTATTTGCCATTGTTTCTCTAGGTCAGACCACCTGTACGTTTTCTTCATCCAGTGGAGTCCTGATGTTTTTGGGGATGGACTAGGAATCATCAGCCGTGATCCTGGCTTCATCGTGGTAAAGAAAATCGAGGAGTCTGAGGCAAACGAGGAGCAGCAAACTGTAGAAAGTTCAACTAAGGAGTGGGAGGTACGGCCCGTCCAGCTCCCATGTTTGGATTGATATTATATCTGTGATTTATGCCTGTGTTTGTTTTCACTGTGTTGATATGCACTGTATTTGATTCAGATATTTTCTCTTTATTGTATTTGCACCTGTCTTTGTGCCTTTATTGTCTGTTTCTATGTTCCAGGTGTCTGGAAGTGTCTTTATTGTGTTCCCCGCACTTCATACACCTTCATGCACCAGTCATACTTTGTTGTCAGAGCTCCTGTATTCAATCTTGCTGAATGTTTCTCAGACTGGGTTGTTTTGCACTTGGTCAATAAGTTTCTTGTGAAACCAAGATGCACTGTTCACTGTGAGCTTGCAGCTGGTGTTTTGCATGAGTGTGCAATTGTTTTTTTCTTTTGTTTTTTTATTATTATTTGTTTTTTTGTTTGTTTTCAAGAAAGAGGCACATGTATGCAGTTTATGCATGCATGAATCCCTCAGTCACGTCTAAAAGGCATGGTTTAGCCCGACTGTGAATAAGATACAAGCAAATCATGCCTACAGATGCAAGTGCTGTTATCTTATGTATTTTGCGTGGTGTGGTGGTCCTTTATAAAGCTCAGTTTGGATGTTTTTTACTGATTGAATAATAGGAAACATTACCGCCTGATATTTCCCTGCATGTTATTGTGTTCCGGTTGCCATATTGAAACTAATCTGTGGCACTGAGAAACCGATACTACGACCATGGCAGCATTTAATTTGACTTTAAATTAATGATGTAGGGAACAAAATAGTCTGATTTGTTATTCTAGAACTGGAGGATCTTTGCAAAGCCACATGATCTTTTGATATGAATAAGTAAAATTAACTTTCTCTGATCATGGCCACAGTGGCGGCGCGAGTCATGAACTCAACCGTATATTGTGAGCCCCAGGATACTCAGGGGGTCAATTGTAACACTAAACAAGTTAGAGTAATGACACTTGTTTAGCACATGCTCAGTCAAATTACCTCTTGAGTGCAGTTGTTTCACATAGTGGGAAATGTAGTCTGCAGTCTAAAATTGTGATGCCTGTAAATTAAAACATTGTGCGGCAGTTAAATGTTAACAAGTTTGCGGCATTCAAATATAAAATGTTAATTAAAATATCTACTTGAAGGCTTCTTTAACAGAGAATGCACTGAGACCAATCTGAGATAACATGAATCATCAGGTTTTGCACGTACTTGTGGAATCTGTCTGCTTAAGTGCTGTTGTCATGAAAGCAAAAAGAGAGGCATACTTTTCAGCTATTCACTCAATTTGTTATGCTGATAATATTATACGTCATACAATATACTGTATATATATGACAAGCATTTTGACTAGTAGTCAAAATTTTATTCTATTTATTATGTATAAGCACTTGCACTTTTGCTTTAAACACATTATTCCTGACAGCTAAAAGAATTAGTATAATTTAAAGGTGAAATTATTCAAGAAAGCAATTCTATTCTTACTTTTAGGAGTGCTCTTATTTGATATACAGCGAGTGGATTAGGATCATTTTTAAGTGTTAAATTAGCTGGGGGCGGTTGTAATACTCTGACTTCTTTTGTTAAATGTACTATTATTATTCAGTGTAAATATTTTAACTTTATTATAGCCATTGGCATGTTTCTTACACCAAAAATGACAGGTAGATTTGAAGTACTTTGTGAGTTATGAAAGAAAATGTAAAATATTACAATTTCCTCGGTTACTCTTGGTTAAGATTTGAGTTAAAGCATGTACTAAATAAATTTACTTACTCACTATGAGTACTAAATAATGTGTTCATACATTTGGTATTATATTGCCTTAATTTTGCTACTTAGTTGTTTCTCAAACCACAGTGAACAGCCCATCATTGTAGGCATCATGCTCAAAAATGCTGTCTAGGCAGGCAAGTTGCCTAAGGCAACTCATTAGGCTATTTAGTGTTCATGGTAAGTGATATTTGAAACATGGCCAGAGTGTTGCAGTTGTTCTGCTCAAAAGCAGCTTACTGGTTTAACGATAAAGGGGACTAAATACAGGCATGTTTAATACAGATAAAGAACGTGTGTATTTAACTCTGAACGAGTCCTCGTCGACAGCCTAAATGTTTTTCATAGTGTTCGTTTGGATGCCTCCGTGTTATATAATTAATCATTTGACTCATTCGCAAGCACTGTTGATAAAAATAAAATAAAAAATAAAACATTTAGAGGTCGCGTTTCGGTGCTAACGTCCCTTTAAATGCACTAAAGTCTTCCGTACACGAGGCGGAATGTATTATACCAGAGCCAATCAGAGACCGAATTGTTCCGTTTCGTGCGATGTCATTGGCTCCCAGAGGTGTCCGTCATTATCTTGTCGTCGTGTTTATATCTGAATATGGCATGTTGTCGGTCGGCCGAAGGAAGGCTGAATGTGGCAGATAGTGAGATCATGTTCTCGAAGCGGGTGAAGGATGGAAAACCACTGACTCCTAAGTACACTTATGTATGTAAACACAAGTGTGTTGTGTGAATGCGTTTGTTGAAGCGTAATGTGTGAGCGGTCTTTTGAATTAATAGCGTATAATGTCTGGCTGAGTTGATTGACGCGGGCTGTCTTTATGGGTTTGTGTTGCTGCTTTTAAAGTAAAACAGTATAAAAGTGAGATGCGACAGTCTGCTGATGTTACTGCTGTTTCATCTATGATGCTGGAGCTTGTGTGTGTGTGTGTGTGTGTGAATCAGTGGATGTCTCACCTGAGACGAGATGCATTTTTTATGAATGCTCTAGTTTACCTTCCTCCTTGTACATTATTGAGGGTTGTAAAGTGGCAACTTATCGGCTAAAACTTTTATTTACCGTCTTGGAGTAAAATGACTGCTGGCTTGATCATTTCGCTTTTACTGTCTATAAGTCAGTGTGTTGCAGGACTTTAAAGGGATAGTTCACCAAAAAAAAAAAAAACTGTAATCATTTAATCTCCGTCATGACATTCCAAATTCCAAACCAGTATGACTTCTTCCGTGAAACACGAAAGTTTAAAGGGAACGTCCTCGTTGCTCTTGTCTATATAAGGAAGGTGAATAGGACTACTAGACTTTTAAAGCTTCAAAAAAAAAAAAAAAAAGCTTAAAAGGTTAAAAAAAAATGAAAATTCTGCCATTAATTACTCACTCTCATGTCGTTCCAAACCCTTAAGACTTTCGTTCATCTTCGGAACACAAATTAAGACATTTTTAATAAAATCTGAGCGATTTCTGTCCCTCCATTGACAGCTGTGCAACTACTTTAATGATTCAGAAAGTTCATCAAGAGATCGCAAAACTAATCCATATGAATTGAGTAGTTTAGTCCAAATTTTCTGAAGGGACTCGATCGCTTTATATGCTGAACAGATTTAATTTACTCACATATAAACATTCATCAACGCACACATCAGTTATGATAAATAGAAGCTCAAGCATGCTTGCTTGACGTGCAAGAACCAATGAGGTTTGCTCTCGTGCGTCAAGCAGTTTCGGTTGAGCTGTTTATGTTCTCTGATCAATGTTTAAATGTATCATATAAAGCAATCGTGTCTCTTACTAGCATGAAATATAGACACAGAGAGTACATAGAAATCGATTTAAGACACAAACTCTCTTCGATACAAAAACATACCCTGTCTGAGTTTTTGTTTTTAATGTTAATATAATAATTTAGCCTATTATACGAGCAAGAATGCATTTTTTCAGAATATCCACACGATTGCAAATGTGACATTGATTTTATACAACAGTTCAACAAACAAAAAGGTAATATAGTAAGTGACGTACATTTTAAACACAGTATTGTCATTATTGTTTGCTCTATTTTACAACTAAATAATATTTCCAACGAAAGCCTCAGTGAAACTTGAGTCTCCAAGTAACACACAACGGTGTTTCGTTAGTGAACGAATCTGCGGCTTTGAACGATTTGGTTGAGTTAATGATTCAATGACCCGTTCATATACAACCACTTGCTTCGTTACTGAATGAATGAATTAATCGTTGCCTTACTCATTAAGACAGTGACTTGCTGCCACCTACTGGCGGTTTCAGTTTAATGTTTTAAAAGCACACACGTTTTACCATAATTTCATATTTCTCTATTGAACGTTTTTTTTTTTTTTTTTTTTTACATTATCACATAACATTAATTATGCCATTGTAATTGCATTCAGGCCACCTCTGAGCATGATTAAAAAGTGTGTTTTATATATATATATATATATATATATATATATATATATAATATATAATTTTGGAGCTTCACAGCTCCAGTCCCCATTCACTTTCATAATACGTGTATTGGCTAGGGTAAGGTATGCAGTATGACCTGAGCGTTGGTAAATGACAAAAGTTTAACCTTCTGGTGAACTATTCTTGTTGTTAACTCATGACCTGTGTTAGTAGGTCATGAGTTAAATGTGTTTTCAAATGTGTTACATACTTAATAGGTGTGGCAACCAACAAGCTGTTAAAATATGAAGGGTTAGGGTTGACATTTACTGAAGATTACATGCAGTAAAAATTCAAGGTCAGCATAAGGTGGTATTCTTGCTTAGAGGTGCGAGTTTGATTTTTGTACTCAAGTGGTATGGTCTATAAGACAAACTGTGTGATTTTAGGGCTTTCTGATCAAGTATGCAACATTTGGATGATTTTAAGAATGAGTAAATGACAATATTTAGTTTCAGTGGGGACATTGGGTGTTTGTTATTTCTATGTGGCTCTGCTATGGCTTATGTTAGCTGTTATGAATATGATTTTCATCTCTGTCTGCAGA
The DNA here is from genome assembly GCF_019924925.1 of Ctenopharyngodon idella. Lineage (NCBI taxonomy): Eukaryota > Metazoa > Chordata > Actinopteri > Cypriniformes > Xenocyprididae > Ctenopharyngodon > Ctenopharyngodon idella. The sequence continues at coordinate 28,498,275 of NC_067235.1, read as the reverse complement.
GCTTCATGCAAAACAGTTCTCACAATCATGCAAAACACTTTCTGTGTTGTCTGCTCACATTTGTACTGTAGTTTGACGTATAGACTTTCAATCTTACACTCATCTCTTCCATATACCATAAAGACGATCATTCCTGACAGCAGTTTTCAAAATTTAGTAGCTAACATCTTGTATTAAAAGAGTCCCAAACTGCACATTCTTGTCCATATTTTGGCCTCATCTTGTCCTGCTCAGCGGTGTGTGGTTGTGTCCCCCTGTTTCTGGAGCAGGTAGTGTCATGGACTGAGTACCACCGCCGGATCGATGCGTTAAACAGTGAAGATCTGCGCTCCCTATGCAAACGTCTCCAGGTGCACAAAATCAGTAGAACCCTGCAGAAGTAGTTCTAGATTTTGTAGATTGTATTTGCCTTGCTGTGGATGGCAAGTTTGAGCCTGAGACAAAACCAAAATGTTTGTGAAGAAAATTCCATAATTTCCTGATTTTTTTTTTTTTTTCCCTATACCAAATGGCATTAAAGGGTTAGTTCACCCAAAAATGAAATTTCTGTCACTAAGTACTCACCCTCATGTCGTCCCAAACCCATAAGACCTTCGTTCATCTTAGGAACACAAATTAAGATATTTTTGATGAAATCCGAGAGGTTTCTGAACCACACATAGGCAACAATGTCATTGCACCTTTTGAGGTCCAGAAAAGTATTAAAGACATCGTTAAAACAGTCCATGTGACTACAGTGGTTCAACCTTAATGTTATGAAGAGACAAGAATACATTTTGTGTGCAAAAACAAAACAAAAATAACGAACTTTCATTTTTGGGTGAACTAACCCTTTAAGTGATTTTGTAATTCTTAGATGCACAAATTAGAACTTCATGTATCTGCAAAATTGCAAAAATACTGCTAGTGGAATTTGTCTCTTTTAGAACCCACAGATTAAATCAAATTTGGAATTTTTGGAATTTCGGATTATTAGATGCTTAAATTAGCAGCTTTATGTCATTGCTGATCTGCTACATTATATTTTTGGAAATTCCAAGCAGTTGCATCCCCTTAGAAAACACAAGATGAATGAAATGAGGAATTTTCTGGAAGCTTCACTAGGGAAAGTGGATTGTATTTCCATGTTCAGAATGTTCTGAGGTTCAGGCGGGTGTTTGGGTCGAGACCTGCACTGACTGCTGCTCGGTTATTTGTTGTAAACAATTGATGTAATTGAAGCACGGCCGGTGTAACCTGAGTGAGTTCAGGCCACTAGAGGGAATGTTAACTGTCTGTGGCACTACATTGTAAAATAACACCACTAGTCCTGATGTAACAGGCTTTAGAGCAGTGCTTCTCAACTGGTTATGCTTCAGGAACCAGATTTTAGATTGAATGTCAAGTGGTGATCCAACACAGTACAAAAATTGCTTATAAAAGTGAACAAAAATGTCCTTACATTGCATTTAAGGTATACATTTTATCAGTTCATGCGTTTCCTGGGAATCAAACCCATGACCTACACGTTGCTTGCACCATGCATACTGTTTGAGCTACAGGAATCCTTATGCTCATATAATGAAGTTTGTTAATGTTACCATGAGCTGCATAAGCATGCCTAATTATTATAATGACAGGCTGAATAGGGAAATTGACAATTCCCACTAGTTGAGAACCACTGACTTTGGGAAACAATGCACAACAAATCTTTTTTTATGAATAAAATATCCCATATTGCCTACCCAAAACATTTCCTGTGAGATTAGTTTTGTTGTCTCAGGTTAGTGTGTCCCCTTAGGTTAAATCCACCATAGATAGTCAACTCAACTCCTGCTCAGAATGAATTTGCATGTTAAGTTTATGCAGCTTTACTTCCACAAATGTTTTGAATACCAAATCCCTACTGCGAGAGTTTATGGGTAAATTTCAGGGAAGATCTATAGTCATGCCTTGTTATAGTCTCAGATTTATGTGGCATGAAGCACTAGATGGTTTGCTAATGGTGTCTTTTGTCTTTAGATCACAACAAGGGAGGACGTGAACTCCAAACATGGCACGTCCATCACTGCCAGCCTGGAGCCAGAGACTTTCAAGCCCAACCTGAACGAACCCAGTGACCTTCTGGAGGCAGAGAAGATCGAGAAGGTAAGCGCACAGTGACGCTGCAGTGAAAGAAATCTGCCCACTGCTCCAAGCTTTAGTTTTTCATCGATCCACTGGCCCAAAAATAGCCGTCCCTCCCTGCTGTTCACCGGTCATTGATCCTCAACCGGAGGATGGTCTCAGACATGTTAACAGACAGATTTATTCCCTTGTCATGTTATGGCCAAGGGCATAAAAACGATTGTTTAAGTGAAAGAGATGGTTCTTGAGCCAAAAATGATTACTCACCTTCTTGTCGTTCAAAACATTTATGATTTTCTTTCTTCCATGGAATAGAAAAAAGAAATTTAGCAGAATGTTAATGCTTACTCTTTTCCATTTAAGAAAAGCTACTAATACCCTTTAAAGGGTTAGTTCACCCAAAAATGAAAATAATGTCATTTATTACTCACCCTCATTCCGTTCCACACCCGTAAGACCTTCATTAATCTTCAGAACGCAAATTGAGATATTTTTGTTTAAATCCGATGGCTCCGTGAGGCCTACATAGCCAGCAATGACATTTCCTCTCTTAAGATCCATAAAGGTACTAAAAACATATTTAAATCAGTTCATGTGAGTACAGTGGTTTAATATTAATATAATAAAGCGACGAGAATATTTTTGGTGCGCCAAAAAAAACAAAATAACGACTTATATAGTGATGGCCGATTTCAAAACACTGCTTCAGGAAGCTTCGGAGCGTTATGAATCAGCATATCGAATCATGATTCGGATCACGTGCCAAACTGCTGAAATCACGTGACTTTGGCGCTCCGAACTGCTGATTCGACACACTGATTCATAACGCTCCGAATGATTAAATGAATCATTCAACAAGGAATTGTTGACTGAATTCAGAACCATAATTTTGATTCAACCGTACATATGACTTGTGCCGAGGTGTTCTTGAATGAGATGTTGCTTTGGCAACTAGCTGAAATAAAATAAGTTCAAGTTTAAATTAATTAAAGCTATATAAAAATATTTAAAATAATAATAAAAATGACTGTAGCACATAACAAATTTACTAAACTTTAAACTAAAATGAAAATGAAAATAATACAAGCTATTTAAAAATATGAATAAATACTAAATAGTATAAAATACTGCTTTAAATAATAAAAAAAAACACAGAAACAGACCAAAATTTAAGTCATTATTTTTATTGCCGCTACAACAATCATGTTTTGTTCGACTCTCATCCAGAAATACAGCATGACTGTGTTCATACACTTTTTGACTGCTATTTAGTAAATGTTGCAGTCGTCAGTGACATTGCTCTAATGTTCGTACATGATGGCCTGGTCTTTTGATCTGATCTTACTGTGCCATTTGCAATGTGTTTTGTTGTGAAGCTTCAGAGGTTTTGTGCGGTTATGAGGTTTAAGTCATTGTGCCCTGCGGGTGCCCGACTTTCAAACGCATCAGCGCTCTGTGAATGGATCACCTGAGGTGGCCTCTCGCAGACCCCTTTATTCAGACGTAGGCCCATTTTGTTGGTAAATCAAATAAACTTGTGTCATTACGCAGAGTAATTCAATGCTCTCCAAGCGCTAGGAAATCCTGGACCCGCTGGACAACACAGAGACCGCTGCACACAAACATGTTGAGGATATATATATATATAAATATATTTATTTATTTATATATATACAGTCAAACCAAAATTTATTCAGACACCTTGAACATTTCATTCATTATTCCAGTTTATTCACTATAGTTTAAAAAATGGTAATAAAATATGACAAGATCTCAGAGTTAAACTGTAAAATTAATCTTAATTATGTCAGATAACTCTTAAGCAAAACATGGTCAGGTCAAAGTGTCTGAATAGTTTTTGGTTCCAAATTTTTATCAGTTTTACTGGTAGTCCACTGTATGAAGAATTTTTGGGTATAATATGTCACAGTTTACTTTATTTTGCTATCCTCACTTACATAAATGAACTATAGTGTCCTGCACCCACTAGTAAAAAATATATCAAAAATAATTTTTGGTTTGACTATATATATATATATATATATATGTATAATATTCCTTCCTGATGTTCAATTACTATATACTATTTAGGTTTAATTTATTTTAGTTTTAGTTAAAGTTTTTAATTTATTCCCAGTTAGTTAGGCAATATTTCATATTCATAGTTTAAGTTTTTAAGTTTTTCATCTCCCCTCCACGTCATGTATTAAAATTGTTTAATGCATACCTAGCCATGGATTATCTTGAACTTATTTCCTGTTTCTCATTCAGCTGGCGAAACATCTCCCGCCCAGAACCATCGGTTACCACTGGAATCTGGCCTACAGCACATCTAAACATGGCATGAGCATTAAGTCGCTGTACCGGGCGATGCAGGATCAGGAATCGCCCATGCTGCTGGTCATCAAAGACAGTGACGGACAGGTTAGACTCTTCTCTTTATTTCTCACAAGAGACAGTTTCAGACCTCAACACAATATTGGAAAAACACCAAAGCCATCGGTTCTTGTATGTTATGTGACAAGGAGCATCATAAAGATGTTGGTTCAGTGGTTTCCTAATCTGATCTAGACTCTGTGCTCTTGTAGATATTTGGGGCTTTGGCCTCAGAACCCTTCAAAGTTAGCGAGGGTTTCTACGGCACAGGAGAGACTTTCCTGTTCACCTTCTATCCAGAGTTTGAGGTTTGTCTTCAGTTTATCCATTAATTTTCATTACAGGCAGAATAAGCTGTCAGTTTGAAATTAATTCTGATTGTGGTTGTCATCAGGATTTTGACAGTGCTGAATAAACTAAACAAGAGGGATCAATTGTGTTTTCTTGTTCTAAATGCTGTTTCTCTCACTGGCAGGCGTACAAATGGACTGGTGATAATCTGTTCTTCATTAAAGGAGACATGGACTCTTTAGCCTTTGGTGGAGGAAGGTCAGTAAATCAGGGCACTTTTAATGAAAAGGGATAGTTCATCCAAAAATGAAAATTCATCGTTTACTCACCCTCAAATTTTTCCAAACCTGTATGAATTTCTCTCTTCTGTTGAACACAAAAGAAGATATTTTAAAGAATATGGGTAACCAAACAATTGATGGACCCCACTGACTTCCATAGTATGGGAAAAAACAAATACTATGGATGTCAACGGGGCCCATCAACTATTGCATTTGGAAATGTTACTGACATTCTTCAAAATAAAGAAATTCATACAGGTTTGGAACCACTTGAGGGTGAGTAAATGACAGAATTATCCCTTTGATGTTATAATATTGTGAATTTTCATTAGCTTGTGCAAGACCAGCACATTTTCTTTACAAATTTCAGTGCTAAAGAGGTAAGATAGTTTTCTTCAAATGTCTTTGCAGACATGTTATTTTTCACTTTCAGGTAGCTAACTGTAAAAATGTTGACAATTTAATTTGACTAGTTGATTTGAAACCCGAAAACTGGTCATACTAGGTTACAGTTTATGCTAATGTTCACTTCAAGACTTTTGAGATTGCAATTCTTTCTTACATTACTTGTTTAAGAGTTTGGGGTCGGTAAGATTTTTTTAAAAATGTTTTTGAAAGAAGAAAAAAGTCTCTTATGCTTTCAAACTCTGCATTTATTTGATCAAAAAATACAGAAAAACAGTAATATTTTGAAATGTTTGACTGTTTTCTATTTGAATATATCTTAAAATGTAATTTATTTCTGTGATGGCAAAGCTGAATTTTCAGTGTCACATGATCCTTCAGAAATCATCTAATATGCTGATTTGCTGCTCAAGAAACATTTCTTCTTATCATCAATGTTGAAAACAGTTGAGTTGTTGTGGAAACCATGATTCATTTTTATGAATAGAAAGTTCAAAAGAACAGCATTTATTTGAAATTGAAATCTTTTATAACAGTATAAATTTCATGTTATTTTATTTTACTCTCACTTTTGTTCAATTTAATGTATCCTTGCTGTTTAAAGTATTAAAAAAAATACATTTTACTGACCCCAAATTTTTCAACGGTGGTGCCCTTCGGAAGGGCATTTGCATCATGAGATTTCGGAAGGCAACGACAGATGAAAATGAGCTTGCGTAGCTAGAAAGATTAGTGTCCATACTCTGTTTTGCACAGACCTTTAGTTTCATTTAAAAAATGTGTTTACTGTACATGAGGATAAGGGTTTCATTTGACAATGTTTTCTTCTCTTTCAGTGGTGAATTCGGGCTTTGGCTGGATGGGGATCTTTATCACGGCAGGAGTCATTCATGCAAAACCTTTGGGAATCCCATGCTCTCCATGAAGGAGGATTTCTTCGTGCAGGATATTGAGATCTGGTCGTTTGAGTAGCAGCTTACGGAGAGGTACCTTTATGTTGTAGGTTGGAGAGAGGAATTGGACATCAGGCAGATCCCAAACCTTACTGCACATCACCACGGCTCCCAGGAAGCCCGTAACGGACGCTACTGTTACTCGCGCTTGTCGTATGTTACTCCTGCATTTAATACAGAGCTCTTCTTTGTGCTGTTTAGTATGTGTGTGTTTTGTTCAAGCCGTGTGCAGCGTCAATAACAAACGGGAGGATGTAACGTGGGACCCCCATTGAGTGGAGATGACGATGATAATGATGATGGTGGTGGCGGCATGGGTTTGGGCTGTCCGAGAACTGCCATAGTCCAATTTACCTGAGCCGAAGCGGCAGGAGTTTGTTTAAGACGATGTTAGCCAATAGGATGTCACTACTGCAACACAGGGATCGATGGGGGGAAAAAACTACAACGGAAAAAGAAAAGCAAACAACTGAAAACACATTCCCTTGCTCTCAGAGGAAGAATATGCATTTTTGGATCGCGGTGGCGTCCGCGAGAAGACGAGAACACATCCTTAGTTTCTTTTGAGGCGAAATATTCAAGTGTCGTGAAATTCGTAGTCTTTCTGTCGTTCACTATCATAGCACACCATGTCGAAGCACATAATCGGAAACCCCATAGTCGTAATGTTCTGTTCAGTGGGTTTTACATGTGAGTGTGGCTAACACTGACCCCTCCGCTTCGGAAGGGCCGACTTTTACTGTTCGTAGGCAGAAATGTGTCGCAATAGATTTGTGGAATATGCAAATTCCTGTTCTGTGACCTCAAATAATCCAGACGGGGCACTTTTGTTTTCCCCGTTTCTCTTCCCAAGAGACCTTTTACGTCTTGACGGATTAATTGCTTTTCTGGGTATCATTTGAAAAGCCTGAGATGTGGTTTAATTGTTTTTCATGAATATAATGACAATTCTATATTTATGTATATGATTATATATATACATAAATTCATATATATATATATATATATATATATATATATATATATATATATATAATGATATATATATATTGCTGTTAAGTGTGACAGTGATCTTTTCTGTGCTGATATCTCAGCTGTTACTAATATAATGTATATTACCCTGTAAATTAATGTTAAAATAGTAGATTTGTTCCTATATATATAAATATATATATATATATATATAAATGAATATACAGTGTGTGGATTGGTGGGTTGCTTCTCGCACTTTATTAATCTAGTTTCAAGCCAGGTTCTTCAGGCCTCATTAGCAGTAGCAGTACAGTATATATTTTTGTTTGTCTTTTAGATAATAGAGTAAATTAATCGTTTATAAAGAGCTTGCTGCTACTGTGGAGAGGAAAAGCCCCGGACGGGCATCTCAGCGGTCGAGCACAGGGTCGAATGTGACGGACTCTCTTCTTCTCACATGTCCTGTCCCAGCAGGGTTTTTTTTTTTTTTTTTTTTTTGGTCTGGTCTTTTGGTTTTTTCGGTGTGTAGATTGACTGTGCACACAGCGAGAGGAGCGCATACGTCCTTTCAGAGTCGCAGACGAGAAGTGCAAACAAATCCTTCATCTACTTCACCGGAATATAATGTTACAGTGATGTATAAAGAACAATGAATACTAATAAATTGTTGTAACCTGGGACAGAATCAGGTCTTTTATGGCTTTTATTTTCTTAGGTCTTTCTTTAATCTCTTCACCACTGAATAAGCAAATCATTTTTTTTTTAATGCTGACTCATCCTAATACCATATTATTTTGGAAGGTAATTCCATGCAAATGCCATGTTATATATGAATAGCCTGTGGTGTATATCAAAGTGTCATTATCTTAACATCCAAAAACATATCTTTACAATACTCTCACCACAGCACTTTTGTGTAAGAGGGGGAAATTAATGGTTCACACAGGCATAAATCTTAGTTTGGTTCAGGGGGAAGTCTGTCAACATGAAACACTATTTTACTTTTGTACTCTGTCGTATTTCTTAGTGAAACAGCATATTCAATGGGTGAGGAAAAAAAAAAAAACATAATTTCATCCATTGGTTATTGAGTGGATCGTCAAAAGTTTCTATTAGAGCTTTTGCGGTAGCTCTGTACATTTCTATGGCATCGCTGTCAAAGAAGAATTAGCTGGTGAAGTGGTTTTGCTTGTTGTAGAGTTAATGAAAGTTATCGTGAGCATTGTAATGTTTAAAGCAGATGTCTTAACAAATGTCAGTAGACCCGAAAGATTTTAAAACGAGCAGTTCATTCATAAATACGTAAGATCGCTGTGGAAATACAAACCGGAAGACAAAAAACAACGAGCGCAGCGCTGAAAAGGGGCGGGGCTACACAAAGGGGAGGTCCTGAAAAGTGCGGGATTCATGACGTCAGCCAAAAATTGCCTCAGATTAAAAAAAAAAAAAAAAGTTATTTAAATTTTTATTTAAAAAAATTACAGAGATATGTATAAAAACAGGAATATTTTAATGTGCTAATTATAATAACGATGATGATTATATGATGAGGATTTCGCGCGACTGTCACAAACGGTTATTGTTGATTTAAAAAAAAAAAAAAAAAGGTTATTGTTGATTTTTGTTTGTTTTTGTCTCTGTTTTTATTACCTATTTTTAAACTGACATCACCTCCATCAAGCTTTGACATGATAATAGCGAGATGAATTGTCACATTTTGAACCGCAAAAACTAAATGCGATTTGAATTCGCATTAAACGACGTTTTAAAAAGAAGAAGAAAAAAAAAGTAGGCGCTTTGATTATGAGGTACAATGATGGGGTGATTGACAGGTGTCAAAAAGGGAGGGTCAGTGCTTGTAGGAAAGGAGAGTTTTGAAGCTGCTGAGGCGGGTAGGGTCGGTTGCCCTGACAACACCGTTCCAATTGGCTTTCTTTAAAGAAAAGCAATAAGAGTTCTGACTGTACCTTTGTTTATATCTGTAGTCCGCTGATGTTTTAGTAAATATGTTCAGCTTCATTCACACTAATGACTATCATGGGATGTTGAGCAGGTGTCCAAACTACTATGACAGCAGGGCCGTGATGCTGTGAGAGAAAAGTGTATATGCAGCTGTAGAGTCTGTATGTTTTTTAATCTTTTTATTTTGTGGCGTTATTTTCATCCTGCTGGTGCAAGAGCGCCACCTGGTGGACATGTTGTAAATTGCACAATCTTGCTATAGCACAAAATCATACTGTAGTAATTTATACCACAAACCAACATCCAATTATAAAAGAATGAGAGATGTTAAAATACAAAGCCTGTAAAACAGGTTCACAAATGTCTCTGGGTCTTTCCAGTCTTTCAAACTATATTTGACTCCAAATATATATATACAAAGAGGGCAAATTATATGAAAGAACGGTTGAGTGGCTACATACACAGCCAGAAATATTATGAACACAAATGTGACACGGTCATAACCACACACTTATGCTTGAATAAGTTCATATCAGAAACTGATTAAATCTTCACATTAAAGCTTTTGTCCTCTTTCAGAAAATATACACATGATTTAACTTTTTATAGAATGCCATATTCATTACAAATTAAATTTTTGTAACATCACTAGATGTTGACTTGAAAACTTTTTAAACAGAGAAAGGCAAAAATGATAATAGAAGGCCCATGTGAAAATCAAGATACGTACACAAATTTGAAAAAGTCTGAAACGGTAAAACAAAAAAAGTGCTTTAACTACAAATGAGACGCAGTCCCATTGATTGTCCTTAGTATTTTGAAAACAATTAAAACATTTAGCAGCCTAGCGGTTTAATCATTATTTTGCACTTTAAAATAAAGCACAGGATTTTTCCTCATTTAATTGCAACGGTCGAGGCAAATTTCACTACATCGTTATAAAAATATAAGGCCAAAATACAGCCAAAGGATTTCCTCATCTGAAACTTGTTCCTTTTGCTGTCTTCTGTCTGACAGAAATCCCTTTTTCCCAAAGAAAATGAGGCACTCGGACGTACTGTAGCCACCAGTGGCAGATGTGTTGCGTTCAATGGCAGAAGAAATTAAAAATCAATTTCTTTTTCAGTTTGAAAGTTCCTTCCTAGTAAACCAGATATTGTAACTCGGAGTAAATGAGAGGAAACATCACGGCACAGGCTCTGTACAGGATGGCTCCACTATTGACCAGTGCTCGTGGAATTGTGAGCCAGGATTCAGATTTGAAGCTGAAGTAAATGGCGTACAAGGCCACCGCGAAAAAGTGACGGATTAGAGTCAAAGGTCTCGGCGATAATCTAAAGAAGAAAAAAAGATTAGTGGTGTGACTGTCTCTGATGGATCTTGGATATCAGCAAGAACCAGTGAAAGAGATCTGATTTGAGGACCACACTGATGTGGTTTAGATGGGTTTTCAATGGCAGATTGTTTGTGAATACTTACACGGATAGAAGTCCGATCGGTCCATTGATACATTCTCCACCAAGTTTGAAATAGTGGAAACAGGCTTTTCTCAACTGATGCAGTGAATCTGAAAATAAACAGAGGTTGTAGATATAACAAACTACAGTCAGTGTTGGGGGTAATGTATTACAAGTAATGTGCATTACGTAATCAGATTACTTTTTTGATGTAACAACGCATTACTTGATATATTTACGCATTAATATTTTTAATTTACTTTTTTAAAAAAGTAATGCACATTACTTTTCAGTTTGTTGAAAAGTTGTTGAAAAATGTTGCTGAATGCAAAAAAGAACTTCTCAGTTTAAAAAAACACTTGAAAAGGCCTGAAAGAGTGAGTTTTAGTCATGTGAGAAAAAGTAATGCAAAAGTAATGTAACTACTTTCCATAAAAAAATAATTAGGGCCCTGTTTACACCTGGTATTGATATATATTTTGGTCGATCGGATCACAAGTGGACGATGCTAACTACAGGTGTAAACGGGGTGTAAAACGCTTTGAGCTTGTCCACTTTTGACCACTTCCAGATGGAGTCGAAAACCATAGACTGTAAAAAACAAAGTTTCTGCCCAAAGTGGCAGTCACCACGCATTACTCCCAGATAACCGAAAACGGGCAAAGAGGCGGGACGTGGCGGCTAACAGACAGCAGACAAACAGCAGCAGCAATACACCTGTCCCTCAAGTGGCCACGCCCTTAATTATGCAGAACTTTAAGGTTTAATAGAATTTAAACGGGTGAGTTATAAAAAAATTCACCCCCCTTAAAGTTGTCATGAAGGGCAAACTTAGCTATATAGACCAAAACCACAGTTTGATCAGGCTGTTTGTACCAGATATTTTTTTTCTGCTGTAAAGTTGGGCATTTTAACATGGGAGGTCTATGAGATTGACTACCTTTTGGAGCCTCTCTCTAGCGGCCAGTCGATGAATTGCAGTTTAAGTCACTTCCGTGTTGGATTCAAGAGAGAGACCAGAAGGTTGTTGCTTGTCGAAAACACATTGGACCTGACTGCTTTTGTAGTGTAGACGCTCATGTGAACAAACACAAAAGACCACCTACTCACCGCCTACTGACCTAATGCTTAAACTTTGTGGGAAGCATGCTAGCCAGTCAGGATTTAAACTGTTAGCTGGCTGGAGACCCTGAAGTTTGGTTTGAAGATGAAAAACGTACCAAGCACAATGTTCTCTCACCATTCCTGATTTCTAACACGACATGGTCTTGCTGCTATCAAAGCAGAAACAAAAGCTGCTGCTCTCCATGTTTTTCCGTCGTCTCCGGGTGCGTTCATATGTGAATAGTGCAAGCTTATTTTGTTATTTTATCAAAAGACATTCATTTACCCGCCCATAGACCCTTCCCTTGAAGAAATCAGGACAGAAGTAGTTGAAAATGGACAAAAGAGGCCAGGTGTAAACGTGAATGTGTCTCCCTCATGATTTGTGCTTTGATTTAAGAATGTGTTTCGTCACTTACTGTCGGTCGCAGCAAACAGCTCATACAGCGCTTGAGCCAAGACGTTCACTACAAATGAGTGAGATGATTTCCGCTCCCAGTGGAATTTCTTCTTTGCCTGACAACAAAAACAGAAACTCTCATTTCTCAGTTCCACCATGATCACAGCTGCATTTAGGCATTCATCCAATAAAAACCTTGCCTTACTGTCTACTGCCTAAGGCATTACACTTACTTACTGTTGTACCTAATCTAATAAGCATAAATATACATAAAAGCTACAAAAATCAGGTAAAATTGTTAAATTCGGTTAATCAATAAGAAGATATCTTAGAGCTACCTACAGTATGTAGTCAACTCGCTAAGTTTTGCAACAAAGTTGATGTTAAATGTTCTTGTTTTGATATGATTTGCAGTGAGGAGCAGCAGTGAAAGTGATCTGATGTTAGCTGTTTCTCAGTCAGATGTTCTGGTTACCTGGTGCACAGCTGTATTGTCATAGAGATCAGGGATGTTCTTTAGCAGGTCTCTCCAGATGCGGACGTCATTCAGCACAACGCTCATCCCGCCACCGGTCAGAGGATGACGCATGTTATACGCGTCTCCCAAGAGCAGAACTCCTAATGGAGGACAGGTGGATCATCATTTGCAACACAGATTTTTTCAGAATTGAATGGTATTAATTTCCACAACAATATAAGCAGCACAACTGTTATCAAAATTGATAATAATAATAAATGTTTTTTAAGCAGCAAGTCAGCATATTAGAATGATTTCTGAAGGATCATGTGACACTGAAAACTGGAGTCATGATGCTGAAAATTCAGCTTTGATCACAGGAATAAAAATTACATTTTAAAATATATTCAAGCGAAAACTTATTTTAAATTGTAATAACATTTCACGATATTACTATTTTTACTGTATTTTTGATCTTATAAATGCAGCCTCGGTGAGCATAACATAGACTTTTTTCCAAAAATATGTAGAACTCCAAACTTTTGATGTGTGTGTTGATATATTACTGTATAGAGAGTCATTTCCTATGGCTCACCTTGTTTATTGACTGGTGAGGGTGGCAGGAAGCTGGCAGGCATCGTTCTCAAGCGATCATTCTGCAGTGCCAACATGAACGGCTCCTTTAAGTGCTCTGTGTAAGCAAAACAGGACATATTTGTGAGCATTTTGTCGTCTAAATGTTTAAATTTGTTGTTGTGCTCTATAGAAATACAACTGAAATAAGAAGTATTTTAGAAATCCATGAGTATAAAAAAGGACCCATTTTAGCAATGAGGTTATTTTAAAGTCTAAATCCGATACCTGGTAGTTGGGGGTAGATTTTTTCTGTCATGTACTGCATAATGTCTCGGGGCATCTCTCCTCTGACATCCACAAGAACCCGAGTCTCATTGGAGGAGATCTGATAGATCAGCACTGGACTGGGATCAGCTAGAACCAGCTCTGCATGATTGGGCTTGAATTGAGGAGAGTCCTGGAAGAGAACATAACCGCACAATGAATCATTGTGTTGCCTGGGATTTTTAACAGAAGTATGCAACCGTCACCCTTATATTTACCTTCATTATGCATCCAACAAAATGAGACGACACCTTAACTTTCCCAGAAACCAGATTCTTACGGAACTTGGAGAAACAGCCGTCAGCGACTATGGTCAGAGGAGCATGGATCTCCTGAGAGGGTAAAATTATGGTGAAAAAAAGCTTAAATAACACTTTTAAAGAGTGTATTTCATCATAAACTATGACATATGTGAATTAAAGTGTAGCTTACAGAAGTATTTTACCTCCTGTGGATGATTGCCAGAGCAATGATCCATTTATCAATACTATATACAACAACATCCAAATATTTTTACACATATTTCAATCGAGTATCAGTGTGCCATTACCTTGATCATCCCAGAGTCTTTCTCCCTGTACTGAATTCCTGTCACACACTCATCTTCTTCCTCCAGGCTGGTCACTGTTCCCTCCACGAACTTCACACTATACAAATATGACATAATATTAAACCCATCAGTCTCTAAATCCTTGAAGAAAGACAAAATCTTTACAAAGTTGAACACTAACACCTAAAGAAGATCTACACTGTTAAAAATAAAGGTTCAAAAAAAGGAGTTTCACAGTAATGCCCCAAAGAACCTTTCAGTGAACAGTTTTTAAAAGAAATTTTTGTGAAGGACATTTAAATAATCTAAAGAATCTTTTTCCACTGTGGATGTTAAAGGTTCCTAATGGATCCATATGCCAATAAAGTTTAACAGTCGAGTTCCAGAAGTAAAAAAGGGAAATTGATTTTTAACGATAACTTAAACCTTTGAAGACCGCCTTACTGTGAGCTTACAAGGTTGTTAATTTATAGTATTTGCATTATTTCAGCTTATTTCAAAAATAAAAGTGTTTACCAGCAGAATTCCTGGTGAAAAACTACATTACCCATGATGCTGTACAGAAAATTACGCCAATCAGAGAGTCGAGCAAGCGAAATGCGTCAAAATACGATTTCAAAACACTGCTTCGGAGCTTTACGAATCGAATCAGTGACTCGGAGCTCCATAGTCACGTGATTTCAGCAGTTTAGCCGTTTGATAGGAGATTCGAGTCATAGATTTGATTCGTAAAGCTCCGAAGCAGTGTTTTGAAATCGGCCCATCACTATATTGTTGAAAAGTCGTTATTTTGTTTTTTTTGGCACAAAAAGTATTCTCGTCGCTTTATAATATTAAGATAGAACCACTGAACTCACATGAACTGTTTTAAATATGTTTTTAGTACCTTTATGGATCTTGAGAGAGGAAATGTCATTGCTTTGAATGCAGGCCTCACTGAGCCATCGGATTTTATCAAAAATATCTTAATTTGTGTTCCGAAGATGAACAAAGGTGTTATGGGTGTGGAACGACATGAGGGTGAGTAATAAATGAAATTATTATCATTTTTGGGTGAACTAACCCTTTAAGTACACAGTTTTGTACCTTTTTCTTTTTGTCCGATTTTCAAAAACTTCAAATCAAAGTTTGTAATGTTGTGATTCACCTCATAGCTGGTTGGCTTAATTCATGGAAATAAAAGAAATTTGAAATCCCTATGGGAAAAATGAATGGAAAAAATACTTCTGGAGCCAGCGCTGCTAAAAAAAAGTGTGTGGGCACTTGAACTCTATAAAGAACCTTGAAGGTACTGTATAATCTCATCACATGAGGTCTAGTCAAAAATCACATTATGTAAATGTGTTTTCCTTGCAGTGGTTTTATATGTTGGTGGTTTAAAACACTTTCAGATTTGAATAATTATTTGAAATAAGACAAGTATGACATGCAAGATCATAATCATAAATGGAAATTTTAAATGGCGTCAGGTATTTACTTGGGCTCAGCGAGGGCAGCTCGACGCAGTCCCATGATAAAGCGTCCATGGTGGAAGGCCCGTCCACCCTGAATACGGTTCTCCTGCTGGGGATACGGGATCTCCACCTCCGTCCTGCTCTCCAGGTCATGGATCACATATCCATTCACCACATGGGCGTCCAGACCCTCAACAGTACCTGAGAGAAGACAAACAGAAAGTTACAAAAGACTGTGACTTTATTAAAGTTAAATACAAAGCTACAAATGTGAATTTGGATATTACAGATCTATCCAAAAAAACACCACAAAAATATGAGAGGATTTGAACAAGCATGCATTTAATAGAAGGATCAGATAAAGTGTAACTGTAAACAGGGGATCTGTACCCTCCAGGCCGAGTTCTCTGAGTGCCAGATATCCTCCCGGCTGCAGAAGTTCTCCCACTATCCGATCTGGTTCTTTCATGTCCCTCTCCACCACCGTGACTCTCCGGCCATCTCGGGCCAGAACAGAGGCCATGGCTGATCCCAGAACACCAGCACCCACTATAATGACCTCGGGATCCTCTGCCTGATCGCACTGACTGTCTGTCGCCCTCCTTCGCTTTACATCTCTCTAGTTAGAAAGAATGTGTGATATAGAAAGCAACAGCTGTCTTTATTATAAGAATATCAATATTTATTTGCATTTTTTTTTTTTTAATATTTATAAAAAATATATATATAATCTTAAAATATAATTAAATATAATAATTTGTGTATTTTGTCATGGTAGTGTTTAAGGCGTTCTCAAATTAATTAGCAACATGCTAATAACATGTTAATCATGCTAAAACAAGCATGTAAAATGCTAAGCATGCTAGCAACATGCTAAAACATGCTAACAATGTGTTAAAACATGATAGCAGCTTGTTAAAACATGCTAGTAACATTTTTTTTTTACTTTCTCTGAGTAAAACCTTCAAACTTCAAGCTTTTCAAAGTTATTTTAAACTTTCAGACCTGGCTTTGTCGAGCCAACATCAAAGTTTGTCATCAAACTTTACTCATTTAATTAATATTATTATTTTATTTATATTATAAAATACTTAATAGTTAGAAATCTTTAAATAAAAAAAGAAAAGAAATAATAAAAAATATATATTCAAATAAAAGATATATATTTTTTTTTTTTATTTAAACATTTTTATGGACCCCTTAAAGTACCTTATAATGTAATAGAAATAGAATAAGTGTGTGTTTTATGTTTCGAAAAAAGAAATACAATTATATGAATGAAAGAATTAATGAATGATCTCTTTATTATTATTATTTTATTTAAATTATAATCACACAACTCGATTGTTTGTAATAACTCTCAAAATTACTCCTTATTAGCTGTGAATTATTTCCAGTGATCATATTAACTGCTTGAAAGTTGAAACTGACTGCAACTGATCATGATCAAAAACATATCTCACCTTCTTTGAAGTTCGACTACAGCCGTCTGTTCGTGACATGAAGAAGAGTTTTTTGGTCGGAGAGAATCTAGTCAGGAGTTTGAGAGGCATCTGGAGAAATTGAGGCGCTTTGAGTGTCTGTCCGCGGAACCCGAGACACGTGAACATCAGCCCCACGGACACGCACAGCACCGCGGCCACTATCAGCTCTCTGGGCGCATAACTCACCAGAGCGTCACATTTCTTATAGATATAAGTAAAACTTGCGATGCCAAGAAAGGTCCACATGTCGAAAATCACTTTAAATATAAGAATAATAAGACAGCTTTATGATGTTAAAAATGTCAATAAAGTCTATTTTCTGATCACCTGTGCTTTTCTTTTGAGTTATTCCACGCAAAAACACTTTTGAAAAAAATCGTATCTGTTTTTCAGAGTAATGTAGGGCATTAATTTGGTCAAATGCCTCTTATTATAAATAATCATAAATAAAAATGAAGTGTAAAATCCAGGTGCACTCGAGTTAGTGCGACGCTTCTAGGTGATGCTGAATAATTTATGATAATGAGGGCGCGGATCCTCTTGCAGTTTGTAGACCGCAGCGTCCCGCCTCCTCTGTTTAGAATGAGCCAATTAGCTGCGAGTGTTCGGTGAGCAGAGCTCACGCTATCTGGCCATTGGCCAATCCAAGGCTGCTGGTTGGCGAATAGACTGCAGTATGATGTGATGTCACAGAGAGGTTGCGTTTGGCAGATCTTACGAGAAAAGAGCGTCATTTAATGTAGTCCAAAATGTCCACTTTACTGTATATATTGTAGTAAAGGGCTAAAAATACATTTATGCCTATAAATTGGGGAGAATAAATAATCCAGAGCCCTCTTAGGTATAATAATTGCAATGCTATTATCATTTATTATGTTATTTTGTTTGTTTATGCACATAATGGTACAAAAAATGGTAACACTTTACAATAAGGTTCATTAGTTAACATTAGTAAACTGCATTAGTTAACATGAACTACTAATGAACTGCACTTCTACAGCGTTTATTAATCTTTGTTAATGTTAATTTCAACATTTACTAATACATTATTAAAATCTTGTTAACATTAGTTAATGCACTGTGAACTAACAAACAATGAACAACTGTATTTTCATTAACGTTAACGAAGATTAGTAAATACAGTAACAAATATATTGCTCGTGGTTTGTTCATGTTAGTTAATACATTAAAGGGTTAGTTCACCCAAAAATGAAAATAATGTCATTTATTACTCACCCTCATTGTTGATGAAATCCGATGGCTCAGTGAGGCCTCCATTGAGCGAAGCCATTCAAATTCAAAAGGTCCATAAAGGTACTAAAAACATATTTGAAACAGTTCATGTGAGTTCAGTGGTTCTATCTTAATATTATAAAGCGACAAGAATACTTTTTGTGTGCCAAAAACAAAAACAAAATAAAGACTTTTCAACAATATCTATATGTCCCGGTTTCAAAACACTGCTTCAGAGCTTTACGAGTCGAATCAGTGAATCGGAGCGCCAAAGTCACGTGATTTCAGCAGTTTAGCCGTTTGATAGGAGATCCGAATCACTAATTCGAAACAAAAGATTCATAAAGCTCAGAAGCTTCATGAAGCAGTGTTTTGAAATCGGCCCATAGGCCCTGCTCTAAATGGCACACTTCTATGCACTTTTGGTCTTGTGGACTTACAATGGCTGCCGCGTGCGCGTGTCCGTTAAGTCCACGAGACCGTGGAGTGTCCCATTTGTCAAATTTAGGCTTCAGAAGGATGCTCGCGAGCATCTCCCTTTGCGGCCGATATGCGCCCTCGATGCGCACTGGTGCGAGCTCCGCGGCAGACTTCTTCCCGACAGTCAAAGCGACGTTACGTCACGAAAGCGCGGACTCGTAGGAAGGCCGTGTTTAGGGTGCCATTTGGTACAGGGCCATAGATATTGTTGTAAAGTCGTTATTTTGTTTTTTTGGCGCACAATAAGTATTCTTGTCGCTTTATAATATTAAGATAGAACCACTGAACTCACATGAACTGTTTTAAATATGTTTTTAGTACCTTTATGGATCTTGAGAGTTTGAATGGCTTTGCTCTCAATAGAGGCCTCACTGAGTCATCGGATTTCATCAACACTATCTTAATTTGTGCTCCGAAGATTAACGAAGGTCTTACGGGTGTGGAACGACATGAGGGAGAGTAATAAATGACAGAATTTTCATTTTTGGGTGAACTAACCCTTTAACTAATGTTTAACTAATGAACCTTATGGTAAAGTGTTACCCAAAAAATAAATATATTTTATGTTAAACTAAAAGGCAGAGATTAACAATCACAAGTTGAGAAATTCTAGAAGCTCTAGAAATTGCATTAAATAAATGAAAAAAGAATAAAATGCTACATAATTCCAGGCTGAAAACATTGTTACATTGTTTTGCTTGATGAACTCAAATAAATAGGCTACATTATTGATGCAGACAGTACTGCATAGCCTATATGTAGATATGCTGAAGAGAGTACATACATTAATCGGTATCTGTTCAAGACCAGTGAGGTAACCAATGATGACCAGACAACTCAACTAAACTCATCATGACTAATAAAAACAATTGACACTATTTAAAATGGCAGTGTGTGGCATGATGTTATTGTGATGACAAAAGAAAACTTTTATTATTAATGACAAGTTGGGGGACAAACTGTCTTAAAAATAATGTCACAGTGATAAAAAAAAAAAAAAAAAAAGTCCTAAAATAGGCTTCATTTTCTTTATGCAAAATATAATGAAATGACCTGGAGATATCTTCATGAAATGTTCACCTAAAAACTTAAATAAACAGTATTTATATAAAAATACTTCCAAATGACAGTTCCACCCCCGTCTAATCACTGTAATCATGTGAGACGCTGGGCAGCTGTGTTGTGCTTCTCAAGCGTCTGTGTGTTTGAATGAGTTTGGCCTCTTCACAGTCGAGTGTGTAGTCAAGAAGATTTTATCACAATCATGACGATTCACTGACACTGAATACTCTCTGAGGATGTTTGAAAGCCAGCAGCTCTGCAGGAGGACTGACAAATGTTGCCGTTTAAAAGAATCTGCACACATTAACAAGGCGGTAAGAAATCAGAAATCATTTTTATTTCTCTCTCTCATACGCACACACACACACCTGAGCC
Organism: Ctenopharyngodon idella; assembly: GCF_019924925.1. NCBI lineage: Eukaryota > Metazoa > Chordata > Actinopteri > Cypriniformes > Xenocyprididae > Ctenopharyngodon > Ctenopharyngodon idella. Next base: position 28,477,973 of record NC_067235.1, on the reverse strand, counting down.
TCACATCTTCTGCATTTAATTATTATGATCATGTGTATTAAAACAGTTGGTATCTGGTTTTGGGGGTTTGTACCAGTGGTGGTACCATGGTACAGTGATGGCATCAAATGGTAACACTTTTATCCAAAGTGACTTACATTCAGTGTTGGGGGTAATGCATTACAAGTAATTTGAGTTACGTAATCAGATTACTTTTTTCAAGTAACTAGTAAAGTAACGCATTGCTTTAAATATACAATAAAATATATGAGATACTTTTTCAAACAAGTAATGCAAGTTACTTTGTTTTCCCATGTATTGGCCCTATGGTATTGGCTGACAGCTCTCCTGTCATCATGTTGAGAGAAATCGACAGTAAGGCGTCATGTGTAAACATGCCCGTTATTGTAGTTCTAGACTAAATGTGAGCATTTACTCATCAAACTTGGAAAAAAGCAGATTCAGTATTCCTCAAAATGTAATGCAATCTCAGAAAATTGCACAAACCTGCAATAATTAAATATATTAAATTAAACAAATATACTTTATGTATTTAATCTCACTTTATTAACCAATGTCTTTGCTGCTGACCTTCATGATCCAATTCAACCATACTAATAAGCAAAAATGACTTTAGATAAACATCACATTTGTGATCAGCCTGAAGCTTATTCATTTCACTTTTGGTGTGAAAGTGCCTTTACATTTGACAAATATAACCTTTTTGTTATTAAAAAACAAACAAACAAGCAAGCCCAGCCCATGTGAGGAAAAGTAACACAAAAGTAAAGTAACGCATTACTTTCCATGAAAAGTAACTAAGGAACGCAAGTAGTTACTTTTTTAGGGAGTAACTCAATATTGTAATGCATTACTTTTAAAAGTAACTTTCCCCAACACTGCTTACATTACATTGCATTGAAGGTATAGTCCAAAAACATATTACTGGTATTTATTTATTTATAAAAAATACTTAAACATCTTATTTATTGTTAGTTAGTTGTTAGCTAGTTTAACCCTGTGAATTTGTAAAAATATCCTTCTTTAAAGCCTGTGACTCTCTTAACTCGCATACTTTGAATAATTCTTGTTTTGCGTTGATTTGTTTCTAATTTGCAATAACGCAGTTCCAGCTGTAACCACACGGTGTCTCTCTCGCTTTATTCTGCATAGATGTCCCAAACCTGAGGAAGCATTTCAGACTCATGATTTGTTGACTTCGTTACAAATGAACGATTCCAATTTTAATCTAACGCAGAGCAAAATGAAACAAGATTTAGACACCTTTACAAAGAAGTAGTGTCGCGGTTTACCATGGTACAGTCATAGTATTACATATAAGTATATTACATGTAGTTTGGATGACTTCCATTCCACTTATATCATGGATTTGTCACTACCATAGAATATGTCAATAAGTTACCATAGTACTTTTTTGTTTCATCTTGTTTTGTTTCCTTATTTAGATGAGGTTTAGTAAACAGGCACTGGTTTTAACAACCAGGAACAGTGGCTCACTTTTGAAGCAGGAACTGTATTGTAAATTTCCCCAGCTGATGAAACACAACAACTGTTTTCTTTGTGAGAAATGCTTCCTTTGTCGTGTTGTTCAGTAAATAGTTTAATTGCAGCAGACACTACTGTTAGTATGAGCCCTGAAAGTACTGATCATGTATCTAAAACTCACTGAACTGTACTAAAATAAATGTAAAAGACAGAAAAATAGCATATATTGTTTAATATGACCGTGTGTAACATGTGAAATGTTATGTTTTCTAAATTCTGACCCTTTTACTATATGAACAAAGAGAAGCTGGTCAGTTTCACTGCTCAGTTTCAGATGTTTAGTTTATTGTAATTAAGTTATAAAATATCTGATGCAGAAAAATCAAATGTAAAAAGAACACAGAATAGTACCCAGACTCTTAAATACAGTATTTACATATTATAGTACAGAAGAAAAACAGCAGGGGCTTTGGTCTACATGGAAACAAAAAGAGTTTAACTCATTGCTACAGTCCATTCATTTTTTTTTTTTTAACGTAACCTCTATAGCGCACATGAACAAATGTTTTGGCTTAGCCATCCTTTGAGGATGTTGTTCACTCAATAAACATGTTTATTTTTCCCATAATGCACCTGAAGGCAAAATAAATCCACCGAATTCACCAGGCACTGAGAATGAGGCACTTGTGCACCTGGTTATTGAGACTGGGGATTGGCACGTGGAAGATGCTACACATGTTCATTACGAAGAGTTCTCCTATGTGGTGGAATCTGATGGCTTCTTATCTATCCTCTTCTTCTTTTTCTTGGTCTTCTTGGCCTGGCAGGGTTTGCACACACAGCACAGGATACAGGGAGAGGCCAGCAGCAGCAGTGGTGACGTCACTAGCACGATGATGCTGACGCCCACCAATATACCGACCACCTGAATACATCACAACACACAAACCACATGAAGTCTAAAGAGAAACTCAACCAGAATCTTGTTGCTTCAGAGTAGTTTTCTTCTAATTACATGATAGTAACAGTCTTATCCATTGCTGATAAAAATGAGTCAACTGAAAAAGCGGCAAAAATCACACAAAATAAGTGCTTTCTAAAATTAGTCATCAAAGTCATTTGGAAATTGGTAAACGTCACATAATGGAAAAAAACATCAATGCTAACTGGCGCTCCAGCTCACCTGTGTCCTGTTCCACATGACTGAAGCTCTGGAGTGTCCCAGCTTGTTTCGGCACGGTCCTTTATCATAATGTCTCAGGAATATATCGCCCTATAACCATAGAGACTTTATATTTATTTATTCAGTATGATGCTTTTATCCAAACGTGCTTACAAATGAAAAATGGCACAACAACAACAAAAAAAGATAAAATATATTTATTATTATTATTATTATTATATTATTAGATTAAAATTGAATTTCAATAACATTTATTATTATTATTATTATAAAATTGATTTAATAAAATATTTCATAAAAATATTTGATATAATTAATTAAATTTAATTTTAAATTAAAATAATAAAATAATAAATAATAAAATGATTATACTTTTTTATTAATAATTATAAATATTTTTATACAAATATATTTAAAATTAATACTATTATTAAAATTACTATTGTTATTAAAAATGTAAATTATTATAGCTAACAATAGATCATTTTATCAGGAAATTTAATTTTTAATTTTAATAATAGTAAGTTTATTATTTTAACAATAATAATATCATTACCATCATCATTATTATTATTATTATTATTATATTAAAATTGGTTTAATAAAATATTTCATAAAAATATTTGATCTATAATTAAAATAAAACAAATAATAAAATGATTATTATTATTATTATTAACAACAGATTATTTTATTAATATCAATTTATATCGATTTTCTATTTTCACTTTTGATAATAGTAAATATATTGTATTTTAATTATTATTGTTATTACTCTTACTATTAATTTAAAATCAATACTATTATTAAAATTGTAAAATATTATAATTAACAATAGATCATTTTATTATGAATTTTATTAATTTTCAACTTTACAAATAGTAAGTTTATTATATTTGAATAATAATAATCATTATTATCATTACATCATACACCATCTTAGTGTCCAACAAAACAAGGTACCATAGCAACGTGTGCAAAAAATGCTTTTACAATTGAACCGTTTCTAATAAATCAAGGTATAATCATGGTACCATCTTCAAAAAATATATCCATTATTAATGTGGTACTGTTATAGTTAAATCATGGCACTTTTGGAACACCGTTTCTATTGTCATAGTGTCCAAAAAACGTGTTGGTGGCAGAAGATTTGGAAACCCCTAGAGTGACTTACGTCCAGATTCTGTAGGCAGTACCAGCAGAAGGTGTGTTTGCAGCTCTTGCAGAGCATCTGAGCACAGCCCTGATTGCGCTCTATGTAGACGCCACACACAGGACACTGTTTAATCATTGCATCAGTATCAGTGCTGCTCAGTCCACTGCAGAGATGACAGATAGAGCATGTTTATGTAAAGTTAGAGGCCGTGTTATGAATGATAAACGCTTGTTTGTTCATGTGGAAATGGGTCACACGGACCTGTCTGCAGATGGTGCCATCAGTGGCTGGTGCTGGGAGCAGGAATGACCATCTATCCAAGGGCTTCTGCAGCCACAGCAGAAGACGGCTTGGCACACAGGGCAGGGCACAGGAACCGGTTTGCCTTCGGTACCGGGCGTCACACTGCACACGGCCTGGCAGTCCAGCATGGGGCACCAAGCTTTACTGGGGTCTAACTGAACTCCTGAATGAGACCGAAAGAAAGAGTGAAGAAAACCCGTGCCAAGCCGGCAATGACATTATACTTGCTTGCAAAATTCACTTCCTCATTGACAATTTTTCTTTTGAGGTTTACTGGTAACAATTAGAAACCCTTCTCAGAAAGACTTCTGTGAATACCAAAGTCACAGTTTACTTTCACACATTCTGTCCGACATGACACACTGTCTAGACGATCGCTAGCATGTTGGGAGTGGTTCAAATGCAGACAGACGGTGGAAGAAGCTGCTGTCTGAATAAGCTCATTGTTTACGGTTCTTCTAGAAACGCTGAGCTGGACCCTGGCAGACACCAAACAGCAACATGAACTGTGACTCAGAGAAGCAGCAGCATGCCCTAGAACTTTATGATAAAACAGAAAATCGTGACTCTTCTGATTGTAAAATTTACAACTAGTTACCATAAGCTCATTTCTGTGTCTTTGCAGACAGTAGACTGAGGTTGCAAGCTATCAAGTCATGTCTGAATTCAATGTAATATTCAGTGTTGGGGGTAACGCATTACAAGTAACATGAGTTACATAATCAGATTACTTTTTTCAAGTAACTAGTAAAGTAACGCATTACTTTTACATTTACGACAAAAGTTACTTTTTCAAATAAGTAACGCAAGTTACTTTGTTTTCCCATTTATTGACTGACAGTTCTCCTGTCCCCATGTTGAGAGAAATCAGGAGTAAGTGCAGAGGCCTTGTGTGCACTGTGTTGCCAACTAATTTCCAGGGGAAGTTGCTAAAGGAGTGTCAATTTGTTACTAAAAGTTGCTAAATGTCATTGTGATGTCATTGCGTGATGACGTCATCGCGTAACCATGACGCAAAACTGCGTTATTGTGTAGAATACACATAAAAAAATATGATTTTTTTTTTAAATGTTAATTTAGACTTGTTCATAAAAAATATAAACATATATTTTATTTGTAAAAGTAAATGTAAACATCTTTATGATCAGATATTTTTATTTTTAAATACAACGTTGAATTATTGAACAGTTACACATTTTTAACAATTACATTTTATGTAGGCCTGTTTTCTTATTAACTAGTAAAACTACACATTTTGAAAAAAATATAGTTTTAAGCAGTGTATTGGTAGTTAGTGTGCTACACTCTAAGAAAAGTCTGTAAAAATAGGGCACATTGTATTGTGTTAAAGGAACACTCCACTTTTTTTTAAAATAGGTTCATTTTCCAACTCCCCTAGAGTTAAACAGTTGAGTTTTACCGTTTTCAAATCCATTCAGCCGATCTCCGGGTCTGGCGGTACCACTTTTAGCATAGCTTAGCATAGTTCATCTGATTAGACCGTTAGCATCTCGCTCAAAAATGACCAAAGAGTTTCGATATTTTTCCTATTTAAAACTTGACTCTTCTGTAGTTACATCGTGTACTAAGACCGACAGAAAATGAAAAGTATTTTCAAAAATAGTTTCAAAAATTTTTCACAGGTGTTTTATCTTTAAGTATTTTAAATTACGCATTGCATTTTGTGTTTTAGGGTTACAACTTAACAGATAAAGTACTGGCAGAAAATTTCCAGTACCTTTTTTTTTTTTTTTTTTCTACAATTTTTTTACGTACAGTGTACCTAACTGAACAACAATTTAGGTACAAGCTAATAACATGCTGTATCATAAATGAACAATTATTATTGAACAATTGCAACTATCAACTTTATTCACATATGATGTGTGTACTATTAAGCATCTTTCTTCAGCTCTCTCCAGGCTGATGTGCTGCTTGGCCTGCTAGCTGTTTAATGGTTTCCTCTTTTTGTGTACTTTAGATGAAAAAATTTACCTTTTTAATTGTTTGAGCTACTTTTCAAAAGTTGATAAAAGTTGCCAAATAAATAGTAAAAATAGCTAAATTTGTTGCTAGGTGCTTATATATATATATATATAAAAAAGGTTGCTAGGGAAGTCTGAAAAGTTGCTAAATCTAGCAACAAAATTGCTAAGTTGGCAACAGCTTCTGTAATGTAATGCATTTCCTTCAGTCTGAGGTTTATTCATTTCACTTTTAGTGTGAAAGGACCTTTACATTTGCCAAAAATAGAACTTTGTTTGTTTTTATAACAACAAAAAACAGCCCAGATGAGAAAAAGTAATGCAAAAGTAACATAACATTACTTTCCATAAAAAGTAACTAAATAATGTAATTAGTTACTTTTTTAGGGAGTAATGCAATATTGTAATCCATTACTTTTAAAAGTAACTTTCCCCAACATTGGTAATATCTCGCATAAGATGCCTTCGTCAGGTTATTTTTTGAAGGCAGCAAAAATGCATCCTTCCCTTGCTGTGAAAATCCCACAATTCTGCTTCTGTAGTTTCTTAATGGGTTAGAATAAAACTGCTGTATGACTGAGCACCTGGAAGACCTAATTTACTTAATAAATTATTATTTTTCAACTTATTATATTTCTGATAATAAGGTGTTGTTGTCGTAATTTAATTGCTGCTTGGTTATGGCTAAAGAATCACATTAATTTATTCTAGATCAGTGGTTCTCAACCTCAGGGTTCCTACACATTTTCAATTTCAAAATTCCATACTTCTCCAGACTCAAATTTCCAAACCTCTCTGTAGATTTCTCAGACCCTATTTAACATAAACGGTTCATTATGCAGCATTACATCTGGTATTTAGTACAATCATCTGTAAATATTTTCTCAGGAATTTTCCCATTGGTTTTCTCAAAGCGATAAAGTGCTTACATGATGAGAAGAAACCTAAAACGCTTTATAACTTGGGCTGAGACGGTTAGTTGACATTATCGACAACGTGGACAATAAAAAGCTGTGGACAAATATTTTTGTTGACGAAAAGTCGTTTGAACTCATATGACCTATTTTTAGGGCCTGCAATAATGCAGTTTGACCAGTGGGGCGCTGTAACGCAACTGTAATGTAATAATCGATCAAACATACTGATTAATCAGTGAAATAATTGTCGATTAACCATTCAAAGAATCATTAGATTAATCGCTTATCAAAATAATCGTTTTTGCAGCCCTATTTATAATCTGCACATATTCACCTCTGACACATCAGTTTGATACTGTAATGTGTTGCTGGTTTGAGTGATTAGTGAAGTTCAAAAGAGACTGGCTTATAGTAAAGACAAACAGTTTTGCATAATAAATATGTGCACCTTGAATCCATTCAGTTGTGTTTGAGAATCACTAAACTTTTGCCATGAAATCACTCTGCTTGTTTCTTAATTTTATATCTCAGAAAACTGAATAGGGAAATAATCTGGAAACAAATATTTTTCCATACTTTTCCAGACCTGGAAAATACTAAAAATCAAATTCCATACTTTTCCAGACTTTTCCAAACTGCGTAGGAACCCTGCAACCTTTTTGACTCAAAGGCCTCTCATTGTCCTACCAACACAATAGGTGAAGGCTCCCTGATTTCCAGTATTTCTGCTCGTTTACAAACTTGTTTACAAAGTTTTATTAACAGAAACTTGGAGAACTGATATTAAATTAATTATCCACAGTCAATTTTGTGACTTCAGAAGTTCAAGAACTTTGACATTCGATTAAAAACAATAGTTAAAATTATTATTAATATATTAAACAACAGTTGTTGTTGTTGTTGTTGTTATTGTTATTATTATTATTATTATTATTATCATAATTATTATTATACATTTCAGTTTACCTTTTTTATTTTAATTTGAAGTTTGATCATTTTAATATATTACTAACAATTTATTGGAAGTTTGCTGAGGCCCCCTAGTAGGCTCCAGCCCCCTGTTTGAAAACCACTGTTCTAGATCAGTAGACATTGTTTTGTGGTGCCTTGGAAACCTGTCACAAAAAAAAATCCTTAAAAGGTGCCATCTTACAAAAGGCCTTGATTAACTGGGTACCAAGTCGTGCCAAGTTAATGTGCCATGCAAGCTGCTGCTGTGGTAAAATTACTGTCTGTACTGCCTTTGTTTTGTTTTTAATCGAATGTTGATTTCGTATCAATTTCACACTCATTTTTCCCTCTGAATCTGGGCAAAGGCCGTCTGTCACAGGACAGGTCATAGTATAAGAGATCAGATTTTGGTCAAAACTCAGTTTTGGTCTATTTTCATTTTTTACATTTTAGGCTAGAAACAGAAACAACAGAATGTAGCTGAAATCAGCAATAACCACTGACTGACATAAATACAGTCTAGTACGCCTAAAAGTCTTTATCACTCGCTAACGCTTATCTGGAACTGCTTGTTCCTGCCAATGATGGTTACAGAAACACTACCCTTCAAGAGGGATTATGGGAAGTGGCACAAACATGCATGCATACTTAAGCACGTACCTCTTTCAAATCGGAGCCGCTGATAGAGCTCGATCTGATCGCTGGGGGCAAAAGAGGTGAGCTGTACAAAGAAAAAAATTATATTCAGGTGATGTTGGAACACGTCATGTTTGAGTCACATCTAACTGCACACGAAATTGCACATCATGTTTGCAAATTAGGTCTTATGTAAGGGTCATTATCGCAAAAAAAACAAAAAAAACAGACAGACATAGATACACGATCCTGCTTATCACACATCTACATACTGAATCAATAAAGGAAATACTGATTTGAGTAAAAAAAAAAAAAATATATATATATATATATATATATATATATATTATGCAACATGAAAGAGATGGTAAAGTCATACAAAAGAGGTTCAAAAAAGGTGCAGGTGGTTTAGCATGTATATGCATATATCAACATTATAAATCATAATATTCCAGTTTAAATATGACAGGTAATATTTAGACCACTGCACAATCATTGTACTTTGATTATGATGTATTAGTTCACAGAACAGGTTGGTTAAGATCATGAGGGGAAAATAATACTAGGATTTATGGAAACAGTGTTGGAAAACATTCATGATAAATAAAGCTATTGTGGTCTTGAGCCTAATGCTGTGGTTACCGAAAGCAAAACAGACTAAACAAGCCCAGGCAAATTTCATCAGACTTTTTTGTGGTTTCACTTTTGATCTATTTTTGCTTAAAAATAGTCGAGAGGGTGTTCAGCGGGTGGTAAAATGAGCCAACCTCAAAGTCTCTGTTAATTTACAGTACTGTTTAAAAGTTTTAGGTCATTAAGATCTTTTTGTAAAATAAATTAATACCTTAATTCAGCAGGGATACATTAAATTGACCAAAATTATAATAATATTTCACAATATTACTGTTTTACTGTATTTTTGATCAACAAAAAAAAAAAAGAGATTTTCAAACACATAAAAAAAAATCATATCTATTCTAATCACCCATTAGATGGTAATAGCACACGTCTTCTCAATATATGAGCTAAGAAATCATTCATACCTGTAGCAAAAACACATCATGTCAAGTTATACACTGAACTTCAGTACTTGGGGTAGTTTAAGTATGCGCAATAGTTATTACAGAAGCAAGCACTACAAGCTCTACTAATTAAAATAGATGTTTGGTAGTGGAAGGATTTCTGTTGTCAGTGTAAACAACAGTGTTTGCGCAGTCAATATTAGTAGCGTGATCTATGGAACTGGAAACTGTTGTTGACTGAGAAAGGAGGACAGAGAGCGAGACAGACAGAAGTACCTCAGAGTCCAGCAGAGTTCCGGTGTTCTTGCAGGCCGGATCAGGACAGGTGATGGCACTACCTGCGCCTCCCCGAATCGCCAGCTGGACATACTGCCTTAAACACTGTAAAGACATGGTTGCTAACAGTTCATTAACTGAAGTGTCACCAAATATAATTGAATACATTTTAATTAAAAAAAAATAGGTTACACTTTATTTTAAGGTGATGTAATTACATTGTACTTACTCAAATAAGTACTGAGTAATATTAATTAACTACATGTACTTACTATAGAGATGGTTAGGGTTTGGTTTAGGGTTAGTTACTTGTAATTATGCATACTTTACTGTTATTATTGTAGTAAGTTACATGTAGTAACGTGTAACTATGTCACCTTAAAATAAAGTGTTACCAAAAAATATTATACACACAGATTTTTAAAAACACTTGTTGCACAAACATATAATTAACAGTAAATAAGCTCCTCTCTAGTGTTTTTTTTTATATGTAGATAGCTAAGGAAATGTGAACATTGGAAAACATTCCTGAGGTAAAAGTGACATGATGTGACATATTGTTCACAAGCTGTTTTAATGACGTCTTTCCGCGGTTGAAACACAAATAAAGTGATTACATGAGGCATGATACATTCTGGTAAGTTGTACAATATATTTCAACATACCTTTGATGTTCATTCATGTTTTTCGAGATATAACTTGTATTGAAGAGGAAGAAAAGACTCGCGCTGCGCTCTGCCGCCTGAACTGAGGCATTACAGTGATCTGACACGTCACATTTAAGAGCATCAAAACGGCATTTATTGTTTGAATTTCATGATAAAATGGACAGAATTTGAAAACTGAAACTTTTATTCTTATCAGAAGTAATAAAGCACAAATCTTTTTGCGATTATTGGATGGGAGGCGCTACAAATAATATTGGATGTAGGGGAAACAAACGCAGACCTGGCAACCCTGGCTTGAACTACGGGTGATTCATAGGGTCAAAAAGAGCCTGCTTTAACGTCACTATTTTTAAACTGTTAATGCGTTAAAATTCAACACAAGAGTGATTTTCTTCACACACAGTATGTATGAGTTGCAGTCTGAACACCCTTATGATTGACAGGATATAATCGGCCCTGACCATCGGCAGTTTTTAAACAATCGGCCGATAGTGATAATAATAGCTTTTATCGGCCGATACCGATTGTTAGCCGTTACATCGGTGCATCTCTACTATTTATATATTCATAGCAAGATAACAAATATACATTAATTTTAAACACCAACCAAATTTTTACATTTTGCAACCAATCACCCTATAATCACACATCTCAATGCAATTACTATTACAAACAAAAATATACTAATAAAAACTATTATAGTTTTTGTTAATCTTTTGAATGAGTTTTTAAATTTTTCTATTTTCATTTTAGTCAGTTTTAGCAATTTTCTTGTGCATTTTTGTCATTTTATTAGCTTTTGTGTTTAAAATGTTTTTCTAATTATACAGTCCATATAGTTTTTTGTTAATTATTTCAGTTTCAGTTATTTTAGTGCATGAAGTTAAATGAGAAATGAATTTTTTTTTTTTTTTTTTTTTTTATTTCAACTTTTTTATAAGGTTTTAGTTTTAGTTAACTACAACAAACCTGATCAGAATGATCAATGTTCAGGATGAAACAATATTTGGATAGAGTATTAGAAATATTTGCATTTTTCAGGGGAATCAATCATTGAATGGAAGTTAGGAGAAAATATTTAAACACTGAAAAAAATGCACACTTTAAACACCGCTTTAAACCACAAAATGTCTAAAGATTTGTAAGTCTAACCCACAAGATTTGTTTCGGAGTAACAAAACATGTTCAGAGGAATAGGCTGGTCTTGGCTAATCTTAACCGCCAGGTGAAAGAAAACTTCCTCCAATCTGAACACAATTGTGCTTTTGTTTACCATATTTCTGGCCTTTGCAACTACCTTGTGCTAATAACCCAGACCATAGCTAGAGATATACTCCTGCTTACAGCAAGATGTATGTAAACATGATTTCCTTATAGAGCTAGTACTTCTGTAATGTATGTAATAGCAACTACCTATTCTGTTACATGACAGTTCACTTCAGTTTTAAAGCTAAAGACAGATATATTCAGAAATGCTCTTACCTGCACACAGAACACACAGTTACAGGACTGCAGTGTGCTGGTCTCCAGTTTAGGGCAGTCGGTCAGGCAGAGTTTGCAGTGGATCGTGGCTCTTTCTGCCTCCATGCCTGCCTCCTGTTGTTGTTTAGCCCTTAAACTTCAGAAACGGTGAAGTGACATCCTCCATGCTTCTGAAGGATACAAGAGAGGAACAAACAGAGCTGAGGCAGATAGATTGCAACGTTCTAACGTCAGAACGGTTTCCGCCAGCAGGCAGAATACGAACTACAATTGAGCAACAATGGAAAGAAAATGTAAAATTATCATTCTGAACTCAATTTGCAGTAGAATTGCACGCAAACATTAAAGAAGCATTTAAAGACTGTAAAAACTCACTGTTAGTCAAAGGCTCTGTTATTAGCCGACTGCCTAATCTCATTTGTGTTGTGTACACCAATTCAAAACCTGCTCGACCTGCCCTGTTAATGTGACGCCAAACAAGATGGTCTGGAAGAACCAGGAAAGATCTAGATTCCACCCAGAATGAACTCACTGCTTTATAGATTCTTCCAGTCAAATTCCCGTCCCGCATGGCGACCAAATCCCAAACGGGAAAAAGTCATAACAACATAATCCAGGATAAAGCTAGATTAGAGGGCCCCGCCTGCCTAGACAGGTCAGAAAAATAGAGAACAGTAGGAAAGAGTGAGGTGGAAATAATGGTGACGTTCATCCACAAGGCATTTATGTTTCCTTTGTCACAATCAATGTGGATAACATGACTGCCCTAAATGTCCACTGTCTCTGCAGTCAGTATTGATTGGCGGGACACGTGCGACGTCCACTGACACTTGCAGTATTTTTTTTTTCTGCCATGTCATTTTCTTTTCACCAGTGAGATTGCATTGTTTTTCACTGTTTAGACTTTCACCCCTTGTGACAGAACACAAATTATTAGGAATTATTAGGAAATGTTCTGAATAAATGTTTGGCAGGAATATGATTATGGCAATGCCCTGGATCACTATTGATCAGCCCAAAAACACACTTGGTCACACCTCATAAAGTGGGTCACTGAGTAAATCCCTGGCATTAATACAGCACTGAAAATTATTTACATATACTTTGGTTTTTGAGCACAGGGAAGTGAATCACATGGCTGTTCCCATCAATGATTGAATGATGAAGTAAAATCTTGCCAAATGAGGAACAGAAAATATTTCAGCTCTGGTTATTTCAGCAAATAACTATTCAATGCTTATTGTGTTGTTTATCTTCTTGTTAGACTTTACTGATTGGTCAAAGTAATACAGAACAGCTGATTTAAATTCTCTTAGTCCACAGTCTTTTGACCATAATAATGCATGTAAGTCTGTAAGCACTGAAACACTCATGCCAAACATTCCAGCAATAAACTAGAAATGTTGGCCATGTTGTACACTGTGCACAATATGCACATTTTCTGTAGCCATAAAATAGCATTTATACAACCAGAATTCAATGATAAATACTATAGCTGTGTCCCAAATCGCATGCTGAGTAGGTACTACATTCAATGAGGATATGAGAATGAGAATAGTATGTTCTATATAGCATGTACGTGTGTGTATTGTGAATGCAATTTGGACATACTATATCAGCCATGTTGTCATGTGACCTAGGCATCAGTTACATTGCTTCTCTGTCATTCACGGCAGCGTCCGAAAGCTTAAAAATGCTGCCTTCGGAGGACGCATTCCAAGGTAGGAAGGCATCAAGGCACATCCGAATCCAATGTTAGCTTCACTTCTTGTCTCCTGAGATACCTTCATCTGACTGAATTTAAGGCAGCATAGATGTATCCTTTGCTGCCTTTGATTTCCCACAATCCTGTGCGTGACAGTTCCATTCTGTGACAGTTAAAGGATTAGTTCACTTCTGAATGAAAATTTCCTGATAATTTACTCACTCCCATGTCTTTCTTTCTTCAGTCGAAAAAAAATTAAGGTTTTTGAGGAAAACATTCCAGGATTTTTCTCCATATAGTGGACTTCACTGGGGTTCAACAGGTTGAAGGTCCAAATTGCAGTAAGGGTATAAGGAATAAGAGTCTTATCTAGCGAAACGATCAGTCGTTTTTTTTTTTTTTTTTTTTTAATAAAAATGTATATACTCTTTAACCACAAATGCTCATCTTGCACTGCTCTGCGATGCGCCACGCATTACACTGAAGGGTCACGAGTGACGGTAGGCGTGATGTACCGTGGTAGGGTGAAAAAATTTTCTCCTCCAATTTCAAAATCACCCAATATCATTGTTTTACCTTTTTTTGTAAAGGGCGTTTGGCTTAATCTTTGCACGTTCGCTTTGTAGACACTGGATCGGTACTTCCACCTACGTCACGCATGACCTTTGTAACGTGTTTACGTCATGCATTTTTTTTTAGAAAATGATCGATCGTTTCGCTAGATAAGACTCTTATTCCTCGTCTGGGATCATGTAGAGCCCTTTGAAGCTGCATTGAAACTGCAATTTGGACCTTCAACCTGTTGAACCCCAGTGAAGTCCACTATATGGAGAAAAATCCTGGAATGTTTTCCTCAAAAACCTTAATTCCTTTTCGACTGAAGAAAGAAAGACATGAACATCTTGGATGACATGGGGGTGAGTAAATTATCAGGAAATTTTCACTAAGTGAACTAATCCTTTAAACTAAAAAATAAAAATGGCATCTGAAAGTTGTGGTTGGTGGTCAGTTTGTGTGTAAATCTAAATTTTGACCATCGTTTTCCACTTTTGATGTTATTTCTAGAGTGAAATTACTATTTAAGTAATTATTCGCTTAGTTATCACCAAAGCTCTCTCTATTTTGTTGTAGATCATTAAAGCATTACGCTGCCTCAGAATTCTGTTCAAAATCAGTTTCATGAGGTGCCTTTTTTTGACTACTATGTCTTTTTTTTTTTATATTATGTAAGTAGGTATATTCAGAGGTAGGTATGTTAGACATCCCACAATGTGTGCAATATGATACGACAAACCAGAATATCAACTGTGAACAGCCAAAACATCTCCTCCTTGACACATTTGGTTGGATTACCAAAAGTGAAGAAATTATGCAAACTTTATTACAATATCTGACTGTAGCAAACTAATTTCTCTTTATCGTGAAAATAATCACTTTATTGTAGCATACTATGTGTACTGTTTCTGTACAGTTGTAAAAAAAATAATAAGCAGCATATACTGCGCAGTATGCAGTAATACTGTATTCCATTCCATACAGTGCCTTGTCTGTGACGTCAGCACAGCAGCTTCCGCGTTAATAATAAACATAACTATTATGTCAGTAAATCAATCCATGTGTTATTGTAACTCTAGTGCGGATACTGTTAATCATAAAAAGACACCCTTAAACATACTTAATTTTCACGCAAACACACTTGCAAGACAAACCAGCTCAAAACTTGCATATACAGACCAGACCAGGTAGTGCCTCAAAGCCTAGTGTGCTGCCTACGTAGACTCCATGTTTGGGCATAACAGGCACCCCAAAATTGGAACGCGACTAAAAATCTACAGTAGGTGTGGAACAATAGGTTTTGAGAGGCGGTAATAAACTCACCTCACTGTTCACTGTACTCATGTCTGGAGAATGTGTGCTGCGGATCCGCAGCAGTAATTATCACACGCGCATCTGATAATGAAAATGCTGAAGATTGCTGGATGATAGACAATTAGTCAGTCAGACTGGTCTACATCCCCGCTCATTCACCTCGATCATGAAGAGATGTCATGTTCCACGAAGGGTGCGTGTGTATTTGTGGGAAGTTATCGGACGTGTTGAAGGGTTTGGCCACTTCCTGTTTTCTCCTCCCACTGACGAACGTTAACTCTTTCAATCACAGATGAGCCTTGGAATATTCCTAAATTGAGATTGGACTATAAAAAGAAAAATAAATATATTATTTTAATTTATACTTTGATTAATACTGCAATTTATTTATAAATAGTATTATATATTTAATAATTCGAAGCACTTATGAATAATAAATATATACATAATTATAGCAATTTATTATTATAAACTAATATATATATATATAATACACTCTAAAAAAAACGCTAGGTTAATAACCCAAGTTGGGTTGAAAATGGACAATTTTATTTTTATTTAACTTAACTATTGTTTCAAAATTACTGCATTGCTTGCTTAAAATGAACCTAAAGTATGTTGGAAATTAACATTTATTAATAAGTTTAATAAATGTTTATTGTTTAATTATTATTCATTAAAGTGCTTATTAATAAATGTTCACCTTTTGATTATTATTGTTGCCTCTAGTAATTATGTGTCTGATTTTTAATTTCCAACCTATTTTGAGTTTATTTTAAGCTAGCCATGTAGTAATTTTTAAACAATAGTTGGGTTAAATAAAACATTTAACCCAACCGCTGGGTTAAAACACCCCAGTCACTGGGTTTGTCCATTTTCAACCCAGTTTGGGTTGTTTTTAACTCAGCATTTTTTAGAGTGTAGTAACAATAAAATATATTGTATATAAATGATAAAATATTGTCTGACAGTATAGCTGCTGGGGTTTCATTTCTCTCATCTTTTTTACTCTTATCAGACTGAATTTGGAACATAACAGGGATGTAATGATTCACTTCAAATCATCTTTACAACAAGAAGTCTGGGCATAGATTCATGTAGAATGCATCTTTTTTAGAATGCATGTTTTGCTGTCTTTTATTGTTGTGTAGGGTCTTATGGCACTTGTGTGGTTAGTTAGGTGTCAAACTGGTTGATGTCGGTCCGTCCCCATGTTCCCATTCATGAATTTGCAATAGAACCCAAATATATCTGTGATGTCAATGGGAGAGTCTCACACATTCACTGCTTTCATTTTGTCTTTTGCATGTGCTTTTACTGAGTTCTTTTGGCAGACTCTGTGTATATACCTTATATATTGCTATTATTTTTCTTTTATCTTTATTAAATAACCCAAAATTAAACTTTGAATAGTTTTATCTATCAGTTAATATAATGTATAATGTAATATATTAATTTTACTGTCATAATAAACAACTGTGTGCAGCAGCATCCTCTAGTGTCAAAATCAAATTACTACCCAGGGGACAAACTGTTCTGGTGTCAAGTTACCTAAATATTACAACCTCAACATGTTCAAACTCTGACATAAGAAAGCTGTTTTCAGGCGTTTCCTCCTTGTACACTTTCAGTGAAGCAGACAGATGACTAATAACAAGAAAAATGCTCACGCATGACATCATAGGTGACATAACGTAGTTCCACTGGATCGTGGGTCATGGGCTTGGCATTCATATATCCATTACGTTCCATTACAACCAACACTTACCCTCAGTTCTCAAATATAAAATGGGGTCTCAAAATTATGAGCTATCATGACTTTTTTCTTATGTGCCCTTTTATGAGAGAAAAACATTTATATGCTCAATGCTGTGTTTATAAAAGCCTATGACCTGTGTGAGCGTCTTTGTGTTCGAGAGGCATTTCTCGTCCATCATGCTGTGCAGGTATTGCAGCTGCAGTTGCCACAGGGTCTCATTACAGAGGGAACTGGCTGTCGCTGCAGCAAGCGTTCAGGGCAGGCGAGTGCTTTGGCTTGGCACAGGCCACAGAAACCTGATGCTGCACCTTACGTTCAATGCATCGCTGGGATTTCTCGGCAAACTGTCAACATTCCGATTCAGGCTTTAAAAGGATGTTGGCATCATTACAGTCCTGCATGTAATTGCCTAATGCTTCTGTCAAGTTCAGGGAGGAACCAGCTGAAATGTGGTCTCAATGCTCTTTGAAGCCATGTGACTTACTCTGGATGTGGTGCTTTAGTAATCATTTTTGTATATCAGTCATTTCATTGAATAGAGAATATTAAACTCTCTTCTTTGTCCACTGTGGGTCGTGGTATGTCAGCAACTAAACCACCTGAACACTTGTTATACAGCTCTGCAAAATTAGCAGTTCCTCTGGATTTACTATTTATATGTATGTGTTTGAGTAAAATGAACATTTTTGTTTTATTCTATAAAATACTGACTACATTTCTTCTAAATTTCAAATAAAAATATTGTCATTTAGAGCATTTTTTTTTACAGAAAATAATTGGTCAAAAAAATATGCCATGTTTTTAGACCTTGAATAATGCAAAGAAAACAAGTTTAAATAAAATAAAACAAGTAAAAAGTTTTAAACAACACGATACTAATGTTTTAGCTTCAGAAGAGCTCAGACATCAATATTTGGTGGAATAAGCCTGGTTTCAAATCACAGCTTTCATGCTTTTGCAGTGATGTAAAGTATTTGAGTAAAGGTAATTAGTTACTGTATTTAAAGTCCCCCTGAAATCATAATTGTACGTTTTTTAGCTGTTAGTATGAATATGTTAGCCTTAAAGTTATGAATAAGCTGGTGTGTTCCAAAACAATGACAAAATTCGCATTTAAGAGATATAAGCATTCAAAACTTACAGTCTCTCACTCCCGCTAAAACGAATCACGGATTTTAATGACATCACCGCAGACTTCAGCTTCTCATCAAATCTTGTCCAATCAAATGCTCTCTAGAATTTGAAACCCCGCCCCCTCCTACATAAACAGACACTGAAGCTGCGGCTGAAATCGGTCATTTGTTCAAACATTTACTAGTTTCTATATGGTGAATGGCACATAGTGCACTATATAGAGGATAGGGAACGATTCAGACAGTGTAAATATGATTTCCATTGATGCGAATAAAGTCCGTTTTCACGATAGTGCCACGTGAACCGCCAGCGCGAGCAGTCTGCTCTGGTCCAGAGACACGAGAGCACAGAGAGCGGATCATATGCGTGAGTCGGCACAGACCACAAAACGTTCGGACACATTTGAATTCTACAAACAATGCTATATTTTAAAGCAATACGCAGGAGAAACGGTTAGAGATTATGAGGAAAATTGGGTTTTACGAGCTCAACGGCTCTGGCCAAGCTGTGGTCTAGGCGAAACAACTGTCTATTTTGAAAAAGGGAAGGGACTTCTAGATTTGTGATGAGTAATGCAATTACTTGTTACATTGGCTGCATCTGAAACTGATTCCGGACAGGCTTCTGAGGCAGTGTAACAGTTTAATGATCTACCACAAACTGCCCAGCAAATGCAACTTCCGGATGCCATCTTTATTTTTCTAGCTCAACTGTCACAGAATGGAAAGCACAGGATTGTGGGATATCAAAGGCAGCGAAGGATACGTCTATGCTGTCTTCAAAAATTGATCAGATGAAGGTATCTCAGGAGACAAAAAGTGAAGCTAACATTGGATTTGGACGTGCCTTGATGCCTTGCTACGTTAAAATGTGTCCTCTGAAGGCAGCATTTTCCAGTTTTCGGATGCAGCCATTTTGTGTGGCACCAAACTTTTTCTGCAGCAGTTTATTTCTGCTACAGAAGCAATATTGCCATCTACAGGGCATTGAAGGTACTGCATCATGTGTGTTCTGCCCTTATTCACTCAAACTTGTCAACAAGGCTACTTTACATGAATGCAACCTTGATTTATGGCATATTTTGAGGTGTTCAGTTTTATTTTGATTTTTCCTCACAAATCAACTGTTTCTTGTTTTCACTGGCATGACTCTTAGGTGTTGAGGACTAGTGCATCTCTGAGCCTACATCCAGTACGAGTAAAATACTTAAGTACTATTAAAATAAAATACTCTAAGGCCTGGTTTCACAGACAGGGCTTAGATTAAGCCAGGATTAGGCCTTAGTTCAATTAGGTAGCTATGCCTTAGAAAAAAACATTACTGGTGACCATCTTGAGACAAAACAATGACACTGACCTATTTTAAGATACATCAGTGCAAGTTGCTTTCAGTTAAAACAGCTCAAACATGCATTTTAGTCTGGGACTAGGCTTAAGCCTTGTCTGTGAAACCGTGGGTTTGACTTCTACTCAAGTTGTATTGGAATTGGTGACTTGTACTGGAGTCATTTTTACTGTAAGACATCTGTACTTTTAATCAAGTGTGGTTTTCAGGTGCTCTTTACAAATCTGGCATCTTGGCATGCTTTCTACCAGTCGGTTACATTGCTGTTGGGTGAGTTTACATCACTCCTGGCATACAAATTCAAGCAGCTTGGCTTTTGATGGCTTGTGACCTTCCATCTTCCTCTTGATCACCTTCCAGATGTTTTCAGTAGGGTTCAGGTCTGGAGATTGGGCTCCATCCACACCTTGATTGGCCTGGCTGTGTGGATTAGAGCATTGTCCTATGGGAAAAACCAATCCTTCGAGTTGGGGAGCATTGTCAGAGCAGAAGGTGGTAAGTTTTCTTCCAGGATAACCTTGTGCGTGGCTTGGCGTCCTTCACAAAGACAGATCTGCCTGATTCTGATCTTCTCTGATGAGTCTAGTTTTCAGCTTTGCCAAACACCTGGTTCTCTAATAGTTAGACAGAGACCTTGAGAGGCCTACAGCTCACACTGTGGGTTGTTATCAGTAAGGTTTTAAACACCTATATAACAGGTTGATGCATGTTGAAGCCAAATTTAACACTGTCCCGCAGGAATCCTCAAGTCTAAAGAGAGGCCTCTTTCATCAGTAACTCGAGAAAGGATTGCTCACACTGCTGAGTGATGGACTACATCTCACCTACGATACAAGAATCTAACAGACTGGTGTGCGGATGACATGCTGCCCTGAATGCCACAGTGTGAGATAATAATGCCGTGCGGCTTTGGCACAGGTGCTGACAACCGAGACAGACAACAAGGACCCTCTGACATGAGATGAGTGTCAGAAATATCTGCACCTTGTTCTATTTTTACTTTTTCAGAATATCGGGGATGCTTTGTTTTGATTTTTAAAGGTTACTTTGCTTTTACCTGTACACTATATACCACATATTCTCTATTTTGCATACTGCATTTAACTTTTAAAAAGCAACTTTGGCACCAACATGCATTACCTTGTTTTTGGTGCATGGTACCATGGCAGCTAACATCTAGTTTTGTTGCTTTCAGCAATAACCATAATGATTTGATACACATACAACAGGAAATCTGAGCTCAGATGGGTCATTTGGCACTGTTGACCTCCTGGTGGAGATGTGAGTGTTACATATCAGTTAAATGGTCGTGGGATTAGTCATTATCCCACCTCATCAAACTACACCAATCTGAGAAGACTCCTGTGTGCATGATGGCAGGGTATAAAAATAGTAACAAACCCTATTTATAAGACACAGATACACTCAGGAGGGAAGCAGCAGCCATTATCAGAAGATCTGACTGATAACTTTCTTATCCAGCTTTAATTTGTCTTGTATTTGTTTTGACCGCTAAATGGAGGAGATGCATTGCCTGAGCAGGAAGCCCAGGTCATATTTGCTGAACTCATACAGTGATTTCCAGGAGACTGATGAGATTGCCAGAGAATCGTATGAGGCCACCTGGTTAGACCTACTGATGGAGACGAGACCAGAATATAAGTATGTGTTTCTGTCTCAGACTCTGTGTTGTATTTGTAGATTTTTGGTGTTTTTTAAGGAATGCTTCACCCAAAAATTAAAAATACGTATATATTTACTTACTCTTATGTTTTCCCAACCCCCTTTCAGCAGTTAATAGTGATCAGGACTGTCAAGCTAGGACAAAAGTCATCATATAAAGAGTCTTTATCAGTCATGCATTCAAAGTTTTCTGTGAGGAATGGATCAAAATTTAGTTGTTATCCATTGAATATTTTCCCTCTGCTGCATCTCTCATAGCTTGCATTTTACATTTTGGCATGACAGTTCAATTCCTATCTGTTCCTCACAGAATGTTAGCTTCAAAAGACATTGAATATAGCACATGTTGTATGGACTGTATGGACATTCTGGTGCTTCTAAAGGTTTTTTTTTTTTGAAAACTTTGAGGGTGAATCATGACAGAATTTTCATTTTTGGGTAAACTATTTCTTTACTACACTCACTTTACCTCTGGTAAAATAATTACAATAGTTATAAACAAAACTATAACCTCTTATTTTGAACTCTTGAATTGATTTATTGTAAAATAACTATATATACACTGCTGTTCAATAGTGATCTTTTAAAAATATATTTTTGAAAGAATTCTCTAATGCTCACAAAGGCTGCATTTATTTGATCAAAATATAGTAAAAAATAGTATGTTTTCTATTTGAATATATTTTAAAATGTATTTTATGATGGCAAAGCTGAATTTTTAGCATCAGTCTTCATTGTCACATGATCCTTCACTAATCATTCTAATATGCTAATTTGCTGCTTTGAACTTTGTACGACTGTAAAGCGTGATTGTATGTTTGTGAAAAAATGTTGGTCATTGTTCAAAGAGTTTAGATTCTACAATAGATTTTACTTACTACTTATTAACTTTCACAAGTTCTCCTTCACAGGGTGACACTTGTTGAGAAGGACTCAGTAAGAAAAGAGAGCTACGAAAGTAAGCAGGTGGTTCATTTCAAGGTGCGACGATTTCCAAACCACCAGATGATTCGCATGGGGAGAGAGGGGGAGCCCATGCAGGAATATCGTTTACCTTACAGAAACATTCTCCCAATACCAATATTTGTGCCCAGAGACGCCACACAGCCGGACGTGACCCGCGAGCCCTCGCCTTCTAAAATAAAATCCGCCATGGACACTGAGACTAGTTTAAATGGAGTTTGCCTTCAGAAGAGAGAGGTCTCGTCCATTACCGAACATAAACCAATGGTAATCCAACCCAGGAGTCCAGACTTCAGAGCGTCCAGCCTCATCTCTCCACCACGAGACGCGCTCCACTTCCAGCGACGAGAATGATGAGCTGATGAAAGCTTTCTGCCATCATGGACATGGATACGATGACAAGTATGGTGGGTGACCTCAATCACACTCAAACTCCAAAGCCTTCAAACCCCATATGCTCAGTGTTATTATCTACTCGAGAAACCTTAAGGAAGGAAGAAACAAAGGCCAGAAAAAGAGTATTAAGGCATTGAATCATATCCGTTTTATCATTTGAATCTTTTTTTTTTTTATTGTGAAATGATTTGCCTTAAGGGTTTATTTATTTACAATAAATGCCACTTGTGTGATATGTAATGCAATGTATTTCTTAAGCATATAAATCTTAAAGGGATAGTTCACCCAAAAATGAAATTTATCCCATGATTTACTCACCCTCAAGCCATCCTAGGTGTATATAGTATGACTATATTCTTTCAGATGAACACAATCGGAGTTATATTTAAAAATATCCTGGTTTTCATCAAGCTTTATAATGGTAGTGAACAGGGGGTGTGTCTTTATAAAGTAAAATAACTAGCTTCCGGCAGACAGCTGTACGCATCGATTTGCGGTAGGAAATACGGAAATACGAGGTGACGTGAACGCACCTTTACTCATTTGGCACAAATCAACTTGCGCAGTATGCGTTCCTTAGTCTGGTGGAAGCTAGTTATTTTAGTTTATAAAGTTTTAAATATGTATATTTTAATTACAAAAACCTGCTTCACTTCGGAAGGCCTTTATTAATCCCCTGGAGCCGTATGGATCATATTTATGATGGACGTATGCATTTTTTTGGGGCTTCAAAACACGCCCCCCGTTCACTACCATTATAAAGTTTGGGAGAGCCAGGATATTTTTAAATATATCTCCGATTGTGTTTGTCTGAAAGAATACAGTCATATACATCTAGGATGGCTTGAGGGTGGGCAAACATGGGATCATTTTAATTTTTGGGTGAACTATCCCTTTAAGCATTTCGTAAGCATCAAAGTTTAATTGTTAATATACTAAATAGTTTTGCAAAAAAGGATAAACTGGGAAAACATTAGTGATCTTCATCCTTAATAAAATGTCTGATTATAAATGAGCTGTTGCTTTTTTTTTTTTTTTTTTTTTTAGCAGGTTTATAATGAACTGCAGGACAGACATCTCTGATGGACAATCAACATCTATTCAAAACAGTTAGTAGTTTTGGAAATAAATGCAATAAATAAATACTTTCTTCACTGTGCATTTCATTTATATGCGTTTATGAAATGTGTGTTGATCAAACTTTTCAGAAAACATGTCAGTAACAGCATTTTTATTATTGTGGTACATATTAGTTATGAACCATCTTTAGACTGAGAATTAATAAATCCTCTGAAGTTCATCAGCAGTGCAACAAATATGAAACCATTTTATTCTTCTGCATACTACTTGATCAAAAAATGTGAAATAGAAAAATAGAGCAAAGAAAACAAAAACAATTCATGTTTGGTATGATTGTCAAGGAGTCAAGGCTCAACGGGTTTCCTGAAAAAGTTTGGCATAAATAGCTGATAAACGATAACTCTGATAAGCAAAGGAAAACATTTAGGGGAAACAAAATCTTTCCTGTTGTTTTCATAAAGGCCAACACTCTGCATCAAGGTCTGCTGGAGTATGGCGATGCTCCTTTGAGTGTCTCCTCTGCCCTCTTGTGTTTCTGCAGGGTGACCTGCAGCTGCCAGTACCTGAGATACAGCCACATCAAATTCCCATTCTTGCGCTTATCCATGTTCAGTAAATCTGCACAGTGTCTGTCGTTCTTAAAAATGTCCCTGAGATCGTCCTCTAGGTTCAGCTCGGCACCCACTGGGTTTTTAGCCACCTTCAGCAGCAGGTTCTTCTCCATCTCCAGACGACGTTCCCGTGGTAAGAGGATGCTGCAGAAAGCTTCCTGCCTCTCCACAAGCTGCACCTCCAGTTCCTGTAGTAGAGCCTGAGCCCTGCGCTGCCACTCCTCCTCTTGCTGCAGGGCTTTCCGCAGCGCCACCCCGGCCACTCCAGACTGCAGCAGGTGGTTCTTCTCCTCCTCCAGATCCCGCCGTTCCTGCTGAAGTTGCTTCCGTTGTTCCATGAGCTGTTGACTCTGAGAGATCAGGGCTTTCCTGTAGCCCTGCACACGCTGGCGTTCCTTCTCAAGCTCTACCTCCAGGTGTGCTGCTGTCCGCCGGTTTTCTGTCAGTGTCTCCCTGTACTTCAGCTCCAGGTCTCTGGTAATGACTGCCATGTCGCTGTCGTACTTGTTCTTCATATCTTGGATCTGGCTCTGTGATTCTCGAGTCCATATCCAACCTAGGTGAAAATACACCCACAGAGATTTTAATTTAAAAATCTCTTTTGTAAAAGTAACCAAATCAATTTAAAAGGATAGTTCACCCAAAAATGAAACCAACAGCTGATGGGCCCCACTGACTTCCATAGTATTTTTTTTTCCCCATACTATGGAAATCAGTGTGGCTCATCAACTGTTTGGTACCGACATTCTTCAAAATATCTTCTTTTGTGTTTAGTAGAAGAAAGACAGGTTTGGAACAACTTGAGGGTGAGTAAATGATGACAGAATTAAAATTTTTGGGTGGACTAACATTTTGATAAATACCTTAAAATAAAACACCACATAAAACGCTCTAAATCTAAAATCAACAACACATTACATATATCAGTATACATCAGTGTTGTTATTGTTAAAGGGTTAGTTCACTCAAAAATTAAAATAATGTCATTAATTACTCACCCTCATGCCGTTCCACACCTGTAAGACCTTCATTCATCTTCAGAACGCAAATTAAGATATTTTTGTTGAAATCCGATGGCTCAGTGAGGCCTGCATAGCCAGCAATGACATTTCCTCTCTCAAGATCCATAAAGGTACTAAAAACATATTTAAATCAGTTCATGTGAGTACAGTGGTTCAATATTAATATTATAAAGCGACGAGAATATTTTTGGTGCACCAAAAAAACAAAATAACGACTTATTTAGTGATGGCCGATTTCAAAACACAGCTTCATTAGGCTTCGGAGCGTTATGAATCTTTTGTGTCGAATCATGATTCGGATCGCGTGTCAAACCGCCAAACTGCTGAAATCACGTGACTTTGGTGCTCCGAACTGCGGATTCGACACGCAGTGTTTTGAAATCGGCCATCACTATAAAAGTCGTTTTTTTTTTTTTTTTGGTGCACCAAAAATACTCTCGTCGCTTTATAATATTAATATTGAACCACTGTACTCACATGAACTGATTTAAATATGTTTTTAGTACATTAATGGATCTTGAAAGAGGAAATGTCATTGCTGGCTATGCAGGCCTCACTGAGCCATTGGATTTCAACAAAAATATCTTAATTTGCGTTCCGACAATTAACAAAGGTCTTACAGGTGTGGAACGGCATGAGGGTGAGTAATTAATGACATTATTTTCATTTTTGGGTGAACTAACCCTTTAACTTAGAGTTAAATTGTTAATTAAAATAAAGCTAAAATTTCACATTTTTGAGTTTTTAGCTAGTATTTATAAAATCCAAATTTTTCATATATAGAAAATATAAAATTTAATAAAATATACATTTATATTTTATAAAATATAAATAATAAAATATAATTTCTTAAGAACGACAGAGAGACATTTCTAATGTTTGAGTTATTTATATTTTATAAATATTAGCTAAAAGCTCAAAAATTAGAAATGTTGCCTTGGCACCTAATTAAAATAAGTTGAGGTACAAAAATGACAAAAACACATGACAAACTTACTAAAACTTTAAAATAAAAAATAAATTTAAATAAATAAATAAAAGCTCATTCAAAATATAAATTAAACAATATAGTAGTAGCCTACATAAATAATACTAAAATAACTAACTCAAAATGAATGACATTGGATGAGAACTGAACTGAGCTGGACGACATCACGGTTTCCTGCAGAACTGCTTTATGCTTTATATATTTTAATAATTAATGATCATTATCACTGTAAAACTGCTTTGAAACAATCTGTATTGTATAAAGTGCTATTTAAATAAAGGTGACTTGACTTGAATGTGAAAGATATGTCATCAATGTTTGGTATGTTTTCCAAAAATAGAAAGACTGTGGATTTTAAATTGCTAATTAAAAATCTGATAAAACATAATAGTCAACATATAGGAGAAACACAAAAGAGGTTACTGTGTGAAAAAAAAAAAAAATGTAGAAATGAATTGATGGATTGTTTTTACAACCCCCTTATAAACCCAAATTTCATTACAGCCTACAAGGTGGATTTTATAGTATAATGTAGTATCATCATTACACAATCATTCAAGACATTTGTGAGGGTGTATGACTTTGTAAAAAAAGACTCCTTACGAAATGCTGCCAGCCCGATCATGGGCACCAGCAGGGCATAATTCCATCTGCCACCGTCATCTCCAGCTGGCTCTGGTCTAATATTCCATCTAGGAGGATCATTCAGGTCGTTCATGGAGAAACTCTGATCAGAAAGTGAAGTAAGGTGCTGTTTTGTCACAGTGTGTTTCGTGTATCTGACACACATCAAACAAACCACTACACTGCAGCATACATTAAACATTAACATAGAGTCATGGCATTAACGACCTGCACAACACAACACTGCTAAAGCTGCAACCCTGCAAAAGCTGATAAATGCATTTCTCCGACAGGGACACTGAAATACACTTATTTAACTATAGATTCTTGTGAACATGTTTTTTTTTTGTGCTTACCTTGAACAATCTAAAGTGTTTTGCATAAAATGCTTCCCGACAGCCTGGACGATTATGCAATATTCCATTAAAAACATCCAACATCCATTTATTATTTCATAGGGGAGTTGAATACGTTTATTATTAAAATATACATAATAAACGCATCGTATACAATTATAATTAGTATTTAAACGACATGAATATTTATATACGTATTATTAAATGTTCATAGATCCATCTTTATTTACAAAAATTACAGAAATAGAACTGAATTGGATTTTGAACACCCCTAAACTGTAGTAGCATATTGGTATAGTCCGGAAAACTGCGTATTTGAGATTCTAGATGTTCGCACCTGCGCAGGGGATGCGCAGAAGGGTTTGAATTTACAAAAACCTCCTTTGATTACACTGAGATCTCTTAATTGTAGCTTTGTTATGCGTGATAAAGTTTTATTTATTTATTTAAAAAATACTTCGATTTCTGTGTTATTAACATAGTACATTGGACATGTACACATGTTTTTTGTGGAAATGTACAATGGTGTACTATGTAAATAAATCATGGTCAGTTAAAAAAAGAATGGTGTTTTGATATTAAACAGGGTAAAGGTAACATGGTTTATCATGTCACATAAATTTGATTGCCATTCTGTCATGACAAGTCTCGGAGTGTTTAGCATGGTAATGGAAATGATTGATATGTTTGATCTTGGCAGAATAGATCTGCTACGCTGCTGCTGCTATTACTGCTGCAGAGCAAGTACAGGACTTGCTACAATACATTCACGACATGCTGCTGCTGTACAAAATAGCATACATGAATTACTCATAACAGATCTATACAGGAGGAGCCGGAGAAGGTGGAGGGTTTCTGAAAGCGCTATTGATAGGTCGATCATGAACGATTCAATATCCCATAAGTTCTATCCAGGAAACAGAAATGACTAGTTCTCCTCCCGAGTCTTCGGGTCTGAGTCGTTCGTTCATCCCGTGACAGCCCCATAGGCTAAGGCTGTGCAGTCTGTACTGGAAACAGAAATTATTAGTTCACCACCCCAGTCTTCAGGTCCGAGTCGTTTGTTCGACCCAGCTAAGCAATGAATTAATAATTTCTGTTTCTCATAATTTGGCCTTGGCTGCATTATAGTTTTGTAAATGTGGTCAACATTTGAGTAAATGTGTTGGGGAATTTGGCAATTATAATGTAACATTTCAATTATATTCTGCAGAAATGACCGTTATTATATGAAAAGATGTGTTCATTTTGCTGAATGAGACTCAAAGATACCAGTCAGTAAAATTACCCGAACTTCCCATCACTAGAAAGCGCGCTGCACTGCTACAACAAATGCTGACCAAGTGTTTGAAGGTTGAGCAGCGAGCTCATTGGCTACTGACACACAGCAGGAACCAATCAGCTGCGCCCTATAGAGATGATGTGATTGAAAGCAGATTGACTTAAGGACCTATCAACCTGTGCCATCTAGAGTTTCATGACATAACTTTGTACTTATCAGCTTCCAGCATTGGGGTCCCAGTAATTTTTTTTTACTTTTATTTCACCCCTTACACTTAATTGACCATTAATCCCTCCAAAATAGGTGTATGAGAATGACTTCAGTTAGTATTGATCTTGTTATTAGGTAACTCTGACTTGACAGTATCCTTTTTGCATTTTTCCTTTTTTAAAAAGGTTTATATTTATTGTATTTATTTATCTTGTATAATTCTCTATAGTATTATGGACAAAATCCTCTTTAGCTGTGTACTATTAAAATGACATCGCTCATCTTTCAACTAAAATTTTTCATGAATTGAGCCAAGGACTGTTATCAAACATAAATGAACAAAGGTATAAAAAATGATTACTGAACTATTAAAATATTAACTGAGCATAAAAAAAGTTCACAAATATGAAATTGTGATCTTTATTTAACAAAAGTCTTTATTTTACTGTGATTACATGTTAAACCAATATGGACGTTTCCTGTTGCGTTCTACGATTCTCTTGTCTTTATCTGCATCAGAGGGTGTTTCATTTTCATACAAAACAACAGACTCCACAGCAGGAGTGTTGAGAGGTCCGCCTTCCATGATGGAGATTTGCTTCCGTATCATTGCTGTCTCCTTCCTGACTTTTTCATAGCAGAATCCACACAGAGTATGCTTCAGTTTCATGTTGCCACACTCTGGACACGGCTCAATGTTGTACTGGGAGAGAAGGAAAAAATAGGATAAGTATAGGATAAGTTGCTCTTCATCTAAACAGACATCTGTTTACTACAACACAGTTTCACATTGATAGCATTTGTACCATGCTCTAGTGGGAATCAATGAGTTCTTACCTTGACTTCTATCAGTTTATTTGGGTTTCGTCTTCTGCAACGATTTACTTCAATGGTTCGTCTCTTTTTAGGTGCGGCCATCCAAAAGATACTGTCCAAGAAACTGGGCTGAGCGTTTTCATCATCGCTGCTGTGGTGGGATTGAGGAAGAATTCCAGGACCATTTACTGCCAGAGCTGGACCTGAAAAAATTGTTTATGTGATTGATAGATGAAAAAAAAAAAAGTAATAATCAAACTGAGTTACTCAAATTATAAATTATTTTTTACAGGCGCTCACACTAACATTTCAAATATACCTTACCCTGATCTCTGTCCATTTATTTTTATATATAAGGGAGATAAAATTTGACTTCAGGATATATATTTATTTAAAAAAAAAAAAACCTTAAAAAAAAAATTACAACCCACATTTCACAATAACAGAAATATAGGGCTGTCAAATGATTAATCGCATACAAAATAAAAGTTTGAGTTTGCATAATATATGTTTGTGTACTGTGTGTAATTAATATGTATATATAAATACACACAAATTAATGTATATATTTAAGAGAAATGTTATTTATGTACAAAATATTTTTATTTATATATAATATAAATTATATACAAATATAAATAAATACATATACTTGTAAATATTTCTCAAATATATACATGAATGTGTTTGTATTTATACATAATTACACAGTACACACACATATATTAGGCAAACTCAAACTTTTATTTTGTACGCGATTAATCGTTTGACAGCCCTTTAATAAAGACGCTGCAATATAAATTAAATAAATACGACATATTACAAGACAAAAAACTGTATATTTTACACAGTAATGTTTCGTTTAGATTAAATAAATTTTCATCCTATGTAGTACCCTTCCATAAAAAAAAACAACAACAAAAAAAAAAAAACATGTGCCATGTGTTTCCTTGAGACCTTGATACACCGGAGATAATAACATTCAAAACAAACTCTATATTTAATATTACAACACACATGTAAATCAATTAAATACAAACTGTGTATAAAATGGTCTTAAATTAAACTTAAGTGTAATTTAAGTGTATGTAGAGTGATATGAATGGAGGAGAGTGTCGAACAAGACAAGTTCATTACAGTAAATGCACTCACCGAAGCGGTCAAATCCCGCCGCTTGCCATAAACTAAGTTCCAGACGCTGCAGAGAACGACTGACAAACTGAAGTAAACCCGATAATGACATTGTGTTCAGTATTTTTATTTCAGTTTAACCCAACATGTACAGACCAAACATCCTCACGGTCACAGCTCAAAAAGACCCACTGCGCCTGCGCGTTGTTCTGCACCCGCGCATTCTAGGATTTGTAGTACAACTGTATAAAAAGTCTGCTTCGTCCTGAGCGGTTGAGGGTGGAAAATGTTCAAAATAAAAACCCCGAATAAATATTTGAATTAATATATGGTTTTAATTAGTCCGTGGTAAAACCAAACGTGACGTCCAAAATGAATTGAAACTTATCTTTAAGCTGCCCACAATACCCACAATTCATTAATTCATCTGTCAACCAATCAGATCAATTAAGCGCGTGGCGTCACTTCCCTAACAGTCAGACACAGCCATGGCAGACAGAGGGTACAGTTTCTCCCTCACCACTTTCAGGTAATAAACGTCATGATTTTATTATATCCAATGTATCCATCATATTAAACGAGCCTGTGTTTTTAGCGTATCGTAAAGCTCGAGGTTTGTGGAGAGCGTTCTGTCAATCAAAGGCGTTAATTCATGGTCCCGGCTCTGATGCAGAGTCACTGTGTTTGTGATGCAGTGCTTCTTTCATCCATGTGCATCAACATTCATGAATAGTGTGAACTAAACACATAATGCTTCCCAGAGCAACAAATACAACACTCACAGGAGTGTTTAAAGGACAGACTGGGCTCAGTTTTGTCTTTGTGATAGAACTTGCTGCTTTTACTTTCACTTTCAGTGTATCATTGGACTGTTCGTGTATATGCATTTATATGACTTTTTAATGCCCATGAGTAAGCTTGCAGTTTACGATGCTCATTTATTGTTTTTTAGTCATAATAAAGTATATCACCCATGTGTGACATTTAATATAAATTTAGTACATTCGCATATTTGAATCCGTAAATGGGTAAAGTCACAATACAAAACACAACTTGTTTGTGTACATTATAACATAGCAAAGTTTAATTTTGATTAATGGAAAAGAAGAAAAGTTTATCTTAGTAAAACAGCCTTGTCTTAATCATTGCACGTTTTGTTTTACCAAAAGTCCAGAATAGTATCTATTTTTGCGGACCCTTTTATAATCGTATTTTTTTTTGTTTTCAGCCCTTCAGGAAAGTTGGTCCAGATTGAATATGCTCTGGCAGCTGTAGCGGCTGGTGCTCCTTCGGTTGGAATAAAAGGTAAAAATATATATATATATATATATATATATATATATATATATATATATATTTATAGGTGTTTCTTGAAATTTGCATTGTTTATAAAACTGTATGGTTTTATTATGTGCTTAGTATCAATTACCTTTTTGACAGAAAGCATTTTAAACTGAATTATCACTTTCATTTCATCCTCATTTCTCTTTCACAGCTTCAAACGGTGTTGTTCTGGCTACGGAAAAGAAGCAGAAATCTATACTGTATGATGAGCAAAGTGTTCACAAAGTAGAGCCCATAACCAAACACATCGGTATGGTCTACAGTGGCATGGGTCCAGACTACAGGTATGGATTTGGAGCCTGCATGACCTGACGCTATATAATAATGATTCCTAACATGTAGCACATGTTTAAGGTTATAAAAAAAAGTGTAGGTGACATTCAAAGCTATTGTTTTAATGTTTTTAAACATCTTATAAGTCTGGTTTTTCATATATTATACGTATACTACAGATTGTATTAGTGTTGTCAAAAGTACCAACCGCGATACCAAGTCAGTACTGAACTTTTAAAAATGTGTTGCTTTGAGCGCTGTTGAGCGTATTCGTAAACACCTCTGGCAATTGTTCACGCGCTCATCAGATATGTCTGTGATTGGCTACAATAATCAACACTTCAAAAACATGTAAATAGACATCAGTGACGTTCTTCACAGAGCACAGATACACACGGGAGCGTTTGAAAGCAGGCGTCTATCAGCAGACCGGTCCACTGATAGGCTCCCGCTTTCAAATTCAAACACTTCCGTGTGTTTTCAAATGTGTTTTGGTCATTGTAGTCAATCACAGACATATCTGATGAGCATGTAACCACACAAAGGCCAATCAGAGGTGTTTACGAATCCGCTCAACAGTGCTCAAAGCGTCACATGGCTAACCTAAGAAGCTCTATAAGAGTTTTGTTGTAAAAGTTTATAAAGTCGGCATGAAACAGAAGTTGTGATAGTCTTTTCTTCCCCATTGTAACGTAAAATCCAAGTGAAACTGCTTCTCAAACAAGAAAAAATGTAGGCCGGGACTTGATATTATCTATCAGGAATTGATTGGATGATTGTGGTTTGTTATTGGTCGATCTCATGTGATTGACAGGTTGTCCCGCCCTCACGCCAGTAAACACATTATCAGAGAAGAGAAGAGATGATGCTGCAAGAGGGAGGGGAAGTTATTTTAAGTAAAGATTATGAGGGCACATTAATTTAAAAAAAGTAATGACGTGCAGGGATAAATCATTTATAATAAATGCTGAAATCTTCCATAAAAAAAAACCAAGAATTGTCATTTGATTTCATGTTGATTTTAACCGTATCTGCAGGGTCCTGGTGCGAAGGGCACGAAAGCTGGCTCAGCAGTATTTCCTGGTCTATCAGGAGCCGATTCCTACAGGCCAGCTTGTTCAGAGAGTGGCCTCTGTTATGCAGGAGTACACACAATCAGGGTATGCGTGATACATCTCCACTGCACACTTTACCACTGTTACAATTATTCTGGAAGTTGCTCTACAACAGTTTTGCAGTATTGTAAACCAATATTTTGAGCCAAAGTACCAATGGCATAACATGCAGCTTTTTTGTTTTGACACAGAGGAGTTCGGCCATTTGGTGTGTCGCTCCTGATTGCTGGCTGGGATGAAGATCGCCCATACCTTTTCCAGTCTGACCCCTCGGTATGCTATTCACTTTGTTGTTATAATTTCATTTATTGTATTCGTTCAATCTAGTTTGAACTGAAAAAAATTGTCTGTTAAAAATGTAAGCTCTTTATTATGGACTGTATTAGCAAAATAAAATGGACTTTGATCTGTTTAAGGGAGCATACTTTGCATGGAAAGCCACAGCGATGGGGAAGAACTATGTGAATGGGAAAACATTCCTTGAAAAAAGGTATAAAATGGAAAAGCATTGTCCAAGTCAAAGTGCTTTTTATTCTTTCTAAACACACAGCCTCTCATTTGCTTAATTTTCTTGTTTCAGATACAACGAGGATCTGGAACTGGAAGATGCGATTCACACTGCTATTCTGACTCTTAAGGTAATAATTCACAACCCAGCTATGTCTGCTCACGTTGGGTTCCAGTTATTTTTTTTCTTTTTCTAAAATGCTAGTTAATGTTCTCCCATTGGACTCCCATTGGAATTGGATGTCAAAATGTTTTGCATTATTAAAATTAATCATGCAAAACACAGTTGAATGCCTGTAACAAGCTGTGTTTCCTTTACAAACAGTGCAGGTTGTTGTGTAACTCACATCACATACAAGAGTCAATCTGTTACTGAAACTGCAAAGCATGGCATTTTATTTACTTGCCAATGCCTCAAATTGACTTGGCGGATATTAATTTCAGACCCTGTTTGCATTATCTATGACTACTTTTGTTACAGGAAAGCTTTGAAGGTCAAATGACTGAAGACAACATTGAGGTGGGAATCTGCAATGAAGCAGGATTTAGGCGACTGACCCCGGCGGAGGTGAAAGACTACCTAGCTGCCATTGCTTAAAATCACTTTTACAAGTTGTAGATTGAGCACTGATTATCTTGTCTTCATCAGTACAACTTCATTAGTACTTATTCATGAGTTTGAGCAATGTGAAGCATGGAAATAAGTGAAAGTTGTAGTGTTTATACTTTGCTTTCTTTCTTACTGAAGGAAAAAAATAAACAAGTCTTTTGAAATCCTGTTGTCTGTTTCTATTTGTACTGTTGTGGAGTGTTTTAGATTTGTGCAAAAGGCAAAAAATAACTAAATGCGACCGAGGATACTTAACTCTTTGTTTTATATCATAACTTTCATCTGAAACAAAAGTTAGAATATATATGGCGCCAAAATATCTAATTTCTGCGTTCGAGTGTCCATAAACAAGCTCACGAGGGGATTTGGCTTGCGTCAGCCAATC
This sequence comes from Ctenopharyngodon idella, assembly GCF_019924925.1. Lineage (NCBI taxonomy): Eukaryota > Metazoa > Chordata > Actinopteri > Cypriniformes > Xenocyprididae > Ctenopharyngodon > Ctenopharyngodon idella. Next base: position 28,442,702 of record NC_067235.1, on the reverse strand, counting down.
AGAATGTTGAGCGCCGCGTCACTTACGGCGCGCCAAAAATGAGCCGGTACACCTTTCCAACAGTATTCCTACGCAAAATCCTATACCTGCACAGATAAAATCCTCAAATGTTTTGTCAGTGAAAGGTCCAGCAGTTTCTCTTCTATAATTTATTCATATCCATTTGAATAACACGTTATATTTGAAACAAGGGATTTGGTAGGGCGGTCATTCGCTTTAACGGCTCTAGTTTCAGTCTCGCCAGCACATTCGTATTTGCGTTATGTCATTCGACTGTAAGTGACGTTTGTGGCGCCAGAAATCAAGGAGGAGCGGAGTGCTTTTTCAAAACGATGTGTTATCGTCCAAAGTACTCGGCGTATTAAAATCTTGACAAACACTTCTTAAAGTGAGGTTGACAGTGAATGGTCTGGGGGTCTTTTAAGGCTCGTTAAAGATGGTGATGTTGCGCAGTAACGGTGATATGGACTCGAGCTCGGAGTTTCTGTCGCTGAACCCGCCTCAGCGAAAGTCCGCACGGCTGAAAAAGGCCCATGATGACAGTTTAACGAGCGCCGAGGACAGTCCGGCCAATGTGAGTTAATAACTGTTCTTTACAAGTACAAATATGTCAGTAATTTCTTCGTTTACATACAGTAAAACTCTCGCTCTATCAAAACAAAGTTGGCGGTTAAAATGAGCGCGAGACGCTTGAATGAACTGCATGAGCGCGCGACTTGTTAGCTGTTCCAAAACAAAAACAAATGAGTTGATCTTCAAAGTTACATCGCATATACACTGGTAATAGTGTATCCTTGCAGGAGGATAAATGTAATGGGTAGTTGACAAGTCAAAATCAGAATTCAGTTTTATTGGCCAATTAACTTTTACTGCTATGAAGTCTATCCATCCATAGCTTAACGTTACACAGTGCACAATATATACACTTTAATCACCTGCAACCATTTTAATCACCTGCAAATAGTTATGTGTTGTGACACTTTTGAAAATAAGAAATATTTCATGTAATCTCATGAAATATGAGCTCCTGTGTGTATATAGCTGATATTAAAATGTTTTTAAAAATAGTTTTATATACCCCCGGTTTCACACACAAGGCTTAAGCTAGTCCTAGACTAAAATGCATGTTTGAGCTGTTTTTAACTGAAAGCAACTTGTACTGACATATCTTAAAATATGTCAGTGCCATTGTTTTGTCTCAAGATGCACACCAGTAATGTTTTTTTCAAGTGTACGTTTATAAAAGTTACTTAAATATCCTAATTGAATTAAGGCCCAATCCTGGTTTAATCTAAGCCCTGTCTGTGAAACCGGACCATAGAGTATAGCATGTCATTCTACTGGACACTGCTATGATACACTGAATGTGATTGTTTTAGGGATTTTTGTCTGTAAAGGAGGAAAACAGCATGACGAGCAGAACTCAAAGAGGAAGACATGTAGTTACCTTCGCTGATATGAATGGACAAACCAGCAAATCGCCTCCAAAAAATGAGAAAAGTGGGAGGAATTTAAGGTGTTGTGGTTTCATTTCTGGTCCTCCAATTGTTTAATCAATAATCACCTGACATACTATTTACTTGATACACTATTAACCTGTATATTGTATTATTTATTCATTCATTCATAGGAAATCTCCAAGATTCCAGGCAGATGGGGAGAGATCGGCAGATGAGCACACAGGTAGGCACATCAGAGTATTTGATAAACGTCAGACTGCAGTTCTGTTGGTTTGCTGCTTGCTAAAAATGAACCCATTACTTTCTTCAGATGAGGTGGAATCAACTCCAACTTCTCGAAGCCTGCGTGCTCGAATTCAAAGGCGAGAAGAAGACAGTGCTGTGAGGCGTAGCTCCAGAATCACAAGATACAAGCTTGATGCCAGGAACCAGTCGGTCCTCTATGACAGGCTCATCACGAAGTACGCACTGACATAGAAAACACACAGTTATATTTCTGTTTATAAGGACAGTGACTAATTTAAGTCACATTTTGTGATCTCCCCAGGGCTCCAGACTAACTTTTTTCACTAGTAGCACTGTAGCCCCTTACTGAAAATTTTAGGAGCACAAGCAGAAAATTTAGGGGCACACCTTAAATCGACCTGCAGTGCAGTTATTCACATTTTCCCCCTTTTTGACCGTATTACTGACAAATGCCTTAGTAATAAATAGACTTAACTTACAGAAATTTGTGCAGTTTTATTTTAAGTTTGCAAGGCTCCAGATTAACATTTGAGGCCACCATTATCATTCATAATGTCTAAATTATATTAATTTTATTCAGTCATAATATTCAAGAATTCAAAAGCAAAACAATTGGAAATATATATTAGGGAGTGGAAATGGCAGCCACCTACTGGTTACAGTGGAAATTTAATGTCTTTTTTGTTTTTAAATTAGTGTGAGTTTTCCTAAAAATGTTGAAACTTTTAGTTTTATAAATTAGGGTAATCTATGAAGGATGAACAAATAATGTTTTGTTCATCACATTAAAAATAACATTTAAATATGATAATATATTTAATATAATATTATTTGAAGTACTGGAAAAAGATGTGTAAAGTACTTGAAAGCATTTTACTCTTCCTGCCAAAATTCCATGGTTACAGTTAGTGTTACTACATTAAATCCATGGCGAATGTTGTTAATTTGTGGTCTGAAAGCCCTCTATAACTTGTTCAATCATGGCACAATGTTTCTCCTGGTTTCTACATCAGTGCTGTTTGATCTGATGTCTACGGTTAATAACGGAGAACTCTGCGCTGAATTTGAATGCTTTTCACTAGATCTCGCAGCAATGTTTATAATTCTGTGGCGAATTCAAATGCTTTCTTTACTGGATCTCTCAGTGCTGTGAAGTAACTGTCGTGTTGTTAAGATCGGCTCGCGCTGCACTGACATTGGTCCAAACTGATAAACGGTCCGTGAAGCACAAATGAGTAGCGCAGTTTCGTTCTGCTTTCGTTACATGTGCCATTTGATATTGGGCAACATTATGGTGGTCGCGCCAGCATGAGTCCTAACCAATTTTGATCACACCGGCAGGAAAAATGGTTGCAAAATGCAGGCATTTAGTCGCAGTCTGGAGCCCTGCTTCCCATTTTGAAGTCATCAGAAGTCAAACATGTAGTAGATTCACTTGGACCTTTATATTCAGACTCAGATGTGCAACTGGCTTTGTGTGTGGACATCTCTATGGTTCTTGGTTCTCAGTGGCTGTTTTAATCTATTTTAGCACTGCAGAGGCTGTGCTTCAGAAGATGGATGACATGCAGAAGATGCGTCGGAGACTGAGGAGCAGAGACAGTGAGGAGGAGGTGCATCATCATGATCTTCATCACTGACTCCTCCTACTTTTGTGATCAGCCAGGACTTAACTGTTTTTGTGTTCCTTTTTAGAATTTGAGAATTTACGCTGGAACAAAGAGGAAGAGGGTCACAAAACCTTCTGTCAGAGGACAGGAGGAGAGTTCAGACAACCAGGAGAATGGTAGATCAGGAATTCTTTAATTCTGCTTTACTATAAGCTCATCCTGAATCAGTGTTTACTGCACCATTATCTAGCAGTGGCTCTGCGTCACTGGTGAATCTATAGACCAACAACAAAAACATTTCCATTAGCTCCAAAAGGTATTTGGACACTCATTACCATATTTTTTAAGATAAGAAAAATGTTATACAGAGTTTTGTTAGGTTTCAAATGACAAAACAATTAAACAAAAAATGATGAAGCCAGTTCTAACACACAGGTGTAACAGATATATGAGACATGAATAAGTCTAATCACTGCCCTGTTGTTTATTTGGCATGTGTTAAAGGTGCAAATGTTTGTTGTAATAATGGTTATAATTAACTGAATATGTTCCACAAAATATTATTGGTTGTTTAGCATGTTGTTTGGCCTGAACCTGTATTTATTTTCCAGAATACAGTGATCAAGAGGAGGAGGAGGAGGATGGAGAAGGTGAGGAAGAGGAAGAAGAAAATGATGAGGGAGATGAAGATGATGAGGATGAAGATGAAGAAGAGAATGGAAAGCGCTATGAGTTTAGACAAAGAAAAGCTGTTGTGCGTTACCAGGCGCCTCTTGAAGGTTGGTTTTATAGTACATTAAAGAGACCATGCACTGAATATGCTGATCAGAAACACACATCCCTGATGTAGATGTACTTAAATCATTTTTTTCTCTGCCTTTCATGCCTTTGTTTTAGTATTTTCATTTAATACATATCATTTTTTTTTTTTTTTAAATTGTAGAGCCAAAAAAGCAGAGCATATTTTTTAAACGTCACTCCACCCCTGTTAGACGAAGATATACATTTAGTTCCTCAAGTCCCAGGAGATTGTACAACAACAGGAGGAGCACCAGGTCAGTACTAGTCATCTGTTTCTCTTCAAATTCTTTTTCAACATATTTATTTATTTATTTATTTATTTAAAGAGCAAAGTCTTGGACCATTAAGTATCATTTTGAGTCTTGGCTTGACAGGGTCTTGATTCATATTTGAAAGTGTGCTATGTTTGGCACCCTGTCTTAAAAAACGTGAGACACAGCGAGCAAGATACTGAAGGAACAGGCACAATGCAGTGGCCAAAGACATTGTGTTAATAGATCAACAATTAAAAAATAGCTCAGATGGAACTCGCTCCATCACCCAACATCCCACTTCAAGTCGAGTATTAGAGTCTTGTCAAAATACAAACCCCTACTTTGCACTGTCCATGTTGTAATCTCAGTGACACTCATGTGTTTCCACTCGTTTTTGTGTGTTTCTCGTGCTGTAGTCCAGGCGGGAGTGAGGGTAATGGGTAAGCCAAGAATTCATATAGCCTCACTAGGTCTGCATGTGGAAAATTAAGGGGCTTTCAAAGTGAAGACAACACATGGCACTTTACAATGTCATGCTAATATAATAATTACACAAATATATTTTGTGCACATTTAAATTAGTTTGTTTTGGGAATAGGTGTTAGGGTAAAGGAGGTGGTGGAGTATTTTATGAAAGTTTAGACTTTTCATTGATGCTATGAATGTTTTATGATAGTCTAAAATACAATCTTTTTGTTCTTTTGTCTTCATCTCAGGAGAAGACATGCCATCCACAGTAGTGACTCTACCTCATCCTCTTCTGATGAAGAGAAATTTGAGAGACGGAGAAGTAAGAGTCGTAGCAGGTCAATAAACAGGTAAAGTTTATCGCTGAAAGCTTTTATTTTAGAGATGCTATGCTTTCAAAAGGCATCTGGGTTCAAAGTCTAGCAGAGCAAACATGACCAATCAAACGGCTCTGAAATACAACACCTGTACTTGTGCACACAATAGAGAAGCTATAACGGTTGTAGAGTTGTTTCTTAGATTTCATTATCTAGATGTTGTAGTTTTTAAATATTTGAAAGCAATTATTAAACTAAAGGTTTATTTCAGAAAAAAATGTAATCACATTTTGCTTGTAGATGCCTCCCTATGAATTTGCGGAAGGAGGATTTGTTGGGAATCCATAAGGACAGGATTAAAATTGGAGCAAGTCTCGCAGATGTTGACCCAATGCAAATTGACCAAACGGTATGTATTTGCCGTTTGAATTGAACTACAAAAATTTTAAAGACATTTTTATGACTGTTGGGTTTCCTTGTGCAGGTGCGCTTTGACAGCATTGGGGGTTTGGGAAAACACATCTCCGCACTGAAGGAGATGGTTGTGTTTCCTTTACTCTACCCTGAAGTCTTTGAGAAGTTTAAGATTCAGCCTCCAAGGTATGCAAAGTGACAAATATTCACATTAAAATGCTTATTTGGATGACTAACCAACAGTTTGCAAAAATGAGAGGTAATGCTGAATATCACCTTTGGCAGAACGCATGTTGAATGAATGTTATGTGTTTCCAGAGGCTGTCTGTTCTACGGCCCTCCTGGCACAGGAAAGACTCTGGTTGCGCGAGCCCTGGCAAATGAGTGCAGTCAAGGCGAGAGGAAGGTGGCGTTCTTCATGAGGAAAGGGGCAGACTGTCTCAGCAAATGGGTGGGCGAGTCTGAGAGACAGCTCCGTCTCCTGTTTGACCAGGTTTGACCACTTTTCATTTAAAAAAAAATGGTCATTCATTGATGCCTAATTTTGTCTCTGCATGATTAAAAGGAACTTTGTCGTTTATTTTAAAGGCATACCAGATGCGTCCATCAATTATCTTCTTTGATGAAATTGATGGCATCGCACCTGTTCGGTCCAGCCGGCAAGACCAGATACACAGGTGTGTTAGTCTGTCTCTTTTCTTTCTCTGAAGGCCTTTTTTTGCTGTTCTGTTGTAACTGTTGAATCATTTGTTTGTTTGTGTTGTCTAAAGCTCCATTGTGTCCACCCTGTTGGCTCTCATGGATGGGCTGGACAGCCGTGGTGAGGTGGTTGTTATTGGAGCCACTAACCGTCTGGACTCCATCGATCCTGCGCTCAGACGGCCTGGACGATTCGACAGAGAGTTTCTCTTCAGCCTACCAGACAGAGAGGTGAGAGTTTGGAGCTTTATTGTGGAATGACTTGTTCAGTGTTTATTTTCAACTGCGGTGAGTGTTTTGTTTAGGGTAACCTACAAGACGTTGTTGCTGCTTTGTAGGCTCGCAAAGATATTTTGAAGATCCATACCAGGCAGTGGGACCCGCAGCTATCTGATGTGTTTCTTGAGGAGTTAGCTGACAAGTGTGTTGGTAAGAGCATCTCATTGTTAAACCACCTCATCTCACATCACAGCTTACCTTTGTCTCAGCTTTCTCAGTGCCAACACAGATGCTGGAGATTTCCAACACACCTTCAGGGCCTGGGTATTGCCGTATTTGGGTTTTGTCCTGTCCAAGTGGGCGGTGCTTTGTTAAAATGAACTTCACTATCGTCCCTGATTGTATACCACTAGTCAACTATGGCTCCCTGTTCTCCTAGGTTACTGCGGCGCAGACATCAAAGCAGTGTGTGCGGAAGCAGCTCTGTGCGCCCTGCGCAGGTGCTACCCTCAGATCTATGCCTCCTCCCAGAAGCTCCTGCTGGATTTGGAGTCCATCAGCGTGAGTGGCCGGGACTTCCTCTCAGCCATGAGGAAGATAGTTCCAGCTTCACAGAGGGCGGTGGCATCTCCAGCTAAAGCGCTCACCCCTGTTATTGAACCCCTGCTGAGCTCTGCTCTCAATAACGCCATGGAGATGCTGCAGAGACTCTTTCCTCATGTAGAGAAGGGCCTTAAGAAGAAAAGAGACGCCGGTAAAGACAGCTTGCTTTTTTTTTTTTTTTTTTTTTAATCTCCCATCTACATAGCAATATGCTAAAAGAACTCAGAGCACCTTAGCAATCGCATAACACTGTAGAAATCAAATTATAACACTCTTATATCATGCCACATTTTCACGGGCAGATGCCACTCACCTTTTTTTTTCAGGAATTGTAGATGTAGTTTGTATTTTAAAATTCTTAGATGGATTCTTTTAGATGGTGTGTCTGGCATCTTAGAGGATCTACTGCAGAGTGAAGATGAGGGATCCTCCGTGTGCTCTAGTAATAAAGGCCAGAAGAACACTGGACCTTCTCCATCTGCTCTTCAACTGAACAGGTTAGAAATGCAGAAAACTGACTTCTGTGCTGACTTGAAATAAATATTTGAAACACAATCCTGAAGTTTTATTGTAGTAAATAATTTCCTGATATCCAGTTTAAGGGATAAACAGGAGTGAAATTAAGTATGTCATGTACTCTGAACTGTTTATATGTGGTTTCATCCACAGTATACCGAAATGAGTTCACAGGAAGCATTGTTATGAGATAAAAGATATCACCACAAAGTTTTGTGTATTCAAAGATTTGTTTTATAAAGGGATGCAGCTTTGCTTAAAAAAAAAAAACAAAAAAAAACATTCACCAGATCCAGTTTATCCTCAACAACTTACACAGAATACACATACATTAGGTAAAACAGTCATATTGTAATTAGAGTTATTATTCTAATAATAACTATCGTTATTGTTATGCAATCTTAGATTATTTTGTTGTAATGCATTCTAGGATTTCTCTAAAAAAGATGCAACTTTGTTTTGCTACTTAGTTTTTGGAGTCTTCGTGTTAGGAGCAAGCCCATGATGCCTTATGCTGTCTTGGGAGGCCACTTACTAAGTATTTGGAACGAAGCTGCAGACTACAAAACATGTTCAATTACTATGGAATTTCACTGATGATAGCAGTGAAATGTAGTGTTCAGCCTGTGGTATAGTTTAAGTCATTTTGACCTATTTGTCATCCCTTGCTCTGCTTCATTTTTTTCGTTACCTGTATTACAGGAGTGCCCTGCAGCAGCCCACCTCATTCAGACCCAGACTGCTACTCTGTGGGACATCAGGTTCTGGTCAGACCTCACACTTGGCTCCTGCTATTCTTCATGCCCTGGAGAAGTTCACCGTTTATACACTTGATGTTGCTGTGTTGTATGGAGTCAGTTCAGCCACCCCAGAGGAGGCTTGTGCCCAGGTAAACACACTGAATTTATACAAGAGCTCAAGATACCCTGATAAACTTGTTTTATTAAATGATTATCGATCTGTATTGTACATCAGGTTTTCTGTGAGGCAAGGAGAACTGCTCCCAGTATTCTGTATATTCCACACATCCAGCGCTGGTGGGACACCGTGAGCTCCACTTTAAAGGCCACATTCATCAGTCTCCTGCAGGACATCCCTTCATTCTGCCCCTGCCTCCTTCTCGCCACGTGCAGCTTTCCTCACGACACGCTCTATCCTGAGGTACCACATGAACTGTATAACCAGTACTGGGGCTTGTTTGGTCTAAAGGCTAAATGAAATATCATTTGTGATGATTTTTATGTTATAGTATGACAGTTTTTCGTTTTTGTTTGTTTACTTGTTTAAAGGTACAGGACCTTTTTCATGTTGAGTATGGTGAGGTGTTCGATGTTCCACTTCCTTCTCAGGAGGAGAGGCTCAGATTCTTTGAGGATCTTATTTTAAATCAAGCTGCTAAAGCACCAGCATCTAAGAGAGAAGCAGGTGAGTATTTTTTGTGGTGTTTTTCACATTCTTAGTGGAGCGTTTTCATGCACACCTGTGATAACTCTCACTTTCTCCTTCTCAGTGGTCCAGGCACTAGAGGTGTTACCGGTGGCCCCTCCGCCACCTCCCCGCCAGCTGTCTGAACAGGAGATGCAGAAGCTAGAAGAGCAGGAAGAGGACACACTAAGGGAACTCCGCCTCTTCCTGCGAGATGTCACCAACCGATTGGCTCAGGACAAACGCTTCAAGGCTTTTACAAAGCCTGTGGACACAGAGGAGGTAAGACGAAGAGTTTTCTATCCCACAGTCCTTCTATATCAACTCCAACTGTTGATATATTGCTGAACCAGTACTATATCCTCACTGAAGTCATGTGGTTTTCATTGGAACAGGTTCCTGATTACACTACAGTCATCAAACAGCCCATGGACTTGTCCACAGTGCTATCCAAAATTGATCTGCACAAGTATGAAACTGTGGCGGCTTACCTGCATGATGTGGATCTGATTTGGCAGAACGCTCTTGAGTACAACCCAGACAGAGACCCCTCAGGTAGGCTGGGAATTGTAATGGTAATATATTTTATATGTATGTATATGTGTGTGATTTATCTACTGAACATTGGTGACAACCACTGAATTGTATATAGGTTGTTTACAGTTTCTTTCCAAGAGTGTTTTACAAAATTGCATGACATTTGTGTGATTTCTGTACCATCCAATATCTATGATGTTTGTGTTTGTAATAGATCGGCTCATCAGACACCGTGCCTGTGCTCTCAAGGACACTGTGCATGCCATAATCAGAGATGAATTAGATGAGGACTTTGAGAAGATCTGCGCTGAGATCAGGGAGTCTCGCAGCAAACGAGGTTTCAGTGTTGATTTTAGTGTTGGATCATATTTGGATTGGATCAATCACTTACAAATATAATATTTTATTTTTAGGCTCCGCCTCATCACGGTTCACTCCTGCCTACTACCATGTGCTGCCAAAGGTGTCCGCTGCAGTCGAGCAAAAGATGAGTGATCCAGCACCCAGTAAAGATGCTACGCCTGTGCCAGCACCAGCAGTCTTGACACCACGTCAAACAGGAATTAATACAGGTGACTGACAGAGCTGTACTTCCTGACATCAGTGCTCAATACTCTCATCTAGAGCTGTACAACTCTGCTTAAAATAGGAATTGTGAAAATGGAGATCACTGTTCTCCCACGATTCAATGTTAAAATTAAACAAAACAATGTGTAATGTTAATTGCTGCAAGCTATTTTAAGTTTTTTTTTAATTAATTTGAATTAACTCATACAGACTTCACTTGTTTCATTACTGGATGAATCAGCGTTTTTGAACAAATCTCTTGAATGAGTGATTCAATAACAAATACAAGTCATTTGTCGCCACCTACTGGTGTAACAATGTAATTGATTTAATCTTTATTTGAAGCGTCAAGTTATTTCAAAAGGTTTTTTTGATCCATCCATGTTTATATCTGAACTATAAACTTTTATCCCAGTACTTCAGTGGCAATTTGAATTATTATAACAGAAATTATGATACTTTGTGGTTGAAAAGACTGTTTGTGAAGCTGTTTCATACCTATACATGACAACTGCTCTCTGGATAAGTGGCAGCGCCAACTCATATTTGAATGTTTGTTGTGATCGTACTTGTCAAAGGTTTAATAGTCATAGCAGAATCATTGTCATTTAGGAATAAGATCACGTGAGTGTTTGAATCGAGATCGCGATCTTTTAACGATTAATCGTGCAGCTCCACTCTCGTCCATGTGGTAGATGACATTTTAACAACAACTTATACTTAAAATATTTTACCAGTACTTTTAACATCTAGTCAGATTGGTAGGAAAAATTAAATATTTTGTCTGTCCACAGCTTCACAGATGAAAAAGAAGAGGAAAAACCGATGGAGAAATGGCTTCATCCGCAGAAAGAAGTCTTGCTCACATTTAAACTCTAAAGACAACCCTAACACAGCAGAATCAGGGGATGAAGAAGAGGATGAAGATGATGATGGAAAACTGGCTGAGAGTGAAGATCCAGAGAAGATGAAAGATGTTGAATGTGAGTCAATGGAGGCTGACGAGTGTGCTCGTGCAGAAGAACCCACAGAATCCACTGCAGAAGTGCGGAACAACATCTCTAATGAGGGACGGGAACATGACAATGCTACCTCTGCAGTGGATGAGGTAGTGAGTGTTGAGACCGTCCAGAATAATGCCACAGATGGGCAAAATGATGTCCAAGCATCAGAGAGCTCTGAACCTAAGAGGACAGAGCCAAGTGCAGAGGACAGCAGTGGAATGGGTTAGTAAATCACAAACCCATTTAGCATATATTCTTACAGTTGTGGTGTTTCTATGAACATGAAGCAGTACTTGAGTTTCCATGGGTTTTTCAGAGTACAGACAGAGGCGGATGACGAGAGGTTTTAAGATCCAAGCCGAACAGCAGAGTCTCATCAGTGTGGATGCTGCCATGAAGATCCTGGAGCAGAAGAACCTGCCTCTTATCGTGGACCACAACAAACTGAAAGTAAGTCCGATATCTTTAACTGCAGAAACAGCTACAATAAGTGTAATCGAAGACCTTGTAGTGTGCATGTTAACTTGACTTTTACATTGGAAAGGTGTTTTAAGTCTCCATTTTGTTTTCTTTCCTGATTCAGGAACTTCTACAGAGAGTTGTGGACATGACGGAGGGCTATGAGGTCAATCAACTGGAGAAACTTTATGCTCTGTTGTGCCAGAGCATTTACAGACACAGGAAAGATTATGACAAGACTGCACTTATACAGGTACGTTTTGATGATGCAGAAACACATCCTGCAGCCTTATTAACTTACTATTCTGTTGATTGTGCAGTAAATTAAAGCTACCTAGTTGAGTTATAAGCCTATTAAATTTTAAAAATATTGTTTTATTACTGTAACTGCCTACTTAATGTGTATTTTCTTTTCTTTTCCAGGAGATGTCAAAAGAAGTTGAAGAGTTTTCCTAGATTTCTTTTTTTTTTTAATAAACAAACTATACAATATATTTCTTACAAGAACTGGTCTATAAATTATATTTTGCTAATTCTTTAGTCTTATCTTTGAGTGTTGTGCATTTTGAGTGCATATTAAAGCCTTTATCACAGTTCTCATTGTCTCACACTTTGGTTTTCACACCAAACATATGGTTTTGTAATGGTAAAATTACTTGATCTACTTTTTGCCTAAAGTACTGCAAGTAGTTGGGTGTTGTAATCACTTGTGGTTTCTGCTCTTCTGGTTCTGATGAAATCTAAATCATGCTAGTTGGAAACATGGGGAAAATTCCACTTAAATCTATTGAGGAGATGCATGAGGGTCACGTGACTGCACGCTGACTCTGATTGGACGGTTAGGAGGTTGTACGTTTCTATAGTCAGTGTTCGAGTTTCTTAGTTTATAGAGAGGTTTAAAGTCTATAAGTATGTGCATTGAGATCATACTAAGTCCTGAGTGAGTGTCTTGACTCAATTAACGTCCAAACGTGTTGTTTTATCGCCGATTTTACGTGACGGTGGGGAGTCGCCTGGCGATGATGTCACGACGTATAACACTGACAGCGGTGACGCCTGATGATCATTAAAAACTGCCATTAAAATGAGCGCAGATGATTATT